>NW_027556402.1:161185074-162465074 GCF_003287225.1 Phascolarctos cinereus
ACTAAGGAATTATAGTGCCTTATTTTCCTCCTATGAACTGAGGATATTCATAGCTGCCCTATAAGTTCTCAGGGACATTTTGAGGATCATCTCAGGCAATCTATGAGGCACTTTGGAAAGCAAAATACTCACATTTTAGTGGCCAGCATACTAAACTTGGAATCGGGAAGACATAGGTACAAATCTTGTTTCAGACTCTTACTAGCTCGGGGCCTTTGGCAAGTCACTGTTCCTTTGTGAACCTCTCACATTTTCTAAGACTAACTTATAGATGGATTGTAGTGGTGCCAGGAGCTTCCACACTGATAGAAAACACAGGTCATAGGATCATAGACTCATAGATTTTTAGCTGCAAGGGACCTTCTAAGGCCCTTGTGTCCAACCTCTCACTTTACTTCTGAGGAAACTGAGGCTAGAGAAGTTAAATGACTTGCTTATAGTACCACAGTTAGGTCTCTGACATGCAGTTTCACAAGTGTGGGTACTTCTACCACTAAAATTTGTCATAACCCATATGTACCTTACTTGGTGACTCTCGTGAGTTACTGTGGCTAAAAACAAATAATTAATAATCATCTTTGGGTACTGGATCTCTCCGAAAATAGCAAGGCAGGTTCTTGGGCAACACATACACAATTCATCAGGTAGACTTGGTAGTCTTCTATTGGGCAGCTAGGTGGCACAGTGGATAGAATGCAGGGCCTGAAGTCAGGAAGACTCATCTTCTGGAGTTCAAATCTGGCCTCAGAGGCTTCCTAGCTGTGTGACACTGGGCAAGTCATTTAATCTGTTTGCCTCAGTTTCCTCATCTGTAAAATGAACTAGAGTAAGAAGTGGCAAATCACTGAAGTACTTTTGCCAAGAAAATTCCAAATGGGGTCACAAAGAGTCAGATGTGACTGAAAAGCAGCTGAACAACAACAGCATTTCCCTTCTGTAGATCTTTGGTGAGGTGTCTTTTCCTTCTCCTTCCCTTTTTATCCTTTGTTTCATTTTTATCAGGTCTTTCTCTTAGCTAGTTTTCAACTAATCTGTGTAATATATTGGCTTAGAGTATCACATTTAGCATCTCTAAAGGGTAGATGGGACCTAATCCTAATGTACCCTCCTAGGTAGCCACTTATCCTCTATTCTTGCAAGGCAACCCCTGGTGTTGTGCAAGCTTGAAACACAGGGATTTTTATAATCTTAAAACTCTATAGCCTTATAATTAGCATTTTTTAAAGTTCTTAGAAAAGGATTAGGTCAGCTAATATCCATGTGAAGGCCAGTTGTATTGCCCAAGATTTACACATTTAATAAATGAGTCCTTGATAGGCCAAGAGGGATTTGGTTAAAGCTTGCTTCTTTCAAGTCTGTGCCAATTTCCTAATTTATTTTTGATTTGTAGTAGCCTGGGATTTTACACTCTTCCACCCCCCAAATTAAATTAAATTTCTTGGACTGCACTTATCGTCCTGTCCAAGCTCACAGCCCAGTGGGCTTGCAACATTATTAGCACTTCTGCCTCTCTGTGCCATTCTTTTTGCAGGCTTAAATGTATGCCCTAAAAAGGACACTGTTTAATTAAAGGTTAGATTAAAGATGTAATGGGTGCATTTTCTGAATATGTATGTTTTACTGATTTTATAGATTGTCCAAATTTTCTACTTTGAGGAAAAGATTGTGGGGGGCGTTTCATTACGGGAGTCCTAAAGTTGCAGGAAAACTAATGTGCAAAGATAGAACAATGCTTTAGAACTATTCCCTTCAATATAGTTATGAGTGGTTGGCTGGATACTTCTTTTCAGGGAGGTAACTGAGTGAACTTTTCAACTGAATCAGTTTTATATTAGGTCACTTAGAACTATGTAAGGTTTATATCATTAAGTATGAATCTGCTGGGCACAACTCTCAGACCTTTGTTAAAACCTAGGGCAGAGTAAGCCTGTGGTTCAGTTAATTACCATGAGATGAAAGTATTACAACCTCAACAAAAGGAGGCTTTGCAAATAAAAGGGTTTTTTTTTTTTTTGGTACTGGCTGCTGGCACCTCTAGATACAATTACTTCAGTTGAGCCTTTTTTTGTCTATTTATAAACAAAAGAAACTATTAAACTCTTAAATCTGTATGAGCAAACATTCTTTAGAGAAGAGTAGTAGTACATGAGATACTAGTTTAGAACAAAGAGTAAAACAACTATAAAATGCAGGTATATTGGACACTCTCGGCACCTTTCTACTACTTCCTCCTATTATCAGTGCTAATAAGCTTAACGTGCTGTTCCTAGACTGCATTTATCCAACTCTTCAAATTTTCTGCTTTCCAGATGAGTACATGTGGGACAATTTCTATTGTCCTAATTGCTTTTGCCTCTTTGTGATTTAAGTATTAGAGGAAAGCTTTCAATTAATAAACTTGTTATTGAACAAAGTAATACATAATTATGCAAAAAGAGGCATAAGACATTGCTCCTGGCCTATTCTCTTCATCTGGGTCAAATTATGACTGAAGTAAGTACTATATCCCAGGATTGCAATGAGTGAACTCTCTTTTCCCCATAGCTTTATTATTCCCTCTTAATGGAGATTGAAATTATCATGTTCTTAACTAGATCACTTATGTCCTCTAAAAATTAGGTGGCTGTCTGTTAGGCACTATTTGGTACACCAACAGGCATGTCCTGATTTCATACAAGCTTGAAACATTTTTTTTAATATGTACTGAAGTAACCTATCAAATCTCTACTCCGTGTTCCCTCATTTTATACTGCAAGTTCATTTAGAAAACTATGGAACTACTGTTCTTCCGCAGGGCCGAATGGCTACTAGTCAAACTAGTGTTAGCTGACATCAATTCCTTCAGTTTCATAGGTTGCTATGAAACACTTTTTAAAAAGTCATTTACTTTTGAGAAAAATGAAGAGGAGAAAACTTATCTGGGATCTCACACACAAGTCACTGGAATCTGGATTAGATGTAAGAAAGAAAACTTAATCCTCTATGCTAATCAATAATTGCCAATAAATAAATTTCAGTCTGTTAGCTCAATTTGGGTAACAGTATTCTTCTCCCCCAAGGGAAAAATGAGATTATGACAATTACATTTCATGTTTTTGCTCTGATAAAATTTTTACACTTGTGGACAGAGAAATATTCAGTCTGTATTTAAATAACCTCGTTCCTTATGTTCTCTTTATATTCATTCAAACTTTTAACTAGTTCAAGAATTAGACACTTTTTCTAAGTATCAGTCAATGAACAACCATTTCAGTAGTACTAAAGGCAATAAAACATGTTCACATTTAATGAAGAACCACATTAAAGGTTAGCAGGCTACTGAGAAAAATCTGCTTGTTCAATAACAACAATAACAATAATAATGGCTAACATTTACATAGCACTTTTAAGATTAACAAAGCATTGTACAAATTCCATCTTATTTTATCCTGGCCACAGCCCTAGGGTGTGGATGCTATTATTACCCCCATTTTAAGGCTCAGGAAATTGTAGCAAACAAAGGTTAAGCAAAATTTCAGGTCACACAGCCAGTAAGGGTTTCGATGAATTAATCAATAAACATTTGTTCAATGCCAACTATGGGCCAGGCACTACACAATATGCTGGGTATACAAAGAGAGGCAAAAGAAAATCCGTGCCCACAAGGAGGGCATTATAATCTAATAGGAGAAGCAACATGTAAACAGATATATACAAAGCAAGCTAGGTACAGGACAAATAGGAAACAATTCACAGAAGGAAGGCACTGGAAATAAGAGGTTTTGGAGAAAGCTTCCATTAGAAAGTGAGATTGTAGTTGAGATTTAAAAGAAGCCAGAAGACAGAGATGAGGAGGGAGAGCATTCCAGGCATTGGGGACAGCCAAAGAAAATGCCCATAGCTGAGAGATGGAGTATCTTGCTCATGGAACAGCAGTGTGCTAGACTGAAGAGTACCTATCAGAAAGTAAGGTGTAAGGAGTCTGAAAAGGTAGAAGAGGGTTAAGCTATGAAGGATTTGAATGACAAACAGCATGTTTAATTTGCTTCTGGAGACAATGAGGAGCTACTGGAGTTTATCAAGTAGAGCAGATTACATTTTTCATTTAGTTAGCTGAATGGAGGATGAGTTAGAGTGAGAAGAGATTTGAGGCAGGCAGATACACCATCAGGCTACATAATAGTCCAGGCATGAGGTGATGAGGGTCTTCACTAGAGTGGTGGCAGTGTCAGAGGGGAGAAGGGGAAGTATTTGAAACTTGCTGTAAAGGTGAAATTGACAGGTCTTGGCAAAAGTTTTGATATGGGGGATGAGAGATAGGGAGGAATCCAAGATGACTCCTAGATTGCAATCCTGAGGGACTTGGAGAATGAGGTTGTTCTCTATAGGACTACAGAAGGTAGGAGAAAAGGAAGCAGGGAGAATTTAAGGGGTAACATAATGAGTTATGTTTTGCACGTACCAAATTTATGACATCTAGTTGACGTTCAATTTGAGATGCCTAAATGGCAGGTGGAGATACAAGATTGGAGGTCAACAGAAATATTGAGGCAAGAAAGGAATATTTGAGGATCATTAGCATGGAGCTGGTAAATGAGTTTATGGGAGTTGATCAGATCACCAAGTGAAGTAGTATAGAGGGAAAAAAGAGGGCCCAGTAAAGAATTCTGAGGGACACCTCTGATTAGAAAGCATAATTTGGCAGAGGATCCAGCAAAGGAGAGGAGGAAAACTAGGAGAGTAGTGTCCTGAAAATCTATAGAGCAAAGAATATCAAGGAAGAGAAAGTGATCAAAATGTCAGATGGCAAAAAAGATCTAGGAGAACGAGGATTGAGAAAAGGCGATTGGATTAGGCAACTAAGAGAGCATTAGCAACTTCAGAGAAAACAGTTTTGGTGAAATGATAAGGTAAGAATTCAGGTTGTAAGGAGTTGAGAATGAGAGGAGAGAAAGTGGAGATATCTATTGTAGATGGCCTTTTTGAGGACTTGAGCTACAAAGATCAGAATAATTATAGAATGATAATGTGGATGGAAGGGTCAAGTGATCTTTTTGGGGGGTTTAAGGAGACATTGGCATGTTTGTAGGAAGTAGAAAATGAACCAATAGAGAGTGAGTGATTGAAAGTAAGTGAAAGAGTGGGAATGACAAAATAGATGATCTATTGGAGGAGGTAGGATGGAATGGGATTGCTTGAACAATTTAGTGGGGTTAGTCTTGGTAAGGAGTAAGACCACTTCATCATGTTAGACAAGGGTCAAGGAAGAGTGTCCAAAGGCACATGAATGATAGGAGATGAGGGAGAGAAGAGGTAGTTCAAGGGAAATGGTTTCATTTTTTCTCCTGTAAAATATGAGTCAAGATTCTCAATTGAGAGACGGAATGAGGGGGAGCCTTGGGAAGTTTGAGGAAGGATGAAAAGGTTTGGTAGAGCTGCTGTGGAGAGTAAGATAGTGAGTTGATAAGGGAGATATAGTCATATTTCCTAGCAGCAGGGAGGGCCCAGTTAAGATTATGTAACATAAATTTGTACTGAGCCCAGTCAGAACGGTTGTGTGATTTTTCTCTATCTCTCTTCAGCAGCCTATGCATAGGACGATGGTGGGGGTGATACAAGGCTGACGTCTGACTGTGCGTAGTCAGTGATATGATAATGGGGGGTAGAGATTCAAGAGAAGAGGACAGTGTAGGGATGAACTAGTTCATCAAAGAGTCAAGAAGAGAAGACAGAGTAGCTAGTGAAGGGGAAATGGCCTGGGAGAGAATTGATGGTTCATGGGATTGGAAGTCATGGTGCAAATGAAGGTTAGGGTTGTGTAAGGGAAGGCAGAGGCAAAGTCAATAGATTATGGCCAGAGAAGGGATTTCAGAGTTTTTGAACATGGAACTATTACATCTATGGATGATGGCAATATCAAGGGTATGACCATCTTTGTTTTTAGCTAAGATGGGCTAGAAGAGTACCTTACAGGACGTTGAAGAACTGAGTGGTTAGGGTATTTGAGAGAAAATAAAAATGCATGTTGACCCTTAGTATGAGACTCTGAAGTTGGGGAAGAGAGAAAATAAATGTAAGCCAGGTTTCAAATTCAGTGAGAACAGAAGGGGAATGACCTGGGGGTTGGTAGACAGTGGTTACCAGGGTTTTGATTGAGTGGTGGACATGAATAGAATGAACTTCAAATGGAGAGAATTTAGGAATATTTCAACTCCCTGGCTCCTAACTAGTCAGTTAAGGAGAATGAGTGAAAGTACAGCTAGTCCTGGAAATAATGGCCAAGGAGACCATGTCATTAGGATAAAGCCAGGTTTCAGTAAGACCTAGTATATAGGAGGAGTCTGAGGCTTTCCTGCCTTCGAGTCCTGCACTTAGTCTATTAATCTCATCACACATTATAAGCAAAATCACCTGGAGTTTATCAATGTTAAATAGCAAATAAAAAAATAAATAAATTGAGCATTTAACGTCTGTTGGAATCTAATATACTATTCCTGATCCCAATGTCTGAGAACTCAAAAGTCCCACTCAAAAAATGGAGCCTTCCAATCGATAAGAGAGTGATATTCTGGTTACTACTCACCCATTCCATCAAACTCTGCCCTTCTGCATAGCCTCTGAATAAAGTCCATTTTTCTTTTTTTTTTTTTTTTGCCTATTGTCTTTCAACCTACATAAAAACGCTTGAGAATTTGTGGAAATAATTCGTTAGTAGTCATAAAAATAACCTTTTTATTTCTACATGTCATTATTCTGTATTAAGACCTTATGTAAACACATCATTTGTATCACCTTTGTCTTTTTCTGGGCCACCTTTTACCATTTGAAATCATTGAGGATGGCACAAGCCTGTTCCCTAATTACAAGTACAAGAATATAGGATAGAATTTTAGGGAACTAGTCAAGAACACTAGAACTTTAAAGAATGTGTTCTATCAAAGAATCTCAGTATGTAATCCAATTTGCAATCAGGCATGAATATACATGTTTACCATAAATATTTCCATGTAAAACCATTATGATTACTGGATTTAGTCTTATCATCAAAGCATGGCTTCTTATAGCCAGAAAGAACTTTAGAGACCAGCAGGTTGAACCCTTTCATTTTAGGATCAATAAGATCATAAGATCTCAAGCCTAAAAGGTCCTTAGAAACTTTTGAGTCCAACTCCCTTATTTTACAGATAAAGAAACTGAGGTAAAGAGTTTAAGTGACTTGACCAGCCTCATATAGCTAGTAAGTGTCAAGCCGTATTTGAACCTAACTCCATGACTAGTGGCCTACCTACTCTATAATGCTGCCTCTCATGAGGAAAATAAGTCCACTTAAGAAGTTTTACCTGTAGTCACATAGGTAGTTAGTGACAGAGACCAGAACACAGGTTTCTTGACTGATAGATCAGTACTCTTTCTACTATGCCATGCTAAAATTAAGTGATCTAGAATAGTCACATGACTGACATCTCATCCCTGTTATCCATACATTGTCTTCTACTTTCAATTATAATTTGCATCACTTTTATGCAAGTGATTGCCCATATTTTTATGTCTGGCCCCAATTTCTATACTAAACTCCAATTACACATCTGCAACTGTCTGCTAGATATGTCTATCTGCATGTCTTTCTGGTACCTAAAATTCAGCATGTACCACCTCACTGTCCTTCAAATTTTCTCTTTCCATGGAGGATACCACCATCCTTTAGTTACCCACTTCTAAAACATAAAATCACCTTTGATTCAGTTCAGGTGCCACTTCTTCTGTGAAACCTCCTTAATCTCATAGTTATTAGTTCTCTTTCTGTCTTCAAATATTCCAAAAACTAAGCAACTTTCTAAAACTGTAAATTATAGCAAGTTACAATCTGTGTCAGCGGAGGGAGTTTACACAGTAGGAGTTACTATATGATAAAATCACAGGTCTAGATTTTTTCTCCACACCTCAATGTATAATATCATAGGTATTAAACTGAAATAGTCTCTTTTGTGGGGTATTTGTTCATTTGAACTGAACACAAAATTTTAATAAGTAATTGATAAATGCATTCATAATTAAATTGATTGTACCTCATCTAGGACCACAAGAATAGAGAGATAACTCAACAGTTGTGCTGTGAATTGAAAAATACATTTTGACCTTTATAAAAAGATATCATTTTTACCAATTACCTGTCATCTACCGGGATAATTGGATGATATGAAACTTGTTCATCAGAGATGGGTTATTATGCTCAGGTGAGAGAGTTTGTAGCTCAAAATAGCCCTCATGTGATGGAAACAATTTGGTCAAGAAAAAGGCTGTAATTTTATTGATCTTTTGGGCAAGAAAATTGGCAAGCTTTTCTTGAAAATTAAATGACTAAGTAAATAATTGTTTTCTCTCTGGAGACCACCTAAAATCTCACTTCTGGGATGTACATGTTCCCTTTCCTCTTGGGAAATGTCTATTTTGAATTGTAGTAGTCTACTTTGAAAGTTCAGGACAATAGAACATTGTTTTTAAATATTAAAATTGGAGGATGATAACTCTTTTGCCCAATATTATAATTTAAGTGGGAAAAATAAATTTTAGTGCTTTTTCATTGCATGATTTTGCCATGATTTAGGGAGAAAGGAAAGAAATATGATTTCCAGATATTAGGTGCTAGTTTACTAGCATACTAGCATGCTAATTTAGGGTTACAGGGAAGAAAATAAAGATTCATATTAAGGACAGTATTGACTACTCAAACATGGAAAAATCACTAAAAACCAGTAAGAACAGGTAAGATGAGTCAGGAGTGAAAATATATTTCTAAAGGCCAGAGCTTTAGGATGTCCAAGAAAATGGTCAAAGTTGGGTAAGCAGTTTGGGGTCCTAGGGGACACTTCTTGAGAAGTCCAGAGAAAAAGAGGGCTTTCTTATCCAATTGTCTGGGATTACTGACCCAGTTTATGGTGAAGAGATTAAGACGGTTAAGGCCTACCATGCCCTGATAAAGTGATGAGAAAAGTTGATTCTGAAAGGATATAGATAGATATAGTTTTGCCAGATTGAATCTATTGGTTCAATATCTAGATAAGACAGTCAGCTGGCTTGCTTTATGGACAAATTCTAAATAAGTCAGTAAATTAGAAGAGAGTTCTAAGAGAGGCCTAAACCTAGTTCCTTGTAAGTATGAATAAAAGATTGAGATTGACAGAAAAGCATTTAAGAAACTTTGTAAATTTCTCCTTTCATTGTAATTCTCTTATATGTTTACCCATAGCACTTGACTATAATACCCTTTAATGAATCTAAAAGAAACAGATTTCATTCTAGTATTATTACTGAATGGAGGAATCATTGCCTTAGCTACCTGAAATAGTGGGAATTGTGATATGGGAAATAGTGGCATGGAAAGATGTCATTTGGTATGCATTCTGCTTTTGGTAACTTACTACTTTATAAAGAAAATTATGCTGTCTATTTTTAGTAAAATTGTATTGTTCTGTCTACAAAATGGGGTTATCAAGTATATACTAATCCATAGGTGGTGGCTATTGGTTTTGAGTGGATGCTGATCCGAATGTACCAAAAAAATCAATGATAACTTTTGAGAGTGTTCACAATTAACAATGTGTGTGTGCGTATGTGTGACAAAAGAATATAAATCCTTCCTTTTCGACAAAGGAAGGGATTTATATAAACGATAATTATCTGTTCAGGAAACTGAGGCATTGGATAAACTTTCTGTCTCTGCCTCTAACAGAGAGCTCTATGGCATTACTGTGGACAACTTTTGATGGTTATATGCTCTTTCTGACTCTGCAAGTGTACAAAGGGAAAGAAATCAAGAAAAAATATGCTTTAATTTCAGAGTTGAGGGAGACAATCCTGCTGCACTTCAGTAATCCAATTGACTGATCTCTGACCTTAGAGGGCTAACTTTCACCTCTGCCATATATCACATTTTCATTTTTTTATTCCTGATAGAAGCCTTTCAAAAAGAAGTTATTAGTTGGTAAATAGACATAAATATGTCAGGAGACTCATGTCGTTAATTAATCTTGTTATTTATAAAAAATATTCTTCCATAAATAGCTAAATTATCTTTTGGAACTATAGAAACAATTAACAATTATTCATTGCTATTAATAATTCATGGCCTTGGCTTTTTAAGTAGAAATTAATGCATGTAGGTGTTTTAATTTTTACCTTCAGAATGCTTCAAAGTGTGTCTGTAAACAATGTAACATTTTAAAAAATCATTCAAACAACATACACATTCATATAGTGGCTTTCTCCCTCAAAGAAATACGTTTAGGAGACTATATAGTTGTTCTAATGATTGCATTGTTGAAAACATGATTCCGAGAATAATTGAGCTGGAAGAGTACTTAAAGGCCATCTATTTCAAATCATACCTGGACAAGCATCCCTTCTACGATGCACTTGATGGTTGAACAACAGCCTTTTTTTTTTTTAAGACTTCCTACAAGGCAATACCACTCCTTTGTGAGGCAGTCCATTTTACTTCAGAATAACTTAAATTTAAGGCACTATTTCCTTATGTTGTCTTAAATTGCATCTTTGCAACTTCCATCTATTCCTATATCTTACCTCAGATTCTCTAAGTTTAGGAGTGATACTGCACCTTCCCAAAATGCCTTCACTAACTTCTGTGAAGCAAGGAATCCTTCTGAAAATATTGACATTAAGTCCTGATATAACATCAAAGGTGTTTTATAGAGGTGATGTTTTCTAAATGCTGAAAGCTCTTAACATTCTCCTAGGCCTCACTCGAACATTGGCAGATGACTAGAGAGCTTTATAAGAGTGAAAACACAGTAAAGGAGATTGAATCCAGGTCTGGAAGCTCCTCGTCCTTTATTGTATTCAATCAACAAAATTATATTATTCATTAGTCAAAATAAGCTTTTTTTTGGTAATATCTTGTGCTAATTCAACAGATCCTATTGGTATTTTGGCTTAGGAGCCCTACACCTAAGTTGCTTTGTGGAATGTAGATGGCCCAAGGTTTTTAAAATTTTTGCCTACAGAGGGCACATCATAGAATTACAGAACTGGAAGTTATCATAAAGGCTATATCTAGTCAAACCTGTACCAGAAGATGGGCACTTAGTATAGAATACTAATTTGTCTGGCAATCAGTCAGCTAGCATTTATGAAGCTCCTACTGTGTGCCGTGAACTGTGCCCACCACAGGGGTTAAAAAAAAGACAAAAGGCAGCTCCTGACTCATATAAGCTAAATTGGTGATGGTAATTAATAATAATAATAATAATAATAATAATAATAATAATAAAACAGTTTTTATATAGCACTTTAAGGTTTGCAAAGTATTTGCATACGTTGATCTCATTTGATCCTTACACCAACCATGAAGAATGAATGAATGAATGAATGAATGAATGATTATCCCTATTTTACAAATGAGTAAACTGAGGCTGAGAGAGGTTAAGTGACTTTCCCAGGATCATACAAGTAGCGAGTATCTGAGACCTCCCTCAAGAATTCCTGACTCCAAGTCCAGTGCTCTATCTACTGTACCACCTTGGGAGGTACTAAGATTGAGGACCACTGGGAAAGCTTTCTGGAAGATAGGAGAATTATAGCTGAGACTTGAAGGAAACCAGGAAAGCTAGCAGGTAGAGATGAGCTGGGAAAGGATTCTAGGCATGGGGACAGATGGTGAAAATGCCTGGAGTCTGGAGATGAAGTGTCATGCAATGAGGAACAATCAGGCACGTCACATGGTCATCTAGACTTTGCTTTAATACTTTTACTGAGTCATAGGTGTTTAATGAATATTTGTTAAATAAATGTTGACTTATAAATAGGGGCTAAGTAACAAGTTTGTCATACGATTTTCTACAAATGATTGTAGATGCCAGGCATGAAGGTGCTACACAGCAGAAAACTTTGACCCACTGGTCACACCTTGGTGTTCTGTACTTGTCTTTTTGAACTTCATTTGGAGAATGGTCTTTGAATATCCTCTTCAACATTGCATGAGACTATGTGATTTCACCAGTATGTGTATTCTTTTTACAGAGATTGAGATTGAGAGTTGCTGTGGCTGAAAATGCTATTATTCTTTGTCCAACCTAATGATAAGACTCTGAAATTAGGGAGAGTAGGCCTTAAAATATACATACAGTCCATTGTTGGACCAATTTCCAAATCATCTCCAGCTTGGTAGTGCCTACTAGAACTTGAAATTGGCTGGGATAGCCTTTAAGAATCTAGGGTCAATTTTATGCTAAAATGAAGTATTGGAAGAGGTTTTTAATTGAGCTGAAAATTATCAATGATTGACAATATATATACTTCAGGAGGAAGGAGAGGATTCTTGAAAATAGAAAAAATGTAATATCCTATATATTGGCATGAAAAGCCACGAGTATAATGGATAGAGATCCAGATTCAAAGAAGACATGGCTTCAAGTCCCGAATCTAATGGAGATTAGCTGTGTGACCCTGGGCAAGTCATATAACCTCCCAGTGCCCCAGGCAACTCTCTAACATTATAAGTTGCAGAAAAACAATGACAACAACATATTATTATTATTAATATGGGCAAACTGTTTACATCCCTGCAAGGGAAGATGACACTTGTAACTCTTAGGAACTGTAATGCTATTATGACATTTAAAAGGGAGTATACTTAGACAGAGGGTGTGGGGGGTTTAAGCTGACTTTGATGTGATGGTAAAAATTCTATTTAAGTGGTGAAAAAGGATTGTACTGGGAGAAAAAAAGAAAGGAGGAATCAGACAGGGATAAATTACATCACGTGAAAGGTACAAAAACCAAATATGTAGAGGGAAAGAAGGGAGAGAGATGAGCATGGTTTGAACCTTACTCCTGGCAGAATGAGGGAAGTGGTGGTTGAAAGCAAAACTCTACTGAAGAAGGAAAGGGGGAAAGAAAAGCATAAGGGGGGGGAGATAGGGTGGAGAGGAAGATACAGATAGTAACTGTAACTGTGAATGTGAATGAGATGAACTCTTCCATAAAAAAGAAATGGATGGCAGAGTTGATTAAGAGCCATAATCCTACAATATGTTGTTTACAAGAAACAATTTGAAGTAGAGGGATACACACAGCGTAAAGGTAAAAGGCTGGAGCAAAATATACTATGCTTCAGCTGAAGTAAAAAATAAAAATTAAAAAAAAAAGCAGGGGGAGAAGTCCTGAGCCCAGACAAAAAGCAAAAGGAAAAATAGATCTAATTAAAAGAGATAAGGAAGGAAACTACAAGCTGGTAAAAAGGTACCTTAGATAATGAAGTAATATCATTGCTAAACATATATGCACCAAGGGGAATATCAGCCAAATTCTTAAAGGAGAAGTTAAGGGAGATACAGAAAGAGACAGCAAAACTATACTAGTGTAGGACCTCAACCTCCCCCTCTCAGAACTAGATAAATCTAACCACAAAATAAACAAGAAAGAAGTTAAGGAGATCAATAGAACCTTAGACAAGTTAAATATGGTTGACCTCTGGATAAAACAGAATGGGGAAAGATAGAAATATACATTTTTCTTGCAGTACACGGCACCTACACAAAAATTGACAATGTACTAGGGCATGAAAACCTCACAATCCAATGGAGAAAGGCAGATATATTAAAAGCATCCTTTTTAGATCATGATGCAATGAAAATCACATGTAATAAAAGGCCATAAAAGGATAGACTAAAAATTAATTGGTAACTAAATCTTCCATTTCTAAAGAATGAGTGGGTCAAACAACAAATCATAGAAACAATAACTTCATTCAAGAGAATCACAATAATGAGACAACATTCCAAAACTTTTGGGATGCAGTGAAAATGGTCCTTAGGGGAAGTTTTATATCTCTAAATGCTTATATGAATGAAACAGAGAAAGAAGACATCGATGAATTGGGCATGCAACTAAAAAATCTAGAAAAAGAACAAATTGAAAACCCCCAATTAAATATCAAATTAGAAATTCTGAAAACCAAAGGAGAGATTAATAAAATTGAAATTAAGAAACTATTGAACTAATAAATAAAACTAAGAGCTGGATTAATGGAAAAAATAATAAAATATATAAACTTTTGGTTAATTTGATTAAAAAAAAAGAAAGAAGAAAACTAAATTACCAGCATCAAAAATGAAAAGGGTAAATTCACCACCAATGAAGAGGAAATCAAAACAATAATTAGGAGCTATTTTGCCCAAATGTACACCAATAAATTTGACAATCTTGGTGAAATGGATAAATATTTACAAAAATACAAATTGCCCAGATTCACAGAAGAGAAAATAAAATACTTAACCCCATTTCAGAAAAAGAAATTGAGCAAGCCATCAGTGAACTCCCTAAGAAAATATCTTCAGGGCCAGATGGATTTACAAGTGAATTCTTTCTTTTTTGACAAGGCAATTGGGGTTAAGTGACTTGCCTAGGGTCACAAAGCTAGGAAGTGTGAAGTGTCTGGTGTGAGACTGAATTTGAACTCAGGTCCTCCTGACTCCGAGGCTGGATCTCTGTCCACTGTGCCACCTAGCCCCCAAGTGAATTGTATCAAACATTTAAAAACAATGAATTCCAATAATATATAAACTATTTGGGAAAATAGGTGAAGAAGGAGTCCTACCAAATTCTTTTTATGATACAAATATGGTGCTGATACCTAAACCAGGAAGAGCAAAAACAGAGAAAGAAAATTGTAGACTAATTTCCCTAATGAATATTGATGCAAAAATTTTAAATAAAATATTAGTAAAAAGATTATGACAACTTATCTTGAGGATAATACACTATAACTAGGTAGGATTTATACCAGCCATGTGGAGCTGGTTCAATATTAAAAAACTGTCAGTATAATTGACCATATCAACAAGAAAACTAACAGAAATCATATGATTATCTCAATAGATGTGGAAAAAAAAGCATTTGACAAAACACAACACTCATTCCTATTAAAAACGCTAGAGAGCATAGGAATAAATGGAGTCCTCCTTAAAATGATAGATAGCATCTACCAAAAGTCATCAGGAAGAATTATATGCAATCGGGTAATTTCCAAAGATTGGGGCTGAAACAAGGATGTCCATTATTACCACTGTTATTCAATATTGTGCTAGAAATGTTAGTTGTAGCAATTAGAGAAGAAAAACAAATTGAAGGAATTAGAATAAGCAAAGAAGAAACAAAGTTATCATTCTTTGCAGAGGATGTGATGTTATATTTAGAGAATACTAGAGAATCAAGTAAAAAAAATACTTGAAATAATAAAAAAAAATTAGCAAAGTTGCAGGATATAAAATAAACCCACACAAATCATGGGCATATCTATATATTACTAACAAAGCCCAACAGCAAGAGATAGAAAGAGAAATCCCATTTAAACTTACTATAGACAGTATAAAATATTTGGGAGTTTACCTGACAAAACAAAATCAGGAACTATATGAACACAGTTACAAAACACTTTTCACACAAATAAAGTCAGATCTAAATAATTGGAAAAATATCAGTTGCTCATGGGTAGGCTGACCTAATATAATAAAAATGACAATTCCACCTAAATTAATTTACTTATTCAGTGTCATATCAATTAAACTAGCAAAACTAGCAAAACATTGTTTCATAGAACTAGAGAAAAATAATAATAAAATTCATTTGGAATAGCAAAATGTCCAGAATTTCAAGGAAACTAATGAAAAAAAATGCAAGGCAAGGTGACCTAGCCATTCTAGGTCTTAAATTGAATTATAAAGCAACAATCATCAAAAGCCAGTACTTGGTACTGGCTAAGAAATAGATCCAAATCTATGGAGAAGGGAAGAATTTATCACCAGATAAATAAGAGATAGGAACATTATGAAATGCAAAATGGATGATTTTGATTCCATTAAATTGAAAAATTTTTTGAACAAATAAAGCCAATGCATCCAAGATTAGGAGGGAAGCAGAAAACTGGGAAAGAATTTTTATAACCATGTCTCTGATAAAGGCCTCATTTCTAAAGTATGTAGAGAATTGAGTCAAATTTATAAGAATACAAGTCATTCCCCAATTGATAAATGGTCAAAGGATATGAACAGGCAGTTTTCAGAGGAAGAAATTAATGCTATAGTCATGTGAAAAGATGTTCTAAATCAATATTGATTAAAGAAATACAAATAAAACAACTCTGAGGTACACTAATACATTATTGGTGGAGTTGTGAAATGATCCAACCATTTTGGAAAGCAATTTGGAACTATGCCCAAAGGGCTATATAACTGTACATACCCTTTGACCCAGCAATACTACTTCTAGGTATGTATCCCAAAGAGATAATAAAAATGGGAAAAGGACTCATAAGCACAAAAATATTTACAGCAGCTCTTTTTGTAGTAGCAAAGAATTGGAAATTGAAGGGATGCCCACCAATTGGGAAATGGCTGGACAAGTTATGGCATATGAATGTATTAGAAAACTATTGTGAACAATGATGAACAGGTAGACTTGAAAAAAATTGTAAAGACTTACATGAACTGATGCAGAGTGAAATGAGCAAAACCAGGAAAACATTGTACACAGTAACAGCCACATTTTGGAATGAATGACTTTGATAGACTTGGCTCTTCACAGCAATGCAAGAACCTAAGACAACTCCAAAAGACTCACAGTGGAAATTGCTATCCACATCCAGAGAAAGAAATATGGGGTCTGAATGCAGATGGAAGCATACTATTTGCTATCCTTTTCCTTTGTTGTTTTGTTTTATTGCTTCCTTCTTTTGGTTTCTCTCATTAGTTCTAATTGTTCTTTGCATCATGACTAAGGGGAAAATATGCTTAACATGAATGTATATGTAGAGTCTACATCAGATTGTACGCCATCTTGGGGTGTAGGAATAAGTAGATGGGAGAGAAAATTTAAAACTCAAAAATTTATAGAAGTGAATGTTAAAAACTAGAAATAAATAAATTACCAAAAAAAATTAAAACAAAATAAAAGATGCAGAAAAGGTATTAACTTGTATTGGTAGAGGGAGTTTTCTCATCTCAGAATTCTCTGTTCAAATAAAATCACAGGTGTAGGCCATAGCTCAATATTTTGAGAAAGTATGGGTAGCTCAAAGGCCTTGTATATGGGCTTAACAATTCCTGATAAAGCTGCTGTGTGAAGACATGCTAAGCTAAGTTTGGAGAACATCATCACCAGATTTGACCATGTAGGATGATGTTTTCTCTCTCTTTCTTTCTCTTTCCCCATTAGTTGTGAATCTCATTGGTGGAGGAAGCATGATGCAACAAAATCACTGGTCCCTGAAATATTGAAGCATACTGATTGATGTGGGTGGTCAAGACAGGAAGTTCTAGTTCTGGTCAAATTCAAGATGTGAATAATGAAGATGAATTTCTTTGGTGGTTGTAAGCTCAGTGCAGAGGAAATTTCATAAAAGGGACTGTGAAAATGTTTTGTGTGATGATTTCTTAAGCATCTGTCTATCTATCTAGTTAGCTAGCTAGCCAGCTATCTCTTCTCAAAATGGTGGCTTGAAAGAAAATATATGTACAGTATGTTTAAGAAATTTTCATATGCATGTGTGTGTGTGTGTGTGTATATTGTTTTAGGACACACTAAGTAGCTCGGGCCATTAGTTTGACCCTTCTGGTAGTAGACTACTTGGTGATTTGAATTGCTCACTAAGAAAAATGAGAAAATTAAACTAGACTGAAACATGATGGATTCACTGCTTATAAATTCACAGACTATAGGTATAGCCATACATATATTTTGCAGTGTCATTTAGTTTTGTGTTCAAAAGTAATGACTATTCTTCTTGCATAAGGGATGAAGATTTCTGAAATATATTTACATTTCCTCCTATTGGAAAAATTAACTAGGGCTTTAGTGCCCACCATCTTGAATCCAATTTCATTTTTCAATTTAATTGAGGCATATCTATCTCATTTTTGACAGGGAATACTGTGGGATACATAGAACTAGAAAACTCTGGCCATGTAAGGGGTTTATTTTAGTTACAAACCAGGAAGAGATTCAACATCTCCATGGCCTGCCAGAAAGAGAACTAGCTTTCTAGGTTCAGCAAACATTAGAGCCTTCCAAAAGCACTAGATAACATATGCCAGCATCTGTGGATAATGAAAAAAAAAAGGTGATTTTACATAAGCTAAATTTGCAAAGATAGCTAGAAAATATTGACAGTAAAATTAGCATATGAGAACAGCTCTTGCATATTGAATAATAAATAATTTTGGGGTTATGCAATATTTATACTCATGTTTCCTGTAAAGTAACTAAAAATGGTTTGGTTATTGAAATCCTATTCAATCATCGAGTCAAATGCCCTCTCGTTGCCTTAGGGGAGGAAATTTGATTCCAGCTACCTTCAGTCTCCCATTTACTGCCATAGTGGTCCCATATAAGTAAATACCTAAGGGTAGAATATGATGGCTCACCAGCGATCACCCAGTATGAATGGCCCCTAGTGACTCTTTATTACATAACTGTTCTCCGAAGCCCTATTACAAAGGATCTAAACACTCTTACTGCCTGAAATGCTAATAAAAGCCCTGGGTATCATTATAATCAAATGGTATTGATTAAGTACCCACATGTTCACTCCAGCTGAGATGATTTCTTTTTTCTGCAACACAGGAAATGCAATGTGATATAAGACTCTTCTAATTTAAAAGGAATACACTTTTCTCATTTGATGGGAATATCACATTTCTATTCTTTCCTTTCCTCCTCAGTAGGGGGGGGCACAGTGTTATCACTGCTCTTAGAAGGTCCTCAGCATGATACTACAATAATATGAATTAGTTTCTGAGGGAAATCCTATAAAATTTTTAACAATAAAGATTAGAAGTTTTCTGATAAATGTTCTACAATTAGAGATCCTGTTAGTGCTAATTGATCTGCCTCCAAAGTTTTCACAGCGATCCAATCCTACATGGTATAAGATGTTTTCATTTGGAGGCCCTCTTGCCAATTCAAGAAAATCATGGATAAAAGCTTCACTACACTCCCATCAGCCCCTCTTTCCCGCTTTCTTATTATTTTTCCCAAGCCCTCAAACAAAAAGCAACACTTGACTTGTTACTTCCCATTATCATGCGTAACCAATGTATTGTGATTTGGAACAAAAAGAACTTGGGTGCAGCTCTGTGTCCATTAATATGCCAGGCACAGTGGAGGTAGGAAACAGTGACAAACAGAAGCATGGAACATCACATCTGTCCTCAAATGGCATGCACTATAGCAGTCACTATATGATTTAAAACATGAAACAGTAACTGAACAATATGACAGTATATGAAATGCTAAAGTGCCCTGTATGTAATTTGTGCTGTGAGATTTCAGAGAGGAGAGAATTCCAAGACAGAGGGAATAATTAGAGAAAGCTTTAGGGAGGAACTGGCATTTGAACTTAGCCAGAAAGATTGCCCCAGTAGATGCTTCTTCTTACTTTATGAATCAGAATCAGAATGTTGCTTCTTCCATTGTAATATTTCCCAAACATATCTCACTCGTTTCTCATACGTGTGCATGCATGTATACATACATGTATATGTGTATATTTCTCACTAGAAGCCCTGATTTCATCACCATATTAGTTTTTGAAATTATCTCTGTTAGCACCTTGAACATTTGATAGAGACAAGAAGACCTGACTTCAAATCCTCATTAGCTGTACAACCATTGGAAAATCAATTAACATCTCTGTGCCTTAACTGTCTTATTAAATGTGGAAGCTGCACTGAGAGGACATAAAAGTCTTCTTCCAGATTGAAATCTGTATATTTTGATACAAAATTTACTTCTCAGAATCATAATTATAAAATTGCAGAATTGGAAGAGACCTCAAATATTGTTTAGTTTACCATACAGCCAAAGAATGAATCCTATTTATAGCATCCCCAACATAGTAGTTAAATGGCTTTTGCCTGACAGTCTCCATTGATAAGAAGCTCCCTACCAACTAAGATAGCCCACTCCATTTTGGAGCATCCCTGAATGTTACTGAAATAGAAAGTTTTCTTTGCACTGGCTTCAACTTGTCTTTCCAGGTTTATTCATTACTTTTCTTTATGCCCTTTTCAGCCCTTCTGAAGTTGCATTCTTACTGTCTTGCTGTCCATCTCCTGTCTGTGTTTTTTCATAGCTTGTCACCTATATCTGGTTTGCACTCCTTTCTCTTCTCCACCTTTTAAAACCACTCATTTCCTTTAAAGCTCCGCTCAAGTGCCACCTTTTACATAAGGCCTTATGATATTTGATCTTTGTACAGCTTTTGCTATTGCTGATCACCTTTTCTTCCTGAATACTCTCTTTTCTCTCTCTTTTTTTTTTTCCACCTGGCACTCAGTTTTTTTTTTCTGTCTGCCTGATTTTCTTGTCTCCTTTGCTAAATCTGTATCCATGTCATGCCCACTGACTGAGGGTCTGTTTCAAGGATTTACCCAGGACCTTTTCTTTTTTTTTTTAAATATTTTCCACTTTGGTGAGCTCATGAGCTTCAGTTGGTTCAATTATGTTCCTTATGCAAATGGTGCCCAGATTTACATATCTAACACCTAATCTTCATTTTCTTATCACAAACCCTACTTGACGATTTAAAGTGACTCATAGGCACCTCGAACTCAATATTTACAAAACATAAATTCTTTATCCTAAAACACCTCATTCTTCTGAATTTTCATGTTATTGTTGAGGGCACCATAATCTTTTCAGTGACCAGGTTTAAAACCCTGGTGTCAATCCCAACTACTAACTCACATAATTTACCAATCAGTTGCCAAATTTTTTATTTCTATCTCCTCATCTCCCCTTCTGTCCACTTCTAGGATCATCAGATAATAAATGTACATTTAGAATCAAACTCAGAGACCATCTATTCTAACCCTTTTATTTTACAAATAAGGAAGCTGAGGCCCAGGTAAGTAATGTTACTTGCCCAATGTCATTCAAGGCAAAATTTGAATCAAGGTCTTTTGACCCCTGAGCCAGTGTTCTTTCTCCTATTCCACACATAGCTACTTCTAGAGTCCAAATCTTTATCACCTCTTGCCTAGACTGTCTTATTAGTCTCCCATTTGGTCTGATCATGGTTTGGTCATATCAGCCTCTCCATCTACTTCTCACTCCTTAAACTCTAGCAACTCCCTACTCCCTATTAAGTCCAGGATCAAATATAAACTCCTCAGTATGGTATTTAAAGCTTTTCAGAATCTGGTCATATCCTGTTCCAATCTTCCAACATTTTACTCCCCTCCACACATTCTAAGGTTCAGCTATCCCAGCTTAGACACAACACTCCTTTCTTTGTGCCTTAGCACTAGGTGTGCCACATGCTGGAATGCTCTTTGTCTTCACTTCTTAGACTACCTGGCTTTTTCCAACTTCAGATCAAGATCCACCCTCTGTAAGAGGCCTTTCCCCAGTACCTGAGGTCATAGTACCTTTCCTTCTAAGTTGACATTATGCACTTTGTACATATCTTGAATATATACCTATTTACGCATATGCCATTTGGGCAGGGCCTTTTTTTTTTCTCCCTGTATCCCAAGTACTCTGCGCAGAATATAGTGAGTAGTAAATATTTAATATATGCTTGCTGATTGGTTGACTATATGATTGACACCCCCCTCCCAGATGTTTATGCCTTCTCCTGAAAATTACCTCATATTTGTCTTGCATGGGTTTTGTGAAGTACTTATCTGTACTATACTATATCCCCTGATAGAATGTAAACATTTTGAGAAGAGAAACTTTAAAAAGAAATTGACAATTTATCTTTAATTCCTAACAGCTTTTGTTACTTGGTAGATGCTTAATAAATGTTTATTAACCAAAATATATTGAGATAAAATTAGTCTATCTAAATTTTTCCTGAGTTTGAATCTGGCCTCAGACACTTACTAGCTATGTGACCCTGGGGAAGTCACTTACCCCTGTTTGCTTTAGTTTCCTCATCTTTAAAACGAGCTGGAGAAGGAAATGAAAACCTCATCAGTATCTTTGCCAAGAAAACCCCAAATACGGTTATAGAGTCACATAGGACTGAAATGACTGAACAACAACAAAATTTTCATTAATTGCTCCTAACTTAGTTCTCCAAGGACAAAGTAAGTCTAATGATTCTTCCATATGGCAGCTTTTCAAGACCTGAAGTCAGCTATCATGTTTCTCTTCGTCATTAAAGGAAAAAGTTCAAAGACCTGAGTTCAAACCCAGCTAAATATATCCATTAGCTGTATGACCTTGAGCAAGTCACTTTACCTCTGTCTGAGTCAATTTTGACATCTGTAAAATGGGGTTACTAATAGCAACTACAGCTGAGGATTGTTGTGACAATAAAATGAGGTAATATTTGGAAATACTTTGCAAACCTTGAAGTATTCTAATTATCATCATCATAATCATGATATTTAATCTTCTCCAGGTGAAACATTTTTAGTTCTTTCAACTGAAACTTGTAGGGCCTCTTTTTGTGTGTTCTCAGTATTCTAGTCAACTTCCTCTGGACATTGTCTGGCTTATTAGTGTCAATGATAAAATGTGGTTCTTGCTAGACATACTACTCTATGTTCTCTGACCAGTTCAGTATACAGAGGCATTGATTACCCAAACATCTGAAATCAACAAATACTTAATTCCTACTATATGCTAAGCACTGTCTATGAAACCCTCCCTTATAGTTGTTTCTTCTTAGAATAGGACAAAGACATAACCTGTAAGTATGAGAGAGAATATTATATCGAATATCAAGGCTTGTGATTTTTCATTACCCATAATAACGCGAGGAATCCTAACAGGAAAGATGTCAATTGACCTTGAGGAAGGCAAATAATGTCCCTTTTGAGTTTCATGCTCCTCACCTGCAAAATGGAAATAATTTACCTGCTATGTTATTGAATTGTTATAAAGATCAAATGAGAAACTTACGTGAAAAAAATTTGAAAACTGTGAGCCCCATACAGACGTGAGGTAAAAGTGATGGTGATGATTCCTTGCTTAGTACTACGATAGGCTAGCATGAGTCTGCCTAGCAGGTTTAATAGAGGGCTGCCTGAAGGCAAGATGATGTCCTACTGGATGACCTCTTTAAGTGTTGGCTATGAATATGTCTTTATTATTACTGTAATCAAAATTATTTAGGAAAGCATTCAGGAAATGGTGATCTAGTGCATATTGAGTTAATGAAGTGAAAATCTTGTCAAATATCCACATCTGTAAACATCTGAGGGTTGATTCAAGTACTTTTAAATTCTTTCATGTTTGCGAGTTTTGTGTATGTTGTAAACTATTTGAATCAAGGGAACAGATTTGATACAGGTTGTCCCAAAAGTCTTAGTGCAGTTTTAAAATTTTTATAGCTTAAACACTGTGTTTTGGGAAATCTTTTACTTCATTTCTTTCCCCTTCTGTAAAGGCCATAGGAAACTATGCTTATAGATAGGCGTGGAATTTTAAAAAAACACCTTAATAAATTGGTGCAAAATAAAAAAAAAATATGTTTCAGCTTTCATTTATATTTTTATATAATACATCACAACTTTCCAAGTTAAGCCTATTTGTCTTTATTTTTAAGGGATGGTGTAATAATTTATGAAAACAAAACATTATTTCTTAAATATGTACATGCACTCTGAGCTTCCACAATTTTGAATTAACAGTTGCATGTAATTTCTCTTTATATAATTACAGAATTCACTCCAAATGGAAAGATTTGTGTATAATTAATGGAACAGCAGGCAGTGAACCCTTAAATGACAGTGATACGGTACCTTAGAGGGTGAATTTGCTTCTGGTATCTTTCTGTAAAGCAACAACTTCTGTGTCCCATGTGGCTCACGTTCTGGTGCTCATGGATCATCCAATCTGTTCATTTTTCAACCTTTGAGTCTCTGTGACTTCATCATTCCCAAGGGAGAGGGACATCTTAGACAGAGTCCTTAGTTGCCTGTGACCAAATTCTTTGGTTGAAAATCACCTTATCTTGGTTTTGTATTTTTGATGGGAATTAATTACCTAAATAACAGCTATGATAGGAATCACACAACTCCCCTTTCTATTGCTCAGCTTTTCCCTAGAGCCAGCAGCAGAAAGCAGTTGATTTGGAAGGTTAGATCTAACTTTCAAGGTTGAGTGACCTGTTTTCTTCAAACAGGGAAAGTAGGGAAAACACTAGGCCCTCTCAGAGGTGTTAAATTTTCATCTAGAAATATCAAAACATCAGGATTTTGATTGAACCATTCCTTACCTTAAAAAAAATGTAAAGCGCGGCAGCTAGATGGCACAGTGGATAAAGCTCCAACCTTGGAGTCAGGGGAACCTAAGTTCAAATCCGGCCTCACACACTTAACACTTACTAGCTGTGTGACCCTGGGCAAGTCACTTAACACCAATCACCTCACCAAAAAAAAAAAAATTAAAGCATGGAGGAGACATAAAATTAAAAGTGCCATCTAAGATCAATTTCCTCTCCCTTGTTCCTAGTGCCCATCTGGGCCATTATTTCCTTTCATCTTATATATCTCATCCTGCCAGCTTCAGCATGGGCTGCACTTTGCACCATTAGTGCTATTGAAATTGAGAGATGTCTTCCATCTATATTTGTCAGGAGGAGAGGTGGGATGAAGTGGAGGGGGAATAAATAAGGGAACTGACATTAATGCAGACAACAAGGAGAGGATAAACACTGGAGTTTTCAAAGTAAATAATAATATATATGGATATAAATTAGGATCGAGGGGGAAAAGGCTTCCTAGGACAAGGTCACATTTTATTGTTGCAAAATAGAAAATATATAGCTATTCATGCACTCTTGGGACCTTTAAGTGCTCATGTCTGATAAATGTGCATTGAAGCTCAGTTAATCATAATAAGGCCCAGAGCTTTTTATATAAGCATCACTGGTATTATGCAGCTTATTAATTAAGCAAATTCTGCAACTTTTCCCATCCTGAAAATGTCAAAATTTTTGAGCAGCTCAAATGGCATTTAAGGTTGATATATTTGGGAACTGTTTTATTCAATCATGTTACAGCATTTTGCACACATAAATTACTTCTCCCAATATTATAAGAGCAGCACTGATCTTATTCTCTGCAGCCAAGAAATGTAATGGTACCAAGCATATATATGATTTTTTCTATACTTATTTGTCATTTCAGCAAATACCATTTTATAAATACCAGAATGGCACATGTACCTAAAATTATCTATATTCACTCAAGAACATGGTGGTTAAAATATGTTCAAGAATGCAATATGATTTTGCTCAAAAATGTATATGCATATCTGTAAGTGAATATGTTCAGCAATATAGACATGAGCCAGGTTTAAGGATGAAATTAATCTGGGAGTATATTTGAAAATCTCATTTGAATATAAATGTAGCTAGCTAAGAATGGTCACATTGGCCCTATTTAAACTTTGAACTTTGGCTAGGCCCAGTTTAACACAATGCTATTTCCAACATACTTTAACAGGGGATTGATCTTTAATGTACAAACCATTTTTTGGTGGAAATGTTCACATAAAGACTGAAGTCTAACCTCAGAAATTTTGCCATAGGGTGACCTACAATATTGTAGAATTATAGAAACCACACAACTTCTCAGATCCTAAGAAGAACTGAAAGGATCTCTTTTGAAATTGGTCCATTGAAACAGACTCAGCGGATTCCACCATAGAGAAGCTGTTATGAATTGGCAAAATATCATAGTTCTGATTATTTTCCCTTTTATCTGTGCCTTAGTCATTCTGCCTAACTCAAGAAGTTTTATCAATTAACTCTTTCAGCCAACTAGGAAAGAATTTAGTAGTAATAATAATAGCGTTAGACATGTCAATAGTGTCCTATGATTATACATAACTTGACATATATTTTCTCGTTTAATCATCACGGCAACCTGAGTAGGTACAAATATTGTTACCCCGATTCTATAGACAAGTAAATCAGTGGTTCACACAGGTGAAGTGACTTGCCTAAGGTCACTTAGCTAATAAATTGTTGAAGGACTGTAATTCACATTTTGCAAATACAAGAACAGTTCACATTTCCATTAAACCAGAACTTTAGCA
Source organism: Phascolarctos cinereus (assembly GCF_003287225.1). Classification (NCBI taxonomy): domain Eukaryota; kingdom Metazoa; phylum Chordata; class Mammalia; order Diprotodontia; family Phascolarctidae; genus Phascolarctos; species Phascolarctos cinereus. The sequence goes on from NW_027556402.1 coordinate 161,211,127, forward strand.
CAGTGCCCAGAATATAGTAGATATTTCATAAGTATTTATTGACTGATTGTGTCATTCATCAATTTCTTACCATCTTTATAATAGCATATTATTAGTCTTATAAAGTTTCTATTCATGCATTATTTTCTGTACTCTTTAAGTCATTCCCTAGCTTATAGTTTGCATTTAGAGATGAACTAATGCTCTGAGCCCTATTAAATGATATTTGTGCCCATCAGTTGGAATTTATCAAGTCACAGGTTAGGAATAAACTATGATGATTCCTTAAATTTCCCCCACACAGTATTCTACACACATACATAGACATTCTATAAATTTTCTTGCCCAGATGCTTTTAGTATTCAGCTACATTTGATGTATCTATGACCTCATGGATCTGAATACTTCCATTCACACATTTTTCTCCTTTGTGACTTTTCTACATATTTCCTCATACATTTGCCATAGGAAGCCAAACAAAAATTCTAGTCATTAGTCTCTTTAAAATTCATGGATAGCAATGGGCAATGTAGATTATCTGTCTCTGCTCGCGGTCAGTCTAACTCCATTTCTTGTCATGCATTTTGCCTGTCTAATTGTTTTGCCTCCCACTCTCATTGGTAATATGTTGCATTTAACTCTCATCTACCTTGTGCTTATCCATTGCCATGTTTTTGTGATCTGAGATGGGACTTATTTCTTCAGAGACTGTGATATTTCATGAATCATAGCCAGAAGAGTACTGATGATAAAAAGCAGGACTTTTATTCCAAGGAAAAGTTTGGTGCCATTAAAAGGATTGTGCAATTCCCCAAAGGAAATCCAGTCTCCTCACTTCCTATTCATTGTGAATTTGCAATGTCTGCCCAGGATACATACGCTTTAGGAATATCTCTGTGGGTGGTCTATCAGGCTGAATATGTTGGATTAGACAATTGAATTTTGTCATCTCCCAGTCCCCTCATGGAAAATTCACTAGTTCTGTAATTCCTCCAAGATCCAATAAAGTCCTCTTTTTGGAATTTAAAGCTCTTTATAACCTGTGCCCTTCTTTTCTACCTTTCCACTACACTTTTATTTTATTCCCTCCTCTGTATCCTATAATCGAGGTCCAATAGACTATACTTAATATTCCAGATACATGACACTCTATCTCCAGCTTGATTGGCTATTTTTTTAAACTCTGATTTGATCTTTAAAAAAATATTGCAATTACTTCTTAATAACCTCCCCCAATAGGTACCCTATTTTGTATTAAAGCTAACCAGTTAAACCAAACATACCAACACACTGACCATGTTAATAGTTCCTTTGGACTACCAAACCCATAGCTTACCACTTATCTGCTGAGAAAAGTGAAAAAAAAATGTCTCATCGGTGCTTTGGAATCATAGTTGCCAGTTAGCAAGCATTTATTTAGCACTTACTATTTGCCAGATATGTGGTAAGCCCTGACCATACAAAGAAATGCAAAGAACAATCTCTGCTCTCAAGGAGTTCAAGGCTAAAAGAGGGGTGACATGATGCGAACAATTATATCTGAACTATCTACCTACCTACATATGTGTATATGTTTAGTTGTTTTAGTTGTGTCAAACTCTTCCTGACCCCTTTTGGGGTTTTCTTAGCAAAGAAACTGGAATAGTTTGCCATTTCCTTCTCCAGCTTATTTTATGGGTGAGGAAACTGAAGCAAACAGGAGTAAGTAACCTTCCTGGGGTCACACAGCTAGTAAGTGTCTGAGGCCAGAACTGAATTCAGGAAGATGAGTATTCCTGACTCCAAGCCTGGTTGTCTATCTACTGTGCCACCTAGCTGTTCTCCCTATATATAGATATAAACACAGATACATATACACATACATACATACAAATACACATTATATACATACACACATACATATGTACATACAGGATAACGTAAAAATTGAAATGGAAGAAACTATTATTAAGGATGACTGAGAATGACTTCTTGCAAAAGGTGGTATTTTACCTGAGACCTAAAGAAGCCAGTGAAGCCAAGAGGCAGAGGTGAGGAGGAAGAGTATTCCAGGTAACATCAAGGAAGGAATGTATGGAGAAGGGCAAAGTGTTTTGGGAGAGTATGAAAGTATGCAGGGGCCAACTTATGGTTGGTCAATAACAGGTATTCTTCATTAACTGTTTTTTTTTTATGTGGGTAGTTAAGCCCAAATCTTTTGAGTCATAATAGATCTCATTTAGGATATTTTGTAGTGTTTTAGGAATTGATGTAATTACACAAAGTTACCTGCAGATAAAAGCACAATGTGGAGCCCATAACCATATGCAAAGAATCCTTCTTTGATTTGACCTTATTTCTAGACATATACCACAATGGTGGCACACACCTGTGGTGTCTAAACCTTTGCTGGGTTTATGCCTTACTTGATAATTATCAGAGTTTCATTGAATAAAGATGTGTCTGTTTCTTATAGATTTTCAAGGATATGTGTATGATTTTGGCATATAGAGATTTATTTTTGAAAGACAGCCTTTAAGGCATCATTTTGATTTACCAAGACAAATATTTTTTATAGTCAAGAAATGATGAGCACCAATGGATTGTTCATATTCAATACATTTTGGTCAATTTTATGACCTGTGCAGTGTGTCCTAGTACAGAATATTGTTTGTGAAAGCTTCATTCAGCTATTTATCTTATTTTAATAGACTCAAATTAGGTACTGTGAATTTTTCATTGACCATCATGAAGAAAGATGTTGAATTGAGTGTTAGTTATTTGGTGTTTAGTTCAATTATATTCTAGAAAGCATCTATACTTTGATGGCATTGATGAGGTTACTAAAAAAAAAAGTTTAAGGATCTTATCATAAATGACCAGAAGATTACCAGTAGGTTTGCAAATAATGTGAAGAATTTTCAATGTAAAGATGATTTCTGATAATTTGGTAGAATTTACTCAACCTGTATGCATTCTGGAAAGGACAGAAAGCACAGTCAGAGATAAAAGTAAGAGCCATCACTGCCTTCCTGAGTAACCTTGAGCAAATCACTTAACATCTCTGTGCTTCACTTTCCTCATCTGTTAAATGAAAAATATTAACATTTTCACTCCTTGGTTGTTAAGCAACCAGCCACCTTCTTCCATGAGAGCCTTTTAGAAAGTAGCATCCAGTTTTGTTGTTTGGCCATTCTTTATTCTGTTCTTTGTGTATTGATTTAAAAAAGAGACAAAAATTTAGTTTGGAGACCAAAAAGGACCTAGTAATCAACAACACTAACTTATCCTCATAGATATGTGTTAGAATGTGTTGGAATATTACAATTAAATGGCTAGAATCTACTTTCAACTCACAGAAAATCCTCCAACTTTTTTCAGCTATGTATTTTCCACTTTGAGCTGCTCCTGCATTCTTCATTAAAATTTTCCCCTTGAGTGCTTTCCCCCCACCCTTCCATAAAATATTACCATATAATAAATGGGGCATGTTTTTGCATAGAAACTGATTATGATGAAATTATGCTGAAATAAATTGGAGATAATGTATAAAATGATGATGTGAATTTTGGATCCTCATGACTAAGAGAGGTTATAGAATATTGGAGGCTAAGAAGCAAATAAGCTCACTGCCTCAGGAGCCCAATTCCATCTCCTCTTTTTAATGTTTAAGAAATAGCAATTTCATCAAATTTGCCAGCAAAAATATGCACTACAGCATTGAAATAAGAAAATAGCTCAGCAGGATTATTATTGTTTTTAAAGATCCATGCACTTGTTCCATATTTTCAAAATACTGTAAGTCAGCTTTTCAACGGGCAGTGAATTAGATTCTTAGTCACAAGATTTTCAGTAAATAACATCTGTTGAAGAAGTGCCTTTTGATCTTTTCTAGAAGTGATTTTGTGGTAGACTTTGTTTTCTGCACATTTTGCCTAGTTTGCTAAGAAATATGAGTAATTGTGCTGGGTGTAGGTACAGATGCTAGCAGGGGAAAGGAATCACATTCAATTGTCTCTGAATTAAGTTTTTACTACAATTCTGCTGCTTAGAGTACCTTCAATATTCCCTCTAAGTGCCAATGAGACTCTCTAGTCAAGTTCCACATTAATTCCTAGGCCTCCTTTGCTGAGATTTTTCAACAAGGAGCGTAGGCTTCTGTAGATAATTCCACTTTTATTTAATTATAAACTGATGACAATCTGCTTCAGTGGTTTAGGTACAGACCTGCCTAAAGGCAGAAAGAGAAAAAAAATAACTTTCTAATTTCCATCTAAGTCTTGTTGATGCTGGATCTATGAGAATTGAAAGAAAAAAGAAACCAATTCATAATACAGACACAAAACATGAATGTCTCATTGGTGTCCTCCTAAGTTGTAGAACATTAAATAAAGTGCAGCGTCATCAGCAAAGACTCTCTAAACTAGACTAAAACCAAGTTAATAATTTGAGAGTTTCCTCTCACAAGGAGGAGGAAAAGATGTGTTAAGAATGTGCTAGAGGATTCCTACAATGATTTGTTCTATTTTATAGCTCTTTCTCATAAGAGAGATTGGAAGAAAACAGGATACCTAGGAAGCCGAAAATGTAGGCTGGATGCTTGAAAAAAATACACACATTTTTCATAAATTATCCCACTAGATCTTCACAACTTTATGAGGTTGATAGCCTCATTTTCCAGAAGAAGAAACAAGGCTGAGTGAGGGTAGGTGACTTGCCCAGAGTCCCATAATAAATATCTGAGGCGGGACTCTAACCCAGAGCTTCCTGACTCGGAATCTAATGCTCTATCAATTGTGGCATACCTCTTTTTCATTCGACAAGCAAGGCAGAAAGAAGGTTGACAAGAACACGGCGGAGCATGGCATCTGCAACGCTACACAGCTTAGGAATGCTAGATGACAAAAGTTGCCAGAACACCATTCTAATATTCCAGTGGATATTTAGAGTAAGTTATTTAATGTTATGCATCATGGCCTGGATTTTGTTATTGTTGTCTTCTCCCTCCATTTTACTTTCATGAGAAACCTAAAGTATCCCCAAAGCATGGGAAGCTGAGGATGCAAGGCTGAGAAAAACTAGTTGTTTAGATCCTGACAGTCTTTTGCTGTTTGGTGAAATGAAGCTCTAGAACTGATTTCAAAAGGATGAAGATTGGTAATAAGCCACATAACAAGGGATACAAGTGTATTCTAATCTGAAACAATGTAGAGACTCGAGACAAATTTTGAGGGTATGTTAAAAATCAGACTAAATGGTCATAGAGTGTATTTGTTTTGGCTAGCTACCTATTCTATATTCAAAAAGAGCTTTGCCCTTGGAAATGAAAATAGTTCTAGAGAGAGAAAAAAAATGTAGCGAAGTCTCTGGGAGCTCAGAGATCCTTCTCCTTATGATGATAAAGCAGCCAAGGCTTTCCCTTAATCTGATAGCTGGGTATGTGAAGGACCTTCTTTTCTGACTCAAATTGCTGGATCTTCATCAAGTGGAAGCTAAAAGAAAGATGGTTGAATCCCCTTCTCCACTAATGAGGAAGAAGGAGCAATTCAGCTCATCACAACAGCTGAAGCAAGAGCCTAGTAGCAAAGGGAAGCTACAGAATCACATGCCCAGGTGAAGTGCCAAGGGCAGAACAGGAGCTAAGGGGAGCAATTTCTAGCAGAGAGAAAAATCCAGAAGGCAAAACCCAGAAAGCAGGAGCAACATGTTATGTTATGACAGTACCTGAAAATACTATGGGCTCTAGCGTTAGAGACATGTGTTGCCCCTCTCTGCATATATCTTGGATATGCTAAAGGTATGGTCCTCAGCATATGTAGTCTAGATTTCAAGGTGTGTCCATGGGGGCTGGTGAAATATGTTTTAAGTGCATTCAGGCTGATTAACTGCCATGAGTCTAGATAGCTTGTCTTAGAAGACTCATGTGAGAATGAAATGCCCCAAGGTGCTACATATAGAACATTACAGCTGAAAGGAAACAGGAAAGAGAACAAAGAATGCTGTATTTTTGCCTGGCTTTATTGCAAATGGCTTTGGTATAAATAGACTTAGTAGCTCTGGGCTGGAGGTGGTTGACAGAGCTAGCTGAGTCCCATGGAGGTTTTTGGGAAGCTATTTCTTCAAAGCAATAGTTAGTATAATGGGGCTACTCACAGTGGACATCCCTTTCCACCCCATTCCCTTCCAGCTAGTGCAGGGGTGTGAATTAGGAATAAGACAATTTCACTGAATACATTTAAGGAAGAAAATTGAAGAGGAACTGTTACTATACAAATCTTAGGAATATCTTCCAGACAACAACAGCAGAAGCAATAGCAACAACCACAAAGATACCCTGCTTGCTTTACCCCTAAATACGATGCCAGTGATATAAGGTTAAATTCTGGATCTTCACACTCTCCATGGGAGTATTAGATTAGAGTGCTGAAACTCATTTTAGCTGAAAATCTATGAATTTCTAACTCCCTACTAAGGGCTATTTAAAAAAGTTAACAAAAGTCAATATGGCCTATGATTACAGTATTATATAGTCTTAGAAGACTGGAAAAAAGTTTTATAAAGTTAATAAGGTTCTTTTGAGGACGCTTATGCTTTGTAAATTCAGTCACAATCCTCCACTACCCCCTCCTTTCTTAGAAATCCATGCCTAGACTGCCATCCCTCTTTACCTCTGCCATGTCAGTCAGTCAACAGGCATTTATTAAGGTTACTTCAATATACTAGACATTGAGAATACAAATACAAGTAAAAGAAAGATGGAATTTGTCCTCATGGAGCTTATATTTGAGTTATGGAAGGTAACACCTAAAAGAAGGCTAAAAGGGAGTTGGGATATGAGAGCAGAGTATGTGAGGGGGACATGGTGGAGCAGACAGATACTTCTTCATCTCCTAGTATTTAACTGGTCAGTAGAGGTAAAAGGTATTCTGTGTTTTGCTTAGTCAACCTTGTACAAGAATTGGGTAAAAGTAAGAGAAAACCCAGGGAAGAACTTGCAAAGCTCTGGCTGGAATGGCAGTAAGTCGACTCAACCCTGGATCAGAACGTTTTGGTATTTCTGAAGAGTTGCAGGTCCCCCAGCCTGGGTAGTCCCTGAGATCCTAGAATAATGTAGCATTCCATTGTCCCAATAGGACAAAAGACCTTCCCAGAGGTGTGCAGAACCCAGTCCTAACATGAAGTCCAAAGTCAAGACGTAGACTGGAAGAATGAATAAACAACAAGAACAACAAGAAAAATCCTACCATCAAGAGCTATTATGACAGGAATGGTCAAGACAGGAATCCAATTATCTAAAATTAGAAGAGAAGAAATGAATAGGGGAAACATCTTTGCAACAAGTCATTTTTTTCTGGTTAAAGTCTCATTTCTGAGATATATTGGCAAATGTTTCAAATTTATACAAATGAGAGCTGTTTGCTAGTTGATAAATGGTCAAAAGATATGAACTGACAGCTTCCAGAGAAAGAAATCCAAGCTATCAGTGGCCACATGAAAACATGCTCTAAATGACTAATATTTAAAACATAATTGAAAACAATTGAAAGATATATATGCATAAGAGTACACCTATGAGATTGTATCTGTACCATCTTATACCTAATAGATTGTCAAAGATGATAAAAAAAAAAACCAAAATGACAAATTCTGGAGGGATTGTGGGAAAATAGATAAGCCAAAGAACTCTTGATGGAGCTGTGAATTGGTCCAGCTATTCTGGGAGAGCATTTTGGAACAATGCACAAAAAGCTACTGATTAGTAATATATTCTAGCTACCAAGTCTATATCTCAAAGTTATCAAAGAAAGAGGAAAAGGACTAGCTGCACAAAATATTTATAGAAGCTCTTTTTGTCATGGCAAAGAAATGGAAACCAAGGAGGTGGTCATCAGTTGGGCAATGGCTGAACAAGTTATATAAGAAGAAATTAAGGGCATGGTTTCAGAAAAATTTGTGAAAACTTGTATGAAATGATGCAAAATAAAATGAGTAGAACCAAGGGAGCTAATTGTAGTGTAACAACAATAGTGTAAATACAAACACATTTGAAAAACTTATGATCTCTGATCTACACAATGATGTTGACCAACCACAATTCCAGAGAACTCTTGACCAAACATGCTGCTCACTTCTAGGTAGATAGATTCAGTGGAGAATGAGAGAATTTACTTTTCTTTGCTATTCATGTTTATTACTGATTTTGTTTTTCTTGCTTTCTCAATGGGATGGAGAGAATGTGAACCTGAAAATAAAATAAAGTTGAGTTCAAAAACAGAGATTATTGTTAATTTTGGAGAAAACAGTTTTAGTTGGAGGATAATTTTGGAAGGTAGTTTATGAAGACTTGAAGAATGAGTGAAACGAAAGCCTTTTTCCCCTAGAAGTTTAAGAAATGCCGGAGCTCTGTAGTATGATAGCTTGATGAGGTTATAGGGTTTAATAAAGTTTTTATTTTATAAGTATGGGAGAAGCTTGGACATAATGAGGATAGTAGAGAAGGGACCAGTAGATAAAGATTTTGAAAGTTAGAGAGAGTATGATGTTGGGGGCATTTTGAAGACAGATCAGAGGAAATAGGATCTTGGACACATGTAGAAGGGATGACCTGGCAAAGAGAAGGGGCTACTCATTATCAGAGACTGGAGTAAAGGAGTAGAGAATTCGTGTAGGGGGTGAAATCAAGAATCTTTGAGATAGGAGGAAGGGGTGAATAGAAGCTACTGACCAATAGCTCGATTTTCTTAGTAAATCTTTAGTCAAGAGGTTTAGGGGAAGGAAAGATATATGAGACTCAAGACCAGAAGAGTTGGAATAGCTTCTGTGAGGAATGAAATAGAGACTCAATTAGGAAGGAATAAATGAATTACTTTGCCACAGTGAGGGCCCAAATGGCTTTCGAAAATCAGGACATAACCAGGATCAGCGGGGAGAACTTACAGGGAGGGGCTTTTTGATTCAATATTGGGAAAAACTTTCTTACACTTACATCTATGGAAGGAAACAACTAAATTCCTCTTGAAATAATGACCTGCCTTACACTAGAAGTATTCAAACAAAAGATGGGTAGACACTTGTCAGGAACGTTTTGAAGAAAATTCTTGTATGAGTTGGGAAGTTGAATTAGATGACCTCTAAGTTTCCTTTAAATGTAACAGCCAATGATCTTATGACACTGATATCACAATTACTGGACTGTCCTTGAGAATTAAACTTTGTTTGAACATGTATTTATTAATTATCCATTTGAATCTCCACTTTTAGTAAATGCCACATTACACAGTAGGGCAGTGTCAGAGAGGAGCCTTGACTAGGGAACACATGTCATTGTAAGGAGAATCCTGTGTGTGTTTAATAACTACAAAAGAAGTGAGCTGTTAGTGTTAGGGGGCATTTTTCTATCATGCAGTAGGTGCCCCATGTGAGGATAAAATGAATTGGGCAATCTGTATAATTAATCAACTTTTCTAGGGCAAAGCCTCCTGATACAAACTGAAAAGATGCTAGATTGGAAATATGTACAAAAAATTATTTACAATCTGGGAGATTTTTTAAGCCCATAAAAAGCTTCAAACTATAGCACATTTCAGAAAATAGTTATTTAATGAGACTAATAGTCCCTTACCTTCCACTTAAACTGTATGTATCTTGTATGTACATTGCTATTGGCATGTTGTCTCTCCTCCTATAACATGCACTCCTTGAGATCAGGAATCACATTTTTGCCCTTCTCCCTCATACCCCCTGGACTTAACCCAGGGCTTGATGTACAGTAAGTACTTAAGAAACACTTGCTGATTAACCATCCCATCTCCACTTCTGTGGTCATGCTTCTACCTTTCACCAAACCTCTGAATAACATGAACAAATACAAACATTTGACATACCTTTATTCACCGATCTGCACAGATCATCAAAGAAGAACAATAATAATCATAGTATATGCTAATCATTTTCAGACTTATAGAACTGCTTCTGGAACAGAGCCATGAATTCTTAGATGGCAAATCTCTATGTCACGATTGAATATCCCCAAATATCCCTGAGAATTCAACAATGAAACAGTGAATTTTCACAGACAACACTGTTACCCACAATTGCCCAACATAACATTGATCCATAAATTTTTAAGAACAACATTTTAAAATGATAGTGCCCAACAGGATACTCATGATCTCCAAACCACATAGAATGTAAAGCTTTCTAAAAATAGACACTTAGGAGAAGAAATCTAAATCATATGGCAACAGAATGCAGTATATAGGATCCTAGTCCCTTTAACTACTTGAATTTTTCCAAAGATGCTTTCCATAATCCTACAGAAAATGATTGTATGTCTTGATACAATTATTCTGTTACAAAGTACAGTTATTTCACTCACCTGCAAACAACATACAGAATATTAAATATGAAATAACAGTAGCAGGATAATAATTTGTAGATGGCTAAGTGGTGCAGCAGATAGACCACTGGGTTGGGATTTAGGCTGAGTTCAAATGCAGTCTCAGACACTTACTAGCTGTGTGACCCTGGGGGAGTCACATAACCTCTCTTAGCCTGTCATTTAACCTCTAACCCTGTTTGCCTCACCTTCCTCATCTGTAAAATGCGCTGGAGAAGGAAATGACAAATCACTCCTGTACCTATGCCAAGAAAACTCCAAATGGGGTCACGAATAGTCAGAAGTGACTGAACAGCAGCAACCAATGCATATAATTTATAAATCAATACTCATATTGATGAGTATCTGTGTATTTTTATTTTCTCTCTCCTTTTGGCTTGATACATTCCTCTGTGACTTCTCATTTGTACTGGTTTGGTACCTAAACCTAATTTTTTTTGTCTTATATTATCTCCTTTTCCCTGACTAGGATCAATTGTTAATAATCAAGCAGCAGCGCCCTCTCCCTCCTGAGCCTGGCTGCTGCCCATGAATCCCTGACTTCATTCTGTTTAGTGATAAAATGTGAGGATCCAAAGAAAGCCAGAGTGGAAAATAAAGACACAATAATTCAGTTCCAAATGATATATGAGGGCAGTGAGTAAGATGAGGCCAATTAGGACAGTATCTGGAGATTCTTCAGAATGAATGTCATTGTGATTTCAAAATTAGAAAGGAAACATTTCCTATTAGATCCTTTCACAAAACTCCATATTTTACCCAAACTGGACTACTGGTATTACTTAAATCTGGTATTCCATCTTTCACCCCCTCCATGCCTCTGAAAAGGTTGTCTGTCCCCGTGCTTTAAATTCACACTTACCTTGATTCTACATACAGTACCCAGAGACAGTCATCTCACACATTCTTTTCTCTCCCCATCCCACCCCTGAAAACCTATTGCATGTTTGAAGAACTCTTTAGGTCAGCAACCAATACCATTTATAGGCAGAAATATTTTGTTCCACTGATATAATGTTTCATAATATCATGCTACTATTGAATAAGTTCATGGGTTTTGCACAAGAAGGAATATTAGAAGCCATTGATTCCAAATCCCTCATTTTACAGATGAGGCCTATAATGGTGAAATGATTTATTCAAGGTCACACGTGGAGCATATAGCACTCAAGGTGGTATTCACATATCATCTGACCCAGTGATATAGCACTGGATATTTCCACCAATCAGATTCTGCAGAAGACTATAAGACTTCTACATCAGTAGCCTACCCTCAATTTATTGGTGAGAAATATGGCACTAACCTGGTTATGTGCATGCTTACATAAAGTTTAGAAGTATAGAATATCTTTCCTTATTACTTTTAAGGAAGAATTATAGGCTATTTTAGGCAATTGGGGTTAAGTGACTTGCCCAGGGTCACACAGCTAGTGTCAAGTGTTTTGGTCTGAGGCCGAATTTGAACTCAGGTACTCCTGACTTCAGGGCCTGTGCTGTATCCACTGCGCCACCTAGCTGCCCTGAATTATAGGCTTTTTGAGGCCAGGGCTGGTTTCACTTCTTTCTCTCTGTCTCTAGTATGTAGCAAAACATATTACTCACAGTAGGAACTTAACTGTTCATTGATTTATTGATCACCAATAAGTTCTCCTCAATAGTAGTTCTGTTAAGTGGAATTTTTTTAAATCTAAAAATGTTTATTATTTTACAGTTATTTTATGCCATGAATTCATAGGGAATTGGTTTCATTAATCCAGATTCCTTGCCTCTGTTCTCATGAAGTGAGCTTCTCTAGGCAGAGAGCGTATTGCTACTTCAGTTGAACTCAGTTGCTTTTTTCCTTGGCTTCCTTTTACTTAGCATTATCCTTCATATGATTCAGGAAGTTATATCTGCTCTTAGAACACTTACTGTACTTTACACATACATTAATCCTCTTGTGGAGAATCTTGCCCTTAACCTCTTTGTTTACGAGAATTCTTAAAATATATTGGTCATTATAGACCTATCACTCTTGTCACGGTTACATTTATAAGGTGTTCTCTAATGAGCTGTGCACCTTTCCTTAATAATTAAATTATTGCTTTCCTTATGGATTTGCAAATACACAGGCAAAGGGATAATACCATGATTGTAAAAAGACCTAGAGAACATGTATAGTGTCTCTCTCCTCTTTTAGTTTGTGTTAGTCATTTTGGTAAGTTCTTATAAGATGCCAGTTTTGGACAAAAAAATAGCATTGAGAGGTTTAGAGATGTAACAAGTTTCCAACTTTGAGAAGAAAAGCTTAAGGATGGGGGCAGGGTAAAGGGTAAACTATAGGATAAGAGGCAGTACTCTGCCCCTGAATTACCAATGGTCTAGGCATATCTTGGCATGGCATTGCAGAACTTGGTTTCTCAATTTGATTGGCTGAAATGGTAACAGTTAAGATGATCTTTTAGGTGGAACTGGAAGAATATTCTCTTTATAGATCTTAAAATTGGGGAAAATGAACATAATAAAAACAAGAACCCCATCATTGATAGATTTTAAATCTCCATTTCATCCTAAATAATGGTTCCCACAAGGCAGCAGAAGCTTTGTGAAGGGGCTATACCAAGACCTCATCTGCTTTTATTATACTCTAGTGTACAATATATTCACATATACAAGATTAGAGAGCATGGTTAGACAGAAATTTATCTGAAAAATATATGAGAATATTATTATATTATAAACTCACTCTGAATCATGAGTCTGCTGTGGTAGTAAAAAAAAAAACTCTAGTGTGATAATAGGTTGCATTAAGAGAGACATAGCTTCTAGAAATAGATTAGTCATAATCCCAATATACTATGTCCTGGTCAGACCACATTCTAACATCTGTGTCGACAAATGTCAGACAATTGTGTTAAAACCTGGGCATTAAAGTTTAAGGATGTCTGTCTGACTATATTTTCTTTCTTCCTTTGTTTCTTTCTTTGTTTCTTTCTTTCTTTTAATTTTTTTTTTTAGGCAATTAGAATTAAGTGACTTGCTCAAGGTCACACAGCTAGTAAGTGTCAAGTGTGTGGTCTGAGGCTGCATTTGAACTCAGGTCCTCCTGACTTCAGGGCTGGTGCTCTATCCATTGCACTACCTAACTGTCCTTTCCTTCCTTCCTTCCTTCCTTCCTTCCTGTTTATCTATCTGAAAACATTCATAGATAGACAAGCAGGATAAAGAAGTACCTTGAATCTACACCACAGGAGAACTGGAGACAGGAAATTGAGATGCTTAGCTTGTGTTTCTTAAGTATATTATATGTAAGAGGAGTTATATTGTTTTCTGTTATCCCCAGGGGAAAAAACTGAGAGCATTGGGGGAAAACTGCAAGGAAGCAAATTTAGGCTTGGTGTTAGTAAAAATTTTCTGAAAATTTGAGAGGCCCTATGTGGAATGGTCTTCTTTGATAAGGAGAGGCTTTTCCTCATTGGGAGTCTTCAAGTGAAAGCTCAGTGATGACTTTTTGGGCTCATTGTGAGAGGGATTCTTTTGGGGATATAGTTTGGCCTTGAGGCCCCTTGACCTATTCCAACTCTAAAATTCTTTAATACTATGTATACTCTTTCTGAATGACTGTCACTATATTTCTTCCTCCCTCTCTCTCTCTCTCTCTCTCTCTCTGTCTCTGTCTCTGTCTCTGTCTGTCTGTCTGTCTGTCTGTCTGTCTGTCTGTCTCTCTCTCTCAAAGATACTCTCTTAGGCATAATATTTGAAAGAAGAGAAAATATATGAAACTTTTACCTTCTAGCCCTAAAAATATTAGGAATATAATGGATTTAAGAAAAATTCTGAGTCTCAAAAATCAGAAAATGATGCTTACCAAAGGAAGAAACAGTGGATGGTGCTGTTACCTTTATAGAAAGCTAATGCATTCCTCAGTCTTGATCTGCATTTTGATCAGAATATTATTTATAATTAATGAGTTATGAGGAGATTGCCCAATTTCTTTTTGAAGGACTTACACTATAGTAACTAACCAAGCTGTTCCTTTGAGACTGACTGTACAGTGATTCAGTTTCCTGTTTAAATCACATTTGCATACTAATTAGAAATTTCTCTTTGTTCTTTTCTTTGTCACCAAATTCTAGGAACTACATTATTAGCATTAATGATTTTGGTTTTGCATATATATTTTAACATCAATTTCTTAGAATAAGGTGAGGGAAAATATATTTCTGAAGACACTTGGAAGCAAAGCACAACATAGCTATTTCCCAAGGTTAAAATATATGTGTATATGGACATTTTAAATGTTTAAAAAGCATATTAAAATAACTGATGTTCTTTTAGAACTTCACAAGAACACTGCTATTTTTTTAAAACAGTGTTCTCTTGACACTTCTAGCTGCCAACTTGTCAGTGAATGATATTTAGAGCCTTCTGAACCCTGACCTACCTCCTTTAAGCAGCTGAATATAAAGAAACATTCCTATGACACCTAAATAGGTATTAATTATCACATGCCTATTTATCTCAACTACAAGAAGATAGCTGAAAGAAACAATCTGTAAGCAAATGTATATGTGACAGGATAGCTATAGAACCGCAAGCAAATTATAAGAAGATACATTTTTTTTTTTAGAGAATTGACATAGTGGATAGAGGCCTCTTGGAGGTAGTATGATCTTTATTTATATCCTACTTCTGATTTGTACTAGTTCTGTAATAATGAGTAAGTCACTTAATTCCACCATTTATCACGACCCAAGCAACTCTTTAAGAGTGTTAAGTTGTAGGCAAATTCTAGGTGACATGATCATATATTGAGGGTAGAAGGGACCTCAAATACCATGTATTCCAAATATTTCATTTTATAATCGATAAATTGAGAGCTACTGTGAGTAGATGTCTTGCCTAAGTTTACCCATCAGAGGTAAGATTTGAACACAAGTCTTTTCTTTGACTATATTCATTTCACTAAATAATATTGCTTGATTAGCTGGAGGGGTGTTTGGAATTGGGAGTTTCCCATACAGATGAAATAATAATTCTAGACTCCTTACCCACCTCTAAAAATGGAAAGAAAATATGATACTAGTCCATTGATTCTTGTCAAAATCATCTTCACATGAGACCTGGCTCCTTCCCTTCTTCCCTCACTAGTCTTTCCAATACCATCTATACATTTTCACGTTTTCTATAACTCACTGGTAGGCATAAGGTATTGCCTTTCATTGATTCTTTGAGATCCTATACCACTATGATTCAGCAGCCTTTCTTCTTGGAGATTCATATTACATATTCCTCAAATTGATCATCCAATCCTGTTCCAGGTAGCAGTTATCTAGCCAAGTCTGTGGTATTTTCCTTCATCTTTAGTGAGTTGTATGTTTGGCTACCAGCCTTTCTTGCCCTATCAATTACTGCCTTCATGATGAAGAAGTTCAACACACTTATCACACTTCTTTCAAGTACTAAAACCTCCCAATTCTGCAATATACTTAATTCCTATGACTTACTCATCTATTCCATCTCAGCTACACACAGAGATGGTCATATCCTCAAATGGAGGCTTCACAAACAAGTGTCCAACTGTCATGTTCATGAACTTTGATATTGTTTTATCTGATCTTAATTTTAAAAAAATTTAATCTCTGACAATATTTTTCTAGTTCCTCTACTCCTTGATGCTTTCAAGGACATTGCCTGTGCAATAGCTAAATTTTCTTTCAGAGAAAAAGCACAGGGGCACAATTCCTATTTTTTTTTTCTTCTTTGCCAAGGTGAATGGCCTTTACATTTTAAATGACAAAACAAGCAGTGATGAACAAGGATTTGATATCCAAAATAAACAGTGAGATAACAAAGAAAGCAGTTAGCTGCCCTGGATGAATTAAAGTCATCTGACCCTGATAAAATACTCCTTCAATTTTGAAAGAAATAGCAGATATGATTGATGTGGAACAATCAGTGTGTTTTGAAATATCCTATAAAATAGTAGAGATGCCAGACGAATGACGGTAAAGGTTGACTCCATTTTCAAGAAAGGGTGAGAGAACAGAATTTCTAATTATATGTGGTGAGTTTGACTTTGCATCCTCATAAAATTTTAGAAAGTAACTCTAAAGAGATGGTTGGCATACATCTAGAAAGGGAAGTGGTGATTACCAAGAACCATGATGGCTTTATCTAGAAGAGATCATAACAGGTTAAATTCTTTTTTTTAAACAGATTTTCTCTCCTAAGATATGGAAAATGTGTATATATTGTGCTTGTATTTTAGTGAAGCTTTAGGAAAAGTGTCCCATGCTGTTTATGTGGAGAAAAAGAAGAGAAAAGGATTAAGATGTAATAAAGTCAGATGTATTCAAAACCATGTTCATGGTTTATTGTCAAGCATGTGATATCCCAGGGGTCTATATTTGTCCCTGTGCTGTTTAATGTTTTATCAATAATATGGATAAAATCATAGGTGGTATACTCATTAAATTTTTGGGTGACATAAAGCTGGGAGGAATAGCTAATATGCTGAAAGATCGGATAAAGATCCAAAAGAACTTGGACAGGCAAGAACGCTTGGCTGAATCAAATAAGATGAAATTCAATAAGCGTAAATTTCAAGTTTTACATTTTAATTTTAAAATCAGGTTCAAAAATGTAATATTGAAGGGGCATGGATATGTAGCAGGTGTTCTAAAAAGGACCTGTGGATTTTAGTAGAATGTAAGCTCAGTATCAATTAGCAGTGTGATGTTGCAATCCCAAGAGTCAATGTGACCTTAGGTCATATCAGCGGGGGCAGAGCTTCCAGAAACAAAAAGGTGACAATTCCAGTGTATTCTGCTCTTGTGTGACCTTATCTGAATTAGAGTGTCCCCTTCTTGGCACTGGAGTTTAAAAAGGACATTGACAAACTGAAGAATGACCAAATGGAGGCAAACAAAATGGTGAAGAACCTTAAGTTCATGACATTTGGGAATCATTTAAAGCTTGAGGAAAAGAAGATAGAGTTTAAGGCAAATCTGTTTTCCAGTATTTGAAGAACTATCAGAGGGATTATACTTTTTGTCACAGAAGGAAGAATCAGGAAAATGGGTAGGAGATACAAAAATTCCAATTGAGGCTTGATGTCAGTGAAATACAGAATCAACCTTCCTAACAATTAAAGCTGTCAGTGAGTGTCTAGAGAGGTGGTGGGTTGCCCCTCCATGGAAAACTTGAAGCAGAGGCTGGAGGCTCATTTGTTTCATGTTCTAATGCTCCATATTCTGTGACTCTGTCATGTGTGATTCAAAGTTAAGATTAGATTGGAGTATGCAATAGATACAACAGATAAGTCAGTGTTTTCAAAATAATATAAAATGTCAAAATATAGGGAATATTAACATCTGAGTGAATCATCATATATCTCATATAGAGGATAATATATGAGCTGTTATTTGGGAAAGAGCTAGACATTCTAAGGAGCAGAGCTAGGACAGAGCACATTCTGGTGCATCCCTATATAATAGTATATCTGGAAGACATGTTCAAGAAGTCTAAAAAACAAGCAGTCCCATTAGCTTGACTATAACAAACAGCATATATAATATAAATTAAGACTGGAAAGCTAAGTAGGAAGCAGTGTTTAGGTTTTACATGCTAGGCTAAGAAATTGATGTGTTATCTAAGAGATAGTAGGAAGTCATTGTACATGCACACAAACATATGTGCATAGACACATGCACATGTACACACAAACAATACACATATGTATATAAACACAAATGTGTGTACATATAGACATGCGTATGTACATACACATATGCATATACCTTTTCATGTATGTGTATTTATGTATATACACACACGCATATTTTTCAGGGGGAGGAGAGGTAACATGGTCATATCAGTGTTTCAAGGTGATCAATTTGATAGCTTTGTGAAGCACGGATTTAAAGGAGATTGACTAGAAACAGGAAGGCCAATGAGGAATGTATTGAACAGTCCAATTTAAGAAGAGGATATTCTAGTGGCTATGTGAATAGATAGAAAGGGGTAAAGTTGACAACTGTTTCAGAGGTAGAATCAACAAGATTTCACAATTGAATGAATATGGAGGTGTGAGGGAAAGTAAAAATTCAGGGGAAACATCAGTCTTGAGTACTTGGGTAAGTAGGAGGATTGCTGTGCTCTAAGAGAAATAAGGAAGTCTAGGAGATGAATGGATTTTAGGGAAAATAAAATGATTATCATTTTGGACATATTAAGCTTGAAAGGCATATGGTAAATATTGGTGGATATGTCAAGCATACAGTTACTAATGGGCAAAGTTGAGCCTGCTGTGTGACAAAACAGAATTCTTGGGTAAGGGCCAATATTGACCAGTTGTGACTAAAGTAGCAATGAACTTTCTGAGTGGTTCTCAGAGTGTAAGCTGAAGGCAGATGGAGGTTAAGTGACTTGCCCAGTGTCGCACAGCTTATAAGTATAAGGCCAAATTTGATCTTGAGTCTTTCTGACATCCAGTCCAGTACTCTATTTATTGTGTCACATAGCTGTCAGTAACTTTATGTTAGGGATAAACTGATAGGACTTCATATTCTGTAAACATTTTCATAAATAGAAAATTTCAGAAAAGTGCATTTAATTGAGGCAGCTACTCTAATTCTAAATTGGACCAGAAATCAGGAAAATTTGATTTAATTATAGTCTCATACACTTATTAGCTGTATGATGCTAGACAAGTTACTTATCTGCCTCAGTTGCTTCATCTGCAAAATAGTGATGGTGACATGACCTTTCAGGGTTATTGTAAGGATAAAGAGATATTTTTAAAGTGCTTTTCAAAGTATAAGTCACCACATAAATGTTATTTATTATAACCAGTTACTATATTTTTTGAGAGTTTGAGAAAATGTATTTTCCTTGATCTTGCTACTGATGGAGAGCAGTGTTTAGAAAGCCAAGGGGAGGAGATTATCCAGGAGGAAACTGGTGGTGGTAGTATTAAAAGCTATAGAGTGGTCAAGTTGAAAGACAGTGAAATCAATTGAATATACCTGTTAAAAGACTGATAACTTTGGAGAAAGCACTTTAAACTGAGTGGTTGGATTGCAAGCCAGATGGGAAGTGATTGGAGAATGAGTGGCAGATGAGAAAACAGAGCAACAAAATGTAGATGAAACTTCTAAGAATTTGGCTGTGAAAGGGTAAAAAGAGTGATGGGCTGATACTCTGAGGGCATAACAAAGTTAAATGATGGGTTTTGATGTGTTTGTGTTTTTCTTAAAGAATGGGAGTCCTAGACAATGGGGGTCTTAGAAAATGGGAGTCCTAGACAATGGGAGTCCTAGGCAAGGAAATAGTCAGTGGAAAAGGACATATTGAGAAAAAGGAATAATCAAGAGGTTAGACTCTAGGAGAATATAAAAAGGGTTAGAATCAAGGGAACAAATGAAGGGTTGGGTTTTGGCAAGGGAAAGGGTCACCCAACCTCCAGAAGAAAATGAGAGGATGCATATGGCAAAGAAAGAGTTTTAGATGTAGCACAAAGGAGAAGCAGACTGTAATTAATGGATGATCTCTACTTTGCCTCTACTTAGAGGGATGGGGGTGGTACAGGAGTTTGAAGAGAATAAACATTTGAGATAGTGCCAGGGGAGAGGGAGATAAAAGGTCAAACAGAGTAGAATCACTTGGCACAGTGGAATGACTTTCTCAATTATTAGGATACAAGTGAGTAGGAGCATAGAATGTGGGTATAACCTAGGGCTGTTGAGTATAGAGTATTGGACATAACCTATAAATTAGCAAGATACAACTAGTTATAGGAAAAGAAGTTGGGGAATGATTGAAAGGTAGCCAAAAATAATGATTGAATTGGTCAATCATGAGGACACAACTGTGAATGGAGACCAAAGCATAGGCAGCAGATTGAGAGAATAGCAAGGCTTAGACTGGAAATTAGATTAGTTTTAGAAGCAGTAAGACACATGGAGAGATTGAAAGATAGAAGGCTGCAGAAAGAGAGTGCAGTGTCATAGTTCTTTCTCATTAAGATAAAACACTTAAGAATGAGGGTCAGATTAAGGGCATGATCAACTAGTTGTGGCTAGGTGGAATGATGAAGAAGGTTAAAGGCATTGAGGACTTTGATGAGGTGGGCTTAGAGGATATTTATAAGGATATTGGCATGAGTATTGAATCCCTCAGGTATGAGAGTAATGCCAGGAAGAGTGTGAGTGAAGTGCTGAATTCCTTGAATGTTCTGTAGAATGATTTGGAGGTTGTTGGATAACTTCAAGAATGATTTGAACTGAGTTATAATGATTAAAGGAGTGGCTCTCAAAGGAAGAGAGATTTCCAAGTGGTGGTGGAAAAGGAAGAGTGCAAAAATGATATTTAGGAACAGAGAGAACATCTATAAGGTGATAGCCAGGAATGGAGTGCTTTCTGGGGAATAGTCCAGGTTTCCACTGGTGAAAGAAAACTAAGTGTGAACTTGCAAAATTCAGAATAAAGTGGAATTTCTTAAAAAAAAAACAGGACAAAATTTCCATGTGGTATAAGAGACAAAGAGGCAGGAATTGAACATGGATGGTAGACATATGACTGAGGTGGATAAATAGGAAGACACAGGGAGAGATCAGCAGGGAAGAGACTTTTCACTTGACTGATCTGTGGATATACAAAGAGAGAGAATTAGGAATTTGCACAGTTTAGAGCACCTCTTGGCAGGACAGATACCTCACCTCTGAGATGAAAACAACCCCCTCTCTCTTCATTTCTTCCTCTCCCTCTCTTATATCTCCCTCCTATTCCCACCTCTGTCTCTATCTCTCTGTCTCTCTCTCCATTTCTGTCTCTGTATATCTGTCTCTGTCTCTCTGTCTGTCTCTGTCTCTGTCTCTGTCTCTCTCTCTCTCTCTCTCTCTCTCTCTCTCTCTCTCTCTCTCTCTGTATCTGTCTCTCTCTCACACACACACAGAAGTTGGGTATCTCTGCATTGGGGTATCACTTAGAAAATGATACATACAATGCACTGTATTAGGAACTCAGACTGATGACAATTGTCTGACATTGTGAGGATCTACGTATTAGGAAAATAATTTCATGCACACGTCCTGTCTTGAAGGAATGCCCATTCTAAAGAAGAAAACATAGTAATAAAGAAATATAAAAATGCAACTCAAAATTCCTGCATTTTTTCTTCATTCTCTCTTCCTGAGGAACAAATAATATCTGAGCAAATTATCCTGGCTGAAAAGAAAAGTAGCTTTCTTTGCAATTGTGGAGTAGTTTCAATAGTCTATATTTCGCTGCCAACCAAATCAAGGGAGTTTTCATGGAAAAGGTGGGAATTCAGCTGAAGTAATAGGAGACTGGGCATATATAGGAAATAAGATTGCTCTAAAGGAAATAGAGAACAAGGTTCAGAGGTGGCAGTTGTAAGAGTAATGACTTGTCATAGGGATCACAAAGTACAGCAGGGGAAGTGAGTTAGTCAATGTTTTTTATTGAGTGTTCACTGTGGAAGTTTCTATACTGGCTACTACAGAGTATAAAAGAAATAAGAGGTGTAGTCTCTGCTTTGAAGGAGTGTTCAGTGGGATGCCTAAACAATCACAAGATCCTAATTTAAAGTGTAGTATTTCTTAAACTCTGAAATACAAATATAATTCCATTTATTAAGTATTACCAGTGGCTTATAATATAGGAGTAGCTAGTAGGTATATTTAAACCATATTGGGGTTGTACAAATAAAGAATAATTCATGAGAGTATTAAAGGAATCATTTGGAATATAGTGTAGGATGTATGCTTCTTTATGGGAGAAATAAATTCTAAAAGAATGCCTTTTACTTAGCTTTCCATGGTGAATCATTTTCTATGCCTCAAATACTGAATTTCGCTTGGAGGGCATGGTCATAACCTACTCAATTTGACCAGGGTAGCCATTAAATCTGAACTTGGGTATTTACTTATTGTTGGGATTTGCTAAACAGGTATCCATTCTTCCCTCTTCATTTTCACCTCCCTAGTGGTATTGTTGTATCGACTGTATAGCAGTAAAGGATACAGGAAAACCAAGAAAATCTGGTTGCTTCAGAATCTTCAAGAACTGGGACAAAACTTTCTTTTTAGGACACTTGGAATCTCCTTTCCATCTCAGCTGCCATCCCAATGTGCCTCATTGTATATTCATTCTGAGTTCCTCTTTCAAGAAATCTTTCTATCTTTTTCTATTTTTTTATTCTCTAGGTAGAGAAAGATATATGAATGAGAACAAGAAAACTATAACTGCTCAGCTCATTTATATACCCATCTACATTTTATCACTTTGAGATGTGTAAGGGAGATGTAATTTTCAGAAATCGATGCCTAGAATTTATGGGAGGTATATTGCCAACTAGTTCTCATAGAAAATGTTAATATTATCAAACACAATATATCGAATCAATGCATACTCACACAAACACTAGTTTGCATCACCTGTACAGATATCATATCAGTCCCTGAGCGGTAGGGCAGATATTAATAAATCCAGTTCTTTCTAAAGCTTCTTCAGAAGCCCGTAATCCTGCTAGCATATTTCCTACTTCTGATTTGTCTGTAGAGATAGGGCTTTGCTTTATCTGGAATTGTGAAGCTAAGTAATAATGTGTCATCCTCTTATGCTGCTCACAGATACCGACTATAAAAGCAATAGCATGCAGAATGAATTTGGGGATATTTAAGATCTTAGGTTCTGATGCCCTCTTGCATAGGGACAATTGTTGGCTTTATATATATTTAGAACTCAATTCTATATTCTTTATCAACTATCATTTATTCTGTGGAACTAAAGATTGGTGCTTGGTCCCAAAGAACTGTGGGGACAAGCTTTGCCATTTTAGAAGTTGATATTTGTAATTAGGTCTGCTTTTAAAGCACCCTTTTGCCTTTCTGATCTTATTATATATCATTCATCTTCATGTACTCTTTGCTGTAGGTAAACTATTAGCTGCCCTTCCACTCACTACTTTACATCTCTTAATGTTTTTGCAAAAACTTTTCTAATGCCTGTCATACACTTCCTCCTCCCCCTCATCTCTTAGAATCTCTAAGGCTTTTAATAGTTCAGTACAGTAGTCATTTCCTACACAGTTCTTTTCTGAGCCCCCCAAGTTGTCAGTGCACCACCTAGCTGCTTCATAAGATTACTGTCATGACCTAAAAGGACCTGGCACATAGTAGGCATTTAATAGACCACTGTCAAATTGAATACATTGTCAGGTATTAATCCTAAAGATAAGAAAATTAGGGCCTGAGCTTACAGCAGAGTCAAGCAGATGTTTTCATTTTCAAGACTTGGCTGTGGGAATAAAGGGCAGAAGGAAAACTTGTTCTATATTTGAATGTTGAAGGGAGTCTTCAACATGTTGAAATGGCTATGACTAGACACCAATCACCATGGTGTTAGTAGAGACTCACATGCAAAGAACTTCTGGCCTACATTCTATGGCTATTTGTCTGCAAAGAGCCTAATACAATGAAGTTTCATTAAAGAACAACATTTGACTATCTGTTTCTCTGTGTTGTGGTAGTAGGTAGATGCTTTGAAATTATTTTGGGGGGCAGCTAGATGGTACAATGAATAGAGTGCAGGCTTGGAGTCAGGAAGACTTATCTTCTCAAGTTCAAATATGGCCTTGGACACTTGCTAATTGTGTGGACAAGCCACTTAATTCTGTTTGTCTCAGTTTCCTCATCTGTAAAATGAGATGGAAAATGAAATGGCAAAGCACTCCAAATGGCAAAGCACTCCAGTATCTTTGCCGAAAAAAAAAGGAAAGAATTCATCAATCACCTCCAGAAAGAGATCCAAAAATTAAAACTCCCAAGAATATCACAGCCAAATTCCAGAATCATCAGGTCAAGGAGAAAACATTGAGAAATAATCAATTCAAATATCATGGAGCCACAGTCAGGATAACATAAGATTTAGCAGCTTCTGCATTAAAGAATCAGAGGGCTTGGAATATAATATTTCACAGGGAAAAGGGGCTAGAATTATAATCAAGAATCACTTACCCAGCAAAACTGAGTATGATCCTTCAGAGGAAAAAAAATTGGCCACTTAATGAAATTAAGGACTCTGAAGCATTCCTGATGAAAAGACCAGAGTTGAATAGAAAATTTGGCTTTCAAATACAAGACTCAAGAGAAGCATAAAAAGGTAAATAGGAAAGACATATCAGGGTTTCAATAAGGTTGAACTATTTACATTCCTACCTGAAAAGATGATACCTGTAACTCCTAAGTACTTCGTCATTATTGGGATGTTTAGAAGGAGTATACGTAGACAGAGAGTACAGGTATGAGTTGAATATGATGGGATGACATAAATAAAATTAAGAGATGGGAAAGAAGGATGCACTCACAAAGGGAGAAGGGAGAGAGAGAATAGGGGAAATCTCACATAAAAGAAGCATCTAAAAGCTTTCATTCCTCTCTTCATTTTATCTTTTAAAAATGTTTTATTTTTCTAATCAACAGTGATTTAAAGCATCTTATATGACTATAGATAGCTTTTACTGCTTTATCTGAAAACTGCCTGTTCATAATCATTCACCATTTATTAACTGGAGAATGATTTGTATTCTTATAAACTTGACTCCATTCTCAATATATTTGAGAAATGAGGGCTTTATCAGAGAAACTTACTATAACATTTTTTCACAGTTATGATAATTAACTCTGTATTTCCTTCCATTTTATTTTGCCCCATTTAGCCTTCTTTTTCTCTCCGTTTACCCTGTCTCTCCTCAAAATTGATTTGCCTCTGACCACTGCCTCCTGAAATCTGCTCTCTCTTTTAAAAGTCCCATCCTTCTCATATCCCTCCCTCCTACTTCTTTCTAGGGTAAGATACATTTTTATATCTAACTGAATGTATATGATATTCCCTCTTTGAGAGAATTCTGACAAGAGTAAGTTCAAGCATTGCCCACTCACCACCACCCCACAAGTAAAAGGGACATGGATAAAAGAGAGAGGAAAAGGAAAGGAGATGGAGAGGGAGAGGGAGAATTATGAACAGGGAAAAAGCAGGATGGAAGGAAATACACAGTAATAATAACTAAGAATATGAATGGAACAAACTTCCATGAAATGGAAATGTATAGCAGAGTAGATTAAAAACTAGAATCCTATAATATGTTGTTTACAACATACTTGGAGCCAATAGAAGCACAAAGTAAAGGTAAAGGGCTGGAGCAATAATGATTTCAGACAAACAAAAAGCAAAAATAGATCAAATTAAAAGAGATAAGCAGGGAAACTACATTTTGCTAAAAGGTACTATAGACAACAAAGCAATTGTACACACGTATACACACAAACATACATACATGCATATACATATATACTTACAAGTAAATATACATACATATATACACATACGTATACATACACATATATAGTAAATACTTACTATAAGTATTTAGTATATTGTATATACTAAACATATATGCACAAAATGGTATAGCATCCAGATTTTTAAAGGAAAAGTTAAATGAATTAAAGGAAGAAATAGTAAAACAATACTACTGGAGAATTTCAACTTTCCCCTCTCAAAGCTAGGTAAATCTCACCATAATATAAAAAGAAAAAAGGTAAAGAGATATTTAGAATCTTTAAAAAGTTAAATATAATAGACCACTGGAGAAAACTGAATGGGAACAGAAAATTTACATACCTTTTTCTAAGTGATATATGGTACCTTCACAAAAATTGACCATATATTATGGCATAAAAACCTTGCAATCAAATACAGAAAAGAAGAAATATTAAATGCAACCTTTTTTGGAATCATAATATGATAAAATTATATGACACGAAGGCCATGGAAACATGGATCAAAAATTAATTGGAAACTAAATAATCTAACCCTAAAAATGAGTGAGTCAAAGAACAAATCATAGAAATAATCAGTAATTTCAATAAAAAGAATGAGAACAATGAGATAACATATCAAAATTTGTGGGATACAGACAAAGAAGGATTTAAGGGAAAATGTATGCCTCTAAATGCTTACAGCAATAAAATAGGGAGAAATTAGATCAATGAACTGGGCATGCAACTAACAAAACTAGAAAAAGAAGAAATTAAAATCCCCAATTAAAAACCATATTGGAAATCACGAAAATCAAATGAGATTTATATAGTTGAAAGTAAGAAAACAATTGAATTAATAAACACAACTAGACTCTGGTTTTATGAAAGAACCAATAAATTCGATAAACCATTAGCTAATTAGATTAAAAATTAAAAAAATAAAATTAGCAATATCAAAAATAAAAAGGGTGAATTCACCATTATATAGAAGAAATTAGTGCAGTTATTAGCATCTGTTTTGTCCAATTATATGCCAATAGATCTAAAAGTCTAAGTAAAATAGATGAATATTTACAAAAATACATATTGTCCACTTTAACAAAAGAGGAAATGGAATACTTAAATAACCCTATCTTAGAAAAAAAATGAACAAGACACCAATGAGCTTCCTAAGAAAAAAATCCCAAGGACCAGATGGATTCACAAGTGAATTCTATCAAACATTTTAAGAATAATTAATTCCTATAATATAGAAACTATTTGGAAAAATATCTAAATAAGGAATCCTAACCAATTTCTTTCATGAAATGCTTATGATTTTGTTATCTAAACCAGGGAGTTCAAAAACAGAGAAAGAAAACTATAGACTATTTTCTTGAATTTTAATTTAAAAATTAACAAAATACTAACAAGAAAATTTTAGCAATATATCACAAAGCTCACACACTGTGACCAGGTGAGCTTTGTGCCAAGAGTACAGGGCTGTTTCAATATTGGGAAAACTGTCAACATAAGTCATCATATAGATAACAAAAAAAAATCATATGGTTATTCAAACAGATACAGAAAAAAGCTTTTGGCAAAATACAAAACTCATTCCCATTAAAAACACTAAAAAGCATAGAAATAAATGGAGCTCTCCTTAAAATGATAAGTAGCATTTATCTAAAACCATCAGCAAGCATTATCTGTATTGGGGATAAACTTAAAGTCTTTCCAGCAAGATTGTGGTTGAAGCAAGAATGCTCATTGTCACCATTATTATTCAATATTGTACTAGAAATTCTAGCTATGGTAATAAGAAAAGAAAAAGAAATTGAAGAAATTAGAATAGACAATGAGGAAACAGTCTATCACTTTTTGCAGGTAATATGATGATACACTTGGAGAATCCTAGAGAATCAACTAAAAAAGTAATTGAAATAATTAAGAACTTTAATAAAATTGCAAGATATAAAATAAGCCCACATAAATCATCAGCATTTCTATATATTACCCAAAAAGTCCAGCATCAAAAGAAAGGGAAATTCCATATAAAATACTATAGACAATATGAAATACTTGGGAGTCTACCTACCAAGACAAACCCAGGAATTATATGAACACAAACACAAAACACTTCTCACACAAATAAAGTCAAATCTAAACAATTAGAGAAATATTAATTGCCCATGGGTAGCCCGAGACAATATCATAATTATGAAAATTCTACTTATTCAACATCATACCTTTCAAACTATCTGAACATTATTTTATAGAGCTAGAAAAACAATAACAAAATTGATCTGGAAGCACAACAGGTCAATGAGAAGGATGGTGGTCTAGCCATACCAGATCTCATACTGTATTACAAAGTGGTGGTCATCAAAAACAATCTGGTATTGACTAAGAAATAGAGTGGTGGACCAATAGAATAGATTATCTAGATAATACACAGTAATGAATAACCAT
Organism: Phascolarctos cinereus; assembly: GCF_003287225.1. Lineage (NCBI taxonomy): Eukaryota > Metazoa > Chordata > Mammalia > Diprotodontia > Phascolarctidae > Phascolarctos > Phascolarctos cinereus. Next base: position 161,239,261 of record NW_027556402.1, read on the forward strand.
GGCAATCTAGTATTTGACAAATCCAAAGATCCAATCTTTCCTGCTAAGAACTCACTATTTAACAAAAACCGTGGGGAAAACTGGAAAGGAATTTGGCAGAGACTAAGTATAGATCAACATCTCACACCAAAAACCAAGATAAGGTTAAAATAAATAAATGGTTTAGACATAAAGGGTGATATCATAAGCAAATTATGGGATCATGGAAAAATGTGTCTGCCAGATAGTTGGATAAAGGCAGAGTTTACCACCAAACAAGAGATAGAGAGCACTACAGAATATAAAAGGGGTAATTTTGATTACCTTAAATTAAAAAAAAGTTTTTGCACAAACAAAACCAACGCAGCCAAGATAGAAGGAAAATAAGAAACTGGGAAAATTTTATAGCATTTTTTTGGATAAAGGCCTAATTTCTCAAGTATTCAGAGAATTGAGTCAAATTTATAAGAATACATGTCATTCCCTAATTGATAAATGCTCAAAGGATAAGTTAACAGTCAGTTTTCAGAAGAATGACTCAAATCTATCTAAAGTCAAATGAAAAAATACTATAAACCACTAATGATTAGAGAAATGCAAATAAAAATGATTATAAGGTATCACCTCAATCTATTAAATTTGTTAATGTGACAGAAAAGGAAAATGACAAATGTTGTAGGGGATAGGGAAAATTGGAACACTAATGCATTTTTGCGGAGAATTGTGAACTGATCAAATCATTCTGGAGAGCAATTGGGAGCTATGCCCAAATGGGTTAAAAAATGTGCATATTGGGGCAGCTCGGTGGTGCAGTGGATAGAGCACCAGCTCTGAAGTCAGGAGGACCTGAGTTCAAATTTGACCTCAGACCAAACACTTGCCACTTACTAGCTGTGTGACTAGCAAGTCACTCAACCCCAATTGCCTCAAAATTTAAAAAAAAAATTAAAAAAAATGTGTATATACTCTGAACCAGTACTGCTGGGTCCATACCCCAAAGAGATTAAAAAAAAGACCTATTTTTACAAAAATATTTAGAGCAGCTCTTTTTGTGGTAGCAAAAAATTGGAAAAAGTGATGATGCCCACCAATCAGGGAATGACTGAACAAGTTGTGGTATATGATTGCATTGGAGTACTACTGTGCTCTAAGAAATGAGAGCAAGATGGTTTCAGAAAAGCCTGGGAATACTTAAATGAACTGATCAGCAAAGTGATCAGAAACCAGGAAAACATTGTACAAAGTAATAGCAATATTGTGTGATGATCAACAGTAAATGATGTAGCTATTCTCAGCAATACAATGATCTAAGACAATTCTGAAAGATTTATAATGAAAAATGTTAACTACCTCCAGAGAAAGAAATGATGGAATCTGACTCCAAATGAAAGCATACTTTTTAAAAACTTTATTTTTCTTGGGTTTTTTGTATGTTTTCTTTAAAAATGCCTAATATGGAAATATAATTTGCATGAATACACATGTATAATCTAATTCATTTTTTTTTTGCCTTGTCAGTGAGGGGGAAGGTATGGGAGGGAGCAAAAAAAAGATTTGGAATTAAAAATCTTTTAATTAATTTATTTTGAATTATCAACAATCACTTCCATAAGCTTCTGAGTTATACATTTTTCTCCCCCTTCTTGCCCAAGATGGCACACAATCTGGTATTGGCTATGCATATACATTCCTATCAAACATATTTCTACTTTAGTCATATTGTAAGGAAGAATTAGAACCAATAGGAGGAACCACCAGAAAGAGGTAACAAAACCCAACAGAAGAAAAAAATAGCAAATAATATGCTTCCATCTGCATTCAAACTCCATAGTTCTTTCTTTGGATGTGGATAGCATTTTCCATCATGAGGCCTTTGGAGATGTCTTTGATCCTTGTATTGCTGTGAAGGGTTAAGTCTATCAATATTAGTCATTGCACAATGTGGCTGTTGCTTTGTACTGCTCCTGGTTCTGCTAACTTCACTCAGCATCAGACCATACAAGTCTTTCCAGGTTTTTCAGAAGTCAGCCTGTTCATCATTTCTTGTAGCACAGTAGTATGGAATTATTTTTTTTTGAAAAATGAGTGCTCAATTTTTTTTACGTGTAATTAGAAAAAAAAATATGTATATATATATATATGAAAAAAGAAAACTCCAAATGGTGTCATGAATAGTTGGGCATGATTGAAAAATGACTGAAGAGAGAGCTTTGAAATTTTCTCAGACCAAGAAAGATAAAATAGTTCTCTGAGAAGACTGGCTACGTATGCAGTCCCATCCTGTTTCAGCATAGAAAGCAGTAGAAAGAAGAAGCCACTTGTGAGGAAAGGAGGAAGTTGGAAGGAGGGTTTTTAAACTTTTGATTTATTCTACATTATACCCATATTTTATCCTGTTATAAGCCTTCATGTGGCTCTATTTTAGTGTATTCTGACATGGCAAATACCACACCTTCTTCTGTCTCTGGTGATTATTGAAAGACCTATGGATCACAGGCTTAAAGCAAGGATAGATGTGTTACAGAGCTAGAGTTGAAGGTAGAGCATGTGTGTTTAATCCTTATTGTGACACTTGCTACTTGTGTAACCTAACACGTCACAGTTTCTCTGGCTCTAACTTTCTTTATTTATATAATGAAGGGGTTAGAGAAGATGATATTTGAGGTCCCTATAGATTCTAAAGCTCTAATGTTTTAATCTCTGCTTAGAGCAGAAATCACTGTTCTTCCAATACCAATCTGAGACTCCAAACAAATCCATAAATTCTTCTAAAGTAGAGCCAAATCGGCCTCCTTTGATACTTCCTTAAGTTTATGTATGTACTAATTTGCTTCTCTCCTGTCAATTAAGAAGACAGCAGAACTCTCATTTACACGAATTGTAAATAAACATTTATAAGGATACTGAAAATAACTAGAAGGGCCCTTAGTTATCTGATCATCTGTTCTAATGTCTTCATGCACATTTAGTGTTAGTTATATGTGGTTTTTATCTGATAACTTTCTTTCCATGGCTAGTATCTAAATAGAACAGTTTTCCCTTCTGTTCCTAGGAAGAAACTATTAATAGTTAGATCACTTTCTTTTTTTTTAGTTTATTATTTTATTAATAGTATTTTATTGTTTTCAAATTGCATGTAAACATAGTTTTCAATATTTCTTTTTGTAAAATTTTGAGTTCCAAATTTTTCTCCCTCCCTCCCTTCCCTGCACCCTCCCCAAAGCAGCAAGTGATTTGATATGTTATATATGATCAGTTATAGTAAACATATTTACACATTAGTTATGTTGTGAAAGAAGAATCAGAACAAAAGGGAAAAACCATGAGAAAGAAAAAAAAAACAAAAAAAGTGAAAATAGTATGCTTTGATCTACATTCAGACTCCATAGTTCTTTCTCTAGATGCAGATATCATTTTCCATCACGAGTCTTTTGGGATTGTCTTTGATGATTGTATCGCTGAGGAGAGCTATGTCTACCATAGTTAATCATCAGACATTGTTGCAATGTATGATGTTTTCCTGGTTCTGCTCACTTCCTCAGCTTCAGTTCATGTAAGTCTTTCTAGATTTTTCTGAAATCCACATGCTCATCATTTCTTATTACATTACATTCATATACCACAACTTATTCAGCCATTTCCCAATTGATGGGCAGTTTCCAATTCTTGGCCACCACAAAAAGAACTGCTGTAAATATTTTTGTACATGTGTGTCCTTTTCCCTTTTTCACAATCTCTTTGGGATGTAAACCTACTAGTGGTATTGCTGGATCAAAGAGTATGCACAGTTTTATAGCCCTTTGAATATAGTTTCAAATTACTCTCCAGAATGGTTGGATCAGTTCACAACTCCAGCAAAATGCAAGAGTGTTTCAATTTTCCCACATCTCCAACATTTATCATTTTCCTTTTCTGTCACATTAGCCAATCTGATAGGTGTGAGGTGGTACCTCAGAGTTCTTTTGATTTGCCTTTCTCTAATCAGTAGTGATTTAAAGCATTTTTTTCATGTAAGTATAGATAGCTTTAATTTCTTCCTCTGAAAACTGACCAGTTATCAATTGGAGAATGACTTGTATTCTTATAAATTTGACTCAGTTCTTTATATATTTGAGAAATGAGGTCTTTCTCAGAAACACTGACTGTAAAAATTCCCTCCCAGTTTTCTGCTTTCCTTCTAATCTTGGTTGCGTTGGGTTTGTTTGTGCAAAACCTTGTTAATTTTATGTACCCAAAATTATTCCTTTTGTATTTCATAATGCTCTTTATCTCTTGTTTGGTTAAAATTCTTCACTTCTCCATAGATCTGACAGGTAAACTATTCCTTGCTCTCCTAATTTGCTTATGGTATCATTCCTTATGTCTAAATTATGTACCCATTTTGACCTTATCTTGGCATAGGGTATGAGATGTTGGTCTATACCTAATTTCTGCCATATTGTTTTCCAGTGTTCCCTGCAGCTTTTTTCAAATAGTGAGTTTTATCCCAGAAGCTGGACTATTTGGGTTTATCAAACAGTAAAATAATATAATCATTTATTATTTTGTCTTGTGTACCTAACCTATTCCACTGATCTATCACTATTTCTTCACCAGTACCAAAAAGTTTTGATGATCACTGCTTTATACTAGAGTTTTAGATCTGGTATGGCTAGGGAACCCTCCTTTGCATTATTTTTCATTAATTCCCTTGATATTTTGATGTTTTGTTCCTCTAGATGAATTTTGTTATTATTTTTTCTAGCTCTATAAAATGATTTTTCAGTATTTTGATTGGTATGACACTGAATAAGCAAATTAATTTAGATTGAATTGCCATTTTTATTCTATTAGCTTGCCCTACCCATGAGCAATTGATATTTTTTCAATTGTTTAGATCTGACTTTATTTGTGTGACAAATGTTTTGAAATCGCATTCATATAGTTCCCAGGTTTGTCCTGGCAGATATACTCCCAAAAATTTTAGATTGTCTATAGTTATTTTAAATGGAATTTCTCTTTCTATCTCTCACTGCTGGGGTTTGTTAGTAATATATAGCAAAGCTGATGACTTATATGGGTTTATTTTATATCCTGCAACTTTGTTAAGTTAGTTGTTTCAAGCAGTTTTTTCAGTTGATTCTCTAGGATTCTCCAAGTATATCATCATATCATCTACAAAGAATGATAATTTTGTTTCCTCACTGTCCCTTCTAATTCCTTCAATTTGTTTTTCTTCTATTATTGGTAAACCTAACATTTCTAGTACCATATTGAATAATAGTGGTGATGATGAACAACCTTTCCTCACCCCTGATCTTATTGGGAATGCTTCTAGCTTATCTCCATTACATGTAATACTGGCTGATAGTTTTAAATAGATGCTACTTATCCTTTTAGGGAAAACTACATTTATTCCTATGCTCTTTAGTGTTTTTAATAGGAAAGGGTGCTGTATTTTGTCAAAAGCTTTTCTGCATCTGTGGAGATAATCATAGGATTTCTGTTAATTTTGTTATTATATGGTCAATTATGCTGATAGTTTTCCTAAGATTGAACCAGTGCTGTAAGCCTGGTATAAATCCCACCTGCTCATAGTGTATGATCTTCATGATAAATTGCTGTAATCTCTTTGCTAATATTTTATTTAAAATGTTTACATCAATATTCATTAGGGAAATTGGTCTGTAATTTTCTTTCTCTGTTTTTGGTGTTTCTGGTTTAAGTATCAGTACTTCATTTGTGTCATAAAAAAATTGGTAGGACTCTTTCTTCATCTATTTTTTTTTCAAGTAGTTTATCTAGTATTGTGATTAATTATTCTTTAAATATTTGGGAGAATTTGCTTGTGCATACATCTGGTCCTGGAGATTTTTTTCTTAGGGAGTTCATAAATGGCTTGTTCAATTTCTTTTTCTAAAATAGGGTTATTTAAATATTTTATTTCCTCTTCTGTTAGTCTGGGCAATTTATATATACTTTCAAATATTCATCAACTTCACTTAGATTGTCAGATTTATTGGCATACAGTTGGGCAAAATAGCTCCTAATTATTGCTTGAATTCCTTCTTCATTGGTGGTGAATTCATCCTTTTCATTTTTGGTACTGGTAATTTGGTTTTCTTCTTTCTTTTTTAAAAATAAAATTAATGAAAGATTTATCTATTTTATTGTTTTTTCCATAAAATCATCTCTTAGTTTAATTTATTAATTCAGTAGTTTTCTTTATTTAAATTCTCTCCTTTAATTTTCAGAATTTCTAATTTGGTATTTAATTGGGGATTTTTAATTTGTTCTTTTTCTAGCTTTTTTAGTTGAATGACCAATTCATCGATCTCTTTTTCTATTTTATTCCGGTAATTATTTATTTATCTTTATATTATTTTATTTTATTTTTTAATCTTTTTTATTTTAGACTTGAATATGCAAACTTAAATACGTAATAAAAAATAAAAAGAAACATAAACTTAAATATAAATAAGAAAACAGCATGTTATGTACACAGCAGAATGTGAGAGGGTTAAAAATATATAGCAATAAATTTCCATTTTAAGAAAGCTTATATATTAAATATTACATGTTATGTTAAAAGGTGTTCATCTTCTCTTTTCTTCCTTGTAGGTTTTCTATTGTTCTCTGCTGTATACTTTGTGTGTGTGTGTGAGTGTGTATATGTGTGTGTGTGTGTGTGTGTGTGTGTGTGTGTGTGTGTGTGTGTGTGTGGCAATTGGGGTTAATTGGTTTATCCAGGGTCACACAGCTAGTAAGTGTCAAGTGTCTGAGGCTGTATTTGAACTCAAGTCCTCCTGACTCCAAAGCCAGAGGTCTATCCACTGCACAACCTAGCTGCCCTTTCCTGAACACTTTTTACTTTGTTCTTTTTTCCCTCTTACCCCCCTACCCTAGGCTATAATTAAGAATGGATATATTTATATATAGATATAGATATATACATACACGTATACGTATATCACATACATACATATATAAATATATACTTTTCCCAGCAGATTCTACTCCTAATCTTTGTTTTTATGTTTGTATGTATTTCTTGTTGCCTAAAGATCCCTCCCTTATCCTCCCAAGGATTCCTCCCTTATCCTCCCATTCCCATTAATCTAAAAACCCCTCTATATCTCTTTTCAACCTATTACCTCACTCTGCCCTCTAAAGAACCCTCCCTATATCTTCTCCCCCCTCTCTATCCCCTTAGTGTTTTATTTCTTTTTTTTACATATATACAAAATATATGTATATATACATATATTGTATATGTATATATACATATATTGTGTATATATATATATATATATATATATATATATATATATATATATATATATATATATATATATATATAGTTCCCTCTTGAACCCCTTCCCAATGAAATTAGGTTTTCCAAAATACCAGCCCTCCTCACCCATCTAATTACTCTGTGTCAGTTCTCCTCACACCCATTTGTATAATTACTCTTTTTAGCTGTTCCCGAATGGTTTTCCTTTTTGAAATAACATCATGCTCAGGTCTACCCCAGTCTTTCTTATGAATGACCCAATTACTAATAACAATCATAGACATACATTTTACATACATGAAAAGTAAACAGTCTGTCCCTATTGAGACCCTTGTAATTAGTCTTTGTTATGCATCTTATATTTCTCTTGGTTCTTGTATGTCAAATATTCTATTAAGTTCAGTTTTTTTTAAACAAAGTCCTGAAAGTCTGACAATTTATTAAATATCCATTTTTTTTTCATTCAGGATTATGCTTAGCTTTTCTGGGCATGAGATTTTTGACCAGATTTCCAGTTCATTTTGCTCTTCACTATATAGTGTTCCAAGACCTGTGGTCATTCAGTGTTGCCACTACTAGGTCTTGTGTGATTCTAATTGTGGCACCACCGTATGTAAATTGTTTTTTCTTGTTGCTTATAATATTTATCCTTGAGTTGGTGGTTTCAGAATTTGATTATTATATTCTTGTGGATTTTCCTTGTAGAATGTCTTTCAGGTGGGGATCAGTGGAATTTTTTTCTATTTCTACTTTCCCCTCTTGTTCTAATGTTTTAGGACAATTTTCTTTAATTATTTCTCATGTTATTGTATCAAGATTCTTTTGAAGATTTTTAAATTTTTTAAATTTTTAATTTTTTGGTTTTGTTTTTTATATAAATTTATTTATTTTTAGTTTTCATTTACTTTTACGTTTACATTTACATTTGCTTCCACAAGATTTTGAATTCCATATTTTCACTGCATCTTGCCCCATACCCACCCCAAGATGGCATGCATTCTGAATACCCCTTCCCCTAGTCTGCCCTCCCTTCTATCTCTCCCCCCCTCTTTTAAACCCTTCCCCTTCTATTTTCCTATAGGGCAGGATAGATTTCTGTACCTCATTTCCTATATTTCTTATTTCCCAGTTGCATGTGGAAACATTTTTTTTAAACATGTGTTTTTAAAACTTTGGGTTCCAAATTTTCTCCCTTCCTCCCACCCCACCCACCCTCATAGAAAAGGCAAGCAAGTCAATACAGGCCATACAAATGCAGTTATGCAAAACACTTCCACAGTAGACCTGTTGTGAAGAACTAACTCTATTTCCCTTAATCCTATCCTGCCCCCCCTGTTTATTCTATTCTTTCTTTTGATGCTGTCCCTTTTCTGAAGTACTTCCTTCTGATTACCCCTTTCCCATTCTATCCTTCTCTCTATCATCCCCCTGCTCTGTTGTCCCCTTCCTCCCCTATTTTCCTGTAGGGTAAGACAGATTTCCATACCCAATTGAGTGTGTATGTTGTTCCCTCCTTAAGCCAAATTCTATGAGAATAAGATTCCCTCATTTCCTCTCACCTTCACCTGTTTCTCCTCCACTGTAAGAACCTTTTCTTGTCTGTTTTGTGCAAGATAATGTACCCCATTCTACCTCTCCCTTTCTCCTTCTACTAGTATAATCCTCTCAAACCCCTTTATTTTATTCTCCAGATATCACCCCTTCATCTTCAATTCACCCTGTGCCCTGTATCTATCTATCTATCTATCTATCTATCTATCTATCTATCTATCTATCTATCTATCTATCTATCTATCCATCCATCCATCCATCCATCCATCCATCCATCCATCCATCCATCCATCCATCCATCCATCCATCCATCCATCCATCCATCCATCCATCTATCTATCTATCTATCTATCTATCTATCTATCTATCTATCCATACATATAATTTTCCCCTCCTACTACCCTAATACTGACAAAGGTCTCATGAGTTATAAATATCATCTTTCCATGCAGGAATGTAAACAGTTCAGCCTTAATAAGTCTCTTATGATTTCTCTTTCCTGTTTACCTCTTCATATTCCACTTGAGTCTTGTATTTGAAAGTCAAATTTTCTATTCAGCTATGGTCTTTTCATCAAGAATGCTTGAAAGTCCTCTATTTCAATGAATGACCATTTTTGCCCCTGAAGGATTATACTCAGTTTTGCTAGGTAGGTGATTCTTGGTTTTAATCCTATCTCGTTTGCCCTTCGGAATATTATATTCTATGTCCTGCAGTCCCTTAATGTAGAAGCTGCTAAATCTTGTGTTGTCCTGATTGTGTTTCCACCATACTTGAATTGTTTATTTCTGGCTGCTTGCAATATTTTCTCCTTAACCTGGGAACTCTGGAATTTGGCTACAATATTCCTAGGAGTTTTCCTTTGGGTATCTCTTTCAGGAGGAGATCTGTGGATTCTTTCAATTTCTATTTTGCCCTCTGGTTCTACTATATAGGGCAGTTTTCCTTGATAATTTCTTGAAAGATGATGTATAAGCTCTTTTTTTGATCATGACTTTCAGATAGTCCAATAACTTTTAAATTCTCTCTCCTGGATCTATTTTTACAGGTCAGTTGTTCTTCCAATGAGATATTTCACATTGTTTTCTAATTTTCATTCTTTTGGATTTGTTCTACTGTGTCTTGATTTCTCACAAACTCACTAACTTCCAATTGCTCTATTCTAATTTTTAAAGAAGTATTTTCTTCAGTAATCTTTTGGACTTTCTTTTCCATTTGCACAATTTTACTTTTTAGGACATTCTTCTCACTGGCTTTTTGGACTTCTTTTGCCATTTGGTTTAGGCTATTTTTTAAGGTGTTATTTTCTTCAGTATTTTTTGGGGTCTTCTTTAACAAGCTGTTGACTTGTTTTTCATGATTTTTTTGCATCACTTTCATTTCTCTTCCCAGTATTTCCTCTACATCTCTTACTTGCTTCTCAAAATCCCTTTTGAGCTCTTCCAAGGCCTGGGACTGATTCATATTTTCCTTGGAGGCTTTGGATGTGGGAGCTTTGACTTTATTGTCTTCTTGTTGTATGTTTTGATCTTCTTTTTCACCAAAGTAAGATAATATAGTCTGCCTATTTTTATGAGGTTTACTCATGATCCCAGCCAAGTACTTGAGTTTTAAACTCTTTGTTAAGGTAAAAGTCTGCTTCCAATGTGGAGAATGTACTGTCCCAAGCTTAGGGGGTTTGCATAGCTGTTTTCAGAGATACTTCTAGGGACCTGTAAATTTTCAGTTTGTCCAAGGTGGTATGATAAGGGTTTATTCTTTTCCTGGCCTGAGCTCTGGTCTTTGAGTTACCGGCCACAAGCAATCTTTTTCTCTTGGAACTGTGAGGAGGGTTTCCTTTCCAGTGCCACCACAAGCTCCACTGCGCCAGAGCTCCTCCTCACCCCAAAACTGCCACTCAGAACTGTGACCCAGATCCAAGTACGAGCAAAGCAAGAGATTCCTGCCTTAGCACCAGCAGAGAGATCCCTGCAGTCCCTCTCTGATCAGCCACTTGATTCCCTTCAGTCTGTGAGCCGGAAGCTCAGGACATGGCCACCACCCTGGCACCCACGATCTCTGCGCTTTCTGCTCTGGAACCGGCTCTAACCTAGCTCTTCTCTCACTGCAAAAACAGACTTCCCACTGACCTTCTAAGTTGTCTTTGGCATTTGTGGATTGAGGTGTCTGGAAGCCACCACAGCTGTCCGTGATTCAGTTCTCTGAGGCCTGCTCTAGGTTCGCTGTGGCCTGTGTGCCCATGCTGAACTGTGCTCCTCTACCCGCCTGGCGAGATATGCCTTTCCAATCAACCATCCAGTCTGTCTTGGGCTGGAAATTTGTTTTAGTCTGTGTTTTTGTGGGTTCTGCTGCTTTAGAATTTGTTTAGAGCCATTTTTTATGGGTATTGGAGGGGTTTGGGTGAGAGCTCAAGGAAGTCACTGCTTTTACACCACCATCTTGGCTCCGCCTCTGTATCAAGATTCTTTTGATCACAGGTTGAAACCAATTTGTATTCTCCTTTGAGGCTTCATATGTAGGTATTTTGACATTGTCCTCTTCTGAGTTCGTATTTTATATTTTGATTTTTCCTATTGCCATAGCAGCTTTCTGTGGTCAGGGCTCTTCTTTGTTTCTAAATAATTTCTCAGCCTGTTTCATGACTTTTAAAGTTGAGCTCTGCTCCTGGGGCAGAGGGGGAACTGTCCCAAGCTTCTTACACTGGGGGCCTGGGGCCTGGTTAATGGTTCTACATGCCAGGGCCCCAGGTGCTTGTGCCTTGCACACTGTGCTGAGGGTGGCCTGTTCTAGTGGTGCATGTTTGTGCCAGGGTTCTAGGGCTTGCAATTTGCCTTCTGCAATAGAGCTGGAGGCCTCACTGTTGGCCTGCTGAACCAGTTCTAAGGGACCTCAGTTGCTGATCTGTGCTGTGGCTAAGAGCCTCCCACTAGCTTGCCTGAATGCCATCTGGGCTGCATTGTGCTCCCCTTTTACCTAAGTGAGACAGACCTTTCCTGAAATCTTTACAAGTTATGTTAAACTGGAAGATTATTTCATTCTATCTATTTGCAGATTTTGTCACTCCTGAATTCTTTTAGAGGCTTGATTTAATGTTGTTTTTGAGGGAAACTGAGGAGAGCTCAGGTAATTTTCTGCCTTCTCTCCACCATCTTGGAGTTTGATCACTTTCAAGAAAAATTTATTATCAGTTCTAATTCACTATCACTCTTAAAACTCTTATTAATATGGTTGATACTCCTGTGCTTTGGAAACTAGTTGTATTTTCTGTGGCAGTATGGGCCCTTTAATTTCTTCTTTAGTCTACTGTGCTGGTTTCTTTTCAACACTAATAAGCTCAAATGACGTGAGTGTTTGGGCTCCCTTTCATTCTCTCTCTACTTCCATCTGAAGGGAGCTTGCCTCTTGTCAATGTTTCTTCGAATGAATGATGCAAGAGACTTTCCTAATTCTGGTATTTTTGGTATGGCAACCTGAAAGTCATTGAAGTAAAAATAGTACATTTTTGTTTCATTGATTTTTTATTATTCATTGAGTGACTCAATTTCCATTTGCTCTTTCGTCTGGTTGGTCTTTGCATTAATGTATTACTTAGTACAAATTGTTCTGGCTGACCACTTGGTGAGAGATGAACCAGTTGGATATAGGTACTAACCAATTCAGTCAATCTCATTTGTCAGGGATTATATTAATTCAGTGTAATGTACAGAACTGCTGTTTTGGAATCCCTATTGCACAACCCATATAGGCAAGCCATAACAAATGTGAACAAATAGTTGCTTTTAGTTAATCCAATATGGACTTAATTTCATCAACATATCTATCTTCAGATGCAAAGTGCCAGCAGTTTTTGAGAAGCTTTTGGATTTGCAGTTTTATAATTTTTCTGGCATAGTTCTAAAGTGATTTCCAGAAAGGTTGGCCAATAATTCACAGTTATGTCAGTGATGCAAAATACTTTCTTTCCCCTAAATACCCCAGCATGTAATTTTGTCTCCCCTCTTTCCTACTCCCTTTGTTTTTGGTCAACTTCAATCTGATGGATGTGACATAGAATGGTGGCTCATTTTATTATCACAGAGGATACATCATTGTGTAAGGGAAAATGAAGTAGCAGGGTGGCAAGCTGAGAGAAATTTCTGATGATATAACAAAATTTCTAAACCCTTTAAGTGGTATTTGTTTAAGGAAGTTTTGGAATCCATGAGCCAAGTATATATGACTCAGAGATCTGATGTTGGCACTGGTGTTCTTTTAAGCCTTCATTGTATCAATTCATAGCTCTCTCTTGTATTGTTATCTGGAAAATGGGAAGGTATTTTCTTTCTCTTAAGTTTTATCATGAGGATTAATTAATATTTGTAGGATAATATGTATGTAAATGCTAAGCATTAGCATTATATATAATTCAATGCACAGCTGGGCTTTTGTTACAAATCAGATTCAGTCAGGAGTAATGAAGCTTCATTATTAACAAATCATCAATTTGTCTTCTAATGATAACAGATTTTATTTCCACTCTTTTATAAATTCTTCCCAGATGACATCTCTTATAAGCATGTTCTAGATTCTGCCATTATTTCATTGCTAAAAGAGCATCTGAGTTCAGCTGCATTATAGAACACATACAATATTGAGTTTATGAGACTGTTTGATGTCATATTAAAGGGAGTTTCATTTTTGCAAGATTTTACCCAAACCTAATTAAAAAAAAGAAAACTTGAAGCTTTATCACTTAATGACATATTTGTCTAGAAGTATGTTGGTAGAGAGGTAACATGTGGAGGGGGAAAGCAGGAAAATAAAATATCCTTCTTTTTCCATATTAAAAGAATTGAATGCAATTAACTAGATAAGTGCCAGTTTAGGTCTTACCCACAAAAGGGGGATACAGGAGTGAGTACTGCCCTATGATACTGGTCCTAGTCCATGCCTAGGGTGTGTTCTTGTCTTTAGCTTTTATTAGTCATTCTCTTTTTCCCCCCATACGTATTCCCACTGGAAAGTATCCATGATCCTATGAATAGACCTAATATGTTCAAGACCTTTAGGTCATTTACAGAATAATCTCATCTTAAGGTTCAATTGATCCAAAAATATATTATTATTTTCATCATCTAGTTTGGAAGCCCACTAGCTATTTGCTAAGAATGTTATCCTTGCATCTTGAGCAGAGTAGGGTTGAGAAATTAGAGAGTATTCTGGGCACAAGGAATAAAGTAAGTGAATGTCCAGAAATAGGAAAGCATGGGATATAAGTGATGGACAGTAAACAATGTAGTTTGGCTCACAAAAAGATATGAAGTTAGAAATAGGCACCATGGATCAAGAAGTAACAAGCTTGGTTTTAACAGGTTGAATTTGAAGTACTCTTGGGACAGCCAAGTGTGGCCTTTTTGGGAGGAAGCTATTTGTTTTGTAGAAAGTTGGGAATATAGGTCTAGAGGTAAGGAGAGAGGTCAGAGCTGGAAATATAAGTTTGGTAGCCATGTAGTTTGGTCAGGAGAAGCCATGGGAGGAAATTATATTATCCAAAGAGACAACACAGAGAAATAAAGTATCAGGAAAAGGATGAATTAATTAAGGAGATGCAGAAAAAGCTATTATTAGACAGGTAAGTGTATGGTGTCTTTGAAGTCACAAACACCCAGAAAAAGAAGGTGGTCAACGTCCACAAATGCTATGGAAGTTCAGTAGGTTGATGAATGAAAAAAAAGCCACCGTATTTGGTGATTAGGAGAACATCTATGGCCTTTGATCAAAAATATTAGTAGGAGCTAGAGTGCAAAGGGTTGAGGATAAAGTGATTGTTCAGAGTTTTTGGTTGTTTTTTAATTTTTTCATAAAGAGGAGGGGCTATTCCTTTTCATGCTTTACTCCTGAGTCTGGATTTTGTGTATTGTTCATACCACAGAATCATCTGCACCCTGGATGTTAATTTCACTCCTTTGACTTGTGAAGTCCTGGAAGTACCCTCCCCTCCTTTAGCCTCTTCCTCTGATTGGCTGATTCTTCCCAGAACCCTATTTTTAGGAGGATCATCAGATCAATCATGACTTCATTCTACTCCAGGATGTACTCCTAACCATCCAGACTTTCATTATCATGCTCCAACCTGAGCATTCCTTCCCCCCTTTCTCTTTTAGCTTTGCTTTAAGCCTTGTCTTCTGTCATTAGAATGTAAGATACTTGAGGGTAGGGACTGACTTTCTGCTTGATTTTATAACACCAGCACATAGCACAGTGTCTGGAACATAGTAATTGCTTAATAAATGCTTGTTGACTTGACAGTTGAATGGCCTAGGAGGATCAAGGAGAAGAATTACCTCCTCAGGAGGAGGTAAGAGGAAGAGACTGAAGATGGATAAGAAAGGGAAGATGATTGCTATAGCAATACCCTGAAGAAGATGGGGTGAAGTGTATAGGTCTGACAGAAGAGACAGTAAGTGAAGAATGGGTGATGAAGCCAAAAAATCTCGAGGCATAGTAGAGATGAGTTAAGTCCTTTTCATCAGAAGCTACCAATCATCTGACTGAAGTAGAAAGCTATGTCATTCATTTTATGTGTAGGGGAATTTTGGATAAAGTTAAGGGTTGGAGGAGAAAGGAGTTTCAGGATAGTTAAAATAATCACTTACTCAGAGAGGTGAGGTGATGCTCTCTGAAGAGCTTTTGCCTTCAGTGCCAACTATAAAGTATACCACCAAGAATTACTTACTCCAGGGAGAATATGGGAGACTGAAATAATATTCTACCAAAATGTATCTTCATTCTTTCATTCAAAAAACACTTACTGAATGTCACCTGTATGCAACATTGATACCGGATTGGTCACTGAGGAAGATATAAACATAAGTAAGACAGACTTTGTCCTCAAGGACAGTCTATTTGGAAAATTGACATGTACAGATAGAGACATAGTACTAAGTAGGGCATGACAATGAATATGGGAAGTACAAAATGTAAGAATTCAAAAGAAGGAGACAGCATGTAGTATAATAGCTTACAGGGAGAAGTCATGTTTCCATAAACTCTTTTATCATGAATATGATCTCTCTCAAATTATATCATCTGTGGCAATTATTGTGGGCTTTATTTCCCTGATTGGGTGGCAAATATAATTGGAATAAGTAGAGACTTTACATGGATAATTTTAATACAACTAAGGAAAAGGCAGGGGTACATAAAGGGATAGGTCATGATTGTGATATAGTTTAAAATCTTTAAAAGGCTTACCAAGGTTGTATCCTAGAAAGATCCCTAGTATTGTAGTCAAAGGACTTGAGTTCAAATCCTGCCTCTGACATTTATTACCTGCATGACCTTGGATGAATAGTTAAATTTCCTCATCTATAAAATGACTCATTTGTGCTAGGTGGACTTTGAGATTCATTACAGCTTTAGACCTATGATCCTATTATCCCAAAACTGATTTGCTATTAGCACCAAAAGTTTCTAGCCACAGACTACCACTGACTGGCAAAGTAGAGGTGGAGTTCCTAGGATAAGATATTTAGAGCTTGAATGAGCCCTAGATGTCATTTTGTTCAACTCCCTTTATTGATAAGGAAATTGAGACTCTAGAGAGGTTAAGTGACTTGCCCAGGGTGATGAGGGTAGTAAACAGTATAATCTGGATTTGAAGACAAGTTCTCTTCCAAATTCGACACTTACAGGGACAAGATCCAAGTGACAATAAATACTTACCATCTCCCCTTTCCCACCCTTATTTCAAGAAGCATAACAATTAAAAGGAGAAGAAAATTTCAATATGACTCATTGTGCCATCATTTTTCCTAAGCCACAAACTGGAGAATTTTTACAAAAAATGACTTTATTCTTTCTTTGTTTCTCTGTCTCATGTTAAGAAAAGGTGGACTAGAATTTTTAGTGATAGTTTCTGTTCCATTATGTGTTAGAACAGAGCGGTAGTTCTGTAGAGCTAAGTTTTCACAGTTAAGTTTGGAAGGATATCTCCCACTCCATGTTTCTTGAATTGTTTTAATGAGGCCTGACACAAATATGCACGTATAAATATTCATAGGCTAGATCATTTGAATCTTTGCAAAGGTGATGAATATTTCCCTGGTCATTACAAAATCTGTTTGAGGCCATTCATTCATTGAAACACTGATATTAACAACAGCACAAGCATATTTCTCATCCTTCTTCCTTAGAGTACTCACATTTCAACCCCAGGCAAAACCCACAAAGAAACCATATCTCACTTGCATTTGATTTCTGGAAATTTACCTGGAACATGTGGTATGCTTTCTCAACTAGATCTTCCAATTCTAGAAAATTAAATTATTAAATGTATGTGAACCAACACATATTCCCAGAGCTACAGAGGATGAGCACTGGAAATGGCATTAAAGATGGTGCTAACATTAGAATAGACAATTCATTTCTGAAAAGGAAAATAATCATTAAGTGGCTTTCTGCACAGCACCAAATAGCCATAAGAAAGCGGAATAGCTAATCAGGCTTCTAACTGTTCCAAAACACTCACTTAATTGTGTCAGTAATTAGAAAAAAATCGACACTATTGATTTATAATTTTAATATTTGGGTCCATAGACATCCCTGGATTCTGTTTAATATGATTGGTAATATCAACCAAAATTCTAGGGTATACTTCAAAGATGTATATATATATTATATATAATTATAAATAATAATACAGATTAAATTTTTAAAAGTATGTTTGGCATTTTTTTTTCTTTGGAGAGCTGGTTATTAAACTTTTACTAGCACATCCCTACGTGAAACCTTTTTCCATGGTGGTTCATCTGCTTTCTAATTTCAGATTTTTGATAGATAGTTTACTTTAAGTAAGGTTCACCTACGAGAGAAGTCTTCAGTTTTTGCTGCTTTGTGCCCCACCTTCCCCTGTGACAAAAAAACAAAAAAAGGACCTGAGAAAAGACAATTTTCCTGATGTTGATGTTCAGTTTGTTCATTTTCACTTAAAGGATTACAAGATTGAATTAGATTGTGGGCCTCATGGAGGATAAAGATAGTATCATTTCAGATACCATGAACCCATGGCCACCTAATAAATGCTCTGAGGAGATTTACTGAGGTCTTAATTTCTACTGCCTGGTGAGCTTCAGCCTCTATTAAAAAGGTACATCTGGAAAACCTAGTAGACTATTTTTTTCCTATTTGAGAGGCAGTTTAACATAGGATTTTTCACTTGAAGTTATGAAGACCTAGGTTTGAGCCTGGAGTCAGAATACAGAATACAAGAATACTTGTATGACCTTAGTCAACTCATTTACTCTCTGTGGGTAATCTATAAAAATAATGGGGTTGGACTATACTAGATGACCTTTGAGGGCCCTAGACCTTCTAGACAGGGGATCGTAGGATCTTACCTTCAATACTACTAACTATGTAGCTATGGCCTCTTTCAACCCCTGTTTCCCCATTTGTAAAGTGTGTGTGTGTGTGTGTGTGTATGTGTGTGAAGAACAATTATTCCTACTTCACTAACCTAAATGAGATAGTGTACATGAAATGGCTTTGTAAACTTTATTTATTTGTTTATTTATTTATTTTTTGGTGAGGCAGCTGGAGTTAATTGAATTACCCAGAGTCACATAGCTAATAAGTATTATATATCTGAGGTGAAATTTGAACTCAGGTCCTCCTGACTCCAGGTCTGGTGCTCTATCCACTGTGCCACCTAGCTGCCCCTGCTTTGTAAACTTTAAAGTACAATATAAATAGTTGTCATTACTATTACTATTTACCTGGAGTTCTTTGATCCCAGCTATATTCTACTTGACATTAAAACTTCAAGTAGTAGTCTGGATTGACATTCTACCACTTAAGGACCACATGTTAACCAGCCAGTAAACACATATTTAAATGAGTTAAAGTGTTATACATTGTATATCTAGATGACATATGACACTTTCCTGTCCCCTAAATTGAGCTGATCAGACACAGGCCATCAAAGCTGTCATCCTCATGGACAATAAGTGAAAGAACTTTCAGAACCCACTTCTGATGGTACTAAAATAGCCAGTCCTTATGTTTCATTAAAATTCTCTCCCCAACTACCATGACTCATGTTCTCTACCTTGTCCTCTTCTATATTATTGAAGTAAATATGTTACTTGCTTTGTTTCTTACAATCCTGCACAGTCCACCTCTGACAACTACGCAAAATGAATATCATTGGCATGTTATGCAGGGAAGGCAGCCTTGTATACACCTAGCATGCTTTCACATATCAGTAGGAAAAGACAGAGTCAAGCAAAGATATGAGAGATCTCTGTTAAATAAATTATTTTTGTTATATTTTCTGTTGACAATTAGTAAAGTACATGGTTTTTTGGGGGGTTGTGAACTAATCTAAATAAATTTGTGGTACTATATATACATATACACATATATATATATATGTATAGGTATGTATGTATATATATGCATATATATGTTTACATATATGTATGTACATACATACATACATGTGTGTGTGTGTGCATATATATAATGGACATTTTGAAAGCTAAAGCTAATCTTTCTGTCTTCCCTACACCCACCTTCTCTTGGTTCAAATGATTATGGACTTGACGTTCAGTTTATATGTGATGGATGAAAGGAGACAGTAAAAGGCAGGATGAGCTAATAACAGCAAAGTCAGTATTGAATCAGAAATGTATTGAGATACTGGGCAAAATCAAGATATGGGCTTCAATCATTAGAGTTTGGCACTGCCGAGATTTGTTGGTTGTTGTGCTGTCAAAGTACTGAGAGAAAATAGGTTTTACAACAAGCAACTAGACTGCAGAGAAAGCAGTTTAACACTCAAAGGACTTTGCATATAGACAGTGTAAAGTGATTGGGGGGCATGCAATAAAGTGGGCAGCTTGGGAAAGATAGCATTGATCTTGCTTTAAAAAATAGATCCTGAAATAATTTTTCAGTCTAAACAGCATTCATTTTAAGTACTTTCTAATGAGGAGGTTTAATCATATACTTTTTCACATATTTCAGCTTTTTCTATAGGTCTAAAGGCACATAGGTATGAACCCAAATGAAATTCGCATTATAAAATTCCCTACAAATCCATTCAGTAAAATATTATTGGTAATAGTATTTTATTATGACCAACTATATGGTGAACTATACGTTATCCAAAGGGCATGAATAATTGAATCTGTAGATTATTCCAAAACCTCATTTTAGCAAAGAGCATCTACCCTATCCTTCACCAAACTTTTTACTAAGGCATTAACATGGTGTCTGGCAGAAGATTTCTTTTCTGCTTTTCTGTGCTGGTGTATTTGTGTGGGAAGGGGGAAGGGCAAAGGATGGAGTATTACTGAATAGAGCAATGCAGACTAGTTTGTCTGGAGTAGAGAGTACGTAAAAAAAAGTTTAAAGTTGAATATCCTAGGAAGCAGAACTGATACAGAAATTAATAACCAGCCAGTCCTAAATGACTGATACCTGCCTTTCCAAAGTGTTCTTTTGGATCCATTGTTTATTTAAATCTACCCATGATGATGAGTGCTTTTTATCCAAAGAGAGACAGGATGTTTCTATGTTTCATTGAGAAAAAAAAAATAGTAGAAAGAGACTGAGCAAAAATTTTGACAGTTATGAAATGAGCATTACCTATTTTTGCTAGCTATTAAAATAAGCATAGTTCATTTTAGGTAGTTTTAACTGCAAAAAAAAAGAGTAGAGATATACATAAATATAATGTAGTATTTACCATACAAGTTTGCAAAGACTTGATTCAACACATCCTTGCTTCCCCTGACATCAAGGTCAATGATAGTTATTGTGGATGATGGAAATGGGGTGACAAGGGCTCTGAGACAGCTGTTGAATTCAGTGACACTGGACACTTCCTTGTAGGTTAGAGGATGCCATTCAAAAAGATGAAGAATGGCTAATGTTTATGAATGAGATGGACTTCAAATCATCTCATTTGTTACTCAAAACAGCCCAGTAATATTACCTATAATACAGGTATTATCACCAGGATTTCAGAGACAAAAAAAATTAAGCTTGCTTCCATTTAAGTAGTCTTCAGAAGATTCTGAAGATCTCCTGGTATGATAAGATACCAGTCACTGAGGTCCCTTCTCGAATTGAACTGCTAAGCATTCAAACTCTACTTCAGAGAGTGTGACTTCAATAGGCTAGACACGTTGTTGGAATGCCAAATGTACACTTGCCACAAAGACTATTTTATAGACAACTTACACAGGGCAAGTGTTCACATGGTGGTCAGAAGAAGTGTTACAAGGACACTGTCAAGGTCTCTCTTAAAAACTTTAGAATTGATTGTGTGACATGGGAGACACTGGCACAGGACCTCTTAAAATGGTATGCCCTCATCAGAGAAGCCACTGTGTTCTATGAGCAAACAGAATTGAAGTAGCTCAAAGAAATGTAAGGTGTGCAAATTTAGAGAATTTACCCCAAATGTTCATATGGACTATTTGTGCCTGATCTGTGGTAGAACCTTCAGAGCTCATCTTGGTCTGATCAGATGTGGTCAGACACACTGTAACTTGATCCTAGCATAGTGATGTCACTTTGGTTCTCTTCAAGAACAAAGGGCAACAACCAGACCACCAAAATTTCCAAGACAAGAAAAAAATAAAGTTCTGAGAGTTTAGGTGATTTGCCTATGGCCACATAGATAGTATGATAACTTTTCAAATACCAGACAGGACCATGACATCCTTACTTCTTCACTCTTGGTCCTACCCCTGACTCTCTACATGTCTCAGTCTCTTAATCACCACTCTCTCCCTCTCTTCTTAGCACCTTTCTTTTCCAATATCGCTGTATGTATTATCCTCCTTCATTGGAATGTAAGCACATTGATGCCAGAAACTGTCTTTTTTTTTCCTTTTAAACTTGTACTTGCAACTCTAGTGCTTAGCACAGTGCCTGACACATAGTAAGCACTTGATATGATAAATACTCTATGAATCTATCAGGTGAGACATGGCTAGATGGATGCTCTATAATTGTTGGCTGAATGAGTGACTATTTAATGGTATAGTATCATATTGGCATACTCCTTATTTTAATGTAGAGACAACATGTCAGAGTGGAAAGAGTACTTCATTTAGAACCAGGATACTAGGGTTTGAATCATTATTCTGACATTTATTGGTGCCATGCTATGATAGATAAGTCATATAACCTCTCTGATCTTTAATTTATTTCTTATAAATGGAGGCAATATTGTGTGCAGTACCTACCTCATCAAATACTTGTGGGGAAAGGGCTTAGGAAAACTTAAAGTAATTTGTTATTAAGAGTTATCATCTGGGTGTATTCTAACCTTGTGTACAAGGGATAAACTAAAAGAACTTCTGAGATAACTTTCACAACTTAGTTTATATGATCTTGTAATAGTTTAAGCCTTTTAAATTCATTGTCCTTTGACTAGAAGATAAAGTGTTTGGAGGAGGTAGTTTAATACTAAAGAAATTAACAGGTCCACTTTTCATTGTGATACTTCTACCTTGAAGTACATATTTTAAATTATTTGTCTCAAGCCATAAACTAGGGGATTTGTATTTTACTTCCCTCCTTATTGGTAAAACCTGGATAAGCAATTTTCTATTGACTTCTATTTCTATGATCTGATTTTAAAAGGAGATATCTCCCATGTTAAAGATTTCTTATCCACATATGAAGTTCTGATAAGACTAACCACAGAATATGTATTTTCCATAGGAATAAGCCTGAACTTTAGCAACTCCATTCACCTTAAGGCTTGTACCCTTTTTCCATTTCTTTTCTGCTAGGAAATACAATTGATTGGCTGTGCACTGTACATAAGCCTAAAAAGGTGTACAAAACCAGTCTATACCCTAAGAAACTGATGCTTCTGCCAGAGTGCATTCTTCCTTAGTGCACTAATAACTTTACTTTCAGTTTAGCTCCTCATTTTATTTGACCAACAGTCATGCAAACCTATTGATGGGAAAGATTCTGCCTGGGTTCTCAAGAGAGCCGGGTTAAAAGGCTCCCACAACAGGAATATGGAGTTGAAAGGAGTATTGGACACAATTGAGTCTAAACCCTTCATTTTATATATGAAAAAAAAAACCAACCTGTGATATAGAGAAGTTTAGGGACTTTCCTGGAACACACAGCTAGTATCTGAGGCAGGATATGAAGTTAAGTCTTCATAGCTAACTTCAAGTCCAGTGTACTTTCTAAGGTTGTTTCCCATCTTATAGCTTTAAAAGGTGTTTTATTTGAAAATTAAGGTAAACTGAAGGACAATGATCTGAGCATAATCAATTTATTAGTTAGGCTAACATTAACCAATAAATTGGGCTAATGGCCTCTCTCAGTGACAAAAGATCATGACGTAGAGCTTGCTAGCCTTCATATAATTTTGAGAACAAAGAACGGAGTTGAGTAGGTCAGAGAAACAATGGAACTGAATACAGAGTACACAGCCTCATGGGAGTGGGGAACAATATGATTGGCTGGAAATTGGGAATGAGCAACTAGCAACAGCCCCCCCCTTCCCTCCTGTGACTATTGTTTGAGTCTGAATAGAAGGTTAGAGATGGTGAACCAGACATCTTTGGATAATAAACCAGACATCCTTGAAGGATAGCTTGGTGGTGTAAAGATACTAGACCAGACACCTGGTATTGACCTACCTCCTTCAAGGGTAACAGATTTCCTTGACACAAAATACAGCAGTGATTAACAAGAGAATTGTATTTTAAACTTCATGTAAAAAAGCGGAATTTTCCAACTAAGTTTAGAGACAAAGAATCATAATTTAAGCAGTTACCAGGATGAAATAAATTAATTGTAAATAAGATTATTATAAAAAAAAAACAGAATCAATCCAATTGTTTCAAATGAAAGACTTCAGATAGTATAGCAAGCAGAATCCCGTACTGGCTGCAGACTAGGCATGGGGGTCATAGGGAATTTCCAGATGTGGAAAGTTTCTCTACCAACAAAAGCCATACTTCTAGTCTTAAAGATCTGCTTAGAATATTGAGAGATAAAAGAATGTGTCCAGGAGCCCACAACCAATATGTGTCAGAAAGGACAGGAGCTGAATTCTTCTTGACTCTGAGGCTAACAATTGTAAATATGGTAAGGGCATGAATAACAAATTAACTTATGAAAGAGGTCTAGTGGCTCTAAGGAAAACAATTTCCTCTCAGGTGAATAATAATTAAACAGTCAAGAAGTTATTATAGGAATATATGCGGATAATACATGTGTGGCAAAGTTTAGAATTAAGGTTATAGACATTAATTGATTTCCTAAACTAAAATAACCTATCATCTAAATTAATGACAAGGCAAAATACACATAGAAAATCATTTCCTTAGCATAAAGAGCATGAGATGATTACATAAAAATAAACATGGCCATAGAATTAAAGGATTTCATTTTTACTATCTATATATCCAACTAATATTAAGATTTACTACTTTCTCTATTAGTTAGTTATCACACTTTTGGGTCCATTATATATTCTTTTATTCTTCTTAATCAATGTTAAATAATGCTGTATTATATCCTAGTGGAAAGTATTTTAATTTCAGTTTTAATACTAGTTAACATTACATTCCATTCACCACATAGTAAAAAAGCTGTTTTTAAGAATACAATATTGACCAATTTATCCTTTCCTCCATTCTGTCTGATGGTTTTCCTCCTAGAACTCTTACAATTCCTTACCTGCCACCTTGGGCAGTTCCTTATCCTTGTCTTATCCCTTAAACATTTGTCTATCCCAGGTTATAGTTTGGTCCCTCTCCTTTTTTAAATTTATATGTTATCTCAGTTGCTGTTCCTAACCACTCTCATACTTCAATTATCATCCTTATGAAGATGGTACCAAACACTTGTCCATACTCATAACCTCTCTCCCCAAAGAGGCAGTCCCAAACTTCCAACTGCTTGGTGTCTCCTCCTGGGTGTCTCATTGGCTCCTTAAACTCAGCATGTTCAAAATTAAAAATTTCAGCTTTCCCCCCAAAGCCACTCATTCACCTAATTTCTTTGTTTCTGTTAATGCCACCACCACCTTTCTAGTCACTTTTACAAGTTCCACCTCTAATATAAAGCCTTTTTCTGATCCCCCACTAAATTATTAGAATTCCCAATGTTTTGTATTTACTTTTTATCTCTTTTGTGTTTGTTTACATATATTCTAACCCAAATAGATTATTGTCTGTCCCTGACTTTTGTCTTGCTCTCTTCTAACCTTGTGCCTTTGCTCTTCCAAATCTGAACTGCACCCTCTCCCCTTACCTATCTCTTGAAGTCCTCTTCCTTTGAATGACTATTTATGTGCTACATATTACAGGAAGTATTTCTTGACCCATAACTTTCCAGTAATTTCTGTCACCTTAGATTTTTCATAGCACTCTGTCCTCCTTTTCACACTTGTCTTTCATTGCCCAATATCAAAATTATTATGTACATTACTTTCTTTCCTCCCCTACCACAAATCCCTTGGGAATAGGATTGGTGTCAGGTCTATCCCTCAGTACCCATTCTGATTCATTGGTTTGGCTGGATTTGTGATTCCATCAGGATAAAGGGTTCCTGAATAAGGAAATCATCAGATTGGCATCTGTTCTCCAACTTAAAGTATTAGATAGTTGCCTGAGTGAACCACAAGTCATGTGATTTGTCTGGGGTTTCACAGTTAGGAAGAGACAGGACCTGAACCCAGATTATCCAAACTCTGATATGTCCAAATGCTCCATGCTACTTTGCTAAAGTCATGTGCAGCATGTTCTTAAATCAAAATTTGAGTTGAATTATAATACTGTTAGCAACTATAGTACAGTTTGCAAACATAGATAGATACCTATCCTTTTCCCTTTTGCAGCTAGCTACATCTGTGACTTTCTAAGGCTTTGCCTTAGAAGTGATGCCCACATCCATCATTAGAACACTTGAACCAGAGGTTAGATTTATGTGCATCCAATATAGGGAAAACAAACAAAATAAACAAATAAAACATTTTAAAAAATCAAGCAAATAAAGAAAAAAAATTATCATTAGAGAAAGGGAAAAAGAAAAGCAAGGGCCATAGAAGGTCTTTAAGGGCCTGGGGTTTAGGGTGAAGAAGGTATATGAAGCTTTTTAATTTCAAACTCAATGAAGCCATAGTTTATAGAAATGTCCTTCTGATTTCCTAATCTATTTTTTAAATGACTCTAATGCTTTAAATTCAATAAATGTCACCATTTTCAGCATTTGTCTGGAGACTACAATATATTAACAGAATAACATTTCTTTATTGATGTGGATCTTGGAATTCTATGTCAAATATCACCTATATTAATAAATTGGTTCTTAAATCTATAGATTAGAAAGGAGAATAGAAGAAAAATGTTTTGTATACTATTAAGACAAGAATCACGGCTTCCATGCTGTCCTTGAACAAGAGTTTTCCAAGTATTTTGAAACAGTACAAGGCCCAAGAAAGTTATTCACTCTGGTTATGATTCATTTATTTTTGATCATCCTGTACTTCAAGTGCACTTCAAAACCTTTTTAAAATATGTGGCTAGTTTCTGGCCTTGCTCTGTCCACTTACGGAGCTGATTCAATCTTTGAATCACAATTGCTTTTAAAGAATCCCATTTTAGGATCACCTGCTTAAGAGGAAGTAAAAGTCAACCCAGCAATAATTCAGATCATTTTAGAGATATTGTAAAAATAAGGCTTATTTCATTGTAGTTCTAAAAAAGAAAGTTAATGTGTTGGTTTAACATTAACCTTCTAGACAATTTGAAGCAGAATTCTTAATGTTGTATAGGGATAAAATATGGTATAGTTATAAATGAAAAAATATACATACATATTTCAGATATGCTTTCAGTTTGTATTAGCAAACTGAATTATATATATATATATATATATATATATATATATATATAATATTCAGTTTGTATTAGCAAACTGAATTATATATATATATATATATATATAATATGACACATATATAGCATATATAACATATGTAAATATCTAATGTAAATAATCTTGAGATAAATGAGTGACCAATAAAATAAACTCAATAGAAGTTGAGTTAAAAACACAATGTTCAGTTAAAAACAAAAGGAGCTCTCTCTGGCTATGGATAGACTTAGATTTCTCCCACCTTTTAAAAAAAACAAAGAGAAAACCCCCCAAAAAGTGTTTTATTGATCTTTTTAGTCAGCTCTCATCCTCTCTATTCTTCCTTTAACTGAAAACATTTTTGAAATCGTTCATTATACCCAGTCCCTCTTGAAATTTATATAGTGTTTCAAAGTTTGTAAAATGTTTTAAACATCATGATTTGCACAATAAATCATTGAAGTAGGTACAACAGACATTGTTACCACATTTCACAGATGAGGAAATTGAAGTTGAGAAAATTTAAGTGCCTTTTTCTGTGGCCATAAAGCTACTAAATGCTAGATGTAGGATTAGAACCCAAGTTTTCCTGAGGCTCAAGGTCTTTACTGAGTGCACAATGATGTTTTTCATTTGATAGAGACAGGAATAGGGAATAGCCTTGTGATTTCATTGTTGTTGGAAACTCTCAGGTGAGGAGAATTCCTCTACTGATGCAAGTCAATGAATTCTCTGCAACTTAGTTTTAAAATTGCCCTACGGAGCTCAAGCAGTAAGTGAGTGACGTATCCAGGGTTACAAAGCCAGTATTTGTCTAAGATAAAATTTGGGCCCAGATCTTCCTGGCTCTGATATTTGCTCTCTATCTACTGTACTACGTTGCCTCTCATTTAAACTTCCTACACTCTAATGCCTTTTCCCATGGTTCTCAAAGGCCATTCCAGCAGAATGAAAGCTATGGTGAGTCCTACCAATCTGGAAAGGTTCTAAGGCCCAATCTAGAAAGTAATGGGCAATGGGAAAGCAAAGATCTCTTCATTATTATCAAACATCACTTTCTGTTTCTTCCTTCTTGTCACAGAACAAAAGATAGCTCTACCCCTCCCTAAAGCAAATCCCTTCATCTGAAATGCTGGTTCCATTCCTTCTTATTTCCTCTAGGGCGTGGATACTGAAATATTCGTCTTTTTCTTGTATGTCTTGGATCTCTTCCTTTCCCCATTGTGGCTATAAATAAACTCAGGTTTCTCCCATCCTAAAAAAAAATTAAAAATAGTGTTTTCTTGATGTTTCTATCCCATTCAGCTACCATTCTCTCTCTCTTTTCTCTATCAGTTGGGAGGAAAATGTTGATTACATCTAATATCTCCACTTGTTTCCTCCTCTTCTCTATGTCTTAGAATATGGCATCTACCTTTACCATTCTATTGAAACTTTTCTGTGAGAGGATATTAATGAACATTTCAACATAAAATACAAAAGTATCTTATGTTCCTTGACTTTTCTGCCTAATTTGACATTTAACTACCTTCTCTTGGTTTTCCTACTAATCTTCTAGATATTCCTTCGTTGAATCTTCATCATCTTCCTAGCACTTTCAGATATATGTACTCTACTTTTCTCTCCTTGAATTTATTCTGCATTCTCTCCACTCTCTTTCCCTAGATAACCTAAATCTCTCCCTTGGTGCCAACTTTCACTTCTAGATTACTCAAAAAATTCAGATAAATAATCATTTATTGAGTGCCTATTTTGTTCAAGGCATAGGGCCAGAGACTATTAATATAAAAGTTATCTTTGCAGTTTTTTTAAAGAGATAACACAGTCCATGCCTTCATAGTATGTTTATTCTGTTTGTCAGGCATGGGTATGGTGAGGGCTACATGAATATGGACACACACAGATGAATATAAGGTCATGTACAATGGAGGAAAAGGAATGATCTAGGAAAATTTGAGAACACCTAAAGCTAGTGGGATTAAGGAAGTCATTCATAGAGGAAGTGATACCTGCATTGAACCTTGAAGGAATGTAAAGCTTCTGAAAAGTGGATATAAGGAAGAAATATGTAAGCCAGTATAAATTCATGAAGGTTAGAGATGGTGTGTTAGGTTAAGGAAAAAACTAGCAGTCCAGTTCATACACAACGTGTAAGAGAGATACTAATGTGAAATAAGGCCAGAAAACAGGTAGTATAACATAGTAGATAAAGGACTGCTCTAGGAACCAAGAATACCTGGGTTTTTAAGTCTTGCCTCTGACCAATACTGGGTGACCCTGGGCAAGTCACCTAATTTCTCAGTAATGCAAGTTTCTAAGAATATACATTGCAGAACAGGTGATGACCTGCCTTGAGAAAGGAAATTTCTTTATTGGGAATTGCCTGTACCAGTCCATCTCCCCCCTGAACAAAATGGGAGTAGAAATGTAGGGGAAGGCCATATTGTAGAGAACTAAACCAAACTGTTAGTATTTTCTCATGGAGCTATTTGGTTAAAACTAAAAGTTTTTGAGGAGGGGAGTGACTTATTGAAGCTTGTACCCTAGTTTGGTACTTTGTGAAAGATGGACTGGAGAGGGAGGCTGAAGGAAGTAAGAGCAGTTAAAAGATTATTACAGTACTGCAGACCAGGACTCAGTTGGGATTTAACTAGGGAGGCAGCAGTGTGAGTGGAAAGAAAAGAACTGAATCAAGAAATGTCATGATAGTACAATGAAAGGGATTGGATGAAAGAAAAACATTTATTAATTGCTAACTATGTACTTATACTGTACTAAACATTGGGATTATGATTTGAAAAATGAGACTGTCCCCTGCTCTAGTATAATTGGGAAGGGGAAAAAAAGCTATGGTCTTGCAAGTGGAAAGATGGAAAGAGAACAAGAGTTCTCCATTAACACTTCCTTTTTAGAAGCAAATCTAGATTTGATTAAAGCTCTCAGAGAAAGAGATAGAAAATAGGAAGAAGGGGCAGAATAGGGTTGGGCAGCTGTATGATCTGAAGCAGGGAAAAAGATACCTTGGGTAAGATGAGGATTCAAGACTCCAGGGGCTTCAGAGGTGAGTGACTTTGTTCTACTGAAACTTGGCCTCTGATTGCCTGGTTCAGAGGGAGGAGAATCAGGGTAGAAAATAGCCAGGTGAAAATGTGAGAAGGTAGTTAGGGAAAGCAAACGGCAGTGCACAGAAAGTTGGGACTGTGACTGAAAAAATAATTCAAGTATATTTGAGGATAGGCCTGAGTTTGTATGCAGACAGAAGAGAATCTTTCATTAACTAATTGCTAATAGCCCTATCAGTAGATTGGAAATACTTTTTTAAAAAGCCATAAACTTAAGTTTGGGGCATTTTCCCTGGTATCACATTATTCATTCTGTGTGGTGGCTCTTTTTACCTTGGAAAATGAAACGCTTTCAAGGGATTTGAAGTTCTCTGTAATTTCAAAAGCCTCAAATATGAATCAATCTAATCATATCAATAATTTATTGTTTACTTACTGCATCTTCTTATACATATGGTGAGCTACTTTCACAAATCAGGGTAGAAAAAATCATTGACAGAATTAAATTTCTAGGGTTAATCTTACCCCAATGTTGTCTAAAAAATTCTGACAAAGGTATATTGTGCCACAACGATATTTGACAAATGATCAGTGACATTTTTATTATCACTGTTAATGCCATAATAAAATTTTCAAAAAGAATATTGAGCTCACAATATTCCTCACTTCTCACTCTGGGAGATGCCTTCTCTCTTGTAACCTTGTGACCTTGGAAGATAACCTGTGGCCTTCTCCTCTAGTGGGTGAGATGCTCCTGGCACATAACAAGTGTTTTATAAATGCTTTCTGACTAGAATGATTAATATAGTGATTCTAGTGGGAGAATTCAATATCCATATTCCCTGGATGAGAAATTAAATACTTTTAGCAGTTCATATTTGGAATAAAAAAAAAGAAAAGGAACTAGACTATCTCCTTCTTTCCCACCTCAACTTGTCTTTATGCCAAACTCTATAATGGGAGAGGTGAGGAAGATAACAGAGTTTTCAGTGCCTGGCACACAGAATAATAATAAATGCATGTTGACTAATAGACAGAATGCTAAAACATAACTTGCCTCTGACCAGTCAGGGTTGGGGGAACAGAACTAAAGCCAATAAAGAAAGAACAGTTTTCTTCACCCTTGATTCTACTTTTCTCTTAATCAGTCTTCAAAACATAAGCACTATAATAGTGTCAGTCAGACTCTCTCTTTCGTTCCTTTTCCTACCTTTGTTTGTTTTTTCTCTTTCCCCATTCCCTTCCCTTCCCTTTTCCTTTCCCTCTTCCCTCTTTTCTTCCCTTCTCTTTGCTTTCCCTGGCCTTGACTTCCCTTCCTTTGCCTTCTTTTCTTTTGCCTTCCCTTCCCCCTTCCCTTGCCTTCCCTTCTTCTTTCCCTTTCCTCCTTCCTTCTCTTTTTCCTTTTCTCTTCCCTTCCCCATTCTCTTCTCCTTCCCTTTTTCTTCATCAGAATGTATTGAAAAGAGTACTTGGTTTCACCACCTGGAATCAGTTCACAACTCTACAACTCTTTACATGTATGAACTGAGGTGTGTAAGTCATTTGTTCTCTACCTCATTTTCCTCATCTGTAAAATGAGTGCTTGAACTAGATGACTGCTTGGGTTCCTAAAACTCTGCTTCTATTCTGGACACCATTTAAGAAGGGTCTATTTTCAGACATGCTGTGTTGTGCGTTACACAGGCTTCTATATATGCATATTTAACTGACCTAGCCCCTTCTAAATTCACAGCATTTCTTTTTACAATAGTGTTAAGATTTTTTTTTTCTTGGCTCCTTCATTTAGCATTGTTTTTTGTGCCCATTAGAAAAAAATTGTATCTTAGTTGAGTAAAAGAGGCTACAGCAGTGGGAGGGTGTCAGTGTAATCTTCTATAAGGAATGAATAATTTAAAAATGTTATTATTAGCAGTGAATTATAGTTGTCACTCTTAAAATAGGAGGAAGAATCATGTGGGTTCGGGGTAGGGTGGGAATGGATCATAAGTCTGGCAGTTTTTAAGACACTGGGGAATAAAGCAAAGCTTAGAAGAAACTTTTCTCATTTTTATTCAAGCTTTCTCTATTTTTGTACTTAATATTAGCAGATTATTTGGGAAAGTCTTTTGGAGGGTCTTATTTCTAAGAAAAGCAAAAGCTAATTATGATAATTGAATTCGTAAGCACTTACTTTCTAATGATAAAAGCACACTCATGATTTTTGGATTAAAAAAATGTTTACAAATATATTTAATTATAAGGCCTGCTATCCTCAGCTAGAAATATCCACAAGGGTACCTTAGACAAAGATAACCTTGTAAATGAATATTTTTTTTTCCAGGTGGCTTGTGAAGACTCTGAATTGTAATTAGCACCATAGTGCTAGTTACCAGCAAAGCAAAGTAGTTTTCTTCTTGAATGAAACAGTGTAACCAGTCTGTGCAGGGCTAGATTTTCACTGTGAGCAGTGGCACTAAAATGATTTCTGAGGCATAAAAGAAGTGTGAATTGAAATTCTTTAATGGTAAACTTGGGGGCAGCGAGATGGTGAAGTGAACAGAGCTGGGGCTGGAGTCAGAAAGGCCTGTGTTTAAATCCAGTATCAGATTGTTACTAGCTGTGTGACTCTTGGCAAGTCACTTAAACCCTATTTGCCTCAGTTTCCTCATCTGTAAAATCATTTTTATTTTGTTGAATGACCATTTTCTTCCTTTGATGTATTGTGCCTAATTTTGCTGAATAAGTGATTTTGGGGTGTAGTCTTATCTCCTTTGCCTTCCAGAATATCATGTTCCATGACCTCCTATCCTTTAATGTTGCAGCTGCCAAGTCCTGTGTAATTGTAACTGTGACTCCTCAATATTTGAATTGTTTCTTTCTGGACACTTGTAGTATTTTTTCCTTGACCTGATAGTTCTGAAATTTGGCTATAATGTTCCTTGGAGTTTTTATTTTGGGATATCTTTCCTGAGGGGATTGGTGGATTCTTTCAATGCCTGTTTTGTCCTCTGGTTTTAGGACGTCAAGGCAGTTTCCCCTGTTAATTTCTTGAAAGATGCTGTCCATTTCCTCTTTTTTATTCTGGCTTTCAGGTATTCCAGTGATTCTGATAGTGTTTGTCCTGGATCTATTTTCTAGGTCAGTTGTTTTTCCCATGAGGTATTTCACATTTTTATCCATTTTTTTTTCACTCTTTTGATTTTGTTTGATTGCTTCTTGATGTCTCATAGGGTCATAACTTTCATTTGCCCAATTATAACTTTTAAGGTGTTGTTTTCCTTAATTAGCTTTTGTACTTTCTTTTCCATTTGGCCAATGTACTCTTTAAGGAGTTGTTTTCTTCAGTGGATTTTTGTATCTCCTTTTCCATTTGGCCAATTCAACTTTTTAAGCAATTTTCCAATCTGTTGAGTCTTTTTTCATAATTCTTTTCCATCACTCTAATTTTCCCCCTGATTTTTCTTCTACCTCTCTTATATGATTTTTAAGCTCCCTTTTGTGATCTTCTGTGAGTTCTTATTTGGCTTGAAATCACTTCCCATTTTTCTTTAGGGTTTTACCAATAGGTGTTTTGACATTGTTGTCTTCTTCTGATTTTGTATCTTGGTCTTGACTGTCACCATAATAACCTTCTATGGTCAGATTATCTTCTTGTTGTTTTTATCATCTTTTTTTTTCTTTGTCCTTTTTTTTTTTTTAAATTTGATCTCTGCTTCCCAGATGGAAGGGGCTCTGTCTTAGGCTTCTTGTACCAGTAGCTATAGGCCCTAACTATTTATCTGGTGCTGTACCGGTGTTACTCTGAGGCCCACGGGGGACCCCATGTGTCTGGGGTTGTGTTGAGAGGGTGGAGAGGAGGGTGGCTGGAGGCCAGCAGAGTCTGGCAGCTTACCTGGTGCTGAGCTGGCATCCTAGTGGTGGTGTCTGGCATTTGCTGAGGCCTGGGGGGCATTCTATATTTCCCCAAGGCTACATCAAAGCACATGGAGGTCTGGCCCTTGGAGAATGCCTTTTTTTCCCCTGGGCTGTGCTGAAGCATGCGGAGGTCTGGTCATTAGAAGGTGCCTATTTGTCCTGGGCTGTGCTGAAGCACATGATGGTTCTCAGAGCTGGGGTCTGCCAGTTCCCCTAGCTATGCTAAGTCATGTGGAGGTCCTGCTATTGGCATTTGCTTGCTCCACCACACTGGAGCTCAGGATTTCCTGCTGGTTTGCTGAGGTGGGGTTTGCTGGGATGCTTCCTGTCCTGGAATGTGTTCCCCCTTTTACCTGAGTGAAACAGATTCTCACTGATCCTCTAAGTCTTCTAGTCTAAAAGACCTCTCCATTCCATCTTTCCACTGTTTGCACTGTTCCAGGATTTGTTCTGGGGTGCTATTTTATGGTTGTTTGGAGTACAGCAATTCACAGCTTACTCCACCATCTTGGCTCCTGGAAGTAGACTGTTCATCTGTAAAATGATCTGGAGAAAGAACTGGCAAACCACTCTGGTATCTTTGCCAAGAAAACCCCAAAAGGTCAAGAAGAGTTGGACAGACTGAAAAATGACTAAACAATGACAACAATGGTAAGGATAATGGTCATGTTTTGGTGATTGTTTTTTTCCTCCCTTTGGAAAGTTGTCTTCCATCTTGTTTATAAGATGGAATGGAAGGTGCTTTGATTCCATGTTATACACTCACCTCAGTCCTTTTTAATTTGGCTTCTCTGTGCATTGTAAGGCTGCTCAGATGTTGACTCCTAGTCCCCACATCCAGTGGCCTTTATTCATTTCTCATCCCTGTTGACCTTTCTTTTAAAAAAAGTATGTATTTTAAAAAAATAACTTCCCTAGTTACATGTAAAAATAATTTTTAACATTCATTTTTAAAACTTTAAATTCCAAATTCTCTGCCTTCCTCCCTTCCCATTTTCACCACCACTGAGAAGGCAAGCTGTTTGATAAGGGTTATATATGTGTAGTCGTGAAAGACATCTGTAATAGTCATGTTGTGAAAGAAAATATAGACAAAAAAACCTCAAGAAAAATGAGAAGACTAGAAAAAAGTATGCTTCAATCTGTATTCAGAAACCATCAGTTCTTTCTCTGAGGATGGAGAGCATTGTTTATCATAAGTCCTTCAGAGTGGTCTTGGATTCTTGTATTGCTGAGAATAGCCAAGTCATTCATAGCTGATCATCTTACAACTATGCTACTATATGGTATACAGTACATTTTACTTTGTATCAGCTCATATAAGTTTTTTCCAGGTTTTAATGAAAGCTTCCTGCTCACTATTTCTTATAGTACAATATTATTCCATCATAATCTCTTCCCAATTTTTATTCTATCTCTCTTTCTTGATTTTCAAAGTTCTTTTTGAGCTTTTCCATGGCCTGAGACCAATTAATATTATTTTTGGAGGATTTAGATTTAGGAGCTTGGACTTTTTTGTCTCCTTCTGAGTATGTGTTTTGAGCTTCCTTGTCACCATAGTAACTTTCTATAGTCAGAGTATTTTCCCTCATTGTTTTCTCATTTCCCTAGCCTATTACCTGACTTTTAACTGTTTATTAAAGTAGAGCTCTGCTTCCAGGGTAGAGGGCATACTGTCCCAAACTTCAGGGATTTTGTCCAGCTGTTTCAGAGATACTTCTAGGGACCTGTACATTTTCAGTTCTTCCAAGGTGGTATGATAGAGAGAAAGAGATGTTTTACTACTCTCCTGGCCTGTTCTCTTGTCTGTGAGTGACCACAGGCACTCTTTTCTTCCCTGGAACTGTGAGGAGGGTGCTGGTCCACTGTGGCTGCAAGCTTTGGTGTGCTAATGCTCCTCCTTCCCCTGGGACTGCCACCTAGGATTGCAAGATCCGAGTAGGGCAAGCAACAGAGTCTTGCCTCAGTGCTAGCAAAAAATCTCTAGCGAAAAAACAACCAAAACCCTGTAATCTCTTCTGAGCAGTTGTTTGACCCCCTTACTGTCTGTGGGCTGAGAGCTCTGGAAGCAGCCACTGCTACTGCTGCTGCCATTTCAGTCACTCCCAAGGCCTGTTCCTGGTTTCCTGGGGCTGGGGCTGTACTGGTGTGATCTGAGCTGGACTGTGCTGCATTCTTACCCTAGTGCAACAGACCTTTTCTGCTGACCTTCCAAGTTGTCTTGGGCTGAGAATTTGTTTCACTCCATCTTTTTGTGGGTTCAGCTGCTCTAAAATTTGTTTAGAGTCATTTTTAAAGGTATTTGGAGGGTTTGGAGATGGGGGGAACTCAAGTGAGTGCCTGCCTTTACTCTGCTATCTTGGCTCCACCTCCCCCTCTTGACCTTTCTGCTAACAGGTATTTAATGAATGTTTATTGATGAATTGATTGATTGGTGGCCACTCAGTTTTCCTTTGGCTTCAGAGACAATATACTTCTATGTTTTTTTTTTCTTAACTCTTTATCTTCCCTATCTGTATCTGTTTCCATGTATCTCATCATCTTTTTGATGACCCCTTTAGAAAGTGGTCTTTAAGCATTTTTGTTGTTCTTGTTGTCGTCTGTGACCCCTTTGGCAGTTTGGTAAAACTTACAAATCTCTTCCCAGAAATAATGTTCTGAAATTAATAAAATACCTAGGGTTACAACAGAAACCACTTCCATTAAAATAGTTATTAAAATATTACAAAGGAAGTCGGACCTAAATGGTAGAGAGAAGCCAGGAAGTTGCCTGAGCTCTCCCATTTTCCTCTAATACCTAAAATCAACCTCTAAATGGATTCTGGAGCTATAGAACCCATAAAAAGATGGAGGGAAACAATTTTCTACTTTAAGATAGCTTATAAGGACTTCAGGAAAGGTCTGTCTCACTTGGGTAAAACGGAAATGCAGCACAGTGTAGATGGTGTTCAGGCAAGGCAGCAGGAGGTTCTTAGCCATGGCACAGATTAGCAACCCAGGCCCCTTGGTCCCAGCTCAGCAGTGTAGTGGCATATCGGGCCAGTTGTGAGACCTCCAGCCCCATTGCAGAAGGCAAATGGTGAATCCTGGAACCCTGGCAAAACAGGTGCAACCAGGCCAGACCACTCTAGTGCAGCAGGCAAGCCCACAAGCACCTGAGGCTCCGAAGTGGAAGGCCAATGACCAGGCCCCTGGCCCCAAGCACAAGAAGTTTGGGAGCATGCCCCCAATGCCCCAGGAGCAGAGCTCAATTTTTTAAAAAATGAACAAAAAATACAAAAAAAAAGCCCTGACTATAGAAAGTTACTATGGTGACAGGGAAGATCAAAATACAAATTCAGAAGAGGACACCAATGTCAAAATGCCTACATGAGAAGCCTTGAAGGGGAATATGAACTGTTCTCAAGCCCAAAAAGTTCTCTTGTAGGAGCTCAAAAAGGATTTTTAAAATCAAGTAAAAGAGAAGAATATTTCATAAAAGAAATGAGAGGTATGCAAGAGAGAGTCAATAGTTTGGAAAGAGAAGGACAAAAATTGACTGAAGAAAACAATTCCTTTAAAAGTAGAATTGTCAGGGCAGCTAGATGGCGCAGTGGATAGAGCTCCAACCTTGGAGTCAGGAGGACCTGAGTTCAAATCCAACCTCAGACACCCAATACTTACTAGCTGTGTGACCCTGGGCAAGTCACTTAACCCTGATTGCCTCACCAAAAAAAAAAAAAAAAGGTAGAATTGTCTATGGAAAAGGTAAAAAGAAAATTGAAGAAAATAATTCCTTAAAAATTAGAATTGGGCCAGTAGAAGCTTATGACTCTATGAGACATCAAAAATCAATTAAACAAAGTAAAAAGAAAGAAAATATGGAACAAAATATAAAATATTACAAGAAAAAATTTCGTGGATTCCAGTTTAAAGGTGATTTGGACAGCTAGGTGGTTTGGTGGATAAAGCACTAGGCCTGGACATTAGAAAGACCAGGGTTCAAATTTGGCCTCAGATACTTACTAGTTGTTATGATATTGGGCAAATCACTTAATCCCTACCTAAAACTGGAGAGGAAAATGGCAAACCACTCCAGTATCTTTGCCAAGAAAAACACATGGATAGTTGATCCAAGAAGTCATGAAGAGTAGGACATGACTAAGTAACAGCAAAGCAGGTGATTCCTTCCTGTGGTCCTCAGCTTTCTCCTGTTCCCTTTTATTCTCTCTCCCTTGGCCATCTCATTCATTTCCACATGCAGAATAGCGGAAAAAGGACTAGATCTAGAGTCAAAAGAGATTAATTTATATTCCAATTCTGTTACTAAATCTTCGGATTGCTATGGACAATTCACTTAATCTTTTTAGACTTCTGTTTTCTTTCACACTTTTCCCCCCTCTGAATTCTATGATTCTCTAAATAGATATTGCTCAAATACATATTTATGGCCTCGACCTTTCTTTTGAGCTCCAGGACTACAATCCAGTTATTACGCTTACTACTTATTTGGGCAAATTATTTTTCTATTCTTCCATTTCTTCATGTTTAAAATAATGAGGTTGGACTAATTGACTACTAAGCTCTTTTTCAGCTCTCAATTTAGTATTCATTCACTCAATATTCAACAAGCATTTATTAAGCACCTGCTGTGTAGCAGGCACTGTGGTATATGCATGCAATAAGTAGACAGAAATGAAAAAAAAAATCCCTGTCTTCACAAAGTTTGCATTTTACTGGGAGAAACCACATGTGCACTGATAAGTAAGTGAATACAAAGAATATACAAGTAATTTTGGCAGGAGTGGGGACACTAGCAAAAGAGATCAAGAGAGGCCTTGTGAAACATTTGACATTTCAATTGAACTTCAAAGAAAGCTAGGCATTCTACGAACCAGAAGATAAGGCAACCTACAGAAGGAATCAAAAGTAGGCTATTTTTCTAGAATGTACAGTGTGTGAAGGGAAATGATGTACAATAAACCTGGAAAGTTAGGCTAGAGGCAGATTGTGAAGGGATTTAAATGACAAACAGATAAATTCATATTTACTCTTAGAACAATATAGAGCCACTGAAATTATTGAATGGGTAAGTGACAACAGACTTGTATTTTAGGATAAGCAGCTTCGCAGCCTTATGGACATGGATTACACAGAGAGAAAGATGGGAAGCAGGGAAACTGACCAGGAGACTATGGGAACAGTCTAGATGAGAGATGATGAGAGCCTGAGCTAGAGGGGTAGCTGTGGCACTGAAGTATACAAATAAATAATAAGTATAAAGGAAAGAAAGAAACAAAGAAACAAAGAAAGGGAAAGGGAAAGAAAGGAAGAAAGTTTGAAGGGAATTATGATTTTCATGCCAATCAATATGATATGTGTAATAATTTAGATTTATCAGAGCTGCTTCTTCTGGCTTAGGATTCAGAAGTTTACAATGCAGCTTGAAATGACCAAACCCTTGACAATGCATTCACAATCACTAAATTCCTGTGCCTGTGTATGCTAAGTGAGTGAATCAAAGACTGTAGAACCTGTTCTTGTCACAGAACTCTGGTCCTGTACCCCACCAAGCAATAAACCACAAAGACTTGAAACAATACTGTTCCCACAGGACTCCAGAGCAACTGTATTGTGCTGCTGTAGCGGATTTGTCTTGGGAAACCACTCAGGCTCTGGAAATGATTTTTTGTAATCCACATTTCCCCCAATTTTCCCACTTGTGATTTATGTACATAACCTGTGTCTTTACTCCAGCATGTAGAACATTCCTCACTCTGAAAGCTATTAATTAAACCACTACTTGTCTCTTGACACTGGAGGGTTCAAGGCTTCACTTCTATGTTCATCCCTTTAAAAAATGCTACCACCAATTAATGTTAACAGGATTTTACTGTATCTGTCTCTAACCTATGAATACCTAGAGCGGCACAAAGTAGCATTTTTTAAAGGGATGAACATAGAAGTGAAGCCTTGAACCCTCCAGTATCTGATAGGAAGGACTAGGCACCACTGAACCTTTTTCCAGCTTCCCAACTTACCTCATCTGGCAGGTTCAATGCTCTGACTTTTGCTCCATTTTTGGGCCTGGTCTTTGATCAAGCCTGGTTTTCATTGTGAAGAATACTTCAGGACCCCTTTTCTTGAACTTGATTACTTTGGTAAGGCCTGGTTTGTTTTTTTGTTTGTTTTTCCTGGTTTTCTGCACATGGATTGGCAATTTTTTTTTATTTTGCTGTGTCTTTTTAAAAAAAATTTTGTTTACCTTTTTATTTGTTACACATGTCAAATTTAATTGTGTAAGAATTGCTTACATGGTTGTTTTGTGTGTGTTTGGAACCTCTTGAAATAAACATTTTAAGACGTCTGGGAAGCCAAGATGGTAGAGTGAAAGCAGCAACTTGCTTAAGCTCTCCCCCAAACCCCTCAAAATACCTATAAAAATGGCTCTAAACAAATTCTAAAGCATCAGAACTCACAAAAAGACAGAGTGAAACAAATTTCCAGCCCAAAACAACATGGATGATTGATCAGAAAGGCGTATCATGCTGGGCTGGGAGCAGACCACAGCACCGGGGGCCCGCAAGCCACAGCGAACCTGCAACAGGCCTCAGAGGACTGAATCTTGGGCAGCTGTGGCGGTTTCCAGACTCCTCAATCCGCTAATGCCAAAGACAACTTAGAAGGTCAGTGGGAAAAGTCTGTTTCTGCAGTGCTGACAGAGGAACTCGGGGTCTCTGGTCCATTTCCCCACAGCGTGGCCCTGGGGTGGGCAGCTGCTTCCCAATCTTCCAGCCCACAGACTGAGGGGGGATCCAGTGGCTGATCAGAGGGGGATTGCAGGGATCTCTCTGCTGGTGCTGAGTCAGGAATCTCTTGTTTGCCCATACTAGGATCTGGGTCACAGTTCTGGGCAGCAGTCCTGGGCTGAGGAGGAGCACTGGCGTGGTAGAACTTGTAATGGCTGTGGACAGGAAACCTTCTTCACAGTTCCAGGACAGAAGGAGTGCTTGCGGTCACTAATAGACCACAGCACAGGCCAGGAAAGGAGTATACACCTTGCCCATTATCATACCACCTTGCAAGAAATGAAAATTTACAGGTCCCTACAAGTATCTCTGAAAACAGTTATATGAACCCACGAAGCTTGGGACAGTACATTCTCCACATTGGAAGTATACTCTTACCTTAACAAAGAGTTTAAAACTCAAATAATTGGCCAGGATCATGAGCAAGTAGCGCAAAAAGAGTCAGACTATATTATCTTACTTTGGTGACAAAGAAGATCAAAATATACAACCAGAAGAAGACAACAAAGTCACAGCTCCTACATCCAAAGCCTCCAAGAAAAATATGAATCAGTCCCAGGCCTTGGAAGAGCTCAAAAGGGATTTTAAGAGGCAAGTAAGAGAAGTAGAGGAAAAACTGGGAAGAGGAATGAGAGTGATGCAAGAAAATCACAAAAAACAAGTCAACAGCTTGCTAAAGGAGACCTAAAAAAATACTGAAGAAAATAACACCTTAAAAAATAGCACAACCCAAATGGCAAAAGAGGTCCAAAAAGCCAATGAGGAGAAGAATGCCCAAAAAAGAAAAATTGTCCAAATGGAAAAGGAAGTCCAAAAGACTACTGAAGAAAATACTTCCTTAAAAATTAGAATAGAGCAATTGGAGGCTAGTGACTTTATGAGAAATCAGGACACTGTAAAACAAATCCAAAAGAATGAAAAAATAGAAGAAAATGTGAAATATCTCATTGGAAAAACAACTGACCTGTGAAAATAGATCCAGGAAAGAGAATTTAAAAATTATTGGACTATCTGAAAGCCATGATCAAAAAAAGAGCTTATACATCACCTTTCAAGAAATTATCAAGGAAAACTGCCTTGATATAGTAGAACAAGAGGGCAAAATAGAAATCGAAAGAATCCACCGATCACCTCCTGAAAGAGATCCCCAAAGGAAAACTCCTAGGAATATTGTAGCCAAATTCCAGAGTTCCCAGGTCAAGGAGAAAATATTACAAGCTGCCAGAAAGAAACAATTCAAGTACTGTGGAAACACAATCAGGATAACACAAGATTTAGCAGCTTCTACATTAAAGAATTGCAGGGCATGGAATATAATATTCCAGAGGGCAAACGAGATAGGATTGGAACCAAGGATCACCTACCCAGCAAAACTGAGTATAATCCTTCAGGGGAAAAAATGGTCATTCAGTGAAATAGAGGACTTTCAAGCATTCTTGATGAAAAGACCAGAGCTGAATAGAAAATTTGACTTTCAAATACAAGACTCAAGTGGAACATGAAGAGGTAAACAGGAAAGAGAAATCATAAGAGACTTATTAAGGTTGAACTGTTTACATTCCTGCATGGAAAGATGATATTTATAACTCATGAGACCTTTGTCAGTATTAGGGTAGTTGGAGGAAAAAAATATATGTATGTATAGGTAGATAGATAGATAGATAGATAGATAGATAGATAGATAGATAGATAGATAGATAGAGGGCACAGGGTGAGTTGAAGATTAAGGAGTCATATCTGGAGAACAAAATTAAGGGATGAGACAGGATTATATTTGGAGAAGAAGAAAGGGAGAGGTAGAATGGGGTAAATTATCTCACAAAAAGAAAACAAAAGAAAATCCTCTTATAGCGGAGGGAAAATGGGGGAAGGTGAGAGGGAATGAGTGAATCTTATTCGCATAGGATTTGGCTTAAGGAGGGAATAACATACACATTCAATTGGATAAGGAAATCTGTCTTACCCTATGAGAAAATAGGGGGAGAAGGGAACAAGAGAACAGGGGGATGATAGAGAGGAGGGCAGATTGGGAAAAGGGATGATCAGAACCAAATACTTCTGAGGAGGGACCGGGTCAAAAGAAAGAATAGAATAAATGGGAGGGCAGGATAGGATTAAGGGAAATAGAGATATTTTTTCACAACATATCTACTATGGAAGTGTTTTGCATAACTGCATATGTATAACCTATATTGAGTTGCTTGTCTTTTCAATGAGTGTGGGTGGGGAGGGAGGAAGGAAGAAGATTTGAAACCCAAAGTTTTAAAAACATATGTTTAAAAAACTCTTTTCACATGCAACTGGGAAATAAGAAATACAGGAAATGGGGTACAGAAGTCTATCCTGCCCTACAGGAAAATAGAAGGGGAAGGGGATGAGAGAAGGGAGGGGGGAAATATAGAAGAGAAGGCAGACCAGGGGAAGGGGTATTCAGAATGCATGCCATCTTGGGGTGGGGGGAGGGGCGAGATGGGGTGAAAATTTGGAACTTAAAATCTTGTGGAAGTAAATATTGAAAACTGAAAATAAATAAATTTATATTAAAAAAAGAAATTAACATTTTAATTGCACACTTGGTTAGAGTTATGGAATATTTACTTCTGTAATTCAAGTGAATTGCCAGCAGAGTATGGATTACTTGTATTTGTGTATTTGTTTCATTATATCCCTTTGCAATGTACTTATATTTGTGTGTTGTGCATAGTTATTTAGTTAAGTGTTGTTAATATCTTTGAATGCTTATTTTTGAAATGGGACGGATATGTGGTAAGGGCAAAAAGGAGGGTGCAGCAGTTCTCATCAACTCTCCCCCAGAACAAATATGTGCCTCTCAAATGTATAAAAAATATGGTTCTGAGTGTCCCTTATATTGTCAGGATTAGGTTGATTTGATTAGTGATGACCCCAAACTTTGCTGGCCCCATTGGGGCAGCTTTGGTAAGATCAAATTAGAGTTTTTAAGGCAGACATTGATGAATAAGGAAATTCAGCCTCTTGAAAGGAATAGCTATAATAAATAGTATTCAGAGGGAAAGGAGAGAAAGCATAGGTCTGAATTAGACTCAATGAAAAAAAAAGGATTAAATCATTTGAAAACCTTGTCTTTAACAACCTACAAACTTATAACTTTATAACTCAAGCAAGTGGCTGGGATCATGAGTAAGCAGCACAAAAATAATCAGACCATAGAGTCTTTCTTTGGTAACAAAGAAGATCAAAACATACAACCAGAAGAAGACAGCACAGTCAAAGCTCCTACATCCAAAGCCTCCAAGAAAAATATGAATCGGTCCCATGCCATGGAAGAGCTCAAAAAAGATTTTGAGAAACAAGTTAAGAGAAGTAGAGGAAAAACTGAGAGTGATGCAGGAAAATCATGAAACACAAGTCAACAGCTTGCTAAAGGAGACCCAAAAAAATACTGAAGAAAATAACACCTTAAAAAATAGCCTAACTCAAATGGCAGAAGAGGTCCAAAAAGCCAGTGAGGAGAAGAATGCCTTAAAAATCAAAATTGGCCAAGATAATTCATTGCTGTTTGAATTATGTGCTTCCATGTACTGATATCCTCAGTCTTGCTCCCTTCTCAACAAAACCCACCCTCCCACCTTCAATTAAGGTACTCAGCAGGTAAGCTAAATTCCTTTACTATAGTAAAAAACCAAAACTAAAATAATGACCTCTGAAGAAGTTGATCCCAGTTATACATGGCAAAGTTTGCTGTCTGACTTCCTTTAACTGCTTTTCTATATCCTGCTCCTTTGGTCTTTCAGGGGCCTAGAAAATAGGGAAGGATGTACTCAAAAGCCTCTTTTGCTGCCAAGCATTCTCAAACTCCAAGGCACAAGCAGGGAGATACCAGCTGACCCGATGTATCTCACATTGTCTCAATGTTCCCTCAGTGACTGTACTAACTCTTGGCCAGGCATCAGGCAAATCCACTTGCACAATACTTCAATAAGTTGGCCCTAGGAAAATGGCCCTGGCTGCCCAGGAGGCCAGCTTCTTTCTCTGCAGCAACTCCAGCGACTTCAGAGTTGTGCATGAAAGCCTGAAAGGGATTCAGTCACAAAGTATTGTATATAGTCCTTTATAAGTCCAGCCAGAGCTTGCAACCTGGATAAAACCTCTGACAGCTGTCCTTTACATTGGTCCCCATGAGGGGCGTCTTTCTACTTCTGTCTCTTTAGTTCCCAAAATCTGAAAAATTCAGGACTGGATAACAGAGCAGCTGAAGGCTATTTTGCAGAGATTACATTCACATGACCATCA
This sequence comes from Phascolarctos cinereus, assembly GCF_003287225.1. Lineage (NCBI taxonomy): Eukaryota > Metazoa > Chordata > Mammalia > Diprotodontia > Phascolarctidae > Phascolarctos > Phascolarctos cinereus. The sequence goes on from NW_027556402.1 coordinate 161,283,972, forward strand.
TAAATATAATGGTCTTAGCACTGACAGAGTAAAAGTTTGTGAGAAAGATTACCCCCATTAAAAGAGACCTTCAGAGCTATCAAGAGATACTCTTTTCTAGAAAAGGAAGTCTTTTTTTTTCTCAACTGAAAAAGTAAAGAAAAGAGCTGATATTGTAAATACCAACAATCAAAACATCAAGGTGAGGTTTATGTATTCTTTATATAAGGAGTTTTAATACCATTTACTTCTTAGTGAAGAGAGCTTCATTTTTCCTATTTTTTCTGGAGGGGGTAAAACGGTAAGTCTATGGCTACACTATTTATTATGCTGCCCTCCCCTACCCCTTCCCATTGAAGCCTTTTTTTTTCTTAGTAAAAATAGTTAAATATTGTGAAAAAAAGGATATGCCAGCTACCTTGATTTGCTCAAGCCCCCCAGTTATTCAGGTAACTGAGAAGAGCTGTATGAGGCAGGCTGTATTAGCTAGGATACAGAGTGGCTTGACATATCAACACTTCTTTGTGGTGACAGAGAGTAAACCCAGCTGGATGTGCAGAAAATCAGGAAATCTGGAGCCAATTAAACTCATACCAGCTTTGAAGAAGATCCTGAGCCATTTGGTGGTTTATGGACCTTTAAGAGACATCCTTATCTTCAGAGACTCCCCTAACTGTTGGTTATGGAATTCTCAGACACATCCTGTTTTATGATTTTTGGAGACATCCCCATTTGTTATTGTTTGTATTCAAGCCTTAAACTGCCAGACCTGCTTAACACCAGGAATGCTTTCTGATTTGTTTATCAAAGGGCCTGGAATTCCTCTTTCTGTTTTCCTGGATTCCCCCTCCCCACCTCCCCCCAACACACACACACACACACACACACACACACACACACACACACACACACACACACACACACACACACACACAGAGGAATAGAGCTCCCTGTCTCACTCCGTTATGGGACCTGCCCAATTCTCTGCCTTCGCTTGTTTAAAAAGTAGAAATACCTCACTCTTTCCAACTCTACTTTAAACAAATGTGGACCCTTTCTCCCTGTTCCAGCCTGCAAACTCCCTTTAGGCAATAAATGAAATTATGATCTTTGCAAACCGTGATTGGACTGGCTTATTCCAGGTCTCCCTTTTTGGACATCGGGTTTTTTCCATTTTAACAGTTCACAGGGATTTTTTATTTAGCAGTGTTTAGAGACTACATAGTCTTCATTGATTCTTTTATCTTAAATAAGAAAATTTATTTTTGATATATTTTGATGAGTGTTTATGAATTTTGACTTAGTGACGCACTTTTTGTGTGGCTATCATGAGCATTAATATGGCACAGGGGTGCTCATTGTCTAGGCAGGTGAGTTTAGCAGGAAGAATTAGTCAAAGAATCACAAGCCTAGGACCTTCAGAAATGCCAAATGGGAGAAATTGGCCTATTTGAATATCTTCTTTGAGTGCTGGGTGATAGAAATCTCTTTGTCAATTGCTTTAGCTTCATAAATGCAAGGGGAAATCTATATCCAGGGGAAATATGCCAAAGTCAAGGAGAAGATGATTCCGGTGTCTTCCATAGGATCTCATTTGTTCTCAGAATCTAGTGGAAGCAGTGTCATGAATGACCAGTGCCTCTAAAGCTGGTATAGCAGCAGCATATTGACAGATGATTCCTTGTGCTGGATATTAGGCAAGAGTATTGTGATGTTTTATTGGTTTGGCAAAACTCGGTTCACTCATTTTCTGTAGTATGCGTATAGGATCCAATGATGTGCTACCTGGAGATTTTCTGACACAATTCAGTATATACATGGGATTTATGGTAGTGGCACGTTTGAGTTTCTATGTTTCTATGACAAATTCATTGCAAATTCAAGCTGTCTCACTTCAAATGGACATTCACTGCTCCCTGTTAATTTTTCTATTCATTTCCTGTTGACTCTGTGTTACATTACTCCTAATGACTGAAATGCAATTGAAAATGAGTCATTTTGATACTATTTCCTCTGTTGTTGGTGGTATGTTTTTTTTTTTTTGGTGCCACTGTTCTCTTAGGTTTTACTTCTGTCTGTATGACTACTTCTCTCTTTCTTTTGCTAGTTCTTTACTCGTGTTATTACTATTAACAGTGTAAGCCTATCTCCCAAGGCTCTGTCCTGGGCCCTCTTCTCTTTTCTTTCTATACTCTCTTACTCAGTGATCATACATGAGTTCAGCTATTATCTCTGTGCATATCATTTCTAGATCTGCAAATCCAGCTGAAATCTCTCTTCTGAGTCCCAGTCACTTCACCATCTGCCTTTTAGACATATCTAACTGGATATCCTGATGCTACCTCAAGCTCAACATGTCAAAAATGTAACTCATTATCTTTTCCCTCAATCTTCCCCTCTTCTAAATGTCCTTTTGATTGTAAGAGGTAGTACTATCCTCCTAGTCATTCAGCCTTGAAACTCGGTGTCATTCCCTATTTACTATTCTGGCTCAATCCACATATCCAGCCCATTGCCAAATCCTTGGTTTCTATCTTCACATCATCGTCTATAAATACGCATATATCTCTACTCAAGATTCAATATCCCTAGTTCGGTCCCTCATCACCTCTTGTCTGAACTATTCCAGGAGCCATCTCATTGTTCTCCTTGCTTTAGCTCTCTCCCCACTCTAATCCATTATCCACTTGGCTGCCAAAATCATTTCTCTAAAGCATAAATCTGACCATATTACTTCCTCCACCTCTCTCTCTGTTAACTCCAGGATCACATATAAAGTCCTTTGACAGTTAATACTTTTCATAATATGGGCCCTTCCTACATTTACAAACTTACTCTTTACTCCTTTCTATGCACTCTAGGACCCTCTTACCCTGGTCTACTTGCCAGACTGCACTCCTCCACCACGCCTTTACACCTATTATCTCCTGTGCTAGGAATTCCTTCTCCTCTTTCCTCTGGCTCTTAGCTGATGTGGGCTTCCTTATAGTCCAAGCTCAAATTCTACCTTCTGCAGGAAGTCTTTTCCAGTTTCCCTAGCTACTCATACCTTTCCCTGATAAACCTTTCATCTATTCTGTATATATCTTGGATATACCTAGTTATTTACATGCTGTGTCCTCTAGTAAAATGTGAATTCCTGGAGGGAAGGGATTGTTTTTGCCTTTCTTTGAATCCCCAATCTTTAGCACAATTTCTGACATATAGTAAGCACTTAAAAATGATTGTTGATTGGCTGAAACCTGCAGCCTTCTCTGAAAAGCTAAAGCCCATACTGCTTTACTGTCAGCATATAACCTTGACTACTATTTTTAATAAGAAGCCTGAGGACATATGGTAGTGACTTCTGCATCTTCACCTCTCAAAACACCTCTTGGCCCTGCTCTAATTCATCCTGCTTCCTCAAGGTCATAGCTCCATCAATTACTTTCCCTTTCCACCTACCTCTACTTCTTAATTTATTTCCCCTTTTTGGTGACCTTTTCATTCATACACACACACTCCCATACCCCCCACACGTATACCCCCCACACGTATACCCCCCACACCCATCCAACCACACCTACACACACACACACACACACACACACACACACACACACACACACACACATACCAACAAACACAGAGATATAAATTTCCCTTGGTCTGGAGATTTTGTCTTATTTTTTTTTCCTGCAAGTGTATGTTTGACCATACTATAGAAGACATCCCCTTGTGGATTTTTAGAGCTCAAAGGGGTGCATTAGAGATGATGATAACCCTGACCTTTAAGTAACACAAATAAATAGATTTCAAGATCTACAGCTTCAAGGGAAATTAGTGCTTATTTAGCCCTATATAACCTCATTTTATGTAAGAGAAAACTGAGTCCCAGAAAGGTTACCTGGTTTACTCAAAGAGCTTGCTTGGGTCTTGACCCCTAATTGAACAGATCTTTCTTTTGAGTTGCCAACTCTTGACTACCCAGTCTCATAGGCTAGGTTCTTGATTTTTGCCTTAAGTACCTCTTGCCTCTTTTCCCCTACCTTATCTGACACCTAGCTAAGCCGTTACTATTTGCCTGGCATTGTTTTGCACCAGGAAAGTACATACAGAAATAAAACATTCCCAGATTTATTTTAATTGACTTCTCTGGTTAGTCTGTTGTCTTCCCTATCTAGAATAGTAACCACTGCTTTTATATTTGCATTAAAATGTACAAACTATTTTACACAGATTATTTTATCTGATATAACAACCTGGTAAGGTAGGTTCTTTCACTACTTGTTTGTCCTTCAATTTACAGATGAGGAAACTGAGGCCCAAAAAAGCTGAGCTACCTTTCTAGTGTCATACTCCAGGTAAGCAGACAAGGAAAAATTCTAAAATCTATTCTGAGTGCAAAGTCCAGTACTTTATTCATCACAGCAAGATACTCCTCTTTTTGGGCTGTACTCAGTTGCTCACTTGTTGTGACTGAAATCCTACATGTCCTCTTTCCCCCCTGCCCAATTTTACAAACACATCTCTATAGCTTTTACTTTTCATAACTTTATTAAAAGTTATGATCTTTTAAATAGATTACTTTTTAATAATCTATTATTAACACAATCCTGGATTATATTAATCCATTATCCATTCCTTGACTATGCTTGTGGACTCCATCTCCCTTTCTTTACTTTTTCTTCCTGTATCATGCTTGTTCAACTCAACTTTATCTCTTGAAGATTCACAAATCCGATCTGCAATTTTAAAGCTATATTCTACAGATATCAAATGCAATTTAAAAACAAACAAACAAACCCTTTAGACTCTACATTTTTATCTTCATGTAGATCTACACTGTATGACTGGAGACAAGAATCTAAACTCACCACAACTATCTTTGGAGGGGCCATTCCTTCCCAATCAGAAAGGAGAAGAAGAACGCAAAGACTTTGGTTAAAAGGGTGGTGAGATAGTGACAGATTGCATCTGGTAGTGGTGGGGAGCAAGAGCAAAGAATCAAAGATTAATCCTGAAGTTTGAAGCCTGAATGGCTAGGAGAAATGTGTAAAAAAAACAAAAGGCAAATCCTGAAAGGAAATGTTCTTTGACAGAAAGGACCACTACCATTTTGTGCATGTTGAGTTTTTGATAACGATGGAATATTCAAGCAGAAGTATGTAATAGATCATTAACAATTTGGGGTGCAGAGTTAAGGTACCATGCTCCTACTCCACCATCACATACATTAAAGCTCTATTGACGTTTAGTTCTTGTTTCCATTTACTTCCTAAGTGCTTACAAATAAATTCAGAGTTGGTTTTGGAATTAGTTCTCTCTTATGATCAGAAGGCTAGATTTACAAGCATTCCATTCAACACCATCATGATTATTGCAATGAATTATATTCCTACTGATGTGACATTTGAAATCTTGGACAGCAACTATACTTCTGTAAAGTCCTTTCCACTTGTCTTTGGTTTTCAGGCTTCAGCTCTTTGATGGGGTCGCTACCTGAACCAAACAGCTTTCTAAGTTCTATGTCCAAATGCTGTGATGATCTCAAAGATGCTTTTTAAAAACTTGGTCTGTCATATTACTGTTTGTTGTTTCTGAAATAAAACAAAATATATATTGTAATTGGATTGTAGATAGCTAGGCAGCTCAATTTAGAGTTAGGAATTCAGGGCAAGTCACCTTAACTTCTCACCTTGGGGTTCCTTAACTATAAAAAGTGGATAATAACAGCACCTACCAAAAGAGTTGTGAAGGTTAAATGAGATAACCCATGTGAAATACTTTGCAAGTTTTAAAGGGCTATGTGAATATTGCAACAGGGATTATGTACAGAATACCAAAGAAGGGGGAAAAACAGCAAATCTAGAGAAACTTAACCATTGGCATAAATTATTTATAATGTGATGAATGTAACAATAGCTATACTATATATGGTGATGCAGATAACCAAGATTTTTAATTAACAAGGATGCCACATATCTAAGTTTCCTTCCTGCTCTCAGGTCTTATGAATCTATTTCCCCAACATGCCCAATGACAAATTTCACTATAAATAATTTAAATTCTCTTCTTTATCCACTTAGTGAATCATCCTTACTTATCCCATTTCATAAACTCCTAAATTAACTTTTAAAACATTTTTAAAACTATTAAAAAGATGTAATCTATAAAACTGCAAGATTGAATTCTCAGGGGGTGAAAACTAAAAGAAACTTTACCTGATCATGAAAATACTAGTCTCATCTATTTGTGATTTTTATATATTTTAATTGCTATCTTGATTTCAGATTAGGGAGCATATAGCTTTCACATTCCTAAACTAACCTGGATGTTGTTGTTTCTCTCCAGGGGAGCATGGTTACTGATATGTAGTTATAAAGGTTGCTATTTTTTCCTCATAATTTAGCAAAATGTAATCATCAATCTAACTAAAACTTGAGAATGGCCTTCTTCAGGAATACTAAAGTCTATGTCTTATGCTGTAGTGGTAATTGCCTGGGGCAGCTGGACCTTTGCCACAAGGTAGGAAAGTTAGAGGATGCAAACATCATCTTCCAGGGGGAGTGTTTTGTCGGGTATGTTCTTGGCTCCCTTTTTCCATGCCAAACTGCCTACCAGGTAAGCCCTACTACCAGATTCTTGGCCCAGGTGAAAATACAGCTAGTTAGGCCTCTGTATTTCATTATCACACCCTTAGACACTATCTATCTCATCTATTTTACTGTCAACTATACCGAGCCAGCCTCTAACCTGTGGATGGCCGGAGCTGAACAGAATAGGCTAGAGAGAAGAGACTCAGGAATCAAACAGAAATTTAATTTTAAAGTGAGTGAAACAACTTGCAAGCAAAGACACATACGGTGAGGCCTCACCCCTAGTGGACGGACCCAAAGCATTGTGGGGAGATCTCAATTTTTATACCAATGGTTGTGCAGTGAGTTGTAGCCCTGAAAATGAGGGGCAACAGCAACAATGTGACAAGTTTGATTCATAGCAGGGCTTCAAGACCAGAACTTGTCGAGCTCAGAGAACACCTGGTGCTGTCCAAAGCAATACAATTATATGATTTTGCCAGAGGGTGAGGTCCTCCAGAGGGTGAACACAAAGGATTGCTGTTATGCCAAGCTCAGCCCACAACTTGTTTGCTGGGCCTTAGATCTGGAAAACAGAGTCTCTCCTAATATCCTGACATTACTTAGCAGCAAAAATGGCATCTGGAAAATAAGAATATTGTTCAGTAGTACAAATTGAAATTGGCAGCCATGAGACTATTTTTCTGACCACCTTTGAAGTTTGAGCTGAGATTTCTCTTGGAAAAATCCTTTTAATCATAATCTTATAAAGCTTCAAAAACATCTGTGAAGACCAGCTAATATAGCCCCAGGGAGTACAAAATGAATGCCTTCAAATGTGCCATCCCTGGGACTGTACAACTTCCTATTTGTCCCGTGTTTGGCTCTGCTTACTTGGGAGACTCCATTCCTCATAGATTTCTCAATGTGAAGTTCAGTTTAGTGAATGCACTCTATCAGCAGATTTGATTGCTAAATCTTCTGCTTTAACACCATGTCAGTCACTGGGTCCTAGTGTGTTATGCTTTCTCCTTAAGTCCTTATAATTGTAAATACAAATTTGATGGAACGAAAATAACATCCTGACATGTCTTAGTATAGTTAGGAATTTTAGGATGGTAACTGGTCAATTAGTATCTTGGTAGTCTTCCTATGTCCTTGCTTTTTCCTTTACTAAACATCTATCTAAAGGTTGCAATACATATAGTGGAGAAATACCTTTGGTACATTTGATATATATGTATCTCAATTTAATTCAGCACACATTTCTTAAGCATCTTCTATGCAAAGAGATGTTTGTTTCCTACATCTTCCATTCCCTTTTGAAGTTACTATTTTCCATCGATAATGGTGTTGAAGATACCATTTTTGTTAAGGTTTTCTGATTCTTCCTCAGGCTTAATTATACCCATCAATTCTTTTCTCATTTCCTGACAGTGCTATCATTTCCCCCCAAATGAACTGGCTAAAGAGGAGATGTTTTACAGTTTTCAGGAAGCTATCCAATGGCAGCATACTTCTCTATTTCTCATGTCAGGTTGAACTTAGAGGTTCCACCACTTTAGAGGTTCCACCACAGGGAGTCATTATGATTTGTCCTTTGTTTCTTCTACCAATATTTGATGACCTTTCTTTCTTCTGGGAACACATATGTAACCTCATCATTGTTTCTTAGAGCACAGGAAGCTGCTTTTTCAAAGGATCCAGTTCAATGTTCTATAGTAAGACCTTTAAGTAAATAAGGAATCAAGTGCCTGGGGATACAAAAAGGGACAAAAGACAGTGCTTTCAAGAAGCTTACAATCTAACGGGGAAACAACTTGCAAACAAATATATACAGGATATACACAGGACATAAATATATATATATATATATATATATATATATATACATATATACAGGATATACACAGGATATAAATATATATATATATATATATATATATATATATGCACACACAAGATATGTATATGTATGTATGTGAGACACACACACACACACACACACATACACATGATAAATAGGAAATAATAGAAGAGTGAAGGCCCTGGAATTAAGAGGGGTTGTGGAAGGTGAGATTTCATTTGGGACTTAAAGAAAACCAGGAAGATAAGTAGTTAGAGGAGAGGAGATAGAGCATTTCCGGTTCAGGGAATAGCTGGAGAAAATGTCCAGAGCTGAAAGATGGAGTGTCTTGTTTGTGGAACAGCCAGAAAGCCAGTGCCATTGGACCAAAGAGTAGGTGTTGGAGAAAGGTGTAAGAAGACTGGAATAGTAGAAGAGGGGTAGATTATAAAGGGCTTGGAATGCAAAATACAGTATTTTGTATTTGTTTCTGGAGGCAACAAGAAGCTAGTGGAATTTATCAAATAGGGGTGGGATGAGTTTACATAATTGAACCTGCATTTTAGGAAATTCACTTTTTCTTTAGTGGTTAAATAGTGGAGTGGGCAGACCCACCAGCAGGCTGTTTCAATAATCTAGGTGTGAGGTGATGAGTGCCTGAATCACAGTTGTGAAGGTATCAGAGGAGAGGAGGGGAAGTATTCAATAGATATTGCAAATGTGAATGCAACAGGCCTTGGTGACAGCTAGGATAGGAGGGAATGATCAATAGTGAGGAATCTACGATGACTCCTAGGTTGAAAGGCTGAGAGACTGGAAGGATAGTATTTCCCTCTATGGTAACAGGAAAGGTGGGAAATGAGGGGAGGGTTTAGGAAGAAAAATAATGAGTTCTGTTAAGATAAACATCTTAACTGGATATCCATTTCAAGATTTCTAAAAGACAGTTGGAGATGTGAGATTTTAGGTCAGCAGAGAGATTTGGGCAGATAGGTGGATCTAAGAACCATCAGTATAGAGATGGTGAATGAATCCATGAGAGCTGGTCAGACCACCAAGTAAGGAAGTAGTATAGTGGGAGAGGAGAAGATAGCCCAGGAGAGAACCATGAGGGACTCCTGGGGTTGCATAACTCCCAAAGGTCAGTGGTACCTCCTGCCCCCATTTCCATTATTAATTTTAGGGGAGGCCCTAGAATGTTTTCTAAAGGGAATGTGTGCAGACTAATTTGATGCTTAGCGGCTACCAGCAGCAGGATATAGTAGAAAACATGCTGGATTCAGATTCACAAGAACTTGATTAAAATTGTGGCTCTACTAGTTAGTATTTGTATGACTTTGGGGAAATTTCTTCATCTCTTCAGGCCACAGTTTCCTCATCAGTGAAATTAAGGGATGAGACTCTATGACCTCTGTTACATATCCCAAATCTCAATATAATATCCTAGAATTCATAAGCAGAAACAAAAACAACAGAAAGATATGTATTTGCATGTAGTATCTTTTAAAATACATATATTAACTCCAAGTATTAATAATATTTCTAGAGGTAGTTGCATATTGTCTGTAGAATTAACTTTTGGCAGTTAGGGGGTATAATGCAGTTCTGTCAAACTTACATAGACACAGCGGTCCCTAATCTGTTATTAACAATGCTGATAATGACTAAACCCCATATAGCACTTAATATGTGCCAGCATTTTATATGTGCTAAGCACGGCACTAATATTGTGCCAAATACTTTACAGATATAATTTCTTTTGATCCTCACAGCAGCTCTGTGAAGTAGCCGTTATTGCTATCCCCATTGTTACAGATGAGAAAACTGAGGCAAAGTCTGAGAGCAGATTTGAACTCAAGTTTTCCTGGACCTAGGCCTAGTCCTCTACTTGCATTACCCACTAGGTACATTTAAGGCATAAGGATGCCCGAAGGCTGCATACTGACTTAGATAATATTGCATTTTAAAATTATATTTTATTGAATTTTTATTTATTTTGTCAACTATTTCCAAAACACTTTTTAATCTCATTTGGACTGTACTCAAGAGAGGCCCACCTAAGTGCTCAAGGCCAATACTTCATCCTTTATGTGCAAATAAATACCTCTCTAGAAGTATGATTAATACCTTAAGTTAATGAATGCATTTTTAAAAGACACTATAAATGAAGTATGTGGTAGGTACAACATACACTGTTCAGATATATACAAAAGAGGACACACATTTGACACCTCTAGTCTATTGGTTAAAGCACTAGACTTGGCTTTAGGAAGACCTGAGTAAAAAATCAGCCTCAGACACTCACTAGCTGTGTGGACCTGGGCAATTCACTTAACCTCTGTCTGTTTCAGTTTTCTTAAAATGGGGATAATAAAAGCACCTACTTTACAGGCTTATTTAGTGGATCAAATGAGATAATATTTGTAAGCAGTTAGAAGACTGCCTGTCATGTAGTAGGCTCTTAATAAATGCTTATTCTTTCCCTCTTCTCTTTAGAGTTAAGGAGAGCTAGATGTTACTTCAACCTCTAACATATATAAGCTGTGCATCACAGGCAACAAGTTGCTTTACTTTCCATTGCCTCAAGCAATTCTCTATGAATATAAATTGCACTAGATTTGCTCTTTTGTATCCACAGGGGAGGAAGTTTCAATGTCTGGAGCTTTGTATTCATGTCTCCATGAAAACAAAACCTACACCACTTATTTTCCCTGTTTTTTGCCTTCCTTTTAAAATATTTTTCTTTTTGCCTTTCTTACCTTTTTTTTATATTTTTTCTTAATTTTATTAGTCACTTTTTACTTAGTTATAAAACATATTTTTTGAATAACTTCATTATTTCAGATACACATTTATTTATATTATTCATAGGTATCATTTCTTATGGCACAATAATAGCCTATTATATTCAGATCCAACAATTTGTCAAATATTCTGGAGTTGCTGGACATATAGGCTTTAATACTGTTGACCACCATTTCCTGGACACCTTTTTTCTGCTCAAGTTTTTACTTACAGCCCTCTCCTGGTTTTCCTCCTACCTGCATGACAACTCTTTTAAAATCTTTTTTTGCTAGTTCATCATCTATGTCATTACCTCTTATTGTGGATGTTCCCCAAAGTCCTGCTCTGGGATGTCATCTCTTCTGTCTTGGTTATATCATCAGCTTTCATATCATTCACATGCCAATGATGCAGATTTATATATCCAGCTGTTGTGTCTTCCCTGAGCTTCACTTCCACACCATCAACTGTCCTGGACACATCACAAACTTAATTTGTCCAAAGTAGAATTCTTTCCCCTTTTCCTTCCTCCTTCATAACTTTGCTATTTCTGTCAAAGGTGTCACAATTCTTCCAGTCTTTCTATATGATTACGTTGGTGTTATTCTCAACTCTTCACTTCAGCATTTAGCATAGTGCCTGGCACAAAGTAGGTGTGTATAAATACTTGCTAACTGTCTTCCATTCTATACATCCAGTTAAGTCACTAAGTCTTATTATTTCTACTTCCACATCTTTCATATGCAACCCTTTTTACTATTTGCACCCAAAAGCAATAGCCTTATTTCAGGCCCTCATCACCTCACTCTTGAATTACTACAAATAGTCTTTATTTGGTTTCCTGTCCTCAGTTCTCTCCTGACTCCAGTCATCCTCTGCACACCTGTCAAATAATTTTTCTTAAGGACTGAAAAAGCATATCATTCCTGTTCTTAAAAAAACTCTAGTGGTTTCCTATTGTTGTAGGATAAAAATGTTTTTCTGACTTTTAAAGCACTTCATTTTATGGTCCCAAGCTATCTTTCCAGGCTCATTGTTTATTACTGCTATTCCATGTATTACAACCCAACTAAAGTGACCTCTTTTTCTGCTTTTTCTGCACACCATTCTAGGTCCTATTTTCATAAATTTGAGCTGGTCATTCGCCTTGCCTTGAATGTACTACCTCCTTAACTCTGCCTTCTAGGATCTACCTCTTCCTTCAAGATTCAGCTCTATGATCTAGCCAAACTGGTTTTCTTTCTGTTTTTTAATAAGATAGTCCATTTCTAGTTTCTTTGCCTTTGAATGGACCATCCCTCTTGCCTGACATGCATTCAAGAGAAGAATACAATGTCATGTGTATAAACATACACACACACATGTGTAAATATATATATATATGTATATATATATATATATACACACACACACACATATACATATACACACACACACACACACACACACACATACACTATAATATGTGAGATGGACATTTCAGCTCACAATGGAATTCTGTAAAATTATAACATAATATAATCTGAAGTTCTTTGATGATTGTAATATCCATCCCCCGAAAGAATGGTAGGGGACCATAGCAGCAATAAAAACCATCTTCACCAATTCAAATCTTTCAAAATGTAGCCATAAGCACTTCCTCTAGGAATCACTATATGTATATAAAACAATGCTTTACTGTGATAAATCTTTTTATCTGGATTCTCTTAGCTACTATCCTCCTTTCCACTATCATTCTACTTAGATAATGCCTACTTTGGTGCAATGTATGATCTTGAACAATAATTGGCACTTACATAACTTTGTCATATAGGTAATATCAATGTTATATAGAAACTGAGGCTCAGATTAATTAAATGACTTTCCTATGATTGTATAGCTTACCTGTGTCATACTTAGGAATTGAATCCAATTCTTCCTGACACTAAGTACAGCAGATAGTCTACTGCACCATACACTTCCCCCTATCTGAAGCAGGATGGAAATCATGCAATCAATGTTGAATGCCTAAACAGTCTTTGAATGAAACAACCCAATGAGCTGGCTTTACTTATATATGGTTTTGATATACTAATATTTTAGTAGCATTCATGTAAGTACTTTAATACAATGGCTGCATCTGAATTTACATGGCCACATTTTTAATATTTGATTTATTAGTAGACATCTTAGCATTAATCCAATTGTGAAAGTGTCTTTAAAAAAGTAATAAGGTAATAATGCAAAGAATGAGTTAGTATTGCTGCTTTGCTGTTGAAAGTGTACCAACACATAAAAAGAGGATTCAGAAGGGACTAAGAAGACTTATAAGACTAGCAAGATTTATAAAAGATCAGCAGGAAGTAAATAGTCCTGAAATAAGCCCTTTAATAAAATAGATTTTGTGTTCTTCCCCAATTTTACAGTGACTCATCCTAGTGACTATTAAAAATAATAAATTATTACACACATATGAACATGGCTGAATAGTCCTAGACCAAGAAATTCCCAAACAAAAATGTAGAAAGTTTCATGCCCTTGACTTGTAGAAATAAGCATCTTTTATCATGGAAAAGGGTTAGACAACTTTATGAATTATACATTTCTCCCTTTTTTATGGAGGCTGTTTCTGGTAAAATATAAGCATATTATTTTCCAAATCTCCACAGAATATTGTACTTTCCCCATAGGCATGGTAGATTATTTAAAAAACTGTCAGACAGTGCACTGCGATTTTGTAATAATGTACTTGGCATATGGAGGAAAAAAAGTATTGTAGTCTCTTGAATTTTTCTAAATGCAGGGCTCAATTTTTCTTCTGAACAGTGGAGGGAAGTAAGCCATCCCTCTTCACCCACTCTGTGATTCTCCTCTCAAATCTGGTTGAGGAGAGAATTACTTTTCTGAACTTGGCAGGCAATATAGGAAACTGTCTTGGGAGGACTTCATGAGAAGAGGGGGAATGATTGTACCACTGGGAGAAATATGTGCAATCCTACTACCCTCTTTCTTTGTCCATGTCTCCTTAGGAAGAACTCTTGGGAGTTTCCCTCTGATATTTATGGCCCCACAATTCAGGCAGTTTTGAAGATATTTTTTTTAATTTGTCAATGCCTAAAAAGCCATCATATAGTCCAAACTCCAACCAGATTTTGCTTTTCAGAGACATAGATCAGCATATACAAATGGTGTTCAGTCCAATGGAAAGTTTTCTCTTTGCTGCTGCAATTTAATTTCTGAATTACAGCCATGCCAAAAGCCACAATTAGGAACTTTCAAATGGGATGAAATATCTGATCTGGTTTGGTTGTGTATTTGCATGTGGAGAATGGTGGTGTCCAAAACAGAGGATAGTCTACTTATGGGTTGATTTATACTAGAAAGAAGAGAAGACCTGTTATCTGGTCAGTCCAACACATGACCCAAGAAGAATTGGGGCAGAAGTCAGACCCTGGGGGAGTAGTGCCACGGTAACAGATCTTTGAGTGTGGTGGCACATGGCCAAGCAGGGGGCACAGTGATGGTTGTCTCCAGAATATTGTGGGTAGGAAATGTGCTCTTCCTAGAATGTAGGTGCATGCTCCCAAGATATGAATGACTTGGGGCAAAACCCCAGTAACGCTACTCTAGTTACTACTCTGAATTCTTTTTGAATACAGGAATATACAATAAGGATTTTCAGACACAATGGAAGTCATAGCCATATCTGTGGTAAATGTCAGTCTCTCTCTTCCCCAGATCTTTTAGCTTTCCACCTGAATATAGCTTTACAGATGAGGTAGCCTTAGATGATTTAGCTCAGGGGTGAGGAACCTGCAGCCTCAAGGCCGCATGCGGCCTTCTCAGTCCTTAGGTGCTGCCTTTTGACTGAGTCCAAGTTTTACAAGTTTTATTAAGGTGATTTTTTTTCTGTAAAGTTTGGATTCAGTCACAGGGCCACACTTGAGGACCTAGAGGGCCACACGTGTCCTCGAAGCCTCAGGTTACCTACCCTTGATTTACCTATATTTGCTTGACATCAGAACTCTCTAAACATCATAGAGGATTATGTTTCCTTAAGAATTTACATACACCTACAGAAAACTCGTAGGGAAGTCATGGAAATTGCAAAATGTGGAAATTTGATTCTGCTGGGATGGAGAAGGAAATGACCAAAAAGGTGTGAAGAGGTGAAAACTTGATAGGACCTCAAAAACATTATATACATTTCCTTAAGATGCAGTTAAGCATTTGAAAATTTTAATGCAGTTTTATCTCCTTCAGGAGCAAGGGGACTGATAGGTTTTTCAACAGTCTATCTTTTTTATTCTTGACTTTGATTAAATCACTTTTTCTTCCTCAAAGCTAAGAGAAGGGGATTCATTTTTTTTAAAGTGTTAATAAACTGCCTATGGAATTTGAGCAATATACACAATAGGATTATTTTTGAATCACATTTCTAAATCAAATTACCCCCTTCTGTTTCATTGTTGCCTTCCCATATTTCATCACACTAAAGCTGTCACGTAGACTTAAAAGGTAGAAGCTGTCGGTTGACATTTCATCACTGAATCAGACACCTCAAGCTATTATTTTATTAATGTTTTCCACCTCATTTCCTTGTTTCTTGCCGATATCAGAAATACAAATAAACCTGTCAGGCAGATTCCCTGGAAACAATGGGCAGCAACAGAACTGAATAGAAGTCATCAGACTCCAGCTTTTCAAATCTATACTGTTCATGCTGAAGTCTGACACATCACTTTGCAAAAACATGCAGTTGACTTAGGGTTAGGGAATGGAACTAGTGCTGAGCCACTATAGGACTTCTCCCAGCTATGTCTGTGACTTTGAGTTTAATGTGAGATGTGGTCAAATTTTACTATTTAGCCATTTCCTCTTCTACAGAGAATACCAAGGCAAGGTATTCACAGTATTCTTGGCAAGTTATCTTCTGAATATTTTTATTACTGCAGAGTTCAACTAGCAGCATCTCTATGTACTAATCTCACTTTTTCTATCAGATCATAGGATCTTGGGATCACAGTTATTGGTATGGATCTTAGAAGTCATTTCACAACCCTCTCTTTTTATACATGAGAAAATTGAGGCCCAGAGAGGTTTTACGTCTCTGATTTACATAAGATCAGATAGTATTTAGTAGCAAAATCAGTATTTGAGCTTATATTTTCTGACTGCAAATGAAATAATCTTTGCCCTGTGCCTCATTGTCATATTTCTTATAGAATATCCATGCGGTGGAAGTCTTACCACCATGCCACCATCAAAATTGGACACATAATACAAGAAAAATATTGACACTAGAAAACATTTACATGTACCTAAGAAGGATTTGTGATTTCATGAATTTGGAGAAAATACCAGTGAGTTATCTCTTCTACCAATGCAGATTGCAAGCTGATTATTACTATTTTAGGGAGTTGATTGAGGCACATAGAGGTTAAGACCTAGGTTTTCACAGCTGGTGTCAGAGGAAGGATACTTCAGATTACTTGCCCAACTATCACACAGATAGTTGATGAGGAATCCAGGGCCAGAAATGATGTCTTCTGACTTCAAACATTATGGAACAGTTAAAGGCGTGAAAGGCCAACATTAATATTTTACTAGTTCATTTTAAATTTAATGTTTTTCTCTTGAAGTGAAAGAAATCTCTCCTAAATCTGTGTGTTTGTGAGATTTTCCACAGAATGCATAATCTGTATCAAAATGTCCCCATATATCTTCATAGGTGGCAGTGGTGATCTTTAAGAGCAGAAATTACTTTCTTATATTATACAAGTGTGTTTCATGAAAATGCTAGGGATACATCTGGATGGGGTCAGGCTATCCATTATCATGAACTGTATAGCAAGCATACAATTGATATCTGGTTGCTAAGGATTCTCTCACTTTAAAGCCACATAGACAGAGACCTGATTTGAGGTGTAAAGGAGAGAAAATATAACTGGAAACGGGATAGCAAAATGAAATAGATTGACATAAATATGCTTTACTACCAAATTAATTTTCTTTTGAATATGAAGCATGGTCAGCAAACTATTAAGGGTGATTCACAGAAGTAGATTAGGCCCTAATCTAAGATCTACTTAGGATTTTAATTGCTATGGGGTCACAGAGAGTTGAACGTGACTGAAACAACTCAACAAAAATGATGGAGTAGGAAACCTGAAATATTTCTTGTCTTCATTGCTAGTGCCTTTTCTCTGAGATTACTTTCCATCCACCCAGTATATGTCTTGCATGCATATAGTTGTATTTGCATGGTCTTCTACATTAGAAAATGAGCTCCTTGAGAGCAGGGACTGTGTTTCTGCCTTTTTTGTATCCCAGTGATTATCCCAGATGCTGGTACATAGTAAGTACTTAATAAATACTTTTTGACTGACTATTAGAATGAGTGGCCAACATTCTACAGCTCAAATTGCAGAATGAGACATTGAAAGAATAGCATCCTGCTCTGAAGTATCCTTGAAGATTAGAGCAGGTTATGGAGGAAAGTTGTGAAAATTACTATTCACACATTTACATTGCTTTAGGTTTCAGAAGAAAAGCATTCTGGTGTCAGCTCTGCCATGAACTATTCTGTTGATACAAAAATTTATTAAGCACTTAAATGCCTCAGTTTCCTTCAGCCATCAATGAAGGGAGAAATCATTGTGGAGAAGGTGTCCACTTCCCTCATGATCACAAGCAATAACTGCTAACCAGCTTCCACCAGTAAACAGACTGACACAAGAACCCTAGGAGGGGAAGCATACCCTATACCACCAGGTGTGCCCTACCCTCACTGACGTCTTTTGTGAAATCCCTGTGTGGGGGAAACAAGGCATCCTAGATGAAATAACAAACATCCTGAGCGTGTGCCAGGTAAGTGAAACCCCCACCATCATGTTGACCACTGTCTCCCTTCCAACCCTGATGGAGACAGCCCAGGACGCTGAACCAAAGTGCTCTTGGAATTACCATGCTTCTAGCCTAATGCCCAAAGGGCTGGATGTTATTTTTTAATGGAAAGAAACCCTTCTGGTTTATGCAACCACTCCTGCAGATGCTACAGCTATAACTGATGAAGATCCAGAAAAGGAGATTTTTACCACCAAAGTCTTTGCCATCGTCAAAGGGTTTAAAATAAGAGATGAATAGTGGAAGTGACATTTAAAAAGAGATATTACCATCTGCTTTCCTGCTATACCCTGAGGACCATACAACTTTTCCATTCGACTTGCAGCTGAAATATTACATATGGTTTTTTTTCCTCTTTAATGTGAGTTCCTTGAAAGCAAGGAATTTCTTACATTTCTATTCCCAATGCCTAGCACAATGGTTTGTGCATAGCAGGCACTTAACAAATACTGTCTTCATTCATTCATTCTTTGTTGTAAAATGATTATGACAGCTATCCTTACTACCTTGTATGGATGTTATAAGAATAGATATAATATATAGGGCTATTCCTACTTGAATGTTCCTGGAACATGGAATTTCTTGAGTGTAGACTTTCCTTCAACCAACACACATTTCAACCCATATAAAATCCAAAAGATGATATTGGAAAGTGGTTCAAGTGGAAAAAAAATGTGTCCCCCAGTAACTAAAGTGTTAATGAATTCTGAATTTAGGTAGGTTTGTCCTTAGATGATAGCTATACAGACAGACATCAAGCTTGTGCTTGAAGCTTCTCTAGATCAGGAGTAGCTCATTCCACCAGCACAAAGTTTAGTGATGTCAGGTCAATTACATCCCATAATAAGGCATGGAAGAAAGGTTTTGTTCAAAAGCATTTGAAATAGCATAAAATTCTATACAAATACCATCATGACCAGACAGTTGGAAATGAAGATGACTTTAAAGGTAATTTAATCCAGTGCCATCATTTTGTAGATGAGGAAACTAAGGGCCAAAGAAGTCACAGGACTTGTACAAAGTCATACAACCTCACAGGTCAGTACTCTTTCCTCTATATCATACTATACTTCTGGTTAATAATAGTATGGTTTAGTGGAAAGTTTACTGATTTCAAGTCAGGGGACTCTTCAACTTGCTTGCTGTGTGATCTTTCTCTAGTTACCAAGCTTATCTGGGCTTTAGTTTCCTCATTTTTACAGATGAGATTGTTGGATTAGATGATCTCTAAGGTTCCTTCCAGTTCTTAAAGAGTAATCCCTTTGTTTGGTCTTCAGCTCCTTTGCTCTGTAATAGAAATAGTAGTAGTAGATAAGATTTCTTTAGCCTTTAGATTGCTATGTGCCAGGCTCTGAGCTAAGTGCATTATGATTATTATCTTATTTGATCCTCACAACAACCATGGGAGGTATTAGTAGTAGCAGTAATAGTATTAGCAGCAGCAGCAGCTGTAGCAGTATTGGTGGTGGTGGTAGTAGTAGCAGTTAGCATTTATATAGTGCTTTAAGGTCTACAAAACACTTTGCAAATATTTTTTCTCATTTTATCCTCAAAACTACCTTTGAGAATACATGCTCTTATTATCCCTATTTTACAGAAGAGGAAACTGAGGCCAAAATATGTTCAATACTACACAAGATTTGTGGTTCTGTCATTGGATAAATGAAAA
Source organism: Phascolarctos cinereus (assembly GCF_003287225.1). NCBI lineage: Eukaryota > Metazoa > Chordata > Mammalia > Diprotodontia > Phascolarctidae > Phascolarctos > Phascolarctos cinereus. Next base: position 161,303,692 of record NW_027556402.1, read on the forward strand.
AAATTTAAGAGCTATGTTATATTGCTATATTATATGTGTTAAGCACTGGAAATACAAATATAAAACTGAGGCAGTCCCTGCCTTCAAGATGACTACATTTTAATAGGGCAAGAAAAACATATATGGGAGTGGTAGTTATGGGAAGGAGTGTCTAGGAAATTACTCGCAGGGATGGTGTAGCTGTTTGTCCTTTGTTCTCGTTCTCTGTCTCTCTGTCTCTCTCTGTCTCTCTCTGTCTCTCTCTCTCTCTCTCTCTCTCTCTCTCTCTCTCTCTCTCTCTCTGTCTCTCTCTGTCTCTCTCTCTCTCTTGACCAGGCAATTGGAGTTAAGTGACTTACCCAGGGTCACAGAGCTAGTAAGTGTCAAGTGTTTGGTCTGTGTCCTTTGTTCTCAAGGAGGACTATGACATGGGGAAGATGATGCCATGACTTGCAAGTGAATTGGATTTAAGTGAGAGAATGCAATGCAAAGTCACTCAGGATGGGGTGGAGCCTTAAACAAAAAAGTGGGCTGAGGAGCCTGGGCCTGAGGTGTTCCACCACATTGCGGCAACTTCAGGCTCTGGGAGTGGCTCACCTCACTGGGCATGTCTTACAAGACCAACTTGAATGCCCACATTCTGGGCACATCCCTAAACCTAGCTGGGAGTGTTCACTCTCCTTTTGCCAGCACGGTGGCCTCCACCCAGTACCTGCAGTTGATCAATGACTATAGATCCCCAATCTCTATGCTACATCCATGGTATGGGGGTGCAGCCAGGTGCCCCAAAGCAAATATACAGAACTCCTGGCTATCATCAAAGAGCTAGGCAAAGAGATCAGACCCACGTATTCAGGGAGCCAAAGTGCCAAGAAGAGGCTGAAGCGAGGCATTGTTCACACTTGAGAATTAGTCCAGGGAGGCCTGGCAGAGACTTGGTGAAATGCAAGATCCTAGCCCCGCCACTTCACTTCCAAAGTTGTCCATTTCTTTGTGAAGAAGAAAGAATATTCTTCTTGTGACTTTCAAAACATTCATATGAATCCCTTCTTTTGAATGGTCTAAAAGTTTGGATACTTTCCCCTTTTCTTCGTCCCATAACCACCACAGTCTGTAAGATTAGAAGAAAAGGCAATTTTGCAGTTAAGAGTTGCATTTTAAATAGTTACAAACAACCTAGGTCACTTTTTTTTTTAAAGCATTGAGTTAGGAAACTGCATGTAGAAAATTCTGCTTATGTTGCTGCCAAATTCAGTTTACTGCCTTGCTAACCTGCAATGATCTTTGATTTTCTTCCTTTGAGTATACTTAAAACTGTCCAAATTATCATTCTTTTGCACCTTTTCCAGAATCTCTAATAACTCTTAAGGATTTTTTCATGAGTAAATGCAAACTGCATGTTCTCCCTGCCAGATGGGTATCTCCCAGTTAGGGCTACATGATAGAGACCCTGCTTTTTAAAAAAGCAAGTGTGTGTTTTTTTTTCTTCCTTTGTTTTGTTTTTGGTGTGTGAGCATTTGTATGCTTGTTCATGCTTTGAAGTCAATTTAAAATGCATGAGTTATAAATACACAAGACTAAGCAGCCTACTAAAAAATTAAGAATCCAGATAGTTACTTTTCAGATGAAAACTGTAGATTTCAGGTCTTGAGTTTGCCATAGAATGATTAAAAAAAATTTTGATAAAGGACTAAAACTGTTACATGCATCTTTGTATGGATTTATTACTTGATAAATAATAATAAAACTTATTTTCATTAACAATTTGTGAAAAAAAAGTCACCAGGGATGGTAGATTCAGAATAAAGTTAACTGATATGTCCTTTCTACATTTCCAGAGGAAAAATCATAATGTGATATTATTAATTTGCTTCCTGACCTGGGTAAAATGTGTAAAATGAAGTTGATATCTCCATGGTGGTTGTGGGATGCATGAGAAGGAGATGGTGGGGTTTTGTAGGCTGGATTGAGCTGACTGGACACAGTGGACTAGTTGAGTTAGGCATTTATTCACTAACTAATCAGTATACTTCTAGAGCTGTATAGTTTCTTGGACTGAACTGTCCCCCACTCTTAGGTTCCTAAGAGTGGCATTTTTTTTCTGATTTCTGTCCCAGAAGAGCTGTGCCATGAGAGAAGGAGCAAGGCAGCAGCAGTAGAGATGGCAAGACTGCCAGAGTGGATCAATAGCAAGATGAGAAATATAGCTTGGGTATCGTAGGGTATTCTATAAATCAACACAGCTTGCAAACTTTGCAGGCCTTAGTATATGATTTCATGCATTTTTATGGCTTAGTATTTATCACTTCCTATACAACTTAGCTATGAGTCTCTGAACTTAGCTAGGCAGTATGTCAGATATCAGGCATGCAGTCTGTCATTGGACCCTTATATGAAGCCTTGTAGCTTGGTAGAACTCTCTAGAACTTATACTACAGAGAAACCTATGGTCACCTACACATCATAATTGGGCATCAGAGCAGGAATGAAATGGAAACAAGATGTCATGGTGTCTACTTTAGAAATGGGCAATTAATATTGAGTATATATGAGTTGACCAAGAAAAGTTAATGATGGAATACTAATAATTTATAAATAATACTTGAGGTCGATATTTCAACAGATGCAATTATTCTAAAATAAGTTTTGTCAAACTATAGGGAAAACATTTCCATCTATTTCAGAAAATTGTTGTGTAGATATAGAGTTGGGAAAATTACATAACACCAACATAATAAAATCTACAAATGCTGAGCATTGGGACAGCTGGAGGAAAAGCAAAGAAGAAAAATACATAAAGGAAAAATGAAATAAGGTGAAGTATAGTTCTGGGAGTCTGCCTGTCCTCATCAGCTCTAGTTATTCAGTATCACACAAGAATACTCTGGGGCTGGGAAACCAGCAATAGAGATGTTTTAGTACCCTCACTTTCTCCCAGGGTGAGAAATTGAGCTCCTTCTATTCCTCATCCACTGAAACCATAAGATTAATATAATCAAAGCACATTTCACCATCAGGCAGGAATCACACCCCAAATATTAATCTGTGATCAGATACAACATAACAAGCATTCTGCATTACTTAATCAAAAACCATTCTATTGGATAATAAATGCTGATAATTATAATCTATTACTACAAAAATCATAATGATTGCTTAAAATATGCTTACTGAAGCAACTCCATCATGATTCTCCCTGCCCTGATTCATCATCTACCCTCAGAGTAACCACTCCATTGAATTTGACTACTACCCTCTGTCATAGCAATATTTTATTATTTTACCTTGTGTCCATATATAGAAAATAAACTTTTAAAAGTCTACACCTAGATGGTGTGTGTACACCTTCTCTCAATGTGTATATTTCTTTCATCCTCTTAACTTGCTGGCTTGGTTTCAAATCTAGCTAGTATGTCTGTTTAGATGATCAGTGAGATAAAGATTGAATTAGGAGTCAGAGGATCTGTGATTACTACTTCTAGATCTATGTTTCCCTTAACATTTCAATTATTTTGCTCTGGGAAAGTAAGTTTAGTTTTCTAAACTTCAATGTCCTCATCTGAAGAATGGGGATACTAATACGTTCCTTATCTACCTCTCAAGGTTATTGTGAAGAAAATCCTTTGTAAACTATTAACAATACTATATTTCCATTATAACCATCAATCAACCAATCACCAAGCATTTATAAAGCATTTAGCAAGTGCTAGGGGATAAAATGAAAGAGGGAAAATAATTTCTCATCTCAGGGACCATATATTGCAATGGGGAGACATCATATTTTTCCTCTCCCTTCCCCCCTGCCCCTGCATCTCACATCTCCACCTCCTACCTCTTTGTTTGTATTGGTCCTTTCCTTTGTGCCCCTCCCTCCATAACTATAACTCTGTTTCTGTCTCTATCTCTGGCTCTCTCTTTCTCTCATACACTCTCTCTCTCTCTCTCTCTCTCTCTCTCTCTCTCTCTCTCTCTCTCTCTCTCTCTCTCTTTCTCTTTCTCTCTCTCTCTCTCTCTCACACACACACACACACACACACACACACATACAATTAAAGATAACTTTATTGGGAAAGGCACTAGCACTTGTCAGGATGTGGAGAGGTGAACTGGAGAAGACCTCTTGTAGAAGGTGGCATTTGAACTAAATCTTGAAGGAAAGCAAAGATTCTAAGAGGCAGAAATGAGGAGGGCGAGCATTCTAGGCATGGTACATAGCCAATGCAAAGGCATAGATATAGGAGGTAGAGTACAAGTTATCCACTATGGCTAGACTGTAAAGTACCTGAAGGAGAATTATATTTAAAAAGACCATAAAGAAAGATGAGGGCTAGGTTGTGAAGAACATTTAGCCTCCTCTGTGCCTTCTCCTTTTCAGTTGCCAAATCCCATTCTGATTAAACAATAAGTCACACCAACCACAAACAGAAAATTATCTGAAGGAACAACACTCAAAGATAGATAACCATATAATTTTACCTCCTCAAATCTGTGAACTCACTGATATAGTATATATGTTCTTTCTAATGATGCTGTCTGCATATAGGTGAGTGTTGTTCATATTGTCTCATGAGATGGGCTTAGGAGGTTCATCCAAATACTGAGAACCTTTCCTGCTTTCTCTTCATGTTGCAAAGATGGCAGTGAAATTTATCCCTCACTCTCACCAAATGACTAGCCCCTTTCTTTTGAGTAGGCATTTTCTTTCTTATTTTTATAATATGTATCTTATCTGATTCAACCATTTTGGAGAAGAATTTGAAACTATGCCCAAAGGGCTGTAAAAATGTGCATACCTTTTGATCCAGCAATAGCATTTCTAGGGTTATATCCCAAAGAGACCATGCAAATGGGAAAAGGACCTACATGTACAAAAATACTCATAGAACCTCTTTTTGTGGTGGCAAAGAATTGGAAATTGAGAGGATGCCCATCAATTGGGGAATGGCTGAGCAAGTTGTGGTATATGAATGTAATGCAGTACTATTGTGCTATAAGAAATGATGAACAGGCTGACTTCAGAAAAACCTGGAAAGACTTGTACAGTCTGATGCTGAGTGAAACCAAGATAATGTTGTACACAATAACAGCCACATTGTGTGATGACTAATATTGATAAACTTAACCCTTCCCACCAATACAAGGATCTAAGACATCTTCAGAGGCCTTGTGATGGAAAATGCTCCCCACATCCAAAGAAAGGACTATAAAAGTTGAATTGCTGTGATACTCAATTATAGCTTTTTTGAGATTGAAGTATTTTATGATTCATAGTCAAACAGTATCTATGCATATTGCTATTCAAATTTAACCAAACGAAGGCATTCTTAAAATTTGAATATGTACAAAAACCCAAAAATAGTTCAGGTAATAAAATTGATCATTTTTCAGAGGCAGTTGATAATTGTTTAATGGAGCTAAGCAAAGGTGTCATTTTTAGAAGAAAAAAATCATTTAATATATCTAGTAAATAGTAAATTTTCAAGTTTTGGTTTGATGACAAGGAATGGTAAACATTTTAGTTTAAAGAAAAATAAGACCAGTCTACCTAGCTCAAGAAAATGTTACAGGTGTAAAGTGAGTGTGTGTATGTGTGTGTGTGTGTGTGTGTGTGTGTGTGAGAGAGGAGAGAGAGAGAGAGAGAGAGAGAGGAGAGAGAGAGAGAGAGAGAGAGAGAGAGATGACTACGAATAGTTCTAGGGACTTCTTAGTCTCTCATAGTGAAAAGGTCTGATGAAACTTTTACAATGACTAATATATGCTCATTGGTGGATGTTGAAATCAATGACAGTGAAGACCTTTCTAGATTATGTGATAAATATGCCATCCTCTTTCACCTTTATAATACCAATGAATTTATCTGAGCCAGTCCAGCTCATTCAGTTCTTCCGGTGGGACCTAAAGCTGTCTCAATCACAAAAATCCCTGATGTGTAACTGTCAATAGCTCCATTGCTAATAGAGAATGTTGAGTACAAGGATGAAGTGTAGAAAGAATAATTGGCTGCTCTGGAAAAGACCCCAATACATTCATGTATGCTCTAAATCATTGTGATAGCTATGAATAGACACCTTTAGAATTTAGAGAAAAGGTAAGTCAAAGCATAATCTTTTGACATCAGTTCCTATCCATCAATTGTACCAAAATACAATGCACATTTTGAGGTTTTTCTTTTGTAAATTATTTTTGTTTGCTTTATTTTCTTATTTATTTTCCTCTAAGACTAGTACAAGGAATACTGTATCATTACAAAAGAAACTCTTTTCTTAATACTCCCAGTTTGGAGCAAAAATTAAAATATAGAAATCTAGTGAAAAAGTCTGGTCATTTGACATTTATAACTCAATTTGATGAATCTAAAGTTTAAGTAAGGGACAGATAAGCAGACAGGCTTATTCAGGCTGAATTTGAATTTGGAAGCTTCTGAAGTCTTTTCACTGATTAATCTTACTATATTCTGAAGATTCCAATGGTTGACTCAGTCAAAATTGAGGTTCTCCCTCCACCTCACAGGAAAACAAGGGGAAATTCTTGTTTGTCACTTTATTAAAAACATAAGATAAGGGAAAACTGAGGAATGTTTCCAAGGATTTAGTGATGGATGGAAGAAGAAAAAAGTCTCATTCATGAGTAGATAAGATTAAGTCATTTAATTCCACTGGAAATATTCAAAGCTATTTATTAGCTAAAAGGCTAAAATTATAGAGAGGTTAAATGATAAATCTTACTAATTATGATTTTTTTCAGGTTAGAGAATAATAAAGGCTGTTTTTTGGAGATGTTCTGAAATACCTTTTAATAGAGCAGGCATTCTACATAGAATAAAAAAATTTTTTATTCATGGGCATCTTCTATTTCTAGCAGACTTTTAAAGCCATTTGGATGGCAGAAGAGTTAATAAACCTAGCTTCTAATGTACTTTTTAATTCATATAATTGTGATTTCTCCTAAAGGGAAGAACATCTCATTTAGTTTTATCAAGTGGTATGGGGTTGTATAGAATGGGTTAGGAGAAAGACATAAAAATGCCCCTGGAAATATTTAACAAAGCAAAAGGTACATGAGAACACGAAGCTACATCTTATACCCTCTCTTTTCTCTTGTCACTCCCATAAATGACTGCAAGGTCACTTTTGTTGCCATATAATTAATTACATTAAAGGAGTAGCCCCAATGCTTAGACAAATCTAGTCAACAACTTTCCTAAGTGTAATTTATTTAATGTAGATAATATAGAAAAATCTATATCCTACTTTTTCTTGAATATAATGTTTTTTAGAACCAGCCTGAATTTGTAAGGCCAGGGGGGAGTTAAAAATATTCACATATAACTTTGTAATTATGTTGATATCAGGCCTCAACCTCAATCCTTCTATAGAAGAGAATTTAATTAAGAAATTTGTCCCTTGTGTTACCAGGTTAGACTAAACCATGGCTGAATGGTAAATTATTTCTTTTTCTTTGATTTTCTGTCTTTAAGAGTATAGGAGGAAGAGAAATATATAAATTATCTGAAATAGTGTGTTATGGTTTTTATAAGTAAAATTTCTTCCACCTACTAATTAGTCCACTCAAATTGCTTGGACTAATCTCTAGAGCTTGAAAACAATTTACCACATTTTTATTAAGCTCAATATACTGTAAGTAATTTTTCAAATAGATTTATAGGATTTATCAACCAAAAAAGAACTTAATGTGTACATATTCCATTTTTTTTTCCCTTTAGGGGGGAAAAAAGCTTAAAACTTCTCTATTCTATCCTTTCTGGTGTATTAGCCTAACATCTGTGCAATTATAAAAACCTGTAAATTACACTTTTTTTCTTGTGAGCTAATTGCTGCAAAATTATAATGAAAAAGCATCTAAAAACCTACATACAAAGTAGTATTAGGTAAAATTAAATGGTAAACATTCTAATTAGAATGTAAAATTTTAATGAGATTGTTTTGACAGAAAATCTTCCAAATAATAGCAGTGTATAGAAACTTCTAACAAATGTTTTATTTAATTAATGAATTCCAGTAATTGATAGTTGTATCTCACATTTAAGTGCCATTATTGAAACCAAATTTTTCTTTTCAGTAAGCCTACTTTAAAGAAGCTTAGAAAATATTTGAAATAAGCTCCTTCTCCCACTCAGCCAGCAAAAAAACAAACCACTAATTATCTGAACTAAAACCATCAAATGATATGAGCTCAGTAAATAGCATCAACTAGATATGTCTGAACTAGGGAAAATTAGACCCAATTTTTGCCCACAGCAGGATGGTTAAGTTCTCAAGTAAAACTCTCTCTAAACTGCTATTCTTAAGAGTTGTCTGTTGCTTTCTCCCTTTTTTCTCTTAGTCTGTGGAACACCTCATTCTAGAAATGTGTGAAAATATGTCTCAAGAAAATCTTAGTTTTCGTTTGTTGTGGCCAAATCAGGACCATAGAGAGCAGACAAGGATATCCATTGTCTAGGGCCTAGTAATACTTAAGATAATTTGGAAATGCCTATCTCTAACTATGTAAATATACTGAAGTCAACTCTTTACTCTCTTGGTAATGCACAATATGTACTAAAACTCTCACAAGGTTAAGGTGAGAGATTTGAGGTAATATCACTTTGCCCTAAATGTTTTTATTCACTTTCATGTTCTCCAACCCATGAGGAGGCAGTGGTGTAGAGACTTAAGGAAGGTGAGTTCTTTATTTGGACTTAAGGTTTATAAGCCCAGATTTCAATCCAGTAAATGGTTCTCTGCTCTAGATTTCTCAACTAAGCAATCAGAAAAAAAATAAAACAAAACAAAACCAAAATATTTTAAATCCACAACCTTTTAGAAACCTTGCCCAGATCTTTATTTATTCTGTTTTTCTCTCATTCTCTGACCATTCTGGCATGGTAGGGAGCAAGCTATCCCTGTGTCCTTGACCTCCTTGTGGAGCTTGCTTCCTAGTAGTATTGTTTTGTCAAAGAGCATGCATATTGACTTTCTGAATATAGTTCTACATCTTTTGTAAAGTGATTGGACTTATTCCTTGCCTCGCTAACAGGGTATTAGTGAGTATGTCATTTCACACTGATCTCCTTTTCTGTCATCCCTCAGTGTGAGGGAGAATTTCAGAGTTGTTTTAACTTGAATTTATCTTCTTATTAGTGACTTGGAACAATTTTTTTTTGTGTGGTCATTACCTTGAAGTTCTTCACTTGACAACTCATATCCTTTGACCATTTGTCTATTGGACTCTTATTCTCATGTACTTACATAAATTTTTAATCTGTTCTGGAGGTTAGAACTTTACTAGACAATTTGCAGTGATGCTTTCTAAAGCAAGTGATTACTTTCTGATTCTAATTACATTTAATTTCCTTGAATGAATAAAAAATTATTAATTGCTTACTATGTGCAGAAGTTTTTCAATTTTATTTAATTAAAATTATTAATTCCATCTTTTATGATGAATGTTGATTAGGTAACAGTTTTGCCTTGAAGCCATGGTTGTTAAAAGTGTCTAAAGATTTCTTTTTCTGAGTATTCTATATTAATGAATGAATCAATGAACAAGCATTTGCTAAGTGCTAACTATGTAGTAGACACTGTCCTAGGTGCTTGCTATATAAAAATAAAAAGATGAAACAATTCCTATTCTTGAGAAACTGAAATCTTTTAGGGGAAATAACCTATGCAAATAAAATTATACAGAAAATAAATTCAAAAGCATTGGAAGGCAGTCAAATACATGGGAATTTGTGAGGGATCATACTAGCTTTTGTAGGGGAGACCATGTAAGTAAAGATATCATGTTGAAAGTAATACTTGAGTTTCATCTTGAAGGAAGTAATGGATTCTGTGAGTCAGAGGTGAAGAGAAAGTACATTCCACAGATGGTCAGTGCAATGCATAGTGATGGGAGATAGGGTTCCATGTTGTCAAAGACATTAGGAGTCAAAAAAAAGCATTTATGTTTGCTCCTAAAGGCAATAGGCAATCCCTGAGGTTTATTGAGTATGGGAGTAACAGATTGTGATTAAAGAAAAATACTTCCCTTAACAGATATGTGGGAGAGGGTTACAGTGGGGCAATCTGGAGGCAGAGAGATTAATTAGAATGCAACTGTAGAAGTCTAGGTGAGAGGCAATGAAGGCCCGAATTGAGATGGTGAATAGGCTAACTCGATTGTTAAGTACATGGAGAAAAGTAAAGTAAGAAGTAAGTAAAAAAAAAAAGCAAAGTAAGAAAAGTAAAAATAAGAAGAATGGAAAGGTAGGACAGGGAAAAGGTATGGAAAAAACTTCAAATGTTGGAGAACTTTATTTTTTATCTTGGAAGTAATGGGAAGTCATTGTAGCTTTTCAGTAGTGGGGAAATGTGGTCACCCCTGTGCTTTAAACAGATGATTTTGGTTGTCTAGTGGAAGATTGTTATGAATGGGGAGAAAGCTGAGACAAGGAAACTAATTAGAAGGGTGTTACAAGAATTCAAATGAAGTTTGTCATGCCAGTAGACAGAAGAGGAATTTGAAGATTTGAAAACAAATTGGATAAGTGGGATGAATAGGAGTGAAAAATAAAAAACAAAACTAATGTTGCAAGCATGGTGAACTAGGAATAAGGTGGTACTTGAGAGAAATAGGAAAATTGGGAAGACGGGAATAATGATTTATGTTTGCAAAAGTGAGTTCAAGATGCCTCTGAGATATTCAGTTCAAAATGTTCAAAAGGCAGTTGGTAATAGGTAACTGGAGCTCAGGACAGAAACTTGGGCTTGGTATATGTATGTAGGAATCATCTTTGTAGAGATGATAATTGAATCCATGTGATCTTATGACATTGCCAAGCAAGATTTTATATGTGTATACACACACACACACACACACACATGTGTCTATATATGTATGTGTGTGTATGTATATATAATTTAGCAGACAATTTGATATGTAGGTTAAAGGATAATAAGGGTTAGAGGATAAGTCTAAGTTTCTGAACTTGTATAGATTTTATGCTTTTGAGAAATGTGAATTCCCAGATTATCAAATATTTAAATATCGATATAAAATGAATGATAAATCAAATCCTGGATGTTATGTTTACCCTCCCCCCCATCTCTGTCTCTCTCTCTCTCTGTCTTTCTCTGTCTCTCTTTCTTTATATCTGTCTGTCTGTATGTAACATGTATATGTCTATATCTATGGATTTAGAGTTGACGGGTAATTCAGAGGCCATCTTGTCTGATCTTCTCCTTTCACATACAAAAAATTAGGAACAGAGAGGTTAAGTGACTTGCTCAAAGTTACACAGAAAGTAAATCACAGAGCCAAGAATTAAACTCATGCCCTTATGACTCTGTTTCCATCAACATTTCCACTATACCACATTGACCATTATTGTATCATTCGTGCTTTGGAATCCCACCATTTCACCATTAACATTTCAATGTCTACTGAAGAGTTAAATTTAGATTCTTTCTCTTCCAGTTGTCAGTAGAGAGTATTCTGGCATGAACTTGAAATCTTACTTTATCCAGGATTCAATAGCATCCTTTGGTATAGGGTCTATAAATGTTAAGCCTGTGTTTAGTACACGCTACAACTAGATTGCCCAACTTTGTAAAGGAAATTCCCATCTTCCAATGAAGGTTAAAATAACCTTCACTTGTTCTAAAGAATGTGTTTCAGTATGTGGCCTAGAGGCCTGTACTGGGCCTGATTGCTTATGTTCTATTTTTACTAAGATGGCCATGCTTAAATATAGTTAGACAATTTGAACTGCTAAAATTTGACCCCACAGCTCCATTTTTCTTCAGTATTAATTCTTTAATGATAATGATGATGGTGGGGGTGAAAAAATATCCATCTATTACATTTGTGAACATGTGTTTTATACTATTCAAAATAATGTCATAGATATATGAATAAGCTTTACAATTATCCTATGAAATAAGCAAGGATCATTGTCTTTTTTTTAATTGATGAGGAAGCTGAGAGATAAAGGTTGTTACTTACCCAAGGTCACACATTAAGTGATGCTACTGCAATTTATATCTCATTTCAGCACAATGGTATCATTGGATATGTGGAAGTGCTATATAGATATTAAGATCATAAGAAGCAAAAGGGAGGAACAGTAGGCATTGTTAGTCATTTTATAGCAATAGTGATATTTTATCACCTATTATGGATGAATGCATATCTCAGGTGTCCATTTAGCTATACTAACTCAAATCAGTAAATGTTTTGTTGAGCATCAATTGTGTGTATGATACAATTAGATGGTGTATCACTTAATAAAAATATTTATATATTTGTGTCATTAAGATCTCATTCTGAATTTTGTCCATGCTCAAGTAAACACTTATTTTCAAGAGCTGTAATGAAGACAGTGATATGATAAGAGTCATGCTGACTGGGTTCTATTTCACATTCTATCACTAATTATCAGTATGATGTCATGGGAATCACTTAGTGTCATAGATTTAGAACTGGAAGGGATATCTCAATAAGAGAACTGATGGTCACAGAGATTAAACAGATTACTGAAGATAGCCCAGATTCAAAGCCAGGTCTTCTGATCTCAAATTCAACACATTAACATGCATGCCATGCTTTTTCCTAAGCCCTATGAACCTTAGTTACTTTTTTAAAAAATTATCACATCAGGCATTGAACTGAATTTTATGAAATTATGATTCATTCATTCAACAAATGTTCATGAGATTGCTATGATTGCTATGTGCAATACATGATCCTAATGATTTAGGAACAAGTAAAATAAGCCACAGTCCATGCACTTCAGAAGTTCATGCTTTTTTTAGTGGGTGACAAGACAGGTGCGCAGATATTATTTCCTATCACTGTCCAAATGTTACCGTTAGTCAGTCAATAAGTATGTACTAAGTATTGCTCTACTGGGGACCCAACTGAACACTTCCAGTTGGCCAATGTTGCCTTCCTGCCTTCCTTCATTCCTTTATTCCTTCATTCCTGTCTTCCTTCTTTCCTTCCCTCCCTCCCTCTTATCCTCTCTCTCTCTTCTCTCTTTGGGGAATCATACCTTTACATTTGGGTACTCTGCCCAAAGGAATATATAGATAGATAGATAGATAGATAGATAGATAGATAGATAGATAGATAGATAGATAGATGTATCTATCTATCTATCTATCTATCTATCTATAGATATATATATGTCTCTGTGTGTATACACATATACATACATACATACATACATACATACATACGTACATACTGGAACTCCACAAGATATCTTGGGGTTTGGAGGCTAGATTTTTTTTCTCTGTTCCCTACTCATTTCTTCTATCTTTTTTTAAAAATATGGACAAGTCTTTTGTCACTATGTAGTTTCACTTATGCTTTCTTGAAATACAGCTGTGGAAAACAGGCTTTGAATAACCTCATTGGGATTCAAATGGAGCTACTCGACCATTCCTTAAACAGAAATCACTCTGGTTCGCACTGATTGGCCAATAATAGGTCCCAATCCAAGCCTCACTTGATCATTGTCTGGGTTTTGATGGCTCAGAGTAAGTGTAAATAACAATTGTTTCTGTTCTGGCTAGAAACCCTGAGGGTCCTCCCTCCCAGTTTGATTTTTTTTTCTTTTTTGAGTAGGTAACCTAGGCCATCTTTTGCCTCATTTCTTACCTAGTCTTAAATCAATGAATAGGTATTGCCTCAGATAAACTGAGAGCTGGGAAAGATCTTAGTGTAAAATGATCAAGGTCTTCTGCTGCATCTGGGGTCATCTCCAGTCATCCTGATCTGTGTCTTGCCACTGGACTCAGATGATCCTGAAGGACAGGATGAACTGATGATTTTGCACAGCCCTGCCTCACTTATATCCAATTCGCTTGAAAGTCAAAAAATCACCCTGCTGATGTCATTGATCTTCTTAGAGAATTAAGGACAAATAAGAACAACAACAATTAAATGCTTACTATTTACTAGGTACTCTGTATCATCAACGTATTATAACCAAAACCTACCCTAAGCCATGAAGCCCTAGAGTTATAATAATTCAGACAATTCTCTGGGTTTTGCCTACCTCAGCTGCAGTGCCTCATCGTCTTTGTTCTTTATTCCTCAGAAATACTTATTTCTCTGCTTCTCTCAACCTCTGGCTCTGGTCAGCATTTCTTCTGCTTGAAATGGTACCACTTCCTTTTCTTGCCAATACCCAAAAATGCCAGAACATAAACAGAACCACATTCAAATTACAGCTCTTTAGATTACTAAAGAAGTTCACAACTTCCTCAAGGGTGTTAAAAACACAAACATGGAGACTTATTAAACAGTTATATAAACAATTCATTAACAAAAAGGCTAATGTTGATACTTTTATAGATCAGAAGCACACCTATTCAAAATAAAATAACACTGAAAAAAGGCTTTTCCTAGACAATACTTTAAGACTATAAGTTGTGGACAATATGCTGAACTGCAGTGTTAGAAGGAATTCCATGACCTGGAAGTTCCCTATATCAATGATATAACACTTCCAGTCTTGATCACCTAGTCCTGTCTATGTAAACTCAAAAATGCACATACTGTCTTCCTCATTAAAATATCAACTCATACAGGTCAGGGATTGTTTTACTTTTGTATATCTGTTACATATTACACACTTTATAAATGCTTGTCCATTGATTGATTAATCATTGTGTTAGTATCTCCAATACTAGCACAGTGCCTGGAACAAAGAAGAGTCAATCAATATTTTTTAATTGATTGATTGATTAAACCTTCCAGAGGAATGTTGGTCACACCTTTCCCATCTCAGCTTTTTATGGTTAAAAGCACCCCAAAATCCAAAGTAAGTGGATAGCTTCCTAACTAACTACTTCCCCCAGAGGAACTTTTCAACTGAAGGCAGATTCCCATTCTCCAATATGTCCACAGTAATTCTTGTCAAGCTGTCTTCCACTGTTCTACCAACCAGATAAAACATCTGATTCTGTTTGTTTGGCCATTCTCCAGTCCCCAAGATCCTGGGTCGTTCTGATGACTTAGTCTGTAAGGTTCCCAAATTTGAGCCTCTTGTTGTGAACAAGTAGCTCAACCTAGTGCAGTATAGATTGCTCCTCATGACTCATTAATATAGTTCCTGGGTTGTATAAAGATCAATTTTTTAAAATATTGATGGCCAAAATTCATATCATGTAGAAATTTCTTCCATTATATCATCATTGCTATGGCATTAACTGTCCTTATGATATTGTTCCACCTAATATTGTATTATAATAGAATCAGTTGATAATAAGTGTAATGTGAAAGGATAATGGATATAGAGTCAGGGAACCTGGCTTTAAATGCTGCCTCTATTCCTTTGCAAATTCAAACCTGTGATATCACCTTTCTGGGGCTCAGTTTCCTGATCTATAAAATCAGATCATAGGACTAAGTGATCTTTAAGACTTATTAAAATCTCTAAATCTGTAGTCCTATTATAGATATGTATGTGTATGTATATGAAAAATTTAAAGGGATCAGATAGAGGAGAAATAACTCTAGAAGTAAGATAACCTAGTAGATGACTGAAACACTGTTTAAATATCACCACAGACATATTGAAAGGCTTCATTAAAGTTTCATGGTCTCTTTTTGCAACAGTCTATTTGGAGAATAAGACCAATATTGATCTGTCTTAAATGAATTGAATAACAATATTTGTAAAGAATTTTGTAAGCCTAGAATAGCAGTGAATATACATGATTTAGGAAGTGACAACTGGTCAAGGAATATGTTAATAGTAACAATCTGAATTAGGAAAGGTGCTCAGGAAATTGAGCGGGGGAAAAAACTGCATACTTCAGCAATGTTAAAAATAAAAAACAAACAAATGGGGGTGGGATGGGGAAAGCGTTAATTCAGGACTTGGTAGAAGCTGGGGAAACAAAAAATGAGAAATGCTAAGAAAAAAACTATGTTTTAAATGGAATAATTGGGAAGATTGACATGGTCATGATAGAGAAGAACTTGATGAATACAACTCAGTGCATACAATATTATAAAAGTGTTGTTTCAGGTTGTTTTTTTTTTTGAAAATCAAGTCATTTAAAAATGAATATTCTTTGATTTGTTACTGTAACTGTTGCTCTTGCATGTTCTGAAGAACCATGAGCAAACACTCTTAATGATGAATGGGACTTGAGGGAATTGTTTCAAGCCATTCATGATCCATTATTCTAATAGAACAAATATGACTTGACAATTTTTACTGCTGCTTGAACAGTTAGGAAACATTTTCCCTTTCCATGGCTCAGGGTTATAGGTTTTCTAAATGATTCATTAAGATGTTTCAGCTAGCAAGAGGTGCCCTGGAAAATCACTACTAATCAAAAGACCAAAACAAGAAAAACAACAAAAAGTTACTCCTATGGTTATAGCATTTTCAGATTTACCAGACCCTTTTCTCACAATCTTATTAGGTAATTTTATCATTCCCATTTTTCAGATGAAGAAAATGAGGTTCATGTAGGTTAAGTGATTTGCCCATGATCTCATAGCTTACTTAACCCTCCAAAGATTCTGGCTGCAAGTTCAATGGTCTTTCTACTATATCACATTACATGGTGAACACATTAATCACATCAATCCATAGTTTTATTCAAAATAAGTTCAATAATATGATGATTTTTATTAAAATTTAAAACTCTTCAGAGACTATTAGTATGATAACCAGCTCTTTGCTCAATCATAGATATCATTTTTAAAAAATTGTGTTAGGTAGTATGGGAGTATGGGTAAATCAACTTATAGCACAGTTTACTCCTTAGTGCTGTCTCCAGTCTGGAGGCTTCGTGATATCCGGCAGCTCTGTAGCCTGGAGAAATGCTCAGTGTGTAAGGTTCAAACACCTTTAAGAGGTGAGCCCCACAGTGGCTACAGTTTTGAGCTTGGGCATCTGATTTGTGAAATCACACTTGTCCAAGGACTTACTGTCATATAATATCTTACTCATCAGAGGGACTCTTAAGGTTTTTCTTTTCATGATGCTCTTCAATTGTAATTATTATTGTTCTAATTATTAGCATCAGTTTTATAGTACTTTATGGTTCTCAAAGCACTTTACAAATATTATTTTATTTCCCACGTGATTTCTCAAGCTGCTCCATAGTTTCTATATTATTTTGGTTCCTTCAATAGCTTTTAATGGTGCAGGGCTACTCATATTCACTTATTCTAAAAGTATATGTTAGGCCTCCGGGCATAAATAGAGAAAATCCAAATAACTTAGCCAAATTATTTGGGCAACTTCACATTGCAGCCAGGTGGTGAAGTTGTCTGGGTGCAGGCCCTGGAGTCAAAAAGACCCGAGTTAAAGTCTTGTTTCAGACATTTACTATTTATGTGATCCTAGGCAAGTCACTTAGCATTTGGGCTTTGGTTTTCTCATCTGTAAAATGGGGATAATAATAGCGCCTTCCTCCCATTGTTATTGTAAGGATAAAATGATAAAATATTTGTAAAGCACTTTGCAAACTTTCCAGTGATATATAACTGCATTATTATGGTTATTATTATTGTTGTTGATAATAATAATAAACTGAAATCACATTTTTTTTTGAAATCACACATTTTAAACTTTTTTAGATCTTAGTCAAAGTCAAGATATGCACCTAAAAATGTACATCCAACTGTACTGCTCACAGAGAAAATTCTTATTATATATCTAAATCAATTGGTTTATCCTTACCTAAAATGTTCCAAGTTGTATGTTAAAATTACTGGTGTAGGTTTTTTGAAAAATGAAATTTGAATCCATTTAAACTGAATTACTCAATAATCTCTTCTTTCTTACCAGCCCTGTGCTAAGGGGCTTTGAAGATTTTATCTCTTTATTGGAGTTCTACATCCAGAGCAGCTTTAAAAAAATCCATGTTGGCATGGAGCAAGATATAAGTTTGATCCTCCAAATCCTTCCTAAACATAAAAGGGAGCCAGCATTTTCCTTCTCAAATCTAGCTTTAAACTATTGCTATTCTGAGCAGACCTCAAATACTAAATCACCTCCTAAAGGAAAATCTACCCCTCAAATCACTTCAAAATGCTTTAGCATGGAAATCACCATGGCTACCATCACCTTCAGACTGTTTACTAAGAACCTCCATCATAACTGGGAACAGATGATTTTTAGACTAATTGTGTCTGTTGCACTTTTTCAACATTCACTTACTAGTCAAAGATCAATCTATTAGTATTTTTTAAATTTGTATTTGTGTCAAGCATTCTAAAACTAAATTTCTGTTGATATCCTTTATTTTTAGTATGATGAATAAATGAATATGACAAATGAATATTATTTAAATATAATGAAGAGAAGCTTGTAAAGTAATATCAACTGATTTAAAGTGAAGTAAGTAGAACCAGGAAAACAAAGCACAACAAATGAAAAGAAGGACAATAAAACAATCAAAACTGAATGTTGAAAAATTAGAATGACCAAACCTGAGCCCAAAGAAGAGACATGGAAAGATGCTTCTTCCCCCTATTTCTTACTTTACAGAAATGGGGGAATATGGGTGCAGATAGTGTTCTATTTCTGCAAAGAAGCAAAGAATAGAGGGGAGAGGTATCTTTCCATGTCTCTTCTTTGGACTCAAGCTTGGTCGTTATAATTTCTCATCATTAAGTTTTGATTGTTTTATTTGTTATCATTCTTTTCATTTGAATTGTTGTATTCTTATGTTTTGTTTTCCTGTTCTGTTTACTTCATTTTGAATCAGTTGATATTACTTTACATGCTTCTCTTTATTCATCATACTTATAATTTCTTATAACACTGTAATATTTCATTATGTTTATGTTCTACATAAATATGTTCTACATTTTTAGCTACTCTCCAGTTGATGAAATATGATATAAAAGAATAATATAATATAAAAGAAAAATACTTATTAAACATTACATGTATCAATCACTGTATTAAGTTCTGGGGATACAAATAGAAAATCAAGACATTCCCCACTCTCAAAGAGTTTATGATATGATAGAGAGACCTAACAACTAAAGGAGGGCTCATGAATCATAGTGCATATGAAGGGGAGTAAGGCAGAAAAAAAGTGGCAAGGTAGAAATGGCAGTGTTGGGAAGGGCTTTAAAGGCCAAACAGAATATTGTTTATTTGATCCTAGACATAAAGGGAATCACTGGCGTTTATTGAATAGGAGGATGACATGGCTAGAGCTCTAATTTAGGAAGATCATTTTGACAGTTGAGTGGAAGATGGCCTGGAGTGGAAAAATGAGGCATAAAAACCAACCAACAGGTTATTACAACAATACAGACATGAAGTAAGGTGGGCCTGCACCTAGCAGTGTCAGAAGGGAGAAGGGAACATATGCTAGAGATGCTAGAAAGGTAAAATTCAACAAACCTTGTCAACAGATTGCATTTATTTTATAAATTTATTTATTTATTTTTTTGACATGTTAAATTAAAGGTGTCTGTTGACCACTCATTCTGAGATTTCCAATGGGCAGTTCAAAATGCAAGACCAGAGGGTTGGATAAGTAGATCTGAGAACCATTGTAATACAGATGATAATTGAATTCATGGAAGCTAATGAGCCTGCCATGAGAATAGTATAGAGAAGAGCGCACCCAACATACATACATACATACATACATGTATGTGTGTATGTGTGTATATACACATATATGTGTGTGTGTATACATATATACATGCATATATGTATACTAATTTGTAATTCTGCCTGCCGAAAATACATTATAGTTTGAAATCTGAGAAGCCTTTGTAGTATTCTGGGATTCAATTCCATTAGTGCATTGTCAAACATAAGTGGAAGCATTTAGCACATCTCACAATTCATGAGATTTTTATTTTGTTTAGAATCCATGTAATAAATCTTCCATGACACTTTTAAGCACCTTAGGTAAACACATATTTCACTCTTTTTCACCTTGCTTGATGTCAATACTAAACAGATTATTGAACACAGTTATCTCTGTAGCTACATTTGAGGAAAACCTTCAAGGCTGCATTTTGTTCACCTGAGTCAAGTGCTTTTTGAGCATCAATGAACAATAAGTCCTGCAGGATCTTATATTCGTTACACCTCTCTGTTAATTGTGGGACTTCATGAATGTGGTTGACTTTAGAAAAAGCATCTGTGAAAGCCTGCCTGTTCCCTTCTCATGTTTTAACCAAAGATACTCAATGATTTTTATAGATCATTCTCATAAAGTTTATATAGAAAGGAGGAAGCAAGCAAGCAAGCAGGAGTATGGATCACTAGCTGCTTTTATCTGGGCTGGGGAGGGGGGGGTGTAGATTGTTTCCAAAATCAAGAAAGCAACACAGTTGAGCTGTGGGAATAGGAAAACAGTGACTGTTATCAATAATCCTAACAATGGCATGAATTTCTCTGCTATTTACAAAAGGAAAGGTAGTCCAGGCTTCACTCTTACAAAATCAGCTATAACTTTGCCCTGGGTAACATTTATTGAACTCTTCCCATTCATTCATTCATCTATTCATCTATCTATCTAGCTAGCTAGGCAGATGAACCTGTGTCAAAAATCACAGAATCATGACAAATGTTAATAACAATAATTATCGAAAAGATAAGTTTGTTATTCAGTCATTACAGTCATGTCTGACTCTTTGTCACCTCACTTAGGGTTTTCTTGGTAAAGATACTGGAGTGGTTTGATATTTCCTTTTTCAGCTCATTTCACAGATGAGGAACTGAGACAAACAGGGTTAAGTAGCCTGCTTGGGGTCACACAGCTAGTAAATGTCTGAGGCCGGATTTGAACTCATGAAGATGAGTCTTCCTGACTTCAGGCCCAGCACACTCTCCATTTTTCCACCTAGTTGCTCAACAGACAAATAGGAGAAAAACCAAACCAAAACAAATAAAAAAAATTCTCTATAAAATACAGATTAGACTAATTAGCATTAATATATTGCCAGGCAGATAATACTATTATATTAAATCATCCTTGTTGTCATGTATTTATGGGCCGGATAAAATTGGAGATGAGAGTTCTATGTTCTGCTAAACAATAGTCGTGTGGAAAGAGAAATGGGCTTGGAGTTACAAAACCTGAGTTCAAATCCAACCTGTGCTGTTTACTATCAGTGTGACCTTAAGGAAGTCACAGCTTCACTGGACCTCAGTTTCCTCATCTGTAAAATAAGGTAATTTGATTGGATTATCTCTGCATTCCCTTTTAGCTCTATCAAACTGTGAGTAATGACTTGAGGAAACAATCATCTTGTATAAATCAATTCATAAATGTCTTACAGGCCTTTATTTCAGAAGTTAATTGGTAAAAGAGACATGGATTGGTGGTCTGGGAAAGGAGTGTTATACAATTGGCACAGTGTGGGAGCACAAGAAAAAAGTAGGGAGAAACTGATAAAAGTGATAAAATGAAACATTCTGAGAATGGTAGATAATTTCAGAAACAGAAGATGAAGGGAGCAAGGCAAGTCAGGACACACCGTTAAAGGCTGTGATGCAGACCCTTAATAACCTTGTAACCGACCTGCAGTGAAATGTGTTTTCTCAAGGACATTAAGGGAGACAGATAGCATCAAAAGACACAAGTAGAGAAGACAGCTTTTGAAGTTTTTGATCCTTGGTGTAGGAGCAAGATATTTTCAGCTGCTCCAGATCTGTGGGACGCATGTAATACTTAGAAGACAATAATTTCTAAGCTTTACCAATTATGTATTGATGTCAGCAGGAATCATGTATTTTCTACATAATTAACTTTAAAGGATTTAAAACTATTGCTCCATATGTATGGTAATCATCAAAAAGTTTCACAGAACAAAGTTAAAAAGGGCAAGCTCACTTGTTTAGTTTATACCTTTTTTCCATTTGTTTTTCTTTTTTTCTTTCTGTCATGTTTCTTTTTGTGGTTGCTTATTGTTGCTACTAAATATCATGTTGCTTACACTTGGAAACTTCAGCTCCACTCATTACGATTCTTACTTGGAGTTACTGTAAGGTTTGTTAATCCAATAGCATTGACCATTTTTCTTATAAAGATTAACACACCCACAGTGTCAAATCACTGTAGCGAGAAGCCAAGAATCACCAAGCTAGAATAAATCCTGATGTAATGAAAAGAAATAGCCTGGTAAGCAGGCACTTTGCTTTCTGTGGCATGAGTTCTGTAACACTGGACACAGGTCTCAATACTTTTTTTGGTCTTTTCTGATCTATTAAATTTGAAGGGTGGGGTTAGGTGGAATAGAGGTGAAAGGGTACATTAGATAATTGCTATGGTCCTTTTCAGTTATAAATTTGATTCCATGAAATTATTTGAATTATTGACTCTTAAAAGTTAACCTAACACAAGCCTAATAGCCAAATTGAAACAAGTTGTCAAGGTTCATTGATTTTTCTTGTGGATTGAATTCTGAAAATTCGTGTATAGTATGCTTTGAATGAGCATGTTCTATTTTCACCATTCAAATTCTCCTTATCTTCATCTTTTAAAATCCCCAGTTTCTTTCAGTGTTCAGCTCAAGTGCCTTCTTCGTAAAGCTTTCCCTGATCCCCTCAGTTGCTAATGCATCTCCCTTCCCCCAAAAATTACTTTACATTTATTCTTGCTCTTTCCCACTGTCTCTGTCTCTGTCTTTGTCTTCCTCCCTCCCTGCATCCCTCTTAATAGAACATAAGATTCTAGAGAGCAAGGCCTGTCTTATTTTTGTCTTTTCATCCCCAGCGCCTGACATGTAGTAAATGCTTGATAAATGCTTTTTGATTTGTTGTGAATTCTACAGGAAAGCCCTTATAGATTGGGGGTCAGCTATCATGTTCCCACAAATCTTGACTAAACAGTGTGCATATGTGTGTGTATGTATGTATTTTAATGAGAAACTAATTTTTCTCAGAGTCATTCTTATCTTATTCATACTTCTTTGGAGGAATTTACTTGTCAAAATCCCTATTAAAATGCAGGTTTCAGAACTGATCACAATACCTATATCGCAAATGTGACATGACTACTATCAAGAGAGATTATTGTTTCTACTGTTCTTTTCATACTTTGCTTAATTAAACCTAAGATTTCATGCAGGTTTTGGTTTGTCTTTGGTCATTATGTTATGCTGTTGTTTTATAATGAGTAGCAAATCCTGATGCATCTTTGATTTGACTTCCTGTCTAGTCAGGTCTCTCCCATTCTGAATTAGTTCATTTTATTATTTTATTTATTTATTTATTCATTCATTCACTCATTCGTTCATTATTTATTTATTTATTATCATTTTCAATTTAAGTCTAGGTCTTCACATTTTTGCCTAATTTGATGTTTTAAATTTGATTTCATCACTACATTGTAATGATCATATTGAAGGGAATTGAGTCATGCTTCAGAATTATTAGTGCTATAATGAATTAAGTTTATGTATATATAATAATATATATATGTACACATATACATATACACACAAACATATCTATAGAATTGAATATATTACATGGAATATATATTATATTGAATATTATTATATTATATGATTATATTGGAAATTTTTGGGGCTAGAGTAATTTTTAAACAAAAAGCACAATAAACACACAAAAACTGCAGAAGAAGTTCCAGTTAGGTAGTGAATTAGTGATCATAATTAAACCCAACTACCTTATACTACTTCTAAATAGAAACACATGCAGCAAACAAAATGAAAGAACAGGACCCCTCAAAAAGATATTGAAAAACAAGTTTCAATTTTTTTTGAGATCAGATTAAAGTCATATTCATTTGTTTATTTAAGAATTCTAATTTTTTTTTTAACTAAGAGGCCAAGGAAATCAAGATTATTACATAAAATCAAAATTACTCTAGAGGGTGGCTTTGTATGGAGCACATATAAGAGAATTTTAGAGAACAGGAGATAATATGGTGTCTCAAAATTTCTCTGGATATTTTCAGAATAAAACATAAGATAAAACAAGTTCCTCAGGATATTTACAGAACAAGCCATAGTTCACTATCCCAGGTTTCCCAGCTGTGCAATTTTAATTGTAAAAACATTTAGAACAAGGAGTTTTTGATTCTGAGATGAGTGAGCAAACTATTTCCCCTCTGCTGCTTGTACTCAGTAGGATTTGAAGCCTTCTTGATTTTACTTCTTCAAAGTATAAAGGAAAACAATTTTAATTGGAAAAATTCTTTCAGGAAAATTTTATGAATGATCAAAGAAATAAGTAAACATAAAAGTGGACACACAAAAATGAACATATTATAAAGAGAAAAAATGAAAAGAAATCTTTATAAGCAATGAATGGGATTGCAATTTCAAGAAAAATTAAATTGCTAGAAGAAAGAAAAATACATTGACAGAACCTTCAAAGTAGTTCAGAATTGAAATAAAAAAATATAAAAGAACATCTGGCATATATATATATATATATATACATACATATATATATACATATATATGTATGTATATATATATATATATATATATATATATATATGATTGGAAATTAATTTGTGAAAGAAATATTTAAGAAGATAATGAATGATTTGACAGCCAAGAAAAGATGGTAGAAAATCTCTTCTAAGCATTGTTTACTTTGTGGAACAGAGTGGCTCATAAACAACAAAAAATGTATATTGATATAAAAATAATCAACATAGCAAAGCCTAGAAATGGCAAAACTGGAAGAAGATTTCAGATGTATACAATTGAAAATAATAGAGTTTTGTTAACAGAGTGAAGTGATTCACAAGACAATTTGAAGAATTTGGAAGGTTCAAATTTAACATATTTAACAGAGTGAAAACTTTGCATACATCCCATGAGGAATCAATTTAATGATATTCACCCATTTGAATTGTGCAAGACTACTCGACAGTAAAGGAACATGAGAAGAAGCTATAATGTAATAATCTAAAACCAAGGGACATTGCTGGTACACGAATACAGCCTGGGGCAGTTATACTTGTCTTGATGCCTCTATTAGGAGTCCAAGACCCTCTCATGATCCCCATAAAAATCTTGGTGGGAGAAAATCTGAAATGTTATTGGGATAAGAATTTTACTTTTTGGGGGACCATAGTGATTGTTGTGTGTGTCAGAAACATGGAGTCAGAAGTACATTAAAGAAGATACGTCTTCATAGTTCTACTACTGTACTCCACCTAAAAAAACCTCTCCTCCCATAACTAAACAGAGTCTAGCATAAGAAAACACGGTTTTTCTTTTTTTTTTCTTTTTTTTTTGTTTTTCCTCTAAGGTCAGAAAAAAATATTTTCCTGTTAAGAAATCCAGAACTGAACAGAGATTTGGTAAATTGGCCAAGGTGCTGGATCAAAGAAATCTAAATAATGAAAACTTTAAGTGAAAATAAAGCTCAGACAAAAATGGACAATTGTGGTGTTAATTTATACATGCATGCAACAATCCTTTATTTTGATAAATCAAAAACCACAAAAGTGTCTGCTTCAATGTATTTTCAATCAATAACTTTTATGCTGTTTTACTAGGCTTCAAAGATGATATTGTGGGAGATTCTATTGCACACACACTATGTTTTTTATTATTGAGGACAATTAATATTATGCTATATCACTTAATAATTAACATTCCTCTACAATCTATCTTTTCTCCCCATTTTGTCAGACCTCATTCCTCAGTCTAGTTCACAAAGCATGGTGGAGTAATATGATCACTCCTACACGAGGTACTGAATAACTCACCAGTTTAAATGGGGCCCTTGCTTCTATTTATGGATAAACATGGAAACCAAATTAAGCTAGTCTTTCCCCAGGGGAAATCTTTCCTGTCCTTCAGTCTCCTTGTCAAAAATGAGGGTGATTTGGTCTCTAAGTTGGGGAACCCAAATGGAATGGTTCAGATTTTGTGGCCAAGATTACTAGAGCCAGCCCATGAAGAAATTATTGTTGTTCAGTTGTATCTCACTCTTCATGACCCCACTTGGTGTTTTATTGGCAAGCAGTTCCTTCTCCAGATCACTTTACAGATGAGGAAACTTAAGGCAAACAGGGTAAAGTGACTTGACCAAGTTCACACAACTAGTAAATGTCTGAGGCTGAATTTGAACTCAGATCTTCCTGACTCCAGGTGCAGCACTTTATCCACTGCATCATCAATCTGCCCTATAATGACAATTAACATCACTTAATTGTCAGAGGGTTGTGATGAGTCACACCTGAAGCCTAACCCACTTTCCCCAGTTGCAGACTAAACCTGTCCCTTGAGGATTACTCTTGTCTCCCAATTTATTGGTTATTGCTGTCCCAACAAATAAATTAATCATGCTTGGGTCTTCTGACTATTTCACTGAGATGGCCAGTGTGACCCACTTTACTAACAGTTTACACATTACTGTTAATGAACTGTTATCTTGCCCTCAAGAAAATTATGCCTCAGCCTGCCATTGTTGCAATTTTACTTACCACAATTATGCATTCAAATTTTATCAGTACTAATACAATTTAAAAATCATTCTCCCTTGTTGAAATATTTTTGAGTCTTGATTCCATCATCTAGTGTGTTAATGACTCCTCAGATCATGTCACTTGCAAATCTGATAAATATGCCATCTATATATTTAATTACAGGTAGTATAAAGTCATATTGTCATATGAGAAATGGCATGTTGGCTAGAGCTAACTAGTCAACATCTTTTAAGGTGATATTCATTAGTTTGTAATACTGTCAAATTGTAATAAACTCTTAATTTCAGTAAGCATTAGGAGTCTATGGAAACCAGTGATTTAGTTAAAGTGTAAGAAGATGAAAAGAAGGTGATGTCAAAGTCCTTGAATTCTGACATTTCTTAGGAGCTTTTGTTAAAGATTTGATGAGGCAGGTGGAAGAAACAATTGGCTGAAAAACAGACCTATGATTATTCTTGAATTTCAGTAATTCTCTCTCCTTGCCCTTGAACTCGGCAGATGTTCTATATTGGTATCCAGGGCCAAGAATTTTGGAATCATCATTCATTAGAGATTAAATGTATCACTAAAATGATAGTATGGAAGAAAATAATAGCTGTACTCTATAGAATTATGATTAAAAACATGATGAGAATGATTTCAAACCTCAAATTATCATGCTATTAGTTGAACAGTCTCCATTTTCTAGTGAGAAGCAGAAGGGGTGCTTACGTGTACAGATCTTGAAGAACATAACTGTAGTTTTCTATGCCTGACTTGGTAACTATTGTGCTTGATTACTTTCCATGTTGCCTACTGTCTGTCAGGCATGTCTGCCCACCTTTACAGATCATTTGTGTAACAATTTCCTGTTTGCATTCTGCAGATATCTGCCTGGAATCATCTCTAGGCTTCTAGTGCTTTAAAGTGAACTGTGTTGGGCCATCAGATTTGTGTTTCTTTAGTACAGTGTCTTGGGAAGGAGCCTTTAAAGTTAGCTACTAAGATATCCATAAATAACTTTGATAGGGTATCACAAATACATGATTACATGATAATATTGAATATTTAAATGAGCATGAATTTCCTTTGACTATCAAAGCAAATAATTTTCCATACAAGCTGTAAAAGGGAAAGGACATATATCCAGGAGACATTATCTCTACTATCAAGTAGCTATTTAGTCTTGGGAAAGTAATTTAATCTCTTTGTGTTTCTGAATGGGTTGATGGAAAGAGGGTGGAACTTAGAATTTCAAGAACTTGATCAAATATAAGAGCTATTATTTACAAAATATATGGCATTGGACCTGTTACATAAATTGCCTGGATATCAAGTTTTTTCTCTGTGAAATCATGGAGTTAGATCATTTAGTCAATCAACAAGCATTTATTAAACATGTACTATGTGCCAGGCTCTGTGCTAAGTGTGGGGAATACAAATACAGGCAAAAAAAAAAAAGACAGTCCTTGACCTCAAAAACCTTAATTCTAATAGAGGAAGTCAATTCATAAAAGGAACCTGAAAATAGGGTGGGAAGTGAGGGAGGTCATATGCCAGGTCATAGTAGAGGAAGAAGTCCTGAATGAAGCCCAATGAGAAATGAAGAAATGGCTAGTGTGAGAGCTGTCCTAAAATGGAGATTCTAGGAAGATATAGAATATGTAAATTTAAGAGTTCAAGTGAACTTCTACAATGAAGAGGATTTCTGGGGCATGGTAGAGGAGTCCAGAGTGTAGCCCAATGAAAAACGAAGATGCCTTTTAAGGTCCTTTTGAGGTCTAGATCTATAATGATTCTGGGTGGAATATCTTTCCCAATCTCATTCACAGGGTTGTTGAAAAGATCAAATGAAGTATAGTAGCACCCTCAAGATGTGTTCCCCAAAAGCTACCCTAGGTTCAAAGAACTCTGTCACTCAGCATCCATTCCAAAGCATATCTCCTCTCCCTTCACCATTGCATTTACTTTCACTGGTCTGATAACATTTTTGATCTAAAGAAAAAGCATTTAATCAAAGGACATATTAAAAATGACAAAAAAAAAAAGACAAATGCATGCACATGGCCCACAGGTTATCATCCCTCTCATGGGGAAGGGCTACACATAATTAGGAAACATATATTGAAGGCATGCATACCTGTAGGACACTCAGATGGCTAAAGGAAGTACATAGAGAATCACAAACTAGGAACCCACATCACCAAGGAGCACATGTTTAGAATACCTGCACCAGCAATCCATGTCCAGGGCACATACATGGAGTGCATACATATTTGGAAGCTATGTGATTAGGTCACATATGTAGGGATACTTGCCCAAGATGTGCTGTTGATATTATAGTAACAGAGTAGTTACTGATATACTCTGATTCTCTTGCTATGTACCTTGTTTCTGCTTTCCATTTGCTGGGCATTTCCAGTAGGCTTATGGCCACTAAGGTTTTTTTTTTTTTGCTACCTTTTTCAGGGCTTCAGAGCTTTGGGGAAGCATTTGCTGGTCTTTGCTATGGAGGTGCCATATCTGGAAATCCTCTTTTTTGACAACTGTAAGACTTTATATGCATAGTCAAGGTCATTAATCACCCCTTCCTATTCGTGGTTAAAATTTAAAAAAAAAGTCAACAGAACGTTTCAGAATAAAGTTATTATTTTGACTGCCTTTGTCTGGTCCTGATTTGAGATGCATATTCCCACATGACCGTAAAACCAGGGATTAGAAAATTCCTTTTAACTCTGCTAATTCCTCAGTTGTGAGCCTGTGTTGCCAAAACTAATTTCAGCAACTCCGGAAAAAAAAAATATTTTTTCCTATGCCAGCTTATGTGAGCTTTATAGGAGGAAGAATCAATGAAGCCTACCTCACTCTCAAGATCCTCTCTGACTAGCACAAATGATGCTAGTGCCAGGAACAAAAAATGAGTTGGGACCATCAAGGTTATTACTCTCAACTACTCTTATCAGTATTCTTATCCCTATTATCCATAGGTGCCAGCAATAAACTCTCTGATATTTATATTCTATTCTGCCCAACATAATTCCTCAATGATATTCCTAGAAAAGCTATGTTTGCAAAATACAACCTTGTCTTGACAATCCCTAACCATTGTGATCTATTTTTCCCACCAGAATCTGATATTTCCCATTGCCTCCAAGACCTATTATTTGACTAGTGATGTTATTGTTTCTTTATTTCATTGGCCCTCCCTTTCCCTAT
Organism: Phascolarctos cinereus; assembly: GCF_003287225.1. NCBI lineage: Eukaryota > Metazoa > Chordata > Mammalia > Diprotodontia > Phascolarctidae > Phascolarctos > Phascolarctos cinereus. The sequence continues at coordinate 161,333,280 of NW_027556402.1, forward strand.
ATGAAAAATATGAGGATGGAACTAGATTGTGGCTAGGCTCTAAAATCATCTATACAATAATAATATACCCCTTTCTATTGCATTTTCATATTTCAAAAGGATTTTCATTACAAAAAATTAGGTGATTTGGATTTTTTTTCTTTCTGTTTTACAGAGGAAGATATTGAGGCTTAGATAGAATAGGTGACTTGTCAAGGCCATAACAGCTAGAAAGTGCTGGAGCTGAAGTATGAACTTGAGTTTCCTCATTCTAAATTCAGCACTTACTTTTTCATGGTATTGTGAGTTAAGTAAGGTGAGAATTTTTGGAGACATATAAGTGCACTGTGAATAAAGCTCTTGGGCAACACCCAAATCCTTTGTAAATTTGAACATGCTATATAACTTGAGATTTTATTATTTCTGATGCAGCAGAAATTCCAATTTACAGTGCTGAACTCAGAGCATTCTCTCAATGAATAATGATTGCTTTAGCCTCTTCAGTAGCATATTGATGATAACCTTTTGATATGTTTAGGCAATATTAAGTTTTACAAAGTATTTCAACCTGCAAAAAGATGATTAACTGTGGATACTTGTTATGGGGTCTTCTGGGTTATTTTTTTGTAGTACACCTATCAAGCATACTAAAATATCCCCTGATTCAGGAAGTTTTTACCATATGGTGATACTCCTTTTTAATTAGTTTCTGTTTGGAATTGTACCTGGAGTGGTAATTATTTTCAGAGTGTGTCTTGGTCTAAAATATAACATTTGTTCTTGTGGAAAGCCAGCTCAGCTCATCTGTTACTCAACACAATACTTCTGTAGGTCACTGTGAGCATACTCTTGCAAGGAGTCAACTGTAAGTTGGGATGGTGCTCCTCTCATTCTCTTCCCCCCCCCCGGAATGTATTCTGTACATTCCTAAGAAATATTCTGTAGTGTCAATGGAGGTAGCAAATTGTCTACTGAGTTTCTTGAGTGATGAGTGACCACCAAATGCCTAACATATATTCTTATAAATGGAAATACATAAGAAACTCTCTATAATACATAGGAGCCAAGACTGATAACTGCCTTATGGGGCAACAGTTTTATAGCTGGCTTTTGTGCAAAATGCTTCAGGGAACTTGTTTGGTTTTAGTAAATGGTATATCTAAACCTGATGATAATCATACTCATTATAATGAAATTCTGCTGCTTTTTCATTAGAATTGTATTACTTTATAGAAAGACAGGTATTTCTTTTTTCTTTCAAGAATTCCAGATAGAGAGAGGACACTTTTATCTACTTAACTAGAAGTGATGGCGATATTCATGTAAAATTATCAGGCTTCTGTGAGTGAATATGGGTTAACAGCCAGTCAGCAGGAGTTTCTGAATTTTTAATGACTAAGTGATACCAACCCCTTTATAGTGAAAATAATTTCTGTCTCATAAGAGCATCAATTAACTAGATCCTTTGGAAAGAGGATGAAGACCTGCTTTTTCCTTGTGATTGTTCCTATTGTAGTGGAAATATTTAATATTAATTGAATTATTGCAAGTCTTGTTATTCTAATTTTATGCTCACTACAAGTCTATATGTAATGGCAGAGAACTTCATTTCAAACCAACCTTCTAAGTAACTCTCTCATCCTGCCCTCATAGTTCACTAAATATTCCTAAGCAAGAGATTTAAAAATATTTAATCAATTGGATTCTGTTAAATTATTAATCTCCCTAGTGATATTATAAAAGTGTCAATATCAAACATATTGTGACAATATCTTGGGGGATGGGTTATACTGACTATGAAATGGACAGACTATAACATAATTTGATATTGACTTGATGCTGGATATTCACACCATGTGAGGAAAGAACCAGAACAATTCAAAAACAATTCAACAAATTCAACAAAAACAAATTCAACAGAAAGAATTCAGCTAACATTACAAAGTATTTGCTGTAAGAAAGACATGAAGAGAAATGATAGTTCCTTCATAGGCAGTTAGGTGGCACAGTCAATGGTGTTGATCTTAAAATTAGGAAAATCTGCATTAAAATCCTGTCCTGTGCAATTGCTAGCTGTGTGACCCTAGGGAAGTCATGTTAGCTCTCTCAGATTTAGTTTCCTCCTCTATAAATCAAGCATAATAATATTATCTACCTTACAGGGTTATCATGAGGACCAAAATTAGATACTACCTGTAAAGCATTTTTTCAAATCTTAAAAGGCTATATATGTGCTAGCTGACATTCTTATTAATCCACCAGGAGTGAATGGAATGAGGGATGTATGCATATACCCATGAGAAAATGGTTAAGTGTCAAGAAGAGGTCAAAGGAACCTTTTTAGACATGAATTATAGGAGAAAGGGGAGCAAGTGAAGGTTAATAAGTAAAAGTCCAAGAAATAGAAGTAGAACCAGGATAGAGCCCAGAAACCAAGGAAGGAATCATCATCAAGGAGGGGTGGTCTCTAGTGTCAACAGCTTCAAAAAGGATTAGTACTGATTGATAAGAGGCCACCGAATTTGGTAATTAGAGAGTCACTGATGACATTGGAGAGAAAATTTTAGGATGATAGTGGGGAATGGACCCTCCAGGTGAGTGCCTTAACAAGATTTTCAATCAGAAGTTCTTGATTTTCAGTCCTGACCATGCAGCCTTTGGAGACAAATCATTCTCTCTCAGTCTTATTTTTAGCAGCTGTAATTTGATTTGATGACCTTAAAGATTGTTGGAGATTTGAGTTCTATGAAAATAGCACTAAAATGACACATAAATAAAAGTATTTTTACTTTTCAGCATCATTTCACATATATTTTATCCACCAATTGGTTAACATAAACATCAATCACCAAAGGCTTGTGTAATATATTAAAAGGAGACTGAGAGCTACTTTAGATTACTTAAGCATAAGTACCTCAAAAGGAGAGGAATATTTCTTTTTCATCATCTCTGTGTATCTAGCACCCAACACAGTGATCTAAGCATAGTTGTTCAGTCCTTTTCACTTGTATTCTACTCTTTATGACCCCATTTAGTATTTTCTTGGCAAAAATACTGCAGTTTTTTGCCATTTCCTTCTCCAGTTAATTTTACAGATGAGGAAACTGAGACAAACAGGGTTAAGTGACTTGCCCAGGCTCACTCAGCTTCAAAGTAACTGAGGCCAGATTTGGCCTCAGGAAGATGAGTCTTCCTGACTCTAGGCCTGGCACTCTTTCCACTGTGCCACCTAGCTGCCCCCTTAAACATAGTACGTTCTTGATTAAAAAAAAATTATAAGCATTTATTTGCTCTCCCTTCTACTTCCTCCCTTTACACATGAAAAATAAAGAAAAACAAAACCCCTATAACAAATATCCATAATCAAGCCAAACACATTTCTGTAGTTCACGCTTAAATGTTGTTGGCATTGAATTTTCTTCTCTAGGTAAATTCTTAACATTAAACTTAGAAGAGGAAATGTATTTTATAAAAGAAGAGGAACAGCAGGAGAAATAATCCAAAGCTTAAATCCAAGGCTTTGACAGCTTTATACATTGAGAGAAAGTCAGAGGATTCTTTACATGATCTGGGAGAAAGGAGTAGTGTCTGCCATCTAAAAATAATTACATTTTCTTTTTTTTAATTTAGTGAAAATAATAATAGTTTCTTTGCCACAATGACTTTCTGAGAATGCCAAGGTGTAATGGATTCAAGATGCAGTTAAAAAAAATTCCAATTTGGCAATTGTGAGCATGACTTTTAAAGGGCTCAGGTAAAGAACTATGATGTTAATTAAAATACAAAGATGCCTTTTTAAAAGCACCTGCAGCAGTATTAAACTATTGAGCCATTATCGTTAAGCAACAAGATGTTTTCTAAGAATAAGAAAAGTACAATTAAGAAGATGTTTCCTATTTTTTTCCTAGATAAAGACAATCAGAATTTCCAAAGATAGGAAACTTTTGCCTTTTTGATATAGCTTTGTAAGTTATGGACACTCCCTTGTTGCATGGTTAGGTTTCTGGAACACCCATGATTGTGCAAGAAAAGGAGAGACTGAAAAGGGAAGGGGAATTCTAGCTCTACCGCATTGCAGCTCTCAGTCCTGTTCAGTCCCTCATCAACTCTCTCCACATCTGTTGAATAATTTGTCTAACAGTCTTCAAGTTTTGTCCCTTCCCCAGCTATACTCCATATAGTTGCCAGTGATCTTAAAGTATAGGTCTAAACTAACGTTTTACTCTTTAGCTCAAAGAGACCAGTAGCTCCTGGCTGCTTCTAGAATAAAATACAACTCATCTTTTTGGTGTTTAAAGTCCTTCCCAATCTGACTCCAGCCTACCTTTCCAGCCTTGATACACATTACTTCCCTATGGGCTTTCTATACTCCAGTCAAATTGAACCACTCACATGCAATGTTGTGTCTCCTGTGTTTTTGACTTTGGGCAGAATGCATGCTTTCCTCCCTTTTCCCTTAGGAATCTTACCTTCCTTTAGAAATCATCTCCTGCCACCTCATACTGAAGACCTTTTCTAATCTCCCACTTTGCTGTTCAGTTGTTTTCAGTCAAGTCTGACTCTGTGACTCCCATTTGGCATTTTCTGGAAGAGGTAATGGAGTGGTTTGCCATTTCCATCTCCACCTTATTTTACAGACTAGGAAAGTGAGGTGAAAGGGTTAAGTGACTTGCCCAGGCAACTAGTATGTGTCTGAGGTCAGATTTGAACTCACAAAGATGTCTTTATGACCCCAAGCCTGGCCTCTATCCACTTACTTCACCACCTAGCTGCAATCCCCCAGTTATTGCATATAGAACATTGCCCTACCCCACCCGCCTCTTTTACTTATTTTTGAATTTTTTTCATCTTCCTTTTCCTCCAAAAGAATGTAAGCTCCTTCAGGACAGGGACTATTTCCTATTTATTTTTATTTTCCCCAGGACCAAGTACAGTGCTTGGCTCATAACACACTTAATAAATGCATGTTGACTGGAGGATAGATTATTTCATTTGTTAGGCTACATTTGAGAATCCACCCTAGATACTTTAGAAGCAGCCTACACTTTTGTAGGATATACTCTATTCTTCTCCAAAAGCCTTCTCTGTCCTAGACTGATTATCTAAATTCTTTCTATCAGCTGTTGGTAGTCAAATTGCGAGAGACTGGGAGAGAAGGATGCTAATTTTAACTAAGTATTTTAAAAAGAAATTGTTTTGTGGTATTTGACATCTCTACAGTGAAAAATAGCTTACTGAGTAATGGATAAACTTCTCTATATTCACTGTTTATGGTGTACTATTGTGCCTCAGACATAGTAGGTGCTTAATAAATGCATGTTATCTTAAAGCCTGAAGATCCTGCTCCTTGTACAGTTGTTCTTGATAACTGTGTTGAGATTGTGCACAGATAGCAAAAAATATATATACTATTTCAAACACATGGCAGCATCTACTCTAGGATTTGATTGCTGAGAATGATCCTCAGGGATGATATTGGAGGAGTATGCATTCCTTCCAAAATCTTTATTTCAAACACTACATGAATAATAGTTATTAAATTTATTTTTCTGAATAATGTCTACTTCATAGGAACTGCTTAATAAATGCTTTATCTATCTGTCATCTACAGGCATACCTCAGTTCCAGACCACCACAATAAAGTAAATATCACAATAAAGTAAGTCACACAATTTTTTGGTTTTCTGGTACATATGAAAATTACATTTACATTATACTATAGTCTGTTAAGAGTGCAATAGTATTACGTCTAAAAATAATTAATGTTAATACACTAATTAAAATACGTTGTTGGAAAAAATGCTAACCATCATTTGAGCCTTCAGCAAGTCGTAATCTTTTTGCTAGTAGAGAGTCTTGCCTCTGTGTTGATGGCTGCTGACTGGTCAGGGTGGTAGTTGCCGAAGGTTAGGGTGGCTGTGGCAATTTCTTAAAATAAGACAGCAATGAAGTTTGCCCCATAGATCGATTTTCTTTCACTTGAACACTTAGAGGCCATTGTAAGGTTACTAATTGGCCTAATTTCAATATTGTTGTGTCTTAGGAAATAGGGGGGCCTTTGGAGAAGGAAAGAAATGGGGGAAATTTCCAGTTGGTCAAGTAGTCAGAACACATTATATTTATTGATTAAGTCTTATATTGGTTCACTGTGTAATATGGGCATAATTTGTAATGCCCCAAAACAATTACAATAGTAACATCAAATATCACCAGTCACAGATCACTATAACAGATATAGTAATAATGAAAACGTTTGAAATATTGAGAGAATTATCAAAATGTGATACAGAGACATGATGTGAGCATCCATTTTTAGAAAAACGTACCAACAGACTTGTTCCATTCCAGGTTGCCACAAACCTTCAATTTGTTAAAAAAAAAAAAAAGTATTAGCCGCAAAATGCAAATAAAGTGAAGCTCAGTAAAAGGATATGTTCCTGTATGTATGCATCTTCCTGTCTATACATCTCTCTATCTAGCTATTGTATCGCTGAGATCTCCTTAGTCTCTAATATGTTGTAATCCTTGAGTATAAAGTGGTCTATTTATCCTGTGTAACAAACATAACTTTTTTTTTCTACATTAAGGCAAAAGGTGATGTCATATCAAATAAAATCTTAGAGCTAATGTGATAGAATTCAAGTTAATGACTTAATTACATAAGTTCTGCATCACTTAATTACTTCTTTGGTAACTACTATTTCTGAAAGTTGTCTTTTACAAGCTATCTCACCAGGTGAGAGTTCTGAGGGACTAGCTACTGCTTCTTCTCTTAAAGAGGCTCAGCAGTCCTGCAGTCCCATCAGCAGGGAATGGAATTGGAAACCTCAGCCTTGTTTCATAAAGCAGTTCAAAACAAACTCAAATCCTATCAGTCCACAGTGAGGGCCTCTTATCTTGATGACCAGTTGCTCTATAGGCATTAAAAGGCACTCAGTGATATTTTACCCAGTCAATCTGTTAGATAAACATTCATGACATTATGAGTCTGGAAGGAATGACTTCTCTGAATCTGCAGTGATGCTGGCATGAAAAGAAACACTGACAAAGACAGCTGCAGCAAAAAAGGAGGATTGTTTAAATAAGAATATAAGAGAATGAAAAGATTTCAAAAGAGGAAATGTAAAGAAAGTACTTTACAAAGCAGAAATCACAATATTAATGTCACTATTATTCAACATCAAAATTGAATCATTATGTATTTGTAAATGTTTTATCTATACGCAGAAGTTTGAAGAGAGAATCTGGTCACCTTGATGAGGTTAAAAGGGCTGAGGGCAATACCTGATAGTCTGAATATGTGTAAAGAGCTCTGTTACATCTTCTACCTAAAGCTAATATGGACATGGGGTGATTGTCTTAGTATTGAGGATGATTTTATTGTCTTGGTATGTAATACTGTGCCTAAGAAAGGGAGCAGATAGATGTGTTGTAGTCATTGGGGAGGTGCAGAGAGCTAAGCAAAGACTAGAGATCTAAGAGTAGATCTGGGTCCAGAGAAAGAGAGAGAGAGATCCCAGGAAGTCCCAGGTTAGCTCCTGGTGTGGGGTAGAACAAGATAATTCTAATGGAATTTGCCTATAATCCTGTAATTAAGAAAGCCATTGTTCACTGGAATAAGGCATTTTAGGTCTTCATGATGCTTTCAGTTAAAGAATCACTTACTACATGGATACTCAAAGGGGTGAATTCACTTTTGAAAGTTTCATCTGCCAAATGAATTGTTCAGACTGGATGTTCTCAAAGGTCATAACTGTGTGATATGATACTTCTCCATAACTGAGTACTTACCTATTCCTTTGCCCTTCACTCCCAATTCTAGAAATGAACTTAAAAGTAATTAGAATGCAACAACAATCTTGGTGATAGTCATACCAAAAAGAACCTATGGAAATGGCCTTATTTTATGGTAATACATTTCTGCTGAGGTCTGCCCTCAAATTCACAAGACTCATGTCTTTTTCTGCTATTTATGCAAAATCTGACCTAGTCAACTGAGAATACTGCAGCTATCAACCTATTAGAGATTCTTCAGAATGCCCTAAAGGAAGATACACTTTCCATCTCACTATATCTAATATAAATTAAATTTAGCTGCTTCACTGTAACCAAAAAAGTAGATTTAATTTTGAGACTCTTATTCCATTCAATATTAGCTGTCCACTTCACTGTCTGTCCTTCAATTCTATTTTGTATGATTTCAGAGCTATTGAAACATCTTATTCTGAAACATCTTAATTTTATTATTCACCAGAAAATAAATTCAGCTTTCTTTTTCTTGCTTGCATTATATTTTTTTGAAAAAGCATTTTTATTTCTATTTTGTTGATTTTATTCACTTTTCTAAACTCTATTCTTGCCAGTAGTTTCCTCTCTTTGGAAGATTATTATTATTATTTATGTTCATGATCTTGCACTCCTTGTTTCTAATCTGTACCTTGTGATTTGAGCTCATAATCCTTCCATTTCTCCCTATGTCTCATGTACTCCCCTATCAGTGCAAAGGTGAAGGCCAGACAAGAGCTAAGCATGAACCTCTCAGTTTTACCTAGATAATTAAAATGTAGCTAGAGGATGCAATGTGGATGTGTTGGCAAAATTCCTTCCAGCCAGTACTAGCTAAAATTTAATAGCTGAAGAAGAGCTGTTTATCTTAATTCATTCTTACTCTAATGCTCTTTTAGATGTATAATACATTATGTTTTCCTAATCTATAAAATGAAAGGGATGGGCTAGAAAGATCTCTAAGGCCCCTTTTAGATCTAAATTTCACGAGAAGAAATGGAGCAAGATGAAATTACTAGTAATGCTTGTCTCATTCTCTACCTAATTCATTGTTACAAAAGCCATTTTGAATTTTTGTTCACCGGGTGACAAGCTGTGTACTGTTAAGTTATTTCAGATGGACTATAAATAATGCTTCAATATACAAAAAAGTTAATTTCTATTACCTTTAATAGGATCTAAACTTAAAGCTGTTCAATAAAAATTACAGCAATTGGAAGAAAGGAGAAATCCTGCCAACACTCAATTATTCAGGGAAATGTGGGGAAACCTAAGAACCAGTTATTCAAAACCAGAAATGGACAAAAACTGAAATTACAGTTTGGAATGGACAAGCCAGGAAAGCATTCATAAAAATTACTAAATACTCTTTAAAAAGACTAACTTTTAAATACCAAACTGAGCATCCTGCATGTTGTAGTTTTCATAAGAATATTATTACAATCACATAGGGACCATTCAGTCTAACCTTCTATATTCATGACAGATCTTTGTGGTTACAAGCACAGTTGACAACTGGAATCTATAGAGGTATCTTTTGATGATATATGGTTTTCATGGATTTATAAAAATCAATAAAGAGTAGACAGATGTAGGCAATAAAGCAAATGCTGATTTTAGAACTTTTGATTAATTCACATTTTACACCATTTATCAGTACCCTATTGCATCTAACTCCACTTCCCCAGAAATGTTCAGGCAAGGATGGGATGACTGACCACCTAAGTGATTCTATAGGGGAGATCCCTATAGTAGGTGAAGGCTGAGATAGAATATTTATCATGTTCTTTTCAAACACTACTATTTTAATCAAAGATTGAAGGAAAGCTGATCATAAGACATGATACAGTAGAAAGAAGTAAAAGAGACACAGGCCTAGGCACATACAGGATGTATTTGGGGTTTATCCAGGCATACTCTACTGTCTCAAAATCACAATGGAAAATCAGCTAGCTAGATGTTGTGCTCTATAGGACACCGGCCTGGAGTCAGGGAGACCCAAGTCCAAATCTGTCCTCAGACTCTTACCAGCTGTGCAAACTTGAGTAAATGACTTAACCACTATTTGACTCAGTTTCTTCAACTGTGAAATGAGGCTAATAATACCACATACCTCCCAGGGTTGTTGTGAGGATCAATGAGGTGATATTTATAAAACTCTTAGCACAGTAGGATGTAAATAAAATTAGCTATTATTATTATTATTTTATATCTCATTTTAAAAGTTTCTGGTTTAAGTAAAATTTAGTTGTCAATTAAAATTAGTTTATTCAAGTTATTATTTCTTTAATTTGGTAAATAAAACATAATATCCTTTATTACTGAGTGCTCAATAAATGTCCACATTAAAAAAATCTCTAAGAGAACATCCTTTTGAAATATGTTACATACACAGGAATACAGGCTATGAAAGTTGAACAGAAAATTACATTGGATGATGACAACAGGTTTTGGAGCAGCCCAAACAAATGGAATAGTTGTAGCAACTCATATGGGAAGAAATTGATGCCGCAATGTGGCGGCATTCTTCTGGTTCTCTATAGAGAAAGGTAAAAGCCATTTAACTAATATTTAGAGCAAATAGGGCAATAGGGACTAGACCTGAGCTTTCACTGATATAGAGAACTAACCAAAAAGGGACTCCTGCTAACAATATAGGTCAGCACCTTTACTGAACATTATAGTTACCTAGAGCACTGAGTTACTTGCCTAAGGTAATGCAGATAAAACCTGTCAGCAGTAGGAATTGTATCCACACGTTCCTGGCTCCAACGTCTCCTCTTTATCCACCATCATGGCATCTTCTTTAACAATTAAAACAAAACAAAACTGAAAAATAGAAGGGGATGCCTTCCAGTTTCTTTGGACCAGAGGCTTGAGATGCTCTACCATGGTTGTGTTTGGACTCAGTGGTGCTTCTCACTTGTTCATTCCTGTGTACTTAGTTGAATGAGTCACAATCACATAAATCTAAATGGGACAAGACTTCCTGAAGCATTGTTTTCTGGGGAAGCATCCAGTCACCCACAGAGTGATTAGGTTGAGCTTGAATTATCAGGAGTCAGTTGGAAAGTCATATAATTATCAATTGCATTAATGAAATAAACATAAGGAGGTAGGGCATTTAGTGCAGGTAAACTATTACTATCACACAATATTAGCTTGTTATCAATAAACTTATGTATTTAGTCTCTTTTCTCTTCCCCAACCCCCATGCAAAGTGCCTTGACACTTGCATTTCTGGTCTCTTTTAAAATATATTAAAATAGTTATACCAAATGCATATCTGCTTCTCTCGAAGAAATGCCTCTACTACAGTTCTATAAATTTCGATTTGCAGTAATAAATACCCTGATTTTTTCTGGGCATATTTTAAATTATAAACTATCTGTCCTCATTTGCTTTTTGTTATTATTGTTAAATATTCAATTTATCTTGAGTTAACTTATTTTGACTTTTTAAAAAAACACAATCAACTGTGAGAAAAATGGAGCACTTACATATTAAATATATACATTGCTCTTCTTTTTTTCAGGCTTATTCATTAGACTAAGACTTCAAGCAGTCAGCAGAATGCTAATTGACCTACTAAATGATAACTTCCTTTCCCTTTCATTAAAGTAAAATTTACTTTGTTGCTTTTGAGTCAGTTGGGTTGTGAAGTAGATAGGGCGCTAGATCTCAAATAAGGAAGATATGAGTTCAAATCCAGCCTTAGAAACGTATTAGCTATGTGAACTAGAGCAAGTCATGTAGCCTCTCTTAGCTTCAGTTTCCCCATCTGTAAAATGTAGATAATAACTGTAAAGTGTGGACAATAGTAGCACCAACTTCCCACAGTTGTAAGGAAAAAAAATGATACAAATATTTCTACAGTGCTGTGGCAACGAATATAAATTCTATAAAGCTGATATAAATGGTAACTATTATATAAGATTGTGATTTATTTGTAGAGCTTTTCATGTCTTTTTAAAAAAATTCTGTTTTATTATGAATGACAAATATCAATAAACATAGATATTTCAATATAAAAAGAACAAAGATTATATATGAAATTATGAACCTCTATTACATACAGTTTTTAAAGTAATTGTATTAAATTTTTTATCTTAAGAAATATATATCTTTTTGCTGTCTGCCACCTTTCTTTGTCTACTGCAGAATAAAAACAAAAAATTTTGTCACAGATGTTTAGCTAAGCAAGACAAATTTCTATATTGGTCACAACATATATACACACACACATATGTGTGTGTGTGTACTATGTGTGTATATGTACATATACATATGTACATATACACACACACACACACATATATATATATATATATATATATATATATATATATATACATTCACACATATGCATATATTTATCTGCACCCAGAGAACATCCCCTCTCTTTGAGAAATGAATCAGAGTTCTTCAGTCTTCAAAGTTGGTTATCATCATAATGTTTTTGTAATTATATAAATTATTTTCCTGTTTCTGCTCACTTTAATCTGCATCAGTTCATATAAGTTTTATTAATTCACTCTGAAATAGTCCAACTAATAATTTTCTACAGGGCAGTGGCATTCTATTATATTTATTTATCATAATATGTTTAATTATTTTGATTGAACATTCTTCATTTCCAGTTCTTTGCTATTGCAAAAATGAGCTGTTAGATATAGAGATAGATGACATATCTATATCTATATCTATCTATCTATCTATCTATCTATCTATCTATCTATCTATAGATATAGATAGATATAAACATAGATATATGGGTATATCTATAGATATATAGATATGCATAAATACACACATATATATTTATAGTTATAGCACCTTTTCTTCCTTTTTTTGATCTCTTTGGAGTATAGGCCTAGTCATGGTATCAGTAGGGCGAAAGCTATAAAGAAATTAGTAACTTGTGGTCATTGTTCAAAATTGCTTTCCAAAGTTATTGGACATTATGCCTGTCCTTATTTTCCCACAACCTATAACATTTGTCATTTCCTTTGTTTGGGTCAATCTCATCATTCAGCTTCACTCAGCTCTGTGTGCTTCTATAATTATGTTGAGGTTGGTAATTAGGTAAAAAAGGGAAATAAGGAACTATAAACAGGTCATATCAGAGGACAATTCAGAAGAGAATAAGTTAATATTTTAATAAATATTAATAAAATAAAAAATATTTGCAGCCTAGGCTTTTACATCTTCCATAGCACAGCTAAGATGAAAATAATCTAATAGTCATTATTTGAGAGACCTGACTGGAAAAAAAAAAGCTTCAGTGCTTTATAATTACTGACAGAGAAGCCTAAGAAGAATGAAGCAAGTTTCACAGTTATCACTGGAGAACATGGAGTGAAGATACTTACAACCTTCTGTACAGAGCAGAGACTTACTAACCATAGTACCTCTAAAACTATGATGTCATCACTCATCCTATATGTCAGGCAATTGTGTATTACATGGCACAGGATTTTCTAGGTATCATGAAAGTAAAGAAAGAAATTCCAGGCCTTCACAGTTGCGAGTTTTTTAACCTTGCAGTTTATTTAAACATATTACAATTTAAGTATACTTGGTTAAGTGGACTTAATGATTATATTTTCTAATTTTAATTAAACTAAACCTCACAAAATAGGCTAATAGCTTGAAGAGATTCTTACAAAGAAACCTTGGAATGAAGATAATACTAAGAATGGGAGCATAAATGACCAAGAAAATCAAAGAACTCATACTTCTAGGCTTAATATGAGTTCTTCTTAATCCTCATTATGAAGTAAAAAGAATGCCAATAAAATCAGATCTGTAAAGAAGTAAGCCAAGAATATTATCAAGATTATTTAAAATATGGATTTACATATTGTGCATTTTGATCTTACCTAAGGATGGTATGAAGCCATCACAATTACGAAGACATTCGTGAAGTAATATTTTACAGCCAAAAGCTTTATAGCTGTCACCTACTTATTTTATAAAAACCAAACACTAAATTTAAAAAAAGGAAAAAAAAATCTGAACTGTTTAATAATCTGAAATACAGAGTTTCAGTGGGATTTGAAACTATCTTTTAAAAATATGAAAATAAAACATCTTTCAGTTAGTTTGTAAAAACAAAACATTTAAATTAGGGGTGCTGGATATTTAATAGCTAAATTTCAACAAAAAACTATGTATAATTGGTATAAGGGTTTAAAAAAGTTATTATCATAACTTAATAAGTTTAAGCAATGATATGATTCTTATATTTGGAGTTACTTGTCTTGAGAAAGTATCTTTTCCTCCATCTATTAGAGTCATTAAAATCAAATATTGGAATAACCTGCATTTAGAAACAAACTTTCAGGGACAGCTAAGTGGTGCAGTGGATAGAGCTCTGGCCTTGAAGTCAGGAGGACCTGAGTTCAGATCCAACCTCAGACACATAATATTTCCTAACTGTGTGACTCTGAGCAGGTCACTTAACCTTGATTGCCTCACCAAAAAGCAAAACAAACAAAACAAAACAAAAAAACCCCAAAAAAACAGACTTTCAAACCATAGTACCTCAAACTGTTAGAGAAAGTTTTTGTTTTCAAATGATGAAGTCTATTAAATCACATTGCTTGCACAAAATGTCATTAAGGAGTATCAATAATATTAACAATTATATTAGTGATATTTTGTGAGAACAAAAAAAATCATTAATATACTCTTCATTCTTTTTAATTTCAGTTTTATATTGGTTTGATAATATCCATAGCATATTTGTATAGTTGTACCTGCATTTAAGGGGCATTTAGGTGGCTCAGTGGATAGAGCACTGGGCTTAGAATCTACTAGCTGTGTGACCCTAGGCAAGTAACTTAACCCTGTTTACCTCAGATCCCCATCTGTAAAATGAGCTGGAAAAGGAAATGTCATCTTTGCCAAGTATTTTTATCAAGAAAACACCAAATGGGGTCACAAAGAGTCAGACACAATTGAAATGACTCAAAAACCACATGCATTTAATTTAAAAATAAGTATTCATCTGCTGGGGATACATTCTAAAACTATTTTTTAACCAATGGGGAAGGTGATCAAAAATGTCTGAAAATCATTTCTACAGGCACACATTCTAAATCCCTGAAGTTGTTTAAAGTCATTTTTACCATTTCCCATGGGTATCAGTTCAACTTTCATCCAATATTATCAGAAACCCTTAAAGTTTCTTAGGGAAAGTTAAATCTGCTCCAAACCCTACTCTTCCATATCAAAAAAGGGATTGAGAAACACTTTGGTAAGAAAACTTTTTTTTTTTAAACTCATCCAAGCAGCTCCTTTGTCCTATGCAAAATAATAACTACTCAGCAGCTGGAGAATTCTGAAAGGCTATTGACCCTTGGCCCACTTGCCCACAATACGTCACAGCCTGGTGTCTTTCTCTGACATCTTTGCAGCATCATAGATTTGGAAAAGACACAGAGAAGTCATTTAGTCAGTCCCTCTACTTTCCTCAAAAACTGAATATATATCAAATTAGAGAAAACTTACAGTATCTTCCTGTGATGATCTCTAGCCTCAGGCACAGTAACTTTCTGTGGCAATCCATCCTCAATGACCCTTATTATCAAGAGTCCTTTGACCTAGTGATTCTATTGCTAGAAATATATACATATATATAATATACATATGAATGTTGTTAATAAGAAATTCCTATCTTTAAATACATTCATATATCTATTAATAAGAACTTTAATTTGAATAGCTAACAAAAAATCTATTTGCCCAATAATTGTAGAATGTCAGGATAATTTACCATGATATATTAAGGTAATGAAAATATAACTGTGCAATTAAAAAAAAATGAAAATACCAAAAGATGTAGAAGTCATCAGTGGAGGTCTTCAAGTAGCTACCATGTAACTATACTATAAATTCACAGTTCAAGTCCAGCTTGAGATCAATCTATTTTACATATGGTATTTCTGCTCAGTAGAAAGTAAACTCTTTGAAAGTAGGAACTCCCACTTTTTAATTTTTATTTCTAGTGCCTGGAATACTATAGTCAACAAATAAATTCTTGTTGGTTGAATTTTTGGAAGAGTGGATTTAAGTTTTTTTGCGAGAATTTTATCGTATTATTTTATCTTGCTATTTAAAATGCCTTATTATGAATTGAGCATTTCATCTTTATCACTGAAAAAAACCACACACACACATACATTCCATGCCTACCAATGTGGAATATATGTATGTGTGTGTGTGTGTTTTTTCAGTTTTTTCCACATTGGTAGGTACTTGTGAGTTATGGTTTGGAGAGGACTCTAATTCATAGGATACCTAAAATCAGGTGTGATTAACTCGGGGGCCAGTAATAAGAGTAGTTCCTTGGGTTATAGCTTTTTTTGGGGGGGTAATAGGGCTATAAGACTGGAATCTCAACTTGAAGTTTAAAAAGAAAAGCATTTTCTCTAAGTTCTTGGTCAAAGTTTAGAGAAGGCTATAAATGATCTTCGAGTTGAGAGATGAATTTGAGAGTCATGCCTGGGATTTTTGAGGCAGACACTTAGTCTGAGAAAAGACAGAAAAGGAGAAATGGCCTGGGATGATGGGAGCCAAACAGCAGCAACAATGGAGACCTAGAGGGGCAGCTGAGGGACAAGAGAGAAGAGAGAATAACTGAGCTAGAACAGAGAGCAGAGAGATAATAGCTTTTGCAAAATATTTTAGAACAAAGAAATCAGATTAATGCTACTACTGGTGGGGATCACCTACTCAAAGACTGAGGGAAGAACCAATGGGTGATCTCTTTCCCCAAATTTGTCTTCTCATGTCTAATAGGTGCTATTACAAAATTCATTTATTTATCTAAGCCATTTTCTGTATCCTAATTTTGCTTTATACATCAAGAAACCCAAGATTGGTCATGGATACTTGTATTATGTACTTTGTGCTGAGAAAAGGGGAATGGATGAAGTCAGAGGTCAGCAGGAAATACATAAATTTTCAGTTAGGGCATAGAGATAAACACTTATTTCTTCCTAACTGATGAGACTCTGAACTATTATAATTTCATTAATTTAATCTTACATATATGCTATAAAAATAGCAGAAGGGACCTTGTTTACCTGAGGAATATACAAGGTACACAAGGTCCCTTCTGCTATTTTTATACTGTAGTGTAAATAAATATGTAAATATGTACTATTACATATCTCGTTAATCAGTCACACCAGATTAGATCAAATAGCTTACTTTTAGGAAGGGGAGAGAAAGGGGCAGAAGAGAGAGTGAGGGAGAGTGAAGGAGAGAGGGAAGGGGGTAGCAGTAGGGCAAGAAGAAGAGGTAATAGTTAAAAGAAAGGCACAACCTAGACCAACCCCCAGGGAGAAGGCATACAAAGCCTGAGAGGATTAATTTCTTTGCCTTTCCTGAAGGGAGAAGAGAATAGAAATCTCAAACTCAACCTTCCATGACAATGCTTGCTGGTAATATAAGTTATGCATCTTCCTGAAAATATTTTGATTACTTATACATTTTCAGGGAGTCACTAAAGTAATTGTCTATCCAGGACTTATTATTAGATATCCTCGTTTGCAGGAGTTACTGAAGAAAAATGTTATCTTCCCATCTTCTTTTGTTTTGGACTATAATTGACATTGTGTTTTCTACTTTGTTTCCTTTATCTTTTTTGAATATTTTCCTCCTACTATGTCTAAGCAAATCTATTTTTGTGAATTGTCGAAGGCATATAAGTGTCTCATTTTGTTCTACTATCAAAACTAAACTACTAGAAGACTGGCCTGAGTTAGATCCAGCCATTAGAGGAGATTGTTTTTTGTTTTGTTTTCCTTTTTGTTTTTGTTTTCCTTTTAAGTTAACCTGCCTATCCTACTAAGTGTTGATTTAAAAATTACATTTGAATTATCTTATACATTTGGCAGCCAACTCTGCCTTCTACAGAAACATATCCTGGTATTATATATGCATCACTATATCCTAGAAATATGCTTCCATATGATCACATATCCAGATTCATTTATATTTAACTGGAATGATCCAAATATGTTAGAAATTCAGATCATCTGCAGAGAAGTTTGAAAGGCTTGACATAGTATTTGAGCAACCTATAATGTAAACTCAGGAACTTAAGTCTATATGACATGTATACAAATACATATTCTGTAATGATGGAGAGGGTATAGAGATACTTTGTATCAGGAGCTTGTGCAAAAATATATTTAATGTAGTACAGTAGAAGGAATTTTGAATTAGAAATTACACATTTTGGTCTATTTATAGAGTTCTACACCCAACCAGCTATGTGACATTGGGAATATCACTTTCTTTTGTCTTCTGATTAGTTCCTCATAGGTCAAATAATAGGTTCTGAACTACGGGATTTCAGAGGTTCCTTCTAGCATTATAATTTTATGATTATCATTCAGGTTGGAGGTCTAGTTTGGAGTCTAGGAAAAGATAGGATAAAAGAATTTATAGTGTGCTCATTGTTTTGTATATTCCACAGTACTTACTTGTGGATTTTTGTAAAGGTAGCTTCAGGTTAGTTATAGTACATAAGACTTTTAAAGAGATCATTGATTTTGATCTGGAAAAGACAATAAAAGGTTATCTTTTTGTAGATTTTATAGATGAGGATTTTATAGATGAGGAAACTGAGACACAGAGAGGTTAACTGACTCATTGAAAATCTTATGAGTAGCAAGTAGCAGAAGCAGGTTTTGTTTCCATGTCTTCTTACACCATAGCTAACACTTTTTCCAAACAAACAAAAGCCAGAAATACTTCAGTATATAATTTTTACTAATGACAGAGGAAAACACCATACTAAAAGAACACTCCATAATAAGAGTAAATAATATATAGTCAAATCTGGAGTCAATCTCAACACCACTAGTTCTTTTCTTGATAGTAACCTCCTCTGGTTTCTCATTCTGTCTTAAAACATGCAGAGATTCTTACTCTACACAAAATACACAAAGATATAGATCATTTTGGTGGTTAAAATTCCTTAGACCGAATGTATTGAGAAATTCGCACAAAAGTCTAATGAGGAGATAGAACCACACAACATTGTGCCTATGGTTGCAAATTTCAATCCAGAACCAAGAACTAAGTCATCCCTCCTAAATAATACCAAGATGACATTTCTCAGGCCTTTTGTTTCAGCTAAACCATCTTGTCTGCAATCACAATGTTAGTGGTGGATGGTTTGCACTGGTTTTTGTATGTTGTTTTTAATTAGTGGCAGAGTAATCAAGACTACTTTTATGCATTTATGCATTCCCATAATCCACTTCAACTGTTTTCTCACCTGGAGAGTACTGGTGTACCCCCCATCTCTACTATATTTTATTTAATACTAGCAAATTTATCCCAAATATACTTCTAGACTTCAAAGTTACAAATTTATGGTGGCAAGACGTATCTTTATTAAGAATAAGGATGGAATTTAAAAGTGTCAGGAATTTGAGTTTCTCTATTACAAAGAAAAAGTCCATAGGGTGAATTTTCAAGTAAAACATTACAATGTTTTCATTGCTATGTTGGAATATACTTACCATTACCTAAACACATAGTCATTATCATTCAATAACAGTAAAGTTTGCATGATTCACAAGATGGACGGGCAATGATGATTTGAATTTATTAGGCCATTTCTACCACAAGAAAATTGTTTCCTGCAACCCAGATATAAAGCACGTCTTTCTATAAAATGTTGACTTCTAGTTGAGAAAATCATTTCTCAACTACCACACTCCATTTTGTGTCCATTTGATAATGAATTTGAAACACTGCAATAGGGAAGAAATAATGATCACTTCATGAGTTGCTTCTTTATCTCGTTATACATGATCTTATAATATTTAAATATTCATTTATATAAATTCTTGATATTCTTCATATGCATTTCAATACACTGCTGATTAGTCTATAAATTCAGAGCTCTACATTTTTAGCTTCATACCAAACCTTTGGAGGAAAATAATATGTTACCATAGCTAGTATATTTCAAGGTAATTTATCTTGTATGATTATTCAAAATTCTACTGCCATGAAAATAATGTGAGTGAGAAAGCCATGCTGCACAATCCACTTCCTTAAATTAAACAAAAATCAAATGAAAACCACATTTTACTTGAAATGTGAAGAGAGTCAAACTCCTGATTATTAATATACATATATTGTGTTTAACATCTTAGGTAGTAGGGTGTCAGCTCTTATAGAAATGATGCTGAACTCAAAAGTGATCAAAGGGAACTATCTCTAGTGGGGAAGAAGCAAATCCTGAGTAACTAATGATTTCAGACTGATGACTAAGGAACATTATTCTAGAAGTGTCATGAAAGATGATTAGAAAGGAAAGAAATGCATGCAGTTAGACTGGTTAGGATGCTTTTGAAGCACTTAAGGCAGGGGGTGGTGGGATTATATGTGAGAATGGGGATTTTACCAAAGTAAAGTGAAAAAAGAATGAATGGATGCTAGAGATGTTACGGAGGTAGACCTAACTGGACTTCATAACTGATTGGATATGCCAAGAAAAGTATAGTCCAAAATTACCTTAATGGAGTAAACATAGGAGGTAGAAAGTGATTTCACAGGTGGAGAAAGTGAATATCTTTGACATACTTGAAAAAAAATTAAATAGAAAGCTAAAGAAACCTAATTTTTTAAAGAAATAGAATTGTTTGGGTAGGAAAAAGACAGCAAAACATAGCAAGATGGATTTACTTTAAATGCTAGGAGAGTGAGACTTGTTTAGGTTCCCTCTGTGGGCCTAATGCTGGGGCTGGGAGTGTGTGGTCATCACCAACAGAGCATACATCACAATATACCTCACTAACAATCCATACACATCCTCAGTCGCAGAAGTGGGCACTGAAGTTGTGACGGCTGACCTGGCTTCGTCTGTGTTTCCCATTCTCCTAGGCTCTGGCTCTGCTTCTTCTGCCAGGGCAGCTTTTGGGATACCTCATTTCCAGCATATTTTTCTTGGACTAGTGCACATTTTCTTTGAGCCTTCCTGGAGTGCAGATATTCATAGTCCTTTAGACGTGGTGGACTCATCTATGAGTCACATCAACTCCCTTTCCATGTGTTTTCAGATATAGGGAAAATTCCTCAGGGTGCTAAAGTTGTGAGACATTTGTGTGATTTCTGCCTGAACAAGCAGACATCCGTCTTGAGTGTCCTGAAACTTTTGCCAAGACTGAAGCAATGCTAGAATTGGAATTGGTAATTAGAAAGAAAATAGTTGATTACTTTGAAAGAATAATTTTGGTAGTCTTTGTGGTGAAAGATTGTAAGGAACTGGGAAGATGGTAAGTGATGAAGGCAGGTCTATCAAACATTTTTTTTCAGTAATTATTGAAGTTGAGAGGAGAAGAGAGGTGTAATAATAGTTGAAGGGGTTATAAAGATTAGGGAAATCCTTTTTTTTTTAAATTGGAGATAACCATGCATGTCTATGTTTATAATTATATAGAAAAGAAATCAGCAATAAGGGAAAGATTAAAGATGTGCAAGAGACAGGATATGATTGTTTGAACATTATCCTGGAGTGCAGAAGAGAAAATGAGATCAAGGATTCAGAGTACTTCCTTTTCTGTTATTAAGGAAAGGATGAAAGAGTGAGTCATTTATTCATTGATGCAATATTAATTTCTTAAACACATAGATAACTTTATGCTATTTGATGGAGAATATAAACAGAAAAAAATAGATCTTACCTTCAAGTAATTTACATTTGCTGAGAGATTCTGAGGAATGAAGGGAAAGGGACTGAAGTAATTTATGCCAAATGGAATTGATTGATCTTCTCAGTGAAGCAGTATTTCAAATGCCATCTATTACAAGTGTAGCCTAGAGAAGTGAATTTGGCAGAGAGGAGAGAAGAGAAGGGAAAAGAAAGTTTACAGTAGATACTGGTAAATGAAGGAAATGAGGCATCAATAATGGTAGATTAGAAACAGTGTCGAGTAGCAAGGAGGACCCCATTGAAATTTAACAATAAGTTTGTAGTGAGTGAAATTGCTCTATTCTGTGACTTTGGTAAGAAATTCAATGATG
Source organism: Phascolarctos cinereus (assembly GCF_003287225.1). Classification (NCBI taxonomy): domain Eukaryota; kingdom Metazoa; phylum Chordata; class Mammalia; order Diprotodontia; family Phascolarctidae; genus Phascolarctos; species Phascolarctos cinereus. The sequence goes on from NW_027556402.1 coordinate 161,355,102, forward strand.
ATGGATACTCAAAGAAGAAGCTTCATAGTCTGAGTCTTACGGAAAGTTGGAGGTCCGGTTATTCTGGCATCCTGGCTAGTGAAATACTGACATGGCAATGTGGCCAATGTTCAGTATTGCAGGAAGCAACTGACACCAGAATGGGTAAGATGAACACTGAAAAAATAATGATTACTATTCGTTGTGAGACCATAGCTCCTTACAAGGGTGTAGAGTACAGTGAGAATGAGTGAAAGAATTCTCATTTCAAATTCTCATAAAATAAAACCTTCAGTGACAGGAAATGTAATTATCTCAGTTATCAAATGTGTTAATACATTGACCTGTTGTTTATTGAGAATAAGTTACAGAATTAATTTAAAAAAACCTCAAAGACCTTCTCCCCGCTTCCCCTGCCTCACCTAGTTTCATCATCTTTTTGACCTACTTTCACAAATCTTTGAACACTATTGGATTACCTGGGGAGACAGCAAAGATATTCTATTCCTGGGTGATTGCAGAGCTTACCTTGATGAGCCATCCTTTTGATCTCTAATATTACCTCACTGATTAAAGCTCTGCATAAGATGGGAAAAGATAAATTGTAATGGAGAAAAGTTGTGAGAAAGCTAACCCATCATGAAAGATCTATGGATCTTTCAATATCATATGATTAAAAATACAATTTGATATTTGTTCTTGAAAATTTCATAAAAGACATATCTTCATGAGAATTGGGATGAAACTGTGGCCTGGCTTCATGACTGCAGTTTGAAATCTTATCCTGAAGATAAGGACAACATAGGATTGGGAATAAGCATTAGTCAAACACCCTGAGAGGAATTCAGGTCTCTTCTTCATATCCTATCAACAAAATCGGAATGAATAAGCTTGAAGAGTTAGCCCAAGTTGGCAGAGGAGCAGCTGTGGCCTTCCGGGTTAGTGATATAGAAGTAATAGCTAAAGCTTCAAATGCTGCTCAGAAGTCAAAGGACGCTAAAAGCAAATGTGAAGAGGAAGATACTCTGTTGGGTGCAGAAACCACTTGGGAGAAGACTATTTTGGTCATTGATTCAATCATTTATTTTGTTGGAAGTCAGCAGTATTTAACTGCCAGAGGGTCACCCAGCTGCACATCCATCACTTTACCTTTATGAGAAAAAAGCAAATAACCTAAAAGCAAGCTGACATCAGGAACATTTTCTCATCAAGAAAACAAATTTCAGGGCATTTCCTTGACATCAGTTCCCAGACAGCTATTTGTCCGATATCATCTGTACCTGTGGCTTCATTTACAGTGTAGTGCAAAAAAGTGATATCAGTAGTGAGGATGCTGAATCGTCCAAGAAAAAAAAAGATTAAGTTGAACATATCTCTTCCCAGCCCTATGCTAGTTAGCATTTTTATTAATTAGAGAAAATAAAAGCATAGATTACATATTTATTGAATTTTCAAAAGGTACAATGATAGGAGGAATTGGCAACAGATTTGATAAAAAGTCAAGCCCCAAAGTACCTTGAAAATTGAGCTGAATCTAATAAGATTAAACTCAACAAAAATAAATGTAAAGTTTTACAGTTGGGATGAAAAAATTAGCTTTTTAAGTAGAAGGTAAGGGAAGTCTAATGCTAAATCTCTGGGAAAATAACCTGGAAGTTTTCTACCACAAGAAAAATATGAGTCAATAACCTAATATGAAAACCATAAAAGCTCATGGGAATTTTCATTGCATTGAGGGGCATAACTGGTGATATTCCTATTATTCTCCATTTTGTCAGTCCACATTCAAATGTTAGGTTCAGTTCTAAAATCCACAATTTAAGAAAGATGCTTAAAACCCTCCATGAGATGGCAACAGCATGGTGATGGGTCTTGAATTGGTATCCTATAAGGCTCAGTTGAAGGAACTGGGTCCGATTAGCTTGAAGTATATGAGCCATATTTAAGATTATCTTTTTTCCTCTTTGCAACTTCTACCCATGGGTCCTCTTCTGGCCCATTTGGGCTAAACAGAATACATGTAACCCCTCTTCCACAATGGATGCAGTAGTCCTATGCCATGCTTCAGAATGCAAAAAAAAAAAAAAGGAACTGGGAGAGAAGTTAGAATGGGTGCCACTATATAGCATTACCTGAACTTTTTTTTTTGTAATTAATTTATTTTCAGTTTTCAGCATTTACTTCCATAAGATTTTGAGTTTTAAATTTTCTCCCCCTCCCACTTCTTCCTCCCCATCCCCTCACAAGATGGCATACAATCTGATATAGGCTGTACATATACATTCATGTTAAGGATATTTTCCCATTAGTCATAATGTAAAGAACAATTGGAACTAATGGGAGGAACCAAGAAGAATGAAGCAATAAAACAAAGCAACAAAGGAAAAGAAAAACAAATAGTATGCTACCATCTGCATTCAGACTCCATATTTCTTTCTCTGGGTGTGGATAGCAATTTCCATCATTAGTGTTTTGGAGTTTTCTTAGATTCTTGCACTGCTATGAAGAGCCAAGTCTTTCAAAGTCAGTCATTCCACAATGTGGTTGTTACCATGTACAATGTTCTCCTGGATCTGCACATTTCACTCAGCATCAGTTCATGTAAGTCTTTCTAGGTTTTTTTTGAAGTCTGCCTACTCATCATTTCTCATAGCACAGCAGTATTCCATTATATTCATATACCACAACTTGTTCAGCCATTCCCCATTTGATGGACCTCCCCTCAATTTCCAATTCTTTTCCACCACAAAAAGAACTGCTATAAATATTTTTGTACATGTGGGTCCTTTCCCCATTTTTATGATCCCTTTAGGATACAGACCTAGAAGTGCTATTGCTGGGTCAAAGGGTATGCATATTTTTATAGCCCTGTGGGCATAGTTCCAAATTGCTGTCCAAACTGGTTGGATCATTTCACAACTCCACGAACAATGTATCACTGTTCCAATTTTCCCATATCTCTGACATTTATTATTTTCCTGTTTTGTCATGTTAACCAATCTAATAGGTATGATGTGGTACCTCAGAGTCATTTTGATTTGCATTCCTATAATCAAGTGATTTAGAACTTTTTTTTCATATTGACTATAGATAGCTTTATTTTTTTTTTCATCTGAAAATTGCCTGTTCATATCCTTTGACCATTTATCAATTGGGGAATGACTTGTATTCTTATAAATTTGACTCAGTTCTCTATACATTTTAGAAATTAAGCCTTTATTGGAGACACTGATAAAATACTTTCCCAGTTCTCTGCTTCCTTCCTAATCTTGGATGTATTGGTTTTATTTGTAAGAAAAAATCTTCAGTGCCAGATGTATTTACAAGTGAATTCTATCAGATTTTTCCTGATAATTCAACTCTAGAGGATTTAAAAAAAATTCTTTGAAGAATCATAGCTGGCACTAGAGTGTTCAGGGGATGAGGTTAGAAGGCAAGACATATTGACATCCTCTAGAGTTGTAGCTGAGAGAGTATTTCTAGTGGTCTGACCAGTGAACTCCTTTAGGGCTAGATATTAGAAATGTTATAAGAGTTTCTCTTGAGAATAGTTGCTGTAAGTTACTTCAGGGCCTTAGTGCTAATGGGTGAAGTCATCAGGAGAAGCAGATGAGTTTCTGGCGAGGAAATACATTAGGCATTCTGTGATTTTAGCACAAAGGAGGGAAGGGTAAATTCTCATTTCTACTTAATATAGAAGGAAGAGATTAGAAGGTAAAGATTATTCATTTTTCATTGTAAGGTGAGAAAATAATAATTTCACGTCAGGAAATCTGGTAGATTTAGATGACCAGAACATTCTGTAGAAGCCTAATTTAACTCACTTTGCAAACCATAAAAGTGCTATATAAATGCTAGTTATTATTATCATCGTATCAGAGTATGATGTACAAGTTAGGGAAATAAATATCAGGGGCTCCAGGAAGGTGGAGATAGAATCGATAATAGAAAGAGAAGCCAAAAATGTTGTCCTTAAATGGTCTTTCCAATGGAAATGAATGGATAGTCTGTAAGGGAGGCTGCATTTTTCATCCGTGTCATTGACAAAAGCTTTATCTGACTTGGTAAGACTATCAGACTCATCTGCTAATTGTGCTCCTTTTATTTGCAGTTTGATAAATTACTGACTATAGTGGAAAAGGCTGAAAGACTTCACTTTTAAGGAAAGCAATCCTATTAACATATTACTTCTCTAGAGTTTCATTTGATTAACTTTTAGGACATAGATTTATGTAAAGAAGAAATATATGCAATATATCATGGGTTATCATCTCTGTCTCTTTTCAGAATTTTTCAAGGAGTTTACAATTTTCCAGGAAAGACAGACTGTAAATAATGATCATCTGAAATTGTGTGATGTTCACCATTTGTTATTTTGTATTTAATATTAAAAGCTTCTGTGCCTTCTCCCTATTATACAGCTATTATAATTTTACTTTAAATTATTAATCAATTAATATTAATTAATTAATAAAATTACTTCAAATTACTTAAATAATTTTGAGATTACCTCAACATGCACTACTTTGTGTTATTAAGATTCTTTAAGAATCTATTAAGAGACTTGAAGATCACATCATTTTAAACTTAATAAATTTGAAGATTTCTGGGGCTAAGATGGCATCTAGTATGATCTTGATTGAATGTGTTGAGAAAAACATTGAATTTATTTCACAGAGCTGTTAAAGCTGGAAATAAAAATGGCTATGATAGACTTTTTAACTTAGTGTGTGACCAAAATGTAAAGTATAACTGAAAGAAAATTTGCAGAGTTTAAGCACAGTACCCAATTAATGTATATCTAATGTACACATACATTTGAGCAAATGAGTTCTTGTGTCTCAAATATAACTTAGTCTTTTGGCTGTGAGAGATAACTCTTTGGTATGCAAATGATTATTATCATTCTGTTCAGACTGCCATGGCAATTGCCTTTGGGATAAAGTTATGACCACTCTTTTTTTGTGGGGCAGTGTGGAAGGTATAATGATGTAATATTTCTTTTAGTTATAAATATTATAAATTTTACCCAAATGGAATGTAACTCATTGAAGTCAAACACTGTTTTTGTTTTGTCTTTGTAGCCCTAGCACTAAACATAGTACTTTGTAAATAGTAGTCAGTTAAACAATGTTCATTGAAGTCAGACAAAACGTAACAAAAATAATTCAGTAAATTTAGGAATATCTAAACACGAACATGTTGAATTAGTTGATGCTTATTCTAAGTGTGACCCTGGGCGAGTCATTTCCTTAGTTTTTAGATTGAAAGAGTTGGACTAGAACTAGCTGGCCTCTGAGGTCCCTTCTGGCTCTAGATCAGGGGTGGGGAACCTGTGGTCTTGAGGCCACATGTGGCCCTCTGAGTCCTCAAGTGCAGGGCTTTGATTGAATCCAAACTTCACAGAACTAATCCTAGGGATTTGCTCTAGATGTGGTATGGTTCTATAATCCTGTGATGTTGTTTTAAAGTTGACCAGTTGTAACTTTGGTGAAAATATGTCCTAGACTCTACAGAACAGTCATCCAAGAAAAGAAAATACTATTTTAAATAAGTTGTTAAAATTATATGTATATTTGTCTATGTGTGTATATACATATATGCATTATCTGGTCTTGAAGAGCTTACATACTCCCGAAGAAAACAGTACAGAAACAGCATTGAAGAAAAGATGTGTCTCATTGGGAAATAAACATTATAGCATCATAAAGTGTTTTTACTTATTTGTTAAATGTAAAATAGTGATTTCATTGTGATTTGATCTACTAAGCTATGTGGAGATAAGTAAACAAGAAATGGGAAGTCTTGAAAGTAAGCCCTGATGGAGTTGTCAGAGGGTGGGGTGGGGCAGGAGAATCTATGATCTAGGTCTTTTGACCCTAATTGATTCCACAGATCTACTTTTCCATTTTTAACAAGAATTAATTAATTTTGATGATTACTGCTTTGTAGTATATTATGGGATCTGTACTTCTAAGTTGATTTATTGCCATTTATCCCCCCCATGACTTCCCTTGAAATTCTTGATATATTTGTTCCTTCAGATGAATTTTTAGTTCTATATAATAACACTTTGGTAGTTGATATGGTACTGAATCTATAAACCAATTTAGGTAGTATTGTTGTTTTTATTTGGTTGGGATGATCCAATCGTGAGGCTGTCTTTATTTCTGTAGAAGGTTTGTACTTGCATTCATATAATTCCTTTTTGTGTCTTTGTCACTGAACTCCAAGATGGTTCATATATTCTATTATTATTTGGAATGATATTTATTTTTCTACCTCTTCCTGTTGGTAATCCACAACATTTTGTGGATTTATATTATATTCTACTTAATTGAAGTTTTTGTTTCAATTAAATTTTTAGTTAACTCTTTAGGGTTCTTTAAGTAAAATATTGCCTCACTCCCTCAACTTTTTTCCCCTCTCTTATTGCTCTTGCAATCTTACTGGAAAAGCTCTTCTGTTTCACATCAGATAATGGTACTTAGTGGTTTTTGATTGATAATATTTATCATATTAAGGAATAATCAATATTTCTTATGTATTTTAATTTTCAAATATAACATTTTTTGTCTTTTCAAAAGCTTTTTCTGAATTTATTGAAAACCGATTTTAGGATTTTGTTATTAATTTGTAGTTTATAGTTTTTAATCAATATTTTTGCATATATTTTAAGGACATTGGTATATAGATTTATTTCTAAGTTTTATCTCTTCTTTCTTTACTTATCAATACCATATTTATGTCACAGAAGGAATTTGGCAGGATCCCTTTCATCCCAATTTATTTCCTTGGGGGGGGTGAGGCAATTGGAGTTAAGTAATTTGCCCAGAGTAAGTGTTATGTGTGTGAGGCTGGATTTGAACCTCCTGACTGTAGGGCCAGTGCTCTTTCCACTGTACCACCTAGATGCCTTCATCCCTATATGCTATTTTACTTTATTGCTATTTAAAGGTTTGATAAAATTCCATTGTAAATCTGCCTATACCTTCTTTCCTCTATTCCACCTTCTTTAGGAGACTCTTTTAAGATCTGTTCAATGTCTTCATCAGACATTGGGTTATTTAAGTTCTTATTTTTAACCCCAAATACTTTTTTGATTGACTACTACATAAGATTATCTGGTAACGCATAATTATAGAACTTCATTCCTATTTTTTCATTTTCCTTGAGAGTCTAGATTTTTATTTCTCCAAATTAATTTTTAAAAATTGTATCTTATGCTATTTTCCTTTAGGATCTTGGCTGGCATATTGTTAAATCTATAAATTAACCTAGGCAATATTATAATTTTTATTATATTAACCTTAAAGATAGTCTAGTTTCTTACCTCCCCCCCTTCCAACTTACATATGAGAAAACTGTAACTTGAAGTGCTTAAGTGAATTGCCTGTGATCCTATAGCCAATTAGTTGCAAAGTAGGATGAGAGTTAGTGTTGGTTCCATCATTAGCAAAAAATAACAGGGGAAAAAAATCACAACTGTAAGACAAAAGTTTTTGTTTGTTTTTGTCTAGAAAACCAGTTTCTGGGAACCACACTCTAAGATCACTATAGCATACAGGTATAGGAAATGAAGGCTATGAAAGCATTAACAGTGAACTTCAACTTCAGAAAACAAGTTGGTTGGCATTTTTATAAGATAGTAATTAAATTTCTTTTAGTACTACAGTTTTCACATGCTGTTCAAATCTGAGACATGAACCAGTGGTTGACAAAGAATTTTAGTACTGTTTCCTATATTGACCCCAAAGTTTAGTATTTTGTCTATATATTTCAATCAATAATCAGGCTCAGGGCTGTTGGACTCATGATCTCACTAGGTTTTCTAATTTGATTTTAGTTGATGAGCTCGTGAAAATGGTAATCTGTCAAAACACGCAAAGTGAGGAGTCAGTAATTATGTAAGACTTCCTTTCATAAGAGACTAACTATGCCTCTAATAAAGTATAGAAGATACCAGAAATCCTCTTTTTGTCTTTTTCATTACATTTTTAACATGGCAACAAAAAAATTTCAGGAGCATCATCTTGCAATGTGAATAGCATTGTATATCTAAATTTGTTTGTGAGATTTCTCCAACAGACTATCTAGGAAACTTTATCAATATTAGAATATAAGCATACTCCCAATTGACACCTATATTTATGCTGTTGACTGAGCATATTATGAAATTTAAAAAAAACTTGTGAAAAGGTTATATAGTCTTAGAAATGAAAAAGTTCCCCCTTCCATAATATATTTGGATTTAAAACTTAACAGGAGTACAACATATTCATTTACTATGTGCTTAATGTTGAGACATGTAAGAGAATTCAAACTTAAAAATTAGGGCAAGTCCTGAAGCCTGGAGTGTGAAAGAAAGAAATCCAGATTTACATAAATTGGGCTTTCAACAGATAAAAATTTTAATACAAATTGAAAATCTGGCCTACAGCAATTGGTTTAAATAATACATATATGATTTTGAGTCAATCTATAAGAATAGGATTGAATTGCCACATCCTTTTAGGGGCTAGAAAAGATGAGGCCCATGGGTACAATTCAGTGTAATTGCCAATAGATGGAGCTTTTTCATTAACTATCAAAAACTTTATACTAAAGATCTCTCCAGGCACAGGTTTCTGAACTTCTGAGCAAACTATTCTCAATCAGGGATGTGTGCAAGAATTTCACATTACTGGCATCCCAGAAATATGAATGAGACAAAAAAAATATGGAGGAAGGAAATATCTCCCTCTCCTTCCCCCCACCCCACATCAATATCATTCCTTGGTTGACTAGACCATTAATGTCAGGGTAACCCATGATAGTTTTAATTAGTTATCTTTCTAGCTTTCAGCTACTGAAAATTCAGCCTGTCAGTGAAAAGGAGCAGTGGGAATAATGGAGGACATTGTATGTCTTACATTTCACATTCTCCTCTTTGATCTAGCATAAGAAAGAAGGTCCTGAATGGTAGTCTTTGGGTGCAAAGTACATGATGCTGCTTCAACAATGCTGAAACAGCAGGTACCGTTCAGTTTCCCTACTGATGTTTACTACCTTATTGAAGGCTCGTTACATTGACTCTTATGGTCTAAAATATTTTATGTGTCCGGACTACCTCAATTCTAATGACATTTAATTTAATTCAACAGACATTCATTACTTTCTGATTATATCTTATTCTAGATGCTGGATATACATAGACACACACACACACACACACACACACATACACACACACACATACACATGTTCCTACTCTCAAGGGGATTACATTTTGCTTTTTTGTAAAATGAAAGAGAATTGAGCATGGGAACACTAATGCCTTACACTTGAGTTGTAACTTATAGCTTTCAATACATTTTTATATACTTTGTCACTTGACCTTTCTCACAATCCTTCAAATCCTTGGAGGGTTTGTTAATTATTATTGTTAGAATCCTATGTTTATAGATCAGAAAACTGAGGCTAGAACTCAGGTCATCAGATTCTTATTCTATTTCTATTTATCTACAACAACATGGGGACAGAGAAACATATGACTATGTTCTGGCATACATGGTCTTATGCTAAAAAGTTCCTGAGGGTAGGACTTTAGCTACATGAGTTCTGCTCTTGGCATTGGTGCTCACAATCTATGTAATCATAAATAAGTCATTTAAGTTCTAGAAGGCTCCCTTTCTTTTTCTGTAAAATATGGGATTAGATGCACTACAGTAGAAAGTGAAGTGAACTTGAGGTTAGAAGGTGGACTCAGTCACTTATCATGTCTGTGCCTCAGGTTCTTGAGAGGAGTAGATTAGCTGATCTTCAAGTTCCCTTCCAAGGCTAAAATTCTATGATTTTATGCTTCCTATACATGGATTTGCCAGTTCCCTAGTTTTTCTTTTTCTCTATGTAGGTTGCCATATAAAGCAATCTAGCAACTGCTTTCAGGGCCTTACTTTTTTCATTCAGGGCATTTCTAATACCAGTTCCTTTGAATGGGGGCCACTTTTAGTGAATAATATTTTTTTTTAAATATTGAGCATCTCAAATCTTTGAGCGTATATGTACATGTATATGCACACATGCACATACACACTATCCATGCACAATACAAGGACATTTTCCTCTTATTATTCCATATATTATCTCACTGGCACATATTCATTCATGATAGAGGCATGATCCAGGAAACTTCTAGGTGAGGAAGAATGGGAAAAGTGAGAGAGAAAGGGGGAAGGGAGGGAGAGAGAAAGAAATACAAAATAATATAGGTAAAATACAAATAACAAAGATATAGGATGATGGTGAGATCATTTATTTTGATCTCAGGGAATTAGGAAAGACTATGTAAAAGATGGGAAATGTAAGAGGGAAAAGGGGAAGGGAATTAGGACTATGTAAAATGTGGCTCATGAGCTGAATCTCAAGAGAAACTGAGGGTTCTGAGATTTAAGCAATCAGAGAGAATGTATTCCAGTCAAGGCAGACAGCCAGTGGCCTAAAGTTAGAAGATGGAGAAATACTAAGAAGAAAAGTATTATAGGACCAAAGCACGTATAAAAGAAAGTACTGTCAATAAGGCTGTAAAAGTAGGTTAAGATAAAGTTCTGCAGAACCTTATTGCTAAGCAAAAGAGGTTATGTTTGCTCCTAGATGTGAGAGGGAGTCACTGAAGTTTATTGAGTAGAGAGAATGCCATGATAACTCCAAAACCAATTAATAAGTAACAAATATTTATTACTGGTATTTTCTACAAATAGTTACTCTGATAGATATAAACAAAAATATGAACTTTGAAACATTAACTTATCTTCTAATTGACCTGGTTTCTAGTAAGCCAGAGGGGAAAAAATCACTTACTGTCTTTTAGGTTTATTGGAAAATAAGGCAACAAAAGGGAAGAAAGTTATGAAGAACAAAATATCCCTTATCAGCTTCATTTCTTTCTAAAATTTAGGAATTTTAAGGATCATTGAAGAAAGTGTAGATAGTTGAAATAATTGGCTTCCTAATTAAAAATTGACACTAGCATCTGACATCTAATTGCTTCTTGCCCAATTTCAGCCTTACAAGTCTTTAGTCTTCCTAAGCTTCCTGGAAAGGATGTTATATCAATGAGATCACACCTTCTCTGCATAATAGAAAAGTTTTCCAATCACACATTTCTGAAATGTAAGTTACTATATCATCACTTCCTCTGCCTATCTTCTTATAGATTGCTTGATGTCTGGAGCCTGCTAATCATCCTATTATTAACTCTTTGAAATAGGCTTTAGTGACCTCAGCATATCAGTAGTATCTATAAGGTTGCTGACAGATTTTTACACCAGTTAGAATTCATCAATCAAAAGCTGATATTTCCTGTTAAGATGACTGACTTTAAGGAGGTTTATTACTACTGAAAATGCCAGTCCCTTGTAACAGCTTACTGAATGTCCCTGCCACTAGAAAGGTCAGTGTATAAGATGTGACTAATACTGCTGTCATAGACTTCATATATTTCAATGCCATTTTTATTGTGCCTTTTGTTTGCCACATATTGGATGAAAGCAACATGATTTTTCATCTCCTTCAAAAAGTAGATAATGGATAGCTCTCATTTAAAGGCACAATACTTTCATTAAAAACGTTTGGCATTAGATGGATCGAGCCTATCGGCTTCCTTTCTACTTCTTCCTGGTGAATTGCTTAGGGAAAAGCTAAAAGTGACCAAGAGATATTTCCTGCGCAGGATGATATGTCGATGCACTTGAGCAACTAGATTTTTCCTTGGTTTGCAAGCTTCCAAATAACTTCTTATACAGCAACTTTGAAGGTTACCATTGCCCATCCCCAAAGTTTGGATAGGCAGCAAAGCAACTGAATATGTTGTCAAGGGCCAGGGACTCTTTGTTTAAGACCTGAATTCCTCTTCTTTTGTTTTCCTCTTGTTCTCCCTCCTAGTACTGTGTATCATCAAAAGTGATAGGAGACTCAATTCCATAGAAGGTTTTTTGTGGCATTCACAGGAAGTATCCATGACATCTTCAAAAAACTGAGTTCTATCCCCTCCAACCTCATTAATAACACTTCTCCCCACAACTTTTTTTTCCCCATGAAATTATGGAATGAACATTATATGGTATAGATGAAAAGGAATAGAAAAAGTATTAGATTTGGAGTCTGAGGGCCTAGTTCATATTCTAGTTCTGTCATTTTACCTACTTGGGCCTGTTTCCTCATATTTAAAATGAGAGATTTGTGTTTCCTTTAAATTTATGTTGTATAATAGGGAGAGGGAGAGGGAGAGACAGAGATAGAAAGAGAACATGATGCTTTTCTATCACATTCTCAAAAGACAAACATGATCATTATATGTTCATTCATATTGATGATTCTTAAATATGGCGAGTTCCTTAATAATCCAGAGAAACTACTCTGGAGAAAATATCCTGTGGGCTGTGGAGTAGAGAGGATTGAATTACATTTTTTAATCAGTTAATTTGTTTTCAGAATCTTCATTTGACTTCCTTTAAAGAAAATCAAGGCACCTAGCCCGTGGGGAGACTTGGTGTCTCTAATGCCATCATTTTTCCTGGTCCTGTGTATTCGTTTTCTTCCTGAATCCTCCACTTGAATTCAGTCACATACAAAAGGACAGTTCCTTCCTTCTCACAGCTCGGAGTATGGGCTCACACTAGAAAAAATGCATCCCACCCTACCCCCACCCCTGTCTTAGAATACCATCTAACCCTGAGATTTGACAGAGCACATATAGAATAGGAGTTTGTTTAGAAGCAGAATAGGCATGATGTGCTTGTGGTATTAATGGGGTTGGTCTGGGGTCACAGTCAGTTCTTAGGCAGTGACTAGGGTGTCATTTATATCAAACAAAGAAGCTTATCTAGGAAGGCAGCGTAAGGCGGGTGGCATTTGTCACATGCTAGTACAGAGACACCTCCTGTAATTTCTTGAACCTATGATGCATTGCACAATCGGTTTTCATTTTCAACTTCTATTCCTGCATCAACCAAAGGAGAGAGGCAAATTACTCTTAGGTGTTATCCTGGAAGATCATCCTGAGGTCAGAGCACCTAAATTTAGCAGAAAAATTATTCAATTTGGTCAGACTTTGGCAGGTTTTATCCCTGCATGATTTCCTTATCAAGTTGCAGGTTTTACTTGTTTTTCAATAGTTTCATAGTCACCTGTATAAGGCACCATTCCATGATTTTTAGATAAAAGTGACAAGATTTCTTATGACAATTTGGTAGAAGTTTTCCTCATATTACTGATTTTTTTTTGTTTGGTTGTTTTTTTTGCTTTTAGGCAATTGGGATTAAGTGACTTTCCCAGGGTCACACATTTAGTAAGTGTCAAGTGTTTGGTCTGAGGCTGGATTTGAATTCAGGTCCTTCTGACTTCAGGGCCAGTGCTCTATCCACTGTGCCACCTAGCTGCCCTATGTTACTGATTTTTTGCTAACAAGGAAGAGGGCAATCAAAATCTGCAGGTAATCTGAAAACCTTTCACCCAACTTCATTCCTGACAGTTTTTTTCTTTTCTTTAGTAGCACTGCAAATTAATAGGAAAAAAATGACTAATTTGACTTTGACTTTCCTTGCTAGAGATGCTGATGAGCAAAGGGAAGGGTAGAGGTTGGGCAGTCAGAGAAGAAGAAGAAAAAAGAAACACAAGGGACCAAGGTAATCTATAAACTATGGTTGTATTTTCTGTAGTGAAGAGTTAGCCTTATTTGGTTATTCAATAATATTTAATTCAAACCCAAATACAAAGAAGGCATAGAGAATTTAAAAAGCACTCAGAGAGTTGAAATTTCAGAGATTAAAAGTCTGGCAAATGAGACCTTTCAGGAAAAGTCAGTGGTGGCATGCTAATTGAGGCTGAATGAGAGTAGGCTGGGGAAACTTCACAATATAAAGTACAGATAGGATAAGCTTCTGTAAGTGTTTGGTCTTCATTAGCTCAATCCCCTGGAGGTAGTAAAGTAGCATGGAATGAAGGTTATATAAATGTGAGTTATTGATATTATTATTAATGTTATTATCACTATTACACCTACTAATACAACAAAAGGGATTTGTCTGCTGCTAATAAGATGTGTGCCCTTGAGCAAGTTATTTAAATTTTCTAAAGCTCAGTACTCTTATCTATAAAATGAGAGGTTTTGGTGAGACAATTCCCTAAAGTAAGTTCTAGCTCAACAGTTTTATGGTTGTTATTGGAGGGTTATTAGAAGCCAGAATTTTTTGATCCAAGTCTTTGATTAGCCATCCACTAAGTGTGGACAGGTGATGGACAGGTCACTTTAATTTCACTTTCTTCATGTGTAGGATATAAAGATAATAATACACTAACTATTCTTTGGAATTTCACATTAAAGTTGTAAGAATAGCTGATGATAAAATTTTAAATGAATTACTTTATTATTATTAATCAGTCACTAAACATTTATTTGTTATTTGCCTACTAGGTATCATTGTGAAGTACTCTGCTGGATTCTATTAACAGAAGTATAAAGAATGAAAAAAAATTCCTACATTTAAGAAGCTTATATTTTAATTGGGAGACAACATAAAAATATACACATAAATGAAAAATGAACATATATAAATTTAAATTATATATGTGCATTATACATACATGTATGTACACATATATACCTACACACATATACACACATATGCATACGTACAAATACACACTTACATTTTCTTTCTTCCTTCCTTCCTTTCTTTCTTTCTTTCTTTCTTTCTTTCTTTCTTTCTTTCTTTCTTTCTTTCTTTCTTTCTTTCTTTCTTTCTTCCTTTCTTGGCAGTTTGAGAGAAAAGGCCTTGGCAATTGGATGGATGAGTAAAAGTTTCATAGGGAAAAATAGTTCTTAACTTTAACCTTAGCATTCCTTTGATGTGCCCAAGAAGAGAGGGACTCTATGGGAGAGTGTATTCTTGGCATGAGTCATGGCTGATGCAAAGGCATTGAGAATGGAGATGGATTGTCTTATATGAAGAACAGAGAGAAGGTCAATTAGAGTATTAGATAAACTGCAGAGAGAGAGAGAGAGAGAGAAATACATATCTATCCAATGAGCCTTGAAAGATAAGCCTGAAGGATAAACTATTCAAATAAGGCTTGAAAAGCTAGAAAAAAGAATTTTATATTTTAGCAAAATGCCTGCCACAAATTAAGTCCTGAATAAATGTTTATTTTCTTGTTGCCCTATACTAGAGGCAACAGGAAGCCAGTGGAGTTGACTCTGCAGGAGAGTGAATCATATGATCAAATCTATGTCTAGGGAAAATTAGTTTGGCAGTAGTATGTAGGATGAAATGGAATACTAAGAAACTTGAGGAAGGGGCTGTTGTTGACTAGTAGAGGATGGTATTAAAGTGATCTATATGAGAGGTGATTAGGGCCTGATAGAAGGTAGGGTCTGTGTGAATAAAGAGAAAGCGTAAGATGTGAAAAATGTGATTGGTGAAGATTTGATAACTTTTTGAGTACATGGAGTGAGGGAGAGAGTGGTGTCAAGGACAGTGCCAAGTTTACAACCTTAGAGACTAGAAAGATTATGGTGCCTTTCAGAGAAATAAGGAAGCTTGGGAAAGGGAAGACTTGGAGTGGGGATAATGAGTTTAGTTTTAGACTTGTTGAATTCTGAAACAATATCATGGCACTGAAGCTCAGAGGAGAGACCCTGGCTGGATATTGATATCTGTGGGTTATCTGCCAAGAGATGGTAGTTAAACCAGTGGGAATTGATTTAGTTCTATGACACTTCTTATCTAAGGAGAAGAAAGCCTGAGATAGAATCTTGGAGAAAACCCACAGTTAGGGGGCATGATATGCTTGAAAAACCAGGAAAGGAGATTGAAAAGGGGTGGTTCTCTATTGCCTATATGATGAAATACAAAATACTTTTCTTAGCATTCAAAGCCCTTCCTATCTTTCCAGTCTTCTTAGAATTTACCCCCAACACATACTCTGATCCTGTGACATTGGTCTTCTTACTGTTCCTTAAACAAAAAAATCCATTCCCCACCTCTGGACATTTTCTTTGGCTGTCCTTTATGCCTGGAATGACCTCCTTCCTTATCTCTACCTACTGACTTTCCTGGCTTCCTTTAATTCCAACTAAAATCCCATCTTTTACAATAAGCCCTCTCTTCATTCTAACAAATTCCCTTTGTTAATTATTTCCTGTTTATCCTGTACATAGCTTTTTAAAAAAATATGTGTTTATTGGCATATTGTCTCAACCCCCCCTTAGATTGTTAGCTTCTGGAGGGCAAGGACTGTCTTTTGCCTCTTTTTTTTTGCATCCCCAGGGCTTAGTATAATACCTGACACATAGTAGGTGTTTACTAAATGTTTATTAAATGATTGATTGGCATGGCCAGGAGAAATTTGTGTCACAAAAGCCCAGAGTAAAAGGATTATCCCTGAGGAAATGTTGGAAATTTATGGCAAATGCAACTGTGAAGTCAAGAAGACTGAAGACTTAGAAAAGATCATCACTCTTGGCATTTAAAACACCATAAGATAACTTTTAAAAGAACAATTTAAACTGAGTAAAGAGGAGAATTTTTAGCAATATGGAATCATCAGAGGAGTGCCAGAACTCAGATATGGCTAACCAATGAACCAATTATGAGAAAAAAGAATTTTGGGTTAAAGAGGAGGTTGTTTATTTTGTAATAGCAATTCTAGAGGGAATGTAAACTATATATCTAGGGATAAAATAAGAAGAAAGAGGAACAAAGATCAATTATATTAAACATAATTAATTTCTTCCTTACAGTACTTTATGTCAATACCATTCCATGCACAGATTTTAGGGTACATGTAGAGATAAACATATTAGCTCAAATTGAATAAAGAGTTTACAACAATGAAAAATAGGGTTTAAGACCATAAAAAAACAAAGTATACACTATAAATGAAGCATAAGCAATAAATGCAGAAAAAAAGTAAAATTTATATAAATATGTATGTATGTGGATACATACAAATATTCACATATGTATGCATGTGTGTATAAATGCATACACAAATGGAGTTTGTGTGTGTTCTTAGACTTTTTATATCAGTCTCCTTTCCTTCTTCCATTACTCCCCTTTACACATACACACACATATATATGCATACACATGTATATGTATACACACATACTCATTATATATATGTATATATATATATATATACATACATATATATGTATGTATATATATATATATATACATACATATATATGTGTATATATATATACACACAGATATTTATCAACATGTTGCTTAAAGAGTTAAGTTGTAATTATTTTAATTAGATGCAACTTGTTTCTCACTTTACTATTTCCTTTCTTTTTATACTAATTTTTATCTTTTATCTAACAAATTGGTGATCTGACTATAGCAAAGAGCGCTTAATTAATAATGACTACTTTATCACTTAGTCACTTGCTACTAATCCCACTTTCAGTTTGGCTGAATACCATCATCCAGAAGACATTTTAGCTCTGAACTTAGAAAGGAATATGCTTCAAGTATTAATTAAATCAAAATCACATTTATTAAATCCCTATTATATATATAATGTCATGCTAAGTTCTGGGTTTTGAGAGAAATGCAGTTTAGATCAGATATCATCTTATGTATGCTGCTAAGTCATATGCCATATACTAGAGGAAGATGAACTGAATATGGAAATAACTATGGAACAAAAATAATGAATGATAAATCCATAAGAGAATCAAAAATATTTTACGTGATCTCTGAGGAGAAAATTTTTATTTGTTAGGGGAGTGATCATGGGAAACTTTAAAAAAAAAATAAATGGTATCAATCAATCTTTAAAAGGTGGGTAAAATTAAGCAAGTGAGATGTAATGGAGAATATTTTAGGTATAGGGAAGAATACCAGTAGAGCGATAATGAAGGTAGCAAACCATGGGTTATGTATGAGGAATGGGAAGAATACTGAATACAAGGAAGATATAAGGCTAGAAATATATTGGTGCCAAATTGTGGAGGGCTTTTAATACTAGGTAATGAAGTTTTAATTTTGTTTAGTAGGTAATTGGAAGCTGTTGGAAGATTTTTAAATGGAGCAGGGGTACAACTAACTCTATGTGCAAGGAAGATAATCTGGCAGTGGCTCAAGAAATTGTTGTTTATCTGTTGATTTTGAAGAGGACCAATGACATCATGGGGTGATGTCTTGACTTGTATATGAATTAGATTTAAGTGAGGCCAAGTTGCACAAAATTGTCAGCCTCACTCTGTCTTCCAGTCTTTGAAATCCAGTGGCAAGACAAAAGTAAAAATGACTGGAAATGGCCCGGGACGATATATAATAGAAAAAAAAATCTCTTAGGTATATTGTCTTACACACCATCACTTGTGGCTCGAAGAAGCCATAGTAGCTACATGCAGATGAATTAACACAGGTTGAGAGTAACTGAAAGGCCTCAAACCCATTGGTGAGTTAGGGGAATGTCCAGCTAAAGCATGTGAAGACTTCCCTTAGAGAGATGGGCAGATGAGAGCAATTTCTTCCACTGGCTATGAAGACAGCCAAAGTGGGCACTATGGAGTACTTAAGAGCTTGGTCAGACAGAGAAGATGTCAAGGTCATCTGTGCCTCAAGGAATAAATTGGAGCTTTGAAGAAAGTTGAGGCTAGAAGACTCAAGCCTATTAAAATATCCCAGATGGGTGGTATTGAGTGTCTGTACTAGAATATTGTTAATAATAGAAAAGAGGGACTTGCTATAAAGTGGGGTTGGAATGGACAGGACTCAGTAACTGGCTGTGGGTATCTAAGCCCTCTTGTAACTAAAAAACTGGCATTTTGTGGACAGGAGTTCCTTTTCATTTGGTTCACAGATTTCTTTGAAATGTACCTTTGGTTGAATTTAACAGTATTCTAAAACAAAATAATAGGAATCGTTCAACCTCAATATATTTAAAACTGAACTCATCTTCTCTCTTTATCTAATCAATTTCCCCTCCTTTGTGCTTAATGATAACACCATACTTGTAGCCTTCCAGACTTGAAAATTGAGTCATAGTTGAATTCTCTTCTTTCCACCACCCCATATTCGGTCAGCTACCAAGTCCCATATTTCAAAAGATGGCTATAAGGTCATTTTCCTACTCAAAATTCTTTAATCACTCTCCATTCTCTTTAGAAGACTAACACCTTTGGCCTCATAAACAATCATATTCACAATCTATTTCTAATTGACATTCATAGCTTTATTTTTCCCTAGTCCCCTAATTTTTTTTTTGTTCTAGTCAAACTTTTAATCACTATTCATTAGACATACCTAAAGAGTAAAGCTTAAAAAGCTTTGCCACTTCCCCATTTTTGCTTAATAGCATTCAGTCTACCAATAATATTCTCTTCATAAGCTATCTAACATTATCTCATTCTAAATTAGAGTTGGAAGGAACCTCAGAGATAATCTAATCCAACTCATACTTCCAAATGAGTACCCATTAGAATGAATCAGATAAGTGGTCACTTAGTCTTTTCTTAAACATTTCAAATGAGGGAAAACTCACTGTATCCTGATCCAACTCATTCTACATTTGGAATAACACTAACTGTTAGCAAAGTTTTTCCTGACAAGATAACAACAACAACTTTTATGTAGCTTTTACCATATGCCAAGCCCAGGAATAAGTCTTTTAAAATTAGTATCTCATTTGAGCCTCACAACGATTCTGCAAAGTAGGTGCTATTACTTTCCCAATTTTACAGATGAGGAAACTGAAGCAAACAAAGCTTGTGTTAGTTGCTCAGGGTCATAGAGCTACTATGAACTAATATAGGCTGAATTTGTACTCAAGTCTTCCTGACTCCAGGACCATTGCTCTATCCACTATGTTGCTTAACTCCCTCTGAGTTTACATTTGCTGATTCTATTTTTCCACTATTGCTCCTAGCTCAGCTCTCTGGAGCCAAATTGAACAAATTTCATCCATCCTCTTCAAGTTAGCTTTTCAAGAATCTGAAGATAGGTATTGAATCTCCCATTCCCACTCTTCCTCTTCAAGCTAAAAATTCTAGGTCCTCCAACAAATTCTCACATGAAATAGACTTAAGAAGGTAGTTGTCTTCCTCTAGACACTTTTTAGTTTATCAATGTCCATTTTAAAATATGGGGTCAGAGTGTGGAGCCAAGATGGTGGAGTGAAAGCAGTGGCTTGCTTGAGCTCAACCCCAAAGCTCTCCAAATACCTGTAAAAAAATGACTCTAAACAAATTCTAGAACAGCAGAATCCACAAAAAGACAGAGTGAAACAAATTTCCAGCCCAACACAACCTGGATGGTTAATTGGAAGAATCTATTGTGCTGGGCTGAGAAAGAAGGGCAGTTTAGTGTGCAGGCAAAGACCAGACCTCAGCGAACATGGAGCAGGCCTCAGAGGACTGAATCACAGCAGCTATGGCAGTTTCCAGATTTCTCAACCCACAAATACCAAAGACAACTTAGAAGGTCAGTAGGAAAGGTCTGTGACCTTGGTGAGAGAGAAGCTCAGTCCCAGCCCCAGTCCTGGCTTAGCCCCTGGGTGGTGGCTGCTTCCAGAGTTCTTGGCCCACAGACTGAGGGGGAATCACATGGCTGATCAGAGGGGAATTTCAGGGATCTCTTTGCTGGCTCTGAGGCAGGATTCTCTTGCTTTGCCTGTGCTAAGATTTGGGTAACAGTTCTGGGTGACAATCCTGGGACAAGGAGAACTGCTGACATGGTGGAGCTTGTAGTAGTGGTACAGAGAAAATCCTCCTCACAGTTCCAAGGCAGAAAAGAGTGCTTGTAGTTACTCATATACTAGAGCACAGACCAGGAAAGGAGTAAACACCTTGCCCTGGAACATACCACCTTAGAAGAATTGAAAATTTACAGATCCCTACAAGTATCTCTGAAAACAGCTGCACAAAAGTCCCAAAGCTTGGGACAGTACATTCTCCACAATGGAAGCAGACCCCTACCTTAACAAAGAGTTTATACCTCAAGTAATTGGCTGGAATCATGAGCAGACTGTGCAAAAGAGTCAGACTGTATTATCTTACTTTGGTGACAAAGAAGATCAAAATATAAAACAAGAAGAAGACAACAAAGTAAAAACTCCTATATCCAAAGCCTCCAAGAAAAAATATGAGTCAGTCCTTGGTTATGGAAGAGCTCAAAAAGGATTTTGAGAAGCAAGTAAGAGAAGTAGAGGAAAAACTGGGAAAAGAAATGAGAGTGATGCAAGAAAGTCATGAAAAACAAGTCAACAGCTTGCTAAAGGAGACCCCAAAAAATGCTGAAGAAAATAACACCTTAAGAAATAGCTTAACCCAAATGGCAAAAGAGGTCCAAAAAGCCAATGAGGAGAAGAATGACATAAAAAAAAATGGCCAAATGGAAAAGGAAGTCCAAAAGCTCACTGAAGAAAATACTTCCTTAAAAATTAGAACGGAGCAATTGGAATATATTGACTTTATGAGAAATCAAGACACTGTAAAACAAAACTAAAAGAATGAAAAAATAGATGACAATGTGAAATATCTCACTGGAAAAACAACTGACCTGGAAAATAGATCCAGGAGATATAATTTTAAAATTATTTGACTATCTGAAAGCCATAATCAAAAAAAGAGTCTAGACGTCATCCTTCAAGAAATTATCAAGGAAAACTGCCCTGATATTATAGAACCGGAGGGAAAAATAGTTATGGAAAGAATCCACTGATCATCTCCTGAAAGAGATCCCCAAAGGAAAACTCTTAGGAATATTGTAGCCAAATTCCAGACTTCCCAGATCAAGGAGAAAATATTATAATCAGCCAGAATGAAGCAATTCAAGTGTTGTGGAAACACAATCAGGATAACACAAAATTTACCAGCTTCTACATTAAGGGACCAGCAGGCCTGGAGTATGATATTCTGGAGGACAAAGGAGATAGGATTATGCCAAGAATCACCTACTCAGTAAAACTGAGTATAATCCTTCAGTGGAAAAAAATGAACATTCAGTGAAATAGGGGACTTTCAAGCATTCTTAGTGAACAGACCAGAGCTGAATAGAAAATTTGACTTTCAAATACAAGACTTAAGAAAAGCATGAAGAGGTAAATAGGAAAGAGAAATCATAAGAGACTTATTAAGGTTGAACTGTTTACATTCCTTTATGGAAAGATGATATTTGTAACTCATGAGCCCTTTGTCAGTATTACGGCAGTTGGAGGAGAAAAACAATTGTATGTATAGATACATAAATAGAGGGCACAGGGTGAGTTGAAGATAAAGGGGTAATATCTGGAGAATAAAATTAAGGGGTGAGAGAGGATTATACTGGGAGAAGGAGAAAGGGAGAGGTACAATGGGGTAAATTATCTCACATAAAACAGGCAAGACTATTGGAGATTCATCTGGAATTCCCATGGAATTGTAGGCTTGGTAGGATCTCCTAAGCTTGGCAACTTGTAAGCCAGAGCCCAAAACCAGTCAAGCATCAAATCTCACACAGTAAGCACCATCGAAATGGCTTGTGCATTTGACATGAGATCTGCTAGGGGATTGTTGTGAGTCCAAGAGGCAAATCTCACATGAAACAATGTTCACTGAGTCAAAAAGTGGGTGGGTTTGGAAACGTAGGAGTCATCCAAAGTGAGTCAGGATATATGGTATTTTCAATGATCCCAAGCTATTTCCTGGAACACAAACCCATCTTTTTCCCATAATATTCTCCAATGTTTAAGTGAAGTATGTAAAAGGATATTTCAGATTCAACATTCAATTATCCTACCAGATAAATGTTAGAAAAGAAACAAGAACATCTATGTTCTAATTGCCACCCCAGTGATGTATGACTAGGAGAAAACTACCTCGCAGGATTATAGAGCAAAACAAGTAATTATTCAGAGAAGGTGCTACCAACTACAGAAAATAAGTAGATAAGATAGGAAACAGCCACTGAAGAGCTCTGAACAGGAGAGAGGCATAAGCAAGTGCTTTGGAAAAACTTATTGGTGGTTTGCAGAGAATGGGTTGAATGGGGGAGAGACTGGAAAGAAGGAAACCAATTAGGAGGCTATCACACTAGTCCAAGTGGGATGTGATAAGAGATTTAACCAGGATGGTAGTAATATGAATGGGGAAAAGGATACAAATTCAAGAATGTGAATCTTTTGAAAATTTGATTGGGATTTGCTATGTTTTGCTTTCTACTTGATGTCTCTGCTTCATATTGAATGTTTTGTTATTCAGTCAATTTTCAATTGTATCCTACTCTTTGTGACCCCATTTGGGGTTTTCTTGGCAGAGATACTAGAATGATTTGTCATTTCCTTCTCTAGCTTATTTTACAGATGAGGAAGTCAGAAAAATGGAGTTAAGTGACTTGCCCAGTCACACAGCTAGAAAGTGTCTGAGGCCAGATTTCAACTCAGGAAGACAAGTCTTTCTATCTCCAAGCCTATCACTCCTTCCACTACACCACCTAGCTTTCTGTTCTGTATGTTGATTATTGGCTTAACCTTGGTGTTCTTGGTCCAGATCTATGACCAACTCACAGAAACCCAGAAATAGGGTACAAGTCCTTTGAGTAGGGTACGAAGAAAACACAGTTTATGTAAATCTGTACTTACAAAATAATAAATTATATTAATGATCTGTTAGGAGGATCTGTTATCCCAAAGTGTGAACAGCTAAATGGTATAAATAAATTTATAGGAGGCAATATTCATTGGGTAATAAAGGACACAAAATAAAAGCAGACAAGAAAAGGCCTTTAAAGTGGAGTGGAAGTGGAGGAAGGTGAGGGGAATGGGTGAATCTTATTCTCATTGGATTTGGCTTAAGGAGTCAATACCATACACATTAAATTGGGTATGGAATTGGGATAAGAGAATGGAGGGACAATAAAGGGGAGGCAGATTGGGGGGAGGGAATAATCAGAAGCAAACACTTCTGAGGAGAGTGAGGGTCAAAAGAGAGAATAAAATAAATGCAGAGTGAGATAGGATGAAGGGAAATATACTTAGTTTTCCACAACATGACTACTATGGAAGTGTTTTACATGACTACACATGTATTACCTTTATTGAGTTGCTTGCCTTCTCAGTGAATGTGGGTAAGGAGAGAGGAAGGGAGAGCATTTGGAACCCAAAGTTTTAAAAAGAAATATTAAAATTGTTTTCACATGCAACTGGGAAATAAGATAAACAGGCAATGAGGTATACCCTACAGGAAAATAGAAGGGGAAAAGGATAAGAGAAGGTGGGGGGAGATAGAAGGAATTGCAGATTAGGGGAAGGGGTATTCAGAATGCATGCCATCTTGGGTTGGGGGGAGGGACAAGATGGGCAGAAAATTTGGAACTCAAAAACTTATGTAAGTGAACGTTAAAAGCTAAAAATAAAGTAGTTAAAAATGGAAAAAAATAAAATATGGTCAGAACTAAAATGCAGGTATCATTTTACTAGCTGTGTATAGAACTCTTTATTTCTGGAAGCTATGATTTTTTTAAACAATACTATCAAGATTGCATTTCTTTTGGCAGCCATAACTTTCTGTTGACTTATTGAAATTGTGTTCCACTAAAAAAACAATTGATTTTTCCAGGTGAAATACTATCACCACTCCCTCAAGACAACCTCAGCTAGACCTCCTCCTTATAGCTTTCTCTGCCTACTCTTATGATAATTTCATTAATGTGGCTTAATTAAATATTTTTATCTTAGAGGCAGCATGGAATAGAAGGTAGAGTGGCACTCTCTGAACCATGAAGACATGGCTTCAGGTCCTGCCTCTGACACATATTAGCTATGCTACCATGAGATAGCCAGTTGACCTCTATGTGCTCTTAAGCAAGTCTATGGGAATTATGAGTTACAGATAAGTTATTGATGTACATCCTTGGAGGGAGTTTTCAAATCAGGACTTGCCAACACCAATTAAACCATAGGTTAAGAGCAAAAATAAACAGAAAATCTATTGTGTGCATGACACTCTACTATCCTACTCTGTTGTGGGATATACATATTTGAATGAATTGTAAGGCTTTTGCCTTTGCATTTACATACTATTAGGGTATGGAAGACATATACACAAATCACTATAACATGATTTTCTTCCCTTCTCTCAAGCCTTTAGAAATTATTATTGACATAATATGTTTTGCAAATAATTATTCCACTGTGGTATTTTTTTATATTATTGTCTACAACTTATTTAGTTGTTCTGTTTCAGTGGCTTTGGTCAGAAAAGAGCACGGGATACCTGTATAGTTAGTGTTAGAGATGTCACGTACAGATTGAGTTTGGCACTTGTACCAAGGAAGTACAAAAAGAAACAGTAAAAGACTTTGTCTGTTTGTATACATTCCCTGTGGACAGGTAAAACAAATCTATGCCTTCACCAAAATAGACCTAACTTTGATTTCAGGAAAACCTTGGTTCATATCTACCATTGACACAGACTAGTAGTGTGAAGCTAGGCAAGTCAATGCTTTGCCTTTCAATGCTCCCAGACAACTTTCTAAGACTATAAATTACACAACAGTTGCCAATTACAATAAGTGGATGGTGTTTCCTTTTTAGGAATCTGGTATGCTAAAGAAATGACAGGTGCAGACCAAATTCATAGCAGTATTCTTTGTGGTGGCAAAGAACTAGAAACAATGTAGGTGCTCATCAATTGGGGAATGACTGAAAAAGTTCTAGTACATCAATGTAATGGAATATCATTGTGTAATAAGAAATGGCAGATATGATGAATTCATAGAAATGAAGGAAGATTTGTATGAAATAATGTAGAACAAAATAAATAGAAACAACAGGATAATCTACCCTTCTATAACAATGTAAAAGGAAAAAATGCTAAAATAAAGTTGCCATCTTAGCAGTGGAAAAAACAATTAAAATACTAAGCAGAGATAATTAATCATAACTGTTCCTTCCTGTCAGAGTGCTACATGACAACCAGACAAAGAATAACATTGGATGAGAAAGCATGGAGGGATTGCAATCTGTATTGGCAGAGGGAGTATTCATACTGATGTGTTCACAGATCCGTAGAACAATCAAAGTAAGTATTTTATTATTTCATTTTTCAAATTTTTATTTTCCCTTCTTGAAGACAGAAATAGTGTTTTATATATGATGTATCCTTCAGAGCAGGTGCATAAATATTTGCTGGTGATTAGGTAACTTCGCCCTTAGGGAGTTTGAAGTTTATAGTTTCAATGATAAAGATAGTTGAGGAGCAAGTCTAGAATATTCTTTATGTGATTCTCTCATTCTTTTCTACTTTCTCTTGTTTGTTTTTGTATGATGAGAGCATGAGAACATATTTCATCTACCTTCTCCTCTTTGAAAAGAATATAATTGGCTACTATAGGCTATCTAGTGCAGAATGTATTTTCATTTAATCAATAAATTAACAGCAATTTAGCTGTTTTCCACTCTGTAGGGCAGTGATGTCAAGCACAGTGCTAACACTGCCCTGGAGAACTAAATGAACCAGATGAAAATTCAATTGGGAAACATTTAATGAAATTAAGAATTCAATAGAACATAGATAATGTTAATATGTAGTTTTCTGAGTCAATAGGTGACCCAAGTAGATCTTTATGTACTATTTAGTTGAATTTGATACCACTTCAACAGGGAATACAGGATACAAAATTGTATAACATGGCTTCTGCTTTCAAGAAACTCTAGTGGGAAGATGATATCTATATAAGAGAATGATTCAATGAGACAGCAAAAGATAAATCACAAATAAGCTTTGATTGAATACTACGTTGTGTGAATTCCTCAATATCCTCATCCCTGAACCCTTTTCCTCTCACACTATTGTATTGATCATATTCACCTTTTTATCAGAGTTTTTTTTTGTATACATATTCAACTCCTTATTACATTATAGCTACCTTTAAAGCATGGTCTATATTGTCTGTCTGTCTGTCTATCTATCTTGTATTCTGAGAGTCCAGTGCCTCTCATACAATAGGGGCTTCATGCAGGTTTGTTTAGTAAATTATTAAATGGATAGTCTATGTGCGTCAGCTGTTACTGGTAATTGTGATCAGTTCTTTGCTCTGAAAATAAGGCGAACTGTGGAGAACTTAGATGTGTTTAACACCCACACACATATATGTGTTTTTGAGAGTAAAGATGAAAAATATTTGGACTTTTTTTAGTCTTAAAAACATTTTGTTTGCTCATTACATTGGTTTTCTGAGTAAATATAAATCAATGTAAAACTCTTTGGTTCAACACAAATACCAGAAAAAAAATATATTCTTGAAAATGTTTCTGTTGTCATTGTGGAAAATAAATGTTAATGACCATTTTGTTTTCATTTAGGGTATTTATGAGGGTAAGAGGGAGGAGGAGGTCTCCGAAAGGATATTTATCACTCATTCCCCCTGAATTTCATAAGACAAAACAGCATCAGAAGACAAATTCCATGCAAATGAGATTGTGAGGATAGGAGGTAGGAGAGAATTGTACTGTGCAATGGTAGGGGCTGAGGAAGGATGGAGAGAGGCAAGATGTACAGGTGGTAGTCACTATGGGTAGGTAACCTACCCCTTTGGATTTAGATGGCTTGGCAAAAGTGCCATTTGCCTCTCTGTAGTTTTAGCCCTACAGCTATTCTTTCTAAATAGGAAATAAGCTCATTTGTTTCAAGTGGTTTATTTTTGTTTCTTCTTGAAAGGAATCTACTATGAAATCTTGTTAAGTTCCTTTCCATCCTGATTCTAATCTAAAACATAATAACATGTCTTAATAACTTTAGCGGTTTTCTCTTTTACTAGTAATCTCTGGGATATTTTTTCTATGAGAATCTAAACAAAGGTGAACTAAGATGGAAGTAGAAAAAAAATGATTATATTAAGCTATCCAAGGTTTATATATGTCTAGTCAAGTGAAAAATTGTTCTTTCGGTAATCGTCTGCTCACATTATTCATTGGTGTCTCTGGTCACTTTTTAACAGCCTTGTTTGAGAGAAGAATAAGTTCTATAAAAATATAACTGGAAAACAAATGCAAAAACTACATTCTTCATTAAGATGAAAAGTCCCTCAGAAGCTCATAAGTGAGGAAACCAGATCATTGCGGTCATTAATCTTTTGCTGAATGTAGCTGTTTATCAGTTCCTTTTTGCTCTCTTTTCTTCTGTGTGTGTGTGTGTGTGTGTGTGTGTATGTGTAAAAAAAATTCAACAAGTCAACTTCCCTGATCAACCACTGATAAAGTGAGTTTCTGTAATGCAATTTATCTTTAAAGGAGTACATTCCTTGATCAACTTTACTTGCTTCCCTGGTGTTATTTCCTCAGTCCTTGCTTCCCTGGTGTTATTTCCTCAGTCATTAGTTTAAATAATTCAAGATGCAAACATGCAAAGATTCTTTCTTTATGGCGGAAAAAAAAAGAAGAGGGTGATGTCATTGTAAGAATTTATCAACTTCTTCCTACTTGTATGAGATTTAGAAAATGAAAGTTTCTTACAGCTCATTTTTGCTGATGCCAATTAAATCACTTGTAGGTTTCTCTAAAAACAACCATAACCTTACTTATGTATTCATACTTGTGCTTTAGCCTTACATTGGGTGATTATTAATCACTCAATTTTCCTATTGTAAAATGGTATTTGCAATTCATATTTAAATTAGCACTGGTATTTGCTTTCTGCTTATCAGTGGGAGGTTGTATGTTAAGCTTCTGGACTACTAATGTAGAGTTCTGGAAAATGTGTAAGCCCTGAAGATGACATGCAACCTGTTAAAACCTAGAATTTTCATTTCAGAATGTCTAGATGTGGGTCCTGCTCATTTCTGTTGTAGGATATTGGGTTGCCTACATCATTATAAAGCATACATCTTCCTCAAGAAGTAAACTTTTGCTGAGTTGAGAAAAGAAATCACATTAATAAGATGTTATGGAGTGAAAGGGAAATTAAATCAGATGTGATGAATAATGTCTCCCTGAAATCCTGTTATAATTTATCTCACTCTGACTTATTAACCTCCCTAGACAGCCAATGAGTGAAGAGTTTTATGAGACAATTTTCTAAAGTGTCACAAAGGACCAACATCTTTGCCTTTCAAAGACAATAACTGATATATGTGTGGTCCTCAGTATCAACAGGACTTAAGAACAAATGCTTGTATTTGAAGAGGGAGCCATAGCCTTTTCTTTACTTCATACAATGCAATTTGTTTTCAAAGAATATACATTCTCAGTGATTTACAAAGTTTATACAAAGAAATTGTGGCTTCAAATACAGTCATGAGTACAGAATAATAGTTTAGTAAATACTTATCAATTGAATTTAATTGCACATGAATATCAAAGTGAGAATTCATATTGCATTAGCAGTTGACCTGTTTACCCTTTCTTGATGGTATCGTGATTCTTACTTGACATCCGTTACCTTGTAGTCATTGACTTAGCACTGGATCATCCATCATACCTGGCATGTACTCCAACCACATTCTGTCTTATTGAATCACCCTATTGCTTCCAGCTACAGCTCAAGTACTTTTTCTTAACTGAGTTCTTTCTTTAATGCCCCATCCCCTCTATGGCTAGTGTTCTTCCTCTCTACCTTCTATTTAACTACTTTGTATTTATTCTCTTTATATTTATTCTTTTTACTTACATATATATGTATAATTTCTCCATTAGAATGTGAACTCCTCACAAAAAAGAATTATTTTATTGCTGTATGTATGTCCCCAGTGCTTAGCACAGTGCCTGACACAAAGCAAATCCTTAGTAGCTTGTTGACTGATTCATCAATAGCTATTGGTAATGAAAGGGACAGTGTGAATAATCTATTAACTTGTGAACTCTTGGAGGGCAAGGAATCAGTTTTTGCCTTTCTTTGTGTATTTAGCCTCATTACTGGGATGTGGTAGGAACTCAGTGCTGGTTGAATTGACTTTATTTGTGGAATGATTCCCTCAGTTTAGCTCCAGCCAGAGCAATCTAGCCCAGGAAAGTGAAGCCCCATGGCAAAACATGAGACTCAGTTGAGGGCCTAATTTTATGTTGTTACTGGGGCAGGACCCCTTTGATAGAAATTTATCTTGGCTCTTGTAAATTAGGGACACCTCCACCGACTCTTCAGAGAGTCTTTTCAGAGCCTGGAATGCAAAGGTAAGATATTACCTATATTTAAGGAAGTGGTGCTATGTTGGTCTAATCTTAACAAAACAGAAAATTACAAGGAGCTCAAACCAAACAAAAAGCAATAGGGGAGTATTTAATGACACAGGTATTTTTAGTAAACTTGCTGTTGAAGTTCAGAGGTTTAGGGGTGCTGGGACCCTGAAATCATGACATGAGGATCCTGCCCAAAAGAATTTGACCCAAACCTTCTTTCAGCCAAAGGCAAGGTTTATTAGAACACCTGCCATATTAGCCAGACTCTTAAGGAATCTGAACATTAGTGAGATAGGCTAGATTATAAGAATCTGAGCACCTGAATGGAGACAAGATGGACTTTATATACAGAAATACTGTGGGAGAGATGTAGGAGTGGCCAAGTAGTCTGCCAGGACTGTGAAGTAATAGAATGCCAGGAACCTGGACCACATGGCCAAGGGAAAATGGCCAGTTCGGGGATGTTTGTTGTCATGAGATATTGGCATTATTCAGATTCCCCATAAGCCCCTCCACTTGACAAGTTAACAAATACTTAAGGTGCCAGATACTGTGCTAAATGCTAGAGCTAAGAAGAAAAGTAAGGGTCGGGGCTGCCCTCAAGGAACTCACTAATTGGAGAAAAATGCAAATATCTATATACATACAGAATGCATACAGTGTAGATATGAGGTAACCTGGGAGGAAATGTACTAGCAGTGGGTTGGAGCCCAGGGGACAGAACTTGAAAAGGCCTTTTGCAGAAGGGAGGTTTTACACAGTTTTGAAGGCAGCCAGGAGGCAGAAGTGAGGAAGAATATCCTAGGAATGGGGGACAGCCAGTAAAATGGGATGGAGTTGAGAGTAAATCACTGTACATACATTGTTGTCTTGTTCAGTTATTTCAGTGGTGTCCAGCTTTTTGTGACCACACTTGGAGTTTTCTTGGCTAAGATACTGGAGTAGTTTGCCATTTCCTTTTCCAGCTCATTTTACAAATGAGGAATCTAAGGCAAACAGAGTTAAGTGATTTGCCCAGGGATATATAGCTAGTAAATGTCTGAGGCCAGATCTGAACTCGGGTCTTCCTGACTCTAGGCCTGGTACTGTGCTACTTATTACTTTTCTGAAAACAAACAAAAGTGCTATACTTATTAATCCATTATTAATGCCTATTACTACTCTTCTTCTACAGAACCTGTCATGTGCTTTCTCACCTCCATGCTTTTTTTTTCTGCTCTGATTTCTTTTCTACCTATCCCCAACATATTGTTATTTTTGTTTAAGGATCAACTCAAGGGCCACATCTTCCAGGGTCACATTCCCATTCTATTTCACAGCGATCTTTTCATCCTTTGAAGTCCAATTACCCTTCTCATCTATGCTATTTATTTGACAATCACTTTGGAGAGGCCACATTGAGTTCAATGTATACTACTAATTCACTCTAAAAGGTCTCTGGGTAAAAACATCTGCAGCTTTTGTGCATTTTTCAGAATCACAAACTAATTGTTTGTATCAGCTAACTACAACTTCCCAGCAGGTTGGACGAGTCATTCTGCTAGAAGACATATTTGTGACTGGACCTGATTCAGGGCAGTGTGGTGTTTTTAGATTTAGCACTGAAAAGAAATGACAAACTCATAGACCATGTAGAAGTTAATAAAAAGAAATTTAGTCAATCATAGGATTAAAAGGATACTCAGCAAAAGCATTTAAATGGTAGAGTCAAAGCCAGCTTCTCTGTCCCAGTTTTTGTCAGTATACGGTGTTGGTCAGACCATAAGGAAGTGCTCCTGAAGCCTACTGGCCCAACTTTATGTACTGAAGTCCCAGGAAGCTGCAACAATGATCTGAGCCTTAGCCTAGTGAATCCATTAAGTCTTAATGATGATTTTGATATCTTTTAAGGAAAACAAAAACACCTTAACCTTCATGGGGTAGTTGCTGCTTTTGCAACAGAAGCCAGGACTAATTTCAAGGAAGAGAAGATAGAAATTCCTTCTCACTCTCAAAGGCAAGGAACTATTCTTTCTCAAGATCTAGATTCTTTATTTTTAGTTCTTTCTCTTCTCTGCTGCTAGAGGTCATATTTTTCAGACTTGTATTCTATTTCAATTGAAAGTACATTTCAAATTTTCTTCATTTTTGGGGGGAGTCTCCTTTAGCAAGCTGTTAATTTGTTTTTTCATGATTTTCTTGCATCACTCTCATTTCTCTTCCCAGTATTTCCTCTACTTCTCTTACTTGTTTCTCAAAAATCCTTTTTTGAGCTCTTCCACAGCCTGGGACTGACTCATATTTTTTCATGGAGGCTTTGAATGTAGGAACCCTGACTTTGTTGTCTTCTGGTCATATGTTTTGATCTTCTTTGTTACCAGAGAAAGATTCTATGGTCTGACATTTTTTTTTTGTGAGGTTTGCTCATGTTCCCAGCCAATTACTTGAGTTTTAAACTCTTTGTTAAGGTAGGAGTCTGCTTCCAGTGTGGAGAATATGCTGTCCCAAGCTTTGGGGATTTTGTGCAGCTGTTTTCAGAGATACTTCTCGGGCCGTGAAAATTTTCAGTTCTTCCAAGGTGTTGTGATCAAGGGAGACATGTTTACTCCTTTCCTGGTCTGTGCTCTGGTCTGTGAGTGACCACAAGCACTCTTTTCTGCCTTGGAACTGTGAGGAGGATTGTCTCTTCTTTACTGCCACAAGCTTCACCACACCAACACTCCTCCTTGCCCCAGGACCATCACCCAGAATTGTGATCCAGATCCAAGCACAGGCAAAGCAAGAGAATCCTGCCTGAGCACCAGCAAAGAGATCCCTGCAATTCCCCTCTTATCAGCCACTCGATTCCCCCTCAGTCTGTGGGCCAAGAGCTCTGGAAGCAGTCGCCTCCCTGGGGTTGAGGCAGAACTGGGGCTGGGAATGAGCTACTCTCTCACCAAAGTCCTACTGACCTTCTAAGTTGTCTTTGGCATTTGTGGGTTGAGAAGTCTGGAAACCATCACAGATGCCTGTGATTAGTCCCCTGAGGCCTGCTCCAGGTTCCCTGAGGCCTGGTCTTTGCCTGCACACCCTGCACTTCTCTCCCAGCCCCAGCACAATAGAACTTTCCAATCAACCATCCAGGTTGTGTTGGGCTGGAAATTTGTTTCTCTTGGTCTTTTTGTGGGTTCTGCTGCTCTAGAATTTGTTTAGATTCATTTTTACAGGTATTTGGAGGGCTTTGGGGGAGGACTGCTTTCACTCTGCCATCTTTGCTCTGCCCTCAAGTACTTTTCAAATTTTCAAAATTTAAAGAGTGTAGCGGATCTTTGAGAATTCAATGATTGCCTTCTAATTCAAACCTTTTGGTTCTGTTCTCTATCCCTTCTGATCTGGGATTGATTAGGTATGCTGGAGGAAATCATCTGATCAAGGATTCCCCCCTCCCATATGATGCCATGTATGAAATAATTGTTAAAAAATGTGATTTTGTTTTGTATTATCTGAAAAATCTTTCTTTGTAACCTCTGTGTGGACACAGTTTCACTAAAGTAAAGCAAATACTTTAAGCTAGACTCTTCATTTGTGACAGAAATATGTATAGTAGCACTGGGATTTGGAGGCAGAAATCTGGGGTTCTAGTACCACTTGAGTCATGAACAAACTGTATATCTTTGGGCTGGTAATCTCACCCAATTCTTCTCAGCTTTGTTGAAATTTCATTGAAGCTGTTACTTCTTTCACTCCTGCAAATCACTTTCTAAATTGTTTCCATATCTAACTATATGTACTCCATAAGGGTATGGAGTATGTATAGGTAGATAAACTCACTGTTCTGGATGCCATCCTTTGGGTCTTTCACCATTCACAAGTCCCTAAATCCCATTTCAACTGTTTGTTGTTTAGCCATAATTGTATCATGACTGGTAAATCTCTTCTGCACCTACATTTCTTATTCATGGCAATAAGTTTACATTCACTGGAGCTGATAACCAGTTATACCTAAAGACCATTTCTCTGGCTCTCCTTTGTGTCTCTTACCCTACAAGAATATCAGAAAGATTCAGAAAGTTAGCAGTCTAAAAATTCTCTAAAAAAGGTCATAGAAAATTTAAACATCAGAGATTCCAGAAAGAACCAGTGTAACCTTTGGTAACTTAGTTTCCTTAGGTTAGTTCTTACATCACAGGATAAGATCACTTTCAAGTGAGAACTTTCTTAAGAGATGAAGCATTATTTTCCTTTTCAAATCACAGGCTTTCAGGAATAATCTACAAATATAGCACATTTTTATTATTGTTTCAAACAGAGATCATTGTATTAAGGCAACTAGTGACAGTAGATAGAGTAATAGGGCCCAGAGTCAGGAAACTAGAATTTAAAACTGGTCTCAAAAACTTACTGTCTGTGTGATCTTAAACAACTCATTAAACCTCTGCCTTGGTTTCATCATCTGTAAAATGGAAATAATAATATCTACTCCTCAGAATTGTCATGAGGATCAAAGGAGACATTTGTAAAGTGTTCTGCCCAGTATCTGGAATAATAGGTTCTTAAATGGTTGTGCCCTCGTACTTCCTTTCAACAAAAATTAAAAACATAATGAAAAAAGAGTAAATGAGGATATAAATGAGTAAATAAAGCATTTGTTAAGCGCCTTCTATGTGCTAGGCATTGTGCTGAGTGCTGAGGACATAAAGAAAGAAAAGAGAAAAAAAAAGTCCATGTTTTCAAGGAACTTTTAGAATAAAGGATAGTGAACACACGATTAGGTACAAACAAGATGTATGTAAGATAAAGTTGAAGATAATCAGTAGAGAGGAGATATTTGCATTAAGGGAGATCAGGAAAAGAGACTGGAAAAGCAGAATGGGGACAGCCTAGGAAGAGCTATGAATATCAATAAAGTGTAGAAAGATACTTAAGGTTTTTGTTTGTTTGTTTTTTGCATAGGGAGGTACAATGGTGGAACCTGCCCTTTAGGAAGATTAGTTTGATAGATGAGTAAAGGATGGACTGGTGTGGGAAGAGGCTTGAGGCAGTAAGAAAACCAGAATGCCTTAATATTTCAGGCATGAGATAATGAGGCACAGTATAAGAGTAGTGGCAGTGGCAGAGGAACAAAGGGAGTATATATGAGAGATATTAAGAAGATAGAAATGACAGGACTTGGCAACTGATATGGGGTGGGGAGGGGAAAGACACTTGCAAGTTTGGGTCACTGAGAGATTTGTGGCTCTTTGAGAGTAATAGAAAAGATTGTTGTTGAGTCATTTAAGTTGTATTTGACTCTTTGTGACCCCATTTGGAGTTTTCTAGGCAATGATATGGAATGATATCTTGTATAATACTGGAGTGTTTCGTCATTTCCTTCTTTAGCTCATATTACAGATGAGGAAACTGAGGTAAACAAGGTTAAGGGACTTGTCCAGGGTCACATGTAGTTTCTAGTAAATTTGTGAGGCTTGATTTAAACTCGGGAAGAGAAGCCTTCTTGATCAAGCCCACTATGCCACCTAGCTGCCCAATAGGAAAGTTTACTGATTAAAAAAAATAATTACTTTCTTTGTGTAATGTCCATGTGCACAGAGGTAATTAGTTATTACTTTTAATTATGTTCATGACAATGGTGATAAAGTAAAATGTTTTGAAACAAAAATGCATGGCAGGTATTATATAGATACATAGCTATATTACAACATAATTTTTTTTTGTTACCCTATGTATTTTATCCCTTTAAAAATGTTACTCTGAGGAGTATATTGGCTTCACCATACTGCCAAAAAGGTTCATGACAAAAAAAGAAGTTAGGAACCTCTACCCCAAAGTTTCTTATTTATGTAAGGAGTTGAAGTAATACTTTATTAGTTCTAAACTGTTAGAAGTAGAATAAGGAAGATTTAGCTCAGTTGGAAACAGTTTTCTCTTTTAACCAATCTCATTTTGCTAATTCCAAAGCCACTTTCCCCCTCATCTTGTAATTAATTTGTCTTTTTCCTTTCTCTGCCACATGAGGCATGAGTCGATTTCATTTGTTACTATTTATACCTAATTTGATTCCATTAGCTGGCCATAACACAAGGTTCTCATCATGGCTTCTGTGTTATTCGGCACCAATTTGACGCATCATGCCACTCAGAGAGATCATTCACAGTCTTTTTAGGTCTCATGCATATGAAAAATCATGCTGGATGACAGTTTCTCCCAATTTAGGGCACCATTCTCTTCCATCTCTGCCTGTATTATTGATAACCCTCATTGGATAAAAGGGAATTGGCTGCAGCCCAATCTGGAAGAAAATGAAACAGTCCTGATGATTAACTCTAAATGTAACCTTGCTCCACTATTGATGTTAATCTTGCTTTCTACCGGACATGGACAAACATTAAATGTTATGTGTTTAAATCTGCGTCTGACCCATACCAGCCTGAAAACAAAAAACAAAACCAAAAAATTTTACTTATTCCTACCAATTCAAATCCTTCTACTGTGCATTGTACAATTTTATGTGAATTGCTAAAGGGATATTTACAGGTGATTCTAGCACATAAATATGGGTTTCGAAAATTCTGTTGTAACTAGGTTATGTGAAGTGTTCACTTTTCAGCTATGTTTACTTTATGGCTCAGAATAGACAGAAACCCTAAAATGAGTTTGTTCTTCCTATTATACTTATCTTGGTTTAGATTTTAGAGCCAGGACCACATTTTCTTGTCAATACTCCATTATCCTGATTATGATAATGACAAAATAACCTTTCACAAGAATAAGGCAACTGAAAAATTCACCAAATATTGTGACAGGTTATATGCAAAGCATTCTCTGGGACAATGTCTTGGGCAATGGGGGAAATATAAAAATGAATCCTCTTCCCATACTCAGAGAGCTGACCAGCATTCATTTTAGAAGCATTTAGAAAGTAGCTGTTATGTGCCAGGCCCCTGGCTGCGCCGTATAAAAGTGAAATTGTCCCTGTCTTCAAAGAGGTTACATTCCAGCTGATGAGATTCATTATAGTCACAGATATATAAAACACATTCAAAATGATAAAATGACTAAAGGATCAAATATTAACAACAGGAAATTCCTCTTGGAATAACCGAGAGAAAACTGAAACAATAACATCAACATTTTAAAGAAAAATAACTTTAAATTACTTAAGAACTCTTAGCTATTCCGTGATCAGCAGTGCTTCCAGAGCACCAGTGATAAAACATCTTCCTTCCCTCCTAACAGAGAGGTGATGAACTCAAGGTACAAAATGAGTCAGCAGTTGTGGACATGGCCAGTGAGAGAATTTGGTTTGTCTGTTCATGTTTGTAGCAAAAGTTTTCTTTCTTTTTTTCCTGTTTCCCCCTTTCTTCTCTCCCCCCCTGCCTCTCTCTTTTAATTGGAAGGGTGATAAGAAAGGAGGGGGAAAGAGTAATAGCAATAGGTTTAACAAAAAAGAAAGGAAAAGATGATCATTGAACTATTTCTTTGATGCATAGAAGGAAACACAGAAAAGCACACACTCACATATGCTTGAAGGAGGCAACAGCTGAATTGACCCTTTGATCTGAAGTTGTAATTCCAAAAGGAACAAGTAAAGAAGGAATGTATTTCAGGCAAAGAAGAAAGACTGTACAAAAGCTTGGAAGTTAGAGAAGGAATCCTGTTTATTGGGAATAGTAAATTGGTCAGTTTGGCTGGAGTATAAAATATAGCTCAATGCAATACTTAGCACATAGTAAGGCTTTAATAAATTCTTGATGATGCATTTACAAATAGCCATAGAAAAATAGAACATGGCAAGTGCATAAGAGAAATACAAGCCAAGTGCTGCATAAGATATGAAGATGGGAGGGTCATTTCTGAAAAACAAAACAAAACATTTGATACGTAGAGACTGACAATGTAACTTCATCAGAAGTAAAATGAAGATAAAATTTGGAAAAAGACAGTTGTCATTCCTTAAAGTATTCATTTTCTGGAGTATGCTGAATGACTCCATTGAGAAGAGTCTAAATAGTTATCCAAGACACCTTAGTCTGTGTATGGTTACTCAGGTATCTATTCACAAGAAGTAGGAGAATTCAGAGCACTCGTGTTTAGAGTTGTATTCCTTTCTTTTGGCTCTTCCTGTTCTTATATATGTTCATTCCTTCACAGGGGTCATGTCCTGGTACTTCCATTAATAACATTTTTTCAGGGAAGGTTAAAGGCCTTATAACTCAAGGAACATGTCTATGATCCTCTCCTCCAAAATATCTATCACAATCATCTATTTATATGATTCAGTAAAATTATATGATATTTATTTTCTGTTCAATTTCTTAAACTTCTTTTAGCAAATTCTCTAGGCCTCTAATGATCACCTGTTGGCCCATACAAAAGAGGGAAGTCACTCTAATATAATAATAACAACAGTAATAATAATAACAACAATAACATTCATGTAGCACTTTAATACTTGCAAAACACTTTACAAATACTCTCATTTTATCCTGAGAAAAATCCTAGTAGCTAGATGTTATTATCATCACCATTTTACAGGGGAAGTAACTGATTGAGACAGTTGCTAAATGATTTGCCCTGGGTCATTCAGGAAATAAGAGGAGTAAGCATAGCAGAGTGTCAGATCAGAAATTCAGGCCATGAGCAAAATCTGACACCTTTTAGGTTTTGCTTGTTTTGCTTTGTTTTGCTGTGAGGGGTCTTATGAGCTAGTGGTCATCTGTGTGAGAGCTGAATTTCCTAAAGTAAGTTCCTCAGAGGCGAAAGTCATGAGTTGGGCTTCTTTCTGAGAATATAACAAGATCTAAGTCAGATTCCTACCCACCCCTACCCTGCCTCTCAAATTTCTTTTATCCCAACTTTCTCTGGTTAACCAAGGATAACTGTCAAAAATCCTAATGCTTAAATATAAGAGGAGAGGTGACATATCATAAATACCTTTCTTCTCCTTCATTCCCTGTCTTTATCTCCTTGTGAAGTGAGAAATTATCAGCACATCCCAGATTTAGGTTATTTTCTGTTCCCCTGCACTACCCTCTACAGACATGGAGATGTTCAGCCTCCTTGTCTCTAGCATTCAGGAAGGCTGTAAAGAATCTCCCTTAATAGAAGTCATTCTGATATGCAAGTTTTATGATCTCTCTGGATCTCTCTGGCTTTTTCTCTCTGTCTCTGTCTCTCTGTGTCTGTCTCATTCTCTCTTTACCTCCTCCTCCCCACACCGTTATTAGTTGTACATGCTGATTGACCGTAGAATCATTCACCAGCAGATCAGTTGCCAGAAAGGAGTATTATCCTCTGTCAAATAGCTGTTACACAGAAATTAAGATGGGTAGGAGTATGATTATATTCTTTCCCCCTCTTCCTTTCCCTTCCAGGAAAAACAAAACAAAACAAACAACCCTCCAGAACAAAAATGAAACAAACACAAAGAGATCCACAAAAATAGCACTTACATAGCTGTATCTTTATTATTCTGAGATTAACTGGTAAGTTCTATGAAATAATGATAGTCACAAGCCTGAGCTAGAACTCAAATGGGGTACCAAGGAATAGAAGAATATTCTAGTTCTTTTATAAGGGTCTTTAATTTCAATTTAATTCTTATGAATTTGTGGAAAAAAAACACAACGCTTCCCCTATCCTTCTTTCTATTGGTCCCCTTTTTTTGGTTGTAGGAGAACTGAGACAAAAGGGAAAAAAATAAACTCTTACTCTTTTTCATGAAGTTTTTTGAAAAAAATAAATTTCTTCCAGTCACATAGATGTATCAAGTAAAATAAAATATAGAGAACATTTTTGCAAACCTGAAAAAAACCCTTAAAATACCATATAAATGGAAAGTATTGTTTCTATTTTAAAACATCATCTTTTTGAAAAAATACTTAACATTATTATTTGTTCCTATTTATATGTGAATATAGCAATATACATATTCATGATTTTTAATATCCTTACTTTCTTATTCTTCGATAGTAAAATAGATTTTTAGAAAATCTGTATATTTAGTAGAAAATTGGGAGGGGAGGATCAAGACAACTTTTAAGTTTTCTTTTTGATTTTGGGTCTAGTGGGTAATTAATTTCCTCCCTTATTTATTTAGGAAGCTTCATATTTCCAAAATCAGATTTGTAAAAAAGGCTTTAATGATCATTTTGAAAAACCTGTCAAAATTAGATCATACATAGTAAAATTCCTGTGTCTGAAACCTGATGTTTCTAAACACATTGAGTATCCTTAGAGGGGAAAAAAAA
Organism: Phascolarctos cinereus; assembly: GCF_003287225.1. Taxonomy (NCBI): domain Eukaryota; kingdom Metazoa; phylum Chordata; class Mammalia; order Diprotodontia; family Phascolarctidae; genus Phascolarctos; species Phascolarctos cinereus. Next base: position 161,395,436 of record NW_027556402.1, read on the forward strand.
TCATTCACAGATGTGCTCTTAATGTCATGATCACGATACTGTGTTGCTTTGGCTATTTTCTTTTTAAATCAAATAGAGAAATATTATAAAATGACTTCTGACTACTTAATGTTTACTATTCTTTAAAATAAAACAGCTTAAAATTAGATGTGTCCCATTGAGCATTACAAGTAAAATGTAGTAATGACTTTTATTTTCTAAACTTATTTACCATCACTGCTGTTGCAATTAGGTTGTATTACTTCAATTCTTACCTCTTAGGTATTTGTTGTCATTACTAATTAACCTCCTGCATCTACCACTTACCACCTGTTGCATTGGGTAATTATATCACTTCACTACTCTGGCCTCCAGTTTCCTTATTTACAAAATGAGAAGGTTGGATTTTATGACCTGTAAGGTCCTTTGAAGATTTAAATCTATTATCCTATCTTGTGATCAGGAGCTCAGGGGTGTTATTTAGTAGGAAAGGACACCTTAAAATTCAACAGAAGCCTAATACAGATACTCTTTTTCATAATTCTCCACTCCATATATATTTAAATAGGTGCATTTTTTTTAATTCAAGCTGATTTTAAAAAATGTATCTGAAAAACCTGGGGAATACTTATCAGACCATCCTTTTCTTAAGCAGCTATGACAATACAATTTTCCCATTGTGAAGACAAAGCAGCTTATATTTTCACTTTAAAAAAGTTTGAACTTTAAAACTTATGACTAGAAGAGGAATCTTTGGGAAGGAATATTTGCTTTGCTAAATTGGTTTTAAATTATCTTTTCTACTGACAACAGAAAATGCTGCATAGAGCATGTGCAGTGGGAAAGCTTGGTTAGACTGCATACTTAATTACTTGGTTGTACTAGAGCTTTACATTGTCGCTACTAGAACAAATAAAGAGCTATTGGATTTTCTGAAATAAGAATGATAATACTATCTTTTACTTAGTTAGAGAACTTTTGCTGGCACCTCTGTGAGATCTGGAAAATTCTTCTTCCAGCTGTACTTTGACTACCTTCTTAAAGAGAATGGGTATGGGAGGGGATATTTCATTAAATCACATAGAGAAATGAATGTCAAGCCAAGGGGAGGACTTTGAACATTGGGTGCTTAAAAAAAAATGCTTGCTTAATTGGCTAGAAAAGGAATTTATAGATGATTCATTTAAGATATGTAGATCCTTTTTATAGGCCTAAATTATTTCAATGACATTCACACAAATATCAGCCCCTATATTTAAACATCGGCCAATAATATTTATTTAGCACTTCGGATCGTAGGATCATAGACTTGGACCTGGGTCTATGTCAATGCTATTACTTTACAGATGAGGAAATTGAGAACCAGAGGGGTTGCAACTTATCCTAAGTCACACAAAAAGTAAATGGTAGATATGCTGAGATTTGAACATTTGACTTGGAACTTTGTTGAGTTCTAATTAAAAAGTAAATACAGTACCCATCCAATTCTTCATCTTTGGCTGCTCAAATTAAAAGAGAGAGAGAGAGAGAGAGAGAGAGAGAGAGAGAGAGAGAGAGAGAGAGAGAGAGAGAGAGAGAGAGAGAGAGAGATTACTTTTTATAAAGCAAACCGCTAATGTGAACAGTCAACATTTATGCTTCTTTAACTGTAATAAGAGTTATCTTTCTTCTTAGTATGACAGTAAGCATGAAAACAAGAAAAGAACAGATTTCTTATTTTCACCCTTCCCTTCCCATAGAAAGATTCTGGAAGAAGTCATTTGACCTCTTCGAGTTGTTAGATTTGTTTAAAAAATGTATAAAATGTATGCTAAGTCATGCTTGAAACAAATGTAACCAACTGTTCTTGACATTAAAAAGTCATAATCAATTTGACATCAAAATGATAGGGCCTTTATTTAGAATACTCAGTGCTTCTGAGAACTTGTGGAATTACAATTAAATGACTAAAATTTAAATAACATTTAAAACTAAGTCTAGTGTAACTTGTTTGATAAAACAAACCATTAATATATTTTATATGTTTTAGACATTTAAAGCATGTTCATATCTATATTGTTGAGTTGGATTCCTATGCTAGTCTAAACAAGTTTCCTAGCAGCGGGGCCAGGTCAAAAATTAACCTGTCTCCAAGAGTCTTTTGAATCATCTTTGGCTTGAACATCAATGAACATATTAAAGCAGAATTACTCATTTTATTAATTCTTGATGAATCCTCATGGTTTACTTTGAAATAAAACAGATTATTAACGCTTAAAAAAAATACAAATACATACCAGCTTCCATCTCACTATCCTGTTGTCAGTATGGCAAAGGACAAAGTTATAAATGCATTAGTGTCCAAATACTTCTTGCTTTTTGAAAAACAGTCTGGTTATGAGTAAGCATAAAGAAAAGTACTCTTTATTAAAAACTAAAAGGGAAAATCTATTCTTTCATTCCTGGATTAGGGAAATAACAGCAAAAACTTAGGAATCATGAAAATAGTCTTTTGATTGAACATACATCATATAAGAGGGAATAATATGAGAACAGGATAGAAAGGGAGATTGGTAGCCACATCTATACAGATTTGAATGATCACTTCTGGGGCAAAGATGGAATAAATCTAATATCTCTTTCATGTGGAAGCCTTTCAAGTATTTGAAGAGAGTTATGGAATCCTCCTAAGACTTCTCATCTTCACACTAAAAATCTATAGTTCCTTCACCTCTTCCTCAGGTTGAAAAGATCTCAAAGCACTTGCTCCTCTCTATTGCCAGATTTTGGATGCTTTCTGAAGTGAACAGGGTAATGCCTGTGTGGCCACACTGGTTGATTGTAATAACATCTAACTCGCACATCTCCAGATAAAAAGTAAGTTACTGAAATAGTTAATGTAAAAGTAATGACAGTTGGGCCATATTTATGGTGATCACATGGAGAGGCAGGGATGCTTGAGTGTTATTTTAGAGATAAAATAGACTAGATGGGCTGAGGGAGAGAAGAGAAGTCAAAAGTATTTGAGGTTTCTAGTCTGGGTGCTTAGGAGAAGCACAATACCAATTATAGAAATAAAAAAGTCAAGAGGTGGATCAGGTTGGAAGGGAAAGACATTAAATCTAATTTTGCTCATGTTCATCTTGAGTTATTGTTATATCCTACTCCATTACTCTCCTGTAGACATCTTTTAAAATTACTTTTTTCCAGTCTAAGATTTTGAGTCTATGTTATTACTGAGATATCTGGATGAGATCATCCTGAAGAGGATGTTAAAAATGTGTCTGAAGCTCAGGGTTGACAATATAGATTTGAGGTTCATTCACATATATATGCAAGAGCTGAAGCCACGGAAATGTATGAAATCATTTTAGAGAGATAGAAGAGGAAAGAGAAGAAAACGGTCAAGGACAAAGCCTTGAACAATGTCTACTTTAAGGTACCAGTAGAATGGAGTAAAAGTCAGTAATAATCATAATAATAATTACAGCAACAACAAAAACAGCAGTGATAGTTATCAACGATGTAGCAGAGGGTCAATGGTGGGAAATAATGTGATTTTTCAAAAGGATAAACAATTTTAAAAAGCCATTAAATTTGTTTATTAAGAGATCACTGGTGACTTTTGACAAAGAAGTTTCAACAGAATAGTTGATAATGAGACCAAGATTACAAGGGGATATGGTATACATTGATAATGACAAGGTAGAGATGGCTAAGGGATTTGACACTGACTAGGAAGGAAAGGTATAAGATAGCAGTTCTAAGGCCAAGATCAAGGTAAACCTTTTAATTTTTTACCCAAATAGTTGGGATTTTTAAACAAAGAAATGACTCAGCACAGAAAAAAGATTAAATATATAGAGTGAAAGGGGTTGACTGGTGAGTGAGGTCACAGAGAAGGTAGATGGGAATGGGATCAATGTAGATGTAGCTAGCATTAGAAAAGAGGAGAAGACTATCTGAAAGAACAGAGGCTGCATCAAGATGGAGAGAAGTTTTGGGGTCTAGTGAGGAGAATTTAAGAAATATTTACATTAGAATTTTCTTAGTGAAATGGAAAGTAAGGTCATCTGCTTTAGTGATATAAATAACAGGGTTGATGAGCACCAGTGAATGTCAAACAGATTATACATCATTTATTCATCATGAGTTAAATGGCCTACTTTCATGCTTTTCCAGCAATATCATTTAATCTCAACATGAAAATGGCAAGAGTTGATTGGAATTATTGTTTATATTCAATCAATCAATAAACATTTATTAAGTGCCTACTATGTGCCAAGCACTGTGCTAAAGGCTGGGAATACAAAAAGGGAAAAAAATAGTTCCTACCCTTGGTAAAGTGCCTAACATGCAATAAGAGCTCAATAAATACATATTAATTCATTGTAAACTACTTGAGGTTGGTGTCTATCTTATACTTCTTCCTTATTCCCCACAGTACCCAACATAGTGCCAAACACAGGATAAATATCCAGTAAATACTTGACTGATTGATGCTGATGATGGCTTTTTTTAGCGGTCCCCTACTTTATTCCTTATCTGCTTGTAGCATCACTGTATCTTAGCACATTGAACTCTTATAATCTATGCATACACATAGTCTCAGAAGGTGTCAAGGAGCTACAATTATCACTATTATGATATTATGGTATTTTTTGCTCCATGCCAAATTCTACATAAAATATTTTCAAGTTTGAACAATGTGATTAAAGATGGATAAAGAAGTAATAATTCTATTTCCTCAGTGTTTAGGCAACTTTTATGACTAATAAGTTATGGCTGTCATAATACAAGAAAGAAATCCAGATTGGGTGTAAGATATTTTGCTTTGTGCAGTGATACATATACTGAATCTAATAAAGGAATTTAATATTCTTTCAAGAGCTGATAAGAATTATTGACAGGTAACGAATTCAGTTATCAGCTTTTTGTTACTTTGGGTATTTTTTATTAAATCTGTGGAAGCTGATATTGTTTTTCTGATAACCTATTTTGTTAACATTTGTTGCAAAGTTTAATTTCCTAATACTTTTTTGGAACATTAGGAAGAGCCATCTTAGCGAGCTTCAATCTTCTTTCCTCCTTTTGTCTTCCACATATCACATTGTTTCACTTAAATTATCTAGGCTTTCTCCCTCCCTTGATCTCTCTCCCTCCCTCTTTCAGGTGAGAATTCATTTATCTGGGAAAAAAAACTTTTCTAATTAAGAGGGCTAGTCTTGTCAAACATTTATTATTACACCAAATGAGAAATTACTTCCTTCTGAAAAGAGATTCACATAACTTAAGGGGGGGAAAATGTAGATCTCTTCCAGGAGGAGCTTGCTTTATAAACTTTCAATCCCTTCAATTGCTTTCTGTAGAGCCAGCTCATAAATGATTCATACATTGCCCAGAGGTATAGTTAAGGAGGGCAAACCGATGTCAAGAATGCATGTTTGTGTAAAGTTCTATTAATAATGAATTAGCTCTCTTATAGGGCACAGGATATAGTGTCTCCATCTAATGAATGGTGAGTATTAAACTTGGTTATTTTTTTATAAAGAAAATGTCTCTGTTATAAAGCTAATATACATCCTCCCATTCTTTCTCATGATCTTTTCAGAACTATAACAAATGGATGAATGCTAACAAAATCAAAATGAATATCATGTTTAAAAATAATTAACTGTGGACTCATTTTAATTTGTACTTCAATAAACATAATGTATTTTATATCAGTGGAGTTTGTGATGATATATATTCTTTTTTTCTCCCAATATAATTCAAAAGACAGTTATTAAGTACCTGTTACAGTCAAACCCTGGCTCATTAGTGACTACTATCATCTGAAAGCGTGTGTTAGTTGTGGATTTTTTTTAACACCTTAGGTTTGTGTGTGTTCCTTTATTAATTAATTCCCCAGCATCTGAAATCCCCTCTTCCTTGCTTTCATGTCATAAAATCCCCATGTTTCTTCAAATAACAAGTCACATACCAACACTTAGATGAGGCCTTTCCTTGTTACCCCATTTTTAAAATTACTTGGTAATACTGTTGATCTTTACTTACTTCTGTAAATGGTATATCCCCCTAACAGAATTTGAGCTCTTTTGGGGTAAGGGTTATTTTATTTTAACCTTTGTATTCCCAGCATGAAGCATTGTGGCTTGCACATTGTAAGATGCTTAATAAATATTTGTTGAATTGAATTTTTTTAACTGAATTGGTACATCCAGTCAACAACTATTAAGGTCCTACTATGTGAAAAAAAATACTATGGGGGAAATTCACAAAGGAATGTTCATGTGCTTTTCTACATTCCCCTTTCTACTCAAATACGTATTTAGTTTGACTAACTTGTTCATGCAATTAGACATCACTTTTGAAACATGCTTCTTTTTAAGCCCTGAAGTTGTGACCATAGCCATAAAAAGGATGAAGTTCTCAAGGCACTGAGATTTATAGGGCTGACCATACTTGCACACTCCTTCCCAAACAGAAACAAAAGGAGTTTAATACCAATTGGGGAAGAGTAGTTCATTAAAATATGAAGATTAGGGATAATGTTTACCCCTAGGCTGCTATAATACAGCTGAGATCCCTCTTCTCCACACCCTTGTCTCTACTCATACAAATGAATGTCACAGGCTCCATGTCTCCCTACCCCTTAATTTCATTTATCTCAAAAAATAATTTGAAGATTCTTTTAGGGCTTCTTGCCCCTGAAACTTTTTCATGAAGTTTGCTTGTGGTTCTGGTTATACACATCAAAATGTATATAATAGCTTTTCTGGTATCTAAAAACTCTCATACATTTCTCATAAAATTCTACTGTTTTCAATCAGTACAAACACAAGTTTGGTGTTTTGTATAAAAAGTTTTAGTTTCTACTTAATTTGGTATTTTAAGTCTAATTTGCCTCTACCACTAAATAGAAACTTCATTTTGGTCAAGTAAATACACCACCACATAAGTAGTTCAAAAGTATAAATAGTTAAACTCCCTAATATATATATATATCCTTAAAACTTTCATTTTATAATTCATCTGAAAGCAACCAATCACAATGAACAATATATCAAAACCAAGTAAACCTGGAGTCTAGTCACAGCCCTACTATTAGCTGTAAATTGGCAAACCACTCTGGGCCTCAATTTTTTCACTCATCAAATGAGGGGGTTTGATCCCCTCCAGATCTAACATTCTTTTATTTTCTTGGGTATATCTGAATTCAACAGTGTGAAGGTTAATTTTTCATCCTGGGATTGGAGTCAGTGTGTCTAATTTACCTGCCTAGCCACAGCCCATGCAGGACTATTACCCTTTCCTCCTTCTCTCTTTCTATTTCTCCCTTCCAACTAGCCTTCAGTCTATTTAGAGGTCCTGCTTCCCATAAGGCCTCTATATGTTAAGAAAAGAATCATGGTGCAGTAGCACATTGGCTTTGGAATTAGGAGGGCCTGGATTTAAATCCCACATCATACACTTACTAGTTGTGTCACCCTGGGCAAATATTTGATCTTTATATATCCAATTTTCCTCATTTTCAGAATGATGTTAGGGAGAGAGGGGAGCTGTATTCAATTACTGATAAGGTCCTGTCTAACCCTAAACTGTAATCTTGATCACCTTGACTGGGGGAGCTAACAATATATGAATTTCAACTCCTGACCACCCTTGCCCCAGGGGATTTCAGGCTTAAATTCCTACAACTCTGCTTTCCCACTGATTGGTTTAATGGGAAGAGTACCAAATTTTGAGTCTCAGGACTTGATTTCCTATTCTGGTTCGGTCATTTACTACCTGTTGGACTTTGGGCAAATTCTCTGACCTTTCTAGTTTTCAGTTCCTTATCTAAAATGAAAGGATGGTACTTTCTAAAATTTCTTCCAAGCTATAGCACACTGTTCATTATTCAGTTTTTCATGCCTCTTCTTACGTGACCAAGAGGCAAAAAAGAAGCTAGAATTCAATGAAGCAGCTCCTTCCCCTAGCAACTTCTAACTTTTCTCAATCTTATTAATTCTTTTCCTTGATTTGGTACTTTCATTGGCCTGAGAGAAGAGCAACTATCCTCAGTTCTCATTCATTCAATGAGGCAAAGATTAGTCAAGTAAAACACACACACACACACACACACACACACACACACACACACAGAGAAACACACATGAATAAACACATAAACTCATGGGTGAATAAGTAAATACAAATTGCTCTTACGGTTGTGACCCAACATATTGACTTTTCTGGCTTTCTTCCACACTTCATTAAGACAGGAAGACACAAATTTAACTAGAGAAAGAATTAGTTGAAACTCTTCCATCTTTCCCAAGTCTTTATTCCTGAGGAAAGAAAAAAGAAGATATATCACTTAGCTTTTCCCCCTCTTAATAAATCAGAACACAACCTGAGGTCTTAAATTGGTTGTTGTCTGAATGTCAGTCTAGAACAGAGATTCCAAATGGAAAATTAGCTTTGGAGTTTTGGTGAAGCAAATAAAACCATTCAGAGAGAAGAAGTAAGCTTCTGGAAAGAAGAGAATCTACAGCACCATTATCAGAATCATCAATATATATGCATTTATAATATATTATCTTTACATAGCTCAATGGACATTCCAAAGCTCATTAGAGTTTATCTTATTTGATCTTTACAACAACACTTTGTTGTTAGTAGGGATGGATTTTTACATTACGGGTGAATAAACTCAAGCAAATTGCTGTATAAATGACATCCAAAGTAACAGATCTGATGAGTGATAAACATGAACAATGATCCAGTTCTTTTGATTCTTTGTCCATAACTATAGCTCGGTATTTTGAACTAAATTGTCTCTCAATGAATCTTTAAGCTCTAGAATTCAGGATCAATGTCCTATTTCTTTTTCTTATAATTAACTTTGTTTAAATTTATATATTTTATGTTAATTATAAATGAGATAATCATCAGCAAATATAAATGTTCCTATACATGAAGAAGGCCAAGAAAATAGAATGTTACATAACACATTACCTCTTATTTAGCAATATTCTTGTTTTCTGTCATTTTATTGGAAACACAAGGCATTTTATCCATTTCAGTATTTATATATTTAGGTAGATTTGTGATCTCCTGTTGCTATGCCCTTGAGGTGATGAAGGTCACACCCTATCTATTGTGGGTTAAGTAGCCATTTGATAGTTAACCTGGTGATTAAACTACAGTTTTTAACATTGGAGCTCAGAATGCACTGGATTGAGAGTTGAGAAGATATAAATTGAAGTAGCATTTCAGACATTTATTATATTATCTAATTCAATAAACATTTATTAAGTCCCTACTATGTTTGAGGCAGGGCAACCAGGTGGTTTGTAGATAGAGTGCTGGGCCTGAATCAGGAAGACTCATCATCCTGAGTTCAAATCTGGATCAGAAACTTACTAGCTACTTAACCCTATTTGGCTCAATTTTCTTGTCTATAAAATGAGCTGGAGAAAGAAATAGCAAACTACTCTATTATGTCTGCTAAGAAAACCCTAAATGGGGTCAAGCAAAATTGTACGTGACTGAAAAACAACTGAACAACAACAAATGTTGCAGGCAGTGTGTTAAGCACTCGGGATACAATTAATAAAAAGAATACAGTGTCTGCCCTCAAAGATTCTACAGTCTAAGGGGGGAATATCACATAAAAGGAAGAAAGAAAGCAGAAAGGGAAAAAACAGGACATCAGAGGATACCTAGTGTGAGGGCATCTTGTTCTCTGGAGTTAAAACCAGGCAAGACAATAGATAAAAATGAGAGTGAGATGACAGTCCAGTTTCAGCCAAGGAAGACATTAAGTAGTGTGACCCTGGACAACTGTTTGTGCCTCAGTTTCCCCATCTGTAAAATGATGATACTGTACTTGATAGCCTCCAAAATCCTTTCCAGCTCCAAATCTATGATTATCTCAACCTGTAATCTTACGTTCACACAGAACAACTGACTGAAAGATGTGTTCTGTGGAATATATCACTTTAATAATTTGAGAATGCTTTATTCTCCCATACAATAATATGTATCTATAGGAAAATAAACTCATTTTTCTCTCAACAGAGATTCTTAGACAACTTTTTATAAATTAATAAAATAGATATCTTTTTTGTACTAATTTTGTCAGTCAAAAAAAAAAAACACCAGGTCCCTGGTGACATATAAAATGCTTAAAAGAAAATTAGTGAGTCTGTGATTGATAGGTTATGAAGAAAAGTCTGTTCCCTTAAAAATATGAAGGAAAGAAGAGAAAAGTGATGCTGACTCCCACTTTCCCTGAGTCTCCTCTCTCTTGGCCCAAGCCATTCCTTCAAATAAGAATACGTCTCCTTCTGTGCATTTTTTCTATGACACCATTTGTGTTATTACATGAATAGGGAATTGGGCTCCAACAATTATAAAGTGCATGCATTTGTAAGGAAAAGTAAAAAGCAACAGGGGTACAAAGACAGGAAAAGAATGAAAAAAGAAACAATCCTACTTTAAGTACCTTATATTCTACTGGGATGACAAAATCATATAAAGATAAGAAGGCCCTGTACATAAAGCACAGGACTTAAGTTCAAATCCTGTCTCAGACACTTATTGGCTGAATGACCTTTAGCAAGTCTTATTAGTTAACCCTGGGCAAGGCACTTAACCTCTCAGTCTCTCAGTTTCTTTATCTATAAAATAGGGATAATAAAATCACATACCTTATACAGTTTTAGTGAGGATTGAATGGGTTAACACATGTAAAGTGCTATTCAGACTTTAATGTACTATACAAATGTTATTACTATTATTATCATAGAATCATAGATTTAGATCTAGAAGGGACATTAGAGATCATGGATTTGAACATCTTCAATTTCATAGATGAAGAAATTGAGGAGTAGAGGTTGTTTGCCCTAAATTACACATGTGGTAAGTCCTCCTTTGGCACCAATATTATTTCCCCTGTTTTTCTCCCAGGGTTTATTTCCTTCTCCCTACAGAAAGATCATGTAGCATAGATTAACAACTGGATGGAATCTATTAAGGGAACTGAGATTAGATAGATTAAATCACTTTCTGAAGGTCACATAGGTTAATAAGTGGCAGAGCAGAGACCCAAGGCTGGGACTTCTGACTTAGAATTTAACACTCTCTTGACTCCCACCTCCCCATTCCCCCACTTCCCCCCTTCAGCCTCCACCTATTTTCCTCCATGAGTTGACAGAAAACAGTTTCCATTTCTCAAGTTCACTTGTCCAAGATCTTATTAACTGTGTAATCTTGGGAAAGTTAATTGACTTTTCTTAATTTCAATTTCTTCACCTTTAAAATCTTACATTATCTTTAAAACTTAAGGTATTCATTTCTTTAATGCTCACATTTCCTACTTTCATGCATTCCTTGTTGTGAATAAAGTGTCTTGCAAATGGTGGGGGTACTTTGTGAAGTAAGTTATTGGTTTCAGCTTGAAAGCAAGTTGGACGAGTGAGTGTCCAGTTAATCTCTGCATAGTGACAATGATTTCTTTGTGGGTCTACATTAACATTGTCATGAAAGATAAAGAATTGCTGCCGTGCTGATAGTTTCAAAGGTGAAAAGGAAGACTGAGAAACTAGATCTATAAGTGTATTGACGTCAAAGAGAAGCAAAGCCACTTTGGGAGCATCAGATGAACTTCATGAGCTAGAAACCTTTAAATTCAAAGTAGACTTTGGGATTCTATAAGGGTAGGGTGACTTCGTCTCTCTATCTGGCCAGTAACAAGTCTTGCCTAAGTGAGCATTTCTTCCTTTTCTGTATCTCCAATCACATATCTATCTATCATGATTCCAGCTTTGCCAAGAAATAATCCAAGAGAGAACATTTCAACTTATCCCAACAGTGTTCAATATTTTGGGTTTTCTTCCCCAAAAAAATTTCTAGAAAAAAGGCAGAGGAGTAGCATTATTCCAAAATTAAAGCTCATATTACTTAGGAACATAGATCTGGATCTGGAAACTCTCAGAAGTCACCTAATTCAGTCATTTTACAGATGAGAAAACTGAGGCACAGAGAGGTTAAGTGAAATTGCCCAAGGTTACACAGGTGGGGAAAATCAAATGCCAGATTTAAACCCAGGCCCACTGATTCCAAAGCAAATGCTCTCTTCAGTGTGCTGTGCTGCCTCAAAGAAAAGCATTGCTTCTTGTCATTGAATTATGTATATAATATATATACACACACATACACACACCCCAATCATATACCAGTAATAACAACAGCTCATGGTTACATAATATTCTGAGGTTTACAAAGCATTTGTCATGTATTATCCCATTTGATCCACACACCATATTGGTGAAGTAAGTAGGACAAGTATTATTTTCCCTTTTTACAAATGGGGAAACTGAGGCTCAGATAATTGCCTTTACGTAGCAGGTAAGAATCTGAAGCAGGATTTGAACCCAGATCTCTCTAACTTCTAGTCCAGCACTCTATCTGCCCTATCACCCTGCTTAGAGTCTGGATCTGATATCAGGCCTTCTGAGATCAAGCCTAGAACCTGTTTCACTGTGTAATGTTGAATGTTCTAGTGGAAAAACAACAACAAAAACACATTATCCCAATAGCAATAGGATATGAAATAACACTTTCCAAAAAGCTCAAACTTTATAATTTAACAAAACATTAGTCACAAAGGAATAAATGAGGTTTTTTGTTTTTGGTTTTGGTTGTTTCTTTTTTTTTGGTTTTTTACTCCTATCTTGTCAAAATCTGAGCCTGTTACCCATTTACTTGTTCTCAAATCCCTCGGTAAGTGTGCCAATATGTTGAACAGCTCTCAATTAGAAAACAACATATGCCCACAGTATGATGAAATTTACTCTAAAGCTTTCTAAAGCTTGGTCTCTCACAGTTTAACAAGCTCACTATGGTGTCCTTTAAATGCAATAAAGCCCAATTTCCCACATGGGTATTTTGGATTTTCTTTCTGAAGTGTTTTGTGCTAGCTCCAGCAGGACCTTGCTGGATGGGCATTGGATGGGGGGTCTGGATTGTCCTGGCTGTGCAGCTCTGCTTCATTAACTTGTCATGAGATGCAGGAGGAGGAAACAGTGGTAAAATACATTGAGAGGGGTGTGTGTGTGTGTGTGTGTGTGTGTGTGTGTGTGTGTGTGTGTTGTCTTCCTACAGTTTTCACCAGACAAGTGAGGCAGCTAGTTGGCAGCAGACAGAGAGCTAATTTGCAATTAGGAAGACATGAGTTCAAATCCTGCCTCAGACATTTACTGGCCATTACCTAACCTCTATCTGCCTCAGTTTTTTTCAACTGTAAAATGAGGGTGTTAATAATACTCCCAAAGTTTTTTTTTTAATCTAATGAGATAATATTTATAAAGTACTTTGTAAACCTTAGAAATATTATAAGAAAGAAAGAAAGGAATAAGCAATTTTGAGGTGCTTATTTTGTAGATATAGCCAGGTACTATACTAGGTATTTACAAATATTGTTTTATTTGATGAACACAACAAACCTGAAAGGTAGGTGCTATTATTATCCCCATTTTATAGATGAGTAAGCCGACGCTCACACAGCTAGTAAGTATCAGAGGCTGGAACTCAGTTCTTTCTGATTCTAGGTCTAGCTCTTTATCTATTGTACCACCTCTCTGCCTCACGTATAGTATAAGGACTTTTTATTTAGGACGTATGGGGTGTTAAGCACCTTGGGTGTAAGGGCTTGTTTAGCCCTTTTCAGGATTGCTCATACACCTTTGGTGTTCACTCTGTCACTCAACTTTTACAGGTTACTCTGAGAAGTTGTAGCATGCATGGTGACTACATCCCAGGAATACCATATTGATAGACCTGCTAAACCAGGTTGAAGGGGGTAACTGTCAGACCTCAAACCATAGGTGACTTAAGGGGACATGTACCCCAAATATGTGAAGACTTCCCCTGGTGGAATGGGCAGATGAGAATACTTTCTTCCAACAGTCATAACAGCTGAACCAGACTGTGGAACACTTAGAGCTTGGTCAGACATTAAAGATGCCAAGCTCATCCACTTCATCTGGGCCATTTGCCAGTCATCCTGACTTTTGTCTTGCCACTGTACTTATATGACTTTTCCAGAAAGTGTGAGGCTGAGGACTTTGTGTAACTGTGCTTCATTTAAATCCAATTCACACACAAGTCAATACACCACCATGTGCTGTTACGTTTGGTCCTCTTGGATAAACAACAACAAAAAGAAGGAATTTTTAAGTAAAAGTAGAGGTTTGGACAACAAGCATTTATTAAAGGTCAACTCTGTGCCAAGTTCTGCACTAAGAAATGGATAGTCCCTGCTCTCTGGGAGTTCACAATCTAATAGGGGAGACAACATACAAACAAGAGTGTAGAAAACACAATATTTACAGGATAAATTAGAGATAATCTCAGAGGAATGAAGTCTCATTTTTAGCTGAGACTTGAAGGAAGCCATGGAAACAAGGAGGCAGAAATAATAAAGAGAATTCCACACGCTGGGGATAGCTATTACAATGCATGGAGTTGGGGGATTGATTTTTTGTGAAAAGAATGATGAGCAATAAGGAGAACAGTATAAGACATAATAAGACTGAAAAAGAAAGGAAGTAGCCAGGTTATGAATGACTTTAAATATCAAATAGAAGATTTTATGTTAGATCTTGGAGGTGATAGGAAGCAGTCTCCAGAAAACTAAAGGATTTGCAGATAATTTGGGTCATCTGACTTGATAAGGGTGTAAGAGAGATCCAGAGCATAAATAACACACATGGAACAATGTCTTTCCTCATGGAGAAACTGGGAAACCTGTTTCTGGGGAAAAATATGACGGCATATAAGCTAGATTGGAGAAATAGATTTGTGGAGGATGGAGAAACATTCTATAACTGTTTCTGGTTGGCTAACAGAAGAAAATCTCTGATTCTGAAGGCATTCACAAAGACATCTCTCTGCATCATTCACTTTTTGGGGTTCTTGGTCACTCCACTCATAGCCTTCAGTGAAGAAAATGGAGTCTCTGACCTCGAGTGTTTCAAAAGTGTGGGGGACCAAGTCATGGGAATCTGGAACTCATAGCCCAGATCTAGTATTGCTGTCAGCCCAGCACTGGTGCCCTAAGCAGCAAGGAGTGATCTTTGGGGAGTTCAATACTTGCTACCATTTAAAACAAAGACTTTTCTGGCAGAGATGCTGCTTGGATGTGAACTTGATGAGGCTAATGTTATATAGGCACTATGATAAGTTGAACCCCCCCTCCCATTCTACCCTCACCCCAACACTACTATGTACTAGGAAGTATCCTGGAGTGTAAGCACCATAGGTATTGGTGGAAATGGAATTTTTGGATATGTCTTTGAAGGAAGTATCCTTTTGGAAAAGTTAATTGATGTTAAATGAAACTAAATCTCTAATAACAGGGCATAGGGATAAATACGGAAGAATAGGGATAAAAGCAGCTGGTGAGGGACTTGAACCAATGGTATTAGAGGAGAGACATTCCACAAATCTCTCACAGTACATTGGAATCCTGAGGGGAATTGATGGTCCTGGTTTTGAGAGTGGAGTCAATTTCCTCTTGCAGAGGGGAGACAGTAAGCTTGTTAGGTTTGGACATGACACCAGACTGGAGGAAGGAAGGAGGGTGTTGGGGGGAAAAAGGTAAAGGAAAGGTGAAAAATAGGCTCAGATTCAAGCAGAATGAAGTACAGGAAAAAAATATATATATTATATATATGTATAGAGAATATATATGTAGGGTTATAAATCTGGAAAGGGAAACAAAATAAACACAACACCAGCCTATCAGGGGAAAGATAATTAAAGTTTTTTGTAAGTTTTTTTTTTAAATCAGAGATTGTCACTTTGGAGAATTTACTTACGTGTTAACCTTTTTGTAAAATAAGACCAACTCCTCAATTTGAGCACTTTATTCATAGTGTTACAGAAGAAAATTCTATTAAAATGAGAAAAAAAGTTATTAAATGAAATAGTAAGTGGCTCCCCATGTCAAAATCAGATGCAAGGTTTTAGTGATTTGGTGTAGGTCTTCTATGTTGAAGATCTAATGTTATTTTTCTGTTATTTTTTTTTCTTTTTAATGTATATTTTTACATACTCATACTGGGTTATGATACAAAACAGTATCAAAATAGTTTCTTGAAATTATCATTGTTGGTTTCATATTTTTACTATTATTATTGCTTGAATAGGGTATGGTAATGCAAGGATAGTGTTTGACAAATTGGTAGGTCAAGTAATGAGGGTTATTATATTTATATCTGTATATTAACACAATTGAAAATGCTCTTCAGTGTTAGTTGAAGTAAATACTTAATAAGGATTTACTTATATTATGATGCATACACATAAACATATATACATATTGTGAGAAGGATGGAGAACTCTAAATCTAGCTTTTTTATATCAGCACCAAACTAAAGTGTAAATTAGAGAAAGGGCAAAAAAGAATGTGAAAAGGGAATGAGTTGAGGGTCAAGTTACTTTCCCATAGAGGTGGCTAGGTATAGAGTGAATAGAGTACTGGGTCTGGAGTTGGGAAGGATTGAATTCAAATCCAGTCTCAGACACTTACTACATTTGTGACCCTGGACAAATCACTTAATCTCTATCATCTCAGTTTGCTCATCTGTAAAATGAACATAATAATATAATAAGACTTAATCCCAAGATTGTGAGGCTCAAATGAGATATTATTTGTAAAGTGCTTAGCATAATGCCTGGTACATATAAGGACTTCAATACATCTATACATCTTCCCTCTCTCCTTTCCTTCCATATCCTTCCACATCTTTCCATTTCCTTCCTTCCTTCCTTCCTTCCTTCCTTCCTTCCTTCCTTCCTTCCTTCCTTCCTTCCTTCCTTCCTTCCTTCCTTCCTTCCTTCCTTCCTTCCTTCCTTGTCACAGCCAGAATGGGTCAGAGGCAAGAATTGGACCTAGTGTTTCCTGATTCTGACTGCCCCCTTCCCTTGCTCCAATTCACTAGGTCACTTTGACTCTTAGCTAGAATTCAGAAAGTATAAGAGCACGTGTTTACTAACAATACACTCTAGTACGCATGTATAACAATACAAAACTAAAGGGAAAATAACATTAGATCAAGAAAGCATGGGACAATGGAAAGTGTATTACGTCGGGAGTCAGAGGAGCAGGATTCTGATCCCACCTCTGATGTTTCCTATCTCTGTGACTTGTGATAAATCATATCACATCCTTATACCTCAATTTCCTCATCCGTAAAATGTGGGGGTTGGCCTTTGAGGCCCATTCTAACTCTATACCTATGAGCTTATGAGAGGAACAGCAGCAAACTGCCTGAGCTACTGAAAAAAAGAATAGTTTACTTGGTGGTGGAGCTAGGATTAAATAGCTTATTTTCTCATATAAGAGGTGTGTCTTTAGGTAAATCATTTTAGGACGAAAGTGAAACCCATAATCTTAGGCTTCTACACAGGGTATCCAGTGGAAACCGCCTTTTGTTTATCCCTCTCTAAAAATGAAATATTCAAAGGGCTCAGGATAACCCTTAGATCACTGGGTAAATGTTCAGGTATCTTATTAAATTTACCCACTCTTATCCAGTGAATAAAGACATAGCAAAGATCTGTACATGGGATTTTTTGGAGTGTTCTCCAATCTCAGCAAACTGTTTCATCTGAGATACAAGAGGATATGGGACAGGAACACTTCAATAATTCATCAAGAGTAAACTGTAGAAAGGCAGGTGTTGTCATGAGGTTAATTGTCCACAATGCCCCAATTGCAAAAATTCCTGATGCTTACTTCTCTAATTAGTTCCCATTTCTTCCTAATTTTAACTAGTTCATACCAGTTTCTCTGTAGAGAAACTCAAATGCCTTAGGTGTAGCTTTTGCCATTTTTCCTCTTTCCTCCTCCTAACCTTGGTGTCCTGTTGCCAATAGAGAAAGTGCTTCTTTTTTTTCTGTGATGACTCTAACCCAGAATAGCTCCCTGGTTAGCCCATCACCTCATGCCATTGGGAAGGGGGAACTCATACGTGAACTACTTCCAACTATCATATCTGGGGAGTAGGTGGGTGGTGTAAATCATAACATACTTTAAAGCACCAATTCTCAGATGTGCAGCCTGGGGAATCCTTGAAGTCACTGAGACCTTACAGGGCTCTATGAGATCAAAATTATTTTCATAATGATACTAATATATTTTAATTTCTAGAATTGTAAATATTGACAAATACAACTCACTTTAACCAAAGCTCTTAAAGGATCCTCAGGAATTTTTAAGAGTATGAAGAGGTCCTGAGACCCAAGAGTTTAAGAACTACTGCTCTAAGGAATCCAATTTCCACCAACTTTGTAGCATAGATTAATTAGTTTAGTTCCTTCAGAGAAATATAGAATGTCGGAGATGAAAGCAACCTTATTAAAAATCTAGTCTGACTTGCTCATTTTACAAATGGGGAAGGTGAGGCTGTGAGTAGTGAAGTGACTTGCATGAAGTCACACAATATGTAGAAATACTAAGATTTAGACTAAGATCTTTTTACTCCAAATCCACTAAGCCATAGTACACTAGGTTTTTTTTCTTTTAGCCAAATCCCTGAGTTTTTTGACCAAAAAATACAGATATAAGAGTTATTAAGAAAGAATACACAGAGAACATATCCATCTTGAGACTTTTTTAGAACAGCAATATCCAGATCAGGGCCCAGAATGGCCATAAAACAGAAAACCAGCTAAGAAATTCTCTGATCATCTTTTGCAGTATCTCTCTCCTCCCTAGATCTATGTCTTAGTTCTCTATGATTGGAGAATGAAGAACAGAGGTGGTTAGTTTGACCTTATACCTACCAGAGGTTACTAAATGTTTCCTTCAGATTTCTAGACTCTTCAAGGAAATTTGCATGGCTTCCATACTAGCTGCCAAGGGGCATGATGTAGTTAAAAGGACAAATGAAAAGCATTCTTGTATTTATCTCCAGTCCTAGAAAAGGTTCAGTGAAATTGGCAGACCATAGTGGGGGCATGCATCCTCACAGAGGAAGAAACAACTAGGCTTATTAAGTAGGGTTCCTTGGTGCTGTATTTCCAAACTCATCATTAAAAATGAATGCTGTTATCTTTAGCAATAAGAACAGATGGATATTTCTATTTACCGGTGTTTACTTAATAATGCATGAATTTTGGCACTCAATTTTCTCTGTAACCATAGATTTTGAGATTGTTGACTGGTGCTGATTTAATTTTTGAATGCAACCGTATCATTAAACATTCACTTTTGCAAAACCACCTATTTCAATTATTCATTATGCATATCTATAGAATAAAACTTGGTATGGAATTCTTACATTCCTTATGTTCCTTTAACAAATCATATTTTATCTTCAGTTTTCTAATGTAAAACATGCTGAATGTGAAAAGAAATAGGCAAAGAATAAAGAACCTGCATATTTTTTTTTCCTGCTTAGTGGTACTCAGATTGTATTTAAAATTGTTTGACATCTTTAATGTAAATATCTCCAAGTTTACAAGCTATTCACCTTCTGACGATTTATGAATATATCCACAAGGACATCATCATGTGCCTTACCAATAAATAAATACACAAATACCCTGACAGGTTTTATGCTCCTTTTATTATCCCATCCATACACAAAAAATATGTACACAAAGGATAAAAACATAACTATTGAATAGGGCAGAATAGCAAAGTCAATGCCAGGAGTGGAGAACCTGGGAGGCCACATGTGACCCTCTAGGTCCCCAAATACAGTCCTTTGACTGAATCCAAACTGTTTTGTTCTGTGAAGTTTGGATTCAGTCTAAGGGCTGCACTTGAGTACCTAGGAGGCCACATGTGGCCTCAAGGCCCCAAATTCCCTACCCCTGTGCCCTGCGTTTTGAGGGTGGTGGTGGTCTATGGAGGGAGGAAATAATTTCTCTTACCACATTTCTGCCTATAGTGATATTAATGGACAAATTACCTCATAGTCCCAAATGCAGCAATGTGAACTCTGGAGTGTGTATGGCTCCAGTCCAGTGTCCACAGCTGCTATCATCCTATCCTCCTTGCAACAGGTTTCTAATTGACTTTGAAAACCTCTGAGGAACACATATCGGTCAGAGGCTAAATGAGTCTCTGCTTGAACCAGGCACAAAGTTGATTGACTAATAGTTTATTTAAAATGTTATTTAAAATAGGGTCACTAATTATGCTTGCCAAGATGTTGAAAATTAAACCATGTTCTCAGGTTCAGGTCTATGCATATTTCTTTATATTAATTATTCATAGAGGTGATGTGCAGTTTTTATCTTCATTTAAGGACAATGCTTCAGTCCACACTATACTCTTCTAGCTAAGTGATGCCATCTTCTGCCCTTGGAGAGAAGATTTGATTTACTAGACTGGATGGTGGGTTTTTTTTTTTTATGTAGAAAGTCAATATGTGCTTAACAGCGGGCGTCTGTAGACAGAACCCAAAGCTGGTTAAAGCAGAGCCAAAGAAAAGTTAAATTTGTATTTGTATGATATGCTACTTGCTTTCCTCTTTCTCCATGCTTTCTAGCGTGTGTGTGAGTACCATATGGGGGGGGGGGGTGTTCCCACACAGATAGTATGTCAAGGCCCCATGAAGAATAGAGAGCTCAGCTCACCAAAGTAGTTCCTAGCTGTTTCTTTTCTTGAAGCTTGTTGGGTAGATCTAGTAGATCTAGTGCTGGACATGCAGGCAGAACATGTGAGTTAAAATCTGGCATAAATACTTAGCATCTGGCTATCCCTGGGCAAATCATTTAACCTGTGCATCTCAGTTTACTCATCTATAAAACAAATAATAATAGCAACAGCTTCTCAGAGTCTTGAGGATTAAATGAGGTAACATTTGGCAAGCACTTTGTGAACCTGAAAAAGCTACATCAATGCAAGCTATTTTTTTCCTGTTAAAATATTTTATTGATGCTCTTTTTTAAAATTTATAATTTATTTTTAGTTTTCAGCATTCACTTCCATAAGCTTTTGAGTTTTAAATTTTCTCCACTTTCTTCCCTACCTCCCTCCTCAAGACAAATAGCAATCTGATATAAGCTCTACGTATAAATTCTTTTTTTCCCTATTTTTTGGGGGGCAAAGCAATTGGGGTTAAGTGGCTTGCCCAGAGTCACACAGCTAGTAAGTGTTATGTGTCTGAAGCCAGATTTAAATTCAGGTCCTTTTGACTCCAGGGCCAGTATTCTATCCACTGTCCTACCTATCTGCCCCTACATATGCATTCTTATTAAACATATTTTCACATTAGTCATGTTGGAAAGCAGAATTAGAACAAAGGAGAGGAACCACGAGAAAAAGGAAACAACAACAACAAAAAGCAAATAGTATGCTCTGATCTGCATTCAGACTGCATAGTTCTGAGTCTTTTGGACTTGTCTTATATCCTTGTATTGGTGAAAAGAGCTAAGTCTATCAAAGTCAGACATTACAAAATGTGGCTGTTACTGTGTATAATGTTGTCCTGGTTCTTCTCACTTCACTCAGCATCAATTCACATAAGCTATTCCAGGTTTTTCTTAAGTCTGCCTGCTCATCATTTCTTATAGCACAGTAGTATTCCATTACATTCATATACCACAACTTGTTCAGCCATTCCCCAATTGATGGGCATCACCTCAATTTCCAATTCTTTGCCACCACTAAAAGCTCTGCTATAAATTTTTGTACCTGTGGGTCTTTTCTCCATTTTTTTAACTTGGGATACAGACTTAGAAGTGGTATTGCTGGGTAAAAGGGTATGCACTATTTTATAGCCCTTTGTGCATAGTTCCGTACTCCTCTCCAGAATGGTTGGATCAGTTCACCACTCCATCAACAATGCCTTACTGTTCCAATTTTCTCACATCTTCTCCAGGATTTATAACTTTCCTATTTTGTCATGTTAGTCAATCTAATAGGTATGATGTGGTACCTCAGAGTTGTTTTGATTTGCATTTCTCTAATCATTGGTGATTTAGAGCATTTTTCATATTATTATACATAGATTTAATTTCTTCATCTGAAAATTTCCTATTCATATCCTATGACCACTTATCAATTGGGAAATGATTTGTATTCTTATAAATCCAACTCAGTTCTCTTTATATTTTAGATATGAGGCCTTTACCATTACTATTACTTTTAGTCTATCTTTTATTGGCCCTTTATTACATATAATTTTTGTTGCACGATAACCTGAAAAGGATGAATTTAATATTTCTGCCTTTATGCATTGGATTATGAGGTTTTTATGTCCTAATACATGTCAATTTTGTGTAGGTGCCATAGAATGTACAGAAAAAGGTATATTCCTCTCTATCCCCATTCAATTGTCTTCGGAGGTTTACCGTATGTAATTTTTCTAAAATTCTATTCAGTGCCTTAACTTTTTTCTTGTTTATTTTGTGGTTAGATTTATCTAGTTCAGAGACGGGGATGTTGAGGTCCCCCACTAGTATACTTTTGCTATCTATTTCTTTTTGTAACTCCTTAACTTCTCCAAGAATATGGATGTTATACCACTTGGATAATATATGTTTAGCAATGATTTTACCTCATTGTCTGTAGTGCCTTTTAGCAGGATATATTTTCCTTCTTTATCTCTTTTAATTAGATCTAATTTTGCTTTTGTTTTGTCTGAGATCATGATTGCTACTCTTGCTTTTCTTTTACTTTAGCTGAAGCATAATATATTCTGCTCCAGACTTTTACCTTTACCCTGTGTGTATCCCTCTGTTTCAAATATATTTCTTGTAAAAAACATATTGTAAGATTATGATCGTTAATCCATTTTGCTATCAGCTTTTGTTTTATGGGAAAGTTCATCCCATTCACGCTCACAGTTATGATTACTAGCTGTCTTTCTCTCCATCCTATTCTCCCCTGCCCTGTTTATGCTTTCCTTTTTCCTTTCTCCCTTTCCCCCCTTCACTAGTGTTTCACTTTTGATCACAGCCTCCCTCAATCTTCCCTCCCTGCTGTCAGGCTCTCCCTTTTCTTTCCCTTTTCCTTTACTACTTCTCCCCTCCCATCTAACCACTCCCTTCCTTTTCTTTCCCCTTTCCCCTCCTGCTGTCTATAGTGCAAGTTATATTTCTACACCTAACTGAATATATTATTCCATCCTAGATCCAAATCAGATGAGAGTAAGGTTCAAACAATGTTTATCTCCCTACCCATTTTCCCTCTATCATAATGTTTTTGTGCCTCTTCAGGTGATGTAATTTATCCTTTTCTGCCTCCTTCTTTCCCCTTCTCCTATTATAATACCTTTTCACCCCTTAATTAGGTTTTTATCTTCATATCAAAGTCAATTTGTACCCACACCCTCTGATTATGTATATCCCTTCTAAATATCATAATAAAGATATAGTTCTCAAGAGTTAAAATTTTCCCATGTAGGTATATAAACAGTTTGCCCTTATTGAATAACATTTTTTTTCTTTCCTGTTTACTTTTTTATGCCTCTCTTGAGTCTTGTATTTGAAGATCAAATCATCTGTTGAGCTCTGGTCTTTCCATCAGGAAGGTCTGGAAGTCTTCTATTTCATTGAATGTCTATCTCCTTGCCTGGAAGATGATGCTCAATTTTGCTGGGTAGTTGATCCTTGGTTGTAATCCAAGCTCTTTTGCCTTATGGAAAATCATATTCCAAGCTGTCTGATCTTTTCAGGTAGAAGCTGCAAGGTCCTGTGTAATCCTGACATTGGTTCCATGATATTTAAATTGTTTCTTTTTGCCTGCTTGCAGTATTTTCTTCTTGACCTGATAATTCTGGAATTTGGCTATGATATTCCTTGGCATTTTCCATCTGAGATTTTTTTCAGGAGGTTATTTATAGATTCTTTTGATGACTATTTTACCCTCTGATTCTAGAGAAATTTTCCCTGATGATTTCTTGGAAGATTCCGTCCAGGCTCTTTTTTTCATCATGGCTTTCAGGCAGACCAGTAATTCTTAAGTTATCTCTCCTAAATCTATTTTCCTGGTCTGTTGTTTTTCCAATGAGGTATTTATGTTTTCTTCAAATTTTTTCATTATTTTGATTTTGTTTCATTCTTGATGTCTCATATAGTCATTAGCTTCCACTTGCCCAATTCTAAATTTTAATAATTGTTTTCTTCAGTTAGCTTTTGTACCTCCTTTTCCATTTGGCCAATTCTACTTTTTAAGGAGTTGTTTTATTCAGTGCATCTTTTTTTCCCCCATTTAGCCAACTGCATTTTTTAAGGACTTGTTTTCTACAGTCAATTTTTGTCATTCATTTTCCAAGCTATTGACTCTCTCTTGCATACCTCTCATTTCCTTTCCCAATTTTTCTTCTATCTCTCTTATTTGACTTTTAAAATCCTTCTTGAGCTCTTCCAAGAAGGTTTTTTTGGGCTTGAGACCAGTTCATATTGCCCCTTGAGGTTTCAAATGTGGGTATATTGACAGAGCTGTCATCTTCTGAATTTGTGTTTTGATCTTCCCTGTCCCCATAGTAAGAATCTATGGAATTTGTTTTTCTATGTTGCTTTTTGCTCATGGTGTTTGCCTTTTTCCTGGCTTTTAAAATCGTTCTCTGTTTCTGGGGCATAGAAGGCACTGTCCCACACTTCTTGGGCTAGGGGCTAGGGGCCTGGTAATTGGCTTTATGTGCTGAGGCCTCAGATTCTACCAGCTGGAGGCTGTGGAGGTTGTAGATTACCTGGTGCTGAGCTGGAGGGGTGATGGTGGGTGATGTATGCCAGGGCCAAGTAGGGTTTTTCTGCATTAGACTGAAGCTCACAGGGTGGGGTGTGGGGATAGGATGGTCTGGCTGCTGGAGGTCACTTCCTCACTGTGTGCTGCACTAGACCATGGGTAAGCTTATCCACTGATGGACTCCTATCCACTGCACAAATGGTGGTGTTCCATGCTGGTGTCTGTCAGTTCCCCTGGCTGTGACAAGGCACATGGGGGTCCTGGTGTTGGTGCTTGCCTGCTCCAGGTACCTGGGGCTCAGGATCTCCAGCTGGTTTGCTGAAGTGGGGCTTGCTGCTGACCTACCAGGGTGTCTCCCATCCTGTACTGGTCCTCTTCAGCAAAAGGGACTTTTCCTGTTAATCCCCCTAGCCTCATGAGCTAAAAAACTGCTGGACCTTGTCTTTCTGCTGGCTTCACTGTTCCAGGATTTTTCCTGGGGTGGTATTTTCTGGTTTTTTCAAGGTCAGTAAAGGAGAGGGAGAGGGACTCACTGATTACTCTGCCGTCTTAGCTCCCAGAAGTCAATGCAGGCTGTTCTTACCATCCTGTATGAATGCAGGCAAATGGGTCCTGTGGAGAATGTGGTAGAGTAAGGAAACATTTTCTTCATTCAGTTTCCAAGGATGTCATGAAGTATGAAAGGCCAGGTGAAAGTGTCCAGCAGGGATTTGGAACCTGCGGCCTTAAGGCCACATATGGCTCTCTACGTCCTCACGGATGACCCTTTGACTGAATCTAAACTTCATAGTCGGTCTTCATACTTCAAACTTCAGTCAAAGGGCTACACTTGAGGAGCTAAAAGGCCACATGTGGCCTCGAGGCTGCAGGTTCCACATCCCTGATAGAGAGAGCCAGGCTGGAAGTCAGAAATGTCTAAGTACCTTACTTCTGATACATACTAGCCATATGACCCTGGGTAAGTCACTTAACCTCTCTGTGCCCCCAAGTAATTTACCAAGACTATTAAGTTAAAAAGTGAGAGCAAGTATCAATATGCTTTGGTAGAGGGAGTTTCCTTGTTAGATACTCCTTTTATAGAAGAAATAAAAGCTCATATTAAAGAATGAGGGCATGGAAAGCACTGCCCAGACAGCTGTGGTTTAAGTCACCATATTGCTGTGTAACCTTGGAAAAGGGACTTGACCATTTTGAGCATCATTTTTTTTTTCATATCCAGAATAAGGGACATCTTCCAAACCTGGATTTCATAATATTATAAATGGTGTTACCTTAGATTCAAATACCCCTTAGAGGCAATGAATTTGAATGCTATCATACATAAATTCAAGGCTCAACTCATAAATGTTGCTCTGTGAAATATTGTTTCCTAATGACCCTAGCCAACCCCACCTGATTTTAACTCCTATTACACTTTGTTTTTCACTCTCATAGGGCACTTATGTCTTGTACCACAACTATTTGTGCACATGAATTTTCTTCCCTACTCATTTGTGTGTGCCTTAAAGACAAGCTTGTGTTATAGGCATCTCTGTATATCTCCCAGCACCTATAATGATTGTGAAATTAATCACCCTGAAGGGGTAAATGATTGGTACCAAATCATGGAGATAAGGGGAGGGAAATCATACAGCATGATAGAGCCTGAAAGAGGAAGACAAAGAGACACTAACCAGGGAATGTTATAGCTGCTTGGAGTCCTTTTCCTTTTTAGTACTTTGCTGTATTGCTCATTTCTCACCTCAACCTTGACCATTAGAATTTCAGAATGACTCCACAGTCTTTACCTTCCCACACTTTTCTCCTCTCCTCCCATTAAATATGTATTTATTTCTAATAGAAGTAGAATGTGAGAGCAGTAGATGTCTCTAGCTGAGGTATCATGTTTTCCTTCTAAAAAAATTTAGATTCCCTGTTATATAAAACTAGAATATAACCAGTGGGGGTACCTGTGATCAGCAGAGTGCAAACGTGTGTGTGTGTAGTGATGGTATGTGTATAGGGGATGGCTTAGGCTTATCTCCCTTATGGTGATTCTCCAGCCCAATGTCTCTGGACTTTATGGAGAACTACCCTGGATGATACAACTGTTGCTTCTCTTATCTAACTTCACAGTGTCCCTTTCCCAGATCTCACCATTTTGGTCCCTCAATACCTACATGTTCCCCTCCACCTTTAGGGCCTAGATTTTTTTTATATTGTGCTTTGAAGGCACAGGTCTCATTTATAGTGGTTACAGCCACCTCTTCTCCTGGCATGATTTGTCCTCTTGGTAGTTGATATATTTGGACACAATACTTAGAATGAAAGATATCTGCAATGTTGGTGTGCTGAAAATTTTTTTCTTAAAATAAGTATGTATAGGATAATTTTATATATGTATATATATGTATATGTATATACACACACACATACACACACACATACCTACATTTGCATAATAATACAAACGTGTGTATGTGTGTGTGTGTGTCTGATGATAGCCATCTCTAGGGCAGGGAGAGGGAGGAGAGATGAAAAAAAGAAAAAACAACTGCATGAAAGCTTTGTGGTATATTTGAAAGGAATGACAAGTTATGCTTAGTTATATCTGCAGTTTCATGTACAATCACCATTTTTATTATGCTATGGTATGAAAATGCTTTATTCCATAAATTAAAAATAAAACTGAAAAATCACAACTGAAGCTATTTCTCCACTATTTAGAGTTATTCTCCAATTGTAAATGACCAGGGACATACTTATGATGCATTATGGGCAGCAAATGACTATATATACATTACCTCATTTGATCCCCAAAACAAACAAGGGAAGCGTAGGTTCTATAGCACTATTTGATAAATGAGGAAACCAAGGAGTAAATAAGCTAGATCACTTGCCATGGTTGAGCAGCTTGTCACTGGTAGAACTGGGATTTGAACCCAGTATAATTCTGACTTAAAGTTAGCAATCTTTGTACTATACTATATTGCTTCTAGGTATTGTGTTGTTTTGTGAATTTTCCTTAAGTCGTTAGAGGTTAAAAAAATGGTATCATTTATAATGGAATAAATTTAAAAACTACTACTTTGTTTTAAAAAAAAAAAGCAGTATTCCTTGTGCCTCTGAAGGGCTATCCTAGTGCTGATGCAGGCATGGCATAAAATGTATGTATTTCTCTGTGTGTGTATAAGTCTTTGCTTATTGCTTTAATAAGCATAATATTTATTTCATGAGGCATCACTAACTTTTATTATAGGTTTCCTACACTTATAAAGCCAACTGTCCATTTGATGTACTGGAAATTTCAATTTTTAGGAGAAGTATAAATGCTTCTATGAACGTTCAGGCTTCAGTTTTCCTTTTTGGCAAAGTGCATTCCTGTAGGCTGTGAATTTGTAGGCAAGAGAAAAAGTCATTTGACTTCCTTGCCAGAGGACAAACTTCAGTCATTCATATTCAGTACTACCATTCTATAGAACAGCGTTCAAGTCTGGAAAGATAGCAAAGTCCAAGGCTAGGAATCCTATGGGAATAGCAGAAGAGTGATATTGTCCCTTAGGGCATCAACTTTCCCTGAATCTTACTTGCTCTGAGACACAGGTTAAAACATGAGGTTCTATCTATTGCACCAACCTTGCTGTCTTTAGGCCTAGAATGGTCTTATTCTCAAACCCTCAGGGGTGGGAAAAGTTTTGTGGTCTCAGGCAGCAACTGGTATGCAAGGGTATGCAAGGGGTGATTTGTATTATTTTGAACATATATATATATATATATATATATATATATACATATATATATATGAATATATATGTATATATATATAATATATGTTATATATATATATTATATTATATATGTGTGTGTATGTATATATATATGTATATATATATGTATATATGTATATATATATATATACATATATATATAATATACATATATATACATACATACACACACACACACAAAATAATACAGTTCTTGAAGATGGACACTATTTCCTCTTTGGCTTTGTATACCCTAATACCTAGCACAGTGGCTGACTCAGAGTAGGTACTTGATAAACACTTATTGATTGAGTGTTGAAAATAATGAGACAAAAGATAACAGCCACGGAGAAAAGATTTAAGGTGCAAGAAAGAGGGGCAGTTATCGAAAAGTAGTAATGGAAAGAGGTCACCAGGAAATAAACAGTATCTGCTTTTTGCATATAGAACACAAGTAAGAAAACAGATATAAGGAAATAAGAAATTTGTCCAAGGAATAGAACATATTTGAATATATCGTATATCTGACTTTCCTTTGCACTACAATGAACCAATAGGGCTAGTAGCCCTCCTGGATTCTCTCTCTAAGGTAACACTTTGCTTACAATGCCAGTAATTTCTTCAGCTATCTCCATAAGACGAACATAAATTCAGAACTTTAAGGGTTTTTCCAGGTTATCTCATTTTATATATGAGGAAATTGAGGCCTGGATGGGGTTAAATGGCCATTGGCATAATAACTTCTCAGTAATCATTTCATATTATGTGACCAGGAGAGGAATGGAGCAAGAGCATGGTCTTCTGCACTCATGGCTGGGGTTCTGTGATTTAGCACAGTTTTCAAGCAGGATTGTCATGAAACAGGTGACTTTTCAAAGGCTGAAAATTTCATGGGAATAACAAGAGTGTGATACTGTCCCCTGCCATCACCTTTCCCTGAATTTCATTAGCTCTGAGATTCAGGCGGAAACTTGAAGTTCAATCTTTTGAGCTAACCTTGCTACCTCTAGGCCAAGATTGACCTTAATCTCAAATCCTCTGGGTGAAACAAACAAACAAGCAAATTATGACATGTTTGGTGCTCTGAGACAGCACCTGGCTTCTTTTAATTATTCTCTGTCTGCCTTAATTGTTGCCTAGGACTGTTCCAATACACTGAAAGAGAGGGGAGAAATTTCTACCCACCATACCTGATCTCATACATATACTAGCTATGACAGGACCCCACTGATGTATAGAGTATTTTCTTCCATAAATTCAACCAAGCCTAATATCTTACTTGAGAAATTTTGTGGTTTGAGTTGTTTAGACGTAAGAAAATTTTGTTGAGTGATATTTTAATACCAGAAAGAGAAATTTTATTTTTTTGGCTTGGATCTATAATTGTATTGTTATAGGCTATTTTTGGGAAATCGATTTCCTCTATCAATACAGCTTCTTAACTATTCTTCAATTAATAGTATTTTTTATTTAAATTTTTTATTTTTTCCATATGCTTTTGAGTTGAAAATTTATCTCCCTTTTCCTCCCCCCACCCTCCCCAAGATGGTGCACAATCTGATATAGGCTTTACATTTACATACCCATTGAACATATTTTCACATTAGTGAAGTTGTAAGTGAAAATTAAAACCAATACAAGGAACCATCAGAAAGAGGAAACAAAACTCAACAGAAGGTCGACTTCCATAGTTCTTTCTTTGAATGTGAACAGCATCCTTCATCCCGAGGCCTCTGGAAATGTCTTAGATCCTCATAATGCTGAGAAAGGTTCAGTTTAACAATCTTAGTCATTGAATAACATGGCTGTTATTGTGTACAAAGTCCTCTTGGTTCTGCTCACTTCATTCAGCATCAGACCATATAAGTTTTTCCAGGTTCTTCTGAAGTCAGCCTGTTCATCATTTCTTACAGCACAATAGTATTCCATTACATTCCTATACCACAACTTGCTCAGCCATTCCCCAATTGATGGGCATCCTCTCAATTTCCAATTCTTTGCCACCACAAATAGAGCTGCTATGTATAGTTTTGTACATATGGGTCCTTTCCCATTTGTTTGATCTCCTTGGGATATAGCCCTAGAAGGGCTATTGCTGGATCAAAGGGTATGCACATTTTTGTAGCCCTTTGGGTGTAGTTCCACAATTAATAGTTTTAACAAATTTCCTGTGGTACCCAAAGGTAACCATAACAGGAGAGACTTCATCAAATTATCAAATATGTTAATAAAAATCCAGCTATAAAGTATCTATGATATTCCCTTATCTGCTAAACTAGTTACCCTGTAAAAACTGGAAATAAAGCCAGTTTACCATGTCTTTCATTCTTTTTTTGTAAGGCAATTGGGGTTAAGTGACTTGCCCAGGGTCACACAGCTAGTAAGTGTGAAGTGTTTGGTCTGAGGCTGGATTTGAACTCAGGTCCTCCTGACTTGAGGGCCGGGGCTCTATCCACTGTGCCACCTAGCTGCCCCCATGTCTTTTGTTCTTGATGATCATAGTCATCAGGTTATTTGTGATCATAATTTCCAGATGCTAAGTAACTATCCCCTTAATAATACAGTCCAGAACTGTGCTTTGCCCAGTCAGCCTATGGTCAAAGGCAAAACTTGAACTCAGGTTTTCCTGAAACCGAGGCTAACTTTTTTCCACTTACCACACCTGCTGCCTCTCGGTGATAAAAATGCTCATTGACCTTAAATCTATTGTACCTAAGTCTCTCTCTCTCTTTTTTTTTTCTTTTTCCAGGATTTTAGATCTGTGGAAACGTCTGTAGCGTTCCATTACTCAAACTTTACTTAAGATGAAATATTAAATTATTAAACAAATAACATAGCCCTACTTAGGGGAGCATCAGCTGAATAAGTGTTACTGTTAGTAACATTTGGGATCATTGGAAAGGTGTTATAACACCAAAATTAAAGATATATTTATAACACTCTTTTCTCCCTCAAATCAGAACTTTTTAAACTTGTTTATCATTAGGTAACTTCCCAGGGATCTTTCTGGAGTACTGGAAATGTTCTAATTGAATTGCTGAGTAACTTTGACATTGTTGGAAAATTGCTTGTTCATTTCATGTTATCATGAATACTTGCGAATGTTAATAATGCAGTTTATAATAAATTGTGAGTTGCATGGATGTTAGTGTGAAAAATTATCAATAGACTGGCATCTTTACATTATAGATGATGTTTTCCTACAATTGTAGCATAGTTGTTATTTGATCTCTTTCTGGTTACTTGACAATAATACACTTTATTTATTCACACTTGGCATGCTTACTGCATTTTATAAATGTGTGATATTTGTTGTTTATGTCTGTACACGGATGTATTGACTTGTTTTTTAAAATTACAAGGTTCATATTGAACAATTATTGACTGGGATTTCTCATTCCACTGTAAAATCTACACCATTTTTTATACAGGTTGAGAAATATTTCACCTTTATGATAGAAGTAGCTTCCTTGGATAATTATTTGGCTATTTTTTGCAACTGCTTTACATAGAATTATTTTAAATTATGTCAGGGACAAGGGGAGGATTAAAGAAGAGAGAGGAACCTCAGTCCTGCACAGGTGGTATAAATGTATGGTACCCTAGCGAGAATAATGAAGTACTCAACTTCTATTTTTCCCAGTACTCTCTTCCAAGGAACAGTTTGGCATCGAGGATAGAGAATTGAATTTGGAGCCAGGAATGTCTGGCCTACTTCATACATATATCAACTGTGTGATCCTTACTTGCCCTCAGTGGCAGAGAAGTTTCTGACATGTATCGGTTGGAGGGAGGTTTATTGACTGGTAGTTCCCTATGCCAAGAAGTTCTAGGCTGAGTCCATATTCTTTTCCTTTCTAAGGAGATTAATTTCTTACCATCTCCTTATGAATTTCCACACTGTTTTGGCTTTCCCAGCCTAGGCAGCATTTAGCTGTCCTTGGTGAGTTCAAATCACCAGGGCTAAATGAAATACATAAAAATATTACTGAAAACATTAGAAAATATGACTCCTTAGCTAAACTCAATGCTGTTTGAGGGATTGCAGAAAATTAGAGAAGAGTAACAAGGGAAGAGCAAATGTTCCATTTTCTTTTTAAAAGGAAGAGAGCAAAATATGCGAATTATTGACTTCTAGTCAATGGCAAAATTCTAGACTGTATTATTAAGAGGATGGTTAGTAACATCTGGAAATGATGATCACAAATAACAAGACGACTTCATCAAGAATAAAATACATGGTAAAGTAGCCTTATTTCTAGTTTTTACAGAGTAACTAGTTTAGCAGATAAGGGAATATCATAGATACTATATAGCTGGGTTTTTATTAAAATATTTGCTGATATAAATACAATGTAAACATTGAGGGAATTCTCTAATGCAATGCTCCTGGGATATGTTTTTTACTTTGTTATACATCATTTTTATGCATGCTTCTGATGAATTCATAAGTTAAAAGCCTGTCAAATTTATAGAATTCATGAAGGTTAGAAAGATAGCTAATACATTGAATAATATTCAGGGTCACAAAAAGATCACTCAAGCTTATAATGGGGCCAAATTGAATAGGATTAAATTAAATATAAGTAAATTGGAAAAAAATGACATTTTGGTTCAAAAATTCAATTTCAAAAATAAAAGATAGAAATATTCACTTAGACAACCAAATCAGAGGCAGCTATGTGGCACAGAGCTGTGGACTTGAAGTCAAGAATAACTACATTCAAATTCAACTTCATACATGTACTAGCTGTGCGATCCTGCACAAGTCACATAACCTATGTCTGCTTCAGTTCATTTCTAAATTAGGGGAAATAGTTTGCACCTACTTCTCAGCATCATTGTGAGGATGAATCTAGGTAATATTTATAAAGCATTAAAAAAGCAACTGCTTCATAGTAGGCATTTAAAATGATTGTTAAAAACATAGCAGTTCCTATGAAAAAAAATATCTGGGGATTTTAGTAGATTGAAAACTCATTATATGTTCTTTTTATAACTGTACGAGATGGCACCAGTAAAATGTTCATGCTCTTCTTCATTAAGAAAAATAGCGTATCGAGAAAGATGGATGTGTTAGATCACATTGTCTGTCCACATCTGGAGTACTGTGTTCACTTCTTGGCACAATGCTATAGGAAAAAATAAACAGCTAGAACATATCCAAGTGGGGGAGACCAGAATTGTAATATGACTGAAAAAAATGTTCTAAAAGAGAGTCTACTGAAGAAACTGGGGTTACTTAGCTTAAAGAATAGGAGGTAATGGGGGAAGGGGGAAAGGTAATGGGGAATAATCACTCTTTTCAATTATTTCACAATTACGTGCAAATAAGTTTAAACTTGTTTTGCTTGGCTTCATAGAAGAGAGTCAGGAATAATCAGTAGAAGTTACAGAGAAACAAATTTGTGTTTAACCAAAAGGGAAAAACATTATAACAATTAAACTATTCCAAAGCAGAGCAGGCTGCTTTAGGAGGTAGCAGGTTCCTCTTAATTAACAGTTCTTAAGCAGAGGTCAGGTAATTCCTTATATCTTTCCTTAGGTACATTGTAGAGATTTTTGTTCAGTCATCACTTGGACAATATGGGCCTTGAGGTCCCTTCTGACTCTTAGATTCTGTGATTTTGTTATGAAAAATATCTTATTATATACTGGCAGTTATTTTTCTGTTCTCTCTATATTCTAAAGGTCATATTCTTTGTAAAATCTAGTCCCAAAACAGATTATTACAATTATTCTCTAAAGCAGTATTTTCTTTCTTTTTTCAACAAACTCATGGAACAGTTTCTTTTTTTCTTTTTCTTCTTACTTTTTTATTTTAATAAAATTCCACAAGATTTTGAGTTCCAAATTTTCTCCCCATCCCATCCCTCCCCAGTCCCAAGATAGCATGCATTCTGAATACCCTTTCCCCTAATCTGCCCTCCCTCCCACCTCCCCCCGCCTTCTCTGATACCCTTCCTCTTCTATTTTACTGTAGGGTAAGATAGATTTCTATATCCTATTGCCTGTATATCTTATTTCCCAGCTGCATGTGAAAACAATTTTTTAACATTTTTTTAAAACTTTGTGTTTCAAATTTTCTCCCTTCCTCCCTCCCCAACTATCCTTGTTGAGAAGGCAAGCAACTTAATACAGGTTATACCTGTGTAGTCATGCAAAACATTTCCATAGTAGTCACGCTGTGGAAAACTAACTATATTTGCCTTCATCCTATCCCACCCCACATTTATTCTATTCTTTCTTTTGACCCTGTCCCTCCTCAGAATATTTGCTTCTGATTACCCTCTTTCCCAATCTGCCCTCCTCTCTATCACCCCCCTGCTCTCTTACCCCTTCCCCCCTATTTTCCTGTATGGTAAGATAGCTTTCCATACCCAATTGAGTGTGTATGGTACTTCCTCCTTAAGCCAAATCCATTGAGAACAAGATTCACTCAAGATTCACTCATTCCCTCTCATCTTCCCTCACTTCTACTCCTCTGTAAAAGCCTTTTCTTTTCTGTTTTATGTGAGATAATTTACCCCATTCTACCTTTCCCTTTCTCCTTCTCCAAGTATAATCCTCTCACCCCTGAATTTTATTCTATAGATATCACCCCCATTTATCTTCAACTCATCCTGTGTCCTCTATCTATCAATCTAACTATACATATAATTTTTCCCCTCCAATTACTTTTATACTGACAAAGGTCTCATGAGTTACAAATGTAATCTTTCCAAGTAGGAAAGCAAACAGTTCAACCTTAATAAGTCCCTTATGAATTCTCTTTCCTGTTTACCTCTTCATATTTCACTTGACTCTGTTATTTGAAAGTCAAATTTTCTATTCAGCTCTGGTCTTTTCATCAAGAATGCTTGAAAGTCCTCTATTTCACTGAAAATCCATTTTTCCTCTGAAGGATTATGCTCAGTTTTGCTGAGTAGGTGATTCTTGGCTGCAATCCTAACTCCTTTGCCCTCCGGAATATCATATTCCAAGCCTGATGGTCCCTTAATGTAAAAGCTGCTAAATCTTTTGCTATCTTGATTGTGGCTCCACAATACTTGAATTGTTTCTTTCTAGCTGCTTGCAATATTTTCTCCTTAAACTGGAAGCTCTAGAATTTGGCTACAATATTCTTAGGAGTTTTCCTTTGGGGATCTCTTTCAGGAGGTGATCAGTGGATTCTGTCAATTTCTATTTTGCCCTCTGGTTCTAGAATATCAGGGCAGTTTTCCTTGATAATTTCTCAAAAAGATGATGTCTAGGTTCATTTTTTGATCATGGCTTTCAGATAGTCTGATAATTTTTAAATTATCTCTCCTAGATCTATTTTCCAGGTCAGTTGTTTTTCCAATGAGATATTTCACATTGTCTTCTATTTTTTAATTCTTTTGGTTTTGTTTTTACAATGTCTTGATTTCTCATAAAGTCACTAGCTTCTAATTGCTCCATTTTAATTTGTAAGGAAGTCTTTTCTTCAGTGAGCTTTGAGATTTCCTTTTCCATTTGACCAATTTTGCTTTTTAAGGCTTTTTTCTCCTCATTGACTTTTTGGCCCTCTTTTGCCTTTTGGGTTAAGCTATTTTTTAAGGAGTTATTTTATTCCATACCTTTTTTGGGTCTCCTTTAACAAGCTGTTGACTAGTTTTTCATGATTTTCTTGCATCATTCTCATTTCTCTTCCCAGTTTTTCCTCTACTTCCCTTACTTGCTTCTCAAAATCCTTTTTGAGCTCTTCCATGGCCTGGGACTGATTCATATTTTTCTTGGAGGCTTTGGATGTAGAAGCTTTGACTGTGTTGTCTTCTTCTGGTTGTATGCTTTGATCTTCTTTGCTACCAAAGACTCTATGGTCTGACTTTTTTTGGGCAGTTTGCTCATGATTCCAGCCAATTACTTGAGTTTTAAACTCTTTGTTAAAGTAGGGGTCTGCTTCCAGTGTGGAGAATGTACTGTCCCAAGCATTGGGGGTTTTGTGCAGCTCTTTTCAGAGATACTTCTAGGGCCCTGTAAATTTTCAGTTCCTCTAAGGTGGTATGATCAAGGGCAAGATGTTTATTCCTTTCCTGGCCTGTGCTATGATCTATGAGTGACTGCAATCACTGTTTTCTTCCTTGGAACTGTGATTCCCTCTGCACTGCCACCACAAGTTCCACCATGCCAGCAATCCAACTCATACCAGGATTGCCTCTCAGAACTGTGACCCAGATTCAAGCATGGGCAAAGAAAGAGAATCCTGTCTCAGCACCACAAAAAGATCCATGCAATCCCCCTCTGATCAGCTACTCGATTCCCCCTCAGTCTGTGGGTCTACAGCTACAGAAGCAGCCACTGTCCTGGGGCTGTGCCAGGACAGGGGCTGGGACTGAGCTTCTCTCTCATTTGGTCACTGACTTTTCTACTGACCTTCTAAGTTGTCTTTGGTGTTTGTGGGTTGAGAAGTCTGGAAACCACCACAGCTGCTGTAATTCAGCCCTCTCAGGCCTGCTCCAGGTTTGCTGAGGCGTAGTCTTTGCCTCTGGGGTCCACATTGAACTTCATTTCTCTCCCAAACCAGAACAATAGACCTTTCTAATCAACCATCCAGGTTGTCGTGGGCTGGAAATTTGTTTCAATCTGTCTTTTTGTGGGTTCTCCTGCTCTAAAATTTGTTTAAAGCCATTTTTACAGGTATTTGGAGGGGTTTCTGGGCAGGCTCAAGCAAGTCACTGCTTTTACTCTGCCATCTTGGCTCCACCCCAACAGTTTCTTTTCAATGCAATTATTTTCCAGTCCGATGTTAAAGAATGAATATTTTGTTTTGTCTTGTTTTATTTTCAAGGAGATACATAGTACTTCTGTTATTTTCATATACTTTGTAGAATTGTAAAGGACACAGTCTAGCTTCTGTCCTTTACAGAAAATGAAAATGAGAACCAGTAAAAATAATTATTTTACCCAAAGTTACGGATTTATTAGTGACACATCCTGGATTAGATTCCAAATCTTCTGACTTCCAATTCATAGCTGTTTGCTATAGGCACAGTGAAAGTAATGGTTTATCACAACTGTTTCCCTAATATTTTACCTAGGTTCAGTCAGTCTGTCAACTTTCCTCTGACATTTATTAAGCCCTTACTATTTACCAGGCATTGTGCTAAGTTCTGGGATACAAAAAGGTAAATCATTCCCTTAATATAAGAGGCCCACATTTTAATATGAGAGAACATACTAAAATACTTATGTAAGGTAATCTCTGATGGAAAGTAATTAGCAGGTAAGAAGATGAGTTCATTTATGAGTCTATAAATTAGATGTTAGAAGTAATGGGGATTTTCAACAAGGAAGGAACAGAAGATAAGTTGAATTCTGTAGATCCCAAGAGAAGGAGCAAACCTTTTTGTCTTGTATGAACAAATCTTAGTAAGTTATTTTAGATGGCCATGATTAATATCATGCAAGTATAGGCTTTGGAGAAAAAAGTCAATCCTTTCCACAAATTCCACTATGCAAGGCAAAAATAACAACAGGACATGCTACTATTTCTAAACTAATTTTAAAGGATAGAGGGGGAAAAAAAGATATACCCAGTGCTGTTACATTTATTTCTTTGTGCTAAAAATAAATCATTTATAATTTCAAAGACATCATTTATATTGAAACTTTCAGATGCTAAAAAGGTGGTTTATAAAACAGCAAGTCAGAATAACAAATTCATTGATAAAATACACATATAGATCTCCCTTCCACATTGCTCAAATAAGTTAAAAATCAATTTTTATTGTGTTCCAATCATATTATATTCAATTTCATGATATAATTTTCATTTTATTAAAATACTCCTTTAAATTAGTGTTTATGAAATTGTATTTATGAATATTTCCTTTCAAAAGAAACACAAAACATCAGAATTGCTTACAATTGTTCCTAAACTAACAATAAACTTTTGAAATAATAAAAACCCAATATTTTGCCAGAACAACATCAGTACTATTGAATTCTTTGTGATTTAAGCCTGTAACTGATGTGCTGATGTGATATATGCCCATTCATTCCTTCAGGAAACTGAAAACTCCAGTTCAGAATCATTAAAAATAACACAAGCTGGAACCTTTTAAGTTTTACAGCTGCACTTGGATTACATATCCAGTGGGTATAATGGATAATTAGTATTGTGTTTCTTAGCATACTCAGCTCCCACCACTGAAAAATATAATAATTCAAAGAATACAGAAGGTATCATTTGATGTTGGGTTAATATTAAGAAAATATTTGATTAATTTCATTTAATTCTTACCACTAATCCCTAGTCCTGAATACTATTTGGATATGGAAATACTGTTTATTTATTTACATTAATTCAAAAATCCAGATTACATATTTACTGATGCATAAACATGGCCTGATTGCTGGGTTTCCTCTGTGTTTATTACTCTTGCTACAACTGTTCTACCATTGGTTGCTGCTTTCCCTCTCTAGGAGTACTTGCTGAAAATCTCCCATCACCTTAAGCTTTCAGAGTTTATCTCTGCCATTAAATTTAATTTATGATTATGTAAGTCCCAAAGACTATTAAAACTAGAATGGACCTTAGAGATTATCAAATATGGCTCTGCCATTTTCTGAGTAAGGAAAATGAGGGTGAGAAAAAGGAAATGACTGCTTAGAAAGGGGAAATAACCTTTGTCTTACATAACTAGCATATATTAAACAGGACAAAAATTAAATGGTATAGTTTTTGTTTTTTTCTTTTTTGAGAACCTAGCTGGTATGGTAGATAGAGTGCTGGACTTGGAATCAGGAAGATATGAATTTGAATCCAGGATCAAACACTGACTAGCTCTGTGATTCTGGGCAAGTCAATCCTTCATCCTCAATTTCTTTGTTTGTAAAAATGACAGGAATAATAATACCTAGTTCACAGAATTATTGTGAGGACTAAATTAGATAACATATATATGTACATATACATATGTATGTATGTGTATTTATGTATATACCCCCCCCATATATATATATATATATATATATATATATATATATATATATATATATATATATATACACACACACATATCTTTCCAAATGTTACAGCAATATATACTTGCTAGCTATTATTAATTTGTACTAATATGAAGGAACTGGAAAACATAATGAAATTATTACATGCACTTTAGTGAGATTCCACCTACTTTTACTGTTTAGCTCATTATCATGTCTTGATAATTCTCTTCTTCCTTCCTCTTCTTCTTTTCCTTCTCCTACTTCTCATTCCTCTCCTTTTTGTTCTTCCTCTTCTTCCTTAGTACTAATACCTGCTATTTTCTGCTATTTTTCTTTTATATTTGGTACTATCCATTTTGAGTCCCCTCAAGGGATCCTAGGAACATTAAAGTGCTATAGGATCATGATGATGATGATGATGATGATGATGATGATGATGATGATGATTGGAATATGTATAAACACTTGGTAGTGATATCTGATTTCCTGTGACTGTACTTTTAGATTTGACGGCATCCTGTTATGTATCATCTTTGGAACTTAACATGTTTTTCAAGATGATACTTCAAACAGTAGGTCATTGGTGTGCTTGATTTTGACAGAAAAACTTAATTTCTTAACTAATAATATTCCCTACACTTTCCATGTGAATATTTTCCTTTGCATCTTTCTTATGTTGAATGATGATTCTCTCTCTCTAGTTTGATATCTGTCCTGTGGGATTCCCAGTGACTTTGTGTGTAAAGAATATCACATGCTTTAAATGATTGTTCATTGATAGTCTTCTTTTTTCCTGTTTCTTCCCAAATTCATATCTATAAATTTAACCTATGCACCATTTATTCTCCAATACTAATCTTTACTTTAGATAGGGCTATTTCTTGTTCACCTTAAAAAAACCCCCACCAAGTTCACATCTACCTTGAAGTAATTGCATATATTATTCCCCCTATGTAGAATGTTCTCACTGCACTTCATCCCCACCTTTTCAAATTATATCCATGTTTTAAGTGCCATTTTAATTCTTGCCTTCTCTTTGAAGTCTTTCCTGTCAACTTCAGTCTATAGGGATTTATCCTTTGTTTTCTCATTTTTGATCAACTTTGAACTGTACTGTTCAATTAGCATAATCCTCAGAGCAAGAGAAATGGCAGCGTTGTTGTCCTCTGCTGTTATAATGTTCCCGTAGTATCTAATTCTGTGTACCTTATTTTAAAAGGGGCAAAAAATATTTCATATAAATCTGAAGGAGAAAAAAGGGGAATTTCATTAAGTATTAGGTCTGGAAGGTTTCTTAGGAATTGTTTAGGCTTTTTTGATAGGATCAGGGTTCCCTTTGTTTCCTCATAACAGGGAGTAGGTTTTGTTGAAAAAGAGATAAAATTGTCCCTGGGACTTGATTTGACCCTGCCTGTCTTGAGGCAGCTTCCTGGTCACCTAAGAGCATTACAATTCTCATACACATGGAGTTGTGTTCTCCAACTTGGTGGTCCTCTAAAACCATATGGTCACCTTGCATACCTTGCCCTGCTGGTCAGATCCATTTCCATATGGAGACAAAGGTGGTACTAAAGATTTGTCTAAAAAAAAACTAAGAGCATGTTTATTCTCATTGTGTACCCTTGATTTGTTATGGCAAAAGTAAATCTTCTTTTGTTAACTATTCAATGACTTAGGAGTTCCCAGAAACTTGAATTAATAGAGAACTGGTGTTATGCTACCATCTAACAGAATAGGAGCATAATCCATCCTCCACACAAGTGCTAAATTTACACACCTTAATCACAGTTTTTACTATATCAGTGTCTTAATAATTCCATGAGCACCCTATTATTTACAGAATTAAATACAAACTCCTCCATTTGACATTTAACCCCCTTCCCAACCTGGCTTTAAGCTACCTTTACCACCTTTTTATATATTGTTTTCATTTATTGTTTAGTTATTTCACTAATATATGTGTATATACACATGTTATACACATATGCATATATATGCATATATATGTAGGTAGCTCTACTAAGCATGCATTTTTTTAAACCAAATCATGTGGCTATCAGGGCTAATTCTTCTTCTTTTTAGTATTTAGTAGACCATGTAGCATAGCACTAAGTAGATAATTAGGATATACTAATTTCATTTGACTGCTGAGTTTACCACACTACTTTTTCTTCATTATTTACTGATAATTGCCAAAGCAATTTTGTCCCATGGGGGTGGGGGGGAACATGAGTTGATTTGACTGCTTTTTAAAAAATGTGTCATTTATTTTTTTCTAGTAAATTTGAGGTTTCAATGACTAAAGATTGATAGAAGAGAGGGAATATATAGCACTTTAAAAGAAGGAAGACAAGAAGGGAGTGAAATAACATGAGAAAAGTGCAGTGGAAGATATAAAGGAGGGTGAAAATGATACATTTAGGTAGAATGGACAAAAAGACAAGAAACAGTTAATGAAAAGTGGAAAAATATGGCGCTTTCCACTAATTTTGAATTTTTAATCATAATTAAATCACAACAAATTCATCGCATCATTAGTTAATTTGAACATTAATATATTTACATAAAAACTATTTAGTTGCTATAGGTACACAAGAATGTGATGAATACTGTGGTTAATAAACAACTACAAGCTATGGCTCCAGCTCTCTTACAGCTTGCAGTCTAGTTGGTGGAAGAAGATATGCGTGCACACACACACACACACACACACACACACACACACACACAAGAGAGTTAAATATAAATATAACAAAACATTTTAAATACTTCATAATTTCTCTGAAATCTATTGGTTTAAAAATGCTCATGTTAACACTTTTGGAAATATTTTCTTGTCTAGTCTGACAACTTAGGAAAGATTAAAAACTGTCTCATTTGTTGGTTCCTGTAAGACATTAATGTGTCTTTTTTTGGTTGCCCTTGGGAAGTTTATAATTGGGCCATCTGAAAGAACTAATCAGCTACCATAGAAATACAAGCTGACGAGCACAGAAATGATCTCATATCTCAAAAGCACATATTTAAGATATTCTTTTTCAAAGGAAGAACAGAACCAATGTAAATGATAATAAGAGTTGAACTTTTTAAACAACCATAGAGACTTTGTTTGCACAACTAGGAGAGAAGAACCTTTTTTATTCACTGCTCTTGTGCTTTAGGAGGTGCTAAAGCACCACAGATCTAACTACATCCCCAACAGTGATGGCTAGTCAGTCTCCTTGAGCTAGAGGAATAGCTTATCCTGTAGCATCCCACACAGTGTACCTCCCTGTCAGTAGCAAGTGGTGTCCTATTTGCAAGAACACACAGGCCCACATTATTTGTTGTTGTTGTTTTTGCTGTGTGATTCCAGCAGCTTGAAGAAAATGCTTATTTCAAAACTCTCTTTATTAGTCAGCTCTCTAGCTTCCCTCTGTCACATTTCTTCTCCCTAGCTGCCCACTTTTCTTCCAATATTGCAGCCACTCATTATATAGGAATTCATAACAGCTGAGTTCTCAGCACTTGCACTGATGTGTGACAGGATTTTCAGGACCAAGGACAATGGAAGGAGTTGTGTGTCTGAAAATGGAGGCATATTATTCTAAATAATACACATGGCATAAGCATAACATTTATATTAAACAAAAAAAATTATACTGATTCACTTACCTCCTTTCACATGAGATTCTTTTTCTTGAAGATTAATGTATCTTCAAGAAAAAGCAGCAGAAAAATAAAATAACTCATGAAGGTTTATGGTGTTCATTAGGTTTTAGCATGTAAATTTTTTCCTGTAGGAGGATAAAATCCATGTAAAACATGATACCAGATTCCTCAAAGAAATGAAACTGTGAAGATCTGAGTAAGCAAGAGTGTAGGCGTTTGTAAATTATCATGCTGAATTTCCCACTCAATAAAATGACTGTATATTTGCAAATTGCTCATGATTGCACCCCTGAAAATAATAGTCTTTGCTTCAGCTGTTATTTATGTGGCTTACAACAAACAGAAACACTCATGTATTAAAGTCAATTTCACAAGTAATACCACATGTACACAGGTGACCATAAAATTCAATAGTTTATGGAAACACATTAAAGTTTATATATTTTTCGTTAATCTTATAGCGGCTGTACTTTATCCCCAGTGAGTGTTAGGGTACTATGCAATATAAAAGGGATTAAAAAGGGGGAAAAACAACATAAATAAAACTTAGAGCAAGATCTGATTTGATTTATTATTATAAAATATTATTAATGTGTGTAAGCCTATAGCATGTATGTATGTGTATGTGGTGGGGGGGGGTGTATGAGAGAGAGAGAGATGAGTATGCCTCCTGCTCAATGGTACTGAAGGTTTGATTTTTTTTTTTTCCTACCAGAAGAGAAAGGACAAGTTTTGAGGCATTAGGAGAGTAGGCATCATTTGATGTATGTATTGCTCAGTTTTATTATTACTGTAAAGCATATTGATTTCTTAAAAAATCAGCAGGTAAAGTAAGTGACTGATGACTTTGTTAGCCTTAATGTCAGGGAGGAAGTCTTGGTTTCTAGTCCTGCACTTGTTATATACTGATTTCTTGGCTATGGGAAAGTTATTTAAACACTCATTTTCACAGACAATTCTCTAAGATTCTAAGTGCCAAAAGAATCATTGAAATATACTGAGATAATGACTTTACTTGAAATAGAATTCTGTACATTAATGAAACCATAAATCCAAATTTAAAAAAAAGGGTCATGCTATGAAATTAGGATACTAATATATAACTTTAGAATATATATCCATTTTTTTTGTGAGGCAATCATGGGTAAGTGACTTGCCCAGGGTCACACAGCTAGTAAGTGTCATGTGTCTGAGACTGGATTTGAACTGACTCCAAGGCCAGAACTCTATCCACTGCACCACCTAGCTGCCCCGATTACATATCCTTTTAAATACACAAAAAATTATGAAAAAAATCAGTATATTCCTTCATTATAGAAATCCTGATATGAATAATAATGAATTGACATAGCACTGAAAAAAATGAATAACTGTTCTAGTTTCTCAAAGACAAATGCTTTTTGGGGTGCCACATAGAATAGGCAAAATGAAATTGTGTTTTGTACTTTATTTTGAATTGAATTGTTTAATCAACAAAACTCTCCAAATCTCATTAGAATATAATGGAAAAAATCCTTTTCATGAATACATATTGTTAAT
Source organism: Phascolarctos cinereus (assembly GCF_003287225.1). Taxonomy (NCBI): domain Eukaryota; kingdom Metazoa; phylum Chordata; class Mammalia; order Diprotodontia; family Phascolarctidae; genus Phascolarctos; species Phascolarctos cinereus. Next base: position 161,440,004 of record NW_027556402.1, read on the forward strand.
CATACAAATCACCTCATTGGTGAAGTAAAAAAAAATTATCTCAATAAACACATCGAGACAATAACCTTTCTGTCAAATAGTGGGTAACATGTTTAATCATGGGTCTTCTGGCATCATAGCTGGTCATTATGTTGATCAAGTTTTTCAAATCTTTCAAAGTTGTTTGTCTTTAACATGTTGTTAATGTATAGATTGTTTAGCTGGTTCTCCTTACTTTCCACTGCATCAATTTATACACATCTTCATAGTTTGTTTTGAAAGAACCGCTTCATGATTTCATTTTTAAAAATGAATTTATTTTACATGAATTTATATATGTGCCTTTCATGTCTTCCAGTAAATATAAGTAAAAAAAGGAAACCTGAAAAATAAAATCCTCATCATTAATATCAATAGTTTAGCAAAACTATTTCCTACATTGGCTGTGGCCCCAAATTTAATTCTTTCTATGCATTTTAAGCTTACCAATTCTGCATCAAATAGTGAGTGGCATGGTTCATCTCTAGTCTTCTTGACACATTTGGTTTTTCATTGCATTAATTAGGTTTCTAAAAGTTTTCCAAGTTGTTTCTATATTATTTTGTCATATGAATTGTTATCTTATTTCTACTCATGTTGTGCTGATAGCACAATAGAATTCAATTGTATTCATATGTGATAATTTGTTCAACCATTCCTCATTTGATGAACAATCTTGATTTCTAATTCTTTGCCTCCATAAATTAGCTATTACAAATGTTTTTGTATGTGGGGATCCAATTCCTTTTTCTTTTGTCTCTTTGGTATGTAGACCTAGTAGCAATATTGCTGATCTATTGACCAATAAGTATGCATAGTTTAGTAACTTTGGGATATAGTTCTAAAATGCTTTTTGCCATGATTGGAATAATTCACAGCTCCTCCAACACTGGATTAATATGCCTGTTTTCCTGAAGTCCCCACCCCCATTTTTCTTTTCCTTTTTCTAAATCATATTTGCCAATTTGATGGATGGGACACCAGAATTGCTTTAATTTGCATTCATCTAATTATTAGTTATTTGAACCAACGTTTTTTTTATATAAGTATAGATAGCTTGGATTTCTTCCTTTGAGAGTTAGTTGCCTATTCATATCCTTTACCATCTATTATTTGGGAATGGTTCTTATTCTTACTTATCTGAATTAGTTTTTCATATATGTTAGAAATAAGAACAGAGAAAATTGCTACAAAAGATGCCCCCTTTCCTGCTTCTTTTCTAATTCTAGCTTCATTGGTTTTGTCTGTGCAAAATATTTTTAAAAAAATTTATGTAATAAAAACGTCCATATTTTTCTTCTGTGTTTCTCTCTTTCCATTGATTGGTTACAAACTTTTCTCCAATCCACATATTTGGAGATTATTTTTTTCTTTCCTAATTTGTTTATGATGTCACTCTTTATATCTAAGTAAAGTACCTATTTATAGTTTACCTTGGAATATAATGTGGATGTCCATCTGTATATAGTTTCTGTATCACTACTTTGCAATTTTTCCGGTTTTTGTTGAACAATGACTTCTTACCCCTCAAACTGTGATTTTTAGTTTAGTTTTTTTTCCCAATGCTAGGCTCTTGTTGTCATTCATTTCTGTATATCTTATACCTAATCTCTTTCACTTACCTATTAGCAAGTACGAAATTATGCTGATGATTATTTCTGTGACATTGGCTCAGCCTGCTCATGTACAATGAATATTTCTCCAATTATTTAGATCTGTTTTTATTTCTGTAAATACCCTTTTGTAGTTTTATTCATATAACCACTGTGTGCATATTGGTAGGTGGCAAGGTTAAAAAGTATAAGAAGAATGGAAAGGTATATGTGTGAGAGAGGGGTTGTGACAGGGGGTGTTGTTTGGTGCTAACTTATGAGGGGATTTTGAAATACCAAAAGGACAATTTTGTATTTGATCCTGAATATGATGGGGAGACACTGGAGTTAATTCAGTAGGTAAAATCTATACTTCGGAAAAATTGCTTTGGCAGCTTCATGGAAAATGGCCTAGAGTAAGCAGAGACTTAGGCAAACTGACCAGTAAGCTATTGCAATACTCCAGGCTTGAAGTGATGAGGGCCTACATCAGAGGTGGCATATTTAAAAGTTGTCACAAAGGTGACAGATCATGGAAACATATTGGATATTGGAAGTAAGAGATACTGAGGAGTCAAGGATGACACCTAGGTTGTAAGCCTAGGGGGACTGGTAAGATAGTGGTACTCTCAACAGTAATAGGAAATTTTGAAAGGGGAGAAGATTTAAGAGGAAAGATAATTAATTCACTTTTAGATATGTAGAGTTTAAGATGTCTACTGAACTTTTACTTTGAAATGTCAATAGGCTGTTGAAGATGAGAGACTGGGGATAAGCAGAAATGTTAGGGCTGGATAAATAGTGGTTAAGTGAAATAGTGCAGAAAGAAATGAGAAGAGGGTCCAGGGCCAAATCCTGTGGGACACCCACAGTTAGTAAGCATAATCTGGGTGAAACTTTGGAAAAGAGAATGAGGAGGAGTAAGATAGCTATGAAGTGAAACCAAGAGAAAATTAAGTCTCAAAAACCTACAAAGAAGAAAGTATTAAGAAGAGGATGATTGTGTCAAAGTCTGCAGAGAGGTTAAAAAGGAGGAGAATATAGAAAAAGCCATTGGATTTGGAGATTACGAGATTGTTGTTAACTTTGGAGAGGATGGGTTCAGTTTCTGGTGAGATTATACTTGCTGTGATTGTTTAGTCATTTTTTCCAGTCTTATTTCCTGAGTTTTGACTTTGCGCTAGTACCAGGCTGTGTCCCTTTCTGCAGAGGATGTTGGGTGCTTGTTTGGTCTTGTTTTGAATTATTTTGTTTCCTGTTATTTTCTTCAGGAATCTAGTCTTGTGTTCTTCCAGGATCTCAAGGGTTTCTCAAACCAGTTACCTGCAATTTTTCAGTGTTCCCAAAGCTGTATGGTCTAGGCTGAGAGCTGATCATTGCCCTCCTGGTCTGGGATTTGCAAGCTCCTCATTCAGTTTTGGATCTGGGTCAATATTCTTGTGGGTTGGCTTCTATTTGCACCTCCAGTAGACTGCTGCTGGCCCCAGTTATCTGGTTAGCTAGAAAGCTCCGCAGATTCAATGCAATAGAACTGCTGACTCTGAATCTGAGCTACTCGCCCTGATTATTCATCCACAGAACTAAGACAGACTGGGTGCTAGAACTAAGATCTTTTTCCACCATTGAAGCCACACAGATACTGTTAACTTTAATTTCTTCCATTTGCCTAGAGTATAGCCCATGACCCTTGCTACCCTTAGGGTCAAGTCCATTTCTTAGGCCCTTCTGGATATGTGACCAATCTCTGGGGTAAGAACATCAGAGCTATGAATTGGCTTCTATTACTGCTCCCTATACAGTGTCACCCCTATTATGATAGATCTGAGAGTTCAAAGCTTTCCCCAGTATACAACTCTCTATACAATACCTTCCTGGGGATTAGCTAATCTTCCGCGCCCCCTCCCCCAGCACCATTTTTGCAGACATCTTTCTCCATCTGGTGACTTGGGCTGGATTCTTCATGATTCTTCCTTGGAATCTCTGATTAAGACATAGTCTGATGCTTTTTCTAAGCTTTTGTCATATAGTTGTTCACTGGGTGGTAGGTGAGGAACTAGTCTATATTGCTTCCCCCATCTTGGCTAAACTCTTTATATTTACTTACTCAGCACAGATATAGGTGACTTCATAGTTATAAGGGAATTCTCAGGTAAGGAAACTCCCTCTGTCAAAGCAGATCAGTGCCTTCTATGTGATGCATGCTCCCTTCCCAAATTGTTCAGTTGCTCCAAGAATCTTCTGAGGAAGATTTAAGCCCACCTATACTATGCTTCAGCTGCCTTGTCACTGTGCTCCTGTTCCTCCCTTCTATCATTAATTTCTCCCAGAAAATCCCTTTTGAGGAAGGACTCAGACTGTCATCCTTCATTCTTCCAATTTGAACACAAAGACTTTCCCTGGGTACTTCTGCCACCCTGTCTTTTCATCTCTATTTTAGTTGTTTTCTATTTCTCATTTGTTTATTTGTTCATATTTGTATCCTCAGAACTTAGCAGGAAGCCTGATAGTAGGAATTGCATAAAAAATGTTTGTTGACCTGTTGACCTCACATATAATCTTAGAGAATTGCCTAGGGCACTAAGAGTTTAAGTGAGGTGAGTAGGGGAATAATCAGAAAGTGCCAGAGACTTGGCTTGAACCTAATCTTTCGGTTTTGTAGCTGGCTCTCCATCTACTATAGAACACTGCTTACTTGTACTCTGCATACACTTTACGGTTTTTCATCTATGCGCATAGTGCATCCACCTTCCCCAAAAGAACTCAAGTTCTTGGAGGGCAGGGACTGTTTTGTACCCCTACTACCTAGCACAGTGCTTTGCATATAGTAGACAATCTAATTGAATTGACTCTGCAAAGAACTCAGGAAAATAAAAATAAAATAAATTCAGTTATCCTTCTATATGTGGTCCCAGTATCTTGATTACTTCTTGGTGATGTTAAATAAGACTACTACCATTTTCTAAAATTTTCAACGTGTTAAAGTATCACTAAATATCTGAATTATTCCTTGGGAGTAATGTCAACACTGAGGGAAAAAAAAGAACTTGTATCAAATATTTTCATAGTCATATCCTCTTGTGGAAGAAGACGAATCTATATTGTATGTATAAGTTTACCCATATGTACATACATATATGTACATGTATATAATATTTTCACAGTCACATACTCTTTTAGAAAAAGAATTTATCATATGTATCAGAGTTATATGCCCTTTGAAGAGTAGGTGTTCCCAAGGCTGCCAATCATCTCTGAATGTTCAATACACTGGGAGGTGGGTTATATTCTTGAGGACATGACTTAGGTCACTTAATCCTGGTACAATATCTCTCTGTATATACATATATATGCATATATGTGTATATACATATACACATATATGCATATATATAATACACATACACAGACATGTATATACATATATACATATATACATATATGTGTATATGTATGTACATATTAGATTCCTTTTCCAAAAGGAGGTATGGCTATGAAAGTATTTGCTATAATAAGTTCTTTTAGTCTCAGTGTTGACAGTAATTCAGACATTTAAGAGGGTACATTAACACTTAGAATAAAAAAAAATAATTACACACACATCTACTTCTTGCAGGTCACTCAACTGTTGCTATTAAAAAAAATGAAAGCATACATGTCATGGTACAAAGAACCTTAAATTCTAGTAGAATAGAATATGTACCTTTCTCCCTCCTCTATCACTATTTTCCCCATTGTCCACTTCCAATAAAGAAATAGTATTCCATAGTACAGTTTAATTAGTGACAGCTCCTTTTCCAGAATTGCCCCCTTCATCTTATACCATATTCTACTTTTCAGACATTTCAGAACAATTTAGAGGCATATTGAACCAAAATTGTTACTGAAAAAAAAGATTCAAAAGCAATTAAGTATAGCTTCATTAATGCTGGGAAATGCATTTTAGTGATTTAAAGAGAAATAGAATGGTTGAAGTAAAAGAAAGAGGTAATAAAAAAAGCTAACATGCATTTTATAAAAGTGCTTACAAATGAAAGCTAGACATTTTTGCTTTGTTGTCAGTTTAACGGAAATGAAGAAAGGTAGTTATAACCCACTTAACATTTATGTCCTTGCAAAAGGTAAAATACTCATGTTCTCCTTGTTTTTATCCTATTAGCTTCTCAAAAACACACATTTTGACTAATTTTAAGTGGACTATGTTGATAAAAAAAAATCCCCCACATACATGGGTTGGAAAGGAGGTTGGGCTAGATATCTTAATACCTGTCTTCTGAAGGATTGACTAGATTGATGAAAAAATAGTTTTGATTTGATTATTAACACAGTTACCCTCTCCAGCCCTAGATATATATTCCTGATCATTTATCCATCATCACTCCTAAAGAGCTATTGTTTTCTTCCCCCCTCCCCCATATTGTATTCTTAGGCAGCTAGCCTTAACTAGGACAGATCACTGTGCCTTTGTCTCAGGCCTTGAACTTTGGAAGACATTGAGAACTGTTCTGTTTTTGAGCAGGTAGAAACAACTGAGTTTAGCATTTAGTTAACAACAATTATTAGCAAACATTCAATAAATGTTGGTTAAATGGAACTGAATTTTAAACAAATATAATTTACACTTGTAGTTTTAGAGGCTTAGACCAAAAAGAAGGAAAACACTCTTATACAGAAACACCTTCTAGTCAGAACCACGATATGAAAACATTGCTATTACTAAATTATCTTACATAAATATTGAGCAGATGCTGGCATCTTTTCTCTTTTCCTTTGAACTCCTTTTAGAGCAACCAAGGAAAGGAGTATCTAATCCAAGTTACAAAATCCAATAGGAGGAGCCGGTAAACAGCAGTTGTTGACCCCAAAACAGATTGGGTTATGTGTCCATGTTTTAATTTCTTTCACAAGTTGGTGACATGCATTACATGGGAGTTACAGTGCAGAACTGGCTTGATTTGGGATTTGAGGGTACAGAGTTATATGCCCTTCAAAAAGTAGGTGTTCCCAAGGGTGCCAATCAACTCTGATTGGTCAACACATTGGGAGGAGGGTTACATTCTCCAGGACATGACTTAGGTCACCTAATCCTGGTACAATACCTTTTCAACAGGGGCTGATACTATCCCACTGTCATTCTACTTTTGGACAGAGGAAATGCCTGTTCTATCAGATTCCCCCCTTCCCCACCATACCAGACCACTCCCAGTCTTGGGCTATCTAGGCAGAAGAATGTGTTTCCACCCAACCCTGAGTAGATTAAATCAATTCAGGCTGGAGCTTGACCGGGATAAGACTCAGCACAATCTTATTATCTATAATGTTCTTACCAAGAACTTCAGAGAAGGGTCTGGCTGGGCGCAGACCTCTGAAAATCATTTTTCACACAGTCATAAGGAGAGAGAGAAGAAAACAAAGAACTGGTAGAACAGTAAATCTAGAGGGTGGTCAGCAATAGAATTTTGGAGTGGGCTACAGAAGATCCTTCACATGGAGCATTGTCAGAGATTCTGACATAAATAAATCTTTGAGACTAATATTTGGTTGTTTATTCAAGAGCTGGTGATTTTTTAAAACACGACATTTTGAGACATTGTCTTACTACTGCTAATAAGGTCCCCAGTCAGTGTACTTCAAAGACACTGTTAAATGTGCTGACCAGACACAGGTCAGAGCAAAAGGCTCAGTGGAGCCAGTCAGCAGATGTGATTTCTGGCACCTATTTATGCAGTCACTAGGAACAACATCTATTTGCCCTATATTTGTTGATATATAGGCTAGAACCTTGGTTGTCAATCAAATTCTACAATCCCAAGGCCACTAAGTCACAGACTTGGAAATGATGATGTGAAGAAAAAATGCTATGATCTTTGAGCTCTTAGTCAGTACCTCCATCTTAGAAATAAAGTCATAGGGTGGGTTGGGAGGAAGGAAAGGAGAAAATTTGAACCTGCAACTAAGAAATAAGATATACAGGAAATGGGGTATAGAAATCTATCCTGCCCTACAGGAAAATTGAAGTGGGAGGGGAAGAGAAGGGGCAAGAGATAGAAGGGAGGACAGATTAGGGGAAGGGGTATGCCAAATGCAGGCCATTTTGGGGTGAGGAGAGGGATGAGATGGGGGAGAAATTTGGAACTCAAAATCTTGTGAAAGTGAATGTTGAAAACTAAAAATAAATTAATTAATTTAAAAATAAATAAAGTCCTAAAGAAATTTTGTTTCAATGGAAAATAAAAGACTGCTGACCAATAAAAAGTCATGCTATATCAGGTAATTTAAAGACTAGCATGTCTGGAAATTTATGTTTTGGAAGTAATGGGTATTCTTTGGCATAGATCCTTGGGACATGATGAAATTCCTGTGTATTAATAAATACATGGAAAAATTACTTCTCTGATCTGGATTAAAAAAACACTTTGAAGAGTTGTTACCCTAAAAATAGCTTGTCCTTGTTTTTTTTAATTTAAAAAAATATCTTTATTCTGAAATTGAACACCAGAAAAAGAGCATTCCCATATACAGAAAGAATGCAAAAAGAAGATTGCATATGAAACCATTAATCTATATTATATATGACATACTTTTAAAAGAAAGTGTACACATATGTTAACTTTCAAAACACTTCCATTTGTCTGTTTCTTTGCGGCCTTTAATGTACATTTATAAATTTCAATGGCCCTCTTTTTATTTCTATTATAACAATCACTTTTATTTGTCCTGTCCCCTCTTCCCCTCCCTAGGGAGAGAAGGGTTAAAAAAACTAACAACTTGTATCAAATAAGTATAATCAAGCAGAACAAAATCAGACAGTGGCCACATCAAAAAATATTACCTTTTCTCCACCTTAAATCCATTACCTCTCCATCAGGAAGAGTATAATATGCTTCATTTTAAATCATTGGGAGACATGGTCAGTCTTTACCTTGATCAAAATTCTTAAGTCTTTTAAAGTTTCTTTTTTTTTTTCTTCTTTGCAATGTTGTTGTCCTTGTATCAGTACTTTTCCTAGTTCTGCTCATTTTACTCTGAATCAGTTAATAGGATTCTATGAATTCATCTTTCGTCACAGGGCACACCATTATTCACATGTTCATATGCTACAGTTTATTTAACCATTTCCTAATTGATGGACACCCCTTAAGATTTCAGTTCTTTTCTTCTCTTTTCTTATTTTAATCCCCCTACTTCAGGATCAGGATATTTGTTCCTCTTGGCACTATTTTCCCCCCAGTATTATCCTCCTTCTTAGCAGCCTTCCTCCATACCCACTTGTTCCCTGTTCTGTTTGATGTGTTTCTGTGTGAAACTATTTGTGTCTAATTGTTCAGACCTCCTTTATTCATTTCATCTAATTGCATGTTTCCCATACTCCTTCCTCCTTTCTTCATCTTTGTATATTCTTCTCACATATCCTATTAGCAGCTGATATGAGTCAGAATGACCCCATGTTTGTTCAGGTTCAATATTTCAACCAAACAAGTCACTCCTATGTTATTCAACAGTTTTAAAAAAGGAAGTTTATTTAGCCATAGCACAGGAAAAACACTTAACTAGGTTTTTCTAACATTTAGCTAGGATGGACCCAGCCCTCCCCCATCCTCTACCATGTGGTGGAGCAGGGCAGCAGGTGTTGACTCACAAGGTTCTGAGACCTCTCCCACCTCTGAAGACTTCATGTGATGCATCTTTTTATATTCCTAGGTGACCAGCAAATGACTTCAGTATACCAGAGGTTAATAATAAGATGTGTGAAAGGAGGTGTAGCTTTCCTCTTTTAGAGAAAAAAAAGAATTATCCTAGATTGAATTGTTGGGGAGAAGGGGCAATTTTGTTAGAAATTCATGCTGTATTATGAGAAATAACAAGTCCTGTCCTCTTCTTTCTACACTACTGTATTCTTCCTTTTTTTTAACCTTTCCTTCTTGTTTGCCTCTTTAAGCCCTCAGAATAGAAGGAACCCATCCTCACATCCTCTGTTTTATTTTCTTTTTAATTTACCATCCTCAAGTGCTCTTTGAAAGACAGGAATGTTCTGAAGAGACAATTTTTTGTTCGCTTCCCCATTAGAATGTTTCTGTCATATCTTTGAATAACCCCTTCCAATTGATCAGTTACCTTTCTAGATTTCTTTTTATTATTTTGTTTTAATTTTAAAGTTCCTGGACTTGCTTGAAAGTCCTCTATTCCATTAAAGATCTACCTCTGCCTCCAAGTAGGAATGTATTTAGCTTTTGAAAGTAAATTGTTTTTGTAAATCATAAATTTGTATATTATACAAATTATACATACAAATACAATTATAAATTTTTAAAATTATAAACCCCTATGTTTTGGTATTTGGAATATTATGCTTCATATTTCTTTTTTTTTTAGAAGTTTCCAGGTCATTTTGATCATGGATATGGCTTCTTTTTATATAAACTGATTCTTTATGGATACTTGTAGCATTTTTCTTATATTTGGTAGATTTGAATTTCAGTTATGATATTCCTAGGACATTTTCTTTCAGGAGTTTCTTTCAGGAGGTGATAAATTAATTCTATCTTCACTTATTTATTTTGAATAGATCAAGGAAGTTTTGGCATATGATTCGTTGAAATATAGTGTCTATTTTTTTTTCTGAATTATGGTTTCCAGGAGTTCCAGGTATTCTTAAATTATGACTCTTTGACCTGTTTTCTAGGTCAATTAAAAAGAATCAGACAGGTTACATTGAAAAAAAAATATTCAGTCTTTTGATTTTGTTCTAATATTTCTTTCTGTTTCATGAAGTCATTAACTTATGTCTATTCTAGCTTTCAAGAAGTCTATTACTTGGGTAAGGCTTATCACAGAAGACAGAAGAGAGGAAGAAGTATATGTGAGAGATGTTATGAAAAGAGAATCCAGACTTCCGCTTCTGGGAGTCAAGATGGCAGAGTGAAAAGGTAGTCACTCTCACTCTCCCCTACCAACCTATGAAAACCCAGATAATTTCACCCCAGAAAAAAAACCCTGGAACAGCTGAACTGGAAGAAAGACGGGGAACAGCAGTGCAGCAGCCCAGCAAACAGGTCTCCCAGTGCCTCAGCAAAAATAAGGGAGGCAGAACTATAAGGGGCCCCAGGTGGATAAGTACCCTGAGGCATTCATCTGAAAGGAGGTGAAGAAAACAACCTAAAGGCTTCCTAAAGTACCAGCCTTGCTGATTCCAACCCAACACCAGGTGAGCTGTAGGAGCCTTGAAGCCTCCAATTGTGAAGAAATCCTGAAGCCCAGGTGGTAAAGCAGGCAAACACCAACACCTGGACCTCCCAGTGCCTCAGTGAGGGCTGGGGGGAACCGGTGGAAACCAGCTCAGAAAACCACCAGGTGCCTCAGCACTCTACCACAAAGGACTCTCCCAGTGCATTAGCAGAAACTAGGGAGACAACACTGCAGGGGGCCCCAGGCAGATAAACACCCTGCAGCACCCATCTAAAAGGAGCTGAAGAAAGCTAAAGGAAAGGAAAAGCAGGCAACCTAGAATGGCCTGAAAGTTTCAGCCGTGATGATTCCAGCCCAACACGAAGTAAGCTACCAGAAACCTACAGCCTCCCATTACCAACATAAGAGGCCCCAGTACACAAAGCCAATGACCAAGACCTAGGCTTCCAATGCAAGAAGCTTGGGTCAGGCCAGGGAATAAAGAAACACCATGAGTAAAAAGAAACGTACCATAGATTCATATTATGAGAAGAATGAAGATCAAAACAGAAATTCTGAAGAGGACAACATTGTCAACAAACCCACATCTGCAACAAAAAAGGGAATGTGAACTGGTCTGAACACCAGAAAGGCTTCTTAGAAGAGCTCAAGAAGGATTTTAATAGTCAAATGAGAGAGGTAGAAGAATTCTTCAAAAACACAATCGGCCAATTGGAAAAAAAAGGTACACTGAAGAAGACAAGTCCCTAAAAAACACAATTGGCCAATTGAAGAAGGAAGGACAAAAACTAATGGAAGAGTACACTGAAGAAAACAAGTCCCTAAAAAACACAATTGGCCAACTGAAGAAGGAAGTACAAAAACTAACAAGAAAAAACAATCTGTGAAAAACTAGAATTGGACAGATGGAACCTAATGTCTCTATGAGGGAGCAAGAATCAGTCAAACAGGAACAAAAAAATGAAAAAACAGATGAAAATGTAAAATACCTCATTAGTAAAACAACCGACCTGGAAAATCGACTCAGGAGAGACAATTTAAAAATTATTGGACTACCTGAAAATCATGATGAAAAAAAGAGCCTGGACAGTATCTTTCAGGAAATCATAAAGGAAAACTGCCCAGAAGTCCTAGAACCAGAAGGGAAAATAACCATAGAAAGAATCCACGATCACCACCTGAAAGAGATCCCAAATTGACAACACCAAGGAATATAATAGCAAAATTCCAAAATTACCAGATGAAAGAGAAGGTGCTGCAAGCAGCCAGAAAGAAACAATTTAAATATCATGGAACCACAGTCAGGATTACACAGGACCTTGCAGCTTCTACATTAAAAGACCAGGGCATGGAACATGATATTCCTGTAAGGCAAGAGCATCAATTCCAGCAAAAATGAGCATCATTTTTCAAGGGAGGAGTGGATATTCAATGAAATAGGAGACTTCCAAACTTTCCTGATAAAAAGACCAGAGCTCAACAAAAAATTTGATCTTCAAGTACAGGACTCAAGAAGGACTTAAAAAGGTAAATGGGACAGAAAGATACAATATGTTGTTAATGGGGGGGGCTGTTTAAACCCCTACAAGGGAATATGAGACTTGCAACCCTTGAGAACTGTATTGTTATTACACCTTGTTAAAGGAGTATACATAAAGAGGGTGGATATTAGTTGACTTTGATGTAATGATAAAAAAAAATCTAATCAAGTGGGTTAAATGGATCCAAATAAGTGGATCAATCTGATCTTAGAAAATGTACTGAGAAAGGAGGAGGCAGACAAGGGTAAATTACATTACAGGAAAAGACACAAAATCCTATTACAGCAGAGGGAAAGAAGGGGGGGAGCATTGTTTGAACCTTACTCTCATCAGATTTGGCTCAAGAAGGGCATAACATAATCAGTTAGGTATAGAAATCTAACTTGCCCTATAGGCAGTAGGAGGGAAAAGGGGAAAGAAAAGGGAGGGGGGAAAGAAGGGAGGGAAGAGCAGCAGTAAGATAAAGGGGAAGAAAAGGGAAAGGGATAATAAAAGGGGGAGGGACTGAAGGAGGGGTGGTCAAAAGCAAAACACTAGTGAAGGGGAAAGGAAAAAGGAGAAAGAAAAGCATAAATAGGGGGAAAAGGATGGAGAAAAAGACACAGATAGTAATCATAACTGTGAATGTGAATGGGATGAACTCTCCCATAAAACAGAAATGGATTGCAGAATGGATTAAAAACCATAATCCTACAATATGTTGTTTACAGGAAACACATTTGAAAAAGAGTGACACATACAGGGTAAAGGTAAAAGGCTGGAGCAGAATATATTATGCGTCAGCTGAAGTAAAAAAAGCAGGGGTAGCAATCCTGATCTCAGACAAAGCAAAAGCAAAAATAGATCTAATCAAAAGAGATAAGGAAGGAAACTACATCCTGCTAAAAGGCACCATAGACAATGAAGTAATATCATTACTAAATATATATGCACCAAATGGTATAGCATCCAAATTCTTAGAGGAGAAGTTCAGGGAGTTACAGGAAGAAATAGACAGCAAAACTATACTAGTAGGGGACCTGAACCTCCCCTCTCTGCACTAGATAAGTCTAACACAAAATAAACAAGAAAGAAGTTAAGGAGGTGAATAGAACATTAGAAAAGTTAGGTATGATAGACCTCTGGAGAAAACTGAATGGGGATAGAAAGGAATATACTTTTTTCTCAGAGTACATGGCACATACACAAAAATTGACCATGTACTAGGGCATAAAAACCTCACAATCCAATGCAGAAAGGCAGAAATATTAAATGCATCCTTTTCAGATCATGACAATAAAAATTATATGTAATAAAGGGCCATGGAAAGATAGACTAAAAAATAATTGGAAACTAAATAATCTAATCCTAAAAAATGATTGGGTCAAACAACAAATCATAGAAACAATCAATAATTTCATTCAAGAGAATGACAATAATGAGACAACATACCAAAACTATGGGATGCAGCAAAAGCAGTTCTTAGGGGAAGTTTTATATCTCTAAATGCTTACATAAATAAAATAGAAAAAGAGGAGATTAATGAATTGGGCATACAACTAAAAAAACTAGAAAAAGAACAAATTAAAAATCCTCAACTAAACACCAAATTAGAAATATTGAAAACCAAAGGAAAAATTAATAAAATTGAAATTAAGAAAACTATTGAACTAATAAATAAAACTAAGAGCTGGTTTTATGAAAAAACCAATAAAATAGATAAACCTTTGGTTAATTTAATTAAAAAAAGAAAGAAGAAAACCAAATTACTAGTATCAAGAATGAAAAGGGTGAAGCTACCACCAAGGAAGAGGAAATTAAAACAATAATTAGGAATTATTTTGCCCAACTATATGCCAACAAATTTGACAATCTTAGTGAAATGGATACATATTTACAAAAATATAAATTGCCCAGATTAACCAAAGTAACCCCATCTCAGAAAAAGAAATTGAACAAGCCATTGATGAACTCCCTAGGAAAAAATCTCCAGGGCCAGATGGATTTACATGTGAATTCTATCAAACATTTAAAGAACAATTAATTCCAATACTATATAGACTATTTGGGAAAATAGGTGAAGAAGGAGTCTTACCAAATTCTTTTTATGATACAAATATGGTGTTGATACCTAAACCAGGAAGAGTCAAAATAGAGAAAGAAAATTATAGACCAATTTCTCTAATGAATATAGATGCAAAAATTTTAAACAAAATACTAGCAAGTAGATTGCAGCAACTTATCACAAGAATAATACACTACCAGGTAGGATTTATACCAGGAATGCAGGGTTGGTTCAATATTAGGAAAACTATCAGCATCATTGAGCATATCAACAACAAAACCAACAGAAACCACATGATCATCTCAATAGATGCAGAAAAAGCTTTTGATAAAATACAACACCCATTCCTATTAAAAACACTAGAAAGCATAGGTATAAATGGAGTCTTCCTTAAAATAATAAATAGCATATATCTAAAACCTTCAGCAAGCATTATATGTAATGGGGACAGGCTAGAAGCATTTCCAATAAGATGGGGTGAAACAAGGATGTCCATTATCACCACTGTTATTCAATATTGTACTGGAAACCTTAGCTTTAGCAATAAGAGAAGAAAAAGAAATTGAAGGCATTAGAATAGGCAAAGAAGAAACAAAGCTATCACTCTTTGCAGATGACATGATGATATACTTAGAGAATCCTAGAGAATCAAGTAAAAAACTACTTGAAATAATAAACAACTTTAGCAAAGTTGCAGGCTATAAAATAAACCCACATAAATCATCAGCATTTCTATATATTACCAACAAAGCCCAACAGCAAGAGATAGAAAGAGAAATCCCATTTAAACTTACTGTAGACATTATAAAATATTTAGGAGTCTACCTCCGAAACAAACCCAGGAACTCTATGAACACAATTACAAAACACTTTTCACACAAATAAAATCAGATCTAAATAATTGGAAAAACATCAGTTGCTCATGGGTAGGCCGAGCTAATATATAAAAATGACAATCCTACCTAAGCTAATTTACTTATTCAGTGCCATACCAATCAAACTACCAAAAATTATTTTATAGAGTTAGAAAAAATAATAACAAGATTCATTTGGAAAAACAAAAGGTCCAGAATATCAAAGGAACTAATGAAAAGAAATGCAGGGGAAGGTGGCCTAGCAATTCCAGATCTTAAATTGTATTATAAAGCAGCAATCATCAAAACTGCTTGGTACTGGCTAAGAAATAGGGAGGTGGATCAGTGGAATAGGTTAAATATGCAAGACACAGTAGTCAATGACTATAGTAATCTATTATTTGATAAACCCAAAGACCCCAGCTTCTGGGATAAGAACCCACTCTTTGAAAAGAATTGCTGGGAAAACTGGAAAAGAGTATGGCAGAAACTAGGCATATACCCAAATCTCACACCATATACCAAAATAAAGTCAAAATGGGTTCATGACTTAGATATAAAGGCTGATACCATAAGTAAACTGGGAGAACAAGGAATAGTTTACCTATCAGATCTATGGAGAACAGAAGAATTCATGACCAAACAGGAGATAGGGACCGTTATGAAAAGCAAAATGGATAATTTTGATTACATTAAACTGAAAAGTTTTTGCACAAACAAAGCCAATGCAACTAAGATTAGAAGGAAGGTAGAAAATTGGGAAAGAATTTTTACAACCAGTCTCTCTGATAAAGGCCTCATTTCTAAAATATATAGAGAATTAAGACAAATTTATAAGAACACAAGCCATTCCCCAATTGAGAAATGGTCAAAGAATATGAACAGGCAGTTCTCAGATGAAGAAATTAAAGTCATATGAAAAAATGCTCTAAATCATTATTGATTAGAGAAATGCAAATCAAAACAACTCTGAGGTACCACATCACACCTATCAGATTGGCCAACATGACAAAACAGGAAAATGATAAATGTTGGAGAAGATGTGGGAAAATTGGAACACTAATACATTGTTGGTGGAGTTGTGAAATGATCCAACCATTTTGGAGAACAATTTGGAACTATGCCCAAAGGGCTAAAAATGTGCATACCCTTTGATCCAGCAATAGCACTTCTAGGGCTATATCCCAAAGAGATCAAACAAATGGGAAAAGGACCCACGTGTACAAAAATATTCATAGCAGCTCTTTTTGTGGTGGCAAAGAATTGGAAATTGAGAGGATGCCCATCAATTGGGGAATGGCTGAGCAAGTTGTGGTATATGAATGTAATGGAATACTATTGTGCTATAAGAAATGATGAACAGGCTGACTTCAAGAAAAACCTGGAAAGACTTATATGGTCTGATGCTGAGTGAAGTGAGCAGAACCAAGAGGACTTTGTACACAATAACAGCCATGTTATGCAATGACTAATATGTT
The DNA here is from genome assembly GCF_003287225.1 of Phascolarctos cinereus. NCBI lineage: Eukaryota > Metazoa > Chordata > Mammalia > Diprotodontia > Phascolarctidae > Phascolarctos > Phascolarctos cinereus. Next base: position 161,456,714 of record NW_027556402.1, read on the forward strand.
AAACTGAACCCTTCTCAGCATTACAAGGATCTAAGACATCTCCAGAGGCCTGGATGGAAAATGCTGTCCACATCCAAAGAAAGAACTATGGAAGTGAATCGCTATCACTTATTTTTACCTTCTGTTGAGTTTTGTTTCATCTTTCTGATGGTTCCTCCTATTGGTTTTAATTTTTACTTACAACTTCACTAATGTGAAAATATGTTTAATGGGTATGTAAATGTAAAGCCTATATCAGATTGTGCATCTTGGGAGGGTGGGGGGAGGAAGGGGAAGAAAAATTTTCAACTCAAAAGCATATGAAAGTGATTGTTGGTAAATCAAAATAAATTAATAAAATTAAAAAAAAAAACTAATAGCAAATATGTATTTTGGGGGGGGAAAAGCGAATCCACAAGACATAGCAATAGATTTGATACAAGAGGTGAGAAAGACTGAAGACTCAAGGAAGATATGTAGATAGTGAGCTTTGGTGACTGGCAGTACGCTGGTGCCCTCAACAGTAATAAGAAACTTTGTATCTATTGCAATGAATAGCAAGGCAGGTTGAAATATAATTGGGGATCTTTGAAATCAGAATGAACACAAAATAGTCAAGCAATCATGACTCTAAGTACAATCTTTGAGTAATATTTTTCACTTATAAAGAACTATTATCCTGTTCAGATTTTCAAAGACTAAAGTAGGAAATTTGAGTTCATCTCTCAATGAAAATATATGGAAATACTTAGAGATCTGTGTAATAAAAATAATGGAAAATGAATATGCAAATAAGGAAGTTTGACGAGAAAAGTAGCATGGCAGAATGGAAAGAAGGTTGGATATGGAGCAAGAGAGCTTGGCTTTAAACCCCAATTGCTATGACCTTAGTAAATTACTTACACCCCTTCAGTCGATTTCCATGATTAAAATAAGTTAATTAATCTATTAACATTTAAGTTCCTTCTCCTAGGTCTACAATCCCTTAACATTATGGTTGTATAATTATCTATTTATAACTTTGTTCCTAAGTGTTTTAGGCAAAAAAATATGACTTCATTCACCAGGTATTAAAATAACAATCTTCTTATTAAAAAAAAACCCAAATAAACAAACATACAAAAATCTCAGAGACCCGAAAGATCTATAAAAATTAATAGTTTTTGTTATAAGGAAGTTTTTCATATTCTAAAAATTTAGTTACTAATATGCCTATTACATATTTTGGCAATCAAATCAAAATTTGAATTAATTTAAAAAAAGGAAGAATACCACCATTTGAGATGAAAAACACTTATACTGATATCTTCCTTGGTTTTAGTGATATTTCATTATTTTTCTTCTCAAGGATCAAATAGATAGAAATCTGAGAGCTCCCGTAAGAAGTTTAGACTACATTTGTCAATGAGTATTACCTTACATTTGTTTAAATTGCATTACAAGAACTATTCAGTTACCTCATTTCCCAGTAAGTGCATTTAAATCCATATGGAGTACTCACAGGCCTCTATAGTTCATAGTGATTTATCTCAGCAATTGGTATCTCAAACACTAGAAGTAGTAATTACACTTTTTGTCATTGCACTGGGTAAAAGGATTTCCCAGTGCTAATGGATTTTCGCAATTTTTTTTGGCAATTTGTACCTGAATATATTTATGGAATATTGCAAATGTAAGTTTTATTATAATGAATATTGTTTATTTTGTTATAGAAAATTTTGAGTCAGCATTTTCAGGCAAGTTTTTAAAAATGTAGACTTTCACACTATGCATAGTTCTGTAGTAATTGGTACTTTTCTTCCTATGAAAATTATATTTCTGATGTGATTTTATATGAACTAGCAGAAAATGGACAAATCAATTAATCTTGATCACGTCAATCATAAGATACTCTCCTAGCCTATTAGAAAGGTACCTCAGAAATTATCTAATCCATTCCCCAATTCAGCACTAGCCTCTCTAGACTTCTGTCCTTGTGTGAGTACTTCCTCCTCATCCCCATCAGTTCCTTAGCTACTATTTATCTGTTGTCCTAACCCATCAGAATCATTGGAATGTAAGCTCCATAAAGGCAGAGACTTTCTTTTTTGTTTGTATATGAATTTTCAGCCCTTAGCACAGTGTTCAGAGCATAGAACATGCTCCGTAAGTGTCTATTAACTTGACTTGATTTCACTTTACAAATAAGTTTAACTGAGACCCAGAGGTTAAGTGACTTATTCAAGATTATATGGCCAGGTAGTAATAGAGTAGGCACCCCAAGATAGGTATCCTGATTTCTAGTCAGTGCTCTTTTTTCTATGACATGATGTACAAACATGAATGAAAAACCCAGTGATTTATTAGTTGCTGTTGTTGTTTCCCTCTCCAGGAGGCTTGGTGACATTTTATCTAAAAAAGATGAATGAGAGTGGATGTTATGAAACAAGACAGTGCAGTGACTTGAGGGAAATAAAATCCAGTAAGGAAGTGTGCGGGACAGTGACCAACGAAATCAAGAGTTTGGAGTCTAAATCAGCCATCAGAAATGGTCTTTATTCTTTCGCCCCTGTTGCTCAAGCAGGGGCAGCCAGGGAGTGCGCCTGCTGGCTGTGAGAAGAAAAGTTTTATAGCCCCAACTCGTGCCCCCTCCCACTGTCTTACATTTTTCCGCCATTGGCTGGGTGCAGGTAGTTTTCAGAAGAAATCAAAGTCATCCATGATCATATGAAAAAATGCTTTAAACCACTAATGATTAGGGAAATGCAAATTAAAACAACTCTGACTAGTGTTAGAGGGATGTAGAAAAATGGGAACACCAACATTCTATTGGTGGAGTTGAATATTAGTTCAATCATTCTGGTAAACAATTTGAAATTATGCCCAAAGGGCTATAAATTTTGCATACCTTTTGACCTAGCAATACCATTACTAAGACTATATTCCAAAGACATGAAGGGAAAATGAACTATCTGTACAAAAATGTTTATAGTAGCTCTTTTTGTGGTGACAAGGAATTGGAAATTGAGAGGGTGCTCATCAATTGGGAAGTGGCTGAACAAGTTGTGGTACTTCATTGTGATGGAATACTATTTTGCTATAAGAAACCATGAACAGAATGCTTTCAAAAACCTGGGAAGATTTATATGAACTGATTTAAAATGAATTGAGGAGAATCAGATGATCATTGCACATTACACAATAACAATAACATTGTATACTGATCAACTGTGAATGATAGCTATTCTCAGCAATACAAAGAGCTAAGACAATTCCAAAGGACTTATGAAGAAAAATATTATCTAACTCCATAGAAAGATCTGATGGAGTCTGTATGCAGACTGCAGAATAATCTTTTCATTTATTGTTCATGCTGTTTTTTTTTCAACATAGCCAATATGGCCAATTTGTTTTGCATCATTTCATATGTATAATTGTTATCACATTTCTTAGCTTCACAGTGAATGGGAAAAGATTTGAAAGAGAATTCAAAACACAATTATTTTTAAAAAATGTTAAAAATAATTTTTAAAAGGACTGGATGAGATCCCAGAGATCACTTAGTCCAACCTTTTATTTTGTAGATGAGTAACTGAGGGCTAGAGGAGTTAAATAGCTTGGCTGTGGTTACTTGGGTAGTTAAGTGATAGATGGAAGATTAAAATTCAGTTCTTCTGACTCCAAATTCATGACCTTCCCAACTGTAGGAGACACCTTTTAATCCTCTATCTTCCTCCCACATGCTCAGTACTGTGTTGTAAATATTTAACAATCATCTCTGCAGGAAAAATAAGAGTGCATGGGACTTAGTTTTAAGGTTAATCTGAATTAACACCTTTTTTAAAAGTGTAGACAATTAACAAAACACTAAATCAAACCTTTAACAATCAACACTCAGAAGTTGATTCCAGCAAACCCCTTCTTGCCTGTACTGTGGATAGATAGGAGCCACTAACATTAATAACTAAGTCTACCTTATTAACCTGACAAGTCAATTAGTCAGTATTACATATTTCCTCTTTGGTCACTGAGAGTAGAATTAGTAAAAACAGGTGGATGAAACGGAAGGAGATTTAGAATTGATTCACCAATAGAGCTCTCAAAAAGTGAAGTATACTTTCTCTAAAGGAAATGAGCTGTCCACCATTGGAAGTCTTCAAGCTTTGGATAGGCGCGTATTGGAACAATATTTGAGAGATGTCTTACTCGGGTCTAAGTTGGAGAAGATAAGATCAAAAGTTCCTTCTATTTCTGGGATTCTTTGTGAGTTTGTGATTCAGTGCCTTATTTTCCTCTACTTCCTCATCAAAAATTTTAAGGTTCAGTTCTTTCTTACTGTTGTATCTCACCAAACAATTCTCTTTGTGGTCACAAGCAGACCCAGGAGAACAACACTTCTTTGTTACTTCTTCAGTTGTTAAAGAATGAAATTATTATTAAGGCATCAGTGATTTACTAGCTGTTCTGCTTTGGGCAGAGAACCCTACCAAAAGTCTAGATAGTTCAAGACCTTAGTCTGATATTATCCCTCAATACCATATTTATTGGCATTATTTGGTTTTTGGAATCCTTTTACATTTATCCTTCTGTCTAGGTATTCCATGGTATACTCACACTAGATCACTTCTACTTCTCCTTCTATTGTTCCTTACCCAAATTGTCTTCATCATTTTTCCAACTTCTAATAAATTTCCTGGATTTCTCTATGTGATCATAGCTTCATAATACACTGTATGCTTTATTTTTCAATAGATCTATTCTTCTATAGTTATCGTGGTAAAAATTCCCACTCCATAAACTCTCCATGACACCTATGACTTTGAATTTGCTTTATGTTGGAACTCTAGTTAATCTTACTACCTATATGTGTATACATATACATATACACATATACATACATATATATGTACATACACTTATGTATGTATGTATGTTTGTACATATACACACATATGAAGCATATGTGGTCATGAAATTTATTTATTGTTGTAAAGTTATCAACTATATAACCTCTAGATTTCTCGTAAATACATATATTTCTTCATAATACCATCTAGCCCAAAGTATTTCCTAGCGTATATTCACATGCATAGTACTTTGTAAACCTTAAACCACTATATAAGTAAATATTACTTATTACATGAGAGGGACCTCAGAGATGAATGTAGTCCAACAACTTCATTTCAGACTAGATAAAATTGAGACTTAATTCTCTTTAGTGGCCAACTCATTTTCTTGTTCTAAAGTTCAAATAGCATCTCTTCTAACTACACAGATGAGAAAAAAAATCTCATCTCCAGTTCTTATATGTCTGGGAAAGACATATTTCCTAAAGACATTATGATTCCAAAAAAATCTTTCCTCAGTGATTTTAAGGCACCTTAACTATACTCAGTTATTTGGAAGAAACAGGCTGATCATTACATATACGAAACAAACATTGTTCAATAGGTATATTTATTTTCTGGCACACACAGCAACTGGGAAATTTATCTGAGATTTAAGAGAATATTTTTAAAATGGGAAATTTAGCTAGCTGAGCCCCAGTAAGACTTTGGGAAAGGTCAGATTTTACACAGTGTTCTGCAAACATCCTCCAAGTTGTTTTGATGAATTATACTTGACAACTAATCAAGATGTTATGAATAGGTGGTGAAAAGTAAATTTCATTAAGGAAAATACAGTTCAGTCTAAAAGGTTTTGGTCCCTTTAGAATGTTAACAGTACCAACAATAGTTTCAGGAAACTTCGCTTATAAATGTATTATGTGTACTTAAGCACTTATTCTTTAAACTTCATTTTTGTACTATTTTTTTCATGTTCAAATTTTGACATTCAAATTTCCAAATTATATAAACCATAGTCCTAACTACTAGAATGTATGGTAGAAATTTTGTCTAATGAATAGGTACTGTGCTGGCATTCTGGTAGCTAAGTGGAACAGTGGATAGAGCACCAGGCCTGGTCAGAAAGACCTGAGTTCAAATCGGGCCTCACACACTTAATAGCTGTGTGACCCTGGGCAAGTCACTGAATTTTGTTTGCCTCAGTTTTCTCATCTGTAAAATGAGCTGGAAAAGGAAATGAGAAACTCCTCAATTATCTTTGTAAAGAAAACCCCAAAAGGGGTCACACAGAGTCATACAAGACTAAAAATAACTAAACAACAACTTACTTGCACTCTAAAATACTACCACTAAAAAAATACTAGAAGTGATTAGCTCAAGTAAATTTCAGAAAACTTTTGGGAATTATTTTATTCAAAGTACACAAACATATTTGAATGAATTTATTCTAGAAAGGATTCATTCAGCAAAGCAGTTCTATAGGTTATACATCCAAATGCATTCATATTCTGATCACTCTATTCAGTATCTACTTTTTTTTCTATGTGAATCATCAAACCAAATTATTTTGAGTGATTACAGATAATGTTATTTATTTCAAGGAATCTTAAATGACTTTGATATATGGTTAGGAGAAATATTTTTGGAAGTGATACTTTATTTTTTATTTTACTGAATTAAATGCAGTATAAAAATAATTAGGATGTGGAATCTTATATTCCCTCCCTCTTTCTTTCAATTATATGATGGCAAAGATGTGGTCTATTGAGGAAGATCACTTATGATAGCCTGTATATTCTCTGCTAACACTCTCATTCAGGACACAATCAATTTCTATGTAAATATATTTTTTATGTACAGGGAAAGAAGGCCAATGGAATGGCATTCTCTGTTGTCCTTTTTCAGGTACGAACTTTTTCCCCAACTTCTTCAATTACTTTGTGACTTGATTCCCCAATGCCCACTGCCTGGTTCCTCTCCACATAAAAGGGTCTTAATCTACTTGTTTTGTTTTCCACCTTTCTTATTTTTTTTTTCTCTTTGCTATCATTTCTACTCCCCCCACACCCACCAAAGCACATCTGGGACTATGCTTTTTAAATCCAAGCATAGTTATAATCCTTGGTGGTGAAAAAAATTATTTAAAATGATTATTGCACTTATATTCCATTTTCTAAATACTCTTAAGATGACTGCTTTATTCATAAACGACCATCATCCATCTTTGGATAATTTCATAAATTAGTTTTTATTGTAAGCTGAGTTACCTTTAGTTGCCATCTCTTACCTACCATTTGACAAGGTTTAAAGTAATTTTTAGGCTCTTCGTTCTCTTTGTTATGCCAATTGACTTGTATCACACAAGAATATGAAATTATTATGATTGTTATTGCTCTCCTTTCTACTATCCATTATCCATTTTCTACTTATTTTAACGTGTCAGGACTGAGTTGTTTTAAAATGTGTGCCATATCTTTTCTTCATGCTTGATGCTAATTTTTGATCCTTGCCCTAACATGTCAATTATCTGGTTGTACACAAATAGCTCATTCAGGAATGAGTAGCCTGTCACTAACAGATCATTTTCTGACTTTTGATATATACTGAATGTCATTTCAGGATGTTATTTAGACATTACCATGTCCAGTACAGCCCAATTCTCTTCTCAAAGAACACAATCATGATATAGAAGTGTGGGCCTTTATAGTCTGCAAGCTTGGGATTCCTCTTACCCCTTACCCATATTTTCCAATATATTTCTTGCCATTTTCACCCATTCCTAACTTTGTACAGAAGTAAAACAAGTATCCAAAATATACCCTCATCTTGTCAGGTTCTCCGTAGAATTTCTCTCCTTCTTCATCCTGTACAATCTATGTTGGGATATGAGCTGCACTTTTTTCCCATGGTAGTCATTTGGTAAATATTTTTGACTATTGTAATACAAGATGCACATATGCTCCATTGAATAATATTTCTTTACTTTAAAGTTTTTAATAAAGACAAGACCACCAAATCCTCTAAGCACCCCTCTAAGGAGTACCTGTGAGCATTATTTGATTTAGCCATGGCAGCTTCATTCATCATTCCAGTTTTATTTATAATGAGAATGCAAAGATTGATATGATTCAATTTCCTTAATAGCATTTCTACTCATTGGTGATTAAATAGGGAAAATTCATTAACAAAAAATAAAAAGATTAAAGTTGATAAACAATCTAGAAACTGTGATTCTGCGCTCTCTCTGTCCACTTTCCCACCACTCTGACACTGGTCTGGATTAATAGCTTCTGATAGGTCTCCCTGCCTCAAGCCCCACCATGTAAATCTATCCTCCTTCCACTTGTTTGCCAAAGCTGATTTTCCTAAAGTGTAGGAAAAACTTTTTCACTTCCCTAATTGATAAATTCCAGTGGCTTCCTACTATTTCCAGGATCAAATGTAAAATCCTCTCTTCAGGAGTTAAAACCCATCCCAAGACTTGTACCTTCCTATCTTTCCAGTTTTATCATACTTTGCTGACATACTTGATATATCACATACTCAATGACACAGCAACTTCAGCCTACTTAACATTCTTCCAATTCCACACTGCATTCATTTTCATTGTGGTCTCCAATACCTGGAATATTCCTCCTTCTCTATGTCCTGAATTTCCTAGGTCCCTTTACTATTCAGCTTAAAACCTACTTTCTGTCTTAGATCTTTTCTTGATCCCCTCCTCACCTCCAATCCTCCACTTATATTGGTTTTTTTTCCCTCCTAGAACACATCCTTTTCACACTGTATGTGCCCTGTACGTACATAGCAGTGTATATGTCTCTCCCATTACAATGTGAGTTCCCTGAGTCCAAGGGCTGTTTGTCACTTTGTAGCCTTAGCACTTAATATTGTGTCTGATACATTATTCAATGTATACAGCGTTGAAACCGGAATCATGAGTTCAAATCAGGCACAAACATTTTCTAATTGTGTGACCCAGGGCGAGTCCTCTAACCTTTCATAACATCACTTTCCTCATCTGCAAAATAGATGCCACCTATCCCATGTGGTGCTATGAGGATAAATTAAGAAAATATATGTGAAGTAATCTACAAACTCTAAAACACTATAGAAAAGTTACTATTGTTACTGTTTTTGTTGTTATCATTGGAATTTATATTCTGCTAGCATATCCCATAGAAACCAGGACCACTCCCAGTATGTAATGAAGCATCACGATAGGAAAATAAATGATAGGGAACTTAATTATGTAGTCAACTTTGAACTTACACCCAAATCAACTGGCATCCGCCATGCCTTCAAGGGAATGATACTCAACTACTACTTTAATCTCTCTGTTGATCCTGCTACAGCAAGAAGACAAGGTTAATTAAAAACTCACAACACCAACAGAGAAGCGTAAGATCTCAGGCATGTGTTGCTTGAGTTTATTTCCCTCCAGTCTTGGCTGAGCAGGCTGACACCTCAAGACCTGACAGGCTGGGCAGTCTCTGATGCTTTTCAATACAGCTTTAGAATTATCACTTTTGAGACTACCTAAGCCAGACTAAGCCAAGGAGTCTCCTCCTGTGTCCCCTGCATCTCTTGTAGTTTTGCTGAAGGCTTCTCCTTTTTCTTTCTACTCAGTGTCTCCTGACAAGAGCATGTCTCCTTCTCCCCACTAATACTGTTCTCTGTGGCTATTATGTCTAGCCTTCTTCAAGGGCTGTCTCCTTCTCCTATGCAGCTGCTATTTCCTCCTCAGTTCTGGCCCACTTGTCCACCCAGGAGTCTCCCATCCTGACTTTTCTGATAAGCAGCTGTTCTCCCCATGTTGGAATCCTGGGCAGGGACAGAAAGCTGCTGTGGAAAATCTGAACAAGGAGGAGAAGCACAGTTTGCTCTTAGTACAATTTCAAAAGTAACTGCAGTGACAGAAGGGGAAAGACGTGAAACTCTAAGTACTTTGGATCAGCCATCATATGTACACCAGCTCCTTTTAATGTGTTAACAGCCTTGTTCCTATTTCAATTGTAATCTGTTCAACTATTCTCCCTTATTTCATTATGTGATACTAGGATAAGTGTTGTCAAAAAATAATCACAACATCTCATTATGTGTTTTTTCTCTTCTAAGATCTCATTAAATTATTTTATAGTATGCTTTTTAGTGCAAAATAAAAGCTTTGGGGATGCCTAAATTATTTTTGTCTTATTCAAGCAAAAGAATATTTGAATTGCCTAAGAAGTTTTATAGATACAACTAAATGTGCAAAGTGTTTCATGGGGTTTTGTCTGCATGATCCCCATTAAATCCAGTGGGGATCATTGATTTTAATGGGAATCATGCTGCTAAAGCCTCATGTAACACTTCACAAAATTTGAATTAGGTTCTTTTGATTTTTTAAAAAATGGAGTCAAATTGGATCCTTACAAATAAAGTGTTCTTTTTTCTCACCTTTTATCCATCTACATTCTAAACTTAATTTCTGCCTTTAGACATTCTTGAGCACCAATAAGCCAATTCATATGTGTGTATATATAATATATATATATATATATATATACATACACACACACACACACATACATAATATATAAAAGGGAGCTTGAAATCTTTATCAATTAAGCATGTGTCCAAATGAAATAGATCATTCCTGTTTCCTAAGTCACTAATATTCACTCAGGTCATCACTCTCAAGGTGTGATGGAACATACCTGTAATCCCAGCTATGAGGGAGGCTAGTACCCCCCTGCACTTCTAGCCTGGGTGAGATGGGAAACTCTAGTCTTAAAAAAGAGATTAAAGAAATAAAGTTAACTATCAAGACAATGATTATTTTAGCTCTTATCATAGAGCCAGCGACAACCTAGCCATAACTGAAACTACAGACTTTTCTCCGCTGACTTCAGTCTGGTGTACACATTCATAAATTTTGCATACAGTCTCCAAAGTTTACTAATATTGTATCTTTATGATAGAGTTCTTTTTTTCCTGTTTCACTTTTGCTCTATCATTTGACCAATACATGGAAGGAGACTCAGAAAACTTGGGTTCTATTTCATGTCCTGTCACCAACTAGCTCTGTGACCTTGTACCTTCTGTGGCCCATCCTTCCATTTGTAAAATGAAGGTAGGAGAATCAGTTTATCTCCAAGGTCCTTTCTAGCTCTAACATTTTAGGATTCTAAAATTCTATATTCAGCTCTCTATTTCTCATTCTGTTACCAGTTTATCTCTTAGATTTACCAAAATTTTTGATTTACTCTGGAATAGTACTAGAATGAAGGTGGAGCAGAAAAGGTGAAAATTATTTTACCTCTTATGGTACTCTGCCCATAATTGTTTCCCTAGGTCCTTAAAAACTACCCCAAACACCCTACCCTGACACTCCTACCTATCAATATGACATTTAGCACTAAAATCTTTACTTTATCATTCTCTATGAAAAATCATCCCACAGAATTTATTAAAATCCAACTGAACTCTATCATTTTCTTTTGATTGTTTATTTTTGGCTAGGCAATGGGGCTATGTGACTTGCCCAGGGTCACACAGATAGTCAATGTCAAATGTCAGGCTAGATTTGAACTCAGATCCTCCTGACTCCAGGGCTGGTGCCCTATCCACTGCACCACCTAGCTGCTTCCATCATTTTTTTTAAAAAAACAGGCAGTATGTAGTTAACTAAAAAAAGAAACACAGAGCTAATATGAAATAAAAATTTACTCAAGTTTGGTAAGTGGTGGAACCAGTACTCCAAACCCAGGTTCTTTGACTCAATAAGGAAAAAATAGGGGACTAGAAGACAGAATTTCCAAGTCTTAGTTTATCATTTCTTCTACCATATCATGTTGTCCATTGCAAACAAGGAGTTTGACACAAATACTTCTGATTGATGTCTCCAGAGCTCACCAGGAAGTTCTGATGGCCCTTGAAAGTAAAGGACTACAGCCAAACTGGAACAAGCTGGCTTATATTACCTAGGAGACAGGCGGATGAGGAATGCTGAAGGAATTACTCGAGTAGACGCTAACTAATGAAAGATAAATTTTTCGTAAGTCCAGCACTGGCAGTGTAATTTTTTTTTAAATGAAGACAATTATACTCCAACTGTTTTATTTAGAAAATGTGTTTTAGGTTTTAATTTTATTCATTATTACTCATTTTCTGTAGTTAGTTTAGAAAAAAATTAAATCCTTTATAATTAAAGAAAAAAGTGTAATGCACCATTTCCATATTATAGGAAAGGAAATATACACATTATATGTATGTGTGTGTGTATGTGTGTGTGTGTACACACATATGTATTATATATAAGCATATATATAATATATATTTTCCTTCCTAAATATATATGTATATATGTCTGTGTACACACACACACACACACACACACATATTTATGCATATATGTTAGCTCCCTGTAATTCTCTGCCTTGGAGGAATTTACATTGTTTCATTTTTATCTCTCTGTCACTAGTGCCCAGGGAAACATATGCTTATTGACTACATTAATAATGTGCCCAAATATGGGAATCTTAATTCCCAAAAGAAATGGGTTACGAATGCCATTGGTTTTTGTCTTGTATCAAATATTGAGGCAGCTAGATGGGGCACTGGATAGAGACCCAGGCTTAGAGACAGGAAGACTCATCTTTCTGAGTTCAAATCTGGGCTTAGACACTTACTAGACCTATGATCTTGAACAAGTCACTTAACTGTTTGCCTCAGTTTCCTCATCTGTAAAATGAGCTGCACAAGAAAATGGAATTGCAAAGAGTCAGACATGACTGAAAAATGACTGAACAACAACAACAAACATTTTTAACCTGAAGTCTATGAATATATGTTAGAGGGTCAAAAACTTTGAATGGGGAAATTTAAAAAATAATGTTTATTTTGACGAACTTTTGGTTTCCTCTCTAATCCTACGTGTTTTATTTTATGAATTTAAAATACTATTCTGAGAAGGGGTCTATGGGTTTTACCAGACTACCAAAGGGACCATGAGATTAAACAAAAAGTTAAGAACCCCTAGTCTAGACTTAAGATTTCATTGGTTCAGGGAACTCTCATTGAGGAAATCTCTTCTTTCAATAAACATTGGCAACCCTTTTGTACTTTATAATCTTAGTAAGAGTTGACTAGGGGTACTAAATATAAGTGTCACAACCAGAATGTGTAAGAGGCAAGACTTGAATAAAGGTATTCCTCACTCTGAACCTGGATCTTTAACTTACTTTATGACCCCACAGCAATGTTGCTACAAGCTTTATATGCTGCCGAATTGCTAAGTATTTCCAGTACTTAGGACATTCAGGTCATGGAACCATAAACTTGAAGACAGAAAGGACTTGAGAAGCCACCTTGTTCAAATTGCCCATTTTAAAGATAAGAAAACTGAAGCTCAGGAAAAATTAAGTGTCTTGCCCATAGTCATTCTGGGAAGAAATGACAGAACTGTATTCAATCCTGGGTTCTCTGATTCCAAATCCAGCATCGCACTTCCTTCCGTATCATCTGCTTAACCCCACAATCTTTATAGAAGAAATAAAATGGATGACTGTGGGAAAAAATAATTTGTATAGAGCCTATGGATTTCTTCACAACAAAATAAGCATGCCTAAGCATTCTGTCTTAGAAACAAAACTTGGAAGCTACCCCTTTTAGCTTGACCCATAATTTTCCCCTTGCTCCATTCCTGAGTTGATTCTTCCCTACATTATTTTCTGCTATATTCATATCTCCTTCCCCACATCCACACTTCCTATTCATCCCATAAATTCCTATCACCTCACCACTTGTGATTCCTCTTTTCAATCTCCTATGGGGATGTTTTTGTAAGTTCTGTTTTAATTGACAGCTACAATAAGGGGAAGTTATCCATAAAAACACATAACATATAGATAACAAAAGTTATACATAAAAACACATCTGATACTTCCCCTAATTCCAGGGTTTTTAATATTTTTTGTGTCATGAATACCTTTGGCTTTCTGTTGAAACAGACTTCTCACAATAGTGTTTTTAAATGCCTAAACTATGATGCATAAGATTAAAAAGAAATAAATTTTATTGAAATGCAGGTATCAAAAAATATTTTCAAAAAATTATGGTTGGGGGAGGTAATGGAATTTTCACTGAGCTATTAAAAGATGATGCTGTTAAAGTATTGCCCTCAGTATGCCAGAAAATTTGGAAAACTCAACAGTGGTCACTGGATTGGAAAATATCAGTTGATGTCTCAATCCGAAAGATGGGCAATGCCAAAGAATGTTCAAATTACCAAACAATTGTGATCATTTCACTGACTAACAATATCACGTTGAAGATTGTGCAAGCTATACTTCACCAATACATGAAGCAAGAGTTATCAAAAGAGCAGTCTGGGTTTTGAAGACATAGAGGAACTAGAGACCAAATTGTCATCATTCACTTGACTATGGAGAGCAAGAGAATTCCAGAAAGATAACTACTTTTGCTTCAATGACTACACAAAAGCTTGATATGCAGATGCTACTAGATACCACTCTAATAGCAGAAGGTGAAGAATTAACAAACCCCTTGGTGAAAGAGAAAGAGGAGAGTGTAAAGATTGATTGAAACTTAACATTAAAAAAAAACCTGAGATCATGCCAACTGGTTCCCTCAATTCCTGGTAAAGAAAAGAAAAGAAAAGGAAGTAGTGTCAGATTTTATATTTTTGGCCTCAAAGATCACTTCAGATGGTCACTTCAGCAAAATTCAAAGATGCTTTCTCCTTGGAAGGAGAGCTATGGCAAATCTGGACAGCATATTGAAACACAGAGAAATCACATTGTCAACAAAAGTCTGTATAGTCAAGGCTATGGTTTTTCTGGTAGCAATGTAAGAGCTGGACTATAAGGAAATGTGAGCACTGCAGAACTGATGCTTTCCAAGTATGGTGCTGGAGAAGACTTTTGAGTGTCCCTTGAACAACAAGGAGATAAAATCAGTAAATATTTAAAGAAATTAATTCAGGTTATTCACTGGAAGGTCAAATACTGAAGCTAAAGCTTAAATACTTTGGTCACATAATGACAACACAGGACTCATTGGAAAAGACTGATTCTGGAAAAGATTGAAGGTAAAAGGAGAAGGGGATAGCAGAGGATGAGACAGATAGATAGTTTCATAGAAGCACTGAACTTTAAAAGATATTGGAGGATGGAAGGGCCTGACTTGCTATCAGGAAGAGTTGGACATGACTAAACCAGTAAGCAGCAACAATAACAAATTTTTAGTACTCTTTCTCCACACATTATAGGGCCTGTTTCTGTAAATATCCGTGTAAGGGATATACTTTACTGGGCATGTCTTCTCAATAAAATGTAAACTCCTTGAGGGTACTTACTGTCTTTCATTTTGTCTTTATGTCCACAGAGTTGAACATAATACTTTGCAACTAATAGTCACTTAACAAATTCTTAATGAATTAGGTCACATTGTGTTACTTGGACATCTAAGTAGCCTTTATAATAAAGATTTATTTGACTGGAAAGACGAATCAACAGCGAATGAGGGATGTCTGCAGAAAGAAGAGTCTTTTTTGACACTTAAGAAGAGGCTGCCATCCTCATTTATCACTGTGATTACAGAGAGAATCACAAGGAGTCTTAAGTTGGGATCCATAAACTTTTAAAAAATATATTGATAGTTGTGTTTGAATAGAACTTGTTTCCTTTCAATCAATGCATTACATTTTATGCATTTAAAGATGTTATTCTGAGAAAGGGTTTACAGGATCAGTATCTTGCTGACCTTATAATGAAGACTATTTCCAGATGAAATATTCATAGAGAAGAAACAAAGCATCCTTTAAAAACAGTTATTTGAATCTCTAACCTACTGAGTGAATTTTTATATTTTGGCATTTGGTATCTATTCCTATAATCATTAATTAATGTTGTGCCATGGGACTGGATCAGTATTTTCTTTGGTATGGGGAACTCCTCTGTGACGAATTTCCTTCTACCAATACAAATTGACACCTTCCCTGCAATTTATATTATTAGAGAATTACCTAGGGCACTAAGATGTTAAGTGACTTTCCTGGACTCACAAAGTCAGTATATATCAGAATCAAGATCTCAATTCAGCTCTTCCTACCTTCCAGGTAGATAGGCTTTCTTTTCAGTATATTGTGTCTCTAACTTTAAAAAAAAAATTATCCTGCATAATCATAACAACAATAAAGTTAACTTTAGCCTCTGAGAATTTTCTTTTCATTTCCATGCTGCCATAGATCATGACCAGAGATGGAATAGTTTATTATACTGTGAGCATATTTCTTTCCTGACATAATAATACTAAATATGGGTGAAAGCATGGTTGTCCTTCCTCTAAAAAAATAGGACTTAGAGCATAGCTTAAAAAAAACTAGAATAAAATTAGCTTATTAGAAAAGAATTTTGCAAAGGTTCCCTCCTTAGGAACAAAAGTAATTGAATACTGAGAATGGTGCCATTACTGTAAGGTAGAAAGTAAAAAAAAAAACAACAAACCACCATTTTTAAGTATGAGCAGATTGCTTTCCACATAGTCCAAAGTTTTGAAGGTAATGTTCTTTCAAACATGTGAAAAAGGCTTGTTTCTTATTTGTTCCTTTGTTTTTAAGAAGGATACTGAAGTAGGCTGTTGTCATCATGATGTAGTAGACCCAGCCATGGACTTGAAGTACTTTGAATATGTTTCCTCACCTGTAAAATGAGGATAATAACAGCACTAACCTCCTACAGATGTCACAAGGATCAAATGGGACAATGCATGGAAAACTTTGAAAAGCAAAGAGCCTTATTATTAGGACCAGCTCTAAATTCTTTTGTGGAATTAGTGAGGTGGTACCAACACATAGGTGAAGTATGGAGTCAGGATGATTCCGAAGACACAACAAAAACCTCCCAGTGTCTTGCTGTCTGTCCTCTGTCTCAATGACCTCAACCTGGAGCTATCTCCATCTTTTGCTGCATCTGATTTTCTCCCTTAAGTTTATCAATTATTTGTTATAGACAGTAAAGTTAGATATTGTCAACTGAAGACCACTACTCAAAATCAAGGTTATCTACAAGAGGACAAAGTGTTTGTGATATTCAGAGTCACAGATTATAAAATATGAGAGTTGAAAGAGCCTTTAAAAATTATCTCATCCAATTTCCTCATGTTTTTTTTTATAACTAAGACAAGTAAGGTCCAAAGGAGTTAACCAACTTATCCAAGATTTCTCTATGGCCAGCACATGGAGGTGGTGTAAGCAAAGAATGGTTTTATGGCTGTGAATATCAGTTGAGGGCATATTACAGAGGGCTTTATATACTAGGTTAAGGCATTTGGAATCTAAATCATAGAAAACAGTGACTATTTGAGATTTTCTAGACGGGGAGGGAATAAATAGGGTTATGCTTTATGAAAACTAATCTTTGAGAGGTATACAGGATTGATTTGAGTATGCTGGGGAAAGCAGAGCCAGGAAGATTACTGCCACTTTCTAGAAAAGGAGCTCCAAAGGCCTAAATTTGGAATATAACCCTGATAAGAGAAAGGAAGAGTCAGATGTTAATAACAGTTCTCTTTAATCATAATGTGGTGGCCCCAACTGAAGTCATTCTTTGAAATAAATAACATACTAACACAGGGTAGTATATCTGATTAATTGTTCAAGAAGTCAATAATTTAGCAATTATTTTCTAGGTGCCTACTGTGGTCAGCACCAAATAGCTTAAGGAAATACAGTAGAGGTACACTTTAGTAGGTAGAGAGGAGGAAAAGAGAGCAATTATAAGTTCTAGATAACTATAGTTCTATATAATCAGAGGAACAATCAGGATGCCATACAGGCCAGGATGAGGTGCTCCAATGGAGGCTCTGGGCTGGGGTCAGTTCATTCATTCTACTCCCTGCAAATAAGATTTGTTTCTGGTTTTTTTGTTTTGTTTTGTTTTGTTTTTATCCCTAGTATCTATACCAGAAGCTTGCACATAGTAGGCACTTAAATCCTTCTTTAATAAATATTTGACATATTTGGAAGTGCTGCTACCCAGTTATTTGAACTTTTTCAGGGATGAAGATCCAGCTATTTATGGTCATCCAAACAGTTAGGCATTCCAACCAACTGTATGGGGCACTCAGGAAAAATGCCAACTTCTATATGGTTCTTGGAGTAATGCATTTTTTAATTTCAACCCTGCCTAAAACATTTACCAGCTCTGTAACTCACCTGGCTAAGTTACTTAGCATTTCTCAGATTTATTTTCCCCATCTG
This sequence comes from Phascolarctos cinereus, assembly GCF_003287225.1. Lineage (NCBI taxonomy): Eukaryota > Metazoa > Chordata > Mammalia > Diprotodontia > Phascolarctidae > Phascolarctos > Phascolarctos cinereus. Next base: position 161,474,783 of record NW_027556402.1, read on the forward strand.
TGAAATTGGGATTATAATAACACCTACCTCCCAAGGCTGTTGTAAGAATAAAACCAGATGATGTGTACAAAGTGCTTGGTAAACCTCAGCTGTTATTAGTAATATTAAATATCCCACAGCCCTGTCTGTTTTGTGTGTGGGGAAGCTCATCTTGTTAATTTGGTATGTGATCAATGTGGCTAAAACCAATTAAAATCTTGACTCAATTCCTCACCCACAAGGAAAAACCCTCTCTCATCTGTTTAAATGGGATCTAATCATATGAATAAAGTGACAGACTCAATAATATCAATATTAAGTATGTGTGTATGTATTTACACATATATATATATACATACATGTTCTTTTCTCATGAACAAAAATACAAATACAATAGAAAGATTTACATTAAATATATCTATTAAGCCAATTTTAATGTGAGCTATATACTTTCCTCTCCTTTCAGTCTTAGGTCACTCTTAACACATTTGTGATTGGGTGCCAACATAGCATTTCCTTGATACAAATCAGATGGTTAATCAGACTCAATGATTCCATCAGCTGTTCTCACTAGGTTCAAGCAAACATCTTCAATATTTGCATTAACCAAAATGTTCAGGAATGGAATTTAGAAATCTCATGACCTCCTGAGGAGTCAAAGTCCAGTCAGACAGTTGAATATGAAAACTGAAACTGGTTCCCACTGCTATTACTCTCAGATCTGTTGCTGGCATCACACAATGATTATGCTGTCTTATTGCTTCTCTCTTAATAGCTCATGTGCTGGGCTATAAAGGATTCTGTGCTTTCATCTCTATCTGTCTAGAAATAATGAAGTCAAGAACAGATACAGAGACTATTCCCAGTACCACTTTCTTTACCTCATCCTCTTGATCTACCACTCCTTGGATATTTACACCAACCCACTGCATTTCTTTTCACATAATTTCAAACACTCAAGCTAACATTAAGCTTTTTTTCCCCCCCCATATGATCTTACCCTTATGGTAGGGGCCAGGCAGAAAAAGACTTTCATCAGAATTTTGCACCAAGTATTTCTATAGCTACCAGTATGATGCAAATACAGTTGACAAGATGGGGTTCATGATTTTATATAGCATTTAAAATTAAAATGCAAGTACAATGCCCAAGAAGTCTGCACTGGTTTGAAACTAGTCGAATAACCAGGGTTCAGTGAATACCAACTTTCCTGATTTCAGTTTTGGCCATTAAGATCACTGAAGTACAGTATAGAATGAGGGAAAAATAAATACATTCTTGTGCCTGAAGACACTAGATGAGTGGTTTGTTTGAAAAATTGCAAAAGAAACAGATATCAACTACTTCACTTAAGAGGAATTATTAACAGACTATTCTCATATTTTTTTTTTAAAAAATCTTTCCAATTTAAATTTTAAAAATCACCATGATCAACCCTGAGTCTATTTTTTTTCATCACAAACTTGTCCATCATCAGTATTAAAATTAAACTTTTCAAGGTCAGAATCTAGTTTAAAATTACTATTTTAAATTAGGACAAATGCAAAAGTAGATGCTATAATAGTTTAACTTCAATTTGGTCTTCTTTTATTCACTTAATTATGTTTTTCATTGACTCCTAGTGATCTACAGTCACACAATCATAAAGATTTAATGTAACTTCAGGATACTTTCTTCTACGTGCATGACCTAGACTGACAAATAATTCCACTTTTCTTTGGATCTAAACAAATGCAAAAAAAGGTAATTAAATTTAATAACACGTGGAATTTAAATATCACTTGAGAAATACTAAGAAATAATAAGAAATTGTCTTATTTGCTCACACAATAACTTTATGAAATAAGCAAAAGAGAACTATTTCCTTACACCCATCTACCTATCAAAAATACTGAAATATGGGCAAATTCATATTAGAAATACTCTGGGAAGACAGGCATAATTAACTTCTGAACAATTCAATTTGATTGCTATAACCGTTCTGAAAAATGATTTAGAAACATGTGAGAAAAGTTACAAAACTTTGTAGCCTGTAAACTTGAGATCCCAATATTGAGATTACACCTCAGTCAGGTAATTGTCAGAAAATAGTAATATGTTTGTCCAAAAGTATTCACTATAGTATTCAGTATTTTCAAAGTATCAGTTAACAAAAATCAATGCCTACCAATTGTGGAATAGCTATGTAAAACATTGGGGCTAACCCACTTATATACATGTGGGTCTTCTAGGTAATGTGATACAGGCGTAAGTTACTTTATAAAATTAGGTTAAGTCAAAAAACTCACGGACTCTTAGTGATAAGCTTACCTTTATTTGTAGCTAGGGGATATAAATTCTGACCAAAGGCATTAAATTTAATTTGCATATTTTAAAAAGTAGCAGTGAAACACTTACCCCACAAATGTAGGGCACCGTTTCTTCCAATAGTTACATATTATCCCTGTGAAGAGTGGACACAAGCTCAAAAAGAAAGAAACAGAGGTAATGAAGATGTGGAGAGAACACACTCATGGAGGGACACACACATAAGTAACATGTACAACCTGGCAGTATATCTGGAGAGACAACCAGACCTTCTATACTGCAACACTCTGATGACATTCGATTACTTCCAGCAGACCTACTACCTGCTGGCCTCATGATGCATCCAGAAATGCCTTACTTGGCAGGGAATAGAGATGGGCAATTTCTGACGGGCCATATTATATACAAGGCATCACTACCAGTTTCTATCATACAGATGCTGCTAAAAATTGCTCCTCTGGTCTTGTGGAAATTGTAGCTCATTTCCTTACACAATTTCAAGAGGCACAAGATTAAGGCTTTCTCTCTACTTCTCACTTCTATCTTAAAACTGGGGCACTACAAATTTCCTAAAACAGGAATTATACTCTTTGCCACTGCTCTTTTTTTCCTTAAAATACAAGAGTATTACTTCTATAGCTCTTTGGGAAAGGCAAAAAAGCCACAACACACTCAGTTATCAGACTAGAAATAAAATTTCTAAAACCACAGTGGGTTTTTGCACATAATTTTGTTTATTTATCAAATCCTTGGTTAAAATGGGTATTTCTTTTCCAAAAGGAGATTTCTTGTGTCAGGGACTAAGATCCTTGGAATAAAGAGCCAGAGTCACTGCATAAAGACTAATCTTGAAAAAAATATATAAATTGTATGTATATAATATATATTTATATTATTTGGTTATATTATATATTATTTATATAAATATACTAATATATTTATTAGAATATAAATTATATATTAGAATATTGCTCAGCCATGAGAATGACTCATTAAAATGTTTTTAATCCATGCATTTTACTATAAATATATGAAGTTTCTAGTCATAATATTTGAAATTAAATGCTGATCAAAATATTCCTTTCCTTATGAGTCTCTCTGGCGATTGATTGCCAATGGCATACAGTGAGTGATAGAAAAGTAACAAGCTGCAAAAATGAGACAAATTCATAGTCATAGTATATAGGGGCCTTCAAGATTAGCTAGGAATAAAACCCCCTACTTCTCATAATTGGGGTACATGTGAAAACAGTATACAAACATGGAGGAAGGGTGAGGGAAACAACACTTATTACTTGCCTACTATATGTCAGGCACTGTGCTAAGTACTGGGGATACAAAGAAAGGAAAAAGATAGCTCCTACTCTCAAGAAGCTCATAGTCAATGGGAAAGACAATAAGCTGTGTATTAATAGGATATATCCAGTAAAAACTGGATATAATATTGGAGGGAAAGCACTAAGGTTAAGGACTGGAAAAGGCTCCATGCAGAAGGTATGGCCAGATCGTGAAAGGCTTCAAAAGTCAAACTGGAGATTTCATATTTGACCATGGAGGCAAGGAGCTATCTGTGTTGATTGCATGGGGACAGGGGTAACATGGTCACACACTGGTGCTTTAAGAAGGGCGTTTTAGCTCTTACATGGTGAGTGGAGAGAATTGAGGCAGGGAGATAAATCATCAAGCTATTGCACAAGTCTAGGCTCTGGATGATGATGGCCTATGCTAGGATGATGATAGTATCAGAGGAGGAAATTTACAAAAGTTACTATGACAGTAGAAACAACAGGATAGATACAGTTCATGAGAGTAAGAAATCAAGGATGGCACTTAAGCGGTGTGACTGAAAAGTCGAAGGTAGCCTATATTACTACAGGGAAGTTAGGAAGAGAAGAGTGTTTGGAGGAAAGATGAGTTCTGTTCTATTCACATTAAATTTAAGATGCCCAATACGTGGTTGTGATGGGGTGTGGCCCAAGCCAAGGTCTGTGGCCCTTGCCCCAAAAGGAATCTGGCTCCCATTTGTCTACAGGCCCCAGCCCCTCATTTCCCTTTGGAAGCCCTAGCCCTACCTGTTTGATCTCCTTCAGACGCCTCTCAGTTTCTTCATTATCTATTCCCATTGTCTATTCAATCTCTTAGACATTCTAATTGGAATTCTCACCCAGACCCTTTTCTCAGACCATTTTCCCAGACCATTTACCCAGACCCTTTCCTGGTCACCCAAAGTCACTTTAGTATATAAGATCTACCCTGGCCCCCATTCAGGGCTGAGAATCTCACGCCCAAAAGGCTGAGACTTTCTCATGCCGCTCATCCGCGGGCATTACCTGGCCTATGTGATTTATCACTAATAAACTGTTCCTCTAGCTGGAAGAAGATTTGAGTTGAATTCTTTTGGGCAGGGCCTGGCATCACATTCTTGGGGTTCCCAGAAGCACCCCAAAGCCTCTAGACCTCTTCAGTTGGAGATTTCAGACTGGAGAAGTTAGGACTAGATAAATAAATTTGAGAATGATCAGCACAGAGATGATAACTGAACCCATGGGAGCTAATAAGAACAGCAAGAGAAATGATATAGAAGAATAGAAAAGGGAACAGGACAGAGTCTGTAGGGAAACCCTAGTTAGCAGGCATGACCTAGAAGAAGATCCAGCAAAGGAGACTGAGAAAGATTATTCAGACAGGTGGAAGGAGAGAATCAGGAGAAGTCAGTCTCATGAAAATGTAGAGAGAAGAGAATATTAATGAGAAAGTCAGTGCTTGACAGTGTTAAAGGCTTCAGGGAGTTCAAAAGCGATGAGGATTCTAAGAAGGCCAGTAGATTTGGCATTTAAAAGATTGCTAGTAACTTTGGAGAGAACAGTTTCAGGTTTTGGTTTTTTGTTTGTTTACTTTTTTGTATTTTACTTTATTCTGAACTTAAGAAATAAAATAAGCATTTCCATAACAGAATAAAAAAAGAGATGATTGTTCATGAAATTACAAATCTATTATATACAACTTGCTAATAGAGTCATAGTGTACCTTTTTTTTCTCATTTTTTCTTTTCTTCCCTCTCCTTTCCCTAGAAATGTCTACCATTACACACACACACACACACACACACACATACCACTTGTATATGTAAAACTATTCTACATATACTTGCATTTACCAGTTCTTTCTCTGGATGTAAATAGCATCTTCCTTCATAGGTCCTTTATAATTAATTTCTGTATTTATAATAGTCAAAATGATTAGTTGCTTTAAATTGTTCTTATAATAATATTGCTGTTAAAAAAATTGACTGAGTTAGAAAAAAATAATAACAAAATTCTTTTGGAAGAAAAAAAGGTCAAAAAACATCAAAGGAACTAGTGAAAAAATGTAAAGTAAGGAGATTTAGCAGTACCAAATCACAAACTATATTATAAGGCAGTAATTATCAAAACTATCTGGTACTGGCTAAGAAGCAGAAAATTAGATGAGTGGACTAGAGTACACATACCAGTTACAACAGCAAATGACTATAGTAACCTTGTATTTGACAAATATAAAGACTTAAGTTTTGGGGATAAGAAATCATTATTTGATTTAAAAAAATTGGGGAAATTGGAAAGCAGTCTGGCAGAAATTAGGCACAGACCAATATCTCAGACCATTTACCAAGATAAAGTCAAAATGACCTAGATATAAAGAGAAATAATTAGAAAAACATGGAGCATCTTACCTATCAGATATATAGATTGGTGAACAATTTATGAATAAACAAAAAAAAATAGAGATCAGTGTGAGCAGGACTTCTTTCTGTAGTAACTTTTGGGGGAAGTTTGATTGACAATTACTTGAAATCTCTGTCATGGGAAAGAACTTCTTCCTTTGTCTTTCAGTGTTTTGTCTATGTCTCTTCAAATTGCCCTCAGGTACAAACACTCTTCTAAGTCTTTCCATTAACATTTCTTCTAACAACTTCTTCAGAAGTATTTTGCTTTGGAGCTGAACCCTGGCCCCCAGCCTACAGAGGTATTTATTGGGACCTTTCTCACTTTAGCTCTCTGCAGATCAAATATCAAGGCCCTTCTGATCACTCCAATTGGAAGATCATGTCAGATTTAGAAATGGGAAGCCCCAATGATATCAGATTTCTATAGTTCTCCAGATCACATCCCTGTACAAGTCACTCTGAACAGAGGTCAGGTATCCCCACTCCTTTTGGGTGAAATTCACTGCTACATCCTGAAATGTAAGTGATTGCTAGGGCCTGACTATTGGAACACACAGAGCCACTTTTCCGTCATCTATATTCCCTGCCTGGAGAAAGGCAGTCCTGAGAATGCAGGGCTCAGATAGATGCTGGTCCAAACTCCTACTTTCCAAATTTCTTCAGGCTTGTTTTGCTTTCCATGCCTAGACTCCATTTCCCAGAAGGCTCTAAGGCAACTGCTTGAAATTTCTCTTGTGGGAAAGAGGTTTTTCCTTTGAGTTTCTTTCAGTGTTCTGTCTGTGTATTTCCAACTTGCCCTCAGGCACAGGTGAGGTGTAAAGTGGAGAATTTCAATTACATTAAATTTAAAAGGTTTTGTACAAATAAAACAAATGTAGACAGTTTCAGTTTAATGATTATAGAGATTTAAAAAGAGAATGAAAATAAAGGAAGTAGAGGAATCAATTATAGACAGTCTTCTAAAGGAGTTTAGCCATAAAGGAGAGGGAGGTTTTGTGAGGTTTTTGTTTGTTTCTTTTAGGATGCGGGAGATGTACATATATCTTTAGGCAGTAGAGAATTCTGTAGACTGGGGGAGATAGAAGACAAGTGAAAGAGTGGGAATAATAAAGGGGGCAATGATGTGGTTTGGAGTGCTGAGAACCTCAAAATGTAAGTGTAGAGGGAGAGTCTTCCTGGAAAGAATCTAAGTATTCAAACCTTCTTTTAGTCAAAGTATTGAGGTTTATTGTAATTCCAACAGAGTAGTCTAGATTCCCAGTGAATCTGCAGCTTGATCAGGGTGAGATTGACACTTACATATGAAAAAAAAATAAGACAGTGAGAATATTTGGATGGGATTTAGGAGTGGTAAATAGCCTGGGGTGGGCCAAGTATAGACAGTGAAAGGAGTTAAATGGTCTGGGCTGTGTCAAAGAGACACAGTGAAAGGACAATTGAGTATGTAGGTAGGCTGGGAAGTGATGGATGCCTTGGGGAAGATTCCAGGGACTGTGTTATGTGGGAAAATTCAGGAACTGGGTTGCTGAAATGTATGGGAAAATTCTGAGTCCAGGTCCCATCACCCCATCATAAGCTGAAGAAGACTGGATGGAATGGGTTCACTGCACATGTGAGTAGGATTTGAATTAGATGAACCTAACTCCATATGAAACAAAGGAGTTTTAAAAACCTGAACATGAATGGTTTCATTACAGAGATACACCAATTTGACACAAAAAGAGGTAGATATGATGGGAGCAAGTGAAGTTAAGAGAAAGGGAATACCATGGAGGGAAAAGTCGCAAGTAGAACAAATACAGTGATCCTGAATGAGGTGAACAAAAGTTTGAAAACAGGAAAAAATTTTTAACATTATGTGTGCCCCATCAATTAGGAAATGCTTGAACAAATAGTAGTACATGAATATGGTGGAATATTGTTGTAAGAAATAACAAAAAAGAGTATTTGACAGGATTATGGGTAATATGAATTGATACAGAGTGAAATGAGCAGAAATAGGAGAATAAGGACAACACTGTAAAGAAAAACAACTTTAAGAATTATGATTAATGTAAGGACAGGTAGGCAGTGCAGTGGATGGAACACCAGGACTGGAGTCAGGAAGACTTGTGTTTCTGAGTTCAAAAATGGCCTCAGACACTTACTAACTATGTGACCCTGAACAAGACACTTAATCCTATTTACCTCAGTTTCTTCATCTATAAAATGAGCTGGGGAAGGAAATGCAAACCACTCCAATATCTTTACCAAGGAAACCCAAAATAAGGTCACAAAAAGTTGGATGTGACCAAAACAACTGAACTGCAACATGATTATCATAATGACCAACAATTTCTCCAAGGGATCAAACATGTGTACAGATAATGAAACTGAGGTTCAGAAGGTTAAATGACCGGTTCAAAGTCAAACAAGTACTGTACAAAGTAACTGAGCCACATTTGGTTGTCTACAGTCTTATAAGGCAGTCTGGGTACTAAATGATTGGGGGTTTTTTCCAAGTTATCATTTTAAGTATATATGTAAAGATACATATGCTTTTCTAAACCTGGACTATTTTTCTGTAAGACCTGCCCTCTTATCCCACTGATGAATTTTTCCTAAAGTCAGCATTTTATGGAAGGGGTCCAAGCTGGCCTCTCATTCATTTAAAAAATATGCCCTCCAGGTACCTTCATTTGTCTTCTTCCCTTCCACTGCTTTTCAGCTCCTTGTGTGTGTTATCCACTTCAATTAGAATATAAGTTCTTTGAGCAGTCTTCCTTTTTGTTTGAATCTGTATCCCCATTGTTTAGCTAGCACACTGCCTGGCACACAGTGCTTTATAAATGCTTTATTTTCTTCCTTCTGTGAGAGATGGCCTAAAGTGCAGTTCCCTCAGGCCTAAGCCCTGAGCTGAATTTCCCCTTTGTCAAAAATCCACATCAGCACAGGCAGTTCCTGGTGGCTCCCACTTCCTCGCACATGCATACATCTAGTTCCTAAATATGGGTATGTTTCTTTCTATTGGGTATTAGTTGTCGCATTTAGATTGTATGCCTCTGACCATTTATCAATTGAGGAATGATTCATAGTCTCATATATTCAACTAAGTTCCCTATAAATTTGAGAACTGAGTCCTTTATCAGAGAAATTTGCTATAAATGTTTTTTTCACAGCTTCCTGCTTTCTTTCTAATCTTGGCTATATTTAGGCTAAAATATTTTAATTCAATATAATTAAAATTATTCATGTTACATCCCATGATCCTGTCTCTTATTGGTCATAAATTTGTCCTTTATCCATAGATCTCAAGATAAAATTTTCCTTCCTCTCCTAATTTGCTTACGATATCACTCCTTATGTCTAAATGACTTACCATTTTGATGTCACCTTGTTATATGGTGTGAGATGTTGGTCTATGCCTAATTTCTGCAAAACTGCTTTCCAGTTTTCCTACTAATTTATGTCAAATAGTGATTTTTTATTTGTTCCCAAAGCTCAGATCTTCAGGTTTATCAAATATTAGATTACTATTATCATTTAAGACTGTATATTTTGTACCTACTCTATTTCACTGACCTACTAATCTGTTTTTAGTTAGTATGAAATTGTTTTGATGATTACTGCTTTGTAACACACTTTGAGATCTGGTGTTGCTAGGCCACCTTCCTTCACATTTTTTTTTCACTGATATTCTTGACCTTGTTTTTCCAGATTAATTTATTATTTTTCAAACTCTATAAAATAATTTGTTGGTACTTTGGCATAACACTGAATAAGTAAATAATTTTAGGTAGAATTGTCATTTTCATTATATTGACTGGGCCTACCCATGAACAATTAATATTTTCCAATTGTTTAGATCTGTCTTTATCTGTGTGAAAAGGGTTTTATAATTATGTTCATACGATCCTTGGGTTTGTCTTAGCAGGTAGACTACCAAGTATTTTATATCATCTCCAGTTATTTTAAAAGAAATTTATCCTATCTCTTGCTGCTGGACTTTATTGGTAACATATAGAAATGCTGATGATTTATATGGGTTTATTTTATATCCTGTAAGTTTGCTGAAGTTGTTGATTGCTTCAGTTATTTTTTTAAGATTTCTTCATACTTTATTTTTTCTTATTAAACAATTTATTTGTTAATTATTTTAGTTTTCAACATTCACTTCCACAAGATTTTGAGTTTCTAAATTTCTCCTCTCTCTCTTTCCCCCTTCCCAAGATGGCATGCAAACGTATATAGGTTCAACTTATACATTCATATTAAGCATATTTTCACATTAGTCACAATGTAAAGAAGAATTAGAATCAATAAGTAGAACCACAAGAAAGAAGAATCAAAACAAAACAACAAAGGAAAAGGAGAGCAAATAGTATGCTTTCATCTGCATTCAGATTCCATAGTTCTTTATCTGGGTGTGGATAGCTTTTTCCATCATAAGTCTTTTGGAGCTGTCTTAAATCCTTGTATTGCTGAGAAGAGCTAAGTCTATCAAAATCAATCATCACACAGTGTGGCTGTTACTGTGTATAATGTTCTCCTGGTTCTGCTCACTTCACTCAGCATCAGTTCATATAAGTTTTTCTGAAGTCTGCCTAATCACCATTTCTTATAGCACAATAGTATTCTATTACATTTATATATCATAGCTTGTTCAGCCATTCCCCAATTGATGGGCATCCCCTCAATTTCCAAATCTTGGCCACCACAAAAAGAGCTGCTATAAATATTTTTGTACATATGGGTTCTTTTCCCCTTTTTTATGATCTCTTTGGGATAAAGACCCAGTAGTTGGATCAATATAGCTGGACCAAAGGGTATGCACAGATATATAGACCCTTGGGTATAGTTCCAAATTACTCTCTAGAATGGCCTAATCAGTTCACAACTCCACCAACAATGGATTAGTGTTCCAATTTTCCCACATCTTCTCCAACATTTATCATTTTTCACTTTTGTCATGTTAGCCAATCTGATAGGTGTGATGTGGTACTTCAGAATTGTTTTGATTTACACTTCTCTTATCAATAGGGATTTAGAGCATTTTTTCATATGACTATAGATAGCTTTAATTCTTCCTCTGAAAACTACCTTTTCATACCTTTCACCATTTATCAATTGGAGAATGACTTGTATTCTTATAAATTTAGTTCTCTGCATATTTTAGAAATGAGGACTTTATCAGAGACACTGGTTGTAAAAATTGTTTTCCAGCTTTCTACTACTTTTCTAATCTTGGTTGCATTGGCTTTGTCTGTGCAAAAGCTTTTCAATTTAATGCAAAGTCATCCATTTTGCATTTCATAATGTTCTCTATCTTTTGTTTGGCCATAAACTCTCCCCTTCTCCACAGATCTGATAGGGAAACTATTCCTTGCTCTCCTAGTTTGCTTAAAGTACCTATCTTTATATCTAAATCATGTACCCTTTTTTTTTTGTTTTTGTTATTATTATCTTTTTAGGCAATTGGGGGTTAAGTAACTTGCCCAAGGTTACACAGCTAGTAAGTATCAAGTGTTTTGTCTGATGCCAGATTTGAACTCAGGTCCTCCTGACTTCAGGGCTGATGTGCTATCCACTGCACCACCTAGCTGCCCCAATCATGTACCCATTTTGACTTTTTCATGATACAGCATAAGATGCTGGTCTATGCCTAGTTTGTCCCATGCTAATTTCCAGTTTTCCCAGCAGTTTTTTGTCAAATATTGAGTTCTTATCCCAGAAGCTGGAGTCCTTGGATTTATCAAATAGTATATTATTATAGTTATTGACTGTTGTGTTTTGCAAACCTAGCCTATTCCACTGATCCATCACTATTTCCTAGCCAGTACCAAGTAGTTTTGATGATTGCTGCTTTATAATACAATATTTAAGATTTGGTACAACTAGGCCACGTTCTCTTGCATTTCTTTTCATTAGTTTACTTGATATTCTGGAACTTTTGTTCTTCCAGATGAATTTTGTTATTGTTTTTTCTAGCCCTATAAAATATTTTTTATTTGTTCAATTGGTATGGCACTGAATTAGTAAATTAATGTGGGTAGAATTGTCATTTTTATTATATTAGCTCAGCCTACCCATGAGCAACAGATACTTTTTCCAATTATTTAGATCTGACTTTATTTGTGTGAAAAGTGCTTTGTAATTTTGTTCATATAGTTCCTGAGTTTGTTTTGGCAGGTAGATTGCCAAACATTTTATAGTATCTGCAGTAATTTTAAGTGGAATTTCTCTTTCTATCTCTTCCTGCTGGGCTTTGTTAGTAATATATAGAAATGTCAATGATTTGTGTTGATTTTATATCCTTCAACTTTGCCAAATTTGTTTATTATTTCAAGTCAGTTTTTTTACTTGATTATTTAGGATTCTCTAAATATACCATCATGTCATCTGCAAAGAGTGATAGCTTTGTTTCTTCTTTGCTTATTCTACTTCCTTCAATTTCTTTTTCTTCCCTAATTGCTGCAGCTAACATTTCTAGCATGATATTAAATAGCAGTAGTGACAATGGACATCTTTGTTTCACCCCTGATCTTATTGGAAATGCTTCTAGCTTATCCCCATTATATATAATGGTTGCTGATGGTTTCAGATAGATGCTACCTATCATTTTTAAGGAATACTCCATTGATTCCTATGCTATCTAGTGTTTTTAATAGGAATGGGTAGTGTATTTTGTCAAAAGCTTTTGCTGCACCTATTGAGATGATCATGTGGTTTCTGTTAATTTGTTGTTGATGTGTCCAATTATTCTGATGGTTTTCCTAACATTGAACCAGCCTTATATTCCTGGTGTAAATTCTACCTGGTCATAGTGTGTTATTTTGAGATAAGTTGATGTAATATCTTTGCTAATATTTAATTTAGAATTTTTGCATCTATATCCATTAGGGAAATTGATTTAGCTTTCTTTCTCTGTTTTGGATCTTCCCAGTTTAGGTATCAGCACCAAATTTTGTCATAAAAAAGAATTTGGTAGCATTTCTTCTTCACCTATTTTCCCAAATAGTTTACATAGTATCATAATTAGTTGTTCTTTAAATGTTTGGTACAATTTACTAGTAAATCCACCTGGCCCTGGAGATTTTTTCTTAGGGAGTTCATCGATGACTTGTTCAATTTCTTTTTATCAAGGGAATCAATGAAAAAGAACCAAAGAAGGTGGTCTGCCCATACCAGATTTCAAACTGTATTATAAAGTGGTAATTATCAAAAAACAATTGGTACTGATTAAGAAATAGAGTGGTGGATCAGTAGAATAGATTAGGTAGAGATTATATTTATAGTAAATGTCCTTAGGAATTTAGTATACGATAGATATAAAAATCCAAGCTTTTGAAACAAAAACTCATTATTCCAATAAAACTGCTGGGAAAACTGGAAAACAGTATGGCAAAACTAGGTACAGACCAACATCTCAGATCTTATAACAAGATAAGGCCAAAATAGGTACATGATTTACATATAAAGTGTGATACCACTAGTAAATTAAGAGAGCTTAGAAGAGTTTATCTATCAGATTTATGGATAAGAGAAAAATTTAGTACCAAAGAAGATATAGAGAGCATTACAAATGTAAAATAGATCACTTCAATTATATAAAATTTTTTTTAAAAAGTTTTCATACAAACAAAACCAATGCAACCAAAATTATATAGAATGCAGAAAACTTGGGGAAAAATTTGCAACAAGTATCTCTGGTAAAATCCTCATTTCTCAAATATGTAGAGAGAACTAAGTCAAAATTATAAAAAAAATACAAATCATTCACCCATTGATAAATGGTCAAAGGATATGAACAGGCAGTTTGGGATTGTCATGGATCAGTGTATTGCTGAGAATACCTAAGTCATTCACACACAAAGATATCAAAGCTTCCTATAATCATACGAAAAGTCCTCTCAATCAATATTGATCAGAGAAATGCAAATTTTCAGAGTGGCTAATATGACAAAAAATAAAAATATTGGATGTTGGAGGGAATGTGGGAAAAATGGGACACTAATGCTCTGTTGGTGGAGATGTGAACTGATCCAACCATTCTGGAGAACAAGTTGGAACTATGCCCACAGAACTATAAAACTGTTCATACCTTTTGATCCAGCAGTACCACTGCTAGGTCTGTATTCCAAAGACATAAAAAAAATGATAAGGACTTATTTGTACAAAAATATTTATAGTAGCTCTTTCTGTGGTGGCTAATAATTTGTGGTATATGATTATAATGGAATTTTGTTGTGGTATAAGAAATGACAAGCAGGATGATTTCAGAAAAAAAAAACCTGGAAAGAATTACATGAACTGATTCAAAGTGAAGTAAACAGAACCAGGAGAATGTTGTACACCGTGATAGCAATATTGTCCAATGAAGAACTGTGAATGACTTAGCTATTCTCAGCAATACAATGATCCATGACAATCCCAAAGAGCTAAAGATGAAGCATACTATCCACCTCCAGAGAAATAACTGATATTGAATACAGACTGAAGCATGCTATTTTCACTTTCTTTGATTTTTTTGACTTGAGTCATCTAGTACAAAATGATTAATATGGCAATGTTTCATGTAATTTCACATATATAAACTATATATGATTGCTTACCATCTCAGGGTGGGGGGAGTGAAGGGAAAGATAAAATTTAGAAATCAAAACTTCAAGTAAAAATGTTAAAAATTTTTGAAAAAATAAATTTCTCTAAATTATAAAAAGAAAGCCCCCTTTTAATATCATCTAAGAATTCTTTTTGAACTCGTGTCCCATTCACATATTTTCTTTGAAGCTCTGAAGGAAAGTATGGAAGAGAAGAGATATTGGACTATCAGTCTGAAGGTCTACAGAGCCATTGTGCCAACCTCATTGTTGTATGCCTGTGAAACCTGGACAATATACCAGCACCATGCCAAGAAACTGAATAGCTTTCATTTGAATTGCCTTAGGAAGATTCTGAAGATTAACTGGCAGGATAAGACACCAGACACTGAGGTCCTTTCTTGAACTAAACTGCTAAGCATTTAAACTCTGCTTCAGAGAAAGCAACTTTGATGGGCTGGTCATGTTGTATAAGTGCAAAATGTACACTTGCCAAAAAAACCAAACCAAACCAAAAAAAAACAAACTATTTTATAAAGAACACACATAGGGCAAGTGTTCACATGGTGGTCAGAAGAAGGGATACAAGGACACTCTCAAGGTCTCTCTTAAGAACTTTGGGATAGATTGTGTAACATGGGAGACACTGGCACAAGTCTGCTCAGCATGGCATGCCCACATCAGAGAAGGTGCCATGCACTATGAGCAAAGCAGAATTGAAACAGCACAAAAGAAACACAGGATGCACAAATTTAGAGAATCTACCCCAAAAGTTCACATGGACTATTTGTGCCTTACCTGTGGTAGAGCATTCTGAGCTTGTATTGGTCTGCTCAGCCATAGCTGGACACACTGAAACTTGACACTAACATAGTGATATCATTTTGGTCCTCTTCAAGAACCAACCAAGCAACCAACTTGTAGCTCTTTTGACATTGGTGTCTTCTTCTGAGTTTGTGTCATGATTTTCCCTGTTACCATAGTAACTTTTTATGGTTAAGTTTCATTTTGTTGTTCTTGTTTGCTCATTTCCACATCTTATTTTTTGATTTTGAACTTTATGTTAAAGTTGGGTTGTGCTTCTGGGGTGAAAGGGAACATTTTAAGTTTTCAGAGCCGCTTGTGGTGCTGTATATGCTGTCAGTGCTTCTAAGGTGGTATGTTCTAAGGAGGGCTGTGATCCCTGCTCTGGCCTTTACCCAAGAAGAGATCTTGTTCCCCTATAGCTGCAAATGCTAGTGTTCCTATTGTCCCTGGAACTGCAAGCAGGTACCCTGCTGTCCTACCATTACAAACACGAGTGATCATTTCTTCCTTGGAACTAAGACCAAGGACCCTACTCCCTTGTGAGTGGTCACAAGCATTCTTTTTCATCCTGGAGCTGTGACCAGGACCCCTACTCCCCTGTGGACACAGGCACACTCTCCCTTTGTCCTCTAACAGTGACCTAAAACAACCTATAGATAATGCAACAGGATCTTGAACCCAGCACCAGTAAAGTGTCCCCAGTAATCTCTTTCTGACCAGTTAACCAACCCCTTTATTGTCTGTGGGCTGAGAACTCCCAGAGCTGCTGCTGCTGGTATTGTCGTGGCATGCACTGTTCTCTAGGCTACCTACCACACAAAGTCACACACCCTTCCTGTCCACTTTTGAAGTTCTCTTGTGCTGGAAAAATGTGTCACCCATTTTTGTTGGCTTTGCTGCTCCAGAATTTGATTTCAGATGTTATTTTAGAGAAAATTGAAGGTGATTGTTGGGAGAGTTCAGCTGAATTCCTGCCTCTATTGTACCATTTTGGATCTGCCCAGCTTGTCCAGTTCTAAATTTATGATCGCATCTTTTTTTCTTACTTAATAGTATTTTCCAGTTACATATAAAGATAATTTTCAACATTCACTTTTATAAGTTTTTTGATTTCCAAATTTTTTTCTCCTTCCCTCCTTCTCTTCCCTCCTTCCCAAGATGGGAAGCAATCTGATATGAGTTATATATGATATATGTGTGTGTGTGTGTGTGTGTGTGTGTATGGATACATGTATATATGTATGTGTGTGTGTTTACACACACACAATCATATGAGACATATTTTCACACAAGTCATGTTATGAATGAAGAATCAGAACAAAAGGGAAAAACAAGAAAGAAAAAGAAAAAGAAAATAATATGCTTTGATCTGCATTCAGACTCCATAGTTCTTCTTCTGGATCTAGATACCATTTTCCATCATGACACTTTTGGAATTGTCATAGAGCACTGTATTGCTGAGAAGAGCTAAGGCTCTCAAAGTTGATCATCACACAATGTTGCTGTTATTGTACATAATGTTCTCCCCGGTTCTGCTCATTTCATTCAAGCCTCAGTTTATGTAGGTTGTGATAGTATCTTTCCTAATATTTCTCTGTTCAAGGCCAAACCATTTTAATTCCTTTCATTGATCCTTCTGTGGTTTAGTTTCCAGTGTCTTCATCACACTTATCATTCTCCATTTAAAAAGAAAATTCTTTTTCATATACAACATTTCAAACTGAGCACAAAATTCATGGTTTGTTTTGACCAAGCCAATATATAATGTGATTGTTACTTCCCTTCTTTTGGCTTTTGGGTTCTTCTTAATATCCTCTGTATGTTGGTGTGTTTTCAGCTGCCATATCACAAGCCAGATGACAAACTTCTAATCCAAATTTCTCCAATTTCCCATGATCACCTTTCTCACCTTGAATATGCCTCTGATTTGCAGTCTCTTCTTATTGGTGAGTCTCTGGCCCAGATCATCATTTTATGAAGTGTACATTCCATATGGTTTCTTTCAATGCCATTACTTATTTTCCAGACTTCCCTACTTCCCCACCATTAGTCTTGCCTTCACTGGCAGCCTTTTTCTTATGTAGGTACCTCTAGCTCTACAGGCATCTGGCACTGCTAGCTCCTTTTCACGTGTTATCTTACCTGTTAAAGTTTAAGCTCCTTGATGACAGGGACTATCTTTATTGCATGTATTTGTGTCCTGAGTGCTTAGCACAATGCTTGGGACATAGTAAATACTTATTAAATTCTCTACAATTCTTCCCTCTCCTCAAAGCCCCAAACTGTTTACACAGAAACTGTTGTATTGCCATACCTCCTCCATAGACTATATTTGAGGTCAGTTTTTGCTTCTAATTTTTCACTCTTTTGCTTGCTAATAGGGAAAGACAAGTAATAAACATTTATATACTGTCTGCTATATGCTATTCTAGAAAACAATTTGGAACAATGCTGAAAAAGTGACTGAATTGTCCATACCTTTTGAACCAATTAAACCACTATTAAACCTGTGCACGAAAAATGTCAAAGAAGAAAAGTACCTTTTTATACAAATATATGTAAATATACATATACACATATATATTTATATACGTGTGCATATATGTGTGTAGAGAAGACAGACAGAGAGACAGAGAGAGAAGGAGAGAGCTTCTGTGGTAGCAAAGTAATGGAAATGAAAAGACTATTTATCAACTGTGGAATGACTGAATAAATTATGATATATGACTATAATGGTACTTTATTTTGCCATAAGAAATGGTAACGGCAATGGTTCCAGATAAATCTGGAAAGAATGCTCTGAACTGACTTCATTCCGTTATCGTACCTCTCTGTGACATCTCCTACCTACTAAGTTTTTACTTTGTCTGAACACGATGGGTCCTCTGTTGCTCCTAACAGCCTCAGTTTTGGAAAATTACATTCTGAGTTAATTCCTTGGCAGGGCCCCACAGGAATCTCTTGCTCTTAGGGCTGATTGATGGCCATGAATCAGAGCAGTCTAGAAATTAAGGAAAGGTCACATATAGTGTAATGTAGAGGAGAATGGGTTCCAGAAGTATGAAGATTCTTATAACTCACTAACAGTGTATAAGACTTAACAGGCCACCAAATGAAGGAGTGAAGAAAGGTGGAGAAGAAGCCCAATGGAGACCTCCCAGCCCCTTTGTAATTAAAGGACTTAGCTCCAGGTCTGATGAAAGCTAGTCACAGTAAAGAAGGTGGACCCAGGAAGAATAAGACTGAAAATAATACAGAAGAAGTCAAACTACAGAGGGCTTTTTACCTCTGGCCCTGTCAAAGAGGTCACCTGTACCCCTTGAGGGCCATGGATCTTACCAAACACCATGGAGCTGAGAGAGCAAAAACAGGTAGATGCGCCTAACAGAAAAATCAGTAGTGCTCTTATTAAGGAAATAGAAGGGTTAAAGAGAAAAGACACGCTTATAATACCAGAAAAATCATGATAGTCTATGAGAAAAGAAGATAAAGCCTGACCGAAGAGAATAAATGAACATTTGGAAGAGCCGTCTTAATGGACAAACTTCTCACATGTGGGGAAATACTGTTAAAATCCTTTGAGTAAGGTGAAAACATTACAATGAAGTCTCCTTGAAATAACAATGGAGTAATTCAGGAACCCTGAGAATCATTCCGAGTAATCAGAGTGCAGTGAAAGTGTGGAAGAAGCAAAGGCAAAAATTAGTTCTTAAGGAAAAGAACAAGTGTAACAAAACAGCAGAAATTTTTTGGAAAAAAAATAACTGAAAGAGTCTTAAAAGCAGTAGGTTCTCTGAAAAGGGAAAAAATCCAGAATTTAAATGCAAAAAGAAAAAAAATGTGGAGCTTGAAGGAAAATTAATGGAACAAAATCAAAAGACAAATTTATAAGAACACACAAGAGTTCTACCAAATTGGAATGGCGAATTTAAAGATTGGATGAAAAGAGGCAATCTAAGGATTACATGTCTTATAGAAAACCATCATGAAAAATATCTATCAGCCCTAAGGAAATAAGATTGAAGAAATGCTTGTCAATAACGGATAAGATGGCAAAGTTGTTGAGAATCAATGAGCATCAACATAATGAAACCACAAGTTCTAACACACCAAAAGATTTCCCCCCCTTGCTGCTTGCAAAATGTTGTTGCTTGCTATTGTAATTCTGAAATTTGTATTTCTATTCCAAGGATGATCAATCAGAATAAAACAATATTAATCACTGAAACAAAAGGAATATGATTGGAATATAATTCCAATAAGATTAGAATATAATAATGCAAAAATCAAAGATGGAATGCCATGCACAAATAACATCCTCCAAAGATTAGTTTATGCATCAAAGAAGATAACTGAACATTGAGATTAGGGTTTTTTTAAAGTTTTTATCCATTTTGAACTTAAATTAAAAAAAAGAACATTTCCATGTACACAGCACAACATAAATAGAAGATTCAATCTAAAACAATGAATTTGCATTTCACATTGTTTACTTTAAAAAAAGGTATGTAATAAATACTATACCTCATGTTAAGTCTTCTTTTTTTCTCTGCTGTGCACTTTTTTTTGTAACCAGCATGGGATGCTGACACTGAATATATACCATTTGAGGGTATTTGGAAGAAAGGGGGAGGTTTTTTATTATTATTTCACTTCCATAAGATTTTGAATTCAAAATTTTTCTTCCCTTCCCCCCCTCCCTAAGACAGCACGCAATCTGATATAGACTATACATATACATTCCTATTAAATGTATTTTCGCATTAGTGATGTTGTAAGTAAGAATTAGAATCAATAGGAGAAACTATCAGAAGGAGGAAACAAAATACAACAGAAGAAAAAAAAGTAGCAAATACTATGCTTCAATCTCCATTCAAACTCCATAGTTCTTTCTTTGGATGTGGATAGCGTTTTCTATCATGTGACCTTTGGAGATGTCTTAGAGTCTTGCATTGCTGAGAAGGGCTAAGTCTATCAACGTTAGTCATTGCGCAATGTGGCTGTTACTTTATACGCTCTTCTCCTGGTTCTGCTCACTTCACTCAGCATCAGTCCATACAAGTCTTTCCAGGTTTTTCTGAAATCTGCCTGCTCATCATTTCTTATAGCACAATAGTATTCCATTACATTCATATACCACAATGTGTTCAGCTATTCCCGAATTGATGGGCATCCTCTCAATTTCCAATTCTTTGCCACCACAGAAAGAGCTGCTATAAATATTTTTATACATTTGGGTCCTTTTCTCATTTGTATGACCTCTTTGGGATATAGCCCTCAAGGTATTATTGCTGGGTCAAAGGGAACTTCTTTTTTTTTTCTCCCTCTCTCCCCACCCTGTCCTAGAGAAGGCTACCATTAGACACAAATATATGTATTTATGTAAAACCGTACTATGCATACTTCTATTTATCAGTTCTTTCTCTGAACATGGATAGCGTATTTCATCATAGGTCCTTTGCAGTTGATTTTAGTGTTTATGACATTCTTAAAATTACTTAGTTGTTTAAAGTTGTTCTTGGAACATTTTTGCTATTATAGTGTACAACATTTTCTTGGTTTTGCTCATTTCATGCAAGTCTTTTCATGTTTTTTTTTCTAAAATTAACCAGCTCATAATATCTTATAGCACAGTAGTATTCCATCAAAATAATATACCACAACTTCTTTAGCCACTCCCCAATTGATAGGCATCCCCTCAATTTCCAGTTCTTTGCCATAACAAAGGGAGCTGCTATAAAAATTTCAGAATGTATAAGTTCTTTTCCTTTTCCCCCAGTTATCTTGTGAAACAGATCTAATAGTGGTATTACTGGGTCAAAGGTGTGAAAAATGATTTTTAATAATCATTATCTTAGAGATTCAGAGCTTCCCCCACCACCACCTCCAGGCTCTTTCTTCCAAAGTTCAGTTTTTTGCTTCAGAAGGGCATTACTGATAATGAGATTGCATTGAGTCTCCTTATCCTGGTCAAACCCCATCCAAGCTTGCAAGTAATTTAATCTAAGGTAGGAAAGATTGGGTGGAGACAGATTCTTTTTTCTAGATGGCACAAATCTGGGGGAGGGAGAGTCTGATAAAAGAGGTATTTCCTTTGTCCAGAGATAAAAATAATGGCACGGTAACATCAGCCCCAGTTGATAGAGTATATAGGGGCAGCTAGGGGGCGCAATGGATAGAACACCAGCCCTGGAGTCAGGAGGACCTGACTTCAAATCCAGCCTCAGACACATAACACTCACTAGCTGTGTGACTCTGGGAAAGTCACTTAACCCCAATTGCCTCACTGAAAAAAAAGTATATGAACTGTGCACTTGAACTCCAAAATGAACCCAGTTCCAGACTGGCTCTCTTGGGGACCTGAGTTCTGGACTGCAGCTCCCATGTAATGCATGTTGGCCACTTTAAAAGAAATAAAACAATGGACAACCTAACTTTGTCCTGCATGGTTGACAAAGGCTATGAATAGTTTTTATAACTCTTTGGGCATAATTCCAGAATAGTTTTAGCAATTTCTTCAACATAAATGAGAGATGATCTGGATATTAAACATGTACACAGTAGGTGCTTTAGTGTCAGGATTATTAGAGATTGATTTCGGTTCAGTTGAAATAGATGTTGAAATAAAATGATGAGGATGGGATCTAGACCCCAAAAAGGAAAAACTCTGGACTTTCCCACATGGCCAAATCTCTGCCCAATTCTCCTGAGGCTATAATTCCATACCTCTCTGTGGCCCCAGGCCACTTCCTACCCTTAATCCTATATAGGCTCCATTCTCCCTAGGTCACCCCTGGAGTTCTATTACCTCATAGATGACTTGGTCACTCCTAGATCCATCCCATAGTCTTTCTGTAGATAAGGTTCATCTTATCTCCATTACAATGCTTGGATTCTTAAAATCTAGCCACTGGTCAGATTTTTATAATCTAGCCAATAGCTTACTAATGTTCACACTCCTTAAGAGTCTGCCCAATATGATGGATGTTCTAATAAATCTTGTCTTTGGCTGAAAGAAGGCTTGGGTCAAATTCTTTTGGACAGGGCCCTTGTGTTGTGATTTTGGGGTCCCAGCACCCCTAAACTTGTAAACCACATCAAGATGACTTACAAGTTATTTCCAATTATGTGAATCACAGAAGACACTGTCCTTTTTTAAAAGGTCAATTCTTCTGCAATATTATGTTCCTCTCTTGTTTTTCTTTTTTGTATTAACTTTAACCCATGGAGTCAGGAGATAGTAGGTTCTCATTGAGCCTCTTGTATATTTTTTTCTCCTCTGGCAAAAGCTGAATAGACAAATACTGGCAAAAGCTTAGGATGGAGAATCAGAGGCCTGGGCTCATTTACTTAAAGTCCATATTTAGCTTTTGCTAAAGTCACTAACAACTTAATTTCCTCATCTAAAAAAAAAAGGCAAGCCTAGGCTAGGTGATCTCTAACAGTACTGTCTCTAAAACTCGCAATCCTATTTTAAAGGTTCTCTTTGTTCAGGGATTGCAGGTTATTTATCTTTACTAATTTGTATATTGAATAGAGAGACTCACATGGTGCCTTAGACATGGTAGGCATTCAAGAAATGGTAATAAAGTTTGATGGATTGAATTGAATTCTACTTAGGCTGGGGAAAAAGTAGAGAAATTCTCAACATTTTTTTTGAAAAAAAGGTTATTTTAATTTATGTTTTGGTTTCATAGAAATTATAGTATTTTATATTTTACTAGTACTCTATGCTTTAATGTGTGGCAGGTAAATGATGAAATAACTTAGGAAACAAAAGTTTGAGCTTCTGAATATATTTATTTACTAACAATGCATGCCCATTGCCTAACAAACTGGAACCAGTAGCCTTCCTCAGATTTTACAATGAACCCTGAATGTAGGGGTAGACCAATTTTTATATGTTAAAAGCAATCAAATAATTAAAAGGAAACAATACAGTAATAAGTATTGTGATTTCTAATTGGAGGAAAGATTAGAGACTTTACAAGTTGGGAGTAGTTGACTAGAGAATTTAAATCTAAAATTAGATTAGGATCTATAATTAGAAGAGGAGATCAACAAGAACACTGAACCATTTATTAAATTTGAGAGATTTTCACATGAAGGAAACAATTCTTTAAAAAAAATCTGTATTGGAAAAAATTTGAAATACAACTTGTCAGTATGTGATATAGGTGACTTTAAAATGAATCAATTTACTTTGATTTTGGAAGAGGAGAGGATATAAAATCCCATACTTCAAAAATGACTCTGGGGCAAAGGGAAAAACAAGTGAGCCAGACAATGGGCTATTCTTTTTATATAAAAGAGATGGAATGGTTACAAATACACATTCATCAAAAGAAACCAAGTTCTGTAGAATAGTAGTAAGCATTTCCAAGAAAATTAATAACTGGAAATTCATGGCAATGGCCAATTGACAGCATTCTGAACAAATTCAGTAGGGCAAATATAAGGAGAGAAATGAGCAAAACATCTGGACAGAAGGGCAATGGAAAACATTTTTATGCTAAATGATATGATGGTAAAAAGATAATAAAAAGGTGAAAGGCTTACAGGGTCATCAAATAGACTGGCAAGTGACCATAGGTGTTTCATCAGGGAGACAAGAAAAATGTGAATGAGTTAAAGTTCTGAGTTTCTCAATGCAAGTAATAGCTCCTTGCTAAATTGCCCAGAGTTGAACTGTGTTCTAAGCTAAAGCATTATTCCAACAAGACTATTTGATCAAAAAATGTAGAGATGATGGGAATGATCAGGTTTCTATGAAGGGTAATGAAAGTACGAGAAGAGTAATGGCCAAGTGGGGAATTATACTAAAACCCCAGTAATCTGAAATAATAGACTGAAGTCAATAAGAATATGCTATACATCCCATATACCACTAATGCTGGGAATAAAAGCCTTCCAGAAATGGGGCTTTTAAAAGGTGTGATTCACAAGGTGATTAGGAAAGCTGAAAATGAGTTTATTAATTGGTGTGGCAGCTACCTACTACTATGTTATTGCTGTTTCTTGTCCTTCGTTCTTGAAGAGGACCATGACATCAGGGAGGTGATGCAATGGTATGCAAGTGAATTGGATTTAGGTGAGGGAGGGCTTTCTCCTTCAGAGCCATCTGAATCCAGTGGCCAGTTATAAATCAAGACCCCTGGAGATGGTCGAGGATACAATGGGGGATTTTGGCTTTTCAAGCTAAGGTCTTTAACAGCCTCAGTTTAACTGAGGCAACTCTCACTCAGTGATTAAGGCTTAATAAAAAAAAAAGGAGGCAGAGAATGGCCTCTTAAAAAAAATAGATCTGGAAGGGGAAGACCCTCAGGGCTTCTGGCAAAACAGAAACAATTGCTATTTACATTCATTCTGAACCAATCAGGCACCAAATAGTGACCAATAGGGCTTAGCCTAGGACCTATTGTTGGCCAATCAGTAAAAGCCAGAGTGATTTGGGGTTAAGTCTGGCCTTTGAGAGGAAAAAAAGTTTCAAAGATTAAAATTTGGTAGGCCAAATAAGCTTGTGAATCTCTGTATGGAGGTTTCAGAGAAATCCAAGTGGAAGAAAAGAGCTAGGGATGATGACTTAAAAGAACTGGATTCTTGTATGTTTTCTAACTACAAATATAAGTGCCTCATTTATCCTTATGAAAAAAAGAGACTTCAAACTGATAGAAGGCTTTTCTGGAACCAAAGAAAATAGACACAGTTAAGAGTAATTGTAAGGCACTGTGGTGGAAAAATCACGGGATTTGGAATCAGAGGAATTGAGTTCAAGTTACTAGCTGTGTACCTTGGGCTTACACTTCACTTAGCTAGGCTCCGATTTACTCATTTCAAAATGTAGGTATTAGACCTTTCAATGTCTTGAAGCTCTGATTCAATAGTTGTGTGATAGCATAAAAATAATTGCATTATTTGTGGCAAACATGCCATTTATTTAAATATTTCAGGTGTCGATAGCCTGCCCAAAATCATCATTTCACAAGGGTCATATCCTCATACCTTTGTATCTCTAGGAGATTAAATTTATATATAGCTGTGGGGTTTAGTTTGAGGAGAAAATATATATTTATATTTTTTCCTTCATAAGGAAGAGATAGCATTGTACATGAGAAAGTGCTTGACTTGTGGTCAGGAAGACCTAAGTTTGAATTCAGACCCAGATTCTTCCTCCCTCTCTAGCCTTAGGCAAATATTGTAAGCTTTCTTGGTTCTAATTTGGACTTAACTCTAAATTCCCTTAAATGCTTCAACTAAGATTATGCAGTTGTCCTTAGAAAGGGGTTCTTCTGCTACAAATACTGTATTGTTAGGGAAAAACAAATTATATTTTAATGATTTTAATATTTTAATCACTAATCCAAACTTGAGAAGAAACTTGGTACAACATGGGGTTGGAGTCAATATGCCTCAGGCTAAAATCATACCTCTGACAGATACGGGCAGTGTGATTGATGAGGTCTAGAGGTTTAGGGGTGCTGGGACCCCAAAATCATGATACATGAGTTCTGCCTGAAAGAATTTGACCCAAGCCTTCTTTCAACCAGAGACAAGATTTATTAAAGATCTGCCATATTAGCCAGACTCAAGGAATCTGAGCATCTGTGAACTATTGGCTAGATTGTAAGACTCTGAGCACCTTAATGGAGACAAGATGTACCTTATATACAGAAAGACTGTGGGAGGGATCTAGGAGTGGCTAAGTAGCCTACTGGGACTGTGAGGTAATAGAATGCCAGGGACCTGGACCACTATATCATCTGCAAAGACTTGTAATTTTGTTTCCTCAGTGCCTATTTTTATTTCTTTAATTTCTTTTTCTTGTCTTATTACCATAAGTAGCATTTTAAGTACAATGATGAATAATACTGGTGACAATGACCATCCTTGTTTTAAACTTGGGCTCTTTTCTCTATGTGTGTGTGTATGCGTGTGTATGAGTGTGTAGTGGATGTAGGGGGACATTGTCCCAAGCTTCATCCTTTTTCACACTGCTGTTTTCAGAGCTAGTTCTGGAGGCTTTGGAGTTTTTAGTACTTCCAACTTGGTGTGATATGGGTAGGGGTGTGGTCACTTCCCTCCTGGTCTGTGCTCTGGTCCTTACCCAGTAAGGGCCCCTGATCGTTTGGGATTTAAATCAACACTGCTCCTCAGTTTCCCTGCTTTCTCTGCTTCTCTCCATCCTTGAACTATGACCCAGAAATGGGTATAAGCAATGAAGTAGCCAAAGAGCAACAAGTCCTGCATCCAGAGGTAGTACAGGGGTCCTCTGTAATCTCTTTCTGACCCTTGACCTTTATTGTCTCTACCACTACAGAATTTAATTTGAGATATTTATTTTAAAATTGTTTGGAGGAGAATGTTGGGAGTGCTTGGCTCAGTGCTTCCTCTACTATGCCTCTGGAAGTCCAGAAACTCCCTATTCTAATAATATATGTTGGCACCTTCTCTGCAATTTATGATATTAGAGAGCTACCTAGAGTGCTGCAACTAAATGACTTGTCTAGGGTCCAACATTTAATGTGTCATAAATGGACTTGAACCCAGATCTTCCTTGATATGAATTCAACTACTATCCCAAATTGCCTCACCCAGATGAAGACACTCAAGGATACAGATTTCAGTATAATGATTCAACAATTCCCTTTGTAATACTGGTACAGTACTGCATACAGAACTATGGTCTTTTGCTCTAACAGACCCTTAACTCCTAGTTTTGAAAAACAGAAAAGATGCATAAAGTACACTGAGAGTAATGATAAAAAGTGCAACATGAATCAAAGACATTGTAATTAAAAGTTTTAATTCTTGGCCCTAGTTTTCCACTTTGTTAAATTTCGTTTCTTGGGATGGAGAGTTTATTACAAACCTGATTTCCAGAACCCTATCCTATTTTCTTAACACCATCCTGATGCTATGTGGGGGCCAACCATTCAGAGGCAAAGAGTAAAATATTTATCTAAAAGTAAGCAGTGCTTTTAATGTAGTGTCTGTCTAGGGCCCCTCTTGCCTTTGAGATTCTGCCTACTACATCATTTTGAAAATATTTACCAGTGCCCTTCCTTTAGGCATTAAACTCCATAAGTTTGTTCCCTTCTGACCTGCCTGGCAACTCAGGGAAATAATTCTGCAATAATTATCCCAACAGAACTCAGTGATCAGTACATCAGCAGAACTGTATGTCTTGGGAGCAAAATCAGCAAATTAAAAGGGCATTTTATGAAGAACGGGTCATTTAGGATAGTTCATTTATTGACCCTGCAAGCAAAACCATAAAAGAATGTAATTTTGCTAATGTCCTTGAGTTTACTTGAACAAAACCTTCTCTAGTATTTTACACAGAGAGTACTTGTTTAAAAGAAATTAGGTCAAATTCCTAAATCTCCCTCTCTTTAATGTAAAATAAAATTGCTTGTAGATCTAACAAAACACCCGATGTCCCATTTGACTACCTTCAAAGAACGTCCTAGATAGCTTACTCTTAAATTATTTTAAGGTTAGCTTCAATCCTCCTAGCCTATCCTAGGTCCATACCCAATGGAATAAACTTTGGGAAATGCAGTCTTGCATAAACTGTCAATTCTTGCTTCTCGTATTGTATTTTTTCTCAAACTGGTCACCTTTTGTTTCCCTTGTATAGTTTTTGACACTTGGCAGAGTGCCTTTAAGATAATTAGAAGCAAAATATAAGAACTGAGTTAATTAATCTCAAAACTTAAACCTTTTGAAAGACTGATAAATATCCCTTTCCAACTCTGTTTCTTGTGAAGTTTTATTGGGGCCTCCATTGTAATGTAATCAGTTTTATGTAGCCTGATTGCTTTTCCTTTTTAGGACTCTAAAATGTTAGACTGAGATCAATCTTGCTCTAATTAATGGGTAATTTATTTTTTAATAAAATAAGAAATAATGCTTTAAGAGTTTGATGCAGATTCTTTACAATGTTTTCTGTCTTTTTTTAAAAAAAATTTGAACCTTTCTATACCACCCAGTAGACTTACTTGACAGCACTTGTATGTGCTGATTCAGTATATCAGTTTTGTTCAGGTTCTTCTGCTTAGTTGGAGACACATTAGAAAATTTAGAGAGGTAGAAATACACATTGTCATGTAGAGAAGACAGAGTCCTTTGTGTAATTATAGAGTACTGATTGGAGATGGTTAATTAGTATGTTACTGTAAAAAAAAACAACAAAAAATAAAATGACTGATTTGAAATGAGTTTCTGATTATTTTACATACAAATCAAAGATAATCACCATACTGTAGAAAAATTAACGCTTCTTAATTTATACACTGATTTTTTTCCCTGATAGTATTATGTTCTAATGCTTAATGAGATACTAGGAGTAAATTTAAATTTTATAATATATAGATTTCATTTCATTCACCTATTATTGTTTTTCAGTTGGCTTCTGTAATCTCTCAAGTGTATATATTTCTCATTTTGACATTTTGTTAAGTGGCAGATAAAATTTAACTTAGTTCAATTTCTAAAAACAAAATATTGATGTTCATATTATTTTGAGTTTAAAAATTTTGATCAGAGTACTTATAAAATAGCATAATTAATAGGAAATTTTATTTTACATGTTCTTCATATTCCTCTGCTTCCAGTTATTCTTTCATGTGAGTGAAGTTCCAGTAGATAGGAGTCCTTATCCTGTATTTCATCTAGCATGCCCTTCTTATGCACTCACCATCCTCTATTATGTATTCTATTTATTTGTATCAATGTCTCTTCTTTTCTACAAAATTGTGAGGTCTTTCATGGCAGTGACTTTCATTTAACTTTGAATCAGCTATAACTCACAACACAATATTTTGCATATTATAGGATCTGTTTTTAATATACATACATATGTATATACATGTATATATATATATATATATATATATATATATGTATGTATTTAGTTTTCAACATCCACTTTTATAAGATTTTGAGTTCAAAAATTTTTCCCTTCCCTCTAATACCCCCTCCCAAAGACAGCATGCATTCTGATATAGGCTATACATGTACAATCACAATAAACATATTTCCATATTAGTCATGTTCTGAAAGAAGAATCAGAATAAAAGAAAAAACACAAGAAAGAAAAAAACAAAAGAGAGAGAGAAAAGGGAAACAAAAAGAGAGACAGATAGATAGAATAATATGCTTCAATCTGCATTTAGACTTCATAGTTTTTTTTTTCCCTCTCTGGATGTGAATAGCACTTTCCATCATGACTCTTTTTGAATTGTCTTAGGTCATCGTATTGTTGAGAAGAATGAAGTCTATCAAAGTTGGTCATTGCACAGTGTTGCTGTTACTGCGTAGAACGTTCTCCTGGTTTTGCTCACTTTAGTCAGCATCAGTTCATGTAAGTCTTTCTGGGTTTTTCTGAAATACACCTGCTCATTTCTTATAGCACAATAGTATTCCATTACGTTCATATACTACGACTTGTTCAGCCATTTCCCAATTGATGAGCATTGCCTCAATTTCCAATGCTTGTCCAACACAAAAAGAGCTGCTATAAATATTTTTGTACTTTACCCCTTGTTATGATCTCTTTGGGATATAGACCTAGTAGTTTGATCAAAATAGCTGAATCAAAGGGTATGCACAGTTTTATAGCCCATTGAACATAGTTCCAAATTGCTTTTCAGAATGGTTGGATCAGTGCACAACTTCATCAACAACAATGCATTAGTGTTCTAATTTTCCCACATCATCTACAATTACAAATTTTCTTTTTTTTTTGTCATATTAGTCAATCTGCTAGGTGTGAAGTGGTACCTTAAAGTTGTTTTAATTTGTGTTTCTCTAATCAAGTGATTTAGAGCATCTTTTAAAATATGACTATAGATAGCTTTAATTTCTTCCTCTGAAAACTGCCTGTTCATATCCTTTGACCACTTATCAATTGGGGAATGACTTGTATTCTCATAAATTTGACTCAGTTCTCTATATATTTTAAAAATGAGGCCTTTATCAGAGACACTGGCTGTAAAAATTATTTCTCAGCTTTTTGCTTCCCTTCTAATCTTAGTTGCATTAGCTTTGTTTGTACAAAACCTTTTCAATTTAATGTAATAAAAATTATCCACTTATACTAAAGGATCTCAATAAAATCTATTTAATCGGATTTATTTAATACTCTCTAAATGAACAGTGGCTATGTTTTTTACAAATTTATTTTCCCTAGTAAGTGCTAGATCTGGAGACAAAGGCCCTAGATTCAAATCCTCATTCTGCCTCTTACTACTTGCCTGGCCCTGCACAATTGATAACCTCTGTCAGTCAACAAAGACTTATTAATGTTTGTGTTAATTAACTGTTGAGGATATTAAGAAAAGCAAAAAAAAAAAAGAAAAGAAAAACAAGCTTTCTAGGATCTAATAGTTTGAGGGGACCCAGTTTCTACATCTGTAAAATAAGGAGGTTGAACTACAAGACTTCCAAGGTCCTGTTCAGCTTTAAATTTATCATATCAAAATTTATTTCCTTTTTCAAACCTCAGCAACCCTGTAAACAGATTGTCCAAATACTGTATCTCTATTTTTACTGATGAGAAAGGTCAAAGAATTTTTGAGTGGCTTACTCAAGTTGAAAGTTAGAGCCAGAATTCTCAGCCATTTCTCCTCACTCAAGGTTAGTTTTCTCTCATCTGTACAGAAATGACTTCCTATAAGATCTTCCCTGGTACACAGCACCCAACTTTCTCTTCCAAATACATATACATGTCTTTGTATATATGTATGTATATATGGAATGTGTATATATACTTATATGTATATATGTATGTATATATACATATAAGTATGTATACATTCTAAATATGTATACACATATATACATATAAACTTATACGTATATATATATATAAGTACATATAATTCCAAATATATATATACACACATATATACATATATATATATAAGTGTGTGTATATATATGTATACATATGCATATATATATATATATATATGTGTGTATGTATATGTGTATATATATTTGGAAGAGAAAGTTGGGTGTTGTGTATATATACATGTATCCCTAAAATTTGGTCACATTTATATTCTGCAGTCCCTTTTAAGACTATAAAGATTTAAGCTGTTGCTTCTAGGTCCCAAATGCATAGCTTATCCATATAATAGATGGATTGAACTACATTGGACCACTTTTTAACAATCAGGCTAATTTGCCACAATCACATTGACCTGGCCTGAGAATAGTATTCAATAATCCTCATTTTTTTCTCTGGCTTCAGGCATACTATGACTTTTCTTAAATTGGGACTTACCCTCCCATGATTAGAAAGTATTAGCATAGGTAATGGTGCATTGCAGTACCATTTTTCTTAGAAAAGTTACAAGATTTCTTAGAAAATTCTTTCACAATAAGTTCCATGGGCAAATGTTCAAGTCCAAAAAGGATGCAACTGTGATGCCAGCATGCAACTAGAGATATTAGAGTATTTCAAACCTAGAGTCATATAAATTTTTCTTCAAAATATTTATCGAGTGGCAATAAATGTCCCTTCCCTGAAAAGACCAGCAATGATACATTTGTTAAAAAAAAAATGAACAAAAGGAAAGGAATAAAAGTACAGCAGGGTTATAAGGAATTAATTTGTCACCACTCTGTTAAATTATGTATTTATATATACATATATATACTCACATACATACATATTTATATATACATATATATACATATATGCATATTTAATATATAGTTAGATTTCTTATAAAATTTATGTCTTTGAAATATTTGTGTTTGTTGATATTGAGAAAGAATTTATGTATTACCCATCAAAAATTGTTGTGTTATTTTCTTTTTGGCGAGGCAATTGGGATTAAGTGACTTGCCCAGGGTCACACAGTTAATAAGTATTAATTGTCTGGTCTGAGACTGGATTTGAACTCAGGTCCTCCTAACTCTAGGATGGATGCTATATCCACTGTCCCACCTAGCTGCCCCTGTTGTGTTATTTTGTATTTCCCTTTCTGTAAATGACTGTTTAATTAAACAAATCCAATTCAACAAATATTTAGTGAAGAGGTACTTTGTTCTAGCCACTTTTTGAGGTAGTGGGGCTGCAAAAATAGGCCAACAATGTAGCCTCTGTACTCTAGGAGGGGACAATCTGGTATATAGTACTTAACAGAACATTATCAAATGATGGATATATTTTTTTTTAATGGAAAGATTAACACATTGTTCCTCTAATGACTACCAGAAATAAAACGCTATTATTTCCAAAGAAAATAATAGTCATCTGTCAGGTAGCATCAGATCCCTTTAACAAGAGATGCTTAAGGTCTCCAAATGGAGGAAGCAATCTTCACCTTCACTTTCACCTTCACTACCACTGTAGTTTTGCTGGAATGTTAAAGACTTTAAATGATCAATAGAGTTTGATAGAATAAGCATTAATGGGACAAAAGGAGTGATTGAATATAATTTGCTTATTATCCTCTGTCATACCAGAAAGCTACATCTGCCTAAGTTAATTAAATTTCTTATATGTTTGATAAGGTGGTTTGGTAGTACATTCCTAAGTGAATGGCAATGACTGAAATAAATGACAAAAGATTAAGTAATTTAAACATTAGGAAAAGCAAGGAAGATGAGTGGATTCTTGCAGTTTTTGCAATTTTTTTTAACACACAAGCTCATCCTTTTTCAAGCCTTGAATGGTTCCTATATAAAAAAGAATATACTGTGTACCCTGAAAGCCTTAGTGCAATTTTAAGCTTCAGTAGCTTGACTACACATTGTTAGTTTTTCCTTGTATGAACATTTCCCTTTCTGAATGATTGGGGAAAGGTGTGAGAAATACATAGGAAAGCAGCTAGTAGTAAAACACAAATAATTTTGAGATTTTTGAGAAAAGTAGCCCTTCAGATAAAAGTGTTTGAGAAGAGACATCGAGAAGGATCTGGGAGGACCTGAGTGAAAAGAGCCACTCAGAAATGAAAACATTGATTTTAAAGATGGCTTCTGTGAATAGTTTCCCATTAGCTAATTTATATATGAGGAAGCCTGGAGTCAGAAGATCTGAGTTCAAATGTGGCCTAAAACACTTACTAGCTTTGTGACCTTAGGGAAGTCATTTAACCTTGTTTGCATCAGTTTCCTCATCTTTAAAAAGACCTGGAGAAGGAAATGGCAAACCACTCCACTATCTTTCCCAAGAAAGATCCCAAATGGGGTCATGAAGAGTCAGACAAGACTTAAA
This sequence comes from Phascolarctos cinereus, assembly GCF_003287225.1. NCBI lineage: Eukaryota > Metazoa > Chordata > Mammalia > Diprotodontia > Phascolarctidae > Phascolarctos > Phascolarctos cinereus. Next base: position 161,508,393 of record NW_027556402.1, read on the forward strand.
CAACTGAGCAACAGTTTACATATTACTACTTTGTAGGACTCTGAAGGTTAAGGCTGATGAACTCTGAATCAAAGATTATTTTAGGATTGTATTGAATATTAGTGTGCCGTATCTGACAGAAATGAGGATTTGTGGTTTCTCAACCTGCAAAAAAGGTGGGTCACTAAATATGAGACTTTGAATTGTTGCAGAAGATAAAGAGAAACTAGAAGAGCAAATGATATTAGATGTAGAATTCTGAAGCTTGAATCCAGAAGCCAACATATCAGAGAAGTAGAGTGGAGACAGATAATAGCAGCTGTTTTGAGCTAAGCCCAGCTAAAACAAACTCTTTAGAGACAGACAGGCCTTATAATTGATATGGGGGCTTTTATGATTGGAACAAAGTTCTGATGCTGGTAGTTAATTGGAGGAAGTTAAATCTGCTGGCAGGGGAAAGTGTGTTTTGCTTTCTAGCATGGTCTACAATGGAAAGAGAAGGAATTCCTCAAGGCTTTCCTTCATTGCCCTTTGTAGTTGTCTAGGGCTTGGGGGGGGAAAAAATCCTTTAAAGCCCAAGAGGAGAATTGAAGAGCTTAAGAAATCCCAGGTGGAAGGGAACTACTTTTTAATAAAAGAACATGCTGTTTCCCTGGGGTCTAATGAAAAGAACAGATCTAAGTAGCTTTATAGATCCCAGGCTTAATATTGCACATTGTTAAGATACTTTAATGTTATTTTGGAAGCCCAAAAGGTATAGAGAAGACCAGAAGAGGAATGATTCCTCCCAGTAGATAATATTTGGTGCAGAAACATTAGATATCTGGAGCATGGATTCCCATATTTGTATGCCTCAGTACTACATTTCTATAAATTTGAACTGACTCTCTCCCAGGAAAATTGTGTTAATTGGTGGGAGAGAGAAACCCAGGTATGAGGGTGCAGCTTGGGTCATACAAAACGTTGATTCTTGGGAGATTTTGGTTTTCTATTATTTCAACCATATAGAATCACCACAAGATGTATGATATTTAAAAAAAAATTCATTGTTGTTGCAAAGAAGAGCTTGTGATTGTTGAAAGACCTGTATGATTTTCCAAATTCCCAAATATGATAAAGCCTGCCCTTTTTCTTCTACTAATTATGTTTTCCTTTAACACATAAATTTCTTAAAATTTACATGCATACAATTGGAAATGTTGACTTTTTTTTGCTTAGAACTGATTTCTAATCCCTCGTAGGAATGCTTTCATATGTAAAAGTGTATTTAAATTATAATATCTACTGTTAAATATATTAACGTAAGGTCTTTCAATACATACTTGTGTTGCTGACCCTCTAAAAGGAAAAAAAAAGCAACTTCAAAGAAACAACTAGTCCTATTTCCTCCTTTCTTTTAACCAATAAGAATGTAAAACCCTTTCTTTTCAAATTCATAAAAGATATACCCAGTGGACAATTGAGTGTGAACAGTTTCTAAAATATATTTAAATTAGCTATGCTGCCAACAATTCCCCACATGCCCAGTACTCGATTCCAAGGAAGCAATCAATCACATTAAATTTACTATAAGTGAATGTGTGTTCTTCTGAATACATTTTCAAAAGACCTTAGGAGAAAAAGGATAATTATTCTAACACATTAGAAAATGCATTGTAACATGTTCACAACATAGTTAGCAATATCAAATTTAGCTTTTTTGAGTAAATTCCCTAAAGTCATGCACTGCAATCCTATGTAGCATGACTTTTACTAGCAAATCTCTTAGTCTTTTATTTTACACTCTGCTCAGAGGAATTTTTTTTCCTTTACTGTGACATGGAGATAGATCATATTTTATGTGGGACTAAGTTATGCTTTGGTCAACTGTGTACTTTAAAATGTTATTTTTTTCCATCAAATGTAATTTTTTTAGCTCCTATAGGGGCTATAAAACTTGTTAATTGTTTGATTTTTTTTATACATATATCCCCAGCACATTGCACATACCTATCACATAGTAGGTCCTTAATAAATACCTGTTTCCTAATTATTTTTCAACAAGTTATTTTTTAATTGAACTTAATAGATCAGAAAAATATAATATTCACAACATTATATATTATTCTTTATTCTCTTTTTTTAAATTGATTTTTACCAGGGAATTTTAAAGAACATCTGATTTAACCATATTAAGGTTTTTTTTTTATTGGAGAGCTGTACATTTTAGCCCCAGTTTTCATATCATGTCTATAAGCAAGCTTGTTCTAACATGCTAACTGTAGTTTTCTGTCTATATTCTTATCATTTCCTGAAGTGGGCATAGAGTTTGCAATAAGTAAAATTAGTTCTGGAATCTGAAGTGCAAAAAAACAATTTGGAAAGGGTGAATCATTCTCAAAGGGTAAGGAAAATGAAAATTGCAAGCATTTCAGTTCAGAAGAATTTGTTAAATCCTACCATGTGAAGCATGCTTCTGATAAGTTTGTTGTTACTGTGATACACCAAATTTGGGAGAAATGTGGTTCAGCAACTCACTGCTCCCCTAGAAACATACCTTGCACAGTTCCATCCTCCCTTAAGAAACAAAACTTAAACTGAAATGAGCAAAGGGATGTTTATTTATTTATGGTTCTTTTGAGAACCGGGTGTGTGATACCCCTAAAACAGAAGAAGGCGCACACTCACTGTACAGAAGCCGGAACAAGCTTTATACAGTTAGTTCAGTCCTATTCCTCCCTCCAGACTCTTTCACATTACAAGCTTCCTGATACTCACCCTTCATGTCCTCCTTGACATGTTCACCCCCTCCCTGGTCATGTGAACTGTGTTCAGGAAATGGAGGGATAATCTATGCAGGGATGTGTCAGTTAATGTTAATGAAGCCAATTAAGCATGAATAGTAGTCATGACTAGGTGATGCATGCACCCTTGAGTTCGAGCTGTTTTACACTTTCTCAGCTCCTCTTGTTCTTTGAAGCTAGGGACCCTGACCATCAATCTTGCAAAACAGGATATGCTTGTCTATTAACATACCATTCTTTAACAAATTCCTTATTTGACAAAATCTGTGGAAACAGAACTCCTTCTGGTAGGTATTTCTTATCTTATGTTAGTCATACAGATAGAAAACCACAATGTTTTTGGCATCAAAGAGTTCATATTTTTGGAGATGTTCATAAAAAAAGTAAATATGAAATATGTACAAAATAATTTCAGGAAGGGAGTTTCAGGAAATGTTTCTTGTCATAGTTAACACTTGAGTTGAGCTTTGAAAGATTCTAGGAGTTCCAAGAAGGAAAGAGAAGATGGGGTTATATTTTAGAAATGGGGAGCACCTGTTTGTAGGTGGAGAGAAGAAGTATTGCTAACAAGGGATGGCCAGTAGCCCAGTTTGGGTAGGACAGAAGGCACATGAGGAGGAAGATAGATTGTGTTCAGTTAGTGAAGGACTTTAAATGGCAGAGGGATTCCTTTTCTATCCTAGAAGAAATAGAGAATCAAAAAAGCTTCTTGTGGAGGAAATTACAAGGTTAGACTTGTTCTTTAAAAGTGTTAATTTAGCAGCAGCATGAACAATGGATAAAATAAAGGCTAGATACAGGGCACCAAGCAATATGGATTAGGTTTTTTTTTAAAGAAATTATGAAATCTCATAGTATTTCAATGACACAAGAAACTCAGAGCTCTGCTAATCTAATAAATGATCAACAATGATCAACAATCCCTTTTACAACATCCCCAACCCACACTATCCCTCCAACCCCAAGTAGTTATTCAGCCTTCAAGATTTTCCGAGGGGAACTCCCAGTCTGCCCATTCTGCTTTTTTTTTTTGATAGTTATCTTTGTAAAGGCAACTCTAAGATTATGCATTGAAGAGAAGGGTGCATGCTTGCATTGGTAGAAGGATTTTCTTCATCTACAGTTAATCCTTAAATCACAGGTACAATCTTTCTGTTTATTTCTTTCCCTTTCATTGTAAAGAAGTTTTTTCTTCTTCTTCAGATATCAAGACTAATTTGCACTTCACACCTTAACTTACTCTTCTTAATTATAGCTTTTTGGAGCCAGTGGAATAAGCTTAATCCAATTTTTATTTGACAGACAGCTATTATATTTCCCAAAGTCTCTTATCCTCCAGGTTAATATGACCAGTTTTTTAATCTAAACAAATGTCATATGGAATGAACCTATCACCTTTTTTTCATCATTACATCTTTTGTTTGTTTGTTTGTTTTTTTGGTTGGTCAATGGGGGTTAAGTGACTTGCCCAGGGTCACACAGCTAGTAAGTGTTATGTGTCTGAGGCTGGACATGAACTCAGATCCTCCTGAATCTAGGGCTGGTGCTCTATCCACTGTACCATCTACATCATTACATCTTTTTAGACATTCTAGAGACATATCCCTTTATCCTAGTGGCAAAGTGTCATAATTTACAATCAAAATACTTTTTTTCAAACTGAATTGATAAATAACTTGTTTTCTTTATTTATCCATCACAAGCAATTAATATTATTGATTTTTATTTGATTTTACTTTAATTCATCAACATAATTCCAAAAATAATTCTTAATAGCAATTTGGTCTGAAAATGTTAGATGTTGACCCCACCTATAGAATGTAATTTCTTTGAGTGCAGGGACTATTTTATTGTTGCTTTTGTAATCCCTTACCTAGGACAAAGTCTGGAACATAGTAGGTGTTTCATAAATGTTTGTTGATTGATAGATTAATCGCTTGATTCAACCAAACATATGGAACTAAAATCAAAGTGGGAACACAACAAACCCTATTTGCAATTATGTCAATATTCTCTCTATTTGACAGTAGTGGTAGAGCCACTCCTTGGAAGGACATCTTTAAGTGATGGAAGGAACACATATAAAATATAAAAAAAAATTGCCAATTTAGTCATGGGCATCTCAGATGTTAAAATCATCAAGGCTGGAAGGGGATTATTATACCTGAAAGGATTTTCTCTATATCTATTTCTTCCTAGCTCTGTAGTTCAGCTGTCTTAAGAGTTCTAAAAAGTCATTCCAAAGTCAGTCCTTTTAAACTATTGGGATAAAATTACATTAAATTTATCTTGGAAACTTGAAGTGCTTTTACATTCAAAAGACTTTGCCTAGGCAAACAGATTTTAACATTGTCAACAATACAAAGTCTCCTTCTCTTGTCTTTTGCCTTTGTGATTTCCTAGGAGGAAAAGAGAGGAATAAAAAAAAATGCTGCTTCTTCTCCTAACTTCCCCCAAAATGTTTTAATCCTTTGAATATCAAAGATAAATTTTAGGTATAACAAAAAAAATAGCTATGGAGTCATAGGACATGAGTTCAAATCTTGGCTCTACCACTGCGTAAAATTGGTTACTCATTTCATCTCCTTAGGTCTCAGTATCCTCATCTGTCACCCTGGGCAAGTCATTTATCCTCTGTGTGCCTCAGTTTTCCCATCTGAAAAATGGGAATAATAATGGCCCCTACCCCCCAGCTTGTTGTGAGGCTCAAATAAATTAATATTTGTAAAGCCTTTAGCATAGTGCCTGGCACATAGTAAGTGCTATCAAAATGTTAGCTAATATTAACTATCATTATGTGATGGGTTATTCAGAACATCAGAATATCTATTAATCAGAAGCAGTATAGTATGTTTTAACTAGAGACTGGGGGTCGGGGGAGGAAGAGAACTTGAAGAAGTAAAGTTTCTAAAAGCAGGCTTCAAATATAAATATTTTATGTGTGTGCACTATGGGAAGACTACTTCTCCATCCTTTGAAAAGAAAATGGCTTATAAGTCACAATTATCTTTGTGGTAGTCTGTCAACTTACATCCACCATGAAAGCTGCAAAGTAAGATTAGTTATCTTGTTATTGTGCTTTGTACTTCATTTTTGAAGAGGAACATGCCATCAGGAAGGTGATGTCATGACTTGCAAGTGAATTAAATTTAAGTGAGATAGGCTATGCAATGTCATCAGCTTCACTCTCTACCACAGAGCCATCTGGGTCCAGTGGCAAGATATAGATCAGGACAACTGGAGAGGGCCCCAATTTCTGGGCCAAAACAGAAACAATTTGTCTGTGGAAAAAATGGGGGCCATCCTTCTATTTAGCAATAATTTTGTGCCTTTTGGCTTCATTATTAACAGTAATATTGTCAATGGAGAAAAGGCTAATTTAAATCAATTAATTAATCAACAAGCATTTATTACAAACTTGTGAGAGATGTGAACATAAATCAACTTCACATAAGGTGCTATATGGAAATTAGGAGGACAGGTGAGTTTAGGGATAAAGATGATGAGTTTTAGACAAGTTCTTCTGGTATGTGAACTCACTGATCATTAGGTGAACAATGATATTGATAGTTATAAATGGTTTATTAAAGTAGATTGGTAATTTGGTGAACTGCTTTTGGAGTTAGGAAGATCTCAGTTCACATCTCACATCTTACACATGGTTGCTGCATTACTAGGACTCACTTCATCTCTCAGAATTTTAAATTAAGACCACATTAAATTACAGAGAGGCTGTATGTGTGTTTAGGGTAGGAAGGAGAGGAATGGGAACGGTCGAGTCAATTTAAGAGATTTCCTTATTACTTTTCCCTTCTTATGTCTCTTCAACTACCACTGCAGATTCAGATGGGAGCCATATAGGGTCAATGATTTTCTTGCCCCTCCTTCCATTTCATGGATCTCAGTGGTCCAAAGAATCTATCCCTTGATTGCCAAACTAGTAGTGCTAAGCCCCATAAAATGTTCTTATACTTCCTGTGAGATGTTGCTTGAGCCAGGTGGAGAGTCATTTCACCTTTGAAGAAATTACTAGTACTTAATCTCTAGAGGCTTGGTTTTCAAGAGATCCTATGTCAGTGCTATGTTAGGATCAGTTTTCAGAGTTAAACTTTGGTGGAAGATGAACATATTTTCTGGGAAAAGTTGTGTATAAAATATCTTTTTGGAGTGGTGATAAATCAAATAATATTTTAAAAAAGCAATAGTTAAGTTTGCTATTTAAAAGGAATACTCTGGCAAGTCCCTTAGTGAAGCAAGTACCACAATTCATCTTTTGTACAAATCTGAGCAACAGGTTGTCAGATTTGCTTAAGGCATTTCTATAGATTCAGAAGAGATTAATATTTCATAAATTTACTTGAGAAAAGTATTTATTTCATACATAGTAGAAGACATCATTATTAAGGAATATTAGTTCTGTGTTCTGGTACAGTATCATTCCCCTCATAGTCAATCATTCTTTCAGCAAACAACAATTGAGCTCCCATTAGGTGCCCAGCAGAATTTATTAAACATTCATGAGGGATATTGTATTGGGAAGATTTCTTCATGCAACTTGATTTCTTCCACATACCCTTATAAGATTTAATTCTGCCCTAACCTCTCTCCACCTCCCCTTAAACACTAAGGTTTATTTTTCTAAGGAGCTTTACTTCTTTGCCTCTAAAACTTTATTCTCATTAGAAATGTATTACTTTCCTCCAGTCTGTTGAAGGTATATTTCTATAAGTATTATTTGTTCATTTCTGTGAAATCAGAAGGTATGCAACAGGGTACTAGGGTTGTTAGACTTACCTGCTAAATAATATGTCATGATCTACTAAATCCAGCAGAGAATGAAATTATCACAGGCCCAAATCCAAGTTTTCATTCTGCCTTCAAAGGAAAAAGAAAAAAAAATGGGATATTTATCCTAAGAAATGTTGCCTTTATGTGGAGGAAGAGCTCTTTATTCTTTGAGATATTTCTCAGCACATCCCAGCCCAGTTTTAAATCAGCTTAAGTCTCTGTTCTTAGCTCATTCACAGATGAAAAGGTTTACTATTGTACCACCCTGACTTTTGTTCCTCAGACTAAGGTCAGGTAGTTTCACAGGTAGGACCTTCTTCATTAACTCTTTTTTTATTCTTAAGTGTCAGGCCCATTCCCTTATCTACCCAGTTACTTTAATTCCAAGGATAACTAGTCAGTGTCCTAGAGTCCCTGACAATGCAATTTTTCCATTATATTGCCACAAAAACCTAGCATTGCACCCAGATTTCCTTCTAATTTTAATACTAAAGTAATAATATAATTTATGGATAATGTAAGCAATTCCTGGCAGGGGAATTTTTTGCAAACATATAAGAAAGGTAGGTCAGGGTATGTTACCTGACTTTTCTGGTAAGAGCAGTAACACTAGTAGGACAAAAACTATTTAAATTGGAGTTTAAATAAAGAAACTACTTTTGTACTATATCCAAATGAATGCCAGTGAGGAAGATGCTCAGCGTTAATTGCCGCTTGCTATATTAAGTTAATAAAATGGAGACTTAATGACCGTCAACACCAAGAAGTAGCTTAAATTATTATTGCCCAGGGGGAATTGGTAACAGCAAAATGTAGCCAATTAACAAATATTTTGGGAAAACTATTCATTAAAACTTCTACATAGCCTCTAACTGAAATGGCTACATGGTTTTAATAAAAGAAAGCCATTATGCTAACAGGAACTATAATAGAAAGTGCTGAGAAAATTTGCACAAGAAAGCCACATATTTGCTTCAGTTAGAGTATAAGCCAGCCAAAGTCATAATCTAAATATGACCTGGTATTCACATATGACAAAGATATGACAGCTGGCTATTAGAATGGAACAGGCCAAGTATTGTAACCAAACATTGATTGATCACTTGACAATTGACATATGTATTATTAGAAATACTTCCAAGATAAAGCATTACAAAGTGGTAAATGAGTTTAATTGGCTTCCACAGAAAAACTCATTTTGGGGTTATGGTGTCTAAAGTGATAAACAACCAAATTATCCTTTCAGGCAAGTCTGAGGAAGGGTACCACTGTTAATTAAGTTTCCTTTGATGATTTGCATTGGAGCATAATCTTGCATAGAGCTATCATTGCATACTCATTTGGAATTTATTTCCATAAGAGCTTTTGTTATCAGCTTCATAAATCATGTAGTTAATTGTGTTGTTCAAGTTAATATAAAAATGTATAAGGTTTTAAGAAGTCTTTTATATTCTTCATACAAGTGCTTGAATATCAAACATTTCTAAATGGAAAATTTTATTTAATTGTTTGGCTGTAGGCAGAACATTTTATTTCCTTATAGAAGCAATGATATCTGTTCAGAAACTCAGTTGCTGATATAGCTCTCAACACCAGAAGACAGGACTGAGTCCGAGTATTTATTCAGGCATAATATGTTATTCATTTTAAATCTAGTTTAATTTATTGAAATGACCATGTAGAAATGTTTGGGGCATAATTGTCTCCATCATTCCACCAAATTTCTCATTGATTCTCTTTGCCCAAGAAGTGCTAGAGCTAATGGAAAGGAACACAAAATATTAGCTTGTGCTTACAGGCACATTATTTCTCTTCTAAGATTTTGATCTAGCTTAGTTCCTTTTTGCAAAAGAGTTGAAGCATATGGAGAAATGTCACTAACAAGATATAGGTGACTGTTAACATAACTAGGAAGTAACATTATCTATAAGATTGCTTAAATTATTCCTCCATGGAATATATTGCTTACTCACGATGAGGCTGATAGACATTATGTTATGGTACGCAATTGTAATATGTGACATTGGAAAATAAAATTATCCTTTTTAGGCCTCTTAAGAAGAGCTTTTTATTCCTTAGCATCGGAGTTAGTCAAAAGAATGAAACTGAGTGGGAGTAGGGGCAATTCAGTTGACAGAAAAATGACAGAAAACTATATATTTTAAAATGTGCTGCTTTCAGAAATTACTACAACAAAAGTCTCTTCAAATAAAAAGTTTCAAAAATCATTATTCAGTTTTCTGATAAATCCAATTCTTTTCCTAAAGGGACATCAGATGTTCATTACAAATTATCTTGCAAGTTCCCTGCTGATGTCTGCCTGTTGAAACTGGTAAGTCAATACTATTGGATAAGAAGAATGCTCATGCTTGCAGGAAAGAGATCTATTGAAATGTTGGTCTCATTTTTAATCATGGCCAGTGAGAAAAATGTGTACAAACAAAATAAAATAAAGTTAATAGAACAGTTTCTTGGGGAAAAAATTGCTAAATAAAATCATATGACAAAAGTTTACATTTTTATAGAATTTTATGGTTTTCCTAGCAAACTTTAGGTTCATTTTGTCATTTGAGTCTTCAAATAAGTGTATGATTAGTAGTTTATTAATTACTCTATCCTACTTTAAAGTAATTACCTTTGTTAGTTAGAAAAACTATTTTTACTGAAACCAACTTTAAAAAACAAGGCCTGAGCACTTCCTTCAACCAATCAAAGATAGCTTAGTTCAGTGAAGACAGAAATTCTTTATCAAATGGATGAGTGACCTGATTTTATCCTGAAGAACTTGTATAAAATTAGAAGGTACCTTAGAAATGGAAGGAGACTTTTTGAGCTTCTGGCATCAGAGAGTAAGGAGTGAAGACAGCAAGAACTGAACTGGAAAGATTTGGCAGCACAAGGCATCCAGCAAAAGAAGAAAAAGAATGGACTGAACAGAAGGCCCACACTGATGCCAGCATTTTTAACTCATTTTTTAAAGTTACAGAGGAAATTTCCAAGAAAAGATCTGCTCTTTGCTCAACTTCCCCTTCCAGCACCTGTCTATTAACTGATATTATATTACACTTTGCTTACTTCTTTTGCTTCCAGTAACTTGAACTTTTCTCAACCACAGAAAGACTAGGGGTTAGGTAAAGATAAAAATAAATTTAAGTAAAGGCAGAGAGTATATCCTCTGCCTAAATATCAGGAATTTTCCTAACATTTGTGGGTACTGAGATTGTTGGTGATTGTACTTCCAAATTTTTGTCTACCATAAAGTCCCTAAAAGAGAAGCAGAAAAAAAAAGAAATAGACCTGAAGGCCCATTATATTGCCCCTAGGATTAAAAAGAGCTAATTTTTGTAACAGCGTTACACAACAAAAACTTTTTAAAAAGAAAGATGGGATAAGCACATAAAAGAAATATGGAGAATATGAATGGGAAAAGATAAATGAGTTATGGGAAGAAATGGAAAATTATAATAGAAGAGGACCTCAATTTGCCCCTTTGGGATATAGCTGAATCTAACCATAAAATTAACAGGAAGAAAGTTAAGGAGATGAATAGAAAAGTTAGATATGATAGACCTCTGGAGAAAATTGAATGGGAATACAAAGCAGTATACCTTTTTCCTCAGCTGTATATGGCACCTAAATTGGCACATGAAAATTTACCATATATTAAGGCATAAAAACTCACAAAAATTTAGAAAAGCAAAAATATTAAATGCATCCTTTTCATACCTTAATGCAATAAAAATTACATTCAATACAGAGCATTTGAAGCATAGATTAAAAATTAATTGGAAACTAAATAGCCTAATCTTAAAGAATGATTGGATCAAAGAACAAACCATAGAGAATCAATAATTTCATTAAAGATAATGACAATGATGAGACAACATATTGCAATTTGTGGGATGTAGCCAAAGCAGTATGTAAAGGAAAATTTACATCAATAAAAAAGAGAAAGAGAAAATCAAAAAAATTCAGAATAGAACTAATAAAAGCTAGGAAAAAAGCAAAATAACACCTGAAATGATAACAGAATAGAAATTCTGAAAATCAAAGAGGAGATTAATAATATTGAAAGAAAAATAACATTAATAAATTAAACTAGGGGCTGGTTTTATGAAAATAGATAAATCATTGCTTCAGTTGATTAAGAAAAAATAAAGAAGAGAAACAAATTACAAGCATCAAAAATGAAAACACTGAATGTATCATCAATGAAGAGGAAATTAAGACAATTATTAAGAGCTAATTTACCCAATTATATATCAATATAACTGAGAGTCTAAATGTAGAATGACAAATCTACATATACATTTACAAAAGTATAAGTTGCTCAGAATAACATGAGAGGAAGTAGAATATTCACCACCATATCACAGAAAATAGAATTTGTTTTTGATTCATTAATTTATTTATTTTCAGTTTTCATCAATCGCTTCCACAAGATTTTCGGTTCCAAATTTTCTCCCTTCCTTCCTCCTCATTCACCCTCATTGAGAAGGCAAGCAAATCTATACAGCTTATATTTGTGTAGTCATGCAAAACACATCCATAGCAGTCATGCTGTGGAAAACTAACTATATTTCCCTTCATCCTATCTGGCCCCCAATTATTTTATTCTCTCTTTTGACCCTTTCCCTCCTCAAAAGTGTTTGCTTCTCATTACCCCCTCCCCCATCCTGTCCTCCCCTTTATCATTCCCCCACTCTCTTATCCCCTTTCCCCCCATTTTCCTGTCGGGTAAGATAGCTTTCCATATCCAATTGAGTGTGTATGCTATTCCCTCCTTAAGCCAAATCCAAAGAGAATAAGATTCACTCATTCCCTCTTACCTTCCCCCACTTCCCCTCTACTGTAAAAGCCTTTTCTTTTCTGTTTTATGTGAGACAATTTACCCCATTCTACCTCTCCCTTTCTCCTTCTTCCAGTATAATCCTCTCACCTCTTAATTTTATTTTCCAGATATCACCCATTCATTTTCAACTCACCCTGTGCACTCTATCTATCAATCTATCTATACATACAATGTTTTTTTCCCTTCAGCTACCCTAATACTGATAAATGTCTCATGAGTTACAAATATCATCTTTCCATGTAGGAATATAAACAGTTCAATCTTAATAAATCTCTTATGATTTCTCTTTCCTCTTTATCTCTTCATGTTTCTCTTGAGCCTTGTATTTGAAAGTCAAATTTTCTATTCAGCTCTGGTCTTTCCATGAAGAATTGTTGAAAGTCCTCTATTTCACTGAATTACCATTTTTTTCCCCTGAAGGATTATACTCAGTTTTGCTGGGTAGGTTATTCTTGGTTGTAATCCTATCTCCTTTGCCCTCCAGAATATAATATTCCATCCCTGTGCTCCCTTAATGTAGAAGCTGCTAAATCCTGTTTTATCCTGACTGTGGCTCCACAATATTTGAATTGTTTCTTTCTGGCTGCTTGCAATATTTTCCCCTTCACTTGGGAACTCTGGAATTTGGCTACAATGTTCCTAGAAGTTTTCCTTTGGGGATCTCTTTCAGGAGGTGATTGGTGGATTCCTTCAATTTCTATTTTACCCTCTGATTCTAGAATGTCAGGGCAGTTTTCCTTGATAATTTCTTGAAAGATGATGTCTAAGCTGTTTTTTTTTTGTCATGACTTTCAAGAAGTCCAATAATTTTACAATTATATCTCTTGGATCTGTTTTCCAGGTTAGTTGTTTTTCCAATGAGATATTTGACATTATATTCTTTTTTTTCCATTCTTTTGGTTTTGTTTTAAAATGTCTTGCTTTCTCATAAAGTCACTAACTTTTAATTGCTCCATTCTAATTTTTAAGGAAGTGAGCTTTTGGACTTCCTTTTCCATTTGGCCAGTTCTGCTTTTGAATGCATTTTTCTCCTCATTGGCTTTTTGGACCTCTTTTGCCATTTGGGTTAGGTTATTTTTTAAGGTGTTATTTTCTTCATTTTTTTTTTTTTGGTTCTCCTTTAGCAAGCTATTGACTAGTTTTTCATTTCTCTTCCCAGTTTTTCTTCTACTTCTATTACTTGTTTTTCAAAATCCTTTTTGAGCTCTTCCATGGCCTGGGGCTCATTTGTATTTTTCTTAGAGGCTTGGGATATAGGAGCTTTGACTTTGTTGTCTTTTGGTTGTATGTTTTGATTTTTTTATCACCAAAGAAAGATTTTATGGTTTGCCTTTTTTTTTGCCCAGTTTGCTCATGTTGCCATCCAATTACTTGAGTTTTAAACTCTTTGTCAAGGTAGGGGTCTGCTTCCAGTGTGGAGAATGTGCTGTACCAAGCTTCAGAGATTTTGTGCAGCTGTTTTCAGAGATACTTCTAGGGACCTGTAAGTTGTCAGTTCTTCCAAGGTATTATGACCAAGGTTGAGGTATGTACTCCTTTCCTGTCCTGTGCTCTGGACTATGAGTGACCACAAGCATTCTTTTCTGCCAGGAACTGTGAGGAGGATTACTTCTTCATCTCCACTACAAGCTCCACCTTGGTAATGCTCCTCCTTGCCCTAGTACTGGCACCCAGAACTGTGACCCAGATCCAAGCATGGGCAAGGCAAGAGCATCCTGCCTCAGTGCCAGCAAAAAGATCTCTGCAATTCCCCTGCAGTCAGCCATTTGATCCCCCCTCCATCTGTGGGTCAGAAGCAGCAGCCTTCCTGGTGCACGCTGGGACTGGGGCTGGGATTGACCTCGCTCATCTAGCTCACAGACTTTTCCTACTGACCTTCTAAGTTGTCTTTGACATTTGTGGGTTGAGAAGTAAGGAAACCACCACAGCCACTCTTGATTTAATCCCCTGAGGCCTGCTCCAGGTTCACTAAGGGCTGATCTTTGCCTGTGGGGCCCATGCTGAACTGCATTTCTCTCCCAGCTGGGAGCAATAGACCTTTCCAATCAACCATCAAGGTTGTCTTGGGCTGGAAATTTGTTTCACTCTGTCTTTATGTGGGTTCTACTGCCCTAGAATTTGTTTAGAGCCATTTTTTACATATATTAGGAGGGGTTTAGGGGAGAGCTCAAGAAAATCACTGCTTTTACTCCAACATGTTGGCTCTACCCCCAGAAAATGGAATTTAAAAAGCCACAAATGATCTTCCTAAAAATAAATCTCCCTAAGTACATGGACTTACAAGTGAATTCTACCTATCATTAAAAAAATTCTAATATTATATAAATTATTTGAAAAAATAGGCAAGAAATTCCACAAAATTCTTTCTATTAAACAGATATCCTTTTTGATATCTAAAACAGGGAGAGCAAAAACACAGAAAGAAAACTACAGATCAATTTCCTCAGTGAATAATGATGCAAAAAATAAATAAAATATTAGCAAGGAAATTTCAGCAATACACCACAAAGATCATATGCTGTGACCTGATGAGATCTTTAACAAAAATTCAGTGCTGGCTAAATATTAGGAAAAGCATATGACTAATTCTCTATATTAATTAACAAAACATCAATAATCATGTGATTATATCAAAAGATGAAGAAAAATAAAATACAATGCTTCTTTCTATTAAAGACACTAGAAAGCATAGGAATAAAATAGATCTTTTCTTAAAATGAGAAATAGTATCTATCTAAATGTAAGAGCAAGAGTTATCTGTAATGGAGAAAAACTAAAAGCCTTGCCAATAAGATCAAGGATGAAGCAAATATGTCCACTGTCAACATTATTATTCAATATTTTACAAGAAGTACTATAGCAATAAGGTATAGCAATAAGATTAGGAAAATAAATTGCAAAATACAAAAATAATCCCACAGAAATCACCAGGATTTCTATATATCACCAACAAATCCAGCAGGAAGAGTTAGAAAGAGAAATCCCCCTGCAGACAGCATAAAATATTTGGGAATCAACCTCTTATGACACACAAAGGAACTATATGAACACAGTTACAAAATACTTTTCACATAAATTAAGATAGATCCAAATACTTGGATGAATATTAATTGTTCATGGGTAGGCTGAACCAATATAAGAAATATTGCCTAAATTAATTTATTCAGAATCATACATCAAAGGAATATAAAGCAAGAAAAAAAATGGAACAGTGGAGAGTAAGCATTTTCACTTCATTTTTCTTCTTATTTTTTCTACAATGTAGCCTCTATGTAAATATATTTTGCAGAACTTCATATGTATAGTGGGTATCCTATTTATTGTCTTATCAATGTATGGCAGCAAATATGGGACATAAAAATTATAAAAAATAATGATAGTTGACTGAAAAAATAATTTGATGAGTGTGAGAGTATTGTGAGAATGTAAGCACGTGTGTGTTTGTGTGTAAGGGGTGGGCATATGCACAATGGAGGACTTTAGTTGCATGATAATGACCTCACTCTTTTTTCCACTCTAATGCATTTCTCTACCTTCCCACTGACCAATAGGGACAGAACCCAGGATTTTATATATTTTATTTTCTTCCATATTTTTGCAGACTAATTGACACAATTCATCTTTGTATGAACTTAAAGAGAAAACCATAATCTATTACTTTATCTGAACTCAACACATATCTTTCATGATTCCCTCATTTGACATCTATCATGTTATATTTTATATGCCTTGCCATTTGTACTGGGCTAATTTAAAAAAAAATTCCACAGTGCTAGCACACACAAAAATGTTTGTTGCATGTATGTGTGTATATGTAAACACACACATGCACATATATTTCATATAATTCTTCCTTTATTCACTATCCTTAAATGTAACTATTTAGTGTGGTGTATCACTTTTTAACTAATTCCTACTCTATTAAATTCTTCAATAGTGTAATTGAATTCCTATCTCATGCTCTTCCTTTTTTTGTACCTGAGAAATGAGAGGTTAATCTTTACATAATTTTAACCTATCACATTTCTTTGGGGATAATATAAACACATATATCTTGTTTTTTCCCCTTCCTGATGTTCATATATGGTCCCTACAGCTTCCAAAAAGACCAATAGCTCTAAATTTTGTTTTTTATTTAAATTTTATCTTTATGTGATTCTCTTTGCCTCTTGATTGATGTGATGAGTCCTAAATTTACTTTCTTTACATGAGTTAAATCCTATTTATATTTAACTTTCTATCATATTTTAAAATTTTACCAGTTTCCCTTCTCTCAGAGTTCCATTGGCTATATTTCTACTTTTGCTTTCTGATATTTCAAGAAATTTCATAACTTGTGTCTTGCCTGTATTTGAGGCTTTTAAAAAAATTCTTTTGAGATTCTTTGGAACTGTCTTTTTAAAATCCTCTCTTTTTACTCCAATTTAGTTCTTTTTACTATCATCTCAATTTCTGTTCCTTCTTCATCACTATAGAGAGTGCTTAGTCATGATATTTGGCCAATGCAAATCAGCATCTCCCCTGCTATGGATTGATTTATAAACTTGACTTTATCTTGAGTGATTAAGTGACTTGTTGATAACACATTTAAGGTTTTAGAAAAGACATTTGAATCCAGGATTTTCTAACTCTAACATTTACACCATATTCATTGTATCATACTTCCTTTCTTGATAACATTATGATCTTTTCTCTCTTTTTGGGTGAGGCAATTGGAGTTGAGTGACTTGCCCAGCGTCGCACAGCTAGTGAGTGCTATGTGTCAGAGGTCGGATTTCATTCAGTTCTTCCTGACTCTATGGCCAGTGCTCTATCCACTTGGCCACCTAGCTAGCCCTTATTATTTATGACCTTTAACATTCTTTAAGCCTGTTCCCTTCTTTGACATTTTAAAAATTGAATGGCCTCCTTCAGCTTCTCTTTCTGTGCTTAGTAAGGTCCAGACACCTTGCTCAATATGATCACTCTTACTACCATTTCTATGTACTCATATTGCACACAAGTGGTTCCACTGTCATCAATGGTGAATATTGATTTTTTGGCAAATCTGTTTGGCATCCATTTTTAATTAGATTGTTTTTATAAATATTAAGTTGTTCTATCTGTAAATATTAATTTAACTTTCATCACTCTATGTTTGATTTTAGATATTTTTTTCCTCACTAACAAACTGCTATGCTACTATAGAAACTTAAACACATTAATACTGATGTTCTTGCTATAAATGAAATAATATCCTTCAGGTGAATGGAAGGATGGCCCAGAGGGTCTTATTGATAAAACATGCCAGGTGTGCTTTCATCATTTTCCAAAAAGCCAAAGAAATGTCATCTAATGGAATATTTGGTCACTTGATGTGTACTGCTCTGTGGCATAAATCCATTACCACATAGATTATTGCAATATATGTGCAATCTGTCACAGGGGATAAAGGACATTCTATAAAGATTTAATAAGAATCTCCAAAGCAAGTAAACCTATAACTGATACATTCAATAAGTCATAATAGAATAGAGACAAAAGAGAGAATGTTGAAAATATGTTGAAAATATGTTGGGGTTAGAAAATGAAAGAGACAAAAAGATTCTAGATTAATCAGAAGATCAATTTCTCTATATCATCAATAATTTCTTCAGTCAAAATATATTGAATATAATGGATGCAATAGTATTATTAAAAACATAAATGAAATCATCATCATGGTGCAACATGATATCAACTTGGTAGATATTTTACTTTCAGTATTTTGTAAAATCAAGTAGTCACATGGATTAACACAATGTCAAAACTAACACCAAATTAAAATAAAACACATAGATGAGAAGGGGCATGTGAAATTATAAAATCTCTAAAGCTGCACTCAAAATAGTGATTAAAGAATTGGAAATGGATGAGAGTAAAGGCTTTTTTTTTTTTTAGGAAAGTTTAACCAATGTAAAATAATTGCCAGATAAAGGCCAAGTAAATTCCATTAAGAAGTACCTGGACAATGGTAAAACAAGGGCAATGTTACTTCGAGATAATAGAAGATTTATGAGTATCACCTCACAAAGCACCAAAAAGCATTGGAGGGGAAAATGAGCATATAGAATGATTGGTATGAGAAACAAACAAGCTAGATCATTCCCAGAACATTTAGGGATGAAACTGGAAGAATGACATCAAATATACAAAATGAGAAAGATTTGTCATTGTTTCAGTAGCAAAATGTTATCATCATTAATGAAAATAGGACCACATTTATTATTTCCTGACTTTACTGTTTAAGACAGGGGAAATAATACTTGAGGAGTCAGGAAGGCTGATTTCAGCAAACTAAATACACAAAGGAGAAATATATTCTTGAGGTAATACAATTTTAAAGGCATACATTTAAAGGGATCAATTCTTATATTTCAAAGAAGGAAAATTGGAGATTCTCTTGGTAAAGCTACTATTGTGGTTTGCCATTTCCTCCTTCAATTTATTTTAGAGATGAAGAAACTGAAGCAAATAAGGTTAAGTGCCCAAAGCCACACAGCTAAGTGTCTGAGGCCATATTTAAACTTGGGAAGATGAGTCTTCCTGACTTTAGACCCAGCATTCTATCCACTATGTCATCTATCTGTCCTCACAGATGTTATTAGTTATCCTTTAAATATGAACAAGAAGAAATTAATAACTTCTAACCTATATAATGATACCTCTATCTCCCTAAAATTGTTGAAAACTAAGTGTATATTGAGGGTACCCATAAGGAAAATATGAGAAAGGAAGACAAGCAAGATTTCATAGCAAATTATCTATACTAGATCATATATTCATCATCTTATAATTGTTAGATGTATAGAAAATATATAACATTTTCATTGTTTATTTTTAATTGATGTCTTTCATCTTTTAAATCATCATAGTTTTCCCCATTATCTGTTCCCCATAGTTAGTGGTGCAGTGGATAGAGTGCTAGTCCTAAAAGCAAGAATACCTGAGTTCAAATCCAGACTCAGACAAACACTAGATGAGGGACACTGGGCAGTCAGTTTCCTTAACTGTAAAGTGGAAAAAAACCAAAAAACTAAAAAACAAAAAAACCCTGTCCTACACCATTGTGAGGAACAAATAAAAATATCTTTTTAAAAACAACTTAGCATAGTGCCTGATGCATAGTAGTTACTATACAAATGTGTTATCCCTTTTTCTCTCCTTCCTCTTTTTAGAGAGACATCCCACATAATGGACAATATTTTTTTAAAGACAAGAAAGCAGGAGGTAAATTGATATAAGTGATCAACACCTGAAGTCTGAAAATATAAGCAATTGCTAACATCTTTTGATTTCCCACCTCCATGACAGGGTTGTTTGGAGTTATCCTCTCATATGTCTCTTTTTGTGACATTCTTGATCTTGATAATTTTGCTGTATTCACTTTTGATTTGTGTGTGTGTTTCTTTTCATTTACATTGTTTAGTCATGTATACTATTTTCTTTAATCTGTTTATTTCACTGTGAATCAGTTCATATACAGCTTTATATTTTCTATGCTTCTCTGTATTTGCAACTTACATTATTTCTCATAAACACATTAATATTCCATTATATTAATGTACTACACTTTGTTTAGTTATTCCCCAAATAATTAGTATGTACTTTGCTTCCAATTCTTTACCATCATAAAAAGTGGTCTTCTAATGATTTTACTGCATATGGAAACTTTAATCTCATCAATGGCCTGCAAGGGTTATAAAACCAATTATATCATGGACTCTCTATGTAAAAGAATATAGACATTTAAATAACTTTATTTGCATAATTCCAAATTGCTTTCCAAATTAGTTATTCAATTTACAACTCTACCAACAACATTTAGTAGGCTTATTATCTCAACAACCACTCCAACATTAACTATTGCCATTTTTCACCTTTGCCTATTTCTAAGGAATGAGATGAAAGCCCAAAGTTGGTTCAATTTGTATTTCTTGGTTATCAGGTTTTTAGAGAATTCTTCTGTGTGATTGTTAATTCTTTGAAATTTCTGAGAACTAATTTATCTATTGATGAATCACTATTAGTTTTATAGATATTTGCTCATTATTTACATATAATGCATAGCAAACTTCTCAGAGAAATGTGATACAAATTTTTTCTTCACTCAACCATTTGTCTTCTTATCATTAGTGAATTAATTTTGTCTGTGCATAAATTTTCAATCATCATATAATAAAAATTATGTTTTATTTTTTAATTGTCTCTGTTTCTTGTTTATTTAGAAAACAAATTCTTCCCTTAGGTGTGAGAGGTATTAGATCTGAATCTTTTTCTACATATCTTATGATATGATATTTGATTATCTTTAAGGTCACATATTTATTTAGAATACTTCATAGAATGTGGTTTAATTATATAGTGTTAGTATCAGCTTAATTTCTACAAGATTATTTTCCAGTTGTAATCAAATAGTGAGTTCTTTCCCAGGTAGTTTTATTTTTCACACAAACAGCATTTGGAAAAGCCTATCAAACACTGAGTTATAGAATTCCATTAATTTATCTCTTTACAATGAATAGCATTTTATTTTCATGACCAATGCTTTATTAATATAGTTTAAAGTCTGGAAGTGCTATTCCTCATTCGTCTCTATCTCTTTTTTACTATTTTCCCTGATATTCTAGGGCTTTTGCCTTTTTTCCAAATGAATTTTGTTATTTTTCATCAAGTTTTATAAAGTGCCACCTTGGTAATTTGATTAATATTGTGTTATATGTGTAACTTCACTTTGGCAGAATTGTCATTTAGTTATATCAATGCAGCCTAGCCATGAGTATTTCTATAGCTATTTAAGTTGTTTGTTGAAGGAGAACATCATAATTGAATACAAACAAGTCTTTTTCTGTTTGCTTTGTTAGATCAAACCCCACATACTCTATGCATTGTATTTGAAATGGGATTTCCCATTCTATTATTGCTTTTAGGATTTTGTTATTGTATAGAAATATGTGATTTCTAAGTATTTATTTTGTAGCTTGCAACTTTGCTGAAGCTATTTGTTGTCTCAATTAGTATCTTTTTGATTCCCTAAGATTTTTCAAGTACACCATAACATCAGCAAATGGAGATAGTGTTGTATCCTCTTTTCTTATCTGCATGCCTTTATTTCTCTTATCTTATTGCCATTTTTAGCATTTCCAGAACTGTATCAAATCAGGACAGTGTGTATCCTTGCTTTACTCACATATTTATTACAAAAAGATCTAGTGTATCCCCATTGCATAGGAAGCTTGATTTTTGTTTTATAGATAGTTTTTATGATATATTTTAGTCTTTCTTTGTAAGGTTTTTAATACAAATTTTTGTACTTTGTTAAAGGTTTTTTCTGCATCTATTAAAATAATCATGTGGTTTTAAATGCTTAGGTTTTTAATATGATTATGTTTCTCATTTTCCCAATGTTTAACCATCCTTGCATCCCTGATATAAATCCAAACTGATCATAATGAATTATTTCTTGAAAAATATTGTTAGATGTATAGAAAATGTATTTTAATTGATATATTTTTTTATGTCTTCATAGTTTTCTCCCAAGTAATCATTCCCTACAGTTTGTGGTACAGTAGATAGGGTTCTGGGCACTCTTGTGTAATAAGGCAAGAAAAAATAAATTAAAGGCATAAAGATAGGAAAAAAGGAGGTAAAACTATCTCCATTTTATTATGATATGACATACTTGTAAAATCCTTGGGAATCAGCAAAGATACTAATTGAGAAAACTAATAGCTTTAGCAAAGGTTGAGGCTACAAAATAAACTTTCAAAATAATGAAATATTAGAAGCGATAACAGAAAGAAATCCAATTTGACAGAATTTTGTTTAAAAATTTTAAATCAAAATTCATTAATGGTACTGGCTTTTAATGTATTCTTTTTTCCTGATTTCAGGACTGGGATTAGATTTCTGTCATCAAAGAATTCTGGTAATGTTTAATTTCTCAATTTTTTGAGACCAATGCATACTATTAAATATTCTTTAAAAGTTTAATATTTTCCTATGAATGCATCAACAACAGAAAGGTTTTTTTTTCCTTTAGTAGTTCTTTTAAAGCAAGTTCCATTTCGTTGTCTAAGATTTGGTTATTTTTGGTTTCTATCTCATTTTCTGTCAGTTGAGAATTTTCATTTTTTAAGGAATTCTATTTCATTTTTGTTTTCAGTTTTGTTAACTAGACACAATAGGTTTTGAATAACTTTAAAACAAAATTTGAGTTGTGATTTAACCCTGCTCATTTTTTAAAAATTGATTTGATTTTCTTCCCTCTTTTTAATCAGACTGTGTAAAGGTTTATTAACTTTATTAATCTTTTCAAATAACCAATTATTACTTTACCATTTCTATAGGTTCTTACTGGTTTTCTTATCATCTCTATATTTTTTTTCTGCTTACTTTGGGTTTAATTGATAGATTTTTATTTTTTTTAAATGCATATTCATTTTTTATTAATCCTTTCTTTTCAGAAAATAACACTCTTTGTCCATAGAAGCATTCATCATTGTCCCCACCTTTCGACAACCAAAACAAATTATCCCATTTTAAACTCTCATGTTTTTCAATTTCATCCTGACAAGCCTTTCTTTTCCTGAGTGACAGAGGAGTAACTTTTAAATCATTGTTAATCCTCAGCTTGACCAGGGAAAGTCACACAAATCTATGCTCTCCCTTCTATGCTCCCTCTCACTTTTTAATTTAGCCCCCCAAAAAGTTATTGATTCACCTCTAGGCAGCTTGCCACAAAAATCTGTCTATAACGCGTCAGGCCTGCCTCTTTACCACAAATTCTACTTGATTGTCATCTTCCGCCTTATCTGTATGCACATATATAGAAGCATTTCTCTTACTGAACTCTCTGTTGCTGTCCTTGGCTGTTGCATTCATTTAACCCTTCCACATTTCTGTGGTCTTGGCTGTTCAAGATCAAATAATCTCTTCAGGTTGTTTTGTTTTTTTCAAGACTAGAAGGAAAGTAAAAAAAACGGGATAAAATATTTATGCATACTTTATCAGTTAAAAGTCTCACATCTAAAATATAAAAAGAACTTTTTCAAATACATAAAGAATACAAGTCATTCTCCAATTGACAAATGGTCAAAACATATGAACAGGAAGTTTTCCAATGAAGAAATCAAAACAATTACTAGTCATATAAAGAAATGGTTTAAGTCACTATTGATTAGAGAAATGCAGATTAAAACAACCTTGATATCATTTTATATCTACCAAATTGGCTAAAATGATAGAAAAGGAAAGTGAAAAATGTTGGAGAGGATGTGGAAAAATGGTGACAACAATTCACTGTTGGTGGAATTGTGAAAAGATCCAACCATTTCGGAGAACAATTTGAAATTATGCCCAAAGAGTTATTAAACTACTCTTTGATACAGCAATACTATTACTTGGACTATTTCCAGAGATGATTAGGGCAAAAAGGAGAAGAACCTATATGTTCTAGAATATCTATAGCAGGTCTCTTTTTAGTGGTAAAGAACTGGAAATTGCAGGGATGCCCATCATTTGGGGAATAGCTGAACAAGTTGTGGCATATGATTTTGACAGAATACTACTATGCTATAATCAATTATGAGCTCAATGATTTTAGAAAAACATGGAAAAACTTGCATGAAATAAGAGAGTATTGTATACAATAACAGCAATATTGTTTTAAGAATGGCTTGGAGTGAATGATATTTTGTCTATTATAGATACCTAAATTCACTATAAAATACTAAGAAGAAATATGCTATCTGTATCTAGAGAAATAACTGATAAATAGAAGTATTCATAGAATGAATTTACATGCACACACACACATCTATTTGTATCTATTGGTACCCCTCTGTAGGTTGTGGGATGAAGTGGAAAAAACATACATAATAATTTTCTTGCAGTTTTCAAAGGAATAGCAAATTGTGCATAGTAGATTTGCAGTTTAATGTACAATCATCTTTTCACTGTACTGTGTTATGGAAATAATTGTTTTATTCCATAAATTAGAAATAAAATAAAATAAAATAATATTTTGAATGCTATTTTATTAATGAGTACCCATCATTTTTCATTTATATTTGAGCTGAGATTTGGAGAGTAGGTCACCTTGTTCTGTGACTTGAGTTTTATTGCTCACTGGAACATATTATTATATTCTCTCCTTAATGTTCTGGTGGGTACAGAATGGAGGGGTAGTCAGAACCAAAACACTTTTGAGAAAGGACAGGGTGAAAAGAGAGAGTATAGAATAAATAGGGAGAGAAACAAGATGGATGGAAGTACAGTAACAGCAGTTGTGGAAAAAATATTTAAAGTAAGGTTCTCTGATAAAGGCCTCATTTCTCAAAATATAGAGAAATGAGTCAAATATATAAAAATGGGAGCCATTCCACAATAAATAAATGATCAAGAGATGAACAGGGGAAGCTAGGTAATACAGGATGAACTGAGTTCAAATCTGGCCTCAGACACCTTAGTCAAGTCACTTAACCCCAATAGCCTCCAAAAAAAAGAAATATGAACAGTTTTCAGATAAAATAATCAAAGCTACCTATAGCTATGTGAGAAAGTGCTCTAAATCACTATTAATTGGAGGAATGCAAATTGAAACAATTCTGGAATTCTGCCTCATACCTATTAGATTGTCATTCTCCTTTTCTGTCTTATTAGCCAAATATTGAAGGGGATGTGGGAAAAACAAGACATTAATGCATTGCTAGTGTAGTTGTAAACTGATTCAACCATTCTTTAGAGTGATTTGAAACAATGCCCAAAGGGCTATAAAACTGTGCATACCCTTTATATTAGCGGTGCCACTGCTATGTCTGTATTCAAAAAGAGCTTTTTGAAAACAGGGAGGGGGTGGAGGACCTATATGTATAGAAATATTTATAGCAACTCTTTTCTGGTGGCAAGGAATTGGAAATTTGGAGGATGCCCACTAATAGGTGAATGGCTGAACGAATATTTGATTGTGATGGAATATTATTGTGCTATAAGAAATGATGAGCAGGATGCTCTCAGAAAAACCTTGACTTACATGAGCTGATGCAAAATGAACTATATTGCATACAAAGTAATAGCAATATTGCAAGATGATATGTCATTAATGCTATTCTCAGCAAAACAGTGGTCCAATACAACTCTGAAGGACTTATGATGAAAAATGCTATCCATCCCTAAACAAAGAACTGATGTCAAATTTTGATTGAAGCACATTTTTTAAACTTTATTTTTCTTGAGTTTTGGCTTGTGTTTTCTTTCACAGCAAGGCTAATATGGAAATATGTTTTGCATGATTACACATGTATAACCTGTATAGAATTGCTTGCCTTCTCAATGAGCAGAGTGGGGTAGGAGGGAGAGAATTTGTTGAAATTATGAATGTTCAAATAAATGTTTAGAATTGTTTTTACATGTAATTGGGGGGAAATAAAATGCTAAATATTTTTAAAGACTATCAAGGGTTTGGGGGGTGAACTCTTAAAAAGTCTATCCTTAAGAATCCCTGCAAGACCCAAGCAAGCTGGTTCAAATTCAGAGTAGCCACAATACCTGAGACATGATAATATATTTTCATTATTCTCAAAAAAGTGAAAATGAGAATGGTCATCTCCCATAAGGAGAGGCAATCAAAAGTACCAAAGGAAGAAAAGCCAGGTAAGCTCATTAAATCTCATATAGACTCCTCACTTTTTAAGCTCTGGAAATTAATTACAGTTTCTCCTCACATATCCCTTATTTTTACAAAATTAAATTCAGGCATGTATATTTTTATTCTGATTTTCACAGTATTCGGTACATTTATAAGAAAAAAAAAAACTTCCAACTGGAAGAATTTGGCCTAATGATTGAAAGCTCCATAATCTCAATTATGTGAGTATTCTTTTCATGGGCAGATAGTAAATAAGCCATGCCTTCTTCATCTTGGATTTAATTGTTAATGCCCTTCCATCAATCTTCTGTAGTCTGCTCAGCACTCTTGAGATTTCCTTTCTAAATCTTTCAACTTTAATCTTTTTCACTTGCTACATGAGCAGCCTCTCTGCCAGTTGCACATACTTGTTCTTAAAAAGTCACAATCAGTAATATTCAGTAGCCTACTCACATAGAACATGCATGTTTCATTGCTCTTTGTGTGACATGGTATTTGTTTGGTGATCCATGACTTGCAAACACAGGGAGAATATTGGTATTTAAAAGATATGTTCTTGAGACAGCACACAAATTGGAATTATGTAAATTGATATGTATTTTCCTCAATGTAAATAAGCCTCCTTCCCTCCCATTCAGTTTTCAGCCAAATTACTTGCTAATCAGTCGTGCCTATATAAGGAATAAATATTGATGGCCTACCTCAAATCAATGCCCACCCAACCAATATGTTATAAGTTGAACAATATATCATACTTATACTTTATTTTTTCTTGTATGGCTAACTATATCAATTTCTTGATTTCCAAAATCTCTTATTGAAAAGTCTAAGCAATGCCTTAGTCCTTGTTAAAATAAATAAAAGTTCATGAGAAAAATATTAGTATATTTTCAGCAACACAACAGGGGAGAAAACCTTTGGCAAGCATACCTTTCCCTAGCTTTTTTTTTTTCACCCTCATTTGGTATCTGTAACTTAATTAAAATAATCCTGATTATGCCTGTGGTTTCATGTATTTAGAAATCTTGTATGATGTTAAGAAAATTATAGGAGAAGCCTTGAAGACTGTTTAAGGCTGAAGTTTCTTTAATGCATCAAATGATTTTTTTGTAATCAAGAAACATTAAAGAGGGACTTCTGGGGCACATGAGTAATGATATGGAGAACTAGACACTTCCCTGATCCTCACGACTTCTCAAAAATCTCTGAACCAATTTATGTACTCAAGGTAAAACATTTCAGTTCTGTCCATTGTCTCAGACACCAAAAACCCAAAAAAAGTTAAAAAAAATTATGAATTGAAACCTCA
This sequence comes from Phascolarctos cinereus, assembly GCF_003287225.1. Lineage (NCBI taxonomy): Eukaryota > Metazoa > Chordata > Mammalia > Diprotodontia > Phascolarctidae > Phascolarctos > Phascolarctos cinereus. The sequence goes on from NW_027556402.1 coordinate 161,535,770, forward strand.
CTCAATTTCACTTGACAACCCATCGCCATGTTTTGGGTGGGGAATTTATATTACCTGACCTGACACACAAGCCTGCAATAAAATGCAATTCCACACCCAAACCTCCCTCTTTGCAGTGTCTCAGAGATCTAAATAACACAAATGTGGAGAGGTGAAAATAGAACCAGCATGGAAGTGGATTGTACCACCAGACCAAAGAACTGATTATCAGAGGAAATGGAGAAGGATACAATGTAATGGTTGACATTTGACACTCAACTCAATTCAAGCCAGAAGGATGGAACCCAGTATCCATCTGGGGCTACTTCTGCCCCTCCAAAAGTCACTTAGAGCAGAGACCTAGACTAGTGACCTACGAATTACCAAGCATGGAAGGAGAATGTGGGGCATTAAGATCTAATCCCCAGCAAAACCACCAGAAAAAGGAAAGGGGTTAATTAATGAGCAATAAGGGGAATACACAGGAAAAAAAAAAGACTGAAACTGCCAAAGATATAAGATGGAAGAAAACTCATAGACCATGACCATAACCAGATAAATCAACAAGAATAACATTAGCATCAGAAGGAAATAGAGCCTTTGGATCTAGTAAAAGAGTTTAGGCACCTATGAGTAAATACTTCACAACAAAGAGAAATTATTTATCACGTGGTTATATGTGGGGCCCTGTGGTTTTTGAGAAAAACTTGGACCACAACCACATTGTTCTTTGGTGTTTTAATAGAGAAATGAGAATTAAAAAGCAGGGTTTATGGCCTGCATGGTAAAAAAAATAATAATAATTATAGAACTTGAATCTACAGAGGACAAATGATCAAGACTGCAAATAAATAAAACTCTGAAGGACAATCTAGAAGATGAGAAGCAAAAAGCAATGATATTAAATAAAATATTAAAAGAAAATATGTTCTCTATGAAAGCCAAAGTTATAGATCTCAAAAAGATGATGCATAGAAAGATAATGTAACAAGTCAAAAACTCTAAACAATCTAATGTAATAAATAAAAAAGAAAACTTCTGAATACAGAAAACAAAAAGCAAATTGAAAGGATCCATAGACTGCCTTGAAAAAAACAAAACCAAAAATTATCAATACACAGAGTGGTTAAATTTAACAATTCCATTAAGAAACAACCAGGAGAAAGACTTTCAAATACAAAAGGGAAGAAATTTTGAATAATAAAAGACCATTCTGTACCCACCAGAACATTAAGGAGAGAATATAATAATATGTTCCAGTGAGCAATAAAACTCAAGTCACAGAACAAGGTGACCTACTCTCCAAATCTCAGCTCAAATATAAATGAAAAATGATGGGTACTCATTAATAAAATAGCATTCAAAATATTATTTTATTTTATTTTATTTCTAATTTATGGAATAAAACAATTATTTCCATAACACAGTACAGTGAAAAGATGATTGTACATTAAACTGCAAATCTACTATGCACAATTTGCTATTCCTTTGAAATCTGCCCTCCCTTCTATCATTCTCCCCTTACCTTATCACCTTCTCCTCCTACTTTCCTGTAGGGTAAGATAAATTTCTATACTAAAGTGAGTGGGTATGTTATTTCCTCTTTGAGCCACCTCCCTCTCACCTTCTCCCTCATCCCCTCTGCTGCCTTTTTTATGTGAGATAATTTATCACACTCTACTTTTACTTTTCCCGTTCTCCCAGTATATTCCTCTCACCCCTTAATTTTATTTTTTTTAGATACCATCCCTTGATATTCAACTAACACCTGTGTCCACCCCTCTTCTCTCTCTCTCCATACATACATACACACACACACACACACACACACACACACACACACACACACACATATATGTATGTACATATATGTGTGTATGTATGTGTGTGTGTGTACTTTCTCATGGGCAGTTAGAAGGAATAGTTACATATATATATATATATATATATATATATATATATATATATATATATATTATATATATATATATATATATATATATATATATACATACATACATACATATATAGAAAATTCTGAGTTAATGTCATCTTCCCATGTAGAAATGTAAACAGCTGAAACTTATTCAATCCCTTATGATTTCTCTTTCTTGTTTTGCCTACTCCTGACTTGCTAGGGCCTGGTCTGTGCTAGTGTGACCTGAGCTAAACTGTACTCCCCTCTCACCCAGGTGTGACAGACCTTTCCTGCTGACCTTAGAACTTGTTTTTGGCTGGAAAACTATTTCGCCCCATCCTTTTGTGTGTTCTTCCACTTCAGGGATTGTTTTGTGGCATTATTAAAAGTGCTTGGAGGGGTTTGGGGAGAGCTCAGGCAAGCTATTGCCTTTTCTCCATTGTCTTGGCTCTTCCTCCTCGTGATAGTCTTGAATACAGAGCCCACAGACCACTTTTAAACATTTCCCTTCTGACTTTCTTACAAAGAAATTTTGAGAGCATGGAAATTAATGGTAGCTATGACCTGCCCTCTCAGTTGTTATTTCCTTACCCCTCCCAGCCAAGTTCTACTTTTAACAGGCTGTAAGTCCCTTGAGGACAGGAGCTGTTTCATTTTTATCTTTGTGTGTGTGTGTGTGTGTGTGTGTGTGTGTGTGTGTATAGCCTAGCATGTGGTAGGTGTTTAATAAATGCCTAATGAATAAATGAGGTAAATCTTGATAGAAAATTAGGATAGGTTTAATCAGAGTAAGTAATAGAAAGCTCAAGCATGCCACTGGTATTCTCTTAATGTCAAGAAAACTTAGATATTTCTGTAGCATACTAGATGAAAACTCAGTGTTGAACATATGGAAGAGGACAAGTGACAGAAGACAGAAAGGAATAAATGGGTTGTAATCTATGTTGTTGGAGGTAATACTGTATTAATCAGATATGGTTTTATTCAAGTAACTTAACTTGAAATTTTAAGTTAGGTTAGGTGACTATGCATAAAAGAAGTGGGAAATACTTCAATGGATTCTTGATGAAAATCTTCCTTAGATGAAGTAAACAGCTTCAAGTAGATGTGGATATAAGTGCAGAACAATAATGCTTCTCCCAAGTATTTTCTATAGCATCCTTTGCCAATTGTTAGCTAAAATTCAAATATGCTTCCCAACTGACTCATTGGTGTTTTATTTTTGTTTGTTTCTTTGTTTTTGGTGAGGCAGTCAGGGTTAAGTGATTTGAACAGGGACACTAGTAAGTATCAAGTGTCTGAGATTTTAACTCAGTTCCTCCCGACTCCAAGGCCAAAGCTCTATCCACTGCACCACCAATTGCTCCTCATAAGTGTTTTTTGTTAAATGCTTTTTAGTTAAAAAAATACAAAAATCCCATTTAGCAGAATCACAGAATCATAAATTTGGAAGAAAACTCCAAGACCAGTTAGTCTAATGCATACTTAATCAAGAATTTCATCTATGATTTATGATTGGGGATGAAAGATCATTTACCCTCTTTTTGTTTAAATAGTATTTTAATTTTTTCTCCAATTCATATCAGGAAAATTTTTAGCATTCATTTTTATAAGATTTTGAGTTCCAAATTTTTCTCCCTCTATCCCTATCCTCCACTCTTCTGAAAATAGTAGGAAATTTGATAGAGTTTATACATAGACTATAATGTAAAACATTAACATATTAGTCACAGTTATGGAAGAAGAAACAGATCAAAAGGGGAAAGAATAAATTAATTGAAAAAAAGTGCTTTGATCTGCAGTCAAAGTCCATCAGTTATTTATATGGATGTAGATAGCTTTTTCCTTCATGAGTCTTGGATCTTTGTGTTGCTGAGAAGAGCTGAGTCATTCATAGTTGATCATCATATGATGTTGCTGTGCACAATGTTTTACTGGTTCTGCTCATTTCAGTTTCCATCCGTTTGTACAAGTCTTTTCAGGTTTTTTCTGAAATCTGCCTGTTCATCATTTCTTATTGTGCAATAGTATTCCATTACATTCATATATCATCATTTGCTCAACCATTCCCCAACTGATGGACATCCCCTCAATTTCCAATATTTTGCCACCACTAATAGGGTTACTATAAATATTTTGGCATACGTAGGTACTCTCCCCCTTTTAATGATATGTTTGGGATACAGACCTAGTAGTGTTGCTCCTGGGTCAAAGGGTATACACAGTTTGGTCACCCTTTAGGCATAGCCCCAAATTGCTCTACAGAATGCTTGGATTAGTTCACAACTCCACTTTAGAGTCCAAATTTTCCCACATCCTCTCCAACATTTACCATTTCCCTTCTTTTTCATATTAGCCAAGCTGATTGGTATGAGGTGATATTTCAGAGTTGTTTTAATTTGCATTTCTCTAATCAAAAGTTATTTAAACCAATTTGTAATATGCTTATAAGCATCTTTGATTTCTTCATGTGAAAACTGCCTGTTCATATCCTTTGACCATTTATCAATTGGGGAGTGGCTTGTATTCCCATAAATTTGACTAAGTTCTCTATATATTTGAGAAATGAGACCTCTAGCAGTGACTCTTGCTGTAAAGATTATTTTACAGCTTTCTTCTTTCCTTCTAATCTTGGTTGCATTCGTTTTGCTTGTACAAATGCTTTTCAATTTAGTATGATCAAAATGATCTATTCTACATTTTGTAATGCTCTCTGTCTCTTGTTTGGTCATGAATTCTTCCCCTTCCCATAGATCTGAGAGGCAGACTATCCCTTGCTCTTCTAATTTGATTGTTTCATTGTTTATGGTACCTTTTAGCAAGATGTAGTTTCCTTCCTTATCTTTTTTAATTAGGTCTAATTTTAATTAGACCTATTTTAGATCCTACCTCTCCTTTACCCCTCAATAGAAGAGTTTTCCCCTCTGTCAAATGCCCTAGAGAAGTCAAAAAGATAAAGACTGAGATAAAGACATAAGCTTTAGTAAATAATGACTCATAGGTGGCTTTGGAAAGAGAATTTTCATTTGACTGATGAGGTTTAAAGCTATATTAAAAAACAGTTAAGCAGTAAGAAGATAGAAAGTAGAGGCAATGAGTTTTTGGAACAGCCCATTGCCATTTTAGACAATTCTAAATGACAGAACTTCCTAAGAAGGTTAGGTGTCAGAGTACCAGTTTACAAGGTGGATATAACATCCAGTGCTTAAATATGTATGTCAAAACCTTGTGATTATCACAAAACAACATTAAATATTGTTAGATAAAGGTAATTGTATTTTAGTTGCTTATTTACCTGATTTTTCTTTAATACAGTTCACTGTTTAGATAAATTATTGAATTACAAAATATAATTAATACTAGCAAAATATTACAAGGGTTGTATCTGGTACCAAAATGAAACCACCATGCCTTATAACATAAAACTGATTTGGCTTTAGAATGCTTCCATTCATTAGAATTATTTTTTTGTATTTTGTTTTTACTGCTTTACAGTTTAGTTCGAATTCTATATTTTTAGTTGATCTCTCTAATTTCCAGGATCAAATTCATGGTCTCAGTTTACATAACTAATTTTGATGATTTGGCATTTGGCTAGTAAATATCATGTTTAATATTTCAATTTCTATAATTTTCTAAGTGTCTAGACTTGCTCTATACAAGTAGACTTTTCTGCACCTTATTAGATAATCTTCATGAATTTCTTTGGCTGGACAACATTTTCCTCCTAGTTGCCAATCTTTTGGATGATGAGTCTGTTCTACATTTGCTAGACTGATTCTCAGATGATTGGCATCAATTCCTTTCATGCTTGGGAAATAGCATATAGAGAGCATAAAATTACACATGATTTATATAAAAAAACATTTTTATTTAGTTTTATAGAAATCTAGTTTCCTTTCTATATTTTCCAAGGAAGTAATCAATTGATTAGTTTAAACCTCTAATGATTGAAGGATACAAACTTTAGTGAGTCTGAGATCTTTAGAAAGGATCAAATGTACTAGGTGGCATCCCAAGTGGAAATTAGTCATTTTAGAAGTTGAAGCTACATTTCTCCCCTAATAATACAAAAGACTGGCTTTCTTACTGTTTCTTGATTTACTGTCTTAAAAACAAAATTAAACATTAACCAATAGATAAATTCTGGAAGGATATGCATAGGCATGAAGAGTTTTGTCCATATTATCTACAAACCATGATGTTTAATTGGATCTGGGTGGCTTTATCAATAGCTAAAATGCTAAGATTCTTCCTTGTCATGATTTAAAGAGTTCTACATTTCCCTGTCCCAATATATTAACATTCTTACATCATTGCTTTTAGGAATGCACTTTATAAACTTTACATAAAGATGAACTATTATAATTAACTACAAAGCATTCAGTTCTAATGCAACATAATTACAGCATCTAGGCCTTCTTACAAAGTGGAATAGATTCTTCTAATTAATGAGACTAACAAACTATTGATAGGGGAATAGACAGACAAATTGTGGTACTTACATTAATTTAATAAAACTGTAGCATAAAAAAATTAAGAAAAGCATGGGAAGATATATGAACTGACAGTAAATTTAAAAGAATTATATAAACAATATGTATGACTACAACAATAAAAAAGAAAGAAAAACTATGAAAATATTTATAATAATTTATAAATATATCAATTAATTATAGTACTGAGCTTGATACTGAAGAAGAGTTGAGAAAATGCCACCATTTCCCCTCTTTGCAGGCTTAATTTTGTCTTCTAGCAGAAGATAAGCTCTCTGAAGACAGAAGCTGAGTTGTTGCCTTTCTTTATATCCCCAACACTCAGCACAGTTTCTGGCATATAAGAAATGCTTAATAAATGTTTATTGATTGAATGACTAATTATGGAATATTGTATATAGCATCATACACCTTAGATATGTTTTTTTTTTTATTGTTGCCTTGAACTGCTTTTAAAAATGTTTAAAGGAATGGCTTTCTGTTTAGGGGGAAACTGTGCTCAGAATTTAAGATGTAAAGAGAAAATTTTTAAATTAGAAAAGTAATTGAAAATAAACTACTGAAATTAAGATAAAACATTAAGGAAAAATAAATTACTAAACCAGTATTAATATGGTTTTAATACTTATTTGTCCAGGCAATGAGTTGTTGGAACAGCCCACTGACCTTTTAAAAAATTCTAAATGATAGAGCTTTCTAAGAAGGTTAGATGTCAAAGTACTCTATTTACCAATTTTAATCCCCCTAAGGCTTCTCATCCCCTGAATTTGATTTTCCACGCTATTTTTGTAAAATCTCCACTGAGAATCTAACAAGTGGACAGAAGGCCTTCACCTGGTTTTTTTCACCACATTGTGGATACCTGCTGATCAACCATCCTATCAATCCATATTTTTATAGTCACTTAAAGTAATAATAGCTCACCACTATACCAGGCTTCTAGGTTTGTAATGATTTCACAGAAAAATATTTGATAAAGACAATAAAACAAATATTAGTATCTACTTTTCACAGATAAAGAAACTGATGCAGAAAAATTAAAGGTCTTGCCCAGATTCCTATAGCTGATAAGTATAGTAGATCAACTTGCTATTCATATTAAAATAAAATCTGGTTAATTGCATAGTCTATGAAATGGAAATCTCTATGACCTCCAACTCCAAAGGTGTTGGAGGTCATAGAGATTGTGTTGGCACAGTGACAACTGATATACCAAATAGTGACAACAACATATTGTAAGAACTAAATGTGACCCCTGAATCATCAAAGATTAAACCATAACTGGCACTTACTTAATGCTTTTGAAGGTTACAAAGCACACTGCCTCACAGTAGACCTGTGCCATAGGAACTATATGTGTCACTTTCTCCCTTTGCAACAGTGGTGTGTAGTAGGGAATTATATGCATTATTTATACATGAAGAACTGAAGTATCATTGAGGTTAAGCAACTTGCTCATGGTTACCCAATTAATAAGTGTCAGAGGCAAGATTTAAACCCAGGCAGGTATAAGATTCTATCTACTAGGCCGTTATGCCTCTTTCTAACATTGTTAATAATTGTAAACTAATTAACTATTGTTAATTTTTTTGTCATGTATATTGTGTCATAATTATCTGAAAATTGATACTTTGTGTATGTGATAATTCTTCATTAACCAAAAAATTGGATTAACTGGCTTACCTCCTATTGCTGGATAAGAGACATTTCCTTATATATTAGCTGCAAAGTTTTGAATTGTCTACGACTAAAAACTTGATTTGCTACCAAAATTCTTCTAGCTAGACTGTGGTTATAAATGAAAATGAAAATTCAAGAATGATGTAGTATTTCATGATCATAATAATGATCAAATAATATAAACATATTTTCCTTTAAAATTTTTTAATCAATTGTAATTATTATATATTTATCTTAGTGTCAGAAAAATGGTATGATCATTTCTTTTGAAAACTAAGCAAAGTCTTTTAAGAATAATAATTCCTAAATTGACCACTCATGGAAAAAAAAAAAACTTGAGGGTAGCAGGAGGAGATGAATTAAGGACTCTAAATGATAGCTTTCTTGTATTTAGACATAGTAAAACCAACAATGCATCTTTTCTAAATACCAGAGCACGTGAAATCAATACTTGTAACAAAATTAGTCACCCATGAGATTATCATTACTACAATAGTAAATTACTAATGTATTTATCACATCAGCTTTAGCAAACTGAAGGAAAAAAGGAAAATACTGAAGTTAGTGAGGGGAGAGAAGACTACCAAACTGCAAGTTAAAGCACATGTTAGACTGTTCTTTAAAGATTTTAGTTGAGTGATTTTCTATAAATGAATGTACAAGCAAGACACAACAGATTAAGGTCATGCATCAGGGCCAATTAATAATAGCTGGTGAGTGATTGAATAAGTTTCTATTGTCTTGCTGCAATAACCATATGCTCTATTATCTCATTCATTACAAACTGCATCTCAACATACTGACAAGAATAACTTCTGACAACCAGGAAAATCATTTAATAGAAAAAACCCAATTCATAATTTGTAAGACCAAAATTAATACATGATTTAAGAAAGCAGAATTTATTTTAAGTGAAATTTAAAGTCCCTTGAATGAAATCAATGCATATCAGCTTTCAAAGGAGTTAAATTCCAACACTATAAAATTCAGCAATTAATTGAGGGTATAATCTATTTTGAGGTTTAAAAAAGAGGTTCAATATTATCTTCTCAAATAAATCCATCTAACATGGAGAGAAAATAAATTAATAGGATTTAACAATGGCACTGAAAAATCTATTTCTAATAAAATGTTCAGAAATACATATAATAACTAAATTATAATATCCTCCATTTTCCATACCTACTTTTAGTTCTCTCCTGAACACCTATGGGTGCTCTGGGCTTCACAGAGATGCTGTTGTGACCTCACATTCCAATTGATTTTCTTTCTATGCTTCACAAAACTGAAGAGATTTACAAATCATATGGAATTGCTAACTTTCATAATGATAAACTCAGTTTTCACCATTCTTAGCAATATTAAGAGTCAGTAAAATCAACTGATTTAAAATCAGAGAAAACAGAATAACAGTAATGCATGCTTTTAAGAGAGCTTTAAAAAATAGAATATGGTTCTATTTTTAAAGTAGGTGGGAGGAGGTTCACTGTTTAGCAACATGGTTCACTGTTTAGCCATTGAGATGGTGAGCTTAGTCATGAGTAGACTTTTACTCTCTTTTAAGACATATGAAATATGGTATTTGAAATATGTTCACACACATAGAGAATTATTTCCAATTTTTTAAATATTCAACCGGATTATAATCCCCCTAAGGGTAAGGAATATGTTTTATAATTTTTGTATCTATGTATCAAAAATCCTTTGTATCTTAAGTGATGAAATATTGTTTATCTCCTTTCTCTTTGACTTCTTATGCATATATATGAAATTTGGCACTCTCGATAGCAACCTCCTTTTATGCCTTGGTGTCTCTGGCTTAGGGATTGTTCTAGTGGGAGAGAGACATTCAACAATTACAAATTGAAGTAGTAATTAAAGCCTTTTATTGAAATCCCGTATCTACTGAAATTCTTCAAGGCTCTGCTTTATCTATTACTGTTTTCTATTTTCTCTCACAGATCTCATCCACTCTCAAGATTAAGACTGGTGGCTCAACCCTAAATCTATATGACCAATTTCCAAATGAACATTTCCTTTGAGGTTTCTGTTTTTGTTACAAACTATACAGACCCAAAACCAAGTTCATCACCACTCTCTTCAAAACTGACTCTCATTCCCAGATTTTCAACTGTGGTAAATGGAATAAGAAATTTCCTAGCCATTTGTATATGAAGCCCCAGGATCAGCCTTACACTCTTTCCACACTCTTATGCCTACTGTATTCTCTCAGTCTCTAAGTACGTATTCATTCTATGCTTTCCATTCATCAGGGATACTCCTTTAGTTGAGGTCATTCCTCTAATAACTGAATTATCACAATAATCTCTCCAGTCTTCCTTACCTTATCTTCTTCCTAATATAATCTTCTTTCCACCTACTTTAAGATCACTTTCTTAATGAGACATTCTCACATTGTATATTTCTTCACTCAATTGCCTTCAATGACTCCTTACTGTTTAAACAACTTAATTTGACTTTCCAGGCCCTCCACACATTATCACAATGTATACTAGTTTTCTTTCCAAAATTATTTCACCTTATACCTCAAGACAAAACCTCCATTCCAGTTAAGTAATTTAGTGATGGCACTGTCCCCAAAGAACACCATGTATAAAATAAAAATGATAATAATAATAATAATAATAATAATAATAATAATAATAATAACTAGAATTTATATAAAGTTTAAAAGTTTACAAATTATAGTAACATTCCATTGATTCACAGATAAAAATTTATACAACTATTCCATTAGTGCTGTATTATTAAATTATTAGCTAGTATTATTAGATTAGAATAATCTATTCTATGATGTAAAAAGACAGACACATTAAGACTTCTGTTGCTTTAGAAGTATATGTTTTGTAGTTAATCATAATAAGAGTCTAAATTTATATGAAGCTTAGAAAGTGCTTACTTGGGGTGGCTAGGTGGCTCAGTGGATAGAGCACCAGCCCTGAAGTCAGGAGGACCTGAGTTCAAATCTGGCCTCAGACACATAACATTCACTAGCTGTGTGACTCTGGGCAAGTCACTTAATCCCGTTGCCTAACCAAAAAAAAAAGTGCTTACTTCATAATAATCATGTAAGGAAATTAATATTTTGGAACAGGGAAATTTAGAACTCCTGAAATAACACTATTTTGTTATACCTAGGTTCACCTTGATACTATCCTAACATCATGGTTTGTAGGTAATATGGACAAAACTCATCATGTCTGTGCCTGTGTATATCCGTTCATCATTTAGTTTTTGGCAAATGACTAGTTTTGTTTTTGAGAGCAAATTAATGAAGGTTAGGGGAACCAATCTTTTGGATTTTCAGGGAAAAAGTTTATCATATCAAAAATAGTCTATTTTTTAATTGATAACATCCACATTACTTAATCCTTCAAATTTATCTTTAAATATAAAGATTAAAGACTTACTACTCTTTGTATTCTGCATCCTTTAGATTTCTAAACTAATCACTTTATTAATTCATAGAGAAATGTGGATAGAAAGGAAATAAAAAATACAATAATTTTATCCTCACAATTACCTTCAGAAGTAGTTGCTGTTGTTATTCCCATTTTAAAGATGAGGAAAATGAGGCAGATTGCGATTTGACAAGGGTCAAATAGCTAATACATGTCTGAGGTGGATTTGAATTGAATTCTTAACTCCAGGCCAAGTGCCCTATCAACTGCACCCACTAATATTTCTACCTCATTACTTTTTCTCTTATTCTCTAGCCTTCCCTCTACCAGCTTCTGCCATTAATACTCCTTCCCACCCCTTCCCCAGACAGGAGGATTTCTAGTTACATAGATATATGTGATCTATTCTTCAAAGCTAACTTTATGAAACCTTTACTGACCCTCATAGGCCACAATGATGACTTCCTCTATATATTTAGAACATATAGCACATTTTGACATTTCACAATACATTTTTATATTTATTTATATGCCTCATCTCCCTTCTCAGGTAGTAAGGTGAGACCTGGGTCTTAGTTTTCTTTTTTTATCTCCCTCAATATATAATGTGGTGCTGACAATCAATGCATGAATGTTTGACTGATCACCTGACCTCATCTCAAAAATAAAGGCCAGTTTATTCAGAGTTCTGTCAATTAGCAATAAATAAATAAATAAATTACAGTTACTGTTTGTAAGCCATTAAAATAGGTTCCTCATTTTCTCTTCACATAGTTAAGTAAGAAAATATGACCTATTATTTAAGTACAACTTGATTATATACAAAAGCATAATATATAGTCCCTACTCTCATAAAGTTTTCAATGTATGTTAGGGAAACAAGAAGTAAACATACAAAATATGAATTACTGACATAAGATTTAAACATTATTTCCAGGCCATATATACATGGCTTTAATATTTTCTGTATTACCATATATTTTTAAATATTTGTGTTATGTATCTCTATCTACCAACTTATATGTCAATGCATAATGAATATAAAACAAAAGGCATTTATCTCTTTCAGAGGACAAATTCTTGGTTGAGAGAATTGTTTTTCTTCTTTTCATCTTCAATAGATTAGACATATAGAAAACAGCATAATGTAATTATGCTGAGAATGCTTTGAGACCTAAAGTATTCGTAAGCACATAAAAACAAGCTTTTGCCTAAGCCAACCATTTGATGGGCTGAGAAAAGGTCAAATTCTTCCAAAATAGTCAAAGTCATTGAAGATTAAGCCATTTTGCTGAATCATCTACAGGTTTGTCTTTCTTATAAAAATGCACATGATTGTTTAATTAACATAACTTTGCTGACTTGCCCTGTTTGAATAAACCATTAATCACTGCTAGGCAAATTTTCACACTAGAAACTTTTCATTTCATTTTCTGGTTATATATTTCCTCTTGGAAAATCACTGTAGCAAGCCTGCATCTCTAGCAGTTAAAAAACAAACAAACAATAAAAAGTTTGTGAGTATATCGGGACCATCTAGTACATACATAAAATATGTACATGAGCCATATATTAAAAAGAGATTCACTACAGCATCTTGTCAGTTTGAGGCAAAAGAAGTAATTTGCAAGATTATTTAGCTGAGCGTGCCTAAATTAGAATACATTATTTGGAATAACTAAGCTCACAAAAGATATAAATTAGTTTCCTGGGCCATGCTTACAGAGTTCTGAATATGTTATAGCCAGATCACTACCTTGTCATTGTTCAGAAACAATGCTGCCGAACACTAGAGCTTGGAACCAAGACTTTGAATTTTTAAGACTAGATAAATTTTGGAAATTTAAATATAACTATTTCTACCATAAAGTATTTGTTTTTATAAGTCAGCAAAACACAGCTCTAACCTTCATATTATTTTTGCATTTTTTAATTCAGAAAGAATATCTTAGCCCTCTTCCATGTAAGGGTGTCATTTTACAATGTCATAGGGAATCATTAAATCTAGAGACCAGTTTAATACCATTTGAAGACTACCTTCACCAAGGGTATAAGTTTTAGCTTTTCTATGCCAAGGGTACCATTTCCTCTATATTCAGGATACATAATATTAATAGTAGGAGATTAATGTTTTACATGGCTTAATGAGATTTCAAATCAGAACATTTCTAATAGAAAAGAATTGCTATATGCAAGGTCAACTAGAGCGAAAACCTGTTTTCACAGCTGTCTGAATCACTTTGCTCTCTATATTCATTTTCTATTTCTTGTAACTCCCCTTCCCCCATATTTGCAAAGATTTGTCAATTTAACCTCTAATTTGAATTGCTTTTATCCTGAGACCACAGATCTTACAGTCTTTTCACTGTTATTTACATGATAAAAATCCACATACTATATGCTGTAAGGAATCATTTAACTAATCAGCATTTTTCAAAAATATCATTGTTTAGTTCTTAGGAATCATTGTGTCAAGGTTAACAAAACTTTAATTGCTGTAAGGTTTTACATATATGATCTCTGTATAGTTGTATACTTATTCTTGGTATTTGTATGATGATATAGTTTTACTTCACAGAAATTTTTAAATATTTAACAACCAGCTCTCCAGAAAAAGTCCACTTGACATGTTTAAGTCTATGCAATTAACGAGTCAATAAATTAAATCCTGCTTTGTAGTTCACCAATTTCGAAATGTAAATGTGCACACCAAAGTTTGACAACCATCTCTCTCCCACCAGCTGGCTCTAACACATCCCTTATAAATGTTATCTTCTCTCTGAGAAATGTAAATGATTTTGCCTACTCTAGCATGCGTATACATTTTTACATAGCTATATTAATCAGATTTGTTATGGTCTTTGTATATTAGGAATGTATTACTCCTCCCCATTAGAGTCCAAGTTAACATTTCACATATAGAATGGGGAGGTGAATAGAACAGAACATAAGCACCTCTTTAGGGACTGTGGCATTAGGTTGTTCACTCAACTGAAAAATCACTTTCTTTGTACTTGCCATATGGTTCCTATGTGTCCTTTAAGCATTAATTGCTGCTTTTTTCATGCTTTCACCCCTAAAGACAATTTAAGTCTCCCCTCTTTGCAACCACTGACTGAGAAATTGTCCAATTGAAACCTAGATAGCCACAAAGTACCCTAGACCCTCCATTTCCACCAGGTTAGCTAATCTTGAATAAATCAGAAAATATTCCCATCTAATACTATCATCCCCCTCAAACAACTGCTTAAAGTTAAACAAAGATTGAGCCAAGACTGTAACAGGTAAAAACTTTTCTCAATACTAGTCACCATCCTGGAACTCCCAAAGTGGAGGAAACTTCACTAGAATCCATCAGAGATGGGACTTTTTCTATGTAACAAGGGAAAACTGAGATGCCATCTTTGGAGTTTCTATACCACCCCAATCTGAAGAACTCCCGCATTATTATGTCAATCTGATACAGAACTAGAAGTCCAAATCATCCCACTTCCATCTGACTGCATGTTGCTGACTGCAACAACAACAAAAAATGAATCCCCTTTGGATGAGTAAGTCTTATGCATGAGTTTCCTTTTTTTGCCTCTGATACAGTTACTTGGATTACTATATAATCACTATTTTGGATAGTTATCCCCTGGTAAATGTAGAAATTGGAAGGGTTAGGAAAAATTAATCAAGTCTCCTCATCATTTTTAAATTCCATGAAGTTGTGGAGCCTTCATACTAATTGCTACTACGTGTCTCTAATTCACTTATACTTCTTTAAAAAAAGAAGACTATTTAGTGACTTGTGTCTTATTGAAAGCTCTAGCACTATCAGAATTGATAGTAGTGTAATCATGACTTCATTCTCTCCTGTGTCTCAAGTCATAAATGCTATATAGTTTGAAAAGATTGTACTTACTGATTCTTATGCTGAATTCATGGAGATCATAATCCCTACAACCTGAAACCATTGTCTAGCCATCCTTTTCAAAATCATTTTCTTTGAAAACATTAGCAACAAATGCAAAGGAAATGATTTATGCAATAATAGGATCTTGTCATTTACAATAACTTTTTCCAATACCTACAAATATGACTATGAATCGGTATTAAAAAACACATGCAGCAATACTTCTAAGTTATGTGGCCAAAAATATTTGGGAGTAGACATTTTCTCCAATCTATACTCTATGTTAACTTAGACTCTAATGGAGAGGAGTAATACATTCCCAATACACACACCAAATGAATAAATATTTTAAATAGTTACAAAATACCTTTGGAAGAACAAAAAGTCTATAATAATTAGGGAGCTAAAGAAAAACAAAAAAAAGAGGAATGAACAGAGAATAGCACTTCCAGTCCCCATAACATATTATTGGCAGCATTCATCAAAAATCATTTGGTATTAGTTAAAACTAGAGAATTAGATCAATGGAACAAACTAAATGAGGGAGAATCATAAACAATGGGACTCAATAATCTAGTGTTCAGTAAACAGTATGACATATGTAGGTAGGTAAGAACTCTCTATTTGATAAGAACTATTGGGAAAACAACAATGTGGTGTAGTAGAATTTAAACTTATGTCAATATTGTATACCACGTTCTACAAAAATCCAAAATGAAAACATGACCTGAATATTAAAATCACAGTTGCTTAGACACAAACCCATGTCAGCAGCTGCAGAGCTCACAGTCCAGAAGATGCAGTACTCAGACAGGAAGCATCCACAATTTGTATGTTTCCTGCTTGTCCCTGAGATCCTGGATGAACAGAACACTCAATACCCACAAGAAAAATAGCAACAGGACCAGTGCAGATCTTTCCTCCAGTAATGTAAAAGAGCCAAGCCTTAATATAAAGTCTGAAGTAGGCTGGAAAAATGAGTAAATAAAAATGAATCCCCAAAATAAAGAGCTATAATAGTGGCAGGGAAGCTCAGGATATAAAGTCAGAAAAGAATGACTCCAAAACATCTGTAAGCAAAGCCTTTGGTTAAAAACTCAACTGCAACATCTGGGGTAGTTGACACAAGAGTTACAAAAAAAAAAATGACTTCTTTTTTTATAAATAGAATGAGAGAATTTGAAGAAAAAAAGAATAGAAAGAAATGAGAGCTATCAAAGAAAGAATTGGAAAGGGAATTAAGAGCTTGGAACAAGAGATAACAAAATCTTTCCCAAGCAATAAACTCTCTGAAAATTAGAATAGACCAAAATAAAATCAAGGATTCCACAAGGTGACAAAAATTATTAAAATGATTCTTGTAGGTAGATTCTATTTTTATTTTACTTTCATGGGTGGGAAAACTGAGGCACAGAGATGTTAAATTACTTGCCCAGTGTCACATAGCTAGTGTTTGAGGTATGATTTGAAGTCAGGTCTCCCTGCCTTGAATTCCAGTACTCTATGCATTGTACCACCTAGCTATGAAGGTTTTACATGGAGAAAGGTTCTTTTTTTCTGAAGTAACTAAGATTTAAGTCAATATTTCTTTCTGATTGGCCTCCACAGATATCCTTGTATGGTGGTAACAATTCCAGGCTGTTAATTAAGTACCTATTATTGTTTCTATAGGACCATTTCATAAATAAGTTTTGACTCACAAGAGGAAGAAAGTGTCAGATGGACAAAATATACAAATTTTCTTAAATAAATCCATCCTGTGGCTTCTAGTGACAATGTGAACAATAAAGTTACCATTTTACATAGGAAGAAACTGAATCACAGAGATATGGAATAATTTGCTTAAGGTCAAACAAATGGTTGGTTGTAAAACTAAGATAATAAAAGATATTTTGGAATGCCAATTCTGATACACTCTCCCATTACAGTAAATCCTATTTCCTCTTCACAGAAGATAGTGGGAGTTCAGATTGCAAAGAATATTTTTTACTCATATCACCATGAGTCTATCAAATCATAAAAAAATAACCTAAACTATTGATATGCAGAGTTATGGTTGTTGCAAATTTTAGATATAAGTTTTAGAGTAATTTAAAATACACTTACTCTTATGGAAAATATCACTTAAATAACAAACAGATTTTGTAAAAGTAAAAAACCATGCCCATTCTGAGGACACAAATGTACTAAAACAGAGGGAAATTATTTATGATTTCATAAAGATAATGCCCTAAACAGCAACTTTTCAAGCATTCTGCAGACATTGAATGACAGTTTGCTGTCATCAACATTTGATATGTTTCAGCTTCACAATTAATATTCAGATGACTACCTCGTAACCAAATGGAGCAGCCTTCTGTAATCAAAAAGTATGTTTATCTAGAAGAAATTTACAAGAAAAGCTGCTTCAGTAAACACAACTAACATCAAAGAATTAGAGCAAAATTGCATACATAATGAACTAACACAAATGGGCAATTAAAATAGAATGATTTTAAATTTTGAGTATTTTTATCTTCCATAATGTTTAATATCATGCAATTCTTTCTTCTAAAGGGAGAAAGAAGCTATTTTAATGACAATATATTATTTTTCACTTTCTTTTGCATTTTAATTTTTTCTTGTTCTATTGTATCATTACCTTCTAAGTAGAAAGATAACCTTAAGATATATGATTCAATTGGGAAAAAATTTATGCTTTAGTCCTTTGGGATTTTTTTTCTTTTTTGGTGATTTTATTATTGTAGGAAGGACTTCGGTGAGAAAAATCAGCAAATGTTCTGCAACTTATTAACAAGCATTTTATTTTATAGCCTGACTCTACAACTTAGAAAGTTGTTTTACACCTAATTGTTAGTTCATAAATATACACTAAAATTTAATTGAGGTAAATTACTTGATTATCACAAAGAATGACACAGAGGCCAAGGCATACATAAAACATAGAACGAAGAAATTGTTATTGTCTCTTTGGTCCCCAAAAGTATTTCAGATATTGGCCAGTCCTTCTGCTGCATAGCCAGTCATTATAGATTTCTACTGCCAATCAATCAATAGGTAGTTTTAATGATAAAAAAATAACAGTCCCTACCGTCAAAGAACTCATATTCAAATGGGGGACACATGGTGTACCTAGATGGTTACATATAATATCAAAAAGAATACAAAAAGATCTTGACAGCCTAGGGCAATATAAATAATTTAGTAAGAATTCATTAAGGAGAAGTATTAAGTCTTTTTCTTGGGTGCAAAAATGAAGCTTCATAAGTATGTTGCAGACATGCATACATGCCAATTTTTCTTCCATAATTTTTCTGGGAAAATAGGTTTTAGTGGATTACAAGTTCAAAATGAGTCAGAATTTGTATTAGAGAAAAAGCTCAAGAAATATTGGGGTACATGAGATGGGCATAACTATGAGGAAGATGAGGGTGATAATATATTCTGGACTCATTGTACCTCATTTGGAATATTTATTCAGTTTTGGGAGCAAAGGTTTACGGATATTGGTAAATTGGACAGTGTGGAGTGGAGGTCAACCAGGATTTTGAAAGGTTGTGTCATAGAAGGATTTGTTAGAGATTAGGGATGCTTAGATTGGAAAAGATAAAGGTCAGAGTAAACATTACTGATGTGTTTGAGTGTTTGAAGGGATGGCATGTGAAAGAGAGACTAGACTTTTTTTTTCACTTAGTCCCAAGGCAAAAGCAAGAGAAATAACTGAAAATTGTTTGATATCAGGGAAAAATTCCTAACAATTAGAACTGTCTGGAAATAGAATGTGTTGCACAGAGAGTAGCAGGCTTCTCAAATTTCATCAAGCAGATTCTGGACAACCATTTCCTGGTTAGGTTATAATAAAGATTCATTTTGTGTATGTTTTGCAATGGATGGCCACTGAAGTAACTTCCAGCTCTCAAATTCTGTGATATTGAAGGGGAAAGTACTTTCAGGAAAGGGGAATGGGAAAGGTTCCTACAGAGGGTGGCACTTAAGTGCAATAAGGATGTTATAAACATTTCAGGTAACAAATGGTTTGTCAGGAGGTAGTCACTAAACATTAATAGGAATTTATTAAGAACAGTTAATGTCAGGCCAAGCTAATTTCCTTCTTTCTTTTGGATAGGATTTTATGTCTAATTGCTCAGAAGAATGTCATGAACCTGATTATTGGGCAAATGGCTCAGAAAAATATATCAAGATTTCAGCAAGGTATTTGAATATCATGTCAAAAAGAGATTCAGGTTGTCCTTCTTGTCCCTAGATAACAAAACTAAAATTACTGAAATAATTTATAATGAGGTACTTTAGAAAGTGAATTTATAAAGAATTTATAATAAGTTATCACAACAATTTATAATAATTACCTAATATAAGGAAAAAATCTAATAATCAGAGATGCCTTAATGCAAAGATTAGATAACTACTTGTTCGATATTTCTATTTTTGAGGAAAAGTTTTTATACACTTAGATTGAATGGCTTCTCAGATCCCTATTCTTATGAATAAATTGGGGACATTTAAACCAGATAATAGCACAATCAAATGAATTTGGCATTTATTAAGTAGTTGATCCAGCTCAAAGATTATTGATATCCATCTAGACTACAGGAGGATTTCTAGTGGAATGCCATAAATTTATTTCATGGCCATATTATTACCATGCTTGATAACTTTCAGTGTTGATTTATATAAATATAACTACAAAATACTCTTTATAGCAAAAAAGTAAGAAAAGTAATTAGAAAGAAATGAGGGGCCATCAATATCATAAAAATGATAATCTCTAAATTAATTTATAACTTTAGCATTATAACAATCAAGCTATCAAGGAAATGCTGAAATAATTAGACAAAATGACAAAAATCATTTGGAAGAATAAAATATAAAGGCTCTGAAGTGAATTAATGAAAAATATTGGAAATTAAAAGGACTTAATACTACCAAGCCTTATACTATACTATAAAATAATGTTTGATAAATTGGAGAACATGAATGCCTAAGAAGTATTCTTTATCTGATAAGAAATAAAGGAAAGCTGCAAAGCATTTGGAAGAAATTAGTTTTAGAACAAATTTTTAATTCCACAATAAATTCCAAATGTATGGTCAACTTGAATATAAAAGGTCATACCGTTTAAAAAGATAGATAAGAATGGTACCTCTCACAACTATAGTTAGTGAGATAATAATTTTAAACCGAACAAGTAATTGAGGTGATCATAAAAGACAGACAATTATGATTCCGTATCTAAGAACAAATAAAATAAGCTTTTACCAGAGCCAAATCAGAGAGAATACAAAGAGGTCCCAGACTGAGGCCTAGATTCCTGGAGCCTTCTATCCTGCAGTCCCAGGGTAGCAGGTGGCAGGGACCTTTAGTCTCAACCTCCAGTTCTCTACTATCCACAACTCTCTCACCTTCTCCCTTCCCCACCTCAACTTTCCACTCCCGTCCCAACCCTAGGTTCCAGGGGCCAGCATTAGCTGCCCCTAGCAGCTTCCCTGGGCTTCCAGGCCCCTTTAGCACCCCTGGCCCACCCTGTTGCTCTCTCCCTACAGATGTCTTGCCCCTTCTTCCTTCCAGTTCTTGTCATTCTCAAAACTCCCCTTTCTCACTCAGACTTTCTACGATTGGGAAAGGGGATTTGTTGTCCCAGGATTTGGCATGGGAGGAAAGCCTGATGTCCCTAAACAACTTCTCCCCTACTTTTAGCTGAACTACTCCCTTCCTCCTATGTCTACTCCTTTTTATCCTTGTTATGCTCCAGGTTTTTGGATCCCTCTACAGAGTGGACATTGGAGGTTGGGCTTCTTTTGGGTTATGACCTCTTTATATTCTCCCTCTCATTATTTGGAAGCCCCATGGGAAAGGGGATATAAATCCCTAGTGGGATGTTATATGTTTTGATCACTTCTCCATGCCTCAGCTGTTCCCCCCCACCAACTTTGATGGATCTCTGCAGAGGTAACAGGAGGAATAAAGTCCTAAGGGAGAGAGCAGAATGTTCCTGGAAAGGGGTCAAGGTGTGGACAGGGAACTTGGGCACCCCTGCCCTCCAAGCTACTACCACTATGGTGCCCTAGGAAGAGCCATAATGGTTGGTGTGGCACCCAGAAGCTGTGTCTTAGGTGCCTGGGGGGCTGGAGGTAAAGATGGATGCCCTGGTCCTGCTGCCGCTGCTCACCTTGTTTTGCAATCTAGTGCCCATCTAGCAGCCTCCAAAAAGAAAATCCTGGGTCTGGTGAGCTGCTTTGTGGGTGGTGTTTTTTCTGGCCACCTGTCTCTTAGACTTGCTTCCAGACTACATGTCTGCCATTGATGAGGCTCTGAGTGCCCTTAGAATCACACTTCAGTTCCCACTGCAGGAGTTCATTCTTGTTATGGGTGTTTTCTGGTTCTGATGATGGAGTAGATTGTGTTAGCCTACAAAGAGCAATCAGGGCCCATTCAAAGAGAGGAGGCTCAAGCACTTCTGTGAACAGTGGGCAGTGCCTCTCCCTACTAGTATTATGGATTCATTGCTGATGGGACTTGAAGGGCTAACTGTAAGGCTGCAGTGGGAGTGAATCCAGGCAATGGAGCTATGTCTGACACTGCTCTTGCAAGAAAAGGTACTAGCAGTCAGTCTGTCTCTACAGCTACTGCATAGTAGCTGCTGGGTGGAGTGGTGGCCATTTGTGGGGTCCTTTTCTGCTGCATGACACCGTTGGGTATTGGCCTAGGGGTATACAAGCAGAGGTCAATAGGGCCTCTGCACCAGTGGGCACAATCAGTGTTAGAAGGCATGGTAGCAGGTACCTTCCTCTATGTCACTTTCCTAGAGATCTTGCCTAAAGAACTGGCTGCTCCTGAGCAGAGGATTCTCAAGGTCATCACACTTCTAGCTAGTTTTGCCTTGCTCATTGGTCTGGTTTAATGACCTCTGAGTGATGGGGGGGGGGATAGGGGGATCAGATGCTTCCAGACCAGTGTTAGAGAAGGGTGGATGGGGGCCTTGGGAACTGAAAGTGCATTTGATGGGGTAGGGTCATGGAGTACCTTGGTGGGTATTGTAGAGAATGACCAGTGGAACATGATACAAAGGACAAAAGTAAAACTCTCCAGGGGTATGGGGGAGGTTTAGAGGGGAGAAGAAACCTAGGAAAACACTAGAAAGACAAAGGGACATTTGAACAGGTAATAGAATACAAGGACTGAGATGATAAGAGTAGGGCCATCAAAGAGTAAGGAGTGGAAAAGGAATCTGGAGCCCCTAGGGGTATTGATTCTATTCCATTACTGTACTCTCCTGGAGTAGCCCCTGTTTTTCTTCTCCTAGCCCTGTTCCTTTCTCCTCAATGTTCACTTTTTTTAAGGACATAATGACTGATGACATCTACAGGCCAAGTTCCTTTCCCTCAGCTGAACTTCCATTCCTCCTATAAAGAGCCAAATACCCCCCACCACTTCTCACAAAGAACATTGGCATTAGGCCTTACTAGGCAGCTAAATGGGGACTGTGCTTCCTGCTGCTGATTTCCAGAACTTTCACCCTCTCTGGGGCTGGGGGTGAATATCTAACCTGGTGATCTTGTCTACGTGCCAAAGGCTAAACTGCCTAAAGTCTTTTTGTAGCAGAAAAGCCCTGGAGGCCTGCCTTCCAAGGGCATTTTTGAAGGAGGGTGTGTGGGTGGGCAGGAGAGGAGGCAGGGATGAGGACCTGGAGGGAGAGAGATATGCTCTGTATAATCAATTTTACTAAACTGACACTTTCAGGAACAGCTTCCTGTTGAGGGCTTGCACTGATGGGTTTGAGGATTTAGGTCAGGCCGGGTTCTTTCTCTTCATGTCCATTATCTAAGAGCCACCTAGGTCAGAACGTGACTTCTCCCAGGCACTGTCTTTCCCTTGAGAAGATGAAGGATTTTCAACAGACCTTGAAAGATTAGTGGGAAGCAAGCAGACGACTCCAGGGGAGACTCCCCCCAGTTACTGTTACCATGAGAAAAATTATTGTTGATGCTTGGCTTTTTCCACTCTGGGTTCTGTTCCCATGAATGGGGTATAAAAACCCCAGCCCTCAGATCAATAAACAGAACTGGTTCTTAACCTGTTACCCACCTGGCCCACGTATCTCTTTATCTCTCTCATACTCGCCGGAAAATAAACACTGTCAGGGACACAGGTGACCATGACAGCTTCCCAAATAAAAGATGTTCCTATTAAATAGATATAGATATAGATATAGATATAGATATAGATGTAGATGTAGATGTAGATGTAGATGTAGATGTAGATGTAGATGTAGGTGTAGGTGTAGATGTAGATGTAGGTGTAGGTGTAGGTGTAGGTGTAGGTGTAGGTGTAGGTGTAGGTGTAGGTGTAGGTGTAGGTGTAGGTGTAGGTGTAGATGTAGATATAGATATAGATGTAGATATAGATATGTATGTATATATATATATATACATATATATATGTATATATATATATATATATATATATATATATATATATACATATATATATATATGTATATATACAGGAAATCCAAGCATTCCTGATGAAAAGACCAGAGCTGCATCAAAAGTTCGAATACAGGTATGAAGGGGAAAAAAAAGGCAAACATGAATGATCAATGATAAAAGACTGAATAAACAAGGATAAACTGATTGCATTCTATTATGGGTTAATGATATATCTGTCCTCCCAGAACCCTTTCTTTATATGGGTCATAGAGGGAATCTAAGTGGAAAAGGCTTTGGATTGGTTCTGTTATATCTTCATGATCATAGAGGAAAATGAAAAGAGAAGGGGGAAATGAAATACATTTGGTAGGAAGGGAAAGGAAAGTTAAGTAATATAATCTCACATCATGAGGGTGTTCAGGAAGACATTTATAGAAACAAGGAGGAGGGCAGTCAGGGGGAGTAACTGACACTTCAACCTTACGCTCACCTGAACTGGTCAAAGGAAAGAATAATGCACATGGGTATAGAATTATATTTTATAAAACAGAAATAGGAGAGAAAGATGGGAATTAGAAACAAAGTTGAGAGATGAGTTATTCTTGGAAAAAAATAAATTCTAAGGATGTACACTCAAAGTTATGGCTCATTTTGAGATGGCAAATAATGAAAATCTGAGAGGATACCCATAAAGTGTGGAAGTATAAATAAGTTAAGGTATATAAATATGATAGAATATTATTGTGGTGTAAGATATGAAGAAGGGGGTTGCAGAAAAAGCCTCAAAAGACTTGTATGAAGTAATGAAGATTGAAATGAACAGAATCACAACAATTTATAAAATGAAAACATCATGGTATACTAGCAAGGATACTACAGCAATATATCACAAAGATCATGCACGATGGCCAAGTGGGATTTATGCCAGGCATTCAGGGCTGGTTCAATATTAGGAAAACTATCAGTATAATTGACCATATCAATAACAAAAACAACAACAACCCTATCATTATCTTAATATATGCTGAAAAAGCTTTTGACAAAATATAGCACCCATTCCTACTAAAAACACTAGAGAGTATATGAATAAAGTGAGCTTTCTTTAAAATGATAAGTAATATCTATCTAAAACCACAAGAAAGCATTATCTATAATGGGGATAAAGTAGACACCTTCCCAATAAGACCACGGGGGGAAGCAAAGATGCCTAATATCACCATCATTATTAAACATTGTAGTAGAAATGTTAGCTTTAACAATAAGGGGGGGGGAAGAAATTGAAGGAATTAGAATAGGCAATGAGGAAACAAAACTGTCACTCTTTATAGAATATATTATGGTATACTAAGAGAATCCTGGGGAATCAACCAAAAAAAAAACTACTTGAAATAATTAACAACTTTAGAAAAGTTGCAGGATATAAAATAAACCCTCACTAATCATCATCTTTTCTATATATTGCCAAAAAAGTTCAGCAGCAAGAGACTGAAAAAGAAATTCCATTTAAAATAACTATAGACAATATCAAATACTTGGGAGTCTGTGGTTGTATGCTTTGTCCTTCCTTATTGAAGAGGACTATGACATCAGAAAGATGATGCCATGACTTGCAATTGAATTGTATTTGAGGGAGGGCTATTCGAAGTCACCAGCCTTGCTTTCTCCTCCACAGCCATTTGAGTCCAATGACCTGATATATGTCAAGACAACTGGAGTTGGCCCAGGATGTAGTGGGAGATTTTGCTCTTTTTAAGCTAAGGTCTTTCTGGGTTTTTATTTTGCCTGAGACAACACCAATTCAATAATTAGGCCTATTTAAGAAGTGAGTAAAGGGATGGTCCCTTTAATAAAAAAAAAATAATAAAATTGGAGGGCAAGACTCTTAAGGTTGATGGCCTAAAGAGAAACAATTGCTATTTGCATTCACTCTGAACCATCAGGGCCCCAAAAAAACAACCATTAAGTGGTGCTTGGGCAGGGACTTATTGTTGGTCAATCAACGAGAGACAGAATGAATTGGTTTTAAGGCATGGTCTTTAAGAAAGAAATCTAGCCAGTGGAGTGGAGTAGAGCAGAATGGAGTGGAGTGGAGAGGAGAGTGGAGTAGAGTAGAGTAGAGTGGAGAGGGAAAGGGAAAGGGAAAGGAGTAAAGGGGAAGTCTACCTGTCAAGACAATCCCAGAAACTATATGAATACAATTATAAAACACTTTTCACACAAAGTCAATTGCTCATGGATAGTCTGAGCCACTATCATAATGTCAATTCTGACTAAGCTAATTCAGTGCAATACCAATCAAACTACCAAAACTATTTTATACATCTAGGAAAAATAATAACAAAATTCATCTGGAAGAACAAAAGGTCAAAAATGCCAAAGGAATAAAAAAGGAAAAAAAAGCAAAGGAAGGTGGCCTAGCAGTGCTAGATCTCAAAATATATTATAAATCAGTAATCCTCAAAATTATCTGGTACTGGCTGAGAAACAGACTGGTGGATCAGTGAAATAGATTAGGCACATAAGACATAGTAGTAAATGTCCATAGTGACTTCATGTTTGATGAATCCAAAAAAACCTAGCCTCTGGGTTAAGAACTCACTATTTGATGAAAACTGTTGTGAAAACTGGAAAACAATATGGCAGAAACTAGTTACAGGCCAATTTATCTTACACCACATATCAATATAACATCAAAATGGGCACACGATTTAGATATAAAGGATGATACCATAAGCAAATTAGGAGAGCAAGAAATAGTTTACCATCAGATCTATGGATAAAGGAAGAATTTAGAACCAACAATGTATGGAGACCATTACAAAATATAACATGGATAATTTTGATTATATTACATGAAAAAATTTTGCACAAACAAATCTTATCAAGATTAAAAGGAAAACAGAAAACTGGAAAACAATCTTTGTAAAAAGTGTCTCTGATAAAGGCCTCATTTCTCAAATATATAGAGAACTGAGTCAAATTTGTAAGAATATAAACCAATCCCCAATTAATAAATGGTCAGAGGAAATAAACAGGCAGTTTTCAGATGAAGAAAAATCTAACTATAATCATATGACAAAATGCTCTAAATCACTTTTGAGTAGAGAAATGAAAATTAAAACAACTCTGAGGTATCACCTCACATCTACCAGAGTGGCTAATATGACAGAAAAGGAAAATGATAAGTGTTGGAAAGGATGTGGGAAAATTGGGACACTAAAGTACTGTTGGTGGAGTTGTGAACTGATCCAACCATTCTGGAGAACAATTTGAAACTATGCCCAAAGGGCAACCAAACTGTGCTTACCCTTTGATCCAGCAATGCCACAACTGGATATTTATCCAAAAGAGATCATAAAAAGGGAAAAGGACCTATATAGACAAACATATTTATAGCATCTCTTTTTGTGGTGGCAAAAAATTGGAAATTGTTGGGATGCCATCAATTGGGGAATGGCTGAACAAATTGTGGTATATGAATGTAATGGAATACTATTGTGCTATAAGAAATGGTGAGCAGGCAAATTTCAGGAAAAAAAACTGGAAAAATCTTATATGTACAGATGCAAAGTGAAATAAGCAGAATGAGGAGAATATTGTACATAGTAACAACATTGTGTGATGATCAACTATGAATGACTTAGTTCTTCTCAGCAATACGATGTCCAAGACAATTATAAAAGACTCATGATGGAAAATTCTTTCCACATGCTGAGAAAGAACTGATGGACTCAGAAAGCAGATCAAAAAATACTATTTTCACTTTATTTTTGTCATTTTTTTTCTTCTTGGCCTGCTTCTTCTTTCACAACATGACTAATAGGGTTATGTTTTACATGACTGTACATATATGACCTACATAAAATTGCTTACCCTTTTAGAAAGTGGGGAAGGAAAGGAGGAAGGGAGAAAAGTGTGAAATTCAAAACTTTGTAAAAATGCATGTCAAAATTGTTTTGGAAAAAATAAAATACTATTAAAAAAGAAAACATTATGGCAAAGGTAAACAACTTTGTGAGAATTAGGAACTCATTAGTATAATGGCTAACCATAATTCTAAAGGACTAATTAATGAAACAAGCTACTCATTTTTTTAATAGAGAAGTCAAAGTCTCAGAATGCAGAATGAGACAAAAAATTTCTGGACCTAGCCAATATGGTAATTTTGCTTGATTGACTAATCATGTTGGTAATGAGTTTTTATTTTCTGCTGTTCTCAGTTAGGAAGAGGAAGATATTAAGAAAGATTTTTTTGCTGATTGAAATAAAACACAATTATTAGAAATAATCTATTCTTTTTAATGTATCAGTGGGGACAACTCCCCTCAAACCTCAAAAACAAAGTAAGATCTATCATACTATGGACAACATGAGCCTCTGTAAATTTAGATAAGCTTGTACTCAGATTATATACATTCATTAGTGTAATTAATTTCCCATTTCCCCTCTAACATTGTCATTTTCCTTTACTGTATGTTAGGCAATCTGATATTTGTGAAGTGGTACCTCAGCAATGTTTTAATTTGCATTTCTCTAATCAATAGTCATTTAGATCATTTTTATATGACTATATATAGCTTTGATTTCTTTTTCTGAAAACTGTTCATAATCTCCAATCACTTATCAATTGGAGAATGACATGTATTCTTATAAATTTGACTCAGTTCTCTATATATTTGAGAAATGGAGCCTTTATCAGAAATTCTTGCTGCATTTTCCCCACAGTTTTGATTATTGCATATTTCCTTCCATCCTTTCTCCCCCGTTCATCCTTCTCTCTCTTTCCTTTCACCCTGTCCCTCCTCAAAAGAGCTTTATTTCTGACCACCATCTTCCCCAATTCATCTTCTTTTCTATCAGCTCCCCTTCTCTTATTCCCTCTCCTACTTCCCTGTAGTGTAAGATAGATATCTAAATCCAAATGGTGAGAGTATATTTTATTCCTTTTACTTTCTTTGCTTCTTTTTATGGAATCTTGTAGTACAATGTAGTTTCCCTGCTTATCTTTTAATTAGGTCTATTTTTGCTTTTCCTGAAATCATGACTGCTACCCTTGCTTTTTATTTTTTTTTTACTTTGGCTGCAGCAAAATAGACTCTTCTCCAGCTCCTTACCTTTGCTCTCTGCGTGTCTCACTATTTCAAGTATGTTTCTTGAAAACAACATATTGTTGGCTTCTGATTTCTAAATCCATTCTGCTATCTACTTCTGTTTTATATGAATTCATCCCATTCACATTCACACTTATGATTACTAACCATCCTATTTTTCCTCTATTTATCATTCTCTTTATTTCTGTCTATCTTTGTCTTGGTCTCTCTCTCCTTCCTCAAACGTGATTTGCTTCTGTCCACTACGTCTCCCAACCTGCCTTCCCTTCTATCAGCCCTACTTCTATTATACCCTTCTCTTTCTACTTCCCTGTAGAACAATTTATATTTCTATACTCAACTGAGTGTGCATATTATTCTTTATTTGGACCTATTCTTATAAGAGTAAGGTTCAGTCATTGCATTACTCCCCATCTTCCCCTTTACTAAACAAACAAAAACAAAAACAAAACCTTTTCCTTTCACACATATTTTAAATGAGATAATTTACACCATTCCACTTTTTCCTTCCCCCTTGTTTTTCAGAAACCCTCTTTCTCATCCTTTAATTTTATGTTTTTTAAATCTTCTCATCATAGTCAACTCACACCCAGGGCCTCTTTCTATGTATACTAATTCCGTTTGCCCTAATAATAGTAAAGTGCCTAGGATTTAGAAGTATCTTCTTCCCATGTAGGAATGTAAACAGCTTAGCTTTATTGGTTCCCTTATGATTACTCTTTCATGTTTACTGTTTTATGCTTCTCTTGAGTATTCTGTTTGAATGCCAGATTTTCTATTCAGCTCTGGTCTTTTCACCAGGAATACTTGAGAAATCTCGATTTCATTGAGTGTCCATTTTCCACTGCAAGATAATACTTTACTGGGCAGGTGATTCTTAGTTCTAATCCTAGCTCTTTTGGCCTCCAGAATATCAAATTCCAAGCCATCAGCCACCTTTAATGTAGAAACTGCTAAATTGTGTGATGTCATAATTGTGGCTCCATAATATTTGAATTGTTTCTTTCTAGCTATTTGCAATATTTTCTCTTTGACTGGGGAGCTCTGTAATTTGCCTGGGAATTTTCATTTTGGGATCACTCTCTGGAAGTGATTGGTGTATTCTTTTAATTTATATTTTACTCTCTGGTTCTAGTATATCAGGGCAGATATTGAAAAATTCTCAAAATACAAAGTACAGGCTCTTCTTTTGATTGTGGCTTTCAAGAAGTATGATAATTATTAGATTATCTATTTTGTTGTGTTTTTGAGATCATCTGTTTTTCCAATGAGACATTCAACATTTTCTTCTATTTATTCATTCTTTTGATTTCGTTTTATTGTTTGTTTGTGTGTTTTTGATGTCTCATGAAGTCATTAGCTTCCACCTGCCCAAATCTAGTTTTTGAGGAATTATTTTCTTCAGTGTACTTTTACACCTCTTTTCACATCTGTCCAATTCTACTTTTTAAGGAATTATTTTCTTCAGTGAGCTTTTGTACTTCCTTTTCCATTAGGCCAATTTTACTTTTAAGGCAATTTTTTTGCCTCTTTTTCAAAGCTAATTACTGTCTTTTCAAATTTTTCTTGCATCATTCTCATTTTTCTCAATATTTTCTATTATTTGATTTTACAATCTTTTTTGAGTTCCTTCAGATATAATTTTGGGTGGCTTGTGACCAATTCATGTTTTTCTTTGAAGCTTTGTATGTAGCTGCTTTAATTTCGTTGTCTTCTTTTGGGGCTTTGTCTTGATCTTCCCTGTTACCATAGTTACTATCTCTACAATCATGTTGTTATTGTTGTTTGCTCATTTTCCAGGCCTATTTATTGACTTACAACTTTATGTTAACATTGTGCTGTGGTCCTGGTGTGAAGTAGATGTGGTCCAAAGCTTCAGGTATTTCATGTTACTGTTTACAGAAATAGTTCTGGGGATCTGTAAGTTTTCAGTTTTTCAAGGTGGTGTGATCTAAGGAGAGGTGTGGTCACTGCTGTCCTGGCTTGTGCTATGATCTGTGAGTGACCACAAGCACTCTTTTCCATTGTGAAACTGTGACCAGTGTCTCTGTTCTTCTTCTCCACCCTGGGATTGTAACTCAAAATTATGGATGGACAACCCAGAAGAGTTCTGCAACCAGTGCCAGTAAGGGTTTCTGTAATCTCCTTCTGATCAGTTGTCCAATCCCTTTACTGTGTGTGGGCTGAGACCTCTGGAAGCCATCACAGCTAATGCACATCCTGCCTTCTCCTCCTGCTGGTTTGCCAGCATGGTCTGTGCTGCACTTCACTCCACTCTCACCCCTGTGAGAAAAACTCTTCCTGTTGATCTTCTAAGTTTTCCTGGGCTGGAATATTGTTGCACTCTTACATTTTTGTGGTTCTGCCACTCCAGAATTCATCTGAGGTGCTATTTTAAAATTGTGTAGAAGGAATTTGGGAGAGCCCAGGCAAGATCCTGCAATTACTCTTCCATCTTGGCTCTGTCTCCTTTATAGCAGATATTTACATTTCTATATAGGAAGATGATAAATGTAACTCCTAAGAGTTTTACATTATTAAAGAAATTAGAAGGAGTATACATAGAGGTCATGGGTATGATTTGACTTTGTGGGAGGACATTCAGAAGTCAAAGTGACTTACTCATGTCCAATATGTGATAGATGAAGGTTTTGAATAGAGTTCTTTTTCTATATAATCCATCCTATTTCCTCTCAGTTAAATATATGTAAAAAAAATCCCCAACTGACTTATTAAAATACAAACCACTCAGTTTAACATTTAAGATATTGCACAGTCTGTCTCCAATCTATTGGTGCTGACTTCACAGTGCTTCCTCTCACATGGTCCAGTTGGACCACTACTTCCTTAAATTATCATTCCATCACCCATTTATGTGAATTTCCACAAATCATCCTCCATGTCTAGAATATACTTTATCATCATCTCTTTTCCTTTTCTCAGAATCTTTTTTTTTATATTTCATGGTTCAGTTAAAGACTCATTTTCCTTGTGCTTCTCCTAATTACCACATATCCGTTTATTTTTCTATATCAACTGATATACGTACAGGTATATGGGAGGAAGAAAGACAAATTATAATCACCATCAACACTACTATTTGTTGCTATTGTGCAATCATCACCAATATTGTTAAGCTTCCTATATTAGCTTAGGCTGCTTATTGGACAACAAGTATTAAGACTATATAAAAAGTCTTTCCATTGTGTTAGGATATATGAGAGCTTGTAATCTGTTGGTATAGCCATGAAAACTCAGGGCCACCTCCATGGTGTGATGAAACTTTATGTAGGACTTCCATTAACCCTTAAATATCTGGTTCTCTTATTATTCATTATTAAATTAAGTGAAAGAACATTCCATTCCAGACAAAAGTTCACAGAACCACCTTAAGAAACATTGTTATACACAGTAAAATAATTTTTGAGATCTTATAAATTCTCAGACTGATTCAAAAATTGTAAGGACAAATGGGAAGGAAAATTAAAAACAATGAAGAGAACCTCCTTAATAAATAGAACAGTCTGATGTTGCTTTGCAGGAACTCTGATCTGATTTTTACTCCCTTGCCCTTACTACCTGCAGGCAGTCATCGTGAAATAGATCATGCTTTCTAAGTACTACCCTAGGAATTTGAGTCAGCAGTAATATAATAGAAATGTTATTTATTTTGAGAAGAAGAAAGCTTGCAAAACAATGAAAAGATCAGTTGAAGGAAGGCAATATTTTGAATATATCATGAAATATTTCTTCTCTACAATCTGCATGAGTCACTGAGGCATGGAGAGGATCCAAGGGTTAGAGAGACTTTGCAAAAGAAACATAGCTTTCACAGATTGCATTAAGTTATAAAGGCTCTAGGTATATGACCCAGTGATTGACTATATATTTTCCATCTGATGACTGGCCTAGCTAAGAGTAAGCTGCAGAGTGATTAATTTTTCAAAGCACAGAAAATCCTGAAAACCACTTCCAAATCCTAGAGTGATTATCATCTTCACTAGTGAAGGGGGTGACGCAGTGATATATTGCTATATTCACTCAACATATAACCTCCAAATGACTTGATCACAATAGTTCAAGTGACAAAGAAGTGACCACAACCCAAATCTTTTGATTATCCATTATAGTACCATATGAAATTGTCCCTCTCTATTCCCCTGTGGTAAAAAATAGCTATTATTACTCTACACTATTAGTTGAAAGAAATTTTATCATACTTTAATTTTTTTGAGGTGAGTAGGAAAATCATTAACAAACATCTGAAAGTATCATTCTCCTTCACCCAAATCCCTGCACTGTAAATTTGAATAGGCATTTGAATTTGAAATAAGATTAAAAGTAAATCAAGGTGTTTTTTAGAATTTACTCCATTGCTTTTATGGTCAACTTGAATATAGTATTGTAATTTTTTTTTTTGAGCCTACTTGACTTTTCCTTTTTTCCTATTTTTGTGTCTGTGTGTGTTGAACATTTATCAAATGATACCCATATAAGTTATAATGTAAATAATGATTTATGAGAATGGTTCCACTTGAAATCTGTGTCAAAAGCTTCATATGCAATTGATGGAAATGGAAACCTCTAATCCCTAATTAGCAAGTTCAAGTTCATAACTTGGAGATGAATTATATGATTAATGTCTTTACTGAAAAGAAGAAAAAAAAGCTAAGTATAATAAGCAAGTATAATACCACAGCATCTATATCTATCTTTCTAGATATAGATGATAATTAAACTTTGTGTGTGTGTGTGTGTGTGTGTGTGTGTGTGTGTGTGTGGTCAATGTCAAGATGCACCCAATTCATTTTAATTATATCGCAAATTTATATACGTATATATTACACATATACATACACAATTATAAAGAAAAACTTCTGTGATATAGAACAATCAGGTAAAGTAGAAACTGGAAGAATCCACCAACCAGCTCCTATGAGAGATTCTAAAATGAAAATTCCCAGAAATGGTTAAGCCAAATTGCAGAACTCCCAAGTGAAGGACAAATAATACAAGCAACCAGAAAAAAAAAACACACTCAAATTTTTGGAGAAATTGTCAGGATCACACAATATTTAGCAGCTCCCACATAAAGGAAGAGAATTCTTAGAATATAATAAACCAGGAGACAAAGGAGCTAGGATTATATCCACCCAGCAAAAACTGAGTACAATCCTTTAGGGGAAATAACAGATAGTTAATGAAATAGAGGACTCTTAAAGCATTCCAGATGAAAAGACCAGAAATTAGCAGAAAACTTGGCTTTCAAATATAGCATAAAGGTCAATATGAAAGAGAAATAACAAATGACTCAATAAGGTTAAACTATTTACATTCTTATATAGAAAGATGATACATCCTAAAATTTCTAAAAATCCTATCATCAGGTCAGTTAGAAAGATTGTATACAGACAGGAGAAATAGCTGTGAGTAGACTATGTTGAGAGGATCCTAAAAATGGATGATTGAGAAAGAGAGATTGAATGCAGAAGTGAAAGGGGAGAAAAAGAATAGGGAAAAAAATCTCACAAAAAAAGATGCATGATGAAACATTTTTACAGAGGAGCTGAAAATGGTAAGGGAAGTGGGCAACGTTTGAAGCTCACTCTCATATGAATGGGTTCAAAGAGAGAAGCACACACACACATACATACATACATACATACATACATACATACATACATACGTACACACACTCAATCATGTATAGAAATGTATGTCACCCAAGATAGAAGTAGGATGGGGAGAGGATAGATTAAAAGCATTGCTGAGAAGAGGAAGGGAAGATTAAAGGACACAGTGGTCAGAAGTAAAACAGAGCTTTAAGGAGAAACAGAGTTAAAAAGATGAGATGGATGAAGAGAAGAAAATAGAATGGAGGAAAATACTCAGTAATCATAACTGTGAATATTAATGGGATAAGGTCACTCATAAAATGGAAGTTGACAACAGAAAGGTTTAGAAACCACAATCCAACAATATGTTATTTACAAGGAATACATCTGAAACAGATACACATGAGTTAAAATAAGGGACTGGAGCAGAAAGTATTATTCCTCAACTGAAGTAAAAAAAAAAGCAGAAGTAGCAATAATGAAAGGAAATATAGTGAATTGTATAGAAGAAGAACTCTTTATCTGTCAAGACCTTTATCTGTCACATACATGTAACCATGAGTAAATCATTTTAACCACTGAGTGTCCTCCCATATAGATGAATAAAACCCAAGCCCTCTGTCTATGTATATTCCTAACTTCCCTAATAATGATAAGTTCTTAGGAGTTACATTTATCATCTTCCCATGTAGGAATGTAAACATTTGCTATAAAATAGACAGAACCAAGATGTCAGAGTAATGGCAGAGTCTTGCCCAAGCTCTCCCAAATTCCTTCTACATAACTTTAAAAGAACACCTCAGAACGAATTCTAGAGTGGCAGAACCACAAAAATGTAAAAGTGAAACAATAGTTCAGCTCGAGAAAACTTAGGAGGTCAGCAGGAAGGGGACTGGATAACTGATCAGAAGGAGATTAGAGGGAACCCTTACTGGCACTGGTTGCAGAACTCTGCTGGGTTGCCCATACACAATTGTGGGTCACAGTCCCAGGGCAAGAAAATATACTACAGCACCAGTGCTTGTAGCTCCAGGACAGCACATGAGCATATGCGGACACCTTCTCCCAACTAACTTTTATTCAACTCCCTTATTCCTGTAGGATCACAGTACCTTACCATACCATGCCTTTTGTGGCTTATCTTTCTCTACCTCTCTCCTCCACCAGAATAGGGAGTATCATCAGTACAGAACTTTCTCTCTTATCATCTGTCTATAAATTTGAAGAGTTACTCTGGAGGTACATGATATAACCTGGATAAATGATGAAACATTTCTAGCTCAAATGTAGCCATGCCACAAATGAACAACTCTCTCCATTTCAAAGGGATGTGTGGGTATGTAGGTTTATCATATGTAGGCTAGCACTAAAGATTCTCCAGATGCTGCCTGGTCCCTTCAAAGTTTGACGTGTTTTGACAATAGTGAGCACACATTGTGGTCAAGTTTGTTTTGCAAACCTTAAAGAATTATGTAATTAATTATTATCATACCTCCAAAGAGCAGACACACTTTTAATTTGACCTTTTCAAAATGTGTGTGACACTATCTTTGAACTAACTAAATTAACCAAAAATTTGTTTTCCTGTAGGAAAATAAACACCAAATCTTGTAGAAATATCATATTCCCTGCCTTCACATTGGTTCTTTGAGAGGGATTCTTCATCTTTTATCCCTATTACAAAATCATTATTGCTACAAGGAGCATGACACTTGAGCTCTTTCTTCCAAATATGGTACAGTATACATATTTGACTCAAAGAAACTTTAGCTTTCAAAGGCAGTTCATTACAATAACATGAATAGTAATGAATAGTAAACAACTATGGCTAAAAAAAAAAGGACAAAGAAAGTGAGATAATTTATAATACTCTTTTGGAAGAATAATTTTTAAAAGAGGGAAGAGTGATGAAATGAAAAGGGGAAAGGTCTTACAGCCAGAAAGCCAAGTTCAAGGCCCATCTGACATATGGACTGTGTGACTCTGAGCAAGTCATTTGATTCAGTTTTTCAAATTAGCTCCTTAAGAGTGTAAGTTGTAGAAAGTTGATCTTCATTGGTAGAGGAACTTCTCTGATACCAATGAAACCACAAGTCCCATCTCAATTATTAAGGGAATTAGAACAAGTAATGACAGAAAGAATAAAAATATAAAGTTACCCCTTCCACCTAGTGACTTTCCCCTTCATGGTTTTGACATATTGTGGTTCAGCATAAGAA
Organism: Phascolarctos cinereus; assembly: GCF_003287225.1. NCBI lineage: Eukaryota > Metazoa > Chordata > Mammalia > Diprotodontia > Phascolarctidae > Phascolarctos > Phascolarctos cinereus. Next base: position 161,572,555 of record NW_027556402.1, read on the forward strand.
ATTAAACGTGAATTTTTTGGGAGCTTTGAGGAAGCTGCAGATGACATGCGAAGGCCAACAGATGACACAGAAAAAGTTTAGAAACTCAGAAATGTATAAAATATGAGTGTAGTATTATATAAGATCAACCCAAATTTACAATAAAGTACTATAAACATCCCATAAAAGAAAAAGAAAAACAAATTAGACATCTTCTGTTGTATGAATGGGAGAACAAAAATTTTTATGTGGATTTTCCAGGTGATGGGGGTGCCATGCTCCCAACCCTCGCAATGTGGAGGAATAACTGTACGTTAGTATTCAGCACTTCCTTCTGTAGTTTACAATCTACATTTCCCACTTAAAAGTACACAAAACATATGCTAATATTTTTATTATTTATTTTCATTATTTATGTTGCCATTTGTGCTTATTAATTATTTAGAAATCAGGCCTCATATCTTCTATTATTAATGACACAATATCAGAATTGACAGTAAATAAATTCAAAGATATATAGATTTTAAAGATTGATAAGACTTTAGAGGTATTCCAGTCATTCACTCACAGATAATGAAACTATTATCTAGAAAACTTAAAATGTTCAAGGTAAGGATGAATACCATATGCTTTTTTGTTTGTTCTTTTGTTTCCTTTTGGATATGCCAAGATGTATTTCATTATCATTAGCAGATGCACTTTGAGTTGTTGTTGTTGTTGTTGTTGTTGTTATGGCAACAATAAGCATTCTGCACCAATCCATTTCTTGCCACTTGTAGCTTATGACAAAGAGCACGCATTTACTAGTTAATTAGATGGGACTAAGCATACAGATTGTGATTGGCCAACTCAGTAAAATGAAGTTCTACAGGAATGGGACCTAATATCCTGTGTAAGGCAGTTAGGTTTGCTATCTTCCATGGCCATGAATTTATGTGTGTATTTTTATATGATGATCTAAAATGTCATAAATTCCGTATATTACTGAGACCCTCAAAAATATCTGATAAAGTATCTCACTATTATTGTTGAAATGATGGAAAGATGAGGACTGTATGATAATGGAATCCAAGAGTATCATTAATAATTCACTATCAATTTGGAAGGAGTTCTCTAGGAGAATGACCAGGAATCCATGTACTCTTTATTGTGCTGTTTGACTTTTTTTTTCTTTTTTAATCAATTATTTAGACAAAAGCATAGAAACATACATATCAAAGATATGCATGACACAGATTTGCTGGGGAGGGGCAGAGTTCACATAGGATGATAGGATTAAAAAACAAACCTCAAAACAAATCCTTTGTGTGTATGTATGTGTATATTCATACTTGCATTAAAGAAAAGAAGTCAGCTTTGTAAGAACAAGATAAGGGAAGGAATTATTAATTGTTATTAATTCCAAAAAATATTCAGATATTTTAGTGCGCTGTATGCTTAATGCAGCATAAAGGAAGTTTCCAGGTATAAGGGACTAGCAGTTCCATTGTATACTGCTTTCCTTGGAAAATATCTGAAATGTTGTACTTCATTGAGGCCTCACAGTTTAGAAAGGACATTGATAACCAGGAAAGTATCAAAAAGAAAATAACTAGGATGATGAAGGGACATGACTCCTTGCCTCCTTAACATTGGTTGAAGAACCTGGAAATGTTTTGCATGGAGAAGACTCAATAGCAGGAGCAAAAGGTAGGTGTGGTAGCTTTTCCCCACTCTTTAAAGGGCTGTCATGTGGAAAAGGTATTATTCTTATTCTATTTGTCCCTAGAGGACACAACCAAGGGTAATGCAATAAGCACATAAGCAAAAATAGGCTTCCTTCTGGGGAAAAAAATCAAAATAATTAGAACTTTCCATATCTAAGAAGAATATACTGTCTTAGGAGGTTCCGGATGCCCTTTCATTGGAAGTCTTCAAGCAGAGTCTATGAGACCACTTTTGGATATATCATAGTTGATTTTCTCTTTCAGCACAGGTTAAACCAAGGGACTACTGGATAGGTTGCCAATTTCTAACAAAAAAAATTGTGATTCAAATAGTATTCAATTTTGTGAAAGTGAAAGTATTCTATCTGTACCAGATCTTAAATTGTATTATAAAGCAGCAATCATCAAAAATACTTGATACTGGCTAAGAAACAGAATGGTGGATCAGGTTAGGTACACAAGACACAGCAGTCAATGACTATACTAATCTACTGTTTGACAAATTCAAAAACTCTAGCCTCTGGGATAAGAATTCACTACTTGACAAAAACTGATAGGAAAACTGGGAAAGAGTATGGCAGAAACTAGGCATAGACCAAAATCTTACACCTTATACCCAGATAAGGTCAAAATGGGTACATGATTTAGACATAAAGGATGATACCATGAGCAAACTAGGAGAGCAAGGAATAGTTTACCTATCAGATCTATGTAGAAGGGAAGAATTCGTGATAAACAAGAGATAGAGAACATTATGAAATACAAAAAGGATAATTTTGATTACATCAAATTAAAAAGATTTTACACTCACAAAGTCTATGCAAGCAAGATTAGAAGAGAAGTAGAAAACTAGGGAAAAAATTTATAGCCAGGTTCTCTGAAAAAGTCCTTATTTCTAAAATATATAGAGGATTAAATCAAATTTATAAGAATACAAATCATTTCCCAAGTGATAAATGGTCAAAGGATATGAACAGGCAGTTTTCAGAGGAAGAAATGAAAGCTTCTATAGTTATACGAAAAAATGCTCTAAATCACAATTAATTAGAGAGATGCAAATCAAAATGACTCTGAAGCACCACATTGTACCTATCAGACAGGCTAATATGACAAAACAGAAAATGAAAAATGTTGGAGAAAATGTGGGAAAATTTGAACACTAATGCATTGTTGGTGGAACTGTGAATTGATCCAACCATTCTGGAGAGCAATTTGGAACTATATATCCAAAGGGCTATAAAAGTGTGCATACCCTTTGGTCCAGCTACTTTGATCAAACTACTGGGTCTATATCCCAAAGAAATCATAAAAAAGGGAAAAAGGGCCACATGTACAAAAATAGTTTGTATGGCAGCTCTTTTCATGGTGGCAAAGAATTGGAAATCAACTGGATGCCCATCAGTTGGGGAAAAGGTGAACAAACTGTGGTATATGAATGTAATAAAATACTGTTGTTCTATAAGAAATTATGTGCAAGCAGATTTCACCAAAAAAAAATGGAAACACTTATATGAACTGATGCTGAGTGAAGTGAGCAGATCCAGGAGAACACTGTACACAGTAACAACAAAAAAGTGCAATAACCACCTTTGATAGACTTACCGCATCTCAGCCAAACAACGATCTAAGACAATTCTAAAAGACTCATGATGGAAAATGTTATCCACACCCAAAGAAAGAACTATGGAGTCTGAATGCAGATCAAAACATAGTATGTCCTCTTTTTTTTCTTCCTCATGGTTTTTCCCTTTTATTCTGATTCTTTAATAATATAACTGACATGGAAATATGTTTGATATGATTGTACATCTATAGCCTATATCAAGTTGCATACTGTCTTGGGGAAGAGGGAAGGAAGGAAGGGAGAAAAAAATTGGAACTCAAAATCTTATAAAGTACATGTTGAAAACTAAAATAAATAAATACATACATAAATAAATAGAGCACAAAAAGAAATAGCATTCAATTTTGATAAGATTTGAAGGCTATTTCCTTAATCATGCAATGAAAAGATGAGCTTCAATGGTCTCTATAGTTCTTTCCACTTTGAGACTAAATTCATCATCACATATCCAAGTTGAATTTCACATTCATATCTTCTTGGGTATTCATGAACAAATTTGCTTCAAAAAATAATCTTACTCAATTGTTGCAGTAAATTCAGGAACTATAAACTTGCCTGGGACTATAAATGTGGTATAGGTTAATAAATATAACAAAAATATGCCCCAAATTAGTGAAGTCTTGGGTAGATGAATCAACAGCAATGAATACTTCTTCATAGAGCAATAAAACGTTTATGAATTTTGTTATTTATATCCTCCATCAACTAATTAAAATGTCTTCAGGGTAAGATATATAATAAAGGTTTTTAAGAGGGACAACATGGATAGAAATCCAATATTCTTCCTTTGAATGAATCTATATACTGAAATATTACCTAAAGCATTAGATTGATTAAGATTAAGAATATTAACAATCTATAGTATATTTAAACTCAAATTCTATCTACAAACAAATATAACTTATACTAGCCTAAATAAGGAAGGCTTTGTCTTATGATAGGATTGATTTTATTTATCTTTAGATCTTGGAGTTTACTTAAATGTTTTCTAGATTCTATCCACCTTTCATAATATGTGGTCACTAAAACAAGATATTAATTCACATTTGAAAGACATAAGATATCTTTTCCCAATGTTATTCATCATTTTAATACAATTTGTAGTACATAATAGACCTAAATATTTATAAGTAAATGAGAGGAAAATGTTCACCATGCAAGCTAAACAGAGAGAATAAATTATATAGTGTGGTCATACAGCCAATTATTTGATCCTGGCATAAAAAATTTTTTTCTCACTTCACACCTGTGAAGTTTGCTGATCTGAATCTGAATGCATGAAGACTATGCTACCAAAAAGTTCTTAACCTATGCATTGCCAAGATTCTTTTAAAAATGTTTTGTCACTATCTGTTTTTATTTTATAAACATTTCAAAGTTCTATTGGTTTTAATGATCCTTTTTGATAAAGTAATTTAAACACAATTTCAGTATAGCAATCGTATAGGTAAATATATTTATGTGAATATTATATTATGTATATGTATATATGTGATATTCTATCCTAGAAATGCCCCCCACACACACACACACAAATGCTGACACACATTTTTTTTTCCTGAGGGAAGAATCGTTTTTTACTATTTGTTCCCTGGGAAAGAAGAAGGAATATTTTGTGAGGACTTGACACACTAATTGCAGTAACCCTAAAAACTGTTATTCATTCAAAAGAACCTGTCAATAACTGGAGAGTAGTTTTACAGAAATTTGTCTAGACCAACATATAACACCATTATCAATATAAGCTCAAAATGGGTGTACAATCCCAAATTAAAAAGATCATTCTAGTAAAACTTATTAGAAAGCAGGATCAAATATCTTTCATAATTATATCTGAGGCAAACTATTAATAAATTAAAAACTAGAGGTCATAAAAACAAATGATTTAAATTATAACATTTTAAAAAATATTTTATTTGAATAAAATATGTGAATACAGAATCAGAGGAGTGGGAAATATTTGTAAAAACTAAATATAAATGATTGCTATCTAGTATAGATTATTACATATGTATATACATATATGTGTTTGTTTGTACATATGTTTTACACACATATAAAACAAAAATTTAGTCCAGATAGAAATATATTCCCTATAGATAAATCAAATTATATGAATAAGGATTTTCACAAAAGCACTTAGAATTATAAATATCCTCATGAAAAGAGAAACTAATATTAACAGAAATGCAAATTAAAAGCACTCTGAGGTTTAATGATATACCCTGCAAACTGATAAACATGAAAAAGTGAAACATTCAATACTGGAGGGGACATGTGAAGATTTCTCACTACATTGTTCATGGAGATGTGGAGTAATACAATTGTTCTGATTTTCAGATTGGAGACAAACAAGGAAACTATATTCTCCATAGCTTTTGGCCCAGGAATCCAACCACTGGGCAGATAACCTAATGTAAGCAAAGTCAGATGTTTAGGATTACTTTATATCAAAGTAGTAACAACAGTTGTCTTTGGGATAGCAATGGACTGGAAACAAAGTGTATGCCCATCAACTGGGTTATAGCTGAAAAGAAACAAAAAACCTATGATATATGAATGTAATATTGCTCTGAAAGAAATGACAACTAGTAGTTCAAAGAAGCAGAAAAATGCTTGTATGAACTGATGCAGTGCAAACAAATAAACTAATAAGAATATAACTAAACAAACAAATTCAGGAATAAGAGACTAACACATGTAGGCATATGTGCATATGTACCTGCATGTGCACACATATAATTACTACAACATTGTCAATTTAAAGATCAGTACAAAGAAGTTGAAACCTGAGTAAGGGAAAAACCATATAAAATCCAGTGAAAATGTAAGGAAACAGATCTTCTATCTAATGGCAAAAAACAGTGGGGATCTATTATGATATTAACAACAAATTAAAAGAAAGATATAGATAAGAAGACACTACATGTAATTTGCAATAGTTCTGAAATGACCTATTTTGGGAAGCTAATGATGCTAAAATATGGGAAATGGATTAGAATGTTGGATTATTACACTTTCTTATTGCAATTAAATATAAAGCTCTTGGCATAAGGAGGCAAAATAAAACAAATGCCCATAAAGCGTATCATTCAATAAACACTTAATCTCCTTTCCCAAAAAATGAGAAACCACATTCAAAGGCAATTCCAATTTAGAGCATAAAATTATTTACAAAATGGTATAAAGTAGATGACATTTATGTCCAATATTATCTCACAAAACTGGATCAAAAATGAGACAGATGATAGCCTGTTATGAAACTTAAGTAAGCTAAATATTCCCCATGATGAAATCAAAATATAGATGGAATATGGAATGGTTTTCAATACTCATATACTGATTTTGCTTTGTTTTGTTTTGTTTTGAGACTAGCTTTTCCTATCTCATACAGGCTGGAAGTTCAACAGTCTCTCATAGGTCCAATACACTATTATTTGGCACAGAAGCTCTGACCTGCTCCATTTTTTAACTAGGCCAATTGGACCCTCCTCAGCAAAACTGATGGTCCCCTAGTCATGGGGCTTAGGTGGGAATGTAACCCCCATTTTGCTCTGAGTATTAGAAACTGTTCCCCGTTTCATTTAAAGAGCAGAGTCACTTAGTTGTCTCATTTTCCTAAAACTTTTCCCACTTCTGTCTTTGTTTCTCTTTGAATATGTGCTACCCACAGCCTCTTTGGTAGTGCTGTATGGAACCATGACTGATTTCATGTATTTCAAAATTGGCTGATTAATTCTTTATTCATCAATATTTGTGATTTTAAAACAATCCTCTATTTCTTCCTAATTAGAGTCCTTTGTGCTTTTGTTGGCACATATTGATTATTGAGCGATTGTCTTCAGTCTTGTATTAACTGCCACCAGTGGTGGGGAACCTGCGGCCTCAGTGCCACGTGTGGCCCTCTAGCTTCTCAAGTGCAACCCTTTGACTGAATCCAAACTTCACAGAACAAATGCCCTTAATAGAAAGATTTGTTCTGTAAAACTTGGACTCAGTCAAAAGGCCTCACCCAAGGAACTAGAAGGCCACATGTGGCCTCAAGGCCTCAGGTTCTCCACCCTTGACCCCTTGTGGCATTTTAAGCCATGCAATTCTATTTTTTCTTTATATGAATGACATCTACTCTCTCAAAAATTACAGAACATGTGAGTCTTTCTCCTTTTTCTATCATGAACTATGAGGTGGATTGGTCACTCCTTTACAATATTGGTCTTGATAATTTCTGCTTCATCAAAAAATAGATTCCATGGGGGAAGTTCAGGGGAAGTACAGTTAGATATCAGTTCACATGAAAAATATCTGAGAGTTTTGGTGGGATTAAGCTCAATATAAGTGAATTGTGATATAGACAAAAAATCTAATTTGGTCTTGGAAAACAATAAGAGGCATGGGCTCAGGAATAAAGATTTCCTAGCTCTACTGTACTTTGGCTTGGTCAGAACACATTCCGAATAGTCTATTCAGTCTGGAGACACCAGTTCTGAAACAATACTGATGTTCTAGAGATGGCTCAAAGAAGAGAAAACAGCATAAAGAAAAACCTTGAATTCCTATTTTGAAGAATTGGTTTAAGGAATGGAATATTTTTAGTTTGGAAAACAGAAGAAGATAATGAGGCATGATATGTATATTCAACTTCTTTGAAGTGTTTTGTTGGTAATATAACACCTTAGATTTGTTCTCTGTGGCCCCAGTGGATAGAACTAGAGATCAATTACTAGACACCACAGATATAGATATCATTAACAAGGCACAATCCCATTATACAGAATAGCAACTATCCTTATATCTAATGTACTTCTATTAACGACAAAAGCAGAACAACTGTTAAATTCCAGACTTTTGAAATGATAATTCTGTTTTCCAAATGATGTAAAAATAATTCAAAAAACAGTTTAAGGAATACAAACATTCACCATGAAGTGGGGAAAAAACAAAACAAAACTTCAGAATTCATGTCAACCATGGAAGGAAGAGTAGAGGAAGCCATACGGTCTAGCTGTCCCAACACTTCTTTCCAAATAAATTTAAAGTAATACCTCAAATAAAATGCAGGAGCATCACAGTCAACAAAAGGTCAGAGTGAACATTTTTTAAGACCAAGACAGCTTAGAAGGTCAGAAGGAGAGGTCAATGACAATGGGGTATGGGCTGGCTCAGAGTGCACATGGTATAAACACCAGCTATGGGGCTTCACAGAGGTGACAACATCTTCAGTAGCTCTCAGTTCAGAAATGGTAAGGGGACTGGGAAACTTGTCAGAAAGACATTATAGGCAATCCCTGTCCTAGCACAGGGTACAGGACAGGGCATTGTTTAGCAACTTCATTGCTTGACAGGGCATTGTTTGACAAATCCATTCCCCAAGCCCAATTCTGGGTCAGCGTAACAAGACAGAGAGAATTTCTTTTTGTCACAAGAGAACAGGGACATTAAGGAGAAATAGTGCTTATATGAAAGGGATCAGGGGCCCTTCTTTGATATGGACCAGAATACAGACCAGAAGAGCAGTGACTACACTTCTCTCTGGATCACACCACCTCGGAAGCACTGAAAACTTGCAAACCCCTAAAACCATCTGTAAAAACAGCAGCTCAAAAAAGCCTAGAAGTTTGGAAAGCATGAGCCCAGCCAAACTTTAACATAAATTTCAAAGGCAAGGAATAGTTTGGAAAATGAATAAACAACAACAACAACAATAATAATAAAAAATAAGCTGACCATAAAAAGCTATTATGGTGACAGGGAAGATCAAGAAACAAACTGAAACGATGTCAAAACAGCTATAAGCAAAGCCAAAAGGGTGGAAAAAGTGAATTGGAAATAATCACAAGAAGAATTCCTAGAAGATTTATTTATTTTTTTAAATCAGAGTGGTAGAAGAAAAAAACTATTGGGAAAAGAAATGAGAGCAATTCAAGAAAACTATGAAAATACAATTAATAGTTTGGTAAACAAGCACAAAAATACTGGTGAAAACATCTTAAAAACAAAATTAGTCAAATGTCAAAAGTGGCACAAAACCTCACTGAAGAAAAGAACTGAGAATAATAGAATTGGCCAAATGGTTAAAGAGGCACAGAATTTTCTTTATGAAAATATAGCCTTAAAAAGCACAGTTGGCCAAATGGAAGAAGAGGTAGAAAAGATCATTGAAGAAAAAATAATTCCTTAAAATCTGGAATTTGACAAGTGGAATCTAATGACTGGATGAGTTAGCAAAAAACAAGAAAACAAAGTCAAAGGAATGAAAAAAAAGAAAAAAATTTGAAATATCTAATCAGAAAAAAACCAACAACAACAACTGACCAGGAAAATAGATCAAGGAGAGATAATTTAAGTATTATTGGACTATCTGAAAGCCATGATACAAAAAAGAGCCCCACTGTCACATTCTAAGAAAATATAAAGAAAAGCTGTCTCGATATCCTAGAACAAGAGGGTAAAATAGAAACTGAAAAAACCCACCAACCACCTCATAAGACAGATGCCAAAAAAAAAAGATTTAGAGCTTCAAAATTTTTCCCTCACTCCCTCCTAACCCCTTGCCCCAAGGTGGCAAGCAATAGATTATACATGTGAAATCATCTAAACATATTTCCACATTAGTCATGTTGTGAAAGAAGAAACAGAAAAAAAAGGAAAAGCCACGAAAAAAGTAAAAATAGTATGCTTAGACCTGCATTTGGACTCCACAGTCTTTTCTTTTTTCTTTCTTTCTTTTTTTTGGGGGGTTAGGCAATGGGGTTAAGTGACTTGCCCAAGGTCACATAGCTAGTAAGTGTTATGTGTCTGAGGCCGGATTTGAACTCAGGTCTTCCTGAATCCAGGGCCAGTGCTCTAGTCACTGTACCACCTAGCTGCCCCCATAGTCTTTTCTCTGGATGTGAATAGCATTTTCCACCATGAGCCTTTTGGAATTGTCTTGGATCATTGTACTGCTGAGAAGAATTAATTCTTTCATAGTTGATCATCACACAATGTTGTGGTTACTGTGTACAATGTTATCCTGGTTCTGCTCATTTCACTCAGCATCAGTTCATGTAAGTCTTTCCAAGTTTTTTTTTTCTGAAATTCTCCTCATCATTTCTTATAAAAGAATAGTATTCCATTACATTCATATACCACAACTTGTTCAGCGTTTCCTCAATTGATGGGTTTCCCCTCAATTTCCAATTCTTTGCCACCAGGAAAAAAAAAAGCTGCTACAAATATTTTTGTACATGTAGGTCTGTTTCCCTTTTTTAATGATCTCTTTGTAATACAGAAATTAGTGGTATTGTTACACCCACAGTTTGATTGCACAATGCAATCAAAATTAGAAGGGAAGCAGAAAGGTCGGAAACAATTTTTAAAACCAGTGTCTCTGATAAAAGCCTTATTTCTCAAATATGTAGAGAACTGAGTCAAATTAATAAGAATATATCAACCTGGGGCAGCTAGGTGGCATAGTGGATAGAGCACCAGCCCTGGAGTCAGGAGGACCTGAGTTCAAATCCAGGCCTCAGACATGTAACTCTTGCTAGCTGTGTGACCCTGGGCAAGTCACTTAACCCCATTGCCTAGCCAAAAACAAAAAAGAAAGAATATATAACCTACCAAGTCATAAATAGTTAAAGGATATGGACAAGCAATTTTCAGGTGAAGAAATCAAAGATATTTATAGTCGTATGAAAAAAATGCTCTAAATCACAATTAGAGAAATACAAATTAAAACAACTCTGAGGTACTACCTCACACCTATCAAATTGGCTATTATGACAGAGAGGGAAAATGACAAATGTTGGAGTAAATGAAGAAAAATTGGTACACTAACATTGCAGGTGGAATTGTGAACTGATCCAACCATTCTGGAGAGTAATTAGAAACTATGCCCAAAGGGAAATCAAACTGTGCATGCCCTCTGATCCAGGAATACCACTACTAGTTTTATATCACAGAGAGATTTTTTTAAAGGAGGATCTAGATGTAAAAACATATTTGTAGCAGCTATTTGGTGATGGCAAAGAATTGGAAATTGAAATTGGAAATTCCCCATCAATAGGGGAATAACTTAAAAAGTTGTGTTAGATGAACGCAATGGAAAAGTATTGTGCTATAAGAAATGATGAACAGGATGATTTTAGAAAAACATCTGGAAAGACTTATACAATTTGTTGCAAAATGAAGTGAGTAGAACCAGAACATTGTGCACAATAGCAGCAATATTGTACAATGATCAACTGTCAATAACTTAGTTCACAGCAATATAATCCAAGAAAATTCTAATCTACGTATGACAAAAAATGCTATACTTCCACAGAAAGCACTGACAGATTTGGAATGCAGATTAAAGCATACTATTTTGCACTTTATTTTTTTTTCTTTGTCCCCCTTTTTTGTCTGCGTCTTCTTTTAAAATGTGATTAATTTAGAAATATGCTTTACGTAACTTCACATGTATCACTTATTTCACATTGCTTCCTGTGTAAGAGAGGTGTGAGAGGAGTGAATGATAAAAATAATTTGTAACAATTTTTTAAATGAATGTTTAAAATAGTTTTTATGCATAATTGGGAAAAAATAAAATAGTATTTAAAAAACTATGGCACAGGCTAAGAAACAGAGCAGTAGATCTTTGAACAAATTTGGCACACAATATATGGTAGTGAATGATGATAGTGATCTAGTGTTTGAAATTGGTGGCAAGAATTCATCATGTGACAAAAATTTATATGAAAACTGGAATGCAATTTGGTAGAAATTGGTCATAAAATGATATACCACACCATATACCAATAAAATGTCAAAATGGGTACAAGATTCAGACATAAAGGATTATATCATAAGCAAAGTAGTATCACCTGATAAAGCTTTGCACATATTTACATGATGCAGAATTTAAACAAAACATTTTTTGGAATTCTTTTGGCTGAGCTTTCAAATTCGGTTTAGTTTCTGTACAAGGAAATTGACTTAGAATCCAAAACTATGTTTTGTAGCTTGACTTATTCTTCAGACTTATTTATCAACTCAGATGACTTTTGACTCTTAAAAATGAAATTTACCTTATAAGGACAAAAGAATGTATCCTAGACTCTAAAGTTATTTCCAAAAATGAAAGACGTTTTGATCAATGACAGCATTGTTGAGCTAAGTGTACAGCCTCCCAAGGTGCCTAGTTTGATGATAACCATAACTTGGATATCTGAAGTTCTTACATATTTTCTAAAACATGAATTCACTTTACATCACTCCTCATACACACACGGCAGGATTCATATAGCTCAAATGGACAGTTTTTTTTTTAAATTAGAAAGTTCTTATTCACCAGCTATCTGGATGGTCATAACCTGAATTGGACCTGGTCACGGGGATCCCAATGATTGTATAGCTCTGTATTTCTGACGCATTTATTTTAAAACTTATTAACATATTCATTCTTCTCCCAGTGCCCCCTTTGAAATCAATATCTATCATTTTCCAAGGTATTTTTAGCTTTTTTTTATTGCCTAATTCAAAAGAGAATGAATTGGAAATTTTGCAGGGGGATGAGGGATGGGAATAAACTATAGCTGCCTTAATAAAGGCTATGTTAAAACTTAGAATTCTAAAGAAGCCCTAAGGAGTCAAAGGTGAGCAAAAGCTATATGGATTCATAAATCCTTAAAAAATGCAGAGGTGATATTCATTGAACATAAAATCAGCTTTGAATGCCTCTAAATTGAATGGTATCTGCAAGTAGTAGACAACATATTTATCCCTTTGGTAAACATAGATATAAGGGGGCAACACGTTTTCTCTCTTTTTGATGTCCTTTGATAATACTAGAATAATGATTGCATTTTGGTTCATCTGACATTGATTTCACATTTGTTCTTTACACTGTTCTGTTCTTTAGAAGTCATTCTTAGGTCTTAAATGTTGTTTCTCTTTTGGGATAATAGATCTGTTAATTTATTCTTTTACCCTATTGGGACTTGAAAGGGAGATGAGGAAAGGAATGGTCTCATCTGGTTCTCTGAAACACATGCTACATTAAAATCAATATCACAGAGAGATCCTGAGACTTCATTTGACCATGAAAACAAATAGCATGGCCATTATACTACAATCATTAAAAGTATCTGCCAAGAGGTTTTTTTGTAACTCATTTCTTCAGTGGTTGGAGTTTATAGGAGTCACTCTTATCAAAAGGCACTTATGTAGTTGAGAAAATTGATTTGTTTTGTTTGATTTTTTATTGCAGTATTCATAAGCCTATATATGTGAGGGAATTGACTTAATACAAGGAAACAACTCAGAAATTGTTTTAAGGCTATTATGTGTTAATATTTATATTCCAAATATGATCAGAAAAAATAAAATTAACTCCTTTAAATGCTGGAAGCTTCCTTGATAGCTATGTGAATACCTAAATTTAGGAGAGGAGCCCATATTACTAAAATAAGAGAGATACCTGTGGAGAGGCTTTTTAAGGTTCAGATGAAATATCATAGGACTTCAGTATTGGTGCTTTATTCCCTTTGAGTGTAAGATCTAAACTTCTTGCCTGGTTGTGCTGACTGGATCCTGGCTTTCAGGACTGGAAGGTTTTTGTTTATTTGTTTGTTTTTCCTGAATTCTGATAGCAATGGACTAGTCACTTATTTCCAGAAATAAAGATACACTCAGTAGGAGAAGTGGACTTGAACAAGGGATCACAAGTGGTGCATTCTGTTTCAAGTAACAAAGGTACCCATATAGGAAGGTGAATATGCAGGGAATACCTATAGCCTGTTATACAGGGAAATGGCAACCCATACCTCTAATACTGCAAAGTTTTGGCTGTATTATTCTAATCTCATCATGCAACTGTTACCTGATGGCTCTGTTCCCATAATTCCATCCAGCATTATATTTCGACTGCTCAATGCTGGGCATCTCTGTTGCTCCCTTTTCTAGGTAGTCTCATACGTAGCTTTTTCATCTACCTCTATCTGTTGAGAAATGCAGTCCAGAAAAGTCTGTTTCACTTTCAATGTGCTAAAAGGAGGTCTACAGATCTTTCAGCCTAATCTGTCAACATGCTGGTATGCCTCAGCTATTGTTCTCAGATGAAGTATTACCTTCTCCTTAATTATAAACTTGTACTCTTTTGAGGTTCACTCAATCAAAATTCTGGTAGCAACTGTCTACTAAACACCAGGAAACTCCCCATCTTTTCTTTATGAGTTCATTTCCTGCCTCACTGCTTTTCTTTCCTTTTCAACTTTTGTCTTTGTACCACAGAACTACAACTTACACATCAACACTCTCTCAAACATCCTAACCTCCAAAATTCCAATTTTCTCATTTCCCATGAACTACTTCTCCAACCCACCCCACCTATATCTATCTATCTATCTATCTATCTATCTATCTATCTATCTATCTATCTATCTATCTATCTATCTAAATACCATACCCCTGATCATGCCATCACCTATAAACAGATCAGTTCTATGTTCACAAACTCTGAACATTCTTTTATTTGATATCAATCTCTTGTTATTCAACCTCTTCCTCTGTCTTATAACCTCAAAACCTACTTTCATCTTCATCATGACCCGCATTCCCTCAAGCTCTTTCATTAGCTACACTCTACTCTCTTCCCATCTTGATGCCTTGTTGAACCATTTCAACCCTCTTTTCTTCTCTTAAGTCTCTCCCAAACATACTATTGGCTATCTTGCCTTGCTATAGCCTTGGATTACTTTTATCAATTACTTTATTTTTCCTACACAGGTACTGATGGTCAAAACTTGAGAAAAACACAAAAGTATACTGACTGAGGCTATTACAGATTGATATTACATAATCTTAACTAGGACCTCACTGTGTAAAGGCAATCCTTTTCTACCTCCATAAATTACTAACCATCCTATTCATAACAGTGGCTGTTCCAAACCTTTTTTATCTTTCCTTAGACTTTTTTATTTTGCTTTTTGGTGAGGCAATTGGGGTTAAGTGACTTGCCCAGGGCCACACAACAAGTAAGTGTCATGTGTCTGAGACTGGATTTGAACTCATGTCCTCCTGACTTCAAGGACAGAGCTCTATCCACTGCACCACCTAGCTGCCCCTCTTTAGACTTCTAATAGCTGCCCATACCTCTACCCTCTCAGTTGAGAACTAAGCCTCATATTTCACAGAAAAAAAATGAGACTATTCATTGAGGTCCTTTTTCTCCTGTCCTCCTTACCTTGCATCATTCAGATGTCTTCTCTTACTATCTCTTCCTTTACCTGTCTCACATAAAAAAGCAATCATTATTACCAAGGCAATAGGCTGTATTCTATTCCAGCTTCTCCAGCAAATTGTCTTATCACTACCACATTCTCTCTTAACTTTGATATCTCTCTCTTACTGGCTTCATTCCTACTGCCTATAACTTGATGATGTCTCCTTCATCCTCAAAACATACCACCCCCCCAAAAAAAGACAAGAACAAAAAACCTCACTTGTTCCATTCAACCCCACTATCATACCACATTTCTCCTCCCTTTTCCAGCTAAAACCTTTTAGGAGGCCATTTAAAATTGATTCCTCCACTTTCTTTCCTTTCACTCTCTTCTTAAGTCAACAGTCTGCTTTCCATCCTCATCAATCAACTGAAAATGTTCTCTGTAAATTGACCAATGAACTCTTAATTACCAGGTCTAATGGTCTTTTCTTAATCTTTATCCTTCTTGTCCCTATCTATGGTTTCTGACTTGGATTATCTCCCCCTGTTCCTTGAAATTATTTTCTCTCTAGATTTTCCTGATGCTACTCTCCTGATTCTTTTCCAATCTGTGTACTCCTTGTGTTTCATCCAGATCTCATACTATAGTGGTATGTGTCCCCTTGGCTCTGCCTCTATTTTCTGTTTATACTATTTCACTCTACACTATCACACTGCACATATCACCTTTATGCTGATGATTCTTAATTCTACTTATCCAGCCCAATGTTTGAATTTCAGTTTTGCATCTCCAGATGCCTAATCGACATCTTGAACTTTATGTCCTTTTGATGTCTTAAACTCAACATGTACTAAATTGAACTCATCTTTTCCTAAAAACTTCCCTTCTTATCAACTTTCCCATTACTGTTAGAGACACCAAAATCCCTCCTAGTCACCAAAGTCCATATCCTATATATTATCCTCAATTCCTGAATTTCTCTCTCTGCATATATCCAATCTTTTGCCAAGTTCTGTCAATTATAACTTTGTAAGATCTCTCACAAATACTTCTCCCTCTGGCACTGCTGCCATATTTGTTCAAGATCTCATCACCTCATTCTTGGCCTATTACAATAGGCTACTGGTTGATTTCTCTGCCTTCAGTCTCTCCAATTCTAGTCCATATTTTATTCAGCTTTTAAAGTGATATTTCTTTTTAAATATTTTGTTTTTTGAAATTACATGTAAAATTTTTAATATTTGTTTTCTACAATTTTAAGTTTTACATTCTCTTTTCTCTCCCTACTCCTCCCTCCTCCCTGAGAAGACAAGAAACTTGATATAGATTATACATATGTAGTCATGTAAAACATAGTTCCATATTAGCAATATTGTGAAAGAAAACACAAAGCAAAAGAGAGAGAGAGAGAGAGAGAGAGAGAGAGAGAGAGAGAGAGAGAGAGAGAGAGAGAGAGAGAGAGAGAGAACACCCAAGAAAAATAAAGTTTAAAAAAATATGCTTTGATCTGTAGTCATAATCTGGCAGTTCTTTCTTTGGAGGTAGATAGCATTTTTGATCATTAGAACTTTGGAATTTTCTTACATCATTGCATTACAGGGAACTGCTAAGTCATTAACATTTGATCACTGTAAAATTTTGCTGTTACTTTGTATAATGTCCTTCAGGTTGTAGTCACTTCATTTTGCAAAAGTTCATATAAGTATTCCAGATTTTTCTAAAACCTTCCTACTCATTATTTCTTATAGCATAATAGTTTTTTGTTACCTTCATATACCACAACTTATTCAACCATCCTCCAATTGATGGAAATATCTTCAGTCTCCAATTCTTTGCCACCACCAAAAGATCTGTTATAAATATTTTTGATTATGCACTGTTTTATAGCCCTTAAGACTTATAGGTCCTATTTCTATTTCTTAGACCTTTTTGGGATACAGACCTTGTAGGGGATTGTGGGTCAAAAGGTATGCACAATTGTATAACCTTTTGGGCACAGTTCCAGATATATATGAGAAATGAGGTTTCTATCGAAGTTACTTGCTGTAAAATTATTTCCCCATTTTTCTACTTTTATTCTAATCATGGCTGCATTTTGCAAAAACTTTTTAATTTATTATAATTAAAATTATCCATTTTACTTCTGATAAAGCTCTCTAATTCTTATTTTATCACAAAATTTCCCCTTATTCATAGATGTGACAGTTAAGATATTCCATGCTGCTCTAATTTCTTCATGCTATCTTCATTTATGTTTAAATCATATATCTATTTTTGGTATATAGTGTGAGATGTTAGTCTAAACCTAGTTTCTACAAAGCTGCTTTCAAGTTTTCTCAACAGTTATTGTCAAGTTCCTCAGTCCCAAATGTTGGATCTTTGTATTTGTCAAACATTTGATTGCTATGGTCATTTGCTACTGTGTGTTGTGTACATAATCTATTCCACTGATCCATCTCTCTATTTCTTATCCAGTACCAGATTTTTTAGATGATTAGCACTGTGGAATACATTTTGAGATCTGGTAGAGCTCGGTCACTTTCATTTACATTTTTTTTATGGATTCCCTTAATATTCTTGACCATGTGTTCTTCAAGAAGAATTTTATTATTGCTAGCTCTATAAAATACATTTTTAGTAGTTTGATGGGTATGGCACTGAGTAACTAAATAAATTTAGGTAGAATTGTCATTTGTATTGTATCAGCTTACTCATGAGTAATTAATATTTCTCCAGTTTTTTAGTTCTGACTTTAATTGCATGAAATGTTTTGTAATTATGTTCACACAGTTCCTGGGTTTGTCTTGGCAGGTTGACTCTCAAGTATTTTATATTGTCTATAGCTATCTGAAATGTATTTTATTTACATCTTTTTGCATTGATTTTCATTTGAGGAATTTGTCCATAGTTTTTTTCTCTGTTTTTGATATTCCTGGTTTAGGTATCAACTTCATATTTGTGCCATAAAGGGAATTTGGTCAGATTCCTTCTTTGCCCATTTTTCCAAATAGTTCATATATTATTGGATAATTGTTCTGTAAATGTTTGGTAAAATTCACTCATAAATCCATGTGTTCTAGGTATTTTTTTGTATGGAACTCATTGATGGCTTGTTTTTTTTTTGTTTGTTTGTTTTCTAAAACAAGGTTATCTAGGTATTCTATTTCATCTTCCATTAATCTCGGCAATTTATATCTCTGTTAAAATCCATCCGTTTCACTTGGATTGTAAGATTTGTTGGTATATAAATAAGCAAAAAAGCTTCTAGTAATTACTTTATTTTTCTTCTCATTTTTAGAGAATTTATCCTTCTCATTTGATACTTGTATTTTTTAGCCAAACAGATGGTTTATCTATTTTTTCATAAAGCCAACTCCTAGTTTTATTTATTAGTTCAATGGTTTCATTATTTTCAATTTTATTAATCTGTCTTTTGATTTTCAGAATTTTAGATTTGGTGTTTAATTTGGGATTTTTAATTTGTTATTTTTCTTATTTTTTAAGTTGAACACCCTATTTTTTTTTATCACAATGCTGTCTTTTTCTATTTTATTGATGTAAGTGTTTAGATATATAAATTCTCCCCAAAGTACTGCTTTGGCTTCATCTCATAAATTCTGCAAAACTGATATTTCTAAAGCTGAAGTCTGACCATGGCATACCCCTATACAATAAACTTCAGTGGCTCCATATAACTTCCACAATCATGCATAAAATTCTGTTTTTGGTGTTCAGAGTACATCATAACCTCCACTCCCCTTTCAGTCTTTTTACACATTGTACTCCACCATCACCCTGTAAAGTACTGTGGAATCAAGTGACTCTGGCTTCCTTGCTGGTTTTTGAGCAAACCCTTCAATCTATCAGTTTTGGGGCATTTATACTCGCAGTTCACCATGCCTATAATTATCTTCTCTTGGCTCCCCTGGGTTTCTAATCCAAAAATCTAACTCTAAAAAAATCTTTCCAGAATTTCCTTAATTCTGGTGCCATTTGCCTCTTGATACTCAGATATATATGCATACACACATATGTATGCACAATACATATATATATATATATATATATATAATATATATATATATATATGTACCATATATATATTATATATATGTATGTATACACACATGTGTGTGTGTGCATGTGTTACTTTACAGGTTGTTAATAAATAGTATAATTCCTATTTCTTACTAGCTACTGAGAAAATTGTGGGAATTGAGTGAACCAAACTGACTCCATCTTGTGACTCAATTCTGGATCTAGCTCATTTTCCTTTCTATTTGATTATATATCTAGTTCAATTTCTGTTTTGTGTGAAAATTTTGTTCAACTACAGAAATTGTGAGAAAACTACATTGAATTGTTTTAACCTAGCTCTGCATGACTGGGAAGCTGGACCATCTCTACATCTTGATGCTGATCAAAAACTCAGTCAGATCTGAAGGTTGATGTAAGGAGTTTTCTCACAGTTGTATATTGCAAGCTACTGATATGTCATATCTGAAAACTGTCCTGTCTTGGTCAATCAGTTACTGTTTCCTTTTTTCCTTTGATTGAATACAGACACTTGTGTGGGAAGGGATAGGGCAGGGAACAATTCTTTTTGTGATTTCAGGGAACTGCACCTGTTTACTCTCCTCCCAACTCAGAAAGTCCCTAATCTTTCATTCAGTTAGAAATGAGATTACCTAATTATACAATCTGTTTTGTATCCTGCTAATTGTTTTCTTTAAATGCATAAAATCTGTCTCCCCCTGTATTACAGTGCCAAGCTGAGGAGGCCTGGTTCCAATTTGTTATGCAATTGGCATGCATTGCTTAATAAATCAATGTGCTCAGAAGATCGTACCTTTGTTTCCTCAGTCATTTCAAATTTCACCCATCATACTTACATTATAGAATCATAAACTTAAGCTGCAAAACTTTTTTTTTTTAAGGTGGGAGATTTGTTTTGCTTTTACTAATTCCCAATACATCCTTATAATCTCATTGGTATGAGTATTCTCCCACAACATCTATAAATATAATCTATACTTTCTCATCCACTGCCACAGATTTTCATAAATCCTTTGTATATAATCTACCAGATGACCTGGAGCCTTTCTCAAGGTTTTTTTTTTTTTAATATTTCTATTAATAACAGGGTAGAACACTGGCCATCTATATATTTTACTCTCAATGCATGACAATTCCAGCTCCCATTGGAGCCAGTTAACATCCCTGATAAATACTTGTTTTAAAAGAAAACAAACAAACAAACATGAGGCACTGGTGAAGTAAGAAATTTGACATTATTTGGAAGCCCTTCAAAATTCCCTAAAAACAATTCAAACTCTTTTCTTCTTCCTATTTAGTTCTGGTCCTGGTTCCCTCTCTTTCTTTAGCACTTATTCTTCAAAAGAATATCTTCTTGATGATTGTCTCTCATATTCTTCTTTTAGGGAAAGAAAGAAATGCTTTTCAAATATGTCTCCTACATACCTCCAAAGTCCTCTGTATCTTCATGTAATCTTTCTTCTTTCTCACACCAGAAGAATAAGCCTTTCTAAGTCAAATCACTCTACCTTTGCAAAAGATTCTATTTCCTTTTAATTCTTCTAGTATTTTAGTCAATTAATTGTTCCATTTTTTCCTCCATAAAAAAAATACTCTCTATGTATAATTACTTTTTCCCAATCACATGCATAGACATATAAGTCCCGTTTATCCTTATAAATGTTTCCTCAGATCTTGGAATTGCTTATGGTCAGAGTCACATTTATCTTCTCAACATTCAAATCATCACTTTGCCACTTAATTTCTGACTTTGCACAAATTTCTTCATCTCTGTGGGCCAAAATTTCCTTATGTTTAAAATGAGTCATCTGAATTTGATGATCTCTAAAGGACATTTCACCTTTAAATATATATGCTCCTTTCACTTTTCTCATGCCTTTCTTTCTACTTTCCTAATCTCAGTCTGTAGAAATCTTGTCTATTTGCAATGGCATAGTTGAAATATATGAAGCATTACAGCTTTTACTCCAGTCAAAGGTGATCAATTTCTCTTCTGAACTGTTAAGAAATTTGGAGCTCCTTTAAAGACATTCTAATATAATTATTTGTGGGAGGCGGAGCCAAGATAGCAGAGTGAAAGCAGTGACTTTCAAATACAAGACTCAAGTGGAACATGAAGAGGTATACAGTAAAGAGAAATCAGAAGAAACTTATTAAGGTTGAACTATTTACATTCCTCCATGGAAAAATGACATTTATAACTCATGAGACCTTTGTCAGTATTAGCATAGTTAGAGGGAAAAAATTATATGTTTGTATATATAGATATAGGTAGATAGATAGATAGATAGATAGATACATGCATACATACATACAGGGCACAGGATAAGTTGAAGATGAAGGGGTCATATCTGGAGGATAAAATTAAGGGGTGAGAGAGGATTATACTGGGAGAAGGAGAAAGGGAGAAGTAGAATGGGGTAAATTATCTCACAAAAAAAAAAACAAAATAGAAAAGGCTCTTACAGTGGAGAGGAAACAGGGGAAGGTGATAGGGAATGAATCAATCCTATTCTCATAGGATTTGGCTTAAGAGGGAATAGTGTACACATTCAATTGGGTGTGGAAATCTGTCTTAGCCTACAGGAAAATAGGGGGAGAAGGGGACAAGACAGAAGGGGAATGATAGAGAGGAGGGCAAATTGGGAAAGGATGTAATCAGAAGCAAACAGTTCTGAGGAGGCACAGGGTCAAAAGAAAGAATAGAATAAATGGGGAGGGTGGGATAGGATTCAGGGAAATAGAGTCAGTTTTTCACAACATGAGTACTATGGAAGTGTTTTGCATAACTGCATATGTATAACCTATATTGAGTTGCTTGCCTTTTCAATGAAGGTGGATGGGGAGGGAGGAAGGGAGAAAATTTGGAACCCAAAGTTTTAAAAACACATGTTTAAAAAAAATGTTTTGACATGCAACTGGTAAATAAGAAATATAAGAAATGGAGTACAGAAATCTATGCTGCCCTACATGAAAATAGAAGGGGAAGGGGATAAAAGATGAGGGGGAGAGATAAAAGGAAGGGAAAACTAGGGAAAGGGATATTCAGAATGCCTGCCAACTTGGGGTGGGGAGAGGGGCAAGTTAGGGTGAACATTTGGAACTCAAAATCTTATAGAAGTGAATGTTGAAAACTAAAAATAATTAAATTTAATAAAAAAAATTAGTTATTATTTTTGGGCATGTCTTATTTTTCCTAGTGTAGCAGAACCTCCTAGAGGGAAGCTTGTTAATAACTCAGCTTTCATCTTGAATTCCATATGAATGTTGCCTGTAGAACTCATCTTTTCACTTCTTGGTCTTTCTGTTTGTCTTATTGGAAGATTGATGACCCCAAACCTTCAATGTATGTTTCTTCCACTGCAGAGCATTGTATATTTGTCCAGCTTTTCCCATGAATTTGGCAGAATTTGGCACACATATGATTTTGTGTCTTGTGGCTGACCTGATATTTTAAAAATAAATTTCTAAAGCAAAATCAAGTTTTCCAATTAGTTGCTAACTTGCCTGGTCACCATGCCCTAGGTGAGAATAGCATGAATTGTCCCAATTGGCATAAAGTTACAACATGTTGCCAAAATCCACTTGTTTTCATTATATGGGGTTATTCATAATAAAGAGAGTTAATGCCCCATGTAATACAATTAATAAAAATGGACAAATGCAATGCCATCAGCCACAGTTGAGTGGGCACTGAAGTATCTGAAGACCCAAAGGGAACACTTAAAAAAACTGTTCCCATTCTTCATTAAATTCAGGTCAAAATATTTCACTTGATCTTGTTCTATGCCCACATTTGTTTTGGAGTGGGTTGTAAGGTCCCAATGTGCAGATAACCTTATAATTTACAATGCACTTTCAATTGTGCATTCTAAACAGTTTCTTTGATTTATAAGCAGAATTTGCCACTGGTCTAAGTTACCAATCTAGATTTGTATCATGTGGCTTCAAATGATGGTACATATCTGGATCAAAGCATATATATATTTTGGTAACATTCTTGGCATAGTTCCAATTTGCTTTCTAGAATGGCTGGAACAATTACTAGGTCCGCTAACTGTGCACTTATTTTACCACATCCCCTTCAACATATTTGTAATTTTTTTTTTTTGCCATCTTTGCCAATCTTAAGGTTGTGGGGTGGAAACTTTTATCAGTGGCTTTAATTATAATACACAGGATTTATAGGAGTAATTAAAGGAACTTAAAAGTTGCTTTAATTATAATTTATCTGAATATTAGCGATTCAGATATGTTTCATATGTTTGCTGATAGCTTGTGTTTTTTCCCTTGATAACTGCCTATTAGATAGAAACAGGCAGTTTTCAGAAGAAATCCAAGCCTTCAGTAGTCATACAAAGTGTTTTAACTTACTATTGATCAGACAAAAACAAATTAAAATAACTCTGAGGTACCACCTCACAATTATCAAATTGACTAACATGACAGAAAAGGAACATGGCAAATGCTACAGGGGATGCGGAAACTAGGTACAACAGTGCATTGGTAGTGGAGTTTTGAACTGGTCTGATCATTCTGGAGAATTATTTGGAAATAATCCCAAAGGGCAATAAAACTTTGCTACTCTTTGACCCAGCAATACCACTACTAGGTCTGTATTGCTAAGAAATCAAAGAAAAAGGGAAAAAAAATTCTACATATACAAAAATATGTGTGGCACCTCTTTTGGTGGTGGAAAAGAATTTAAATTTGAGAGGATGCCTACTAATTGGGGATTAGCTTGTTTTGTTTTGTTTTTTTTGGTGACATTCTTTTTTTTTTAATTGGCAGTAATTTTAGATTTTCAGAGGGAAACTTTACATTGGTAAGTTAGAAAGCAGCATAGGTTGGAAAGAGATCCCTCGACTAGGAAGCAGGAGCCTAGGAACTGGTTCCAGCTCTGACCCTGCCTAGTTCCCCACCCATCCAAACTAAAACAAGGTAATTAGATTAGATGATCTTTAAAGTTTCTCCCATCCCTGCTACTCTGTGATTCTATACTTGTAGTCTTAATGGTACATTCAGACTGGTTCTCCCCATCCAACAAGATATGGTGCAAAAATGGACTCCATTTCCTGTTTAAAAGTGAATTCTCACTTGGTTTTTCCTTTGGGGGAAAGTTAGGAATGAACCAGGAAAGTGAGGAAAAGGAAAAATTGATATCCCACATTCATCCTTAGAAGGTTTCCTAGTGTGATATCACCCTAAGTTCCCATCCATAGACATCATAATAATTATGCCAATTTTTGCCAGACTTGTAGTTTCAATGGTGTTAGTAATTCTCAGTGAGGCAACTCTTTTTCCCAGTGCAAAGCAATACCTGCTCTGCAGCTTAGTCTTTTTTTTTTTTTAAGGCAATTGGAATTAAGTGACTTGTCCAGGGTCACAGAGCTAGTAAGTGTCAAGTATTTGGTCTGAGGCTGGATTTGAAATCAGGTCCTCCTGACTTCAGGGCCAGTGCTTTATGCACTGCACCACCTAGATGCCCCTCTTCAACTTACTGTTATAGAGTTGGTGGGGGGCATTAAGCACCCGCCTGCATTTCAGACATGGTATTTGAACTTATCTTCCTAATTATGACTCTATCTACCCAATATACTATCTTGTGTTTCAAATGAAATGGAAAGAAAAAAAAAGAAAGGAAGGAAGAAAGGAAATGTTACAAGGTAGAATCTAAGCCTCCATTTTAATTTTTAAGGAAGTATTTTCTTCAGTGAGCTTTTGGACTTCCTTTTCCACTTGGCCAATTCTGCTTTTTAAGGCATTCTTCTCCTTGTTGGCTTTTTGGACCTCTTTGCCATTTGGGTTAGGTTATTTTTTAAGGTTATTTTCTTCAGTATTTTTTGGGTCTCCTTTAGCAAGATGTTGACTAGTTTTTCATGATTTCCTTGCATCACTCTCATTTATCTTTCCAATTTTTCCTCTATTTCTCTTACTTGCTTCTCAAAATCCTTTTTGAACTCATCCATGGCCTGGGACTGATTCATACTTTTCTTGGAGGCTTTGGATGTAGGAGCTTTGACATTGTTGTTTTCTTCTGGTTTTATGTTTTGATCTTCTTTGTCACCAAAATAAAATTCTATGATCTGACTTTTTTGTGCTGTTTGCTCATGATCCCAGCCACTTACTTGACTATTACACTCTTTGTAAAGGTAGGGTTCTGCTTCTAGTGTGGAGAATGTACTGTCCCAAGCTTCAGGGGTTTTGTGAAGCTGTTTTCAGAGATACTTCTAGGGATCTGTAAATTTTCCATTCTTCCAAGGTGGTATGATCAAGGGAGTGGTGATTACTCCTTTCCTGGCCTGTGCTCTGGTCTATGACTGACCATAAGCACTCTTCCTTGGAACTGTGAGGAGTATTCCCTCTGCACCATGGCCACAAGCTCCACCACACCAACATTCCTCTTCACTCCAAGACTGCCACCCAGAACTGTGACCCAGATCCACGCACGGATAAAGCAAGAAAATCCTGCCTCAGCACCAGCAAAGAGATCCCTGCAATCTCCTTCTGATCAGTCACTTGATCACCCCTCCATCTGTTGACCAAGAACTCCAGAAGTAGCAGCCACCCCGGGACTGGGGTGGATTGAGCTCCTTTCTCACCAAGGTCTGACAAACCTTCCCCACTGACCTTCTAAGTTATCTTTGGTTTTTGTGGGTTGAGAAGTCTGGAAACTGCCACGGCTTCCCTTGATTCAGTCACAGGAGGCCTGCTCTGGTTTCTCTGAGGCCTGGTCTTTGCCTGTAAGGTACACACTGAACTGTACTCCTCTCCTAGCTAGGCACAACAGACCTTTCCATTCAAACACCCAGGTTGTCTTGGGATGGAAATTTGTTTCACTCTGTCTTTCTGTGGGTTCTGCTGCTCTAGAATTTGTTTAGAATAATTTCTATAGGTATTTGGAGGATTTGGGGGGGGAGCTCAAGCAAGTCACTGCTTTTACTCTGCCATCTTGGCTCTGCCCCCTAAATTGGGGATTAGTTGAACAACTGTGGTATATAATTGTGATGGAATATTATTGTTATAAAAGAAATGACAAAAGAAACCCCCATCCCATTCCAATTAATCAAAATCCTCATGTCTTCAATCCTATTAGTGTCTGTTACTATCCCCAAAGAGTTTGATAGGATGGAAAAATTGCTTCTTTTTTTTAACCAGTGTACCTCAAATCTAACATGTTACTCCAATAGTTTTCACATTCTTTTTCCCCATTTTACTCTTGGTTTCATTATTCTAACCTCTAAACTTACAAAAATGCTCTTCCCCCTAAAGAACTTTTAAAAAGTTGTTTTAGCTATTCTTTTTTAAGCACAATTTTAGTCTAGACAAGCCAATGAATAGAGAAATTTTTCTTCAGTTATTTTATCTCATGCTCTAGTGAGGAGACCAACATGCATTTTTGAAATATATAGATGTTCATTGGTTTTTTGAAAGAATCAAAACATAATATGGTATCTGCAGATGACAGAATAAAAATAATTATAGCTAACATTTATATAGCATGATAAATTTTATAAAATGCTTTTCCTGTGTTATGTCATTTGATCCCCAGAACAACTCTGGGAGGTAGGCACTATCATCATCTTTACTTTAGATATAAGGAAATTAAGGCTAATGGCTAACTATCTAGCCTGAGGTCATGCAGGTAGTAAATGTTTCTGAAGAATTCAAATTCTGGTCCAGCTTACTATCAATACAGTATTCTACCTACTGTGTCAACTGTCTACCAAAGAAACAATCCCTTTTATTTTCTTATAAATTTCAAAACTCAGTTTTCTGTAGCTGGCAGTTGCTCATACAAATGCTAAATTTTTTCATTTCATTGAAGCTTTATCTTGCTTTCTAGCCTTCATGTTATATTGCTGTAATGCAAACAGTAGTCACAATTGACACTTTTATGTCAGATCACCTTTTGCAGAAATCCAACTTCCAACAATACAACAATTCCTTTCTTCTCCATCTTTCTTCCCTCCTTTTGATCAACACTGACTGGTTCTTTCTATCTTGTGTCATCAGTGCATTACTACATTCTTCAGAATGATAGGTAGTAATTGCATGGGCTAGACAGAAAGAAATTGTCATACTAGATAACAGGAACATTATTAGCAAAGTTATGTGGATAAAAAACAGTACAGTTCAAAGTATTGTGAAAATAGTAGTATTATTTAAGTCTAAAATAGATGTAGAGGAGAAAGTAATTGAAAATAAATTTTGATGGAGCCTAAATTTGGGAGTGTCTTGAAATTCAGACCTAGAATATTATATTTGATGTTGTAGGTAAAAGGAATTCTGAAGATTTTTGAGCAAGATAGTGATATGACAAAAAAAAAGTATTGTATGAAGATTAATCTGGTAAAGTTAGGCCAGTTGGATTAGAATAGCAGAGAATTTTATGCTTGATATAGGCAATAATAAGACATTGAAATTTTCTCAGCAAGAGAGTAGTATGATGAAGATCATTACAATAAATTTAATCAAGCAGCAAGAGTCAGGATAGATTGATCAGATTGGGAAGATATGGGGTTGCATGGAGTAGTCATATTCAAATGTGTGAATAATAGTTAATTTGAAACTGAAATTTTAAAGAACAATGTATCAATTTGTATGACCTTGCTAAAGAAAACACAAACCCTATACTATTAATATTGCATTAGTTAATAGTAATGATAATTCAGAATGAAGCATCTTGGTTCAATGAAAAGGTACTGGGTTTGTCCTATGTGCAAAATCTGCCCCTGTCACTTTGTGCTTACGTGATCTTCATTAAGTCACTGAACCTTTCTAGGCCTCAGTTTCCTCATCTGTAAAATGAGATATCGTCTAGTGTCCCTTCAAGGTTGTGACCTATGAACAGATATATTTTTATGCTTCCAGGATTTAGCTTTTTCTCTGTAAAGTGAAAATATAAAATTAGATGAATTTTCCATGACACAATGCTACTACATAATATAACAAATAAATATGTAAAGTTATCAATGCAATACTTATATTCTATAGGAAAATAAATTGTCAAGTACCTCCACTTAATTATGGATTAAATGTAAAAATAATGTCATGGCCATTTTTCTCAAATATGTATTTATTCAAATTTACATGGACGTGATATTTTAGCCTGGAAATGGAGAATTTGAGAAATGATCATTTCATACCCTTGCTGCATCATGATAGTTCAGCTATTAATTTTCTTGTAAAAGTCATCACTCAAATATCTACAAATACAAATTATCTTCTAAAATGAGTTTGTGATATTGGGATAATGACTTGCAATTTGTTTATAAAATTATGTCTGTAAGAAGCTAGACACTTAAGTTCTGAGAAAAAAATTTATTGACAAAAGATACAAACTTTTTTATACATGGGTACAGAAAATTACTACTAACATTGCTGGAACTAATTCATTAGGGGAAAAAAGGGAGGGGAAGAGATAAAACAAGCAAAGAGGTCAGTGTTTTATCATGTAGAGACTACCGTGGAGACTGAGATTTCAGTCCTTGTTTAACCACTTACTAGCTGTATGACAGAAATCAGTTCACTTAATCTTTTTAAATAATAGGTTTTCCATCAATAAAATGTTAGTGCTCTCACTACCAAATTCATATAACCCCTCACAGGGCTGTTCCAAGTATTAAATGTGATACTGAATATGAGTGTAATCTATACTGAAATCTATGCATAGTACTGAAAAAAAATTGAAATGTTTGTTATTTAGTGAAGCATGAGCAAATTATGTGGGGAAAATTTGCTGCTCATCAGTCACGGGGAACACTGAATGTGGCTATTCTCTCCATTGAAACATTAATAGACAAGTCCTAGAAAAGGCACACTGAGATTAAATGACTTGCAAAGGGTCATGCAGAGACATTTCTTCATATCAATATTAACATAATAATTGACACTGAATAAGCATTTAATTAACACTTCTTGATTAGTAAATTTCAAGAGGCAGGACTTGAATCCAGATTATTCTGACTCCAATTTGGTAATTGTTCTCCAGATAACACTACTTCTATGTAAGTATGTGAGACGTAATTATTCCATTTTGAGATTGCTTTCCCCTTTTTACTTTCTACAAGGGGAACATCTCTAACACTGGAAATGGGATACTTACTATTAGGTTATGTTCCATAATTCTATCAACTAAGAAGAGGGTGAATTCTTTACTCTATTGGACCCAGAGGAGATAATAATTGTATTCTAGTTCTCAACTTCTACTCCTGATCTGGGTTTGATTGGAGAATACTGCGGAGAGCTTATAGTCAACAAGGAGGTTGCTCAGTGGGAGCAACCTGCCATCAAACCTTTCTGAAGAAGAGATACTGGGCTAACAACCAAATGGTTAACATTGTTCTCTGGTGACTCAGTCACCTAGGGATATCAAGGTAATCCCCTTTTCAGGACACAATCTGCTTCCTACACAAGCCATGCTTTTTCTTTCCTTCACAAACATGTACTTACTGACCACCTCTTCAATGTTTACCTGAAAGGCACATTTTCCTATTTTGTTACCTTGTAATATGATACCTGAGTCTAGAGACTGTTTTTTTCTTTTTTTTTTTTCCAATGTCTTCCTAAGCAAAAAGTAGCTAACTGTGTCACATACTCTGTGGGGACTTACATGTTGTTTGTCACTAACATGATGCATTGAACTTCATGTTGCATTATAATAAAGCAAAACTATCTGCACAGAGACAAACGATCTTAGGCAGCCATGTGTCCCAGAGGCTAGAATGCAGAATGTAGAACCAGGAAGATCTTTATTGTAATCTTATCTCATTCATTTACTTGTTATAGGATCTTGGGAAAATCATTTAACCTCTCAGTATCAGTTAACTCATCTTTAGAATGAATGCAATTTTCCTTGTAATTAGTATTATATTAATCGTACTAATTCCGCTGGATTATTGCAAGTGTCAAATGGGAAAATATATGGAAAGGGTTTGCCACCTTTAAATACCCTAAATAAATATCAGTTATTATTATTGCTATTATTGTTATCATCATCATAGACATAGAGCTGGAAGGAACCTTAGAGATAATTTGCTTCAACCTCTCATTTTACAGATAAGGAAACTGAGGCCCAGAAAGTTTATGGGGCTTGACCAAGGTAACACAATGGCAGGCATGGGACACTAACTTAGGTACTTTGTCTCCATATCCATACTCTTTCCACTGTATGACAATGATGTTCAATAATACCAGGCATAAGATAACTGTAGAACTATTTTGTAATGTAATAGTTAATGCCTGCAAAACAGTATCATCAATAGATAACTAGTATAGGATATCAATGCATACACCATTCTCAGAAGATAACAAAGAGGTTTTGTAACCAGAGCAGATTCATTGTAAAGGACTAGAGGAAGGTAAATGAGAGAAACAGGTAGATTCCAGAGTCTTGAATTTCAGGTTAGGTAGTTTTTACTTTAACCTATAAGAAGAATTTAAAGTGGTTGAATAAGAGACTGGCATATACAAAGTGATGCTTGAGGAAAATTAATCTGGAAACAGCATTTAGATGGTTGGGAGGATGCAAGGAAAAAAGAAAAAAGTTTAGGGGGTGGAGCCAAGATGGCAGAGTGAAAGCAGTGACTTGCTTGAACTCTCCTCCAAATACCTATAAAAATGGCTCTAAATAAATTCTAAAGCAGCAGAACCCACAAAAAGACAGAGTGAAAGAAATTTCCAGCCCAAGACAACCTTGATGGTTGAATGGAAAGGTATATCGTATCAGGCTGGTAGAGAAGCGCAGTTCATGTGTGGACTCACAGGCCACAGCAAACCTGAAGCAGGCCTCAGAGGACTGGTGTGGTGGATTCCTGACCTCTCAATCCATGAATGTTAAAGACAACTTAAAAGGTCAGTGGGAAAAGTCTGTTTCTGAAGTGAGAGAGAAGCTAGGTCTCAGCCTCAGTTCCCAGGCAAGCATGGCTCTCGGGCAACGGCTGCCTCCTGAGCTTCCAGACCACAGACTGAGGGAGAATCAAGTGGCTGATCAGAGGGGGATTGCAGGGATCTCTTTGCCAGTGATGAGGCAGGAATCTTTTGCTTTGCCCATGCTTGGATCTGGGTCACAGTTCTGAGGGTTGGTCCTGGGGCAAGGAGGAGCACTGGTGTGGTAGAGCTTGTACTGGCTGTACAAAGGAAATCCTCCTCACTTGTCCAAGAAAGAGAAGAGTCCTTGTGGTCACTCATAGACAAGAGCACAGAAAAGGAAAGGAGAAAACACCAGACCCCTTATCATACCACCTTGGAAGAAATGAAAATTTACAGGTCCCTAGAAGTATCTCTGAAAACAGGTGTACAAACCCCTGAAGCTTGGGACAATACATTCTCCACATTGGAAGCAGACCTCTACCTTAAAAAAGAGTTTATAATTTAAGTAATGTGCTGGGATCATGAGCAAACCTCACAAGAAATGTCAGACCATAGAATCTCTCTTTTGGTATCAAGGAAGATCAAAACATACAATTAGAACAAGACAACAAAGTCAAAGCTCCTACATCCAAAACCTTCAAGAAAAATATGAATAAACCCCAGACCTTGGAAGAGCTCAAAAAGGATTTTGAGAAGCAAGTAAGAGAAGGAGAGGAAAAACTGGGAAGAGAAATGAGTGATGCAAGAAAATCATGAAAAACAAGTCAACAGGTTGCTAAAGAAGACCCCAAAAAATACTGAAGAAAATAACACCTTAAAAAATAGCCTAATCCAAATGGCAAAAGAGGTTAAAAAAAAGCCAATGAGGAGAAGAATGCCCTAAAAAGGAAAATTGGCCAAATGTAAAAGGAAGTCCAAAAGATTACTGAAGAAAATACTTCCTTAAAAATTAGAATAGAGCAATTGGAAGCTAGTAACTTTATGAGAAATCAAGACATTGTAAACAATCAAGAATGAAAAATAGGAAACAATGTGAAATATCTCATTGGAAAAACAACTGACCTAGAAAATAGATCCAGGAGAGATAATTAAATTGGACTATCTGAAAGGCATGATCAAAAAAAGAGCCTTGCAAGAAATTATCAAGGAAAACTGCCCTGATATTTTAGAACAAGAGGGCACAATAGAAATTGTAAGAATCCATTTATCTCCTCCTGAAAGAGATCCCCAAAGGAAAACTCCTAGGGGTTTACCAGATTCCAGAGTTCCCAGGTCAAGGAGAAAATATTGCAAGCAGCCAGGAAGAAACAATTCAAGTATTGTGGAAACGCAATCAGGATAACACAAAATTTAGCAGCTTCTCTGTTAAGGGACTGCAGGGCATGGAATATAATATTCTGGAGGGCAAAGGAGATAGGATTACAACCAAGAATCACAGATACATAGATGATAGATAGATAGATAGATAGACAGATAGACAGACAGACAGATAGATAGATAGATAGATAGATAGATAGATAGATAGATAGATAGATAGAGGGCATAGGGTCAGTTGAAGATGAAGGGGTCATGTCTGGAGAATAAAATTAAGGGTTGAGAGAGGATTATACTGGGAAAAGGAAAAAGAAAGAAGTAGAATGGGGTAAATTATCTCACAAAAAAAACAGAAAAGAAAAGGTTCTTACAGTAGAGGGGAAACGGGAAAGTAAAATGGAATGAGTGAATCTTATTTTCATAGGATTTGGATTAAGGAGAGAATAATATTCATAATCAATTGGGTATGGAAATCTGTCTTACCCTACAGGAAAATAGGGGGAGAAGGGGACAAGAGAGTAAGGGAATGATAGAGAGGAGGGAAGATTGGGAAAAGGTGTAGTCAGAAGCAAATACTTCTGAGGAGGGACAGAGTCAAAAGAAATAATAGAATAAATACGGGGATAGGATTAAGGGAAATAGAGTTAATTTTTCACAACATGACTACTATGAAAGTGTTTTGCATAACTGCACATGTATAACCTATATTGAGTTGCTTTCCTTTTCAATGAAGGTAGATGGGGAGGGAGGAAAGGAGAAAATTTGGAACCCAAAGTTTTAAAAACACATGCTCAAAAAAAATGTTTTCATATGCAGCTGGGAAATAAGAAATACAAGAAATGGGGTACAGAAATCTATGCTGCCCTACAGGAAAATAGAAGGGGAAGGGGATAAGAGAAGGGGTAGAGAGATAGAAGGGACAGCAGACTAGGGGAAGGGATATTCAGAATGCATGCCACCTTGGGGTGGGAGGAGGGGCAAGATGAAAATTTGAAACTCAAAATCTTGTGGAAGTAAGTGTTGAAAACTAAAAATAAACAAATTTTTAAAAAAGAGACAAGTTTAAGCTATTGAAAAAACTTAGAACCAACAGCCTATTTATCTGAGTTTTGGTGTTTCTACCATGCAAAGGAAAGGCTGTCTCATAGTCAATAGTAAGTAGCAATGGAATATTTTTGTTTGTCCTGTGATCAATCACAAAAATAAAATATTTCTTTAAAGTTTAATAGGGATATATTCCTACTCCATGCATATGTGTATATGTATATAAATTCACATAGATATTTCTAATAATTCTTTATATGAATGTTTCAAAATTTTTTATTTGATATTTTATTTTTCCCAGTTACATGTAAAAACAATTTTAACATTCATTTTTAAAACTTTGCCTTCCAAATTCTCTCTCTTCCTCTCTCCCACCCCTCCCCTCATTGAGAAGGCAAGAAATTCTATATATAACATGTATGTATAGTCATGAAAAACATATCTATAGTATTTTGTGAAAGAAAATACAGACAAAAAAAATCTCAAAAAAATTTAAGTTTTTAAAAAAAGTGTGCCTGAATTTGCATTCTGCATTCAGACACCATCAGATCTTTCTCTGGGTATGGATAACATTTTTCATCATAAGTCCTTCTGAGTTGTCTTGGATCATTGTATTGCTGAGAATAGCTAAGTCATTAAGACCTAATCATCCTACAACAGTGCATTTCACTGTGCATCAGCCCATGCAAGTCTTTCCAGGTTGTTCTGAGATCATTCTGCTCATCATTTCTTATAGTGTAATAGCATTCCATCATAATCACGTAATACAACTTGTTTAGCCATTCCCCAACTGATGGGCATCCCCTCAATTTATAATTCTTTGCCCTCAGAAAAGATCTCCTATAAATATTTTGTATATATGGGTCCTTTTCATTTTTGTTTTTTATCTCTTTTGGGATACAGACCTAGTAGCGGTATTCCTAGATCAAAGGGAATGCACGGTTTTATAGCCCTTTGGGCATAGTTTCAAATTGCTCTACAGAATGGTTGAATCAGTTCACCACTCAATGTCTCATTTTTCCCACATCCCCTCCAACATTTTTCATTTACCTTTTCTGTCCTATTAGCAAATCTAAAAGGTATGAGGTAGTACCTCAAAATTATTTTAAATTGTATTTCTCCAATCCATAGTGAGTTAAAGTATTTTTCATATGACCACAGATAACTATGATGGCTTCATCTGAAAACTGATATCTTTTGATCATTTGTTAACTGAGGAATGGCTCTTATTTTTATACATTTGACTGAGTTCTCCATATATATGAGAAATGAGGCCTTTATCAGAGAAACTTGATCTGATTTTTTTCACAATTTCTGTTACTAACTGTATTTTCCTTCATCCTATTCCACTCCCCCCATTTATTCTATTCTTTCTTTTCACCCTGTCCCTCTTCAAAAGTGTTTTGCTTCTGACTACCCCCTCCCCCAATCTACCCTCCCTTCTATCACCTCTTCTTTCTCCTATCCCCTTCCTCTCCTACTTTTCTGTAGAGTAAGATAGATGTCTATACCCAATTGAGTGTATATGTTATTCCCTTTTTGAGCCAATTTTGATGAGAGTGAAGTTCACTCACTCCCCCTTATGCCCCATCTTCCTCTCCACCGTAAAAGCTTTTTCTTGCCTCTTTTGTGTGAGATAATTTGCCCCATTCTATTCCCCCTTTCTCTTTCTCCCAGTACATTCCTCTCTCACCCCTTAATTTCATTTTTTACATATCATCCCTTCATATACAACTCACACCTGTTCCTTCTATCTACTCATATTCCTTCTAACTACCCTAATAATGAGAAAGATCTTATCAATTACAAATATCATCTTCCCACGTAGGAACATCTTCCCATGTAAACCATTTAAACTTATTAAATCCCTTACGATTTCCCTTTCCTGATTATCTTTTTATGTTTCCCTTGAGTCTTGATTTTGAAAGTCAAATTTTCTTTTCAGCTCTGGTCTTTTCACCAAGAATGCATGAAAGTCCCCTTTCTCATTGAATGTCCATTTTCCCCCTAAAGGATTATACTCAGTTTGGCTGGGTAGGGGGTTCTTGGTTGCAATCCTAACTCCTTTGCCTTGAGACTATCATATTCCCAGCTCTCAGAACCTTTAATGTAGTAGCTGCTAGATCTTGTGTTATCCTGACTGTGGCTCCATGATACTTGAATTGTTTCTTTTTGGATGCCTGCAATATTTTCAGCTTGAACTGGGAACTCTGGAATTTGGCTATAATATTTCTGGGAGTTTAAATTTTGGGATCTCTTTTAAGATGTGATTGGTGGATTTTTTCAATTTCTATTTTACCCTCTGGTTCTAGAATATCAGGGCAGTTTTCCTTGATAATTTCTTGAAAGCTTATGTCTCAGCTATTTTTTTTTCTATCATGGCTTTTAGGTATTCCAATAATTTTTTAAAAAATTCTCTCTCCTGAACCTATTTTCTAGGTCACTTGTTTTTTCCAGTTTTCCAATGAAAGATCCAATATTGTCTTCTCTTTTTTCATTCTTTTGGTTTTGTTTGATTGTTTCTTGATTTCTTATGAAGTCATTAGCTTCCATTTGCTCCATTCTAATTTTTAAGGAATTATTTTCTTCATGAGTTTTTGGACCTCCTTTTTAAAACAGTCTTCTCCTCATTGGCTTTTCTGCCCTGGAACTGTGATGAAGGTCCCTGCTCCCATGAGGACCCACTCTCTGTTGTGCTAGTACTCCTCCTTTCCCTGGGACTGCTACCTAGGACTGAGCCCTGGATCCAAGTATGGGCAAAATAACAGAGTACAGCCTCAGTGCTAGCAAAAAGACATCTGTAATCTCCTTATGACCAGCTGTTCAATTTTCTTATTGTCTGTGGGCTGAGAGCTCTGGAAGTAGCCACTGCTTCTGCCACTGCTGATTCAGTCACTTCCATTTTGTCAATTGTATTTTTAAAGGAATTGTTCAATTTTTCTTCTACCTCTCTTATTTGATTTTTAAAATCCTTCTAGAGCTCTTCTAAGAAGGCTTTTTGGGCTTGAGACCAGTTCATATCCCCCTTTGAGGTTTCAGATGAGGGTGTATTGACAAAGTTGTTGTCTTGTTGATCATTGCTTTTCTTTGTTGTTTCTTGCTTATGTTGTTTGCCTTTTTTCTGGCTTTTAAAGTTCACTTCTGCTTCTGGGGCACTGAGGGCACTGTCCCAGGCTTCTTGTAAGGGGTCTAGGGGCCTAGTTACTGGTTTTGTGTGCTGGGGCCTCAGGTGTTGGCAGCTGGAGACTGTAGGCATCTGGTAGTTTACCTGGTGCTGAGCTGGAGCTGGTGGTGGTGGTGGCGGCTGGTATATGCCTGGTATCGGTGCTTGTGTGCTCCACCACCCTGGGGCTTAGGATCTCCCACCAGTTTGTTGAGGTGGGGCTTTCTGGGATGCCTCCTGTCATTTGGTTCCTTTCAGCCCTAGCAAGAGGGGCTTTTCCCATTAATCCCTCTAGCCTCCCGAGCTAAAAGACTGCTGTACCTTATCTTTCTGCTGGCTCCACTATTATGGAATTTTTCCTGGGGCAATATTGTCTAGGATTTTCAAGGTCAATAAGGGAAGGTGAGAGTAACTAACTCCTTACTCTACCATCTTTGGCTCCTAGAAGTTGAAATAGGTGACTTTCAAACATTATATCTGTGGGCTGAGTAGCTATGGGAGCAGCAACAGCCGCTGCTACTGCTAGGGCTGGGGCTGTATTGACTGCTCCCTCACCCAGTTCTGAAAGACTCCTTCAGCTGGCTTTCAGTTGTTTTTGGCATCTATGGACTAAGAAGTCTGGAAACTGCTGCTGCTGACAGTGATTCAATCTCCTGAGGCCTACTTCAGGTTCACTGGGGCTGCCTGTGTAGCACTGAACTCCTATCTCTCCTTAGTGCAACAGACCTTTCCTTCCAATCTTCCAAGTTGTCTTGGGGTGGAAATTTGTTTCATGCTGTCTTTTTGTGGGTTCTGCTACTTTAGAATTTATTTAGAGTCATATTTAAAGGTGTTTAGAGGTGTTTGAGGGAGAGCTCAGGTGAGTCCCTGCTTTTACTTCACCATCTTGGCTCCACCTCACTTTGTAATAATTCTATTGAAGTTAGGAAGTTTTTTAGTTTTAGAAAAGGGGTGCAAATTTGCAACATGAAAAGTAAAACGATGCACTAAACTTGCTTTATTTAAGCTTTACAAGACATTTCTCTTTAGGTTTTTAAAATAGTAA
The DNA here is from genome assembly GCF_003287225.1 of Phascolarctos cinereus. Classification (NCBI taxonomy): domain Eukaryota; kingdom Metazoa; phylum Chordata; class Mammalia; order Diprotodontia; family Phascolarctidae; genus Phascolarctos; species Phascolarctos cinereus. The sequence goes on from NW_027556402.1 coordinate 161,610,548, forward strand.
GGTAATTCTGACTGAATGTTTCAGACTGATGTTATGTTAAGGACTGTTTTATATACTATTAGTAATTAGATATTTTTTTCCTTGAGTCCAAAGTTGTGATTCAATGGATTGGGGGAACTCCCAGTATGAAAACATGTGCCAATAACACAGATGAACATTTCTTCTGAAACATAGCTTTTAGAAAGTTGCCTTTGCTGTGAAAAGGTTAAGTGACTTGTCCATGGTCACACAGCTAGTTGGTATTAGAGGGCCAAACTATTTGTTAGAGAGACAAAAGGCTTGCTCTTGTATTCTATAGCAAACTAGCTCTCTTTAACAATTAAAGTGCTAATAGGAAACTATAAAGGAATATTTTCCTTATCCAATATGTTCTTGGCTTCCATTTGCCATTAACTCATCCTGACCACCATAAAATCATTTTATATCCCTGAACCTCAGTTTCTTTATTTGTAAAATGGAAGAATATATCTCTAAGACCCCTTGCAGTATTAAATTGCTTTCTATATAATATCCATCAGCAATGAAGAAACAATATCAATTCTAATAAAAAACATTTTTCTTTAGAAATTCCATGAAAAAAAATCATAAAGAAAATGAACTTACCTATTTTACTCATAAACTTAAATTTATTTTTTAGCTTCTCAATCTAACTAAAAATAGATCTTTCTCCCACCAAAGTGAGACAGTAGCCAAAACAATGGCAACAGCAAGAATAACAAAAAGAACAACACTGCACAGCTGTAGAAAGAATGAGCTTTGCTGTCTTGCTTTGAACTTTCCATTCATTGCAAAATCTCATTAAAAAAAAAGATGTTATCATTAGGGTCTAACAGTACCTTTTAAGCTGCTTGGTCTCTAAACCTACCATACGTGATTCCCAGGTATTACCACAAGGAAAAGTCATGCATTTGCTTTGCCCTCAGAGATAGTGTTTTGATGAATTCTATATTTCCAGCTTAGAAAACAATATATGTATGTGTATGTGTGTGTGTATAATATATATTTGAATGAAATTAGTGAGATAAAAACTGATTTTGTTTCTAAGTATAGTTATTTTATTTTCAAGTAGTATAGAGACCTTCTGAGTCAGCAGAAGTAGTGACACTATGAACACTTCAAATATTTTGTATCGAGTTGATAGAAATGGTAACCCAATATGTAGATCAGAGAGATATGCTGAATTATTGGGGTAAAGCTTTCATTTCCCACATCCTCACTCATCAACATGGCAAAAGCCCAGCCAGTGAAAGTCCGCAATGAAGTACTGAAAACCATTTGATTTTTCAAGCCCTTCATAGCCTGGCCCCTCCTTACCTTTCCAGGCTTTTTATACCTTATTCCTTTCCACACACTCTATGATACAATTCTTCAAACTGTTCTTTAAACAATATACTTCATCTCCTGACTCCATGAATTTTCAGTAGCTGTCCCTTATAACTAGAATTCTCTCTCACATTCATCTCTATGTCCTGGATTATCTGACTTCCATCAAGTCTCAGCTAAAATCACTCCTGAATGAAGCCTTTCCCCATCTCCATTAATGCTAATGGCTTCCTTCTAAGATTATATCCAACTTATCCTGTGTATTTCTTGGTTGTCATTTACATATCCATTAGATAATATCTTCATGAGGGCAAGGGATGTGTTTTGTCTTTATTTGTATTCCCAGCACTTGACACCATGACTGGGAACATTGTGAACATTTAATAAATCCTTATGCCTCAACTTGCTGGAATATGTCCCTTGGCAAATCCAGAGGTGGTCATATTGATGAGTTTATAACCCTTGTAGTATTACCAATACATAAAAGGAATTTGCTAGAAAATTGAGATTTTGTTGGTTTACCATTTCTAAATTAATAGTATATAACTTTAACCAAGGCCTCACAGATGCTTGACAAGTCTTCTATTCATTTCTTACTGATTCTGCACAGTAAATATTGCAAGTTTCTCTCTATCTTCTCCAATTCTCAATCCAATCTCCACCCCTGTATACAATATCAAATCTCGTGGTTAATAGAACAAGACTAGAAAATTTAAACACAGTCTCAGAGAAAATAATTTAACAATCCATAAGTGAATTTCTCAATGGAGGAAAAACCCTGAGGCTAGATGGATTTACAAGTCAATTAAATAAACTATTCAAAGTAATTAATTCCAATAAAGACAGAGTACAAAAAATATGAAAAAGAGGTATCCTACTTTCTTTGATGCAAATATGATATTGAGGCCTAAACAAACAGACTCAAAGAAGAGGGAAAAAAAACTACAAACACCAATAGCCTAATTAACATTGATAAAAATTTTCAAAAATAAAATGTTATCAAAGGGGCTACAGGAAAATATCATCATATATATGATGAGGTAGCTAGTTGTGTAATAGAGAGAGTGCTGGGTCTGGAGTCAGGGATAGGAGACATTTATCAGCTGTATGATCCTGGGCAAATCACGTAACTTCTGCATCAGTTTTCTTGAATATAACATGGGGATAATAATAGCAATCACCTAATAGAGTTGTTGTGAGCATCAAAGGACATAATATTTGTAAGAGTGCTTAGCACAGTGCCTGGCACAAAGTAATGCAATATAAATGCTTTTTCCCTTCCCCTTGTATATGACTAGATCATATTTACACCAGGAATACTGGATTTGGTTCAATATTAGAAAAAATATAAAATTAGCTACCTATATTTAAAAGAACAGCATAAATCCTGTAAATACAATAGATTTAGGGGGAAAAAAACTTCTGACAAAATACAACACACATTTAGAAAACAGGAATAAATGGATATTTCTTTAACAAAGTAACTAATATTTTTCTAAGTGCCAGAACTATAGATTGTATAAGGTAATAAACTAGAAGCCTGTGTAGTAGAATGAGTGGTTACACAAGGATATTCATTGTTATCATTACTAGTGAGCATAGTTCTATACTAAACTTTCAAAGTATTACTATAAATAAGTTAGAAAAAAAAACCTGAATGAAAAAAAAGGTCAAGAAGCTTAAGGGAAAAATAACACTATAAGGCAGCAATTATCAAACAATTTTGTACTTTTAAGAGCTAGAAAACTTGATCACCCAGTGTGTAATATCAAAACCAACTGAACAGAGTAGCTCATTTTTTTTTTATAACAAACCCAAAGTTTCCAGATAATTTGAGAAAGAAATCATTATCAAGGAAACAAGGCTGCAGAGATTGGAAAGTAGTCTGGCTAGATACAGGTTAATATCTTCCACTATATTCCAAAATAAACTTCAAATATGTACCTGACTTAGATATAATGATTAGTGACATGAACAAATTAGAGGACCAAGAAAGAATTTAGCTTTCTAATCTATGGTTAGGGAAAGAATTCATAAATACATTTTTATGTCAAGATCACAGAAAATAAGGTAGACAATTTTGCTTCCTCAAAGTTAAAAAAGTTTTTGAACAAACAAACCAATGTAGTTGATATTAGAAAGTAACTAACCGGAAAAAAACAGTCTTTGCAGAAAGTTCTCTGAAAAGAGTGCCATTTCCAAGCTGTGCGAGTAACTTATGCAAATTTATAGTAACAAGAGACATTCCCAAATTGATAGCCAAATATTATGAACAGGTGGTTTTCAAAGAAAAAATACAAACCATCACTAGCTACATGAAAAAAATATCAGAATAGTTAATACTTAGCTAAATGCAAATTAGAAGAGCTATGAGGTTTTACCTTACAGCCATCAATTTGGCAAAGTTACCACTCAAAAGGAAAAAAAATGGCAAATGTTAGAGAAATTATAGGGATAAAAAAAGGCGTATAAATGTACTTTTGATGGAAGTATAACTTGGTTTGACTATTCTGGAAATTTGTAACTATTTCCAATATGTCAGTAACTGTGTATATCCTTTTACCCATATTTGTGACAAAATGCTTTGCTTCAATATACTTATTTGTTATGAGTTTCTTTTTTCTCTTTTCTCCTCTCACCAGTAGGGAGGTAGGGTTAAATAGCAGAGAGAGAAAAAAAACGAACCAACTGATTTTTGTTAATTGAAAAAAATTACATTAAAAAACTCTTTGAAACATTACTCATTCTTCTTTATGGAAAATGTGTTATCAGAGTAAAATATTTCTCGTTATGATGTTGTGTTACACCTGCCCATTGGCCCAGACATTTGCTATAAGAAAATGAACCACCCCACAATAGAAAATTTTTCAGGTTAATTAATGCTTGTGATGATTTTAGCTCATGATTGAGGATGAGGACAGGGGAAGGAGGAACATAATTCAGCTGCTATTATCATCATCATGTTTCATTATAACCATGCATTTAGTTAGAGAAATAATTGTGACACAAGCAGCTAATCATTTTTATTTGAATGGAACAATATCACAGCTTTCCACAATTTGTTCTCCTTGCACTGTGGCTTTCAGGATCCAAGCTTGTGTATTTAATCATAGTGAATACATTTTGATTTGTATCCTTTTAAATCTTAAAATTCTGTTTTTGCCAAGGATTTATAAAAGGAACATTGTTTCTTTCAAGTACTTTATTTTCTCCTTTCACATTATTAATACCTGAGCAATTAATTTAGCTTCATTTGCATAATAACAAATTAATATTACCAAATTGTGGAAAGAAAAAGAAAGAATGAGAATTTTTTGCTAGCTAGACTTTTTAAATTTATCAATTTATTTATATTTACTTTTAAAAGATTATTTTTTGACATTCTTTGCTTTTTAAATTTTGAGTTCGTTCACATTTCTCTCCCTCCTTCTACTCCCTCCCCCAGCCACTGAGAAAGCAAACAATATGATTATCAATTATGCATATGAAATCATGGAAAACATTTCCATATTAGCCAAATCATAAAAAAGCAAAAAAAAAGTGAGAAAATTATACTTCAATTTGCACTTAGAGTTTATCAGTTTTCTCTCTGGAAGTAGATAGCATTTTTTCATCATGAGTCCTTTGGAATTGTCTGGGATTGTTCTATTAATCAGAGTAGCCCTTTGGCCATAGTTCTAGTTTTTTCTCTATAATGTTGGACCAGTTGGCTACTCTACCAATAGTTCATGAATGAACATATTTTTCCTCTTTCCTTCCAACATTTGTCATTTCTTAAAGGTATAAGGGGGCACCTCAGAGTCACTTTAATTTTTCTTTACTCAATAGTGATTTAGAATATTTTTTTTCATATTACTATAAATAGCTTTAATTTCTTCTTCTAAAAACTTCATACCCATTTACCACTTATCAGCTGGGGAATGGGGCTCATTTTTATAAATTTGACTCAGTTATCTCTATATGTGAAAAATGAAGCCTTTAGCAGAAAAACTTGCTATAATTTTTAATCTTATTTCATTGTCTAGGTACCTTTTAGCAAAATGCAGTTTCCCTGATTATCTCTTTTAATTAGGTCTATTTTTGCTTTTGCTTTGAAATCATGATGGCTACCTCTGTCTTTTTTACTTTAGCTGAAACATAGTAGATTCTGCTCAAGACCTTTATTTTAACTTTGTGTGTGTCTTTCTGTTGCAAGTATGTCTCTTGTACAGAACATATTGTTTGATTCTCATTTCTAATCCATTCTGCTATCAGCTTTTTATGTGTGAAGAATTTCCCCATCCTACCTCTCCTTGTCTTGATTTCTCATAGTCACTAGCTTCCAATTGCTCCATTCTATTTTTTTTTTTGGCCAAAGACAAGGTTTATTAGAACATCCATCATATTGGGCAGACTCTTAAGGAGTCTTAACATTAGTAAGGCAGTGACTAGTTTATGAGAATCTGAGCAGTGGCTAGATTTTAACTATCTAAGCATTTTAATGGAGACAAGATGGACCTTATATACAGAAAGACTGTGGGAGGGATCTAGGAATGCCCAAGTAGTTTGGGGTGACTGGAGGAGGTGTCTAATGATCTGAATGGGAGTGGCCAGTAAGCTGGGGTGAACAGAACTCCTGGGACCTGGACCACCATGGCCTAGGGAGAATCAAATCAAAGCCTAGCTAGGATTAAGGGTGGGAAATGGCCAGGGGCCATGGGGAAGTAAGACAATGAAGGGGAGATTTAGTGTAGCCACAATGAAAGGACAGTTGATGGGATTATAGCTCAGGTGAATGCCAGAGATTTGGCCATATAAGAAAGTCCAGGGTTTTTCCTTTCTAGGATCCAGATCCCAACCCCATCATTCCCCCTCAAACAAATGTGACCCAAATTCTTTTGATGTGAAGGGCAAAGGTCTCAGCTTCTGAAAGTGCTTCCTGCTGTCAAGGGGCATAGAGCTGTCCCTGCTTAGAGGGGTTCCCAAAGAGGAGGTTGACTAGAATTGAGCACAGGCTGCATCCAGGGAATGATGGGTAGACCTTAGCTAGTACCTGCTGTTTGCTACCAACTGTAGGTGAATGGCCTGTAGTCTGGATGACACAAATCTGACAGAAAAGACTGCAGGGCCCAGATATGACAGGATAAAATATCCTTAGATCTGTTTGGATTCAGATAATTTAGTTTTCCAACCATGCAGTATCAAATCTACCTCATAGCCAGATTCAGGAATAGCCAGGTAGGTAAAATTCCTTTTCAAAGGAACATTATGGGGAAACTAAGCCAGGAGGATACCATCTTAGACTGAGACTAAAAATGTCCTTTCAGCTCTTCCCAATGCTAACCTCCCACCAGTATCACATTCTCTGATTACCTTGTGGTATTTCTTTAGATGGTGGATTATTGATTATCTATGGATTGTGATCCATCAGACAACTCAAAATAAAATCCTATGAGCTTTTACCTCACACCACAAGTTTCACTAATCACAGCTTAGGAAAAACTTTTCCAGGCTTTATATCTCAAATTTAAATTTGTCCTGGTGTAAAAAGCCAATCATTAGAGATTTCTAAACACTTGCAAGTTCTCAGCAACCCATACATAACCCAAACAAACTTTTTTCATAGTTTATACATTAAAACAATAACCAACAATAGCAAAATTATTTTAGTGGAAACCAAATTATGAAAAATTGCTGTACATAACTGATACAAAAAGTTCACCAATTTGAAACTTGAAACAAACCCTTTATCAATCAAGTGACTTCAGTTTTGTTAAATGCATTTCCAAATTACTTTATGCAGAGAATCAACATCTCATTAACAGTTAAAAATACAACTTTATCCAAGTTCAAAGGCTAGCTTTTTTTACCTTGAGCAGTATGTGCTGAACCTGGGTGATGCTTCCAGGCAGTGGGACTCATGCTGTAGCTGCTGCCCTTCCCCCTTCCTTCTTTTCCCAGGTGGGGGAGGGAGAAATCAATGATGAGGGGTAAAGGGTGAAACTCTCTTGTCCTATCAGAGGGGTTAACAGATAACCTCTTAACTCAAGGGAAGGGAGTGGGAGAAATAAGTGACCAGGGTTGTAAGTAGGAGTTTCAAAACTCCTTAATGATCAATCACAAAACCTCCAGAATCTGCCAAGATACTTTTAGCTGTTTTAACTTTTCCCTGTAACCTCCATGAAGGAGGATTCAGGGGTGTAGAGGGAAGGGAGTAAGTAAGCCTCAGGGAACCAAAAATCAACTGCAGTTTTCTCCAATTCTCTAGCATGGAAAGAATTAACAGAATTAGACATATACTTCCTGATAGGTAGTGAGTAAGTCCTTGTCCTCTATGCTGGGGAAGGTATAAACAGGTCCATGGCCTCAGACTGACCCAGTGGACCAAAAGCCTGAGAGCATCAGGCCCAGTGCTAGACAGTTTCCTTCTTCCCAAAAAGTACCGCCAAGCTTTGGTGCTTGGAGAGCAAGCCCAACTGCAGAGCAAAAAAGGTGGGGGGAGGCTTACATACCTTCTAGTCTTGGCTAGAGAAGAACTTTGGGTTAGGCAGTTTCCCTGAACAGATCACCCAAATGTTGTGGTTTAGGGTCTTGGAGTGCTGGGACCCCAAAATTAAAACACATGGGTCCTGTCCAAAAGAATTTGACCCAAGTCTTTTTTTCAGCTGAAGATAGGGTTTATTAGAACATCTGTCATATTGGGCAGACTCTTAAGGAGTCTGAACATTAGTAACGCAGTGGCTATATTATAATAATCTGAGAAGTGGCTAGATTTTAAGAATCTAAGCCTCCATTCTAACTTTTAAGGAAGTATTTTCTTCAGGGAGCTTTTGGACTTCCTTTTCTACTTGGCCAATTCTGCTTTTTAAGGCATTCTTCTCCTCATTGGCTTTTTGGACCTCTTTTGCCATTTGGGTTAGGCTATTTTTTAAGGTGTTATTTTCCTCAATTATTTTTGGGTCTCTTTTAGCAAGCTATTGACTGGTGTTTCACGATGTTCTTGCATTACTCTCATTTCTCTTCCCAGTTTTTCCTCTACTTCTCTTACCTGCTTCTCAAAATCCTTTTTGAACTTTTCCATGGCATGGGAACAATTCATATTTTTCTTTGAGGCTTTGGATGTAGGAGCTTTGACTTTGTTATCTTATTCTGGTTGTATGTTTTGATCTTTGTCACCGAAGTCAGATTCTATGGTCTGACTTTTTTTTTTTTGCAGTTTGCTCATTATCCCACCAATTATTTGACTTTTAAACTCTTTGCTAAGGTAGGAATCTTGTTCCAGTGTGTATAATGTACTGTCCCAAGTGTCAGTGGTTTTTGTGCAGCTGTTTTTAGAGATATTTCTAGGGAACTGTAAATTTTCAGTTCTTCCAAGGTGGTATGATCAAAAGTGAAGAGTTTGCTCATTTCCTGGGCTGTGCCTTTGCCTATGAGTGACCACAAGCACTCTTTTCTGCCTTGGAATTGTGAGGAAGATTTTCTCTGTACCTCCACTACAAGCTCCACCATGCCAACACTCCTCCTTGGCCTAGGATTGCCACCCAGAACTGTGACCCAGATCCAAGCACATGCAAAGCAAGAGAATCTTGTCTTAGCACCAGCAAAGAGATCCCTATAATACCCCTCTGATCAGCCATTTGATTACTCCTCTATCTGTGGACTGAGAGCTTAAGAAGCAGCTGCTGCCCCAGGGCTGTGCAGGGACTGGGGCCAGACTGAGCTCCGCTCCCACCAAGGTCTGCCAAACCTTTCCTACTGACTTTCTAAGTTGTCTTTGGTGTTTGTGGTTTGAGAAATATGGAAACCACCACAGCTCCCCTTAATTAATCCTATGAGGCCTGATCCAGGTTCTCTGAGGCCTGGTCCTTGCCTGTGGGTCCCATGCTGAACCGTCCTCACAATAGACCTTTCTAATCAACTATCTAGGTTGTCTTGGGCTAGAAATCTGTTTCACTCTGTCTTTTTGTGGGTTCTGCTGCTCTAGAATTTGTTTAGAGCCATTTTTACAGGTATCTGGAGGGGTTTGGGGGACAGCTCAAGCAAGTCATTGCTTTTACTCCACCGTCTTGTCTCCCCCTCCCATTCTGATTTTTAAGGACTAATTTTAAGTGAGATTTTGTACCTCTTTTTTTTTTCATTTTTCTAATCTTGCTTCTTAAGAGATTTTTCAATAAATTTTTATGTCTTTTTTTTTTTTACCATTAGGCCTATGATTTTTTTTAAGATTTTTTTGGGGGTATTTTTTTGTGCTTTCCTTACCAAACTCTTAATTGTCTTTTCATAATTTTCTTGCATCACTGTCATTTCTTTCCCCAATGTTTCCTCATATCTCTTTTAAAAACTCTTCCAGAACTTCTTTCTTGCTTTGAATCCAATTAGCATTTTTTTTTAAAGATGTTGCATGTAGGTCTTTGGACATTGTTGTCATCTTCTGAGTTTGTGTCTTGATCTTCTGTCACTAAAATAACTTTTCATGGTCAGCTTCTTTTTGTTGTTGTTTGCTCATTTTTTCAACTCAATTTTCGGATTTGGAACTTTTTTTTATTAATGTCATGTTCTGTTCTCAGCACCGGGTGTGGTAAAGGGCACTCTCTCAAACTTCAGGATTTTTGCACTGCTGTTTTCAGAGCCAGCTCTGGGGATTTTGAAGTTTTTAGTGCTTCCAAGATGGCATGATCTGGAGAGAGGTGTGGTCACTGCTCTCCTGGTCTGCACTCTGATCCTTACTGAGAAATTGCCCCTAATCCCTTGTGATTGTCTGGTTATGCTTTCAAAATTAAATTATTTATCCCAAAGAATTTTTTCTGCCCATAAAATATTCATGCCTCAAGTTGAAGGCAAGAGTCATTGTGGCTAGTTAACACACTGGATAGAGCATTAGATCTATATTAGAGAAGACCTGAGTTAAGACATTTAATAGTTGTATGACTTTTGGCAAGTTACTTAACTTTTGTCTACCTCAATTTACTCAACTGAAAAATGGAGATTAACATAATCATTATATACTCACTGGGTTTTTGTAAGGCTAAGACAAGGTAAGGTACAAAGAACTTTGCAAACATTTAAACAATCTGCTTATAAAAGCTATTATTATCATTATTGCATATCATTCTGGCAAGTCAGATCATTGATTAAAAGAAAGTTTTCTCTGACTAAACTGATTTATTTTACTTTTTTGAAATCAGACTAAGTCATTAGAAGAACCAAGAAGGCCATTATAGCATAACATCTGTGGGACTATGTGAAGTGTTGTTAATTACTAAGGGCACTGTGAAGGGTATCCTGGAAACTAAAAGCCTATCCATTTTTGTCATTCTTTATTCTGAAAATTATTGGACATAAATGGCAATGGGGTAGTGTCTAATCCCATCTTTTCTCCAAAAAGGCTCTGGATTGATATGAAGTACATTTCTTAATTATTTATTATATATTGACCTTGGCTTTCCCTGCCACTGAATCAAAGACCACCCCATTTTTTTTTGTAATACCATTATTTTAGATATTTCCTCAAAAGTTCCATAGCACAAATGATGATAGGAAGTGCAACTTCAGTATGATATTAAAATACTCAATACAAAACAACTCCCTTTGTATCACTGATTATATGAAATGTAATGGAGCACACAAATTGGAATTATAAGTAAAAATGGATCAACAAAGTCACCTATTAAAACCATGGCCCACATCATCAATGCAGTCTAGACATGTGGTAGATTGAGAAACATGCCTTGAGTTAAAGAATAAATATGCTTTATGATCCCAGGATTGTTGAGGTAGAAAGGCACTTAACTTAGAGATTACTTAGTCAAATTAATGGACTATAGCTGATAAAATTCTATTAGAAAAATGGTATGGTGTTGCTATTTCTGATTCAATTTTTAATGAATGTATTCATTTCCATATATTTTATTTAGCTATAGAAACTAACTTCTCTTATCTTTATCCTCCTCACATGCCCAGAAGTAAATTAATAGCAAGCATCACAGTGTTATTCTTAGTACATCATAATTCTGCTACTTCACCCATTTTGATTTATGCAAATGGGCAAATATATTAAATGTTACTTATTAACAATTAGGTATGAAGAGATGATTGGAAATGTTAATTAGAATCAATATATTCCTTCTGCTTCTCTATTTTGGACTTTGTAACTCAATTTGTCAACAAAGAGAAATGTCCTTACCATAGAAGCCAAAGTTTGGGAACTCATAATATTTAGAGATATTTTTATTGACATATAGAATGGCTAGATAATTTTGCATTTTTTTATTTTTATGAGATTTTTTTTCTTGGTTGAAAGGGTGCATTGGAACATAATTTTCCATCATATATAATTTTTGAACAAATCATGTTAGGTTCATGCATCATTTGACCTTATATTAATGAGAAAAAAATGTTCAACACTCCAGTAACAGCTATCTTTAAATAAACCAAAAGATTTCACCAAAGACAGTTCTCTCAAGTTCTCTCTTAGGAAGCATTTCATTCACCAGACTTCCAGGAGCTCACATACATTTAAGCCCTTAAGTGCCCTAAACTGTATGTCCAATGTTTAGAATAACAAAATGTGAAGGACAGTGGGAAGTTTCCTGGATTCATTTTCCTGATCCTAAATCATTAGAGTTCTTTAGTAGCAGGACTTTAAACACCCAATGACAGAGCTATTTATGGTAAATTAGGAAAAAGCTTCCTGCAGTCTATTTTTGGCTATAAAGTTATCTGAGTTGAAGAGAATTTGATCCTCCTTTCAATATAGGTTAAGTCTGGAATCCAATTAAGCTGAAGAAACCTTGAATTTAGGAAAGTGGTCTTGAATAAGGAGTAAGATTTCTGAAAGGTAGATAAGATGAACTGAAATGAAGACTGAAATGTGTGTTTAAGAAGTAGATCTAGAGTGGAAAAGACTTGGCATAAGTAACCTTAATGATTAATATACACAAAAATGTATACTGTTCACAAACTTATGACTACAGTATTTCAACATGTGAGTGTGCACTTTTTATCAGTACTTTTCTTGAGCCTTGTGAAATCCTGACTTACTGCTTATTGAATAAATAAAACATTCATGGAGACATGATAAAATTTTTTCCCAGGGTCTTGAGTGCTTTTGTTTCTTTTGTATGAGAGGAAGAGAGGCTTTACGTAGGTAAATAATTTGCTAACAGCCTTGGGAATCAGATGATCAAGTGTTTTATAATTACAGGATCATCTATTTCTTTACTATTAAATACATGTGTACTGCTCCCACATACTGGGAAGAAAAACATGTCAAAAAAACACACTGCAATACTCTAGTGAATGGCTACTATAATCTATCACCTAATTTTTCCCATATGCATATGTCTTTATTTTTCTTTATATCTGATGCCACTTGATTAATTTGACTTCCAAATTGAGAGGGAGTATATTGTGTGGGATGAAGAGAAGAAAGATTCAAACTGATGGAAAAACAGTAGGAGAAATAATCACTAATTAGAACTAGAGAATTTTGGAAATGTGAAGGCCTTGAAATGAGGTGTTTTTTTTGGGGGGTGGCATTTGAAAAACTTGGCCCATTTATAGAAGAGGAGAAGGACGGGAAATGAAAGAGAAATACTGAAACTAAAGGAGACATATTCCAAGATGATGAGAAGGAAAAGTATAGGATGCTGCAAGATAGAGTCAGAAGGAGAACGCACGGGGCAGCTAGGTGGCGCAGTGGAGGGGCAGCTAGGTGGTGCGGTGGATAGAGCACCGGCCCTGGATTCAGGAGGACCTGAGTTCAAATCCAGCCTCAGACACATAACACTTACTAGCTGTGTGACCTTGGGCAAGTCACTTAACCCAATTGCCTAGTCAAAACAAACAAACAAAAAAAAGAACACAGGCTGAGAGTGTGTTAGAGAAGGAAGGACAAAATAAAGAACAGAAAACATTAAGATAGATGTTAGTAAATTGGATTATAACCAGAGGAGGTAAACTAAGATAGTGAAGCTTAAAATGATATGGCATGGAAAGACATATGAAATAATGAAAAGTGAAATGAGCTCAAGAAAGAGAATGTTATACACAGTTAACAGAAATTGTCATAAGAACAACTTTGAATGACATTAATTTTGAGTATCATAAATACTCAAATCAACTACAAAGGACCTATGAATGAAGATGCTATTGACATCTAGAAAAAGAACTGATAAAAATATGTATAGTATGCTTTTACAAATACACATGTATATTTGTGTCTAATGGTAGCCTTCTCTAGGTCAGGGTCAGGGGAGAGGGAGAATAAAAATAAAATGTGTACATCAGAAAACAAAATAAAACTTAGAAGGACACACAGAAAAGCATGGTAGCTTTGAAAATTAAGTAGCATTTATTACATAGTTTTTTTTCAAAAAAGTCAACAGTGCAAAATGGAAATTCAAGGTTTTATGTTGAATCCTATTTTTATGTTGTGCTATGTATATGGAAACATTCTCTTTTGTGTCTTTTTGCATTTAAGTTCAAAATGAATAAAATTTTTTGAAAAATAAAATAAAATGGTATGACAGATTCCTGGTCAGGGGTAGGATTCACCTCAGGGATTAGTAAGAATGTATTTGCCCAGAATCTTACAGATAGTTAAATTAGCATTAGACTCATAAAGGAAGGGGAATAGAAAAAAGCATATCATAAACATAAATCTAGATATTTTACAAGAAGCTACAATGAATGAGAAGCTGTGTCCATAATTTATAAGAAATACAGTACAAGAAAGTGATTAAAAACTGGTAGAGACATTCACAAAGTCATAGGAAATGTAGTATGAGAAAAGACTTAGAAGTAATAATCATAGCTTTAATTTGTTCAAATAAAATATAACAAACAAGATGAAATAGAAATCATAACACACTATTTTTCTCTGTGATATTTCTAATGTATACTTCTATATGAGACAAGAACCATGGCTGGAATATGGATCTCATATAGTCTACCATCTTATAAAGCAATAGGAGAGATAAAAGAATCAGGTGATAAGTTTAAGAAATATGTATTAAGGCAATATGTTCACAGGAAAAAATTTAGAAACAAGAAGCAGGGTAGAGGGTATTTGTGTAAAAATTCAGAGAAATCAATGAAGGCAAATGTACAATGAGTAATAATAATAGAGTAAACCCAGATCAATGAATAGAAAGAGTATGTAGATAAGGAATTTGGGAAACAGATCACACACCTAGCTTGGTGACACAATAGAGAAGTGATAAAGGACTTCAATTATACAGACATCTGCTGGAGCTCTATGCCTGCCCACAACAGAGAAGCTATTAATTTCTTAATATGCCTTAATGAGAATTTCATCCTTCAAAAAGTAGAGGGACTAATGAGGGAAATTTCTATTATGGATACGTTTCTCATTAAAAGCATGTGGCTGTTGAAGTATAAATGATGTGAACCTTGGGAAATAGTTGCCATTCTATCTTAAAATTTGTGATAGAGAAGAGAAAAGCAGGCATAGCTTGACCAAAATCTTCCATATTTTAAAAAACAAGATTTCTAAAGGTTCAGAAAAAGAATAAGAATAGCATAAGATTCTAAAATTCAACCAAAATTAGAAAGGTAACAGAAATCTGGGAAACAATTTTTAAAGCCAGAGTCCCTCATAAAGGCCTCTTTTTAAAAATACATAGAGTCAAATTTATAAGGATACAAGTCATTCTCCAAATGATAGGTGGCCAAAAGATATTAATAGGCAATTTTCAGATGAAGAAGTTAAAGCTTCTCTAGTCATGTGAAAAAGATGCTCTCAATCACTACTGATTAGAGAAATGCAAATTAAAACAACTCTGAGGTGCCACCTCGTATCTATCAGATTGACTGTGACAAAAAAAAAGGAAAATGATAAATATTGGAGAAGATGTGGGAAAATTGGAACACTAATACATTGTTGGTGGAGTTGTGAATTGTTCCAACCATTCTGGAGAGTAATTTGGAACTATGCCCTAAAGGCAACCAAAATGTGCATAGCCTTTGATCCAGCAATACCACTATTAGGTCCATATCCCAAAGAGATCATAAAAAAGAGAAAAAAAGACCCATATATAAAAAATATTTATAGCAGCTCTTTTTCTGATGGCAAAGAATTGAAAATTAATGGATACCCATGAATTGGGGAATGGCTGAAAAAGCTGTGCTATATGAAAATAATGGAATGCTATTGTGCTATAAGAAATGATGAGGAGACAGATTTCAGAAAATCCTGGAAAAGCTTGCAAAAACTGATGTTGAGTGAAGTGAGCAGAAGCAGAAGAACATTGTACACAGCAAGAGCAATATTGTCTGATGACCAACTTTGATAGACCTAGCTCTTCTCAAGGATCTGAGACAACTCCAAAAGACTCATGATAGAAAATGCTATCCACATGTAAAGAAAGAACTATGGAATCTGAACGCAGATCTAAGCATACTATTTTCTCCTTTTTTTTCTTTCTCATGGTTTTTCCCTTTTGTTCTGATTCTTCTTTCAAAACATGACTAATGTGGAAATATATCCGATTGTATGCTGTCTTGGGGCAGGGACAAAGGGAGAAAAAAAATTTGAAACTCAAAATCTTGTAAAAGTGAATGTTAAAAACTAGTTTTGCCTGTAATTAGAAAAAAATAAAATACTGTCAAGTGGAAAAAAAGATTTTAAAATTCAATAGAAGTTAGACAAGTTTGGATAGAATGGTTTTCTGAATTAAATTCTGAAGATACAAGGGAGATCATTTTGAGTAGGAACAAAGAGAGAGTAGTCTAACTGGAGAAAGATGGTTAACCATGGAACTAACCATACAACTTATTTTTTAAACATACTCAGAATATATAAATAGATACCTGAAACTAAAGATGAAGAAACACTCCTGATATATTACTATATATTAGAATACTGTCAGAAAAACTAAAGGTATGGATGAATTGTTGTTGGTAAGGGAAGATAAAACAAACAAAAAAAAGTATTGAGTTCCGCTTCCGGGAGCCAAGACAGTGCAGTGAAAAGGTAGGCGCTCTCACTCTCCCCTGTGAACTCTGAAAACACAGAAAATATCACCCCAGAAAAAAAAAAAAAAACCCTGGAACACCTGAACTAGAAGAAAGACGAGGAGCAGCAGTGCAGTAGCCAGCAAACGGGTCTCCCAGTGCCTCAGCAAAAATAAGGGAGGCAGAACTACAAGGGGCCCCAGGTAGATAAGTACCCTGCGGCATTCGTCTGAAAGGAGGTGAAGAAAACAACCTAAAGGCTTCCTAAAGTACCAGCCTTGCTGATTCCAACCCAACACCAGTTGAGCTGTAGGAGCCTTGGAGCCTCCAATTGTGAAGAAATCCTGAAGCCCAGGTGGTAAAGCAGACAAACACCAACACCTGGACCTCCGAGTGCCTTAGTGAAGGCGGGGGGAAGCGGTAGAAACCAGCTCAGAAAACCACCAGGAGCTCGGCACTCACTGCAAAGGAATCTCCCAGTGCATTAGCAGAAACAGGGAGACAACACTGCAGGGGGCCCCAGGCAGATAAACACCTGCAGCACCCATCTAAAAGGAGAAGAAAGCTAAAGGAAAGGAAAAGCAGGCAACCTAGAATTGCCTGAAAGTTCCAGCCTTGCTGATTCCAGCCCAACACAGGTAAGCTGCCAGAAACCTACAGCCTCCAATTCCAGCATAAGAGGCCCCAGCAACAAAGCCAGTGACCAAGACCTAGGCTCCCAACAAAAGAAGCTTGGGTCAGTACCCTCTGTTCCCCAGCAGGAGAGCTCAATCTCTTTAAAGGCCAGGGAATAAAGAAACACCATGAGTAAAAAGAAACATACCATAGATTCATATTATGAGAAGAGTGAAGATCAAGACAGAAATTCTGAAGAGGACAACATTGTCAACAAACCCACATCTGCAACAACAAAAGGGAATATGAACTGGTCTGAAGCCCAAAAAGCCTTCTTAGAAGAGCTCAAGAAGGATTTTAATAGTCAAATGAGAGAGGTAAAGAGTCCTTCAAAAATACAATTGGCCAATTGGAAAAAAAATACACTGAAGAAAACAAGTCCCTAAAAAACACAATTGGCCAATTGAAGAAGGAAGTACAAAAAAACAGAAGAAAACAATCTGTTAAAAACTAGAATTGGACAAATGGAAACTAATGTCTCTATGAGAGAGCAAGAATCAGTCAAACAGAAACAAAAAAATGAAAAAATAGATGAAAATGTAAAATACCTCATCAGTAAAACAACCGACCTGGAAAATCGACTCAGGAGAGACAATTGAAAAATTATTGGACTGCCTGAAAATCATGATGAAAAAAAGAGCCTGGACAGTATCTTTCAGGAAATCATAAAGGGAAACTGCCCGGAAGTCCTAGAACCAGAAAGGAAAATAACCATAGAAAGAATCCACTGATCACCACTTGAAAGAGATCCCAAATTGACAACGCCAAGAATATAATAGCAAAATTCCAAAATTACCAGATGAAAGAGAAGGTGCTGCAAGCAGCCAGAAAGAAAATTTAAATATCATGGAACCACAGTCAGGATTACACAGGACCTTGCAGCTTCTACATTAAAAGACCACAGGGCATGGAACATGATATTCTGTAAGGCAAAGGAGCTTGGAATGCAGCCAAGGATCAATTACCCAGCAAAAATGAGCATCATTTTTCAAGGGAGGAGGTGGATATTCAATGAAATAGGAGACTTCCAAACTTTCCTGATAAAAAGACCAGAGCTCAACAAAAAATTTGATCTTCAAGTACAGGACTGAAGAAGGACTTAAAAAGTTAAATGGGACAGAAAGATACAATATGTTGTTAATAAGGGGGGGGCTGTTTAAACCCCTACAAGGGAATATGAGACTTGCAACCCTTGAGAACTCTATTGTTATTACACCTTGTTAAAGGAGTATACATAAAGAGGGTGGATATTAGTTGACTTTGATGTAATGATAAAAAAAAATCTAATCAAGTAGGTTGAATGAATGCAAATAAGTGAATCAATCTGATCTTAGAAAATGTATTGAGAAAGGAGGAGGCAGACAAGGATAAATTACATTACAGGAAAAGACACAAAATCATATTAGAGCAGAGGGAAAGAAGGGAGGTGGGGAGCATTGTTTGAACCTTACTCTCATCAGATTTGGCTCAAGAAGGGCATAATATAATCAGTTAGGTATAGAAATCTAACTTGCCCTATAGGCAGTAGGAGGGAAAAGGGGAAAAAAAGGAAGGGGGAAAGAAAAGGGAGGGGGAAAGAAGGGAGGGAAGAGCAGTAAGACTAAAGGGGAAGAAAAGGGAAAGGGATAATAAAAGGGGAAGGGACTGAAGGAGGCAGTGGTCAAAAGCAAAACACTAGTGAAGGGGGAAAGGAAAAAGGAGAAAGAAAAGCATAAATGGGGGGGAAAGGATGGAAAAATAGACACAGACAGTAATCATAACTGTGAATGTGAAGGGGATGAACTCTCCCATAAAACGGAAACGGACTGCAGAATGGAGGAAAAACCATAATCCTACAATATGTTGTTTACAGGAAACACATTAGAAAAAGAGTGACACATACAGGGTAAAGGTAAAAGGCTGGAGCAGAATATATTATGCGTCAGCTGAAGTAAAAAAAGCAGGGGTAGCAATCCTGATCTCAGACAAAACAAAAGCAAAAATAGATCTAATCAAAAGAGATAAGGAAGGAAACTACATCCTGCTAAAAGGCACCATAGACAATGAAGTAATATCATTACTAAACATATATGCACCAAATGGTATAGCATCCAAATTCTTACAGGAGAAGTTCAGGGAGTTACAGGAAGAAATAGACAGCAAAACCATCCTAGTGGGGCACCTGAACCTCCCCTTCTCTGCACTAGATAAGTATAATCACAAAATAAACAAGAAGTTAAGGAGGTGAAGAGAACATTAGAAAAGTTAGGTATGATAGATCTCTGGAGAAAACTGAATGGGGATGGAAAGGAATACACTTTTTTCTCAGCTGTACATGGCACATACACAAAAACTGACCCTGTACTAGGGCATAAAATCCTCACAGTCCAATGCAGAAAGGCAGAAATATTAAATGCTTCCTTTTCAGATCACGGTGCAATAAAAATTATATGTAATAAAGGGCCATGGAAAGATAGACTAAAAATAATTGGAAACTAAATAATCTAATCCTAAAAAATGGTTGGGTCAAACAACAAATCATAGAAACAATCAATAATTTCATTCAAGAGAATGACAATAATGAGACAACATACCAAAACCTATGGGATGCAGAAAGCAGTTCTTAGGGGAAGTTTTATATCTCTAAATGCTTACATAAATAAAATAGAAAAAGAGGAGATTAATGAATTGGGCATACAACTAAAAAAACTAGAAAAAGAACAAATTAAAAATCCTCAACTAAACACCAAATTAGAAATATTGAAAACCAAAGGAAAAATTAATAAAATTGAAATTAAGAAAACTATTGAACTAATAAATAAAACTAAGAGCTGGTTTTATGAAAAAACCAATAAAATAGATAAGCCTTTGGTTAATTTAATTAAAAAAAAGAAAGAAGAAAACCAAATTACTAGTATCAAGAATGAAAAGGGGAAGCTACCACCAAGGAAGAGGAAATTAAAACAATAATTAGGAATTATTTTGCCCAACTATATGCCAACAAATTTGACAATCTTAGTGAAATGGATACATATTTACAAAAATATAAATTGCCCAGATTAACGAAGAGGAAGTAAAATACTTAAATAACCCCATCTCAGAAAAAGAAATTGAACAAGCCATTGATGAACTCCCTAGGAAAAAATCTCCAGGGCCAGATGGATTTACATGCAATTCTATCAAACATTTAAAGAACAATTAATTCCAATACTATATAGACTATTTGGGAAAATAGGTGAAGAAGGAGTCTTACCAAATTCTTTTTATGATACAAATATGGTGTTGATACCTAAACCAGGAAGAGTCAAAATAGAGAAAGAAAATTATAGACCAATTTCTCTAATGAATATAGATGCAAAAATTTTAAACAAAATACTAGCAAGTAGATTGCAGCAACTTATCACAAGAATAATACACTATGACCAGGTAGGATTTATACCAGGAATGCAGGGTTGGTTCAATATTAGGAAAACTATCAGCATCATTGAGCATATCAACAACAAAACCAACAGAAACCACATGATCATCTCAATAGATGCAGAAAAAGCTTTTGATAAAATACAACACCCATTCCTATTAAAAACACTAGAAAGCATAGGTATAAATGGAGTCTTCCTTAAAATAATAAATAGCATATATCTAAAACCTTCAGCAAGCATTATATGTAATGGGGACAGGCTAGAAGCATTTCCAATAAGATCGGGGGTGAAACAAGGATGTCCATTATCACCACTGTTATTCAATATTGTACTGGAAACCTTAGCTTTAGCAATAAGAGAAGAAAAAGAAATTGAAGGCATTAGAATAGGCAAAGAAGAAACAAAGCTATCACTCTTTGCAGATGACATGATGATATACTTAGAGAATCCTAGAGAATCAAGTAAAAAACTACTTGAAATAATAAACAACTTTAGCAAAGTTGCAGGCTATAAAATAAACCACATAAATCATCAGCATTTCTATATATTACCAACAAGCCCAACAGCAAGAGATAGAAAGAGAAATCCCATTTAAACTTACTGTAGACATTATAAAATATTTAGGAGTCTACCTCCCGAAACAAACCCAGGAACTCTATGAACACAATTACAAAACACTTTTCACACAAATAAAATCAGATCTAAATAATTGGAAAAACATCAGTTGCTCATGGGTAGGCCGAGCTAATATAATAAAAATGACAATCCTACCTAAGCTAATTTACTTATTCAGTGCCATACCAATCAAACTACCAAAAAATTTTTATAGAGTTAGAAAAAATAATAACAAGATTCATTTGGAAAAAAAAGGTCCAGAATATCAAAGGAACTAATGAAAAGAAATGCAGGGGAAGGTGGCCTAGCAATTCCAGATCTTAAATTGTATTATAAAGCAGCAATCATCAAAACTGCTTGGTACTGGCTAAGAAATAGGGAGGTGGATCAGTGGAATAGGTTAAATATGCAAGACACAGTAGTCAATGACTATAGTAATCTATTATTTGATAAACCCAAAGACCCCAGCTTCTGGGATAAGAACCCACTCTTTGAAAAAAACTGCTGGGAAAACTGGAAAAGAGTATGGCAGAAACTAGGCATAGACCCAAATCTCACACCATATACCAAAATAAAGTCAAAATGGGTTCATGACTTAGATATAAAGGCTGATACCATAAGTAAACTGGGAGAACAAGGAATAGTTTACCTATCAGATCTATGGAGAACAGAAGAATTCATGACCAAACAGGAGATAGAGAACATTATGAAAAGCAAAATGGATAATTTTGATTACATTAAATTGAAAAGTTTTTGCACAAACAAAGCCAATGCAACTAAGATTAGAAGGAAGGTAGAAAATTGGGAAAGAATTTTTACAACCAGTCTCTCTGATAAAGGCCTCATTTCTAAAATATATAGAGAATTAAGACAAATTTATAAGAACACAAGCCATTCCCCAATTGATAAATGGTCAAAGGATATGAACAGACAGTTCTCAGATGAAGAAATTAAAGCCATCTATAGTCATATGAAAAAATGCTCTAAATCATTATTGATTAGAGAAATGCAAATCAAAACAACTCTGAGGTACCACATCACACCTATCAGATTGGCCAACATGACAAAACAGGAAAATGATAAATGTTGGAGAAGATGTGGGAAAATTGGAACACTAATACATTGTTGGTGGAGTTGTGAAATGATCCAACCATTTTGGAGAACAATTTGGAACTATGCCCAAAGGGCTACAAAAATGTGCATACCCTTTGATCCAGCAATAGCACTTCTAGGGCTATATCCCAAAGAGATCAAACAAATGGGAAAAGGACCCACATGTACAAAAATATTCATAGCAGCTCTTTTTGTGGTGGCAAAGAATTGGAAATTGAGAGGATGCCCATCAATTGGGGAATGGCTGAGCAAGTTGTGGTATATGAATGTAATGGAATACTATTGTGCTGTAAGAAATGATGAACAGGCTGACTTCAGAAGAACCTGGAAAGTCTTATATGGTCTGATGCTGAGTGAAGTGAGCAGAACCAAGAGGACTTTGTACACAATAACAGCCACATTATGCAATGACTAAGATTGTTAAACTGAACCCTTCTCAGCATTAGGATCTAAGACATCTCCAGAGGCCTCGGATGGAAAATGCTGTCCACATCCAAAGAAAGAACTATGGAAGTCGAATCGCTATCACTTATTTTTACCTTCTGTTGAGTTTTGTTTCATCTTTCTCATGGTTCCTTGTTTGGTATTAATTTTTACTTACAACTTCACTAATGTAAAAATGTGTTTAACGGGTATGTAAATGTAAAGCCTATATGAGAATGTGAGCCATCTTGGGGAGGGTGGGGGGGAGGAAAAGGGACACAAATTTTCAACTCAAAAGCATATGGAAAAAATAAAAAAAAATAAATTAAAAAAAGTATTTATTTCTTAACTTCTATTGGGAAACTTAAAAGGATCTTGGAAAGTATAGGAATGATGCTGGGAGTAGATGGGACAATGTTAAAGAATTCCTAAAGAAAGGCATACTTGGTTAATTTTTGTTTGTTTCAGTTGTCTATACTGAGAAGAATGATATTTGGACTGGAAAGAGCAGAACAAAAATATTTAATTGATTCCTGGAAGGAGTAGGGAGGTAGTAAAAGAGGGCCTGATTGTCCTTGATGAGATGTAAAAAATGGGTAGTGAAGCTTTAGAGAAGGAAATGGTGAGCTAATATGGTTTCATCAAGAATATATCATGCCAAACTAGTCTCAATTCTCTCTTTTTTTTTGACAGTGTTACAGAACTGGCATACTCTGGGATTTCTCTAGATAGCAGTCACCTAGAGGTGAGCAAAACCTTTCATGGAATTTTATGCTATTTTTGTGGTCAGGATAGAAGGATATTAGCTAAAGGAGAGTACAGTTTGGTTATTTAGAACTGGGTGAATACCTAAGGTGCAGCTGTTAAAGATTTGATGAGGCAACCAGATGGCACATTAGATAGAGTGATAGCCTAGGAATCAGGAAGACCTCTGTTCAAATCGTACATTGGACACTTATAAGGTGTGGGACCCTGGGCAACTCACTCAATTTCTCATAATCTCAACCTCCTCATCTATAACATAGAAATAATAGTAGTACCTACCACAGTGGTTTGTTATGAGAATGGAAACAAATAATATATGTAAAATATTTTGCAAGTTTTAAAGCACTGTATAAATTCCAGTTATTATTATTGCTGTTGTTATTTTAAGTACTGTTAATTATAGAATTTGTTTTTACCATATAAAGTTAAATTTCTACAGTTAATACATTTTATCCTTCAAAAGATGGAGGAAACTAATTACTGAGACTATCTGACTCCCTAGAGTCAATCTAGCTCCTACAGATAATCCACTTACATTTTTTTCAATTTATTCAATTTCAACTTATTCAGGTATATGGGAAAAATCATTATATAGAAATAGCCACAATTATGTGAGTACCCTAGTAAAGCTTTATTTAAATATAGGCATGCACAAGAACATGTTTTCCTTATAGATAGGAGAAATGAGAACTACACTTAGGTGATTTTTCTATGGCATGTTTGTGGTTAAGTGGTTCCCTGGAATGACAGTTTTTGTATTTTCATTTTATCTCTTAGAGTTATTCTCTCACAATTTTATGTCATCAATAAGATCAGTTGGATTGCCACTGACCAAATCCAAGGAAAGGGAAAATGAGAAAGAGAAGGAAAGGAAAGGAAAAGATTAAAGAAAGGAGATAGGAAGAAAAAAGGAAACTAGGGAGCAGAGATAGAAGGACATAAGAATAAGATGAGGGGAGTGGAGGAAAATAAGGACTTAAGGAGAGGAAAGGAGAGGAAGAGGATAATAGTAGAGAAAAGGGAGGGTTGAAGAAAAGAAGAGGGCAGAAAATGTAGAAGGCAGAAGTACAGAAATGAAGGAAAGAAAGTAGAGGCAAGAGCAGAGGGGGGGAGAAGAAAAAAGAAGGGGAGAAAAGAAAGGGAATGAAAGGAGAAAATGTAAGAGGGGAAGAAATAGAAGTATTGAAGAATGTATGAGGTATCTGTCTTTTGGTTTGCTGGTTTTTAGAGGGAATCAGGGTTAATTGACTTGCCCAATGAGGTATATATCTTTGAGGAGAAAATACTTCAAAGAAAGGTCAGTTTAGAAAGAAATCTGTATGTCTTTCATGTAACTGTAAGATGGTTAAGAAGTGATTCACTATTGATTATCATCTATAAGGCCTTATCATTTCTTACTAATGGCCTTTGAGAAATCCCTCATTTTATTTATAAATTACTATAATAAAATTGTGAATCCATATACACATATATAAAAGTCACTTTTTCTAAATAAAGCAGTTATCAGGGAGAAAATCATATTCCTACAAACATTCATTAATAAAATAGAAAAAATATTGGATTAATAAAATGGATATGCATAAAAACTAAAAATAAAAAAGCCTAAAATAAGAACAAAGGAGGAAATATTAAAAATTAGAGAAATAGATAAATTAGAAATAAAAAATAATAGAAATTATAAATAAAACTAAAATGTGGTTCTAAAAGACTCACAAAATTGGTAAACCATAAGCTAATACGATTAAAAGGAATAGGTCAGAAAATGTAATCAATCAAATAGCAAATTGGCAAAGTAAAATCAAAACAAAACCAGAAGAAATAAAAAGAGCATATTATGCAACATTACATGGTAATTAAACTGACAATACAAAATAAATAGAGGAATACTTCCAAAAATACATACTATTCTGCCTGACAAAATATAAAATGGAGATTTTAAATAACCCAATCTCTGAAAGGAAATCAAACTAGCTTTAATGGAATATTATGGAAAGACTAAAAAACAAATCTCCTGTTCATAATGGAGTCACAGGAGAATTCTGTAAAGCTTTTAAAAAATACTTAGTACCCATACTGAACAAATTATTATCAAAAATTGAGAAAGAAAGCACATTACCACAATCTTTTTGAGACAAATATTGTTGTAATACTTAAACCAGGGAAGCATGAATGAGAGAATGAAAACTATAAATCAATATCATTAACAAATATCATTTTAGAAAGGTTAAATAAAATCCTGTCAAATAATATGCAGTTATTTATCCAATAGATTATTCATTATGACTAAGTTGGATATATATCAGGAATATGCAAGTGGTTTAATATTAGGAAATAAATCAATAAAATCATATTAGTAACTAAAACATAAAAAACACATGATTATCTCAATAGATGCAGAAAATGTCTGAGAAAATATAACATTCATGTATTCTAAAAAAATACTTCTACATAATGTATAGGTAGAGTATAAAAATACAAGGACCTTTTCTAAAACCATAAAAAAATCATCCATCCGAAACCAAAAGCAAGCATTATATGAAATAAGAATACTCTAGAACTTTTTCTAGTACATACAAGATTAGAGCAAAAAAATATTCTCCCTATTATTATGTGATGTGAAAGTATTAGTAACAATAATAAAACAAAGGGAAGAAATTAATGGTATAAAGAAAAGTAATCAGGTGATAAAATCATCTCTATTTGCTGATCACATGATGGTCTACTTGGAGCATTCTAGGGAATCAACAAAGACAGTAATCAATACTATTAATGATCAGCAAACTTGAAGGCAACAAAATAAACCCTCAAAAGTCGACTCTAGGTAATAATAAAAAATAAAAAAAAAACAATAATAGAAAGGGAAATACCATTCTAAATAACTACAAATGCACAAAATATCTGGGGATCTATTTACCAAAGCACACAATAGGTTTGTTTATATTCAACAACAGAGTTCTCCTAAAATTAATAAACAACTTTAATAGTTGAAAGAATATTCAAGACTTATGGCTAAGCCATCCTAATTCAAGAAAAATGGCAATACTACCAAAGTTACATTTACAATAGGATACACAGCAAATTACCAAGGTACTATTTAAAAGGATTTGATAAGATAAATAACAAAATTCATTTGTAAAAGCAAAAGATTTAGAACACCAAGAGAAATGCTAAAAAGAGGTAGGGCCAAAGAGGGAATAGCACTTTCAGACCTCAGACTATGTTCTTAAACATGCTCCATCAGAGTCATCTTGTCTTGGTTAAAAATGGAAAGGTCAAAAAGGGCCAGAGCAGATAAGGAGGGGAAAAAAGGAGAATTAGAAACAATGGATTTCAATAATCAAGTGTTTGATAAAGCAGAAAACAAAATATCTAGGAAAGAACTATGTATTTGAGTTTAAAAAATGGCTAGGAAAACTGAAAGCAGTCTCAGAAAAATTGAGCTTATTCCATCACCTTACACTGTATTCCACAATACATTCCAAATGGATGAGTTGCCTTAATAAAAAATATCATACTAATAAAAATATTAGAAGGAAAACAGATCATATGCATCTTACAGGTATGAGTATGAGATATATTTTTAACCAAAAATGGCTAGAGGTATTAGAAAAGATAAAACTGAAAACTGATGATATGAAATTGAAAAAGCTTCTGCACAAAACAAAATTCATGTGCCTAGAATAATGAGGGAAGTGGTAAAATGAGAAAAAAAATCATTGTATCAAATTTCTTTGATAAGGGTTTGGTATCTAAGATATATAAGCAATCAACATATATATGTTAATGCATAACACCTGTTATATATCATGTGTATTATATAGAAAACATAGGTGTATATTAATATATCATGATATTATATCATGTATTATATAATACATATTCATATATAACATACATGTACTATATATATGTACACAATAACTATAACTATATAAATGGAAAGAACAAGCACACAATCACACACACAGAGTGAATGTACCAAAATTGTAGAAATCAAGTATGACTTGAAAAAAATAGATGGGAGGTGACTCCCATATAACTTCATCTATCTATCTATACATAAATATAACACTATATATATATATATATATATATATATATATATATATATATATATATATATATATATATATATATATGTACATATACACCCAGAGACACACACACACACACAGCCATTCTCCAGTAGATTATTGGTTAAAAAAAAAAGATGAGAATATTTCTCAAAAAAATTCTAAAATACTTAAACCACATGAAAGAATGCTCCTTATCATTAATAAAAAGGTAAATCAAATCAAAACAGCCCTAAGTTTTTACATCACATCCTGTAAATGGTCAGAGATAGAAAAAAATGATAATAGTCAATGTTGGTGGAGTTGTGGGATGATAGGCACAACAATGAATTGTTGGTGAATCTCTGAATTGATATGATAATTTTAGAAAACAATTTGAAATTTTATAAATAAGTTTCAAAATTCTTTGACCCAAAGCTATTTGTATTTGTATTTGAAGGTGCTGTTATTATCCACATTTTATAGATGAGAAAGCAAGGCAAACAGAGGTTAAGTGACTTGCCTAGGATCACAGCTAGTAAATGTCTGAGGTGGATTTGAACTTAGGTGTTCCTGATTCCTGGTCCAGCACTACATCCACTGCTCCATGGGAACTCCAAAAGCATTAGAGTGACAAGGTCATTCCCATGCTTTAGGAATATCAATTTGCCAATTTTGCAGCTGATGAATGGGAAAAGGGAAAGTTAGCAGCAGAGACTAATAGGCTATTTTAATTGTTCATACAAGAAGACTAATAAAACAATGAAAATTTAAATGAATGGAAATGAATCACT
Organism: Phascolarctos cinereus; assembly: GCF_003287225.1. Classification (NCBI taxonomy): domain Eukaryota; kingdom Metazoa; phylum Chordata; class Mammalia; order Diprotodontia; family Phascolarctidae; genus Phascolarctos; species Phascolarctos cinereus. Next base: position 161,638,661 of record NW_027556402.1, read on the forward strand.
GGATTGACAGCAGATCAATATATTTCTTGGCTACAGCAATTCATTAAGATTGTATTCAACTTGTAAATGTATAATAATCTGGATTAGAGGAGAAAGTAACCACACTGACAAATTATAGGTTCTTGAATATCAAGGTACAAAGGAAATTCACTCTCTCCTGCTCCTGATCATTTATATCATCCCCATTAACTTTTTCCTACTAGTAAATCCAATTATTGTATTTTCTCCCTCCTATATCTGAAGCTATTAATCAATCAACAAACATTTATGGAGTTTCTATTTTATGCAAGTAATGTTGCTAGAGGTTGAGGAGATTTATTTTCAGTAATAACATCAATGTGTTACAAGCTTGTGATTTTTCTGAGGATAGGAATTCCCTCTAGCAAGCATATCATATTCCAATAAGTAAGTCAGTGAGCAAACAGTAAGCACTTATCATATGCTATGCAGTGTGCTAAGCACTAGATAGGCAAAGAAAGGCAAAAGAGAGTATTTGCTTTTGAGGAGGTATTAGTTTACAACTCATTTACAACTCAGTTGCTTGAGAGTTGGTTAAGTAACTTTTCCATAATCACATAAGTTAGTGTTAGATGTGGAATATGAATCTCTGTTTTTATTACTCTCAAGTCCAATAGTCTATTCTCTATGTCATGTTAAGAGTAACAGTACAAAGAATATAATCCTACACATCCTAGACTTATATATTGTAGATAGAAAGGGTAAGCTCATTACTTGTCTAATTGGTCACTGAAAATGAATTCTTTAGTCATCTACAAATCTGTCTCATGGTCAGATTCCCAGATAAATATTGCCATTCCATTCATAAAGAAATTAGTGATGAATGATCATGAGATTTTTAGCAGTCTGTTAAAGATATCCATGTACCAACTTCATGAACTTCATTGGTAAACATTTAGACTTACTGTGCATGAACTTCTGATGAATAATCATAAATGGTCCCACGTTTATTCATTATGAGTTCTTATTAATGTCTCATGAATTATAAAATACAGTCTGCCCTGGCAAACGGCCATACCCAGAAGCAAATCTCATGTGGCAGAATACCTAATATTAAAAATAATTAAATTATACCAATGTCGACTGTTTGAACATGATTGATGTGTAAATGAGGCCAAATGATGGACTCTGTACTGGCAATAACATCATCTAGAAGACAGAAAAAAAAGGCCTGAAGTTTTTTTTTTATTTGAAATACACTGCCATTATGTTTGCTAAGTCAAGAACATTACTGTAGAGAGTGGAAAGCCCATTAGACCAAGGCTCCTTAAAACCACTGTCTAGTCCTAGCTAGGTATATAGCCTTGGGAAAACAAGGGAAATCTTCTGGTCTTGTTTTCTCTTTTGAAAACTATTTTATTTAAACATCTTCCAGCTCTGAAATTCTATGCTTTGTAGAAATTTGGTATGTATTGAATGATAAAAAATAGGAAACTCAAATGAATGATGATTCTTCCCGGGTATTTCTAATGGAGAAAAAGAATAAAACAATGATCAGAGTCACAGTATGCCATGGAAACAAATGGGAGACTGTTGAGTGAGAAAACAGAGAGAAGGAAAGAAAAGTATTATCATAATCACTGGTGATCAGGGAAAAAGTAGGTAGTGGACAGGGATTCATGTTTTCTCTTTTTCCATTAACTTATTCACCTAGCATTTATTGAAAATCCATTCTGTACAAAGCACTTGACTAGGTACAGTTTAAATGATTTAATCCCTTTGCCACTGGACACAGATACTCTCTTTTTAGTTTTCTTCAGTATTAATATATATTTAACTTTTACTCACAGCATTAATCTAATATATTAGTGCTATCAGTTCAATGGAATTTAGTTGTTTTTTTTTGTTTTACTTCATAAACTTAAAATCCAGGATATAATTATTCGTGATTAATGATTAGAGGCAGGTTAATACTGTAATCTGACTACTAGACCCCAAGAAGATCAGTGAAGGGGTCTATAATAGTAACAATTCAGTCACCTGTCCTGAAATGAATCAGCATAGTTTTCTGAAGCATAGTCTCCAAAGTGGGAGTCATGGCCCTAAGTGTTATATGATCAACCAGTGAGACAATAGGACATTGGTTTACCTCTTATCTGTACCATAATAGCCAATCATAGAACTTATCCACTATCCACCTCTAATATTCCTTCATTCTACCCTCTACCCCTACTATTCAAGTTTCCAAACTTACTTCACACTCAAGTGTGGCCCTATAAAACATAATAATAAGCTAGTTGTAATAACCTAATGATCCTCTGAGTATCTCTCTCAGCTTCTGAAAATCTTCACCCAGCCCTCCTCTCAATATAACTACCTCCTGCCTCCTAGATCAGTGCATGATTTTGGCAGGCACCCTTTGGAGGGCATACCTTCTGACCAACAAGTGAAATTTCAACCACCCCACTCACCCCTTTTTGGGTTGAATGAGTAGCACAAACAGAATAGGTATGCATGGATTGCAATTGGCTTCATAGAATTTTTTTTTACATTAACTTTCCCTTTAAACCCACATTGCTTCCAAACTTCCCTGCTTTTGTCAAGGATTAAATCTTCCTTCTAGTTGTTTGGGTTTTCAACATTAATGTCACCTTCAACTCATCACTCAACAAGGCAGTCATTAAAAAAGAATTTAGTGACAATTCTACCTAAGCTAATTTATTCAGTGCCATACCAATCAAACTACCAAAACATTATTTTATAGAGTTAGAAAAACTAATAACAAGATTCATTTGGAAGAACAAAAGGTCCAGAATATCAAGGGAAATAATGAAAAGAAATGCAGGGGAAGGTGGCCTAGCAATACCAGATCTTAAATTGTATTATAAAGTAGCAATCATCAAAACTGCTTGGTACTAAGAAATAGAGTGGAGGATCAGTGGAATATGTTAAATATGCAAGACACAGTAGTCAATGACTATAACAATCTATTATTTGATGAACCCAAAGACCCCAGCTTCTGGAATAAGAACCCACTCTTTGAAAAAAAAACTGCTGGGAAAACTGGAAAAGAGTATGGCAGAAACTAGGCATAGACCAAAATCTCACACCATATACCAAAATTAAGTCAAAATAGGTTCATGATTTACATATAAAGGCTGATACTATAAGCAAACTGGGAGAAGAATAGTTTACCTATCAGATCTATGGAGAAAGAAGAATTCATGACCAACAAGGATAGAGAACATTATGAAAAGCAAAATGGATAATTTTGATTACATTAAATTGAAAAGTTTTGCACAAACAAAAATGCAACTAAATTAGAAGGAAGGTAGAAAATTGGGAAAGAATTTTTACAACAGTCTCTCTGATAAGGGCCTCATTTCTAAAATATATAGAGAATTAAGACAAATTTATAAGAATACAAGCCATTCCCCAATTGATAAATGGTCAAAGGATATGAACAGACAGTTCTCAGATGAAGAAATTAAAGCCATCTATAGTCATATGAAAAAATGCTCTAAATCATTATTGATTAGAGAAATGCAAATCAAACAACTCTGAGGTACCACATCACACCTATCAGATTGGCCAACATGACAAAACAGGAAAATGATAAATGTTGGAGAAGATGTGGGAAAATTGGAACACTAATGCATTGTTGGTGGAGTTGTGAAATGATCCAACCATTTTGGAGAACAATTTGGAACTATGCCCAAAGGGCTATAAAAATGTGCATACCCTTTGATCCAGCAATAGCACTTCTAGGGCTATATCCAAAGAGATCATACAAATGGGAAAAGGACCACACATAAAATATTCATAGCAGCTCTTTTTTGGTGGCAAAGAATTGGAAATTGAGAGGATGCCATCAATTGGGAATGGCTGAGCAAGTTGTGGTATATGAATGTAATGGAATACTATTGTGCTATAAGAAATGATGAACAGGCTGACTTCAGAAAACTGGAAAGACTTATGGTCTGATGCTGAGTGAAGTGAGCAGAACCAAGAGAATTGTACACAATAACAGCCACATTGTGCATGACTAATATTGAAAACTTAACCTTCTCAGCAATTACAAGGATCTAAGACATTCCAGAGGCCTCATGTGGAAAATGCTATCCACATCCAAAGAAAGAACTATGGAAAGTGAATTTTTATTTTTTTCCTTCTGTTGAGTTTTGTTTCCTCTTTCTGATGGTTCCTCCTATTGGTTTTAATTTTTACTTACGACTCCACTAATGTGAAAATATGTTTAATAGGAATGTAAATATATTGCCTGTATCAGATTTTGCATCACCTTGGGGACGGTGGTAGGGAGGAGGGGGAAGAAAAATTTTAACTCAAAAGCATATGGAAGGGATTATTGATAGAACAAAATAAATTAATAAAATTCAAAAAAAAGAATTTAGGCAGCTCGGTAGTATAGTAGCTAGAGTGCAAGAAGGGCCAAGTTCAAACTTGGCCTTAGACAGTTACTAGCTGTGTGATTCTGGACAAATAATTTAACCTCTATTTGCCTCAGTTTCCCAATCTATAAAACAGAAATAATAATAGCATCTACCTCCCAGAGTTGTTGTGAGGATCAAACAAGATATTTGTAATGTACTCAGTACAGTGCTGGGCATATACTATGCATTAAATAAATATTAATTGTTGTTATTCATTTTTGATGTTATTTTTATTATTATTTAGCACTTACTATTTGCCAGTCACTGTGCTAGGCACTTGGGATACAAAGAAAGACAAAAATGAAGCCAAAATCAAACAAAGAAGAATAACAAAAACAGACACAGTGCACACTCTCAAAAAGAGAACCTTGTGAAGAAGAGAAAAAGATGTAGCCAGGGAGGAAGGAGGAGGAAAGGCCTCTTATAGAATGTGCTATATGTTGTCTTGAAAGAAACCAGGGAAATTGAGAGCAAAGTGAGAGGTCCGAGATTTCCAGGCAGTGGAGGGTGTGTGTGTGTCTGTGTGTGTGTGTGCACTAGGGGTATAAACAGTGCAAAGGCTGGGTAAAAGGTGGTAGGCAAACTGTCATGTTAAAGGAACTGCAAGCTATTTTATCTAGATGACAGAGTACATTGAAAAATAACATGTAAGAAGACTAGAAAGAGGCCAGAGAGGAGCAGGATATGTGCGTAAGTTGATCAGACCTATGCTTTACATTTATCTACTTTCCTAACTATAAAACATGTCTTCTCTCAACCAATGTTATCTTCTACTGTAGTTCAGACACTCATTGCTACTTGCCTAGACTATTTCCCTTGACTTCTCAGTGGTCTCTGCCTCTTCTCTTCATACTCCAATCCATCATCTATGTATTTGGAAGACTAATTTTCCTAATTCCTTTTCCTAATGTTTCAAGCTTTTCACAATGTGTCCCCTTCCTCTCTTTTCAACTTTATGATGTATTGCAGCCACTCCTCAATGCTATGGTCCAGTCAAACTGGCCTTTTTGCTGTCCTTGACACTCATAAAAAGCATGATAAAAAAATGCAAACATAAATATAAAACTAAGGTATGATAGTAGTCATTAAACATAAATATGCACAGATGAGGAATGGGTTTATACTGAAAACTTCTGCTAACTTCTAATCAGAGACAATTGACATTTGTTTATTGTTTTTCATTGTGCATGGTGAACATCTACAAATGGAAACATGACTCCTGTGTAAAGATTTCCTATGTTCAGTGACTGTTGTGATCTATAATTTTATTAATATAGTATATATCATTCAGTAAAAAAAGTATCTTAAAAATAGATTCATCTGCTTGACCAGGTATGTTTTATTTAAATTAACTGAATAATAATTATAATTTTTGTGTCCATCTGTTGCCCATGCCATGCACTCTTGCCATAGGTTTATTCCAAAAATTAATGAATTGCATTCAATTGTGCACTCACTAAAAATATTATAGTTACTATTTTAGTGAGAGAAAAATATTTTTCACCTTTAATAATTAATTTACATAAATAATTTATATTAATTAAAAATTCTATTTCATTCATTTTATTTCTCTTATGTATGTTTCATAATGTAAATAATATATTATTTTAGATATAGATATATGATTTATAGATCAACACACATAAATTGAGGATTCATGCTAAAGAAATGTTTACTGATAAGGGTGTACAATCAAAAAAGTTTGGAGACCACTGACTGGGCTAGAGCAAATGAACATAATAAGCCTGTGTTGGATAAACCTAAGGCTACAACTACGAGCATAAAGTTTCCCTATTTGACAAAAACTGTTTTCAAACCTGGAAAGAAACCTGGTAGAAATTAGTTTTAGACCAACATCTCATACCAAATTCCACAATAAATTCAAAATGGAATATGACCTAAATATAAAATATATCATAAACAATTTAGAGAAAAAGAACACAGAAGTCTCACAGCTTTTTTTGGCTAAATCAATGATAAAAATGAGCAGGAAAAATAGACTTGTTTACATGAAGTTGAAAAGCTTTTAGACAAACTAAATTAATATAATTAGAGTTGGAAGGTACAAAACTAACTGGGACTAAATCTGTGCAGCAAATTCCAAGTAATTAATAAAAATACATAGGATGAAGTTATTCTTCAAAAGATAAATACTAAATATTCAAAAAATATGAACAGGAAATTTTTCAAAGAAGGAAGGTTGTTTTTTTCTCATCTCCCTTTTCCTCTTTCCTCCACATTTCCAACTTCAACTCCAGGCTTCTCATTCTCCAAATCCCAGTATTTCCACTGTTTCTACCTTCCCATCCCCTCAAGCACCTGCCTAACCAGGTCATAGGCCCCACTCATGAATGTCTCCCAATTCTCATGCCTAGGAGCTAGAGCTGTTAGACCACATTCCCCTCTTCCCCCTTCATCCCTTCCCTTGTCTGCCTCATTTCTTTGTCCTTTCAAGCACCATAGTTGTTCCAGATGAAGCTGAATGTGAGGCCTAAGGAAGTACTACCTGAATAAAGTAGAGGCAACTTGATGGTGCAGTGGATAGAGTGCTAGAGCTAGTATCAGGAAGATCTGAGTTTAAATCAAATCTCAGACTCCAGCAGGTCACTTAACTTCTGTTTCTCTCAGCTTCCTCAGATGTAAAACAGTGATAATGATGACAATAATAATAATAATAATAATAATAATAATAATAATAATAATATCTACATGGCAGGGTTGCTGTGAGGATCAAATAAGATGGTATTTGTTGAAATATCTTAGCACAGTGCCTGGATCACAAGCAGGCATCACATAAAGCTTATTCCCTTCCTCTTCCATTGGCCAGAGCCAAGGAATTCTACTAGACATATGAACCAAAGGATAATATTAAGAAGGACATAAGATCTGTGTTTAGGTTGTATTCACATTGAAGATCACAGAGATGGCTGCTGAATGCTGAAAGGGTGAGCCCTTTAAAGATGGAAGTTAGGAACAATGGACAGAGAAAACTATGTCTTGCTCCATATTGTTGGCTACCCCTCCCATCATCGCTCTTATCATTTCCTATGAGTCTGTTAGCTTCATGTTCTTGATATTTCAAATGATGTAGAAAAGAGAGGTTTTTGTGAGAATCAAATGAAATAATATATGTAAAATTGCTTAGCACAGTGCCTGGCACATAGTAGCTAATTAATAAAGAATTGTTCTTTTCCCTTCTTTCCTTTCATCGACAGCTATGCCTTCTACTGCTATAGACACTGGGTAAAGAAAGACAAGAAACAGAAAACAGCCGTCCTTTTCTATTACCTAAGTCTGACCTAGCCCTTTCCTAGGCTACCAGCCAGAAGAAGAGGGAGATTAGGCCAGTACTGATGACATTTTAATTGATTATGTATTGATACAGAATTAGGACTTTTATCCCAATGTTCAAGAGTAAAGGGTATTAGCTGCTTTACTGTACTGTGGTGCTACTGTAAAGAGAACCATTTATTTGCCTTAATCCTAGTTACTCAAGACTACAAAACTTGAGTGAGAAAGGAGAGCACCTAAGAATAATATTCCCATCTTTGTTTTATCTGTCCATTTCCATGCAAAATAAATTATCCTGCATTATGGGGGGAAAAGAAGACAAATACAAGCTATCCACAATCATGTAAAGACATGATAGAAACTAGCTGAAACAAGATAGAGAGTTCTGGAATTGCAATCAGGAAGATTCAAGTTTGAATCCTGCCTCAGACACCAGTTGTGTTACCATGGGCAAGTCACTTGATCTCTTATATCAGTTTCCACAGCTATAAAATGAGGATAATGATATTTCCTATTTCCAGGATTGTTGTAAGGATAATATAATAAACTATTTTAAAAACACATTTCTAGTTACAGGAAATTTTGAGCCCTTTCAATATTTTTCATTAATCATGGCTCTCTCAATTCTAATTCACTAATAATAAAACAAATGCAAATTGAAACAATTCTAGGTAATTTTTATACCCATCAGGTTGAGAAAGATGATACTAAATTAAAGTAGCAAGTGTTGGAGGGATTCTGAAAGAGCAGACTCATTGATATATCATTTGTGAAGCTTTCAATTTGCCCAACCATTCTGGACAGTAATTTGGTACTAAACCCCAAAATTATGATACATCTTAACCTCTTTGATCTAGCTACTATTGCTGCTATGTAAAAGATACTATCCCAAAGGCACTTATTAAAAGATATAACCCAAAGTGGGTCAAAGTTGGATGGAAAGGACCGATATATATATATATATATATATATATATATATATTATATATATATATATATATATATATATATGTGTGTGTGTGTGTGTGTGTGTGTGTGTGTGTGTGTGTGTGTGTGTGTGTGGTGTTTATGACAGATCTTTCATTGCTGCAAAGACTTAGAAACAAAGTGGGACTGAAAAAAAATATGAATGTAACAAAATATTATAGTGTCCCAAAAACAGTATAAAGGATGACCAGAAAGATTTCTATGAACTTATGGAGAAGGAAGTGAGCAGAACTAGAAGTCATTTTCATTTAGATTTGTGACCTTAACTGCAAACCATATTTAATATATTTTAAAAATACATATTAAGTATAAATTAATTTCCATTAGCTTGCCAGGAAAGGCAAACTAATAATCTCTATTCACATTGATAAAATATACTAACAAATTCCACCTTCCTAGTAATTAGCTATACCTTCCCTGTGTTTTCATTCCATTTCAAAGCTATGTATAATGCATAGTCATCATGGTCTCACTGTAAAAAGCCTTTGAGGTCAACTAAATACATTTGCAGTTGTCTATAGGCCTAGAGGAAGAAGACTTCTTTTGGTAAGTCAGGATATTTTCAGTGCGGCAACATCATTAAAAACAGTAATCAGCAACTGTAATTCCAAACAGCTTTGTTTTTAACATGACTAGTTAACTTACTATTTTAATGTAGAACAACCAATGATCAGAAACACCTAAAAGTTTCAATAATCTTCATTAAAGAAAAATCAGGATCAAGATACATATTAATTCCAAGTTCATATTTTTTAAACATCATTGATTTGCACCTTAAAGTACAAATGTATATTTGATGGTTAGACTTCATAATTTAAAAAAACTATTTTTTACATGAGAAGATGCAATAAAAATAATAAACATAAGATGTGTGAATGTTTCAGAAATGGACAGAAATGCTAGTGAGAATACCCAATTCAATTCACCAGGAACTTTTTTTATTGAATGTTTATGAAGTCCCAGTTATTGTATAGCTGCTGAGAATGAAAAGACAAAAACTGAAACTGTTCTCCTAATCAATGAACTAATATTTTACAAGTGTAGATGAATGGGGAGGTAGGATATAACATGAAGGCACATAAGTTCATAGTCTTTTCTAAGGGCTACAGAAAGTGTGATTATGTAAAGGGATAAAGAAATGCTTTGTGTAAGGAAAAAATAATGGAGCCCATATCATACTCCCCAAGGATACTGAACACAAATTATACATATTAAATCTTTTAACACATACTAATTTTATGAAAGTTTGTAATCCATGAGAGGAGGCATAGCATAGTTAATTGAGGCAGGACACTGTCCAAGTCACTTAACATGTCAGTTCTCTAGGCAACTCTCTAAGATTATAAATTGCAAAAAAAAAAAAACATGCCAACTGCATTGTTAGGGTTAGTTGTATCTCCTGGGAGATGTGCATACCCTTTGATCCAGCAATACCAGTAATAGGTTTGCATCCCAAAGAGATCATAAGAAAGGGAAAAGGACCCACATGTATGAGAAAATTTATAGGAACTCTTTTTGTAATGACAAAGAATTGGAAATTGAGGGGACGCCCATCAACTGGGGAATGGCTGAACAAGTTGTGGTATATGAATGTAATGGAATACTATTGTGCTATAAGAAATGAAAAGCAGGTGGATTTCAGGGGAAGAAATTGGAAGAAAACATCTTAGAGCCTGTCCCTTTCCTTATATATTTAATACAAACTAATGAATAATCCACAAATCATCCTGATAGAGAACTTACTGATAGATCACAATTTCCAAATCTTCAAAATTAATGGTGCTGAATATAGTATTAGACATTATTTACTCCTTTTGTCAATTACTCAGAAGACATTTTAGGACCTTACATTTTTGCTCATGTTTCTGAATAATAATAATCACTGTGCTTAAACAACAAATCATAGACACCATAGAAAATTCCTTCAAAAAAAAAGACAATGAGACACTATATCAAATGATTTAAAGGTTATAGCTAAACTAGTCATTAGGGAAAATGATATATATCTGAAAGGTTTTATCAACAAATTTAAGAGAAAAAATCAAGGGACTAGGACCAAAAAAGAAAATAAAATAACATCAAACCAAAACCTTCCAAATAAACTACAAAGTAGAAATTTGAAATCAAAGAGATTTAAAAAAATATATAAATTTCATTAAACCGATAAAATTCTGTGAGGTTTAAAAACTAATGAAATGGACAAAGTTCATTTCTAAATTTAAAAAAATAGAAGTCAATATGCATTTCATCAAAATTATAAAGGAAAATTCATAAAAATTAAAGAGGAAACAAAGGAAATTATCAAAAATATTTTCCCCACATAGATGCCAACAGACAAATTAAGAAAAATGGAGAAATTTTTCCAAAAATGAGATATGCAAATTTTAAAATATCTTATATAAATGGCCCAATATAAAAAAAAAGATTCAAAAGAAGAAATCATAAATGAATTTCAAAACCCTAAAGGATGAAATAAACTTATAAATGAATTTCATTGAAATTAAAATATAATGAATTGAATTCAAAGAAAAACTAATTTTACTATTACTTAATCTGTTTGCAAATTAGGAAGAGACACTTTCAATCTAGAGAAATATTGTTAATTAACATTGACACAATTTTGAATTAAATATTATCAAAAAGCTAGAGTGAAATATTAAAACATTTCTATTTTTTAAAAGCTACAATACATAGCAATACAAAAACATGCATTAATTTTGTAAGTGGTAAATATTACATATGTATATATGCATACATATGTGTGTATTTTTATGTGTATATATGTGTGGTGTGCATGTATCCAAAAGCAAATATTATTATTAATGTATAAAACTTAGAAAGCTTTTCAATAAGATCAGAGATAAAGCAAGAAGCCTATTGTCACAATGACTATTTAATATAGTGCTAGAAACACTAAATGTAACAATGATTCAAGAAAGAAAAAAAATAAGGGGAAGGCAATAGGCAAAGAGGAAACAAAGCAGTAACTTTTGATGGATGATATATTGATCTATTTAGAGAATTCTAAGTATTTAAGTAAAATTAATTTTAAAAATATGCAACAGATATAAAATAAATCCATATGATTATTAGCATTCCTGGTGCCAATACATCTCAGCAAGAAGAAAAAGAAAAAGAAAATCCTTTCAAAATAACTATGGAATATATAAAATATTCAAGAGTCTCTCAAGGCATACACAGGAAATATATGAATCCAATCACGTAGCACTCTGTAGGAACAATTAATAACAAAGTAATTGGAGAAACAATAATAGTTCCTGAGTAAATGGAGAGAATAGAAACTTCCTAAATTAATTTGCTTATTCAGTAACACTCCAGTCAAACTACTAAATGATCATTTTATAGAACTCAAGAAAATAATAACAAAAATCATCTGGAAAAACAAATCATTAAGAAAAACAAAAGTTATAAAGAAAGCAGCATGGCATTATCTAATCTGAAAAATGCTGGAAAACAGTAATAATCAAAATGAGTGGGAACTAGCTAAAAAACAGAAAGATTGATTAGAGGAAAAGATCAGGTAAACAAAATAGAATCTAACCAGCATAATACCACTGAAATAAAGGCAATATCATTAGTTAAAGGAGCAAAGAAGAAATTAACTCTGCTCTATAGATTAAGGAAAAGTTCATGCAAAAACAAAGGCTAGAAAGGAAAAGATAACAAGTGCTAACTGGACAAATTTCATCCCCTAAAATCAATATTTGTGCAAAAACATATTTCCAGTAAATTTGTTTCCAATAAGGATTTTATATCTAAGATACATAGTGAAATGAATCAAATTTACAAGAATACAAAGCACTTCCTAATAGATACATAGTCAAAGGTTAGGAACAGGCAGTATTCAAAAGAAAAAAAAAGTAAGCCCATTTTTGCAGTCATATGAAAAATGTTAATAATTAGAAGAAAATGTAAATTTAAACAACCTTGAATTCTACCAAAAACCTATAAAATTGTCAAAGATAACAAAAGAAGAAATTGACAAATGTTCTAGGAGCTAAAGCAAATTAGAAACACTAATGCACCGTTGGTAGAGCTGTGAAATGGAAGAGTAATTCTGGAAAGCAATTTAGTATTCTAATATATCACTAGATTGCAAAATCCTTTGATCTAGTGACTTAACTACTAAGCATAGATGTCAGATCTTCTGTAAATAAAAAAGATCCACATCTGTAGGAATATTTGCAGTAGCTCTTTTCATGGTAACAAAAAAAAAGGTCAAAATTGTAAAGTAAAAGAGTGTCCACCTATTGAGGAATGGGGTGTGATAAATGAATATAATTTGGTGGTGGTGGTGGTGGTGGTGAGCTATTGTTCAGTAGTGTTTAGTTGTGGGATTTTCTTGGCAAAGATACCACAGCAGTTTGCCACTTCCTCCTCCAGCTCACTTTTCAGAAAAGAAAACTGAGGTAAACAGGATTAAGTGACTTGCCCAGGATCATACAAGGTGAATTTTAGTATGTGTAAGGTGGATTTTTGTTACTCTTTCTTAGAGTCTTCTTTCCCAGGATCCATAGCCATAACAATCTCTAGTTTTCAGGTATAAGATATGAGTTCTCACAATCATGGTTGGACGAAGTAATGTAAAATTATGAGGCTATTGATGACAATATACCCTTTTTGTGTGTTACCCCATAAATCAAGTGGGCACTGGTCAATAAGTGGGGAATAGGAATGCACATGAAGGATGTGCATTTGTTCTTGCCTTTATTGGCCCCCATCAAGGTTTGGGGGGAATCTTTGTGTTTGCCTCAACCAGCCCCCATTGAGGCTTAGGTGACGAGGAGTTGTACTCCTATTCTCACCTGCCCCTGCAAAAAAATGTGGTTAGGGAATGCTGTAGAAGTTGGTGCTACATTATCAGTAACCCTTTTAAGACTAGACTAGAATAAAGTAAGCTTATTTAACCCCTCTGAAGCTGTCTTCCTTTCTGACCATATAAAAAGTGAACCTATGCTAGAACACCTGTTAGTATTAGTAGCTCTCCTGTGATCGCCTCTCCAACAAATGGTGTTAACTGCGTGTTTATCTGTGAAACACACAGCAAGTAAATGTCTGAGGCCACATTTGAACTTGAGTCTTCCTGAGGCAGCTAGAAGACACAGTGGAAAGAGTGCTGGGTCTGAAGTGGGGAGGACATGAGTTCAAATAAGGCTTTGATACTTACTAGCTGTGTAACCCTGGGCAAGTTACTTAATCCTGTTTACCTCAATTCCTCATGTATAAAATGATCTGGAAAAGGAAATGGTGAACCATTCCAGTATTTTTGCCTAGAAAACCTCAAATGGGACACAACCAAAACAATTCAACAGCAACATCCTGACTCCAAGCCCAGTGTACTACCTATTACTCTACCTGGCTGTCCACAAGAAATTTTTTTCCCGTAAGAAATTATAAAAGGAACTTTTGGTGAAATCTGGAAGACTTGCTTGAATTTTAAAAAATCCCTTGTTAATACTTATATTAATACTTAATACTTCTAAATACTATCACCTTGATTTACTATAGGTTATGTATGACTTCCTATCCTCCTTGCTGGTACTTTTTAAGAATCCTTCCCTCCAACCCTCCTCTGTATTCTATCTCCTCTTTATTTTCTGAGTTCCCCATTCAAATGTAAGATCCTTGAGTGTAGGCCCTGTCATATTCTCTTGTATTTATAGCCCCAATGTTTGGCAAAGTTCCTAATGAATAAGTGCCTAATATTTATTCTTCCTTCCCTTCCTTCCCTTCCTTCCTTCCTTCATTTCCATCTATTTATCTATCATCCCTGATTTTCTGTCCCTTCCCACAAGCTGAGTCTCAGTTTTCTTACGGATAATAATGGGGGAAAATTCTGTCCTACTCTGAAGTAACACTATGTAGGAGAAAGAGCTTTGAAAATTATAAAGTGTTAACAAATTTAAAGAATGAATGTAGTTGTTCATATTAACAGTAATTGTTCACTTAAAAATGCTGAGACTATCCAGGAGTTTCTCTCATGTGTGAATCAGGGATAATCCATTTGGTGAGGTTACCTCTCACTGAGGAATAAACTTCAACCATAAAAAGGAAAATTAACTCCTTGGATACAAACAAATGTTCCTCTGCATGAGGTCATCCTACAAATGACAGTTTGTAGAAATCACCACTAGTTGAACGTTAGGATTGACCAGAAAAAATGATAGAACTACAGCATACAGAGAAGCACAGTTCTGATCAAATATATTGGAAAGAATGGCATCCTCTAAACCTTGGTGCAGATTCACTATTTGCACAAGAACTTTTACCCCTCAAGATTGAATATATAGGCACGTTTACACACACACATTTATACACTCATATATATGTATATATGCTGTCAGGTATAATTAAAATTTGCGAATTCCCTCACATAATTCAGTATGGAAGTAAATATACTAATTATACCAATTAATGAGCTAAAGTAATAAATCCATAATACCTCTTCTATGGGATGATTAAATTAAAAAAAACAAATAAATACAAAGGTAAGAAGCCTGCTTTCTCTTAGGGAAGAAAAAATATTACAAGAAGTTAAAAATCCTCCAGGATAGAATGAAATGAATTAAAGTTTGTTATTTTTTTTCTTGGCTCCAAAAATGAATAGCAATCTATCTCCTTTACCATTCCAAGAAGAAATGATGTATGCTTATATGTATATATACACATATACATATATATGTGTATATATACATATACATATACACATACATATACATATACATATACATATACATATACATATACATATACATATACATATACATATACATATACATATATTTTTAACATTTGCTATAAGAGTATCATTTCACACCCTTTTTAATTTGTGCTAGGGTGAAATGCATTTTCCAAAGGCAGGTCACTTGGGATATAACCTAATTCCTCAAAGTGGGGAATTTTCTCCTGTCTCTGAGACTTCATAAAAAGGGATATAATCAGATAGAGAGAAGTCCTTCTCAAAGAGAAAGGAAAAAAAAATACACACAAGTACTAATTCTATCCTCTAGGGATAGGCTAAAAAATGATGTCTCTTTAGGTCTGGAGAAATAAATTAAAAATCAAAATGCTCCTACTCTGAGAGAGAAAATAAATTAAAAAGATTTCAATCTTAAAGATTACTAATTAAAAATATATATCTTCTTAGGGCAAGATCAATTCTAAAGCCCCAGGATGGTATAATTTTCTTAACCTTCACACAGAAATATTCCAGTTTCATGTTGAATTCATGAAGTCCATAATAACTTGCTTTTCTTTGATTTAAAGGACATTTCTTAAGTTTCTGATTGCTCATTTCTCATTGTTCCCAAGAAATCCCACATATAACATTTTAATTTGCAGAAAATGTCATATTTAATTTAACTCTTAAAGTATTCATTCTTATTTTAGTGTGCAATCTATTCTTAGATCATCTAAGGCTCAATCTTTCTCTGTGTTCTTAGGACCTGATAAAAATTATTCACTTACAAAGTCTCAACTCAAACACCACACACAAGCACACACTCAAATATGCACACTTCTTCAGTAATTGAAAGACAGCATGGTATGGTGGATAGAACAATGGATTTGGGGATCAGGAATATCAGGGTTTAAATCCTAACTCAAACACTTATAATTTGTGTGATTCATCCTAAGTCACTTTAAATACACTCCCTTCATTTGTAATGGGAAGGTGCTGGACTTGGAGATCTCTGACTTTTTATTTGAAAGCAATAATTTTATGACCTATGATCACATCAATATGAGCACACCCAACCATGTAATCTTATTCTGTTTAGTTCATCACTGTGTCCTATAAAAAATAATCTGTATGTGATCCTCTAGATTTTTTGACATTGTAGAGATACCAGTTGAAGATGTGGGTTTTTCATCATTTATCCTTTCCTTTCACTTCATAAATGTCTCACCTCTCAGGTAAAAACTTTTACAGTGTTTTCTTTAAAATTCCTTATTAGTTACATGTTACAGTTTGTTCATATTCATCATTCATCTCTTTTTTTATCCTTTTAGTAACCAAAATTTTGTCAGGGAAGATGGTATTACATGATTTTCAGAAAGATTGCACCATTGGAAAAATAAATAAAACCTAAATGTTTCAGAGAGAAGGCTGAGGTAATTGAAGGTGTTATGTGATTCCCCATAGACAATCAAACTCTATGTAACCTGCTCAGTTTCACACACTGCTCATTGTGAATGTGTAGTGTTTGACCAGCATGTATATACTATAGGTCATCATTCCACTGCGATGTCAAAGTCATGGCAAAAAGCATTCTTCTTGGCTTTTATTGTAGGGAAAGTTAGGCAAAATTATTTGAGTGATCATACATATTGTATAAACCCTTGCAAGACTTGATGTAAGCAGGGAAGCATCAACCATAAATGGCAGAATTTTAAGACACCCCTGTCTAAAGTCATAAGGAAACAGGAGCATAGATGAAAGCAGTGAAATCACCCTTCCATAGATCACACCACCTTGCAAGCACCAAAAACTTCTAAGTTCCTAGAACTAGCTCTGAATATAACAGTGTGAAAAAGTCTGAAGTTTTGGACAGTGCCCCCAAATTCCACTGTGGCAACAGAGCCCAACTTTAACATAAAGTTGTAAGTCAATAAACAGGTTAAAAAAATAAGGAAACAATAACACAATAAAGAACACAACCATAAGAAGCTACTATGGTGACAGGAAAAATCAAGATATAAACTCAGAAGAAGGATATCAAAATAGTTATAAGCAAAGCCTCAAAGAATGTGAATTCTAAGGAAAACAGAAAGATGGGAAACAATTTTTACAGATAGTGTTTCTGATAAAGGCCTTATTTCCAAAATATATAGAGAACAGAGTCAATTTTATAAGAATATGAGTCATTCCCCAATTGATAAATGATCATAGGTTATGAACAGGCAGTTTTCAGATGAATAAATTAAAGCTATATATAGGCACATAAAAATTCTCTAAATCACTATTGATTAGAAAAATGCAAATTAAAACAACTCTGAGGTACCACCTCATACCTATCAGATTGGCTAATATGACAGAAAAGGAAGGTGATAAATATTGGAAATGTGGAAAAATTATGACACTAATGTATTGTTGGTAGAATTGTGAACTGATCTAACCATTCTGGAGAGCAATTTGGAACTGTGTTCAAAGGGAAATCAAACCTTTTGATACAGCAATACCACCAATATATCTGTATCCCAAAGAGATCATAAAAAAGGGAAAAGGACCTACAAATACAAAAACATTTATAGCAGTTCTTTTTGTGGTGGCAAAGAATTAGAAATTGAGGGGATATCCATCAATTGGGGAATACCTAAATAAGTAGTAATGTATGAATATAATGGAATACTATTGTTCTCTAAGAAAGGCTAAGCAGGAAGATTTCAGAAAAACCTGGAAAGAATTCTATGAAGTGAGGAGACCAAGTAGAACATTGTATACAGTAACACTGTGTGATGATCAACTATGATAGATTTACCGCTTCTCAGCAATACAATGATCCAACACAATTCCAAAAGACCCATGATGGAAAATACTATCCACATCCAGAGAAAGAACTATGGAGTCTGAAAGCAGATTGAAGCATGCTATTTTCACTTTTTTGATGGCTTTTCCTTTTGTTCTGTTTTTTTTTCTTTTACAACATGACTAATGATGAAATATATTTGCATGATTGCATATGTATAACTTATATCAAATTGCTTGATGTCTTGGGGAGGTAGGAGGAGAGGGAGGGAGGGAGAAAAAAATTTGAAACTCAAAAATTTATTTAAAAATGTTGAAAGCTATGTTTACATGTAATTAGAAAAAATAAAACACTATTTACTAAAAAAAAAAATGTGAGTTCTATACAAGTCCAACAAAAATTTTTGGCATAGGGGGCAAAGCCAAGATAGTGGAGTAAAGGAAAGGACTAATTTGAACTCTGAAAAATTGTTCTCTAAATATCCTTTAAATAACACCTCAAAACTAATTCTGTAGTATTAGAACCAACAAAAGTTTAGGTGAAATAATTTTCCAACCATAGATAACTTAGAAGCTATATAGGAAGTCTGTTTCACTGGGATGAAAAATATAGCCCCCCTATAGCACAGACCATGCCCCAGCAAGGCAGCAGCAGGCCTTGGGTGTGATTGAATCAATAGCAGTGGCTTCTGTAGCTCTCAGACCACAGACAGTAAGAGGGGTTTGGACAACTGGTTAGAAAGAGCTCACTGGGGACCCTTTGCTGTCACTGGGAGCATGACTGTTGCATTGCCAATATGTAGTTATGTAGTTCTGGGCCACAGTCCATAGGTGTGGAGCAAAATAACAGAAGTGGGGATCCTACTTACAGTTCCAGCATGGAAAAGAATGGTTGTGGTCTGTCATGGACCAGAACCCAGGCTAGGAGAGCAGTGACCACACAACTCCTTAGATCATGCCTTCTTGAAAGAAATGAAAATGTACATACTGCCAGAGCTAGCTCCAAAAACAATATCACCAAAAAAAAAATAGAAGAAGCTTAGAACAGTGTGCACACCACCCCAGGAGAACAGCACAATTTTAACATAAAGTTAGAAGTCAAGAAATAGGCTGGAATAACAAGAAGGCAACAGAAAAAGATACTGACCAATGAAAGTCATTATAATTATAAGGAAGATCAAAACACAAACTCAGAAGACAACAAAGTCAAAACAGCTACAAGCAAAGCCTCAAATAAAAGTACAAATCTGTCTCATGTCCAAAATCAAATCTGGAAGAGCTCAAAAAGTATTTTAAAAATCAAATAGAAGAGGTACAGGCAAAATTGGGAAAAGAAATGAGTGATGCAAGAAAATCATGGGGGAAAAAAGAGTCAATAGCTTGGCAAAAGAGACACAAATACAAATGAAAATATCATCTTAAAAACAGAATTGTCCAAATGGTAAAAGAGTCACAAAAACCCATTGAAGAGAAGGACTTAAAAAGCAGAATGGGTCAAATAGAAAAAAAAATAGTTGTACAAAAATTCACTGAAGAAAAGAATGCCTTAAAAAGTAGAATTGGCCAAATGGAAAAAGAGGTAAAAATTTAACCAAAGAAAAATTCCTTAAAAGTTAGAACTGGGCAAATAGAATCTAATGATTCCATGAGATATCAAGAAACAATAAAAGGAAATTTTAAAAAATGAAAAAAATATGTATAAGAAAAATAGAACATGCACATATACTTACATACCTCTTTTGACCCACCTCTCCCCCAAATGCTTAAATAATGAAAATCACTTGGATAAAAATGAGTATAAAGTATGAAGTATTTAAGACAAGAAAGAACCTAATTTAATTAGGCCTGGGAATACATATGGAGTAATAACACAAGGTAAGATTGATATAATAGCCAAAAGAAAAGCAACTGAGATTCTTAACCAGAATAACATGTTAACAAATGATGTTAAGATTTTTTTTTTTTTAATATTTTAAGTAGCATTATTTATGATGTTGGAAATTAGCACTGGTGAAAAGAGATATTATCTAGTTTCTTAAAGTCATGGATCCTCAAATTCTAGGGTTATAGATATAGACTCTTAAAACACTAGCTGATTGTTGGGCTTGGAATTCTTCTCAACACACTGTTGGTAGAATAAGTGAGTGAGGGAGGAAAGGATTTCTCAAAAGATATATTATGATGGAACTTTCTCTAAAGGGATAACTTTAACAGTGAAAAAATATAGAATTGATGTCAAAAACAAGTATACTATAGTGGAAGTTTTTTGGGTAGGAGAGGAAGGTGTGAATTGGACTAACTGATCATTTTAGAAACTTCTAACTCTCAAATTGTATAATTCTATGCAGATCTTTAATCCTACTTTTATATTAGCAAGGAAGGCTACTTCTAATTAAACAATAAGAATGGAAAGAAATTTAAGACAATAATTAAATTGGAAGAAGTTTGGTTGGATTTCCTTTCAAGAATGGCAAGATTCTAAATAATCCTTATACAACATTGGGGTGGGGGTGAACATGACAGTTGTGAGCCTGTGAAGAAGCTATAGCACATAACAAATAAAGAACCACAAAGAAATAACGAAGTAAAGGATGTAAACAAAAGTATGCACTAATGATAAAGGAGATATGTTGATCACAAGGTGAGAATGTAGAATAACTGATAGCCCAAATGCTCCCTAGGAATCCTCCTTATGCCAAGAAATGTGAAGATGGCCTCTAGCATGTTGGCTAGAACCCTGTGGGGAATTTAAGAGAGGAAATGGATGAGTGTCACATGGCATGGTTAGGCAAGAGGAGGCTGGAACCCATATCTCTGAAGTCAACATGCATATCAAAGAAATCATGAATCAATTAAAATATAATGAAAGGAACTAATGGGCAGCTGGGTAGCACAATGGATAGATTCCAAGGCCTGGAGTCAGTAAGAACTGAGTTCAAATCCGGCCTCAGACACTTACCAGCTATGTGACTCTAGGCAAGTCACTTGAACCTGTTTGTCTTAGTTTCCTTATCTGTAAAATAAGCTAGGGAAGGGAAATGGCAAACTACTCCAATATCTTAAAAACAAAATAAAACAACAAGAACAACTAAAAAAAAACAATTGAGGTCACAAAAAGTTAAACATGACTTAAATGATTAAACAACAATAAAATAAATCAATTAAGAAGCATGTTTTATGGAATATAGTAAGTAGTAAACATTTTTATTCACTCTGTGAGACACTGTTCTAGACAATAAGGGTACAAAGGTTAAAAAGAAAAAAAATAACCTACCCTGTAAAGCTTGCTTTCTATTAGGGTAGGTTGCATGTACATAAAACAATTGATGCAAAACATACATAAAATAAAAAGAAATTAATTCAGTGATGGAGGGAGAATCATGAACAGCACTGAGGGCAGAGGGAATCAGTCAAGTCATCTTATCTAGGAAGTGGACTTTGAACCGAGTTTTAAAAGTGAACTGTATTCTAAGAGACAGAGATGAGGGTTTCATTGTAGGCATGGGTGACAGCTCATGCCAAGGCATTGGAGAGTCAGGAGATGCAGTTTTATGTGGGAGAAACATCAAGAAGTACAGTCTGGTTGAAGCACTGAGTGTGTGAAGGGAAGTAATGCATGATAATAGATAAGTTAGAGGAGGGTGATTAGGGTTTTAAATGCTAAACAGAGGTGATAGAAAGTCACCAGAATTTATTGAGCAAAGTAGTTGCTTCTATTTGTACAATTTTATGCAATATTTTTATTGACTATCATCAAAACAAAGCAGTATTGTTTCCACCCAGATGTCTGAAATAAACCCCTTGAGAGTAAAGGATAAAGGTACTCTCTAATATTAACTCTAAAGTTCCATGGACACCGAATAAAAATACAGATTGACAAAGATAATATACTTTTCAAATACAATTGACTTTGGTTTTTAAACAGGGCTCATTATTATACTGATTCCACCATATTGATCCTCAAATTATATTTTCTCAAGTGTTATGCTATTGCTCACCTAACAATTATACAGTACTTGAAGTTTGCAAAAGGCACCTTTATATGTGTAAATTCCTTAGATCCATATAACAAATCCTTCAACAGAAGTGCTATCATTACATTTTAGGGATGAGATAACAAAGGTGGTCCCAGAAGCAAGTAGTATATTGTGGCTGCCAGGTGTTCAGTGAATAGCTTGGTGGACTTGGAATTAGAAAGGACTTGAATTCAAATCTTGCCTAAAATGCTAACTAGCATGTAATGCTAGGCAAGTCACTTAACCTATTCCCATCTCAGTTTCCTCATCTGCAAAATAGAGAAGGTAAAAACTCTTGCAACATGGGGCTATTGAAAGGATCAAGAGATAACATATATAAGGCACCTTACAAAGGTTAAGGTGTTTTGGAATGTTGGTACATATTGTATCTGAGTCATGATTCAAACTCACATCTTCATGATTCGAACTCACAGCATCAATTTAGAGCAGCATAAGTGAGGCTTCCATGCCTCATGCAGTAAAGACCTATTTTATTTTCCCCAATGTTGCTCTCATGCCCATCCCCTCCAGAACTTTACAGAGGTAACATTCTATTGAAGTGGAGCATCATTGATAACTGTGAAAGGCAACAAGAAGAGATATATCTATGGGGATGACTCTCTCCGAAAGGCACACATGGCAAATGTCATCTAGAGTCAGCATGGAGCTGTATTTTTGAGTGACAGTGATTTTCAGTGACTATCATGATCTTTCTGAAACTGATCAGTTGGATAAGATGACAAGCAATTTTAGTGAACTATTGTAGTGTGAAGTTAATTATAATGTCTAGTAGGGTCTAGCAAATTAGGCTGAAAACATTTGTCTTTACGATGTTTTGTACTGTAAGACCTCTAGCACCTGTATACACTGAATTACCATATGTCATAAATATTAATCACTGACCAATTTAGTAAGGATTTTCCACAACACTGGAGAGATGTCTTTTTTAAAACTTAGATTTTACTATAAAATGGTGCACCCTTCAGAAATAAATTGAGGATTGTTAGACAGGAGAGAGCCAAGGAAAGATGATTCACTAGATGCAAAAGACCTGCAGTGTCTACGGCAACACCTTCTTCCCTACTGCCCTATCAACTTTCCCAAGCCTTGGTTATATGGACTCAGTCCTAGACTAGAGAAAATTGTTCATTCTTCAGCCCCATGTAATCCTTTCCTTTCTTGCCTCCTACTGCCAGCCTAAAAGGCAATTAATGCCAATCATCATGGTAAATGTTGGGATACGGAGCCCTGTCCAGTTCGACTGGGGCTGAGACCACTATTTCATTTCGCCAATATACTGAAACTGTCAGAGTGTAATGACTTTGTCACTAATGGCCAAAAAAATGAGAAAAATGCTTTGGGGAGAATAAAGTAGCAGAAAAATGAATTTACTTACTTTTCTTTGAAACAACACAGTAATTTAGTGTATTCATTTTATGGTCATCGTTCTTCAAAATTTTTGTGCTTTTAAAAAGGGTTCCTCTCATATCTCACTTTTTTTTTTCTTTTCAGGATGCTGTAATGAAGCCACAACTGTGGGTTTGGTGACAGTGCATTCAATTGCCAGGGAGAAGAATGAGAAGATATTTCTCTGATTTGCTTAAAGGACTTTACACTGAAATGTTAAACAATGCATTCAAATACATGAAGGTAAGCAAAAATTATTGCTAAGTATATGACATTCATTCAGATACATGATTCATGAAGCTTGGAAGATGAATTTAGTGTCTAGGGAAATTAATAGGTCCCTAGCCCTGAAACTTAGAGGTCTCTAGTTCAATTTTCTCACTCCATTATGTACTTGTTTATTTGAACCTAACCAGTGATTTTATCAGCACAGAAAACTAGTGAGGACAAACCCTCTACCTGTTTTATAACTTCCAGTCTCAAAGAGCTGGACAGACTTGAAGAAGATAAATTTCCCAGAACACAGAGGCAGCAGTTGAACTAAATTCTTCCTCACCCCAAAGCCACTATACCATCCTATCTATCACACCTCATTTGGCAAATGAAAAACTTGGGATCTGGAGAGGTTCAGTTTAGAGACTCATAGGCCACATGTTCCCACATCTAGAGCTAGATGAATTTTTTTCCATATGAAGAAAGCAAGTCCCAACAAGGTTATTTCACTTACTCACAATCACTCAGGTCACATAGGGGCAGAACCAGCATTTGAACTCAGGTCTTGTGATTTTAAGTTCATAAGTCTTTTTACTGTACCAGATAGCATTTCAATCTTAGTCTTCTAAGTGCAGATTTAATATACAAAATAAAAGAAAAGAGAGATGACTGGCAAAACCTATGAAGTGGACACCTAAAAAATAGAGCTATTTCTATCTGAGCTACTACACAAAAGAAAAACTAGCTAAACTTCTATGCTTAAAAATCATCTATTGTGAGACAAAATAAATTGATGAGACATTAATGATCTAAATGAATTCTTTTAACACAGAGATCACTTATAAGAATTTTAACATGTTAGATCAAATCATGCTCCCACAAAATATAAATATATATGTATATATGCATCTATAGATATTTAAAGATAAATTCTCACATAAGGATTCAAAGCACCAACAGAAAGTACTACTCATATAGTACAGGCATATACATGCATAAACAAATCCATAGCCACATTCATACATTGAAAGAAAAGAAACCCATAGTATGGCCTGAATATTAGTCCTAAAAACAAAAACAGAAATTTCTATAATGCTTGAAAGTTTGCAAAATATTTTCCATCCACTATCATTTGAGACTCATGGCAATCTTTTCAAGATAATGTTTTGATGGAATCTTCTTGGAATTTAGAGAGAAAAGAAGTGATGTGCCCAAGCTCATACAGTTTGAACTGTAAGAGATAGGGTTTGAATTCAGATTTAACTGACTCCAAGTCCAACATTCCATCCATTGCTTATTGTTACACCCATTGATTCTCAGCAGTAAGACACAATCATTTACATTTGTGCCAAGGGTTCAGTGGGAGGCTTCTGGACACTTCTAATGAAGATTAAATACCCATGATGCTATAAATTCCTATGGAATTGCTTGGCACACACTCACAGAATCTAGGATGCCTTTGAAAGGATCAGGTATCAGCTCACTGCTGTGTAAAACTCACTAATTATGGTGGAAAGCAAATGGTACATTTCTTGATTGGATCAACTATTGAGAATACCTGAAAGATTATTCAAGAGAACTCTTTTCTTATGATGTGTCCACTGAGGCAGATGATTTTTTCCTGAGAAAATTTTTTACATTTAATTGATTAATTAATTAATTTTTAGTTTCAACATTCACTTTTATAAGATTTTAAGTTTTAAAAATTTCCCCTTCCATCCCCAAGACAGTGTACAATCTAATATAGGCTCTACATGCACAATCATATCAAACATGTGTCCACATTACTCATGTTATGAAAGAAGAACCAGAACAAAAGGGGAAAACCCACAAGAAAGAAAAAAAAAAGAGAGAGAGAGAAAATAGTATGCTTCCATCTACATTCAGACTCCATAGTTCTTTCTCTGGATGTGGATAGCTTTTTCCATCATGAGTCTTTTGGAATCATCTTAGAATCAGGCAAGGAGAACATGTGGCCTTGAGACCACATGTTGCCTTCTAGATCCTTAAGGCCTTTTGATGAACCCAAATTTTATTTTTATTAAAAGAATTTGTTTTGTAAAATTTGGCTTCAGTTAAAAGTCCATCCTTAAGGATCTATGTGGTCTCAAGGACACAGGTTGCCCACCCCTGTTACATCTTTGCATTGCTGAGAAAAGCTAAGTCTATCAAAGTGGTCATCACAAAATGTTGCTGTTACTTTGTACATTGTTCTCCTGGTTCTGCTCATTTTACTTAGCATCAGTTCATATAAGTCTTCCCAGGTTTTTCTGAAAACTCATCTTTTCTTATGGAACAATAGTATTCCATTACATTCATATATTGCCACTTGTTCAGCCATTCCCCAGTTGATGGGCATCTCTTCAATTTCCAATTCTTGGTCAAAACAAGAGCTGCTGTAAATATTTTTGTGCATGTGGGTCCTTCTCCCTTTTTTAGGATCTCTTTGGTATACGGACCTAGTAGTGGTATTGCTGAATCAAAGGATACGCACAGTTTTATAGCCTTTTGGGCATAGTTCCATATTGTTCGCCAGAATGGATAGATCAGTTCACAACTCTGTGAGGCACACATTCTGACTGTATTTTCTACAAACAATCATGTAAAATGAAGGAGCTGGACTAGACTGGGGGCTTTTTAAAAATTCATATCAGTCCTTTTAGCAAATGAGTGAAATCTATGGGACCCCTATTCAGAAAAATGTTTCAAAATTCATAAAATAAAATGCAGAGAATTACAAAGGAAATGAATATTGTACAGTTATCAAAATATTTTTAAAAGTTTATAAACCCCAGTACTCCTGTACTACATGATCTCAAAGGTCCATTCCAGGTCTAAATTCTATCACCTCATAGTCCTTAATAGCTTCACTGACATGTAGGATATTTTTCAGTGGATTCACATAGTAATTACACTGTATGAATGTGAAAAGGAGTATGCATATGAATATAAATTTTCTAAAATACAGACTGACAAATATATATTTTAAAATATACATATACATATATGGGAATATATACATCATATATCTAAATCTATCTATTACTCAATCATATATATATGTGTGTGTGTGTGTGTGTGTGTGTGTGTGTGTGTGTGCATATACCTTTGTGAAAGGCTTAATAGGAGAGAAAAATAGGTGAATGCCTAAGTATGTAAGAAAAATATGGAATATATCAGACTAAGAGGACTGAGAGTTGGGTCTCTTGAGTATTCCTGATGTAGGGGATTTCCTGAAACCTTTTCCAGGATTGGTATTCTATGATTTTATGGGTTACAGAGAAATTGGATGGTTAGGAAAGAAAAGTAAGTGGTCATCAAAACAACATCAATGGTCTCATATTTTTTTAATTTCTTTTCAGCCCCAAGACACAAATATTAGTCTTATCTATGTTATGTCTTCAGTTTAACCCATGTTTTTTGTTTTAATTTTACAACAGAAATAATAATTTCCACATTTTAACTATGATCATATTATAATGAAAGGGTCTCAGATTTAGTGCCTGAGAAAATATAAAATATAAAATTTTAAATGTCATCAAAAATTTGCAGGATTTTTCAATTATTATAATGAAATATTAGAATGGAAAATAAGTTTTTGTAATATAAGGTATGTTAAAGACTATGTTTAGTATTTGAACCATATTAAAGCTGATCTAAATAATAGAGTTCCTAAAAGAAACTATATTTAAAAAAAAGATTTATCTGAATAATTATCAAACAAATGTGAACAGTCAGAAAAGACCATTTAACTGATTCTGCTGACATACACACGTATACACCCTTATTAACATATACATAGAAAATATTATTTTATTTGTATGTTATAGTATATAAAGTGCTGAACATGCAGTCAGGAAGGCTTAGTTCTAACCCCGTTTCAGATGTTTACTAGTTGTGTGACCCTGGGAATGTCACTTAACTTCTCTTTGACTCAGTTTTCTCATTTGTAAAATGGAGATAATAAAAGCACCTAACTCCTAGGATTATTGTGAAGTTTAAATGAGACAACATATGTAAAGTGCTTTGTAAGATATTTTATTTTACTTATATTGCCATATTATATAGACTTACTTTACATGCTATATATTTTGATATGTAAGCCTTAAAGAGTTATATAAATGCTAGACAGTGTATATAAACACATGAAGGCTACAAACAAATATATATACACATACAAACTCAAAGACAGAATATACCAATATGCACATGCATATTTATGCATATGTGATACACATATACTCATATATGCATATGTATATACTTTCCCTAAGTTTGGGATTAATAATGGTTATGTTTAGTTCTGTCCCTTAAGGAAGAATAAGCTAAATAAAAGTAATTGCATATACACATGTAAACCTACTCTTTTTTGATGAAATATTTTCAGCAATCTGAGCCAATATTTTCTCTAAAAACTGCTCCCTCCAAAAAAAGTGAAATGGGTCTATGAGAAACAATATTGATTCTTATATATCAGTTTTAAGTTAGTGCCTCAGGGTAATGTTGTGGAAATTGGCATTTGACAGCTTTGTGAAATCAAGGTCTACATAACTCCTGTTCATTGATGATCCAAAAAAAGCATTTTGTACAAATTAGCTGCATATTACCCTGGCTGGTTTGGTTACATTCTGATTCATCTCACTATTTTGGCTCCTCCACTATTTTGTTCAATTGTCTTTCTTAAAGTATACGTTGTGTGTTCATGTTACTATTTAGCTTTCCCAACTGAAGAGACAGCAGAATTTTAGAAACGGTTATCACTTTCCTTACACTTGGAGGAATGAGTCAGTAGTCCAATTGTTTGGACAGAAATGGAAGTATTGAGAAGTTTGTCACTTCTGGTGTTTGATGGATTTACAGCATCATTTTGTATAAAGCCACACTAAATCAGAATAAATCAATGAAAATTACTATATATATATATATATATACATATATATATATACATATATATATGTGTGTGTGTGTGTGTGTGTGTGTGTGTGTGTGTGCGCGCACATACATATATGTATGCACATGCGCATAGATATATGTGCATTGTATTCATGTGTATGTGTGTATACATATATATTCCACAAATTATAAGTAAATTAATATACTAGTCATCATTTTAAATACTGAAGGATCCCATGAAGATGCAAAGTGTTATAAATAAAATAGTGATTTTTATAGCCTTGAAACCATATTTGCACTTTTCAAGCATTCACCTCAGTCCATATTACCATAAAGTTGATATTTTCTCATTTGTCCAAAAACTCTAATAAAACAAATATGTATGTGTGTGTGTCATTAGTTCTCATCTCTCTTTTATAACCCTCAAAAATATATTGACAGTTGTCAAAGTAATGTAATTTTCATTCTAGGGTATAAGGAATGATTACTTGAATAAATGTGACTATTTTATAAGAAAAATCCATTATCTTTTAACAAATTCCTACAAGAAGACATCCTAGAGGTAAAGAGAACAAAATGTTCCACTGGCTGGGTTATTTCCATTGCAATTCAGGCCAAAGTTAATGTAGAGAAATATGAAACATCAATCCAAATGAGTTTTTTATTTACATAATGTTGCATTTGGTTCATTTTTTTCCACTCCAGATTTAGTCAGGAATATTTAATTCATCATTGCATACCTTGAAACATGTCAGAAATACAAGACTAAAACAAGTTTGAACATCTCTAAATGCCAAAAGAATTTCTTGATAACTAATGATCATGTTTGTAAGTTGCAAACCGAAAGAGTGTGAACATGAGGTGATTCATAAAAATTTGTAACAAAGCCCTACAAACTTTAAGTCTCCAATCCATTATGTTGGAAGTCTATTTTTCTCCATTTCTCACGGTATATTGGTATATATATTTCTGGAGTGATAGATTCTGTTAGACATAGGAAAAAAAAATAACAGCTTTCCTGGCTTGCCATGTGAAACAAATGAGCAAATGACAGCTAAAACTTGTGAATTTTTCATCAACGTTTAGCATTTCAGCATGTGCTGTATGTGATCTGATGAGCATTTATTTTCATCTTAAAAATATTATCTTTGGATAACTAGTAAAGATACTGGCAGTTGACAATATTTTCAAGTGACATTTGCCTCTACAATTACCTTTCTCTTATTCAAATTATTCATTCAAAATATTGAATATTATTATATTAAGATTATATAGTATATTTTAATAGTCATTAATAACAAATTATGTTA
The DNA here is from genome assembly GCF_003287225.1 of Phascolarctos cinereus. NCBI lineage: Eukaryota > Metazoa > Chordata > Mammalia > Diprotodontia > Phascolarctidae > Phascolarctos > Phascolarctos cinereus. Next base: position 161,668,674 of record NW_027556402.1, read on the forward strand.
ATTAATAATGGGTAATATATTTATGTAGGCAATTCTACTTTCTGCATGTAAAGTGAGACCTCTTATGGTATTTTAAGCAAAAGTTTTTTTTTTACATTGGTTATTCTGATTAATGGGATTTAACAGAACACTTCAATATACCTGTGATCTCATTGATGCAAGACTCTCTGTAGATCACAACCCCAGCAATGCCTTCTCATCTTATAAGATTTCTATCTCTATTCTTCCATAACTATGTATTTTGAAATTCTGTGGATAGCAGTCCAACATCCTGGCTCTGCTGTTCCTTTCTTTCATTCATTCTATTTCATTCATTTCATTTCATTTCTATTCACCTCTTTTTCTGGCTATATTCAAGTATTTGCTAGAGCCAGCTTGAATTTCCTCAAGAGATTATTAAAACTTCAAAGTAAGAATTTTCATCTCAGAAATCTTCAAAGACTTCAATTCAGGTCTTGTTTTGTTGATTGTCTAGACTTAAAGTGATGAGAAAGTGTTAATAATGTGTTATTATTCCATCATTTCAGTTGTTTCTGACTCTTCATGACTCCATTGTGATTTTCTTGGCAGAGATGATAGAGGCATCTACCATTTCCTTCCCCAGATCATTTTACAGATGAGGAAACTGAGGCAAATGGGTTTAAGTGAGTTCCCTGGGGGCACACAGCTAGTAAGTGTATAGAATACAGATTAACTTTAAAATGTCATGCACATATTATTCCTTATTTCCTTATAATTTTAAAACATTCATAACACACCACTGGCTTTTCATTGAATGTCATTTATAACAATTATTCTCAGTAACACATAGCCTCTTCTACTCAGCATTTCCTTCTACTGCCTTTTGGGTCATCAATAATTTCCAGCTTTGTGAGATGCTGGAGCTTCATTTTTCATAAGCAGTAAGCATCACTAGAAGAATATTTGTATTAAAGGTATTTTACAACAGAGATAAGTTTGGAATCTATAAAAGCATTGCACAAACTCTGGAATGTAGCCAAATTAAATCCATTATTCAGTTCTAGATAAAACTTACAGTAACTGTCCAAAATATGGATGTCTACTTATAACCTAAAGCAGAAATGCACCTATTCAACTATTCAATTCATATCATAACCTGAGTGGAATATATACTTTATTAATTTCTTTTTCCTCTGTAGATTGCCAGGCCTCTTTGAAATGGCTATGAATGAATAAATTCATTTATTAAGGATTTAGCTATGTGCCAAGCCCTATACTAAATTCTGGGAACACAAATAGAAAACTGAAGCAATTCTTGCTTCAAGGAGCTTATACTCTAATTGAGGGAGGTCAACCATAAAAGAAAGTTTAGCTTCATGAGAACTGGAAAGGCCAAGAAATCATTAAGGTACAGTCAACTAGTGAAGGGCAAGGCCCAGAGGTCTTTCAAATAAATAGGCAGTAAAGATAATCATGGTAGGAAGGAATGAAAACTTTAAGGCATAGAGACAGGGCATGTGCTAAGTTCTAGTGAGGAACTTAGGAGGCAGTGACTGGTCAGATGCTAAGACCTACTGGTCTTCTATCTCATCACAAGGAAAAAATTGAATCACACATTATATAAGCCCTGTGATGAGTCAAGCAGCCTAGGACAAGGTAAAAGGCAATCTGATAAGGAACTTCCATTGATAGTCAGTGTTCCTCTTGCCCAGCTAAGCTTGATTTTTTGAAACAAATTTTCAGGTGACCAAAGAAGGGATAGACATCTAAAATATGGCAACATATTATTTCAAGGATCTAGGGATATCTCTGAGTGCTCAGGCATGATTCTCCAATATCAATGGCTCAAGCCTCAACTGGTGTGGCCTCCCTCCCCGACATATGATCAGTTGAAAAGTGATTTAGTCCACTACCTTTAAATAGATTTTGGAAAGTCTGTGACACCCTCTCTCATAAATAGATATACATATATATGTGTGTGTGTGTGTGTATAGATAGATAGATAGATAGATAGATAGATAGATAGATAGATAGATAGATATTCATATTCCAGGGTAAAGTGGGCTCAAGCTTTTAAAGAACATATGGCAAAATGATAACTTACAGTTCTTGGTTGATGGAAATCTCCCATTCAGGACATGCAATGAAATAGAGGACTGTTAATCATTCTTGATGAAAAGACCAGACTGAATAGAAAATTTGACTTTTAAATACAAGATTCAAGAGAAGCATGAAAAGGTAAACAGGAAAGAGAAATCATAAGGGACTTATTAAAGTTGAACTATTTACATTCTTACATGGAAAGATGATATTTGAAACTCATGAGGCTCTCAGTATTGGGGTAGTTGGAGGGAAAAATATGTACAGATAGACAGACAGACAGACAGACAGACAGACAGATAGATAGATAGATAGATAGATAGATAGATAGATAGATAGATAGATAGATAGATAGATAGATAGATAGATGGTACAGGGTGAGTTGAAGATGAAGGGATGATACCTAAAAATTAAAATTAAGGCATGAGAGAGAATTGTACTGGGAAAAGGAGAGAGGCAGAGGTAGAATAGGATAAATTTTCTCATGAAAGAAGCAAGAAAAAACATTTACAGTGGCGGGGAAGAGGGGTAGTGAGAGGGAATAAGTGAATCTTACTCTCATCAGATTTGGCTTAAGGAGGGAATAACATACACATTCAATTGGGTATGGAAATCTATCTTACCCTACAGAAAAAAAAAAGGGAGGGGAAGGGATAAGACAGGGGATAGTGATAGAAGGGAGGACAGATTGGGGGAGAGAGTAATCAGAAGCAAACACTTTTGAGGAGGAACAGGGTCAAAGGAGAGAATAGAATAAATGGGATAGGATGGAGGGAAATATAGTTAGTCTTTCACAACATGACTATTATGGAAGTGTTTTTCATGACTACACTTGTAGTCCTCTGTCAAATTGCTCGCCTTCTCAATAAGGGTGGGTGGGTAAAGAGGAAGGGAGATAATTTGGAACTCAAAGTTTTAAAAACAAATGTTAAAAACTGTTTTTACATGCACACCACTTGGATGATTAGGAAATGAATAAGGTTAACCTTTCAAGTACCATAGGGGACTCTCAGACCTCACCATCCTTGTGCTACTGCATCCTGACTCTCTGACCTTATATCATCAGCTCAGTACCCAGAGAAACTTCCTTCTGACCTGCCAATGAACCTAAGAATCCCTGGGCTTTTCTGCCTGCCTTGCCATTGACCTTTTAGGACTTCTGGTCCTTTCTAGTCACACTTCAGCTGATCCCTTATGTCTTTTTCCCTCAATTAAACTGTCAGTTTCTTGAGAACAAGTGCTATATTGCTTTTTTTATTTGAATTCTCCGTGCTTAGCAGAGTCTGGTACAAAGTACTTAAGAAATGCTGTTTCTTTCATTCATTCATCCACCATTCTTCTGAGCCATCCAAAAGTAGAACATGGTGCATCAAGAGTAATGAAATCCCTTTCACTAGAAATCTTCAAGGAGACACTGGATGACTGTTTGTCTGACATGTTGTACAAGGCATTTTTGTTCAATTACAGTTTAGATTATATTTGCTTCTGAGTTCTCTTCCAACTCTAAGCTACTGTGAGCTCTGTGAAATACTGAGTAAGCCCTCCAGTGTTTTGGTTCGATTAATAGCATAGGAAAGTTAATTATGAAGAGCTGTGATTAATTTTATTTCCCCTGAGGAAAGTCAATGCTAAATGTTTTAAAACGTGCATACACCAATCTTCTTTTGTGTTCTTGCTGTAGCACTTTTAAAATATGACTTTCACAGAAACAGAATGAAATGATGGTACATATTAGGCATTCAACACATATCCTTTGATTGATACTGAATACTAAAAATAGTGATCACAGACATTCACTGGTATAGAGATGACAATTATGTGGAATCTTTTGTCATGATTCAGAAGTTTCAGTTACTTTTGAGCAAAGGGACAGACACTATATATTTCTAGGATGCTTGTCTCAGAGAGACTGCTTTTTTTTTAAATTTTCTCCCCTTACCTCATCTCTTCCTTCTTGCCATACTCCTACTTTTCCTTTAGTTACCATAATAGTAGCTTGTAGTACTAGTTTGTAGGGCTTTAGGTTTCTACATTTTATGAAAAGAATGTTTGTACTACTAAAAATATCATGTCTACCTGGTAATTTTTTACTGCTTCCATTCTGTAAGGGGAGGGCTCTCATGGCACCTTGGAGTTCACGCAAGAGATCTACCAATTCACACGCATAACAAAAATTGTTGTTTGGATCTTTATTTAGCTCCAAGGAAATATGTGTGCTGACAATATAACTGATAAGCATACATACCTTCTAGGCTAAATAAGTAACATCTGACTTATCAGTGTAGGGAAACTTTCTTTACAAATACACATTGGTATTACCTCTATAACCTAGAATCTTAGAAAGTTCCTTGGTTCACTTAAAGGTTAAGTGACTTTTCCAGAATCACAGGGCAAGTATTAGTCAAAGGACAAACTGAAACAAAAGTTATCCTATCTCTGAGGTGAACTCTTGATTTATTATGTCTTACTGCCTCTCAATTAATTTCATCTTCCCAATAATCCTGTGGGGTAGGTGCTATAATTCTGCATTTTATAGATGAGGAAACTGTGGCAAGAGATTATGTGGTTTTACTTAAAGTCAAACAGCTAGTAAGTTCTTAGGTAGATTTCCAACTTAGGTCTTCCCACCTACAAGACCAAAACTAAAACCCCAAGACAGAATCAGAAACATAACAACTAGCAGGAAGGTGTGAGAAAAGATGAGCATTGTTAGAGCAATGCCTACAATGTTTTACAAAATGAATGTGCAAAGAACAACCGCTCCCAAACTTACTGACCCTCTTCTTTCTAGGCATTTTAAATTTAAGTTGCCAAGAAGTACAAATAGCTGACAACAATTGCATACTCTCTTGATTATTTCTGCAAATGCAAGACAGTTTTATCTTTTGTGTTGAAAGTAAAACAGCTGTTTTCATAAGAATTGGCAGCTAGGAAAGGAGAGTCTCAAGTGCAATTTTTTAAAAATTTTGTTTTATTTTTTGCAATGAACTCAAGGCTGCTGCTATTTCTATCCTGCCATGTAGGTACAAAGGCAAGAAAATTTTTAAAAATTAGGAATTAAATGGAAAATCTCAATGAATCAGAACACCAGGATGATATTCTTTAGCATCATGGTGATTTGTGGTGACAATGGACAATTTCAGAGGCTAGAGACATGGACCTGAAATCCGAAAAGATCTGAATTCAAATCCTACCTTAGAGATTTACTAGCTGTATGACCCTAGGCAAATAACTTAACCCCTATCTGTCTTAGTGTCCTCAGTAATTGTAAGGATCAAATAAGATAACATTTTAGATACTTAGTGCCATTTCTGGCACATAGTAGGCACTTGATAAAGTTTGTTTTCTTCCTTCAAGAGCACACATTTAATCAACTATTATGTAAACAGAGAAACAGACTGAAATTGTTTATTGAAATAATTAATTATCAAATAATTAAGCTGAAAGCATTAAAAATGCACTCATTAGGTTGAGTGGTATGAGTAAATACATTTTTGTATTTTCACTAATCATCTGAAGTTTCATGGCATAGAGCTGAGCATACCAATAAAATCCACTAAAGTTTCTGAGAAGGCTGTTGAACCTGTCAGGCATTCAGGAAGCCATCACATGTTCTCTGGATCAGGATGGAAAGAAGTGGAGCCCTTAGCTAAGCTCTCTGGTATTTGAAGGTTTTTTGTTTTGTTTGTTTGTTTGTTTTTGGCTCATGCCTTACTTATGAAATTTTCTACAATTCACCCTGCATATTTCTTGTTCATATATAGCTATGTTATATGCTTTTTTTAAATTTTAATTTCCTTTTATTTTTTTTTATCATTTGGGAGGATCAGAATTTTTTCTCCTAGTGAGGTTATTGAGCTGACTGAAACTTGTCCCTTGGGATGCGACAATTTGCTTAATGATTCAAACATTCTCAGATAAAATGCCAAAGGAAGGATCAAAATTGTTTCTGATTGATCATCTTGGTGACAAGTAAATCTTCTCCCCTCAATTGGCCCATTGTGAATCCTTTAAATGTAGCTTAACCTGTAACCTGACTTAATTTACCTAGAGTCTCTTTAACTAGGTTTGTTCCTTTAGAGGATTTATGAGTTTATGACTCTGCTGAACTAAGTTTGCTCAACTTTTATAACATTGAAGGAGTCTATTTATATATAGCCTAAAAGAATGCATAAGATTACAACATGAAAAAGAATTATTTATATGTAACTGTGATGCAAATTTCTCTATAAGAAGGTCTTTTAAGAATCTTAATCATTGTGTAAAACCCCAAATGGGGTCACAAAGATTGGACATGACTGAAGAAAGACTGAGCAACTTACCATTGTATAGGATTATTTTTCTATCTCCTGAACCTGTGCTTAAGCATAGCAAAACCTCTATAACTTCTATGTTGTGGTAGAACTATTTCAGTCCCAGTTATCTACCATATGAAGTCAAAAAGGAGATATTTCTCCCATAACAGTTATTTACCTGTTTTCTCCCTCATTATACTGTGAGCTTCTTGAGGACATAGACTGGTTGGGCCATTCTTGGTACACCCAAAGCTTAGCTCTGTGCCTGGCATGAAGATGGCACTTAATACATGCTTGTTATCTTGACCCTGACTTTGGCTGACTTAGCTTCCTACCTAAGACTAGAAGACTTCTGAAGTTTTCTATAATTTACCCTGTATATTTTTTGCTCATATGTAGCCATGTTATGGGGATTGTTTTAAATTTCTAATTTCCTCTTATTAATGTTTATTATTTGGAAGGATCAGAATTGTTTCTTCCAGTAAGTTTATGGAGGGTTGACTCAAAGTGGAGGGAAACCTGAGAGTACCAGAGAAGTACAGAAAGAGAGAGTATTTGACTTGAGGTTTGTTGTATGGGGCAATGTGCTGAAAAAGTGAGAGGAAATTGACTATAAAACTGTTGCCTAATGGTAGAAGCTGACCCCCCAACCTTCTTGTCAGTCAACAAACATTTATTAAGCATTTATTGTATGTACTAGGCTCTATGCTAAATCTTTGGAGACACCAAGACAAAAAACATTCTCCACCCTCAAGGAGCTCACTTCCTAATGGGGAAAACAACATATAAATATGTACATTCAACGTATATTCAGAATAGATTTATGTCAAAGGGATGCTGACTTTTACAATGACTCTGGAAAAATAAAGTACAGATTACTTTTCTAACTCTCTTCTACCCAGCACAAATCTGTTTGCAGGGTCTATTGACCCTTATTATTGATCTCTGGAGATGTCTTAGTTGTTATTGTTGTTTTAATCCTGATTGTCTTTTCATATAAATATTTGTGGTTGATATAAGACAAGTTAACTCCACTTTGTGTAATTTAAAACCCAGGCACAGAGAAGCAATGATACAATCCAAGGGGGTATCACTATTCAGGAAGCAAATTCATGAACCCTCCTTCTTCTAGGCTTTAGTGGTTTAGAACAAACACCTGGGGCAATACCGAGCCAATTTTGATTTTATTTTAATCTTACTAGCAATCCTGTAGATCTCATAAAAAAAGAGGCAAAAAAAAAATCTTTAAACAAGGGACTAAATCATGCTGGTGCTATAATCTTTAGTGTGGCTGGTGGCTTTGATTAAGTAGTTCCCCTCTCTTTTTCCTGCTGTCTTGCCACTACCACTACCACCCTGTCCCTACCTTTCCCATGCTTTAGAAGGTAGAGAGAGGAAGGGAGAGAAAATGAGGGGTGGGAACTAGAGTAAGACCTGACCCAGCAGATAGAGCCAGGTCTGTTCATGAAGTTATCAAATCCTTTCTTTAGCCATGGTGCAGAAGTGTTGATGAGAGGCACTGTAGGGACACTAAGAGATAAAACATTCATAGCACACCAAGAATTACTGAGTCAGATATCACGATTTCATTCACAATTCTCTGGTTTGACATGAAATGTATTATTACAATGGTTTTGGACTTACAGTTAACTTTCACAAGACACATTTCAAAAAATTGTAAAGTGCTATTATTATCCCCATTTTGTAGATGAGGATAGGTTAAGTGACTTGGCCAGGATCCCACAATTTGTAAGTGTCTGAGGTTTGAACTCAGATGTGCCAAATCCCATGCTCTATTCATTCTACCTCCTAATCTCTGTTTCTCCAAAGGGAAAAGGTGAGGAGTGGGGGAAAAAGAGTTGAACACCAAGTAAAAAGCATCCTAGGATGTCTTAGGCAAAGAGCTAGCCAAGGAATGAATGATTACAGGAGTAGGAAACAATTCCATTGAAAAATCCCAGAATCTTTATTGGAAAACCTCATATTCTAAAGTGTTCACTTTCATCCTTCACATTTCTTTCTAAAAAAATTATCTTCATAATTCCAAATCTGAAAATAACTCATTTTCAACCATTCTAAACCCACCTGAAAAAGTGAAACCAGACAAGCCATTCAGTTCAGAATTTTGAGATACATTCTAAAGAACATAAATCCTGGTTGACTCTAGCTTACCCATCCATGACTAACATGAACTGGGTCTGTCTGTCAAAAACTAACATAGCTAGTGGTATTTTGTTGTGCTCAATGTTATGCCCAAAATGGATATTTGAGGCATCAAAACTCTATTGAAGGGGATGAATGGGGGCTGATGGATAAAAGAAATGATGCCAAATAAACAGAAACAGGGGCCACTGATCACACATATTGACCTAATATTAAAATGTCATGTTTATCTATTTTATTATATTTTTATGTATTTTGTTAAATATTCCCCAATTACATTTTAATCTGGTTTGGCAGCAGTCAGAAGTCAGTCAGCATTTGACATCTCTGGATAAGACCAGTCAAAGTTGAACAGTCCAAATTCATAACGCATCTGGTAATTACCAGCATTTGACATCATGTTGTATCATACACGAGCACAAAATTAAAGAGGCCGTAGGAAAAATTGGAGGAGTAAAACCTGAATTGGTACTACTAACTCAATTTCCATCACTTTTTGAGCCTTAATATATGCTTCTGTCTGTGGTCTATGAATTCTCATAAAAACCTATGAACAAACACTAGAACTTTTTGCATAATCAAATAGCATACTATTATGAATTATCAAGGACAGCCATTTCAACTACTTTGTTTAACATCTACATACTTTCAACTGCCCACAATTTAAACATACCTTGCTATTTTAATTATAGGTTTTACACACATCATTAAACATTTTAACATAAGACATTTTGCATTTAATTGCAAATTTACATTTCTTAATGTATTCAGTGCTTTTTATCTCTGAAGGAAATGTATATTTAGATAATAACAATTAATTATCTTGAGGTAGAATGATTTTTTAAACTCACTGACTGATTTTAATGCTAATACAAATGGATTGATAAAACGTTCTCAAGTTATCTTCTTTAGATCTAATTAATTTGATTTAACAAAGTATAAATTGGAAGACATTACTTAAAATCAAGAAAACAAAAGATTCACCTTTACACTAAATACTTTAATAAGGACAATTATCCCATTTTCCTAAGGGTGGGAAAGATCAGGTATATGGAAACAGAAACTACACAGTTGTAGTGAGGATGTACTTATGCCATCTTTACTTCATGGAATTTCATGTAGTTGGCTTTATGTTCTCATTAAATAGTGTAGGAGCAAATGTATTGTTGTAATAGTATAATTTCATTTCTTAAGTATTCTTTGTTTTCAGGATATTTATATTATATTACTAGGAACATCATAGTGAAAGGTAAATTTTTTAACATTCAGGAATTCATTCAGTTCTATGTATTGAAAATCCCCAAAGCAGGGCACTCTATTAACCCCTTATTCACCTCAACTGGGTGAGGTCCTTACAGGATATCAAATTAGATTATATGTCACATAGATTCAGATTTGATGAAACTTCTAATAATTTTTCTCTCCCTCATGTTCTTCAGTGACATTTTGAAGTCTTTGCATAGTTTTAACACATTTCTAGTCTTAGATGAAACTTTCAAATTTTGATGAAAACTGTCAAATGACTCCAAATTTCTTGCATGTTCTATATTCTGCTTATATTTGTCATTGGTATTCATGTTTGTTTTTTGTAAGTCATCATCTAATACTCCACCATTACTGACAAAATATTCAGTAAAACAGTAAAGTCACATTAATCTTCTAATCATTTATTCAAAATAGTGCGGAATTTAAGCCATTTCTATTTTCCATCTGGCTTAATGATTCATTGTTGACTAGTAAAAAATACTGGGTAATGAGAATCTGTTGATTTCAATCTTGTTTCTTTGCTCTCTGGACACTTGAGTTTCAAGTTGACCAGTTTTTATCAGATATCCAAAAAGAACAAAATTACATAGGTAGGTTGTGATTTTATTATTTTTAAATGCACAATCAATTCTTAATCTAGACATTATTTTTATAAGTTTAATTAAGGCTGTGATTTCATCAAAATATTATACCTACTTTCATGTGTATACACACACACATATACATATACGTGTGTGTGTATGTACATATATATATATATATATATATATATATATATATATAAATAATACATTTACAATTTTTGAGACTTCTTCCTATGTCATCCAGTTCCTAATTTACATTGATATCTGTTGGTGCTAAAGCTTAAACTGCTCTCATGGGATTTTAAAAAACTGTTTTTCCTGGGGGAATATAATAGGGAAAAATTCCTAGGGCGATATTAAAGGGAAAAATCAATGCTTCTTTCCCTTTCATATGTCTAAAAAATGACCTAGTAAAGGCCATCCTGGAATACATAAGAAAGAACATGACCTCTAGGACAAATTGCATAGCAGTTAGGTGGTTCCAGGATTAGAGGACTGGACTCCACATCAGGAAGACCTGATTTCAAATCCTGGCTCAGATTTATGTTAACTTTTTAACACTTGGGAAGTCACAACTTACCTCACAGGCCTTTGTGAAGATTAAGTGAGATAACATATTTAAAGAGCTTTGCAAACTTCAAAGTACCATACAAATGCTAGCCATTATTATTACTCATAGCCCCTTATACCAATCCTATATATATTGCATGCAGGGATGTCTCCAGTCATCTGATCTGTATCTTGCCATGGACCCAGATGGCTGTGGAGGAGAAAGTGAGACTGATGACTTTGCACAGCCCTCCCTCACTTAAGTCCAATTCACTTGCATGTCATGGCATCACCTCCCTGCTGTCATGTTCTTCTTTGAAAACGAAAGGCAAAACAACAAGCACAACTTGCCTGTTAAGTGGGCAGCGTTGGTTGGCAGTTAGTTGGGATAATGGGCCACTTGCCCACAGGAGTTGATTCTTTGGTAAAGGCTGTGTGGGCTGCTCTATGTGCAGGATTGCTGGTCTGAGGAAGCTGACACTAGCATGCTTCCTTCTAAGCCTATTTGCTTGTTGGTGACAAAGCAATTGTGTGTTGTTGTAACTAACAGGATTAAGTGACCACTGTCACACAGGTCACACAGATAAGAAGTGTCAGGCCATATTTGAACTCATCTTCTAAATTCCAAAAATGAAAAAAAATAAATTTCAAATAAAGGCAATGATTCTCTCCTCAGTGATGGCTGCAGAGGCTGGTCTGGAAACAGTTCTGGGTATTTTGTGGAACAATGCTATTTCCAAGTCTCCTTGTCTCAGGGTCTTGGGCTGTCTCCATCAAGGTCTGAGGGGAAATAGTGATCAAGGTGTCAATAGTGGCCTCATTTGCTTGAGAAATGCACATTAGGCAGGTATATTTTGATGGGAAGAAAGACTAAAGACAGTAAGAAAGAGCTAAAATTGCCTGGGAAAGGTATAAACCCAGAACTGCTATGGGAAATCAGCCTGGGGAAATACATGTGAAGAGATAAATACTTCACTTAATATTTCCTTATTTACCTCTAAAATCACATATTCCCAATGAACTCATATTATAACATATTATACTTTTGCAAATGCACTTACATATTTAAATTAGTATTATTTTCATTTCTTTTAACTTGATTTTAAAGGCCTTGATGGAAGGGAAAGACCAAGTCTTATTTTTCTTTGCATTTCTCCCCATATCTAGGATACAGTAGTCATTTAATAAATATTGGTGTATTGAAAGAATGAATATAAAATGCAACCTAGTCTACAGGCATAAGTGTCATTAGATCCTACACAATTTCCCAGAAGTGTGAGTCACATTTTTATGCTCACCCAAAAGATATATAATTTCACACTTTTCCCACTAGAAGTTACCACAATGCCAGAAATCCAGACCAGAGTTCTGTAAATAGGCTGGATTTTTTCTATGCCTAGAATTAAATTCTGTTATTGTTGTTCAGTTGTTTTCAGTTGGGTCTGTCTCTTTGTGACTCCATTTGGGGTTTTCTTGGCAAAGACACTAAAGTGGTTTGCCATTTCCTTTTCCAGCTCATTTTACAGATAAGGAAACTGAATAATATGGTTAAGTGACTTGTCCAGGGTCACATAGCAAAGAAGGGTTGGAGGCAGCATTTGAACTTGTCTTCCTGACTTCTAGCCTGGTGCTTTTTCCACTGTGGCAACTTGCTGCCCCTCAATTAAATTCTACACAGACTGAAAATCCTCCCAACATCATAGGGTAGATAGCTATGACATTGAGAGCTTAGGTCATTTAGATGCAATACAAAAGTTTCACAACAATCTTTGCTTATGACTATTAATTTTCTTTCCCATTCTAGACTAAAGAACATGAGAATAAGTTAGAAACCATTTGTACATAGCAAAAGCAATTTATAAAGCCATGCCCACCTCAGAAAAGTTGCTACCTGTTTGTATTATATGCTTCTCTGTGACATTAAGAAGAACAGACTGAAAAAGAATAAATGCAACCATCTCTAGAAATAAGCACTTTCCCTCACCCCAACGGCCTTGAATATGATATTACTCCTACTCAGAAGCAGATTAATTTAGTCATCAAGCCAAGAGTTTGATATTTCTATGTGTTATTCATTTGTAAGCTTTTTAAGCCGGGCTCCTTTATAGGCAGGAGAGATGAATGTTTGTGCCAGAAGGTCCTTTTACATTCATCAGAGGGGTTATAAGTTCACTCTACCCACTTTCTGATGTACAGAACAGCCAGGTGATCTTCACAGAAAGAATAAGCAATATTGTAGATGAGATTCTTCTCATTCTTCCTGATAAAATTTAGGTCACTGTGCATCTTGGTGTATTATGAGCTAGACTGATAAATAACCTAGTCCTTAAACTGTCAAGAAGCCCCTCCCAGTTTTTAAAAGATTTCAAGCATTCTATGAAAGTCAAGATGAGATGGAACCTGTGAGGTTACCATCACCTAATGAGATGGTAAAAATTTGAGTTTAAATCCTCACTCTGGGTCACATTTTTTTATTGTGGATTTTGAAAATGATATTATAAAATCCTTCAGAGTAGAGACTGCTTTTTCCTCTCTTGCTGTGTATCCAATGCATACAGCAATGCCTAGCACATAATAGGTCATTAATAAATATTTAAATTATTTGGCTTAATAGTAATATAAGATAAAGAAAATATTGTTCTTAATTAATAATCTCACAAATTATTTGGTTTGGCTTGGCTCATTTAATTTTTCTGGAGACCACAGTAAAGAAACTTAGCTTTAATAAAATATTTCTTCTTTTTGTCTCTTAATGTTGTCACCTATAAAATGAAACCAGAAGCAACTGACATGTCTATGGGCATTGAATTCAATCTCTGGAGAGAGTTCTGCCCTAAGTAAGATACGATCCAGAGTCATTGCATACCAGTTCAGTAAGTAAATTTCTATATACCCCTATAGAAGTGACGTACTTTTTACTTTTCTCTCTATTATCTGGGTAAGCAATGTTTGTGAAAATCAGATCCAAAAAGGGCCCTAGCTGTGGAAACTGCAAGAAAAGTATGGCTGGCCATGCAGATTAATCACACAGAGAGGAGGTAAAGCAAACTACACATCCACCTGCAAATAACTGCAAGGTGCTCACGGAAAGTGTATTTGTTATTGATGCACGTTTTCCTGTGCAATTTCAATAAATAACTATTTCTAGCTTACATTCTGCTGATGCATCCAACTTTATTGTAAGAATAGCATACAGCCTTACATGGCATCTGGAAATATGGGAAATAGCTTAACATTCTGGAAATGTCTCTTTTTTGCTTAAGTCTGTCAGAATAACCTATTGGTGTTTTCTACCAACTTTGGAGACAGGTTTTTCTTACCAAATATCTAATACCTAAAGTTTGTGCCTTTTGGGCTATAGTTGAGCCACTACTATAAAAGTGGCAAGTTTAGTCATGAAGGGATAATTTTAATACTTTGCAAATAGGAATTCAGATCTTGGTGTGCCATTTCCTTCTTCAGCTTATTTTATAGATAAGGAAACTAAAGCAAACAGGACTAAGTGACTTGCCCAAGGTTGCTCAGCTAGTAAGAGTTTGAGGCCAGATTTGAACTCAAGAACATGAGCCTTCCTGACTCCAGGCTAGGAGTTCATCTACCGCACCACCAAACTGTCTCCAAGTTATCCAGTAAAAATGCTCAAGAAATGAGTGCTACAAATTGTTTTTAACTATTTGGAAGTTATACATTCTGTGGTCTTGACACACAGAACCCTTTCGCCTGCCTTCCACCAAACCCCTTATGTACTTGTGCCTCAAACTTTGTCAATTGTAACATGACATTTCCAAACTAGATCCTGCTTCCTGCCTTTGACCCTTTATGTTCTATAACTGAACCCTGAAACAACAAGCCAACCTGGTACTTCTGACCATAATCTTTCCCAACTCCCTGTTTCAGTAGATCTCAGTCTGATTCATGGGGGAACTTTACCTACTGTCCATGATAAATTCTGTCTCTAATCCCCTTCCTGAAGTACCTGAAGGAAAATAATACTATATATCACATACTAAGATAATGTAAAAAAAGTGCTCTGGAAACTTTAAAGTGTTATATAAATATGAACTATAAACTCAGCCTATTATTTCTTTCCAGTAAGCATAATTTATCAGAAAACTCTGCTTTATATTGTGCCAAAATTTACCTCCTTGTAAGTTCCATCTGTTAGTCCTACTGATACTTTCTACAACTATTTAAAAATTGATTTCAATGTGATAACCTTTCAAATATTTGAAGATAATTTTTGTTATTTCCTAAGTCCCTTCTTTTAGCTAAATACCTCCAGTTCCTTCAACTATCTGATGTAGAATATGATTGCTAGAATAAAGGTGCTAACAACATCTTCAAAATTTTCATAAACCCATTTTAACTACTACTTGGCATAGTTATCCATAGTACAATGTACTGTGTGCAAATTGTATTCAGATTATGAAGATCAGCTTTTTTTTATAAATAAATTTATTTATTTTTAGTTTTCAACATTTTCTTCCACAAGATTTTGAGTTCCAAATTTTCACCCCATTTTGCCCCTCTCCCCACCTCAAGATGGCATGCATTCTGAATACCCCTTCCCCTAGTCTGCCCTCCCTTCTATCTCTCCCCCTCTTCTCTTATCCCTTTCCCCTTCTATTTTCCTGTAGGGTACAATAGATTTCTGTACCCATTTCTTATTTCCCATTTGCATGTGAAAACATTTTTTTAAACATGTGTTTTTAAAAGTTTGTGTTCCAAAATTTTTGCTTTCCTCCCTCCCCACCCACCCTCATTGAAAAGGCAAGTATAGGCAGTTATGCAAAATACTTCCATAGTAGACATGTTGTGAAAAACTAACTCTATTTCACTTAATCCTATCCTGTCCCACCATATATCCTATTCTTTCTTTTTTGACCCTGTCCCTCCTCAGAAGTATTTGCTTCTGATTACCCTCTTTCCCAATCTGCTGTCCTCTCTATCATCCCCCTACTCTCTTATCCACTTCCACCCCTTATTTTCCTGTAGGGCAAGACAGATTTCCATACCCAATTGAGTGTGTATGTTATTCCCTTCTTAAGCCAAATCCTATAAGAATAAGATTCACTCATTCCCTCTCATCTTCCCTCATTTCCCCTCCTCAGTAAGAGCCTTTTCTTTTGTTTTTTTGTGAGATAATTTACCCCATTCTACCTCCCCCTTTCTTCTTCTCCCAGTATTATCCTCTCTCACTCCTTAATTTTATTCTCCAGATATGACCCCTTCATCTTCAACTCACCCTGTGCCCGCTATCTATCTATCTATCTATCTATCATCTATCTATATCTGCAAGCATACATACATATGATTTTTTCCCTCCAACTACCCTAACATTGACAAGAGTCTCATGAGTTATAAATATCATCTTTCCATGCCGGAATGTAAGTTCAACCTAAATAAGTCTCTTATGATTTCTCTTTCTTGTCTACCTCTTCATGTTCCACTTGAGTCTTGTATTTGAAAGTCAAATTTTCTATTCAGTGCTGTTCTTTTTCATCAAGAATGCTTGAAAGTCCTCTATTTCACTGAATAACCATTTTTTTTCCCCTGACGGAATATACCCAGTTTTGCTGGGTATGTGATTCTTGGTTGTAATCTTATCTCCTTTGCCCTCCAGAATATTATATTCCATGCCCTGAGGTCCCTTAATGTAGAAGCTGCTAAATCTTGTGTTATCCTGATTGTTTTTTTTTACAATACTTGAATTGTTTCTTTCTGGCTGCTTGCAATATTTTCTCCTTGACCTGGGAACTCTGGAATTTGGCTACAATATTCCTAGGAGTTTTCCTTTGGGGATCTCTTTCGCAAGGAGATCAGTGGATTCTTTCAATCTCAATTTTGCCCTCTGGTTCTAGAATATGAGGGGAGTTTCCTTGACAATTTCTTTTATTTTTATTTTTTTGGCTGGGCAATGGGGTTAAATCACTTGCCCAAGGTCACACAGCTGGTAAGTGTTACGTGTCTCAGGCTGGATTTAAACTCAGGTCCTCCTGAATCCAGGACTGGTGCTCTATCCACTGTGCCACCTAGCTGCCAAAATAATTTCTTGAAAGATGATGTCTAGGCTCTTTTTTTGATCATGGCTTTCAGATAGTCCAATAATTTTTAAATTATCTCTCTTGGATCTATTTTCTCGGTCAGTTGGTTTTCCAGTGAGATATTTCACATTGTTTTCTAATTTTTCATTCTTATGGATTTGTTTTACAGTGTCTTGATTTTTCATAAAGTCTCTAGCTTCCAATTGCTCTATCCTAATTTTTAAGGAAGTATTTTCTTCAGTAGTGTTTTGGACTTCCTTTTCCATTTGGCCAATTTTGCTTTTTAGGGTATTCTTCTCTTCATTGTCTTTTTGGACCGCTTTTGCCATTTGGGATATGCTATTTCTTAAGGTGTTATTTTCCTCAATATTTTTTTGGGTCTCCTTTAGCAAGCTGTTGAGTTGTTTTTCATGATTCACTTGTATCACTCTCATTTCTCTTCCCAGTTTTTCCTCTACTTCCCTTTCTTGCTTCTCAAAATCCCTTTTGAGCTCTTCCAAGGCATGGGACTGATTCATATTTTTCTTAGAGGCTTTGGATGTAGGAGCTTTGACTTTATTGTCTTCTTCTGGTTATGTGTTTTGATTTTCTTTGTCACCAAAGTAAGATAATATAGTCTGACTCTTTTTGGGAGATTTGCTCATGATCCCAGCAAACTACTTGAGTTTTAAACTCTTTGTTAAGGTAAGAGTCTGCTTCCAATGTGGAGAATGTACTGTCCTAAGCTTCGGGGGTTTGTACAGCTGTTTTAGGAGATACTTCTAGGGACCTGCAAATTTTCAGTTTTTCCAAGGTGGTATGATAAGGGGCGAGGTGTTTACTCCTTTCCTGGCCTGTGCTCTGGTCTATGAGTGACCAACCACAAGCAGTCTTTTCTGTCTTGGAATTGTAATGAGGGTTTTCTCTTCACAGCCACTACAAGCTCCACCATACCAGCACTCCTCCTCACCCCAGGACTGCCACCCAGAACTGTGACCCAGATCCAAGTATGGGCATAGCAAGAGATTCCTGCCTCAGCACTGGCAAAGAGATCCCTGCAATCCATCTCTGATAGCCACACAATTTCCCCTCACTCTGTGGGCTGGAAGCTTAGGAGGCAGCCGCCTTCCTGGGGCTGATTTCCTCAGGGAATGGAGCTGAGACCCCATGCTCCTCTCTCAACACCACAGAAACAGACTTTTCCCACTGACCTCAGTTGTCTTTGGTGTTCACGGGTTAAGAAGTCTGGAAACCCAAGATTCAGTCCTCTGAGGCGTACTCCAGGTTTGCTGCGGCCTGCGTGTCCATGCCACACTATGCTGTTATACCTGCCTGGAGCGATATACCTTTCCAATCAAGCATCCAGGTTGTCTTGGGCTGGAAATTGTTTTACTCTGTCTTTTTTGTGGGTTCTGCTGCTTTAGAATTTGTTTAGAGCCATTTTTTAATGGTATTTGGAGGGGTTTGGGGGAGAGCTCAAGCAAGTCACTGCTTTCACTCTGCCATCTTGGCTCTGCCCCCCCTCTTGATTTTTTTTTTAACATGGATAATATGGAAATATGTTTTGCATGATTTCACATGTATCATTGTTATCATATTGCTTACTTTCTCAGTGGGGACAGGGAGGGCTGGAGGGATAGAGAGAATTTGGAACTGAAAAATCATTTTTTTAAAAACAATGTTAAAATAAAATTTAAAAAGATAGTCCTTTCCCATCCAGAAAACTAGGAAACTATTTGATTTAGGAAGACATTTAGTGTAGGAGATGTGGTTTATAAAATTTAGGTGACTTGGGTTATTTAAACTCCTAGCCCTTATTCTTGGCCTGGCTTATTAACGAAATCTTTGTGGATGGATTGGTATTTGAACTTACTGCTGAAGGACCAGTATAAGTTCCTCATACTTAGACATGAAAGGAATCTTGGAGATCATTACTTTTCTCTAATATGTGACTGCATGTGACATCTATTATACATACATATATGTATATACAAACACACAGGCATGAGATGTTTATATATATATATATATATATATATATATATATATATATATATATATATACATGTGATGTACATGTAGTGATACTGGGTAAGTATACATATGTGCATATATATATATATATGTATATACACATACACACACACACACACACAACTTGAAAAGATGGTTAGGGAGGCAGAGGGAAGATTGCTAGACTTTATTGCATGGAGAGATGTGACAGTTGGAAACTACAGAACCAAATGGAATATTTAAAGATGTCTTTTAAAAAACTTAATATGCCACTTATCAGATAAATACTTAGTTTCTTAAGAGAAAGACTTAATTTACATAATTATTGGTAATTAAAAGAATAATGATTAGCATTTTCCTGTTTTCTTCAATACAAAGTTGGGGTGAGCAACGATTTCATTCAAATGTAAATGTATCAACTGATTTTTTTTATAACAGAATATTAACTTCTGGAATGCTAGACTGCTTAAAAGAAACTCAGCTAATCCTGATTTGGACACTGAATAACCAGGAAGTTGAGTGTAGAAACATTATGCGACATGAAGAAGTCTATTCATATAATGATCACATTGAATTTTCAAAGGTTTGTTTTTAACAAAATACATTCATGCAAAAATTGTCAGGACACAATCAAAAAGAAAGTCATTGGCAGATCCAAATTTCATGTTGGACAATTTAGATTAATTGACAGTTGCTTTTTAATACTCCATCACTTTTTACAAGCATATACTGCATTTTAATACTTTGCTGATCTATTTAAAGTGGGTTTTCAGACAGATAAATGTATTTAATAGTATGATGAATGCAGTCAATAAAATATCTGATCTCTCTGCTGAAAGTTTGTTGACTATTAGTTCATGAATGTTACTTAAATTATGAATCAAAACTTAAAACCACTGAAACAATTATCCTTATGTTATTTTTTAAAAGTACCCATAAAGAAATCTGAGTTTATACTTAGTAAATGTAAATTACTCCAAGGAAAGCATTTCTTCCTTGCTAATTTTCCTGATTATAACTCATGATTATATAGCTCCTTATAGATTACAAAGTGCTTTTCTCATAATGACCGTATGATGGTGGTAGTGCAAATATTATTATTCCCATTTTATAAGTGTGGAAAATGAGACTCAGATATGTTGATAGACTAGCTCATAGTCACAATGATATTTTAATGTCAGAGCCATGACTTTATATAAGGTCTCTCTTGATTCCACATTCAGCACTCATTCTGCTAAGTTACAATGCAACTCTGCAGGTAAGGAATTTGGGCATATTTTCACCAGGAAATTTGGTGCCAAACTATTTGACCTTTGCCCACACACAAACACATCTCTCGCTTTATTACATTCCACTGATCATCTGTTATATTGTGTTGTATTGTTTACTTATTGGTAAGTGGAAGAATAAAAATGAGCCAGCACAGTCTATCAGATCATATGGCCTAGCTAGAACCCTAGGATGAAGTTGAAATTAATGTGGTATGGTTAATTTCTTGACAGGTATCATGATGTGGTGAGAAGCATACTGTACTAGAAATCAGAAGTACTAGTTTTAGACACTGTCACTCATTCTCTGTAATCTTAGGCAAGTACTCAACTTTTTTTTAATTCTTAACTAACTCATACATAAAATGAAGTGTTTGGATTAGATGGCTTTTGAGGTTCTTTCAGCTCTTAAAATTTCTCTACTCTGAGAAAAATGGAAAGGCAGAAGGAAGGGAGCTAGAAAGGAGATATAGATAGACATAGAGAGAGACAGAGAGAGACAGAAAAGAGATAGAGAGAGATGATGATGATGATCATGATGATTAAAGACAGATAGACACTGGTATAGGAACTGGACATGTGAATTAAATTGTATGGGCTCTCTCGGTTGAGGAAATAGCAGTAATTATCACAGGACAGGGTTCATTTAAGGGAGGGTAAATGAACTTCTTGGGAATTCTGTGACAAGTGCTTATGCTAGATGGCCATTCAGGTCTCTTTCACTTCAGTTTCTATAATTCTAGATTTTTTTTCCATAATCAACTCAACTGCTGCCCTTTCTCTTCTACACCTGCCTCTGCTTCCCTAGTCTTATTCTTACCTTGGACAGTGGTTTCATCTTTTTTTCTTGAAATTCCACCAACTTAGCTTCCTTTCTTTAAGGGAAATCTGCCTCCTGCAGAATCTAAATGTCTGCATGTTATCTGTTGCTTGGCTCCCTCTGTGAGACTTTATAACAATTTCTAAGTTCATCTTAATCCTAGCATTTATTGATTTACCATACTTTATGCTTTCTGGGCTTAAAAATAAGGTTAAAAATTCTATGAAAAAGGTCTGGGATTTAATTGCTTCCTTCCTATTAGCTTTTAAAAACTAGAAGGATTGCATGTCAATGATTTGCAGTTCTAACAATATATGAATGAGCTGTATCAGGAAAACAAGTCCCATCTATGCAAATATAGGAATTCCAAATGAAGCTAACAAAAATGATCTAATCTTGCTCAATAGTCTGTGGTGAGGATCAAAAGTGATAAGTGTGAAAACACTTTAAAAAGTGAAAAATGTTACACATATGGAAGACACCATTATTATCCTTATCACAGTGTAATTGATTTAGCAGTGGGAGAGGCCTTACATACTCTCCTTTAACTTCCTTATTCTACAATTTTATAAAGGCAGTATGGCATAGTATGTTAGACTAGGAGTCAGGAAGACCTAATTTTAAATGCCCCTCCTGAGAGTTTCTATCTTTACCTCAGTTTCCTCATCTGTAGAATCAGGATAATGGTACTTGCCATATCTACCTCTTAGGTTTGTTTAAAGAATCAAAACAGGTAATGCAATTCAGAGCACTAAAGAAATACAAAAATGAGCAGTTATTCCTATTACATATAAGAAATCTAAGGCACAGAAAGAGGAAGTGATGTCTAATGATTTTCAGATAGTAAATAGATTTACTGGGAGACAAACCCAGATCTTCTGGCAGCAAATACAACCCTCCCTATGTTATCTGATAGTACCTTTCATCATTAATAATGCTTATAGATGAAATAGGGAACAGAATCTAGTGATAACAATGACCTTCTTTGTTATTTCTACTTTTCTGCTATATGAATTTTGAAATAATACACTCAATATCCCTATAGGAAAGCAAGCCTATGTATGAATTGGATGGGATTTATCCTTCAGTCCTTTCCTTAATTTATCTGAGGAAGAGATAATATCTTTCTACTTCTCATTACTATATTGGGGAAATACAGGATTCAGATCAGTGGAGAAAAATGAAACACTAAGGAATAGTGAAAGAAGCAATGGTTTATGAATCAGATGACCTAGAAAGCCAAGATCACCGAGTAGAGTAAGAACTTACTGAACTTTCCCCAGCAGGAAAGGTCTGTCACATAAGGGCAGTGGTCATGCTGGAACAGGACACAGGCACCATTCCAGAAACACCATCATTCCAGCAGGCCTTGGAGGAGGTTGCATAAGGGGTAGCAGCAGTTTTGGATAGACTACAGCATCGGGGTTGGACAATTGGTTACAAATATTACAGGGGACCCTTTCATGACACTGGGTTCATCACCCTACTGGATTGTCCATACAAAGTTCCAGGTCACAGTCTGAGAGTGAAGAGAAGAATTAACACTTGTGGCCACAAGAGAGTAGGGGCCCTGGTCACATTTCCAGGGGAGGAAGAGTACTTGTGGTCATTCACATGAATATAGGGACCCTGCTCTCAATTCTAAGGCAGAAAGAAGCACTAGTACATGCAGCTGCATGGTCCCAGTTACAGGACCAAAAGGAGTTCTAGCACTTGGGACTACAGGGGAATAAGATCCATTCCAGAGTAAAGATCAGAGCTCAGACCAGGAGAGGACTGACCACATCTCTCTTTAGATCATACCACCTTAGAAATTCCAAAAACTTACAGACCCCTAGAATTAGCTCTGAAAACATCAACATGAAAAATCTGAAGCTAGGGACAGTTTCCTTTCCACTCCAGGAGCAGAGCCCAACTTTAAAATAAAGTTAAAAGTAAAGAAATAGGCTGGAAAATGAACAAACAACAACCAAAATAAAAAGAACCTGACCACACAAAGTTACTATGGTAACAGGGAAGATCAAGACATAAAGTCAGAGGAAGATAACAATGTCAAAACAACTACAATCAAAACTTTAAAAAAAAAACTGTGAATTCAACAGAAGTCAAACAGGAATTCCCAGAAGCCCTCAAAATCACTTAAAAATCAAATTAGAACAATCAAAGAAACATTGGGAAAAGAAATGAGAGAGATGCAAGAAAATTATGAAAAGAGAGTAAACAGCTTAGAAAAAGAGACACAAAAACTATTGAAGAAAATAATACCTAAAAAACCCAAAGAAACAAAGAATCAGCCAAATGATAAAATAGATACAAAAATCCACTCAAGAGAGCTCCTAAAAAGCAGAATTGGCCAAATGGAAAAAGAAGTAGAAAAATTAACTAAAGAAAATAATTTCTTAAAAATTTGAACTGAGCAAGTGGAAGCCAATGACTCCAAGAGACACCAGGAAACAAAAAGTAAGAGAAAATAAAAAGAATAATAAAAAAAGAAAATATGAAATATACCGTTGGAAAAACATGTGACCTATAAAACAATTGAGGAGAGGTAACTTAAAAATTGTTGGACTACCTAAGTGCCATAATCAAAAAAGAGATTAAAGAAGACATATTTCAAGAAATTATCAAGGAAAACTCTGATAATCTAGGGTTAGAGAGTAAAATAGAAAAAGCAGCATAATATAATCATGTTCTGAAAGATATACCAAAATTAAAACTCCCAGAAATATTATAGCCAAATTCCTGAATGCCCAGGTCAATAAGAAAATATTGCAAGCAGCCAGGAAGAAACAATTCAAATATTGTGGAGTCACAGTGAGGATTGCACAAGATTTAGCAGCTTCTACCTTGAAGGAGTGAAGGGCTTATGATGTAAGGTAAAGGAGCTATGATTATAACCAAGATTCATCTACCCAGCAAAACTGAATATAGTGTTTCAGGGGGAAATGGATATTTAATGAAATAGCTGATTTTCAAATATTCCTGATAAAAATACTGTAACTGAATAGAAAATTTGATTTTCAAGTACAAGACTCAAGAGCAATGTAAAAAGGTAAACATGAAAAAGAAATCATAAAGGATTCAATAAAATTGAACTGTTTACATTCTTATATGGGAAAATGATAAATGTAACTCCTAAGAACTTTATCATTATTAGGGCACTTAGAAGGAATATGTATATATGCACATATATGGGGGCGGGGGAGAAAGAAGAAGGGAGGATGTGCATGACTTGACTATGATGGAATGATTTCTTCTTTTTTGAGAGGAAGTGAAAATATTTTATTTTTTCCAATTATATGTAAAAATAATTTTTAGTTTTTAAATTTTGAGTTTGAAATTATTTCCTTTACTCTTTTCCTTGCCTCCTCATTGAGAAGGCAAGCAATATTTCCACATTAGTGATGTTATGAAAGAAAATACAGACAAAAAATTTAAAAATACAGTAAAAATATTCATTGATCTGCATTCAGACTCCATCAGTTCTACCTCTAGAGGTGGATGGCATTTTTCATTATAAGTACTTCAAAATTGTCTTGGATCTCTCTATTGCTAAGAATAGCTAAGTCATTCACAGTTGAGTATTACTATTACTGTGTACAATAATTTCCTGCTTCTGCTTATTTCACTCCGCACCAGTTCATGTAAGTCTTTTCCAGCATCTTACTCTTCGTTTCTTATAACACAATAGCATTCCATCACTATCATATACCATAACTTGTTCAACCATTCCCCAAATGATGGGCATCCCCTCAATTTCCAATTATTTGTCACCACAAAAAAGCTGCTATAAATTATATATGTATGCACATACACACACATATGTGTACATATATAATATGTCCTTTTCCTTTTTAAAAAAAAACTATTTGGTGTACAGAACTGAAAGTAGTATTGCTAGGTCACAGGGTAAGCACAGTTTTATTGCCTTTTGGGTATGGTTCCACATTGCTCTCCAGAATGATTGGATGAGTTCACAACTTTACCAACAGTGCATTAGTATTAATGGGATGATTTAAAACAAACATAAAATTTAGGGGTGAGAAAGAGAGAATACTGGAAGAAGGGAGAAGGGGAGATAGAACAGGGAAAATAATCTCACATAAAAGAGCCATGAAAGAAAGAACTTTTACAGTGGAGAGGAAGATGTGGTAGTTGGGGGGAGGGCTGGGCTCTCTATTTTTCTCTATTTTATTGACATAAGCATTTGGAGATAGAAATTTTCCCCTAAGTTCCTAAAAGGTTTGGTACTGAGACTTTTATCTGTATGCCAAAATTTGCTTTGTCAATCATGCAACAAGCATTTATATGTTTACTATGTTCCAGGCTTTGCGTCAAGTGCTGAAGATAGAAAGAAAGTCCCCCAAACACTTCCCTTGACCTTAATGAGCTCATATTTTACTGGGGATGACTACATACATATAAGACAACATGCAAACAACTGCATACAAACAAATTACTACGTATTTTGACAGTGTAAATGAAAGAGAATCTTAGATGAAAGACACTGGATGGTGAGGGAAAAACTTTCAGAAGGTAAGGTTTGAGCTTTGATCTCATTAACAATTCTGATTTTCTAAAACATTATAGATAAACCATTTTAACTCAGAGAAAGCGTCTCTTCCCATGGGGATAGCACAGTACAACGAACATTGGAGTTGGAATCAGAGAGATGCTAGCTTGGAATTCCAACTCTTCCACTTTCTATCTATGTGTATTTGTGTAAGTCTCTTAACTTCTTGGCCACAACTGACTTATCTGCAAAATGAGAGGGTTAGATTAGAAGCCCTCTAAGAACCATCCCAGTTAGGAATTTATGGGAATTTTAAATGTTACAGAAAATCTTGTATCTAGTACAATTTTATTTTTGAATATTTATTCTAATTGCAACCCCCTCCCAATGTCCATGATTTATTGTAGAATGGATCTTTATCTGAAGCAGTATACTACATTTCATTGTTCAATCTGTTTTAACATTAGGCTGTGGTACCTACCCTCTCCTAGAAAGAGAAGTGTCTATGATTCATGCCATTTTTGTCCATATACTCATCTTATCCTAGTTCTTCAATAAATGATGGTTGAGTTTGGGGATGATCTAAAATGTCAATTCAAATTGAAAATCCTTACAATTAAGGAAAGCAGCATAATATAGTTGAAATCAGGAAACCTGAGTTTTAAAACTAACTCTAACACTAACTTTGTGGCTTTGGGAGTCATTTGACTATAATTAGTCCTCAATCTTCTTTACATTGAAATGGAAGAAAGGAAAGGGAAGGGGAAGGGGGAGAGATAAAGGAGGGAGGGAAAGTTAGGGAGAAAGGAGGGGAGGAGAGGGGGAAAAGGAGAAGGGCAGGAGAAAAGGGAGGGGAAGAAGAGGGCAATTAAATGGAGGGGAGGAGGAAGGTAGAAAAAAGAAGGGGAGAGGAGAGGAAGGGGAGGGAAGGGAGGAGAAGGGATGGAAAAGACAACAAAGGGGAAGTTGAGGAGAAAGAAATGGAGGGAAGGTGAAGAGTTCAGGGAAGGGAGAGGAGGGGAGAAGGAGGCAAAGGGGAAGGCAAAGGGAATGGAAGGAACATAAATGGGAGGGGAAGGAAATGGGAGGTTAGGGAGAGGAGATAGAAGGGAGGAGAAGAGGTGGGAATGAAATGAAGGGAAGGGAAAGGAAGGTGAGGGGAAGGGAAGAAAAGGAGAGGAAGGGTAAATTTATGTACCTAAAAGAATGGCAGAGTTTATGCTAAAGAAATCTGCATTTTCATGTATTACCTTTTTTTGCTACTTTACTTTGCATAATGAAATAGACATTTTATTTGCTGTTTATTAGTTCAAAATAAAAAGAAAACAAGCAAAAATGGTACAAAAATAATAGGCAACTTAGTTCAGTGGATTGGAAGCTTGGGTTCAAATCCCTCCTTTTGCCTGTGTGAACCTGGTCAAGTCTCTTAATCTCTCAGTCTCCCAGAGAAATTTCTGAAACAACCAGTTGTTTCTTTTCATTGATAGAGAGGGAGTTTCTTCCTTGAAAGTTCCACAGTACAATGAAATCACCTGTCAGGATACCATTTCTCCTGTAACCTTCCCCTGCAGCCCCTCAAAAAAAAAAAAGAGTGGTTTTGCTTCTCAGGAATTGTTTCTGGTTGGCTTAGACTTGAAATTTCTTCTGTGTGAATTTTTTTTCCCTTCTCTTCCATTTTACCAAGCAGAACCCATGCAAGCAAAGACTGAATATACCGGAAAAGAAACAAATGGATCCTATATCTTTTGGGTCTCTTATCCAGATTTAAACTGTCTCTATTGTTTTCCTTGGCTATTAAGTTTTGGTTAGCTATTTTCCAGAATTTTACATTCATTTGTTTATCAAATATTTGAATTATACTTCACTTATCCAAATGTCACTGGATGAATAGTTTCAGCTACGTAGAATACAAATGTGTATTAGAAGGCAAGCCAAATCATTCTTTCTATTGCAAAAATGTATTTTGCTGTAGAGAAGGATCATTTGGAAAATTGTATCTGTTCTCTTCTCATATTTTCATCAAGAAAACCCTTATCAAATATGTGGAACATTCTCATAAACATTCAATAAATATGAGAAAGTTGGTATATGGGTCAGTAATTATTAATGTTGTCTTTATTGCCTTTTGGGGTTTGTAATATCATCTGTGACAAATCTAGATTCTTTTGCTATCTTACTTACCCTGAGATAGATAGCTTGTAAAATAATTCCTCAATAATTTCAAGATCTGCTGCCTCTAGCCTGAATTTCCTTCCTGGCTTAGTTACTTTTTTCAACTATATCTTCTTAGTCCTATTTGAATCCTGCTGCAATACAAAAATTGGTTTTCATAATAATGACAATAATTATTGTCAGTTATAAAATAGTTGTCAACAAGAATTTAAGTACCTACTATGTGCCAGGCACTGTGCTGAGTGGTAGGGATATAGATGAATATAAAAATGTGCAATATATATATATATATATGTATATATATATTATATGAAAAAGTAGGCACAAACTATCTAAACAGGATAAATTGGAGATAAACTCAGAGGGGAAGCATTAGCTTTAAGAGGGAGCAGCCAAAACTTTTTTGAGAAGATAAGACTATGTAATTTTCTGCATTTTCTTTTCTAAAGAAATATCACATAAAAAGAATGACAATCAATTTAGCTATAATACCTTGAAAGAAATTCATGAAAAGATTTAAGTTTCAGTTACATGGAAATTCACTTATATGGAATATATCTTATTCCCTAATATAGTTATTTAAATGTAGATGTTAATATGTTAATACTTATGAAAATAGATGCACTATGGGAGAATCAAACTTTATTAGTTCATTATATGTTACAGACTGTATCCACAGAAAAAATAGACTTAAGTAATTCCACATTTTCTCTAATAGTTGAACAAGGCTAACCATGAACAAATAACTAGCTTAACTGATTTTTTCAGTTTTCAACCTGTGATTTTTACACTCCAATTATAATTGTGTTAATAGACACACGTGAATTCAGTCAGCTCAGGTAAATGGTTATGTAATGTCACACTGGGATAGAAGTCCTAGGCAGTTTCTACTATTGCATGTCTTTCTGTAATGGATGATGTCATTTCTCTGGGTAAGTGAGGTAATAAAGTTGAACCCCTTTATGGAAATGTAAAGGAAATATATTTATCAAAACATTTTAGGAGTCAGCCAAAGTGATGTAAACAATAATGAAGCCATAAAAGTAAGCAAGTAATCAAAAGAGTATATACTATGATATATATGATAGTTATTTCAAGTGAGACTTATTTCTAAGACAAGGTAGCAGGGCTCAGAGAATAGAGCCAACTTTGAATCAAGGAAAACTGGAGCTGTGCCTCTGACATAATTTTAGCTGTATGACCCTCAGCAGTGTCTTTAACCTTATAGGGCTCTTGGCAGCTCTTTGAGGTTATAAATTTCTAGCCTGATTTGGTAGAAGGAGCTTCTTTAGCTAGGTGGCATGTTAGAAAGAGCAGTGGGCCTGGAGTCAGAAAAATCTGAGTTCAACTTTAGCCTCAGACACGTATTAGCGGTGTGATACTGGGCAAACTACTTAATTTCTGTTTGCCTCAGTTTCCTCAGCTGTGGCCATAGCAATAGCACCTACCTTGTAGGGTCGTTGTGAAGATCAAAAAGGTAACATTTGAGGGGGAAAAAAGCACTTAGCACATTGCCTGGCATATAGTAGGTAGTTTATAAATGCTTATTCACTGCCACTCTCCCTCCTCTGTCACCCCCGCCTAGTTCCTACATCTATTTCTAAATACAAACATACTGAATAAGAACCCAAAGATCTGCCTCATTAATAAAATTATACCATTTGTGATCTTAATATAAAACACTAAACTGCCTCTCTTTTAAGAGGGGAGAGGTCTATGAGGATAAAACATTGCATATGCTGACAGGCAGGTTTTCCTGAACTGCTTTTGCTTCATCTTTCTTTTGCTGGCCAGGGAAGAAATATATTAAGAAATAAAGGTGAGGTAAAATCAGAAGAAATCAATGAAAATAAGATTTTTAACACCCACTAAAATGAGAAGTATGCTCTTTTGAACCCTGGCATGTGAAATCTGAGGAGGAAACTTTCCCAACTTTTATGCCTTTGGCTTTGTAACACAATGATCAAAATGGAAAAAAAAAGCGTAGTTTGTAAAGCAGACAGATAATTTGAAGAGTTAAATTCATGTTCCGCTGTTTTGCTTCCAAGAATATCTCTTTCTGCATAAGCCTCTTTAAAACACTAATATACTTAAAGCCTAGTTGTAATGGAATATGCAGATGACCTAAGAAGTAATCTGCCATATTCAAATTCCACACTCATATTAATTTTGTCAAGACTCTTGAACACTTTATAGTGCTAATTATGTCTATTACGATGTCATTTACTTTGAAATGATATGTGTTTCCTTCCAAAATAGAAATCCTCAGTTTTGCTTAGTAAAGTTCTGTTTCAGTAAGCCTTCCTGATCTAATGGCTCTGATTTCACTTAGAAATAATAGGTTTACTTGTACAGTGAATGGTGACACATGTGTTTAATGCAGATAACTGACTGTTTATCAAATTGGCTCTAATTAGACATTTTTACATCGCAGGATTAATATGAGCCCTGTTGGGACAAAGGCCCATCAAACATGTGAACTTCATAAGTGAGATAATGAAAATTTGTAAAGATGGCATTTTTAGTTTCACATAGCCAAATTTTAATGACTTGGAGAAAGTGGTAACATGTGTAGAGCTAGACCTTGAAAGAAATGCCAGCAAATGGAGAACTGCTGAATTCATGGCTTTTGGATGACAAAGCTAAGCAAGGACTATCATGGTTCTACATAATGACCTTATAAAAAATAGATATGTCAATAGGTATGAAGTTAGTCTAGTACTGTGCCTCTTCACTGAGTTAATTGGTACATGAGTGCCTGGTGGAGTTAATGCCATTTTAAGTTTATTGCCACGGAGATTCTCATGCAGAATGCAGGGCTGACTCATTCAGTTTGTAGTTCATAGGATCTTATCTTTGGAGCTCAAAAGTCTTTCAGATCCCATCTAATCCAACCCAACACATTTTTCAGATGAGGCAATTGCAGTGCTGACAGGTTAAATAACCTGTCTAAGGTCATAGTGGTAATATGTGTTAGCAGTAGGATCTGAATGAAACCAGGTCCTCTGAATCTGAATGTAGTAGTTTTTCTATTCTACCATTGTTCCTTTTCATTCTGTGTTCATTTCTGTCTCAACTATTTCATACTTGAAAATAATTTTGTTTTATGCTTAAAGTTTTTCAAGCTATCATTTCTGATTCAAACTTTGTAACAGCACAAAAAAAAAATCCAACCAAGAGGCAAACAGGTATCCTCTATGCTGAAATAATTTTGACATATTTATACCAAAAATGTGATCTGAACTAATCTTACCTGAACAAAGTTCACAAACATGCATTATTTCCTTGGTACTGTGCTAAATATGAGAATTCAAAGAAAGTGGGAAAAAAGAACCTATATTCAAAGGATTTACATTCTTATGGGGTAGAGGAAGTATACAAATAACTATATACAAATAACTATATACAAATAACTATATACATACATATATATAATATATAGAAAGAAGATAGATGATGATCCCAGAAGAGAAAGCAATAGTAACGTATCAAGACCAGCAAGTCCTCCTGCAGATGGAGGAATTTGATTTTTGTCTTGAGGAGAAACAGGGAAATGAAGAGGAGAAGTTGAGGAGGAAGAACTTCCAGGCATGGGAGGCACAGGCAGGTAAGATGGAATGTTAGGTACAAAGAATAGTAGTAGCTCAACATTGATTAATTATACAGTGTGTGTAGGCCAAGAAGGCAGAGTAAATGCTCACCTGAGTTCTCCCAAATTCCCTCCAATACAACATCAAAATTATGCCTCAAAATGAATTCTGGAGCACCAGAACCAACAAAAGGTCCAGGTAAAACAATTTTCCAGCCCGATATAGAAGATCAGAAGCAAAGACCTGTCTCACTGGAGTGAGAGTGGAGCACAGAGCAGCACAGGCTGCATGCAGGCAAGTCAAAAGCAGGTCCTGGTAGCAGCTATATTGAGGCAGCAGCTTCTAAAGCTTGCAGCCCATGGATAGTAAGGGAGTCAGACAACTGGTCAGAGGGATTTTGCAAGGCACAGAGTGAAAAAATTTGTTGCATTGCCCATATGTGGTTCTGAATTACAAACCCAGGGTAAGGAGTAACTCTAGAAAACTAGCCTGTACAGCCTGAGGGAGGTGGGAACCCTAGTCACAGTTCCAAGATAAAAAAAGAGTGCTTGAGGTCACTCAGACAAGAGCACTGGCCAGAAGTACAGTGACCACACCTCTCCTTAGATCATACTACTTCGGAAGAAACAAAAACTTACAGACTCCTCAGAACTAGCTCCAAAAACAGCAGAATGAAAAACCTAAAGTTTGGGATAGTGCCATCTACAACCCAGAAGCAAAATCCAACATAACATAAAGTTAAAAGTCAAGAAATAGTCTGGAAAAAATGAGCAAACAACAGAGAAAAAACCTGGATATTTTATTACAGTGACAGAGAGTACCAAGACGCAAAATCATAGGATGTCAACAAAGTCAAAAACAGCTAAATGCAAAGTCACAAAGAAAAATGTGAATTGGTCACAGGTCCCAAAAAAAATTGTAGAAGAGCTCAAAAAGAA
Source organism: Phascolarctos cinereus (assembly GCF_003287225.1). NCBI lineage: Eukaryota > Metazoa > Chordata > Mammalia > Diprotodontia > Phascolarctidae > Phascolarctos > Phascolarctos cinereus. The sequence continues at coordinate 161,700,929 of NW_027556402.1, forward strand.
TTTTGAGAATCAGATAAGAGAAATAGAGGAAAAATTATCACAAGAAAAATCATGGAAAAAATGAGTCTACAGTTTGGTAAAGGAAGCACAAAAATACTGAAGGAAATGACACCTTAAAAACAGAATGGGGGAGGGGACTTCTGGGAACCAAGATGGTGGATTAAGCAGTAAATCACTGTAACTTTACCATGTTAACCTCCTAATAACCACAAAATAGCATCCCAAAACAAATCCTAGTATAGCAGAACCAGCAAAAAAGATGGGGTGAAACAATCTTTTAGAACAAGAAATTTGGAAGATCAGCAAGAAAGGTCCATATCACTTGGGTAAAGTGAGAACACATTCCAGAATAGTAAGCATCTCAGCAAACCAAAGGGAGATCCTGAGCCCCAGTGTGGTGAAGCCGGCAAACATCAACACCAGGATCTTCCACATGCCTGAGCGTAGAAAGGAGACCGGCAGACTCCAGTTCCAAGAACTACCACATACTTCAGTACAGCCCAGGCAAACAAGCATCCTCCACTGGCCAGACCTCTAAGTGCTTCAGTGTAGCCCCAGTGAAACAGACCTCATAAAACCTCAGCACATGCCAGACATGACCATTAGGACTATACCTCAGGACAAGTTAAGCTGCAGAACCCTACAGCGTCTAGCAGGACAAGCCCCTCCCCACTCACCTCCTCAGCACAGCACCAGACACGTGCACCTGAGGGCCTCAGGGCAACATCAGCACAACACCAGGTAAACAGCCAGAGCTACAGCATTGGCAGAAGAAATCTGACACAATGTCCCTTCCACACTGGGTACACAGCTCAGATTTAAAAGAAATGGGGTGGGGGGAGACCAAAAAAAGGAGGAGTAAGCAGAAAATAACAACAACAAAAGAAACTTACCATACAAAGTATTGTGGTGACAGGGAAGATGAAGACACAGTCTCAGAAGATGACAACAATGTCAAAACAACTATGGGAAAAACCTCAAAGAAAAATGAGAATTAGTCTCAAGCCCAGAAAGAACTCATGGAAGAGCTCAAAAAGGAACTTACACATCATACAAGAGATATAGAAGAAAAAATGGGAAATGAAATGAAAGTGATGCAAGAGAATTATGAGAAAAGAATCAACAGCTTAGAAAACTGCTTAAAAAGGAGAATTAGCCAAATGGAAAAGGAGATATAAAAATCCCCTAAAGAAAACAACTCCTTAAAGAGTGCAGTTGTTCAGATGGGGAAAAAAAAGTAGAAAAGGTAATTGAGGAAAACAACACCTTAGAATTGGGCAAGTGGAAGCTAATGACTCTATGAGACATCAAGAATCAATGAAACAAATTCCAAAGAAGGAAAAAATGGAAGACAATATAAAATACTTCATGATTCCTTTGTACTTGTCTTGAATCATTATGTTGCTGAGAAGAGTGGAGTCATTCAAAGTTGATCATCACACAGTGTTGTTGATATTGTGTACAAAGTTTTGCTGGTTCTGCTCATTTCACTTTCCATTAGTTCATATAAAACTTTCCAAGTTTTTTTCTGAAATCTGACTGTTCATCATTTCTTATTTCAGAATACTATTCCATTATATTGGTATACCACAGCCTGTTCAGCCATTCCTCAGTTGATGGGCATCCCCTCAATTTCCAATTTACATGTAAATTGCTTAGATTAACAGAAAAGAAACAGAATACATAAACTACCCTATCTTAGAAAGAAAAATGAATAAGCCATCAATGAGCTCACTAAGAAAACATCAACATGACCAGATGAATTCACAAGCAAATTCTACCAAACACTTAAAGAACAATTAATTCCAATACTATATAAACTATTGGGGGAAAGTAGGCAAAGAAGGAGTCCTATCAAATTCTTTTGTTACATGAATGTGGTATTGATACCTAAACCAGGAAGAGCTAAAACAGAGAAAAAAACTATAGACCAATTTCCCTAAGGAATAATGATGTAAAGATTTTAAATAAAGTACTAGCAGGGTGTTTACAACAATATATCAGAAAGCTCAAACATTATGAACAGGTGGGATTTATAACCCAGGAAGGTAGGGCTGGTTCAATATTAGGAAAACTATCAGCATAATTGACCATATCAATAACAAAAATAAAACCCAACAAATATCAAAGGATTATTATATCCACAGATGTAGAAAAAGCTTTTAAAAAAATACTACACTAATTTCTCTTAAAAATGCTAGAAAGCATAGGAATCAATGGAGCTTTCCTTAAAATTATATGTAGTTTCTATCTAAAACCATCAGCAAGCATTATCTCTAATGGAGATAAGCAAAAACCATTCCAATAAAATGGGGAAGAAGAAAGGATGTCCATTATCACAATTTTATTCAATATTGTACCAGAAATACTAGTCATAGTAATAAGAGAAGAAAAAGACTTGAAGGAATTAAAATAGGCAATGAAGAAACAAAAATAACACTCTTTACAGATGTTATAATGATATACTCAGAAAATCAACTAAAAACTAGTTGAAATAATTAACGACTTCAGCAAAGTTACAGGATATAAAATGAACACACAAAAATCATCAGGATTTTTATGTATTATTAGCAAAGTCAGCAAGAGATAGGAAGAGAAAAGCTATTTAAAATAATTGTAGACAATATAAAATACTTGGGAGTCTATCTGGCAAGATAAACCCAGGAACTAATACTTTCCAAAAAAAAAAAAAAGTCATGTCTAATGAACTAGAAAAACTTTAGTTACTTATGGGTAGGCTGAGGCAATTTAACAAAAATGACAATTCTACCTAAATTAATTTTCTTTTTTGGTGCCATGCCAATCATAGCACCCAAAACATTTTAATGAACTAGAAAACATAAAAACAAAATTCACCGGAAGAACAAAAGGTCAATAATATTAAGGGAATTAATGGAAAAAAAAATCTGATGGATAATGGCCTAGCTGTATCAGATTTCAAACTGTATTACAAAGTGGTAATTTTCAAAACAATCTGGTACTGGCTAAGAAATACAATGGTGGTTCTCTGGAATAGATTAGGTAGATAAATACACAGTAGTAAATGACCATAGTAATCTAGTGTTTGATAAACACAAAGATCTAAGCTTTTGGGAGAAGAACTCACTATTTGACAAAAATTACTGAGAAAACTGGAAAGCAGTTGGGCAGAAACTAGTTGTAGATCAACATCTCACATTGTATGTCGATATAAGCTCAAAACGGGCATATGACTTAGACATAAAATGTGATTCCATAAGCAAATTAGGGGATTATGGAATAGTTTACCTGTCAGATCTATGAACATGGAAAGAATTTGTGACCAAACAAGAGAAAGAGAGCATTATGGGATATAAAATGGATAATTTTCATTACATGAAATTTAAAAAAAAGTTTTTCCACAAACAAAATCAGTACTGCCAAGATTAAAAGGAAAGCAGAAAACTGGGGAATACTTTTTGTTTTTTACAACTAGTGTCTCTGATAAAGGCCTCATTTCTCAAATATATTGAGATTTATTCATCAAATTTATAAGCCAAGTTTATAAAAAAAAAAGTCTTTCCCCAATTGATAAGTGGTCAAAGAATATGAAGAAGCAGTTTTCAGATAAAGAAATCAATGCAATTTATAGTCATATAAAATTCTCTAAATGCCTATTTATTAGATGAATGGAAAATAAAATAACTTTGAGGTGCCACCTCACACTTATTAGATTTGATAATATGACAGAAAATGAACATGATAGATGCTGGAGGAGATGTAGAAAAATTGTGACACTAATGCAATGTTGGAGAAGTTGTGAACTGATGCAACCATTGTGGAGAGCAATTTGGAACTATGTACTAAGGGCTATAAAACTATGTATGCCCTTTAAAACAGCAATGCCACTACTAGGTCTGTACCCCAAAGACATCAAAGAAAAAGGAAAAGAATCTATCTGTATAAGATATTTATAGCAGCTTTTTTGTGATGGCAAAGAATTAGAAATTGAGGGGATGTCCATTAATTGGGAAATGTCTGAACAAGCTGTGGCATATGAAATGATGAGCAGAATGCTTTCAGAAAAACCTGGGAAGACTTACATTAATTGATACAAGAAGAAGTGAGCTGAACCATAGCATTGTACACAGTAACAGCAACATTGTAAGATGAACAACTGCAAATGACTTAACTATTCAATGAACAGCCGTGGATAACTTAGAAATACAACGATCTAAGACAATTCTGAAAGACTTATGATGAAAAATGTCACCCACTTCCAGAGAAAGAACTGATGGAGTCTGAATGAAGATCAAAGAATAATTTTTTAAACATTATTTTTGGGTTTTTTGCACATGTTTTCTTTCACAACATAGCTAATATGGAAATGTGTTTTACAGGACTGACATGTTTAATCTATATCAAACTGCTTGCTTTCTTAAGGAGGGGGGATGGGAGGGAGGGAGAGAATTTGGAACTCAGAATTTTAAAACACAGATGTTAAAAATTATTTTATATATGATTAAAAAATAAAATACAAAAAGTTCACATAAAAAAATTCACACAGAGTATAAAGGGGAGTAGAATAATATTCCAGATTTGCTAAAACTGGAGATAATGAGTGCCATCATTTCCCCTTTTAAGTATTAACCTAAGTATAAGCACTGTTTCAGATGCCTCTCTTCTGTCATTTTCCTCATTTCGCAAAGTAAAGTGTCTTCCAGACTTCTCAAATAGATCTTCTCCCCAGAATTTGTGAGAACAGCTATCTCTTATCATATTCTCTCTATTAATGAGTGACCTTTCTGCTCATCTAAGAATACACAATTAGCATCACCCAGTTCAAATTGATATTACAATTTATTAGGCATCAACTCTATTTGGTATTTTAGCACCCCTTTTATACTGATCCATGGCCCAAAAATGATTTTATTTCACTTAGATAGAAAATAGGAAAATCAGTAAATAATATCTTTATTCTCTCTAACTCCACAAACAATAAATGCAATTAAAAAACACTTTCTTAGAAATATCAGATTCTTAGACTCCCCAAAATAGCACTTTAGAAAATAATACAACAGGTCCTAAGAAGATTGTTTTGGATTCTGGGCATCCCAAAGTTCTTCAATGCCCTTTTGATGACAAGAATACCAATTTAGAATAACTCTCTGTGGTATGGGAAAAATGGTTTTCCTGTTTGAACTTCATATCAAATTGAATACATAGATAATAGGAGCTTTGGGTCTTCATTAAGGGATGATACTTATTCATCAACAGGCTCCAAATTCTCATTACTATTTTGCTCTTATTCCATTTTTGAGTTTTATTTTAATTACCACTTTGATGTGATAAAAGAAATGATTGTGCATCTGAAGCCTCTGGGGCTAACATATTTATTGAAAATACATGGCTTGGGGGAGGATAGTTCTTTCAATTTTGAAAGGAAAATACAGTTGAAAAGATGAATAAAATAATATCAAAATCATGAAAATATCACTGTGTATGTTTTCAATTATTTAAAAGCTGGCTGAACAAGTTTCACACATGCAGAGTTAAATGTTTTGCAAGCTTGATTGGATAATGAATGTTAGAGTGCATTTACCTGATGGTCATGTCATCTGACCGGGTGAACTATAGAACACTGGAAGCAGCTTAGCCCTTGGCTTCCACTTTGCTCTTTCTGAAATCTCCATTTTGCCTTTATGGAAATAGTCCTTAAAAAAAAGAAAGAAAGAAAAGACTTCCATTTCTGTTATTTTTTAGTTTTTTCACCTAGCCTTTCCTAATGGAATCAATCACAAACCATCACAATAACTAAAGCTGGCTTTCAGATTTTACAGATGTTAACATCACATTTAAAGTTCCACAAGTCAGTTTAAGTTTTCATTAAGCAGGCACAATCACTGAATTGTCAGCATTTGTTTATATAGCACTGTTCATTTGTTTTGTTTTTTCCTTTATCCTAAATGGGATTTCATGTTGCATTCCACTAAATAGATTTAAACCAAATCTATATTTGACACTGTAAATGTGTAATGTTGCCGTTTGGTACATGCTCTTTGAGTTTCTCTGATTTGAGGTAGAGGGGCTGCACAGAGGGAGAGGCAGATTGACATGAGAAGGGACTGAGTAGTTCATGCGTTAATTTCTGTTGGCAAACATGTCTTCAGTGATGCCAAATACCATTGTGCTGCTTACAAACATTCTTAATCTCTTGTGTTAAATTGGTTTTTTTTCCCCTAAAACATTTATATCCCCATCCTTTCTCACATTGTGGATATGACCTTTGATGCTAGAAGTTTTTATGTCCAGACAAGAAGATCTGTTAGTTTAGACCAAGATTTAAGGTCTTTCCATACAGGTAAGTGACAAATTATGCTTTCTGAGTGACGACTGACTAGTCAGACAATAAACATTTATTAAGCACCTATGTTGGGCCAAGGACTGGGGACACGAGAAGGAAAAACAGACACTCCCTGCTCTCAAGTACTTCACCATTCATTGGGAGGCATTGATTGCTGCATGATCAGAAGCTTGAAAACTAGGCAAAAATGTTTTAGCTGAGAAAAGATAAAAAACAAAGAAAAATGTACAATAATCATCAGGACTGGGTACCCTATTTCTTCTTTTGAGCAACAGTGTTAGAAGGGTAGAAAGAGGGCAGAGAAAGTGATGACCATCCTCTGTATACCAACCTCCTGGTGATGCTATTTGGCTTTGAGTAATAATCTTAAAATGATTGTATTTCTCCAAGCAGATTCTGCTTTCTAATCCATTCTGCTATCCTATTTTATTTTATGGGTAAGGTCATCTCATTCACATTCATAGTTAATATCTCTGATTGTGTATTTCTCTCCATCCTATTCTCTTGTCCTTCCCCTGCCCCTTTGCTCCCTAACACCTCTTTACAAAGAAGAAGGTAGTGAAAAAGGAATATACAACAAACCAGAAGTGTTTTATGCAATTGAGCTTGCATGAGAAGAAGATTGCTTGCTACAATCTGCTTGCACTTTCTGATCCTCTAATTCTCCTTATTTATACCCCAATCACTGGAACTTATCTTTTACTTGTTTCCATTTTGAAGGGAAAGGGATACATTCTTTACCCCATAATCCTATCCTCCTTCTTATTCCTTACCTTACTCCTGTTTCCTATTGGTTTTTAAAGTATTTCTATACCAAGGTGTGTGTGTGTGTGTGTGTGTGTGTGTGTGTGTGTGTGTGTGTATGTGTGCATGCTCACACATGTTCATATCTGTATGTGCTGCACTTCTTTGTCTGGTTCAGATGAAAGTGATATTCAAGTGATGCTTTCTCTCCCCTTCCCCTCCTCCTTACTTCTATAGACTTCAACTTGTATACTCAATCAATTATATGGCATAATAAATTTACAGATCTTCCTCTCCATTTCTTAAAACCCAGTGGATTCCTTTCCCTTAATTTTTCTTTTAAAAAACTTTTAGATGATTAAAATGTAACAAAACCTCCTCTAGACCCTGGATTTTGCTGAAGCCAGTCCTTGTATTATTTTGGGGGTGTATTTTTGAGGATATGACTGATGGATTTTATTTAATTTTTTACAATTTTCCTCTGATTCTTATAGTTCTGAGCAGTTTTTTTTAAATGATTTTTTGGAATCTAACTAGGCCCCGTTTTTTGGCACTGTTTTCAGATAGCACAATTCTTAAATGATCTACCCTTGATATGTCTTTCAGCTAGTGTTCTTTCTCTCTCTCTCTCACACATGCATACACACACACACACACACATACACACAATGCCTTACATTGTCTTGTTCTTTATTTTAATTTTTTAATGGCATCATTAAATCTTCCTATTTGGCTCATCATAATTTTCAGGCTGTCAATTACCTGGATAAGGTTGTATAATTCTTAAATTATGCAGTTGTTTCCCTTTGAGGTCATTTCCTCTGAAGCTCTCATTTCTTTTCCTGTACTTTCCTTCAGTGCTCTTATTCCATTTTTAGTTCTTGCTTTATTTCTTCCCAGGAATTCTCAAAATTAACCTTGTAGCCAATGTGTGTTTTCACTTGAGGATTTACTAAGGGATATTTTGACATTATTCTTTGCTGAGTCTGTGTTTCGGGAGTCCTTTTCACCATAATAGCTCTTCATGATTGGATCATTTCTTTTTTGTTTCTTTGGTTTTTTTCCCCCCTTACTTTTCTGAATTAGGACTAGGATTTGTGCATTTTTAAAGGGAATGCCTGTGCTTTGTTTAGTCATGATTTGTATTTAATGGATCCTACTACTGCTTCCTTCTGATATTGAGTCCTGTGTTCTTCAAGTATCTTAGCAGCAGTTCAGGTTAGCAACTTGCTACAGGACTGATTTAGGGCAAAGTTGGATTGCTGTCCTTCTGCTCCAAGTTTTGAAATCTTCTGACCTATGGCTTAGGTAAATTTGATCCTGTTTGGAGCCCCAGAAGATTATGGCTAGTGCTGCCTTCTGTCATTTAGCTTGAAGGTTCTGCAGATTCAGAGTAACTGAAATGCCCCATTGGTTGTAGATCCTTGCCTGAGATCTGAGAGAAAGTTACTGACAGACTTCAGTTCTTACATTTTAGGTTGGAAAAAAATGACTAACTATATTTTTCTCCTTGTAGTTGTCAATTGCTACTTGGTGGGGTGCTCTTTCTATATCTTTGGTGAAGTAGGTATAGAGAAAAGTGTTCTGTATTGATTCTTCCTACTCTACCATCTCAACTGGTCTCCATGCATCCTTTCTATCACAACTTATGAAAAAGGCTCAGTTTGGTAGCCCTTCAATAAGGCATTATCCAACACTTAGGGTGAGTAAGAAATCCAATTTAGAATATCCCTTTCAAATCAAAGATATGTTGAACTATGATGTAGCTTCCATTTTACCTGAATGAGCTAATAGATTATTAAATGATATAATATATAATAAAATTTTCAGAAATTATCTCCTCAGATCTGATTTTTTAAATATTATAAGTTAAGATTAAACAATAGTCATGAGATTCTTATTCAAAAGATATAAGTTGCTAAATGATCCAGAAAATATATTCAAATAAGCAAAGTTGACAAAGAATATGATAGATCTTTTAATATTGTTTTATAAGTAGAGAATGCATTATATGTCATTAACATAGTATTTTCTAAATGATAGGTTGCAACCCACAGCACACATAAAAAAAAAAAGTAACTTCTAAGTCATTATGACTTTCTAACTTAAGAAAGCCCTGAAAGTTGCACTGCAGTAATTGTATTGACATTTGGATTACATTAAGCAAAACAAATCAAGAAAGGGAATCATTGCTAATGGGCTAAAAGGAAGAACATTTTCTTCTCCAGAGGAACAACAAGAAGTCTTCTGTGTTTGATGGGCCTAGTATAATGTGTTGTGAAAATAGATTTCAAAATAAAGATGCCACCTTAGAACATTATGCATTCATGGAAAACTCAGGCAAGAAAGAAATATGAGAGGGAAAATGAATATACCTTTTAATTATGGAATCATTTTTGTACGATGCATTCTTTATAAAAAACTAAGTGCTACTGTTGAACACATGAAAGAATTGGATAAAAAAAAATACAAACCCAGACATGTGAGTTAAACACCAAGTCATAAAAACCTGAAATGCAGGGGGGGAAAGTTGAGTATAAAGGGAGGGACTGGGAATTCATATCTTTACTATAATCATCTCTCCCCCTTTTCCCATCCAAAATTATTTTGCATATATTTGGATCTCCTTATCTTTTTATAATATAGTTTCTTCCCCTACACTGCTTTCAGCAAAATGTAAGCTTGAAGACAGGGGTTGTTATATTTTTGTCTTTCTATCTCCAGTGCCCATTAGAGTGCCTGGCACAAAGTAGGCATTCAAAATTGTAGAATTGAATTGAAAGATAGCACCACAGAAATAAAACTGGAAAGAGACCCATATTTTCACCTGGTTAAAAAAATGAGTATCTTCACCCTTCTACTTAGCTGCTCTTCTGTATAGGGTATAAGAGTGACCTTTTGTGCTAATTGGCACATTGCCCTAGCTTCTCTTTGTAACACTGCAGGAACGTTTCTGGGAGGTACTATCTACTTTAACCAGAAGGTAAGTTATTTCCAAACATAGAAGGGGATGAAAAGAAAGTTGTCTTCATTCACTCATTCAAAAATATTTATGCATCATTTACATATGCAAAAATATCAACAAATGCAACCCAATCCCTGTCCTTTAGGAGCTCTTAATCCTCTTAGAATCTATTGGGGAAATAAACATATATACTCATTTCAACAAATTAATTTTCTATTATACTTTAAGGTCTACAATGTGCTTTCCTCACAATAATTCTATAAACTAAATAGTGTCAGAATCATTACTGGAGCAGCTAGGTGGCGCAGTGGATAGAGCACCGGCCTTGAAGTCAGGAGGATCTGAGTTCAAATCCGGCCTCAGACCAAACACTTGACACTTACTAGCTGTGTGACCCTGGGCAAGTCACTTAACCCCAATTGCCTAAAAGAAAAAGAAAAAAAAAAGAATCATTATTTCTAGTTTTTTCCACAAGAATTTCCCCCACTAAGCTACTGTGCTTCTCAACTACGGTATGTGGTAGGACGTGATAATTAAGAGTGCTATGGAACATGAGAGAACATACCACTTGGGAGAACAAAGCAATCTTCATTGAAGTAGTGGTATTTAAACTGGATCTTAAAGAGTGGGTAAGATTTAAATAGACAGAGATGGGAAGCAGAGTGTTACATGAATAAGAAACAACATAAGCAAAGCCAAGGAGAATCAGGAAACTGGTGTGTGTTCGGGAAACTGTAAGTAGTAGTTTGGTCAGAGGTTAGAGTATTTGTATGGACAGTAGAGAAGGTCAAGCTTGAAAGGAAAGTTAGCAGCAGAACCCAGAGGGAAACGAAAGCTAGGCTAAGGAGCTTAGAATTAATAAATTATGCAAAGAAGAGCCTAGTTTTAGAAGGAGAACGATATGACTGAAGCTGAGCCCAAGGAAAATTAATGTGACCATTATGTTGGGGATACTTTGGAGGTGTTGAGCCTGAGGGAAAGAAAATAAGCTGAGAAGGACAATTGAAATTGTCCAGGCAATAGGTTTAAAGCTTCAGCCATGGAAGTGAGGTTGAAAATGAAAGGATGGTGGCAAAAGATAGCACAGATGTAATATTGGCATTATTTTGGTTACTATATAGGACGATGCAGTGGATATCGAGGGATGCATATTATCTTACTAAGCCAGAGTATAGAAGTGAGAATACTGAAATTAGGGTTGAGAGGCTTGGGTTTGAAATCTGACTTAAGCATTTTTTAGCCATGTGCCCTTAAATTAAACATGGTCTTAGTCTGAGCTTCATTATTTGTAAAGTCAGTGTAATAATTCCTGAGTGTCTAACATATAATGTTCTTGTGAAATTCACGTGATAGCATAAATGAGAAACTTTTCCAAACTGAAAGAGCAATAAGAATGAATATTATTCTCACTCTGCCTTTGTTACTTTTTGTTGTTGTTCAGTCATTTTCAATTGTGTCTGACTCTGTTACCCCATTTGGGGTTTTCTTGGCAGAGATACTAGAGTGGTTTGCATTTCTTTCCCCAGCTCATTTTACAAATGAGAAGCAAAAAGAGTTCAGTGACTTGCCCAGGGTCACATATCTAGTAAGTGTCTGAGACCAGATTTGAACTCAGGAAGATGTCTTCCTGACTCTAGGCCCAGCACTCTATCCATTGCACCACCTACATGCCCTTTGTAATGTACCATATGTCAAAACTTGTTGGCTGGTGGTTTCATGCTCATAAGTACCTTTTTTTCATAGATTCAGATCTCTACCACTCCATTTCATACTTTTCAATAGTTAATAATAATAATTATAATAATAACCTGGCTTTGAAGCTAGACTTCTCTGAAATTAGATAGGCTGGTCCTCAGGCAACAGATATGAGTTTGTTTTAGGTCTAAAGCTCAGAGCCTTTCCAGAATGATAGGAGCTGCAGAGTTTGTGTTCCACTGAAATAGCATTAAAATATGCAAGTTCCCTCCATACAACAAGATATCAGAATAAGATTTCAGTGAATACTAATTATCAAATCATTTGATAAAAGCTGTCATTGAGGAAGGTTCATTAAGAAGTACATAAAGAGAATTGTGTTTAACTGGTTCCCATTAATAAGAAGCTTGTGTTATCAATGATTTAAATAAATTTTTATTTAAGTCTATTATGGAATGGAGTAAACGTAGGTAAAACATGATGTACCTATAATCATTCTGGTACTCCAACTCATAAAACTGTGGAGTGCAAATGACCAGATATAGAAACAGGCAGTGCTCTACATAATTGCAGATAGAATATACATGTATATACATGTACACACACATATATTTACACACAGAAATGTATACATATACACATACATATATATATACATATACATATATGTGTATATATATATACATATATATATATACACACACATAGACATAAGGGGGCCATCTCCAGTTATCCTGATCTATATATTGCCACTGGACCCAGGTGGCTCTGAAGGAGAAAGTGAGGCTGGTGACTTTGCACAGCCCTCCCTCACTTAAATCCAATTCACTTTCATGGCATCTCCTTCCTGATATCATGATCCTCTTCAAGAATGAAAGGCAAACAGCAGTAACAACAGATAGACATACACATATAGCATAACCCATTATCTACACTATTTTAGAAATGTAGTTTTAGAACTGGAAATAATACACACAGAGATAGTGTCATTACCCTCTTTGTGGCTAGGAACTGGATATTCCCAAACAAGCAGAGAACTGAATATAATATTTTTATTTCTCTATGGCTATAACCAAGGGTGTGTATTGTAATTTCAATGGGAAAGGGAACCCAGAGGTCAGCATACTTAATCTACCAATGCAGGTCAGAACCTTCTCTACAACTTACATTCATAGAAAGTTACCTAGAGTGTTGGGAAGTTAAAGGACTTGCCGTGTCAGGGTTGGGGACTGGGCCTGTGACTTCCTTGAGAAAATGAACTCCTACATGAAGTAACGCCTAACAAGGCAGGTTGGCACTTCTTTTGCAGCACAGGGCAGTGATATCAAAATCAAACAGAAATGGATCCAGGCTGCATAGTGACTTAGAATGCCACAAATTAATATTATCTGAATTGTATTGTATTTTTATTTTTTAAACATTTCTCAATTACACTTTGGTCTGACCCAGGAGTTCTGCTGTCTACTTGCTGCCCGGCCGCCCCCGAGTTTGACACTTATGGAAGAGTGTTGTCAAAAACACTGAGCTCAGTGACTTGCCCAGTTCATATAGCTAGTCCGAGGCAAGATTTGAAATCAGGTCTCCTTGGCTTCAAAGCCAGATCTCTACCCACTAATACATGCTCTCAATTTATGTAAAATATAAATACAAAAATATAAATTCTATGTGGCATGGTGGATGGTCAGCCTTGGAACTACAAATACCTGAGCTCAAGCCTTGCACACACACACAGTTAAATGACCCTTGGCAAATCACTAACCTCTCATGCTCTAGGAAGTTTTTTAAAGAATGTAAGTTACAGAGAAAAAGCTGATTTGCATTGGTAAAAAATGTTTCTTCACCTGGTAGTTCCTTATATCTACCAATGAAATTTCAGTCCCTGTCCCAACACAAAACATATGTACACACATCCACACAAATATAACTTGTATATTTTGAGTTTATAACAAATACTCAATACACCAAATGAGAAAAATAATAGGCTATTTATACAACATAATGGAGAGGTCAAAATAAACTTGAGAAAGAACTCAGAAAAGTATTTTTGAGTTTGACTGAAATGATCTAGCAACTGCAAACAGAATGATGATAACTTTTGACTTTTCAGTCTAAGTGCTGCAATTATGAGAATCTTAGAACAGCATTAAAAATGATAGATTTAGTTGTTCTACCATATAGAAGCAGGAAAAAAATACAAAAGCACTTAGCTAGCAGAGCAATCCCACATTGGATTTTCTTCTTCCATTTAGGACACAATTGAGAACAAGGAAAGCCATTTCTTAGAGTAATTTGGAAAGATCATGAGATCCAAGATATTTCTTTGTCTGGCAAAGAAGAAAATGATGGAATAGAAAATGTGGGTCGATTTTGCTAGCACAATGACAAACAGGTTTGCCATCACACAAAAATAGCCATCAAAAGTTCCATTTTCATCACATCCTCAACTGGATTTGGTGAGGATAACTGCCTAGACTTAGAAAAAAAAGATAGAGAAATATTAAATCCTTCATCTAAAATGATTTTATTTCACTGACAACAGGAAGTAACCAGTGACAAGGCCATTTAAAGTAATAACAGGCATATCTCCTATATTAGACATGCCACTTATCAGCCATTTGATATGTTGTTTGTATGCAGAAAAAATATGCTTTAGTTTGTGAGTTAATAAGGACAAATAGAACTATCAATTATGAATCCAGTACATCTTGAATACTGTCCCCTTTAAACTTAAGCCAAATACGTCACTGAAGGTAAAATCCCCCAAATAAAGCAGACAGCCAATAGGGAGATGAATAGGAAACAAAAGAACTCCCAAATGATTGTGCAAGTTTGGTGTCCCATCTTGCTTGAGCTTCTTGCTCTAATGCTGGCATTCAAGTTATGCTGGGAATAATCAACCCTTTGTTTTCAGCCTCAAAGGTCAAGGATTCTAGTTTTCTGTAACAACCTATAATTAATCTGTCATACATTAAGTTCTTTTAATTCTTCATGAACCATCTATAGGTTAATTCTCCTCTTATACTACTTCCTAGGGTAAAGCCCTCCCTAAGTTAATAACCATTGTTTGGAAAACAAACCAAAACCCTTTTTCTTAAATAAGTAATGTCAATTTACCATGTTGAATGTTCAGTGGGGTGCCACCAATCTGGTATACTAGGATGTGGGGGACAAAAGCCTATGGCCCCCATGGACATCATTCTTTAGGTTTGGATTTTATCTCTTTTTCTTTTCAAACCTTCCTAACAACAAAGTTCTGATGTTTTTATTTTGCCTCCATACTGCAGTCCTCTCCTTGCTGTGTTCAACCACTCTCTGGTCTTTTTATTCCTCATTTGCACTATATCTTTCTTCAAATATTTAGAATGTAATTGGGATTATTTTTTTTCATTAGCCACAATCAATATAATAAAAACTCAGGATTTAATAGTGGAGAGGAAGCTCATCTCAATATCAAGGTAAATGGGGTTCAAGTTCTGCTTTTAAAAATACTGGTTACGTGACCCTGGGAAAGTCATTTAATTTCTCATCACCCTAGACAATTCACACTAGACAATAAGTTGAAGAAGTTGCTGATCTAATTCAACAAAGGGAATTTCCTCATCTGAGATCTCCCTATATGGATATAATCACAGGTGTAGAACAAAAAATCCCAGAAAATCATAATAAGGTCTTCATGAAACAATCAAAGATTATTCCCAATCACCTTTCTTAGTCTTTAGTGAATAGCTCAAAGTTCAATATCCTGTGACAGTAGTATATCTTCTTTTCCCTAGGTGTTATGGTCTACATCTCAATATGTTCATCTCGTTTTGCTGATTTTTTTTTTGAAAGCAATTGGGGTTAAGTGACTTGCCCAGAGTCACACAGCTAGTGAATGTTATTTGTCTGAGGCTGATTTGAACTAGGTCTTCCTGACTCCAAGGCCGGTCCTCTATCCACTTAACCACTTAGCTGTCCCTTTGTTTTGCTCATTTTCACAAGTATCCAAAATTTAGACTAGTGGCATAGTAAGTAGAAAGACAACTGAAGGAGTAGTCAGGAAGCCTATGTTAAAATCCTGCTTCAGATATTTACTAGTTCACCACTTCAGACAAGTCCATCAATCTCTCTGGCCTCAGTTTCCTCAAGTATAAAATTAGAGATTGAGACTTTATGGCCTCTAAGGTTCCTTCTCGGTCCATATCTCTAACCTTATAACTCTTCTGGACTTAGTATTTTAGTACCCACAAGATCTTATTTTTATCTAAGAAGTTACAGATTTCTGTATGAACTTCTTAATGCTAGATCATTTGTGAACAAAGTTAAATTCTGAGATCCCATGTTTTGCCCTACTATTTCTAGAGAAAATTTCAGTTGCTCACTTCTCTTTTCCTAGTTTCCTGTTTTGAGGTGGATTCAATATAAACAAGTAAGAATTCATCAACCTCCCAGGAATGTTTTTCTAGCCCTTGGTATGAAATCATTTAATGGCCTTCTGTAAGTTTAATTCAGTTACTTCTGGTTTTCCTTTCCTTGCATATATGTCTACTGCATTAGAAACATCAGAAACAATTACCAATTGTTTTTTCATAGAAAGTCTACTGTGATTGGTTGCTGTTTTCCTTGCTAAAAATTCCTCACCTCTACACTTCCTTTAAGAAAATAAGTTCCCTTAAAGTTGTAATTCCATGTTTTATTAAATGATATTCTGTTCTAAAGTTCATGCGAAATGAAATCATTTTTTCTCTCCACAAAAAGGATAAAATTCTATGTTTGGATCCTACCAAATTTCCATTCTTATGCCATTTTAAAGATTGGGACAGGAAAGTCTACCATGGAAGAAATACTGAGAACTACTGTGGGACTATAGAAATAGACCTAAATCTCACTTTATGATCTGTAGAGCTCAATTTAGGTTTGTGTTTGGGTAAGACTATTGTGAGCCAGCATTTACCTGAGCATAACAAGAAAAATTGTCTACCCCATAGAGGGTATATTTGTACAGGTTTCTAATATTCTTCTTTTACCACCATGCTGAAATATGCAGGACCCCAGAATCAGAAGCTTCAGTTACCATGTGAATCACAGTGTTGAGCTTGAGACAATAGAAATGACATACTCTATGAGCAACATGGGCTGAATTGTCAGTCTTTCATGTTCAAGAATTGCTTTGGTAGAGGAATGGAGCTTTAGTCTAGTCAAATAATTCATAAAAAGAGGCTTTTTCTCCCTGCCAGAGGAAAAAAATATGATATTAATCCAGGGAGACTTGGGCCTCATGCTGCTTCAAATAAGATTAAAAGGACTGCCTACTAGGGTGAAGTTCTATTAAGTTTATAAATATTCATAGCAATGTTGAAGAGTTTAAGAAGACTGAATTTCACTTAATTGCTCACAAAAAGTAATCTTATTTTAAAGAATATGGATAATTAGGTTTACAATGGGGGAAAAAGGGCCAGGGTGCCAAGATTTTTGGTACAAAGGAAACGCTACAGGCAGCTTAATATTAGGAAACAAAAAATAATCAGCTCAGTTACTAGGTAGGGGTCCAAAGTCTTTCACCTTTACCAGGGGAATATTCAGTCACTCCAAAATACCTATCAATGATTAATTTTAAAAGTAAAAAGCTCAGGAGATGAAATATACTCTTCACTTTAAATGTTAAAGAAACACTAAGCACTATAGAAAAAAAACCAGAGAAGTGACTTTAATTATAGTTAAACACAGCAAGGATTCTGATTTGGTCTTTCAGGGGTGTTTGCACCATATAACAGAGAATATCATTGTCAAGTTTCCTCTATGGGAAAACTACAATCCCAAGCCCAAGATGACTTCCACAGCCTTGTTGCTACTCACTCTTTCCCATAAGCATCAACACCCACAGGTGGCAAACTCTACTAGAAGATTCATAACAGTGAACCATGTTAGAAGATATCAACAACAGCATAGTAGACTTCTGGGGGCATAACCAAGATGATGGATTAGAGAAGCACACAGCTGAGCTTTCTTAACATTCTCCTTCAAACAACTTTAAAATAGTGTCTCAAATTGAATTTAGGAGTGGCACTGCCACTCCTAAAAAAGGTCAGAGTGAGACATTCTTCCAGTACAAGAAAACATAGGAGATTGGAAAGACAAAACATTGATAGGGGGAGGACACCAATGCTGAGTCCAGTTATAAGACAATGGAGACAGAAGCAGCAAAAGTTTTGGGACCTCCCAAGCTAAAGACGGCAAGGGGGCCTGGGAACTGCTCAGAAAGAGACTATAGGGGTACTCTTGTGCTGGCACCAGACTTAGGACCAGATGCTGTTTGGCAATTTCATTGCTTTACTCATTTCTGGGTCACAGTTCAAGGGCAGAGAGGAACACTTTCAATTAAGAGAGAGTGAAAGCCCTGAGAGGCAGTATCATTTCCAACTCCAAGGGATCAGGGACTGTGAGGAAGAATATTCTTTCCGTTCCCAACAAAGGAAGGCCCCAAGGAGTAGTATCAATTGCAATACCAAGGAATCAGAGTACCTATCTGTAAAGACCAGAGTGCAGAACAGGAGAGCAGTGATCACACTTCTCACCAGATCATACTACCTTGGACACACCAAACCCTTTCAAAACCCAGAACTAGCTCTAGAAACAGCAGTGTGAAAAACCTGAAGCTAGAAACTAGTCTGCCCACATTCCACACACATACAACCCCCAAGATGAAAACAGAGCCAAGAAATAGGGTGGAAAATGACCAAACAATGACAACAAAGAAGAAACTGATGCTAAAAAACTACTACAGTGACAGGGAAGATAAAGACACAAACACAAAAGAAGACAATGAAATCAAAACAGCTATAGACAAAGCATTGAAGGAAAAATAAGTGAATTAGACACAAGCCCAGCAAGAATTATTGGAAGAGCTAAAACATTATTCTCAAAATCAAATAAGCAAAGGAAGAAAATTACAAAAAGACAATTAACAGCTTGGTATAAGAGTCACAAAAATACCAGAAAATAACACTTTAAAAACTGAATAAGCTTAATGGACAAAGAGATTTAAAAAAAATTCACTGATGAAAATAACTTCTTAGAAAGCAGAATTGGACAAATGGAAAAAGAGGTACAAAAGGTCACTGAAAAAAAAATTCCTCGAAAATTAGAATTGGGCAAGTAGAAGCTAATGACTGTATAAGACACCAAGAAACAGACTACATCAAAAGAATTAAAAAATAGAAAAAATATGGATCAGAAAAACAACTGACCTGGTAAATAAACCAAGGAGAGATAATTTAAGAATTATGGGGTTAACTGAAAGCCATGATCAAAGAAAGACCTTAGATATCATATTTCAAGGAATTGTTAAGGAAAATTGCTGATATTCTAGAAACAGAGAGTAAAATAGAAATTGAAAGAATTCACCAACCCTTTCTGAAATATATTCCACAATGAAAACTCCCAGGAATATTATAGCCAAATTTCAAAGCTTCCAGGTCCAAGAAAAAAAAATTCAAAGCAACAAGAAAGAAATCATTCAAATACCATGGAACTACTGTAAGGATCACACAAGACTTAGCAGCTACCACAATAAAGAAGAAGATGTCTTGGAATATATTCCCAAAGATAAAAGAGCTGAGATTACAACCAAGATTTACCTACCCAGCAAAACGGAGTGTAATCCTTCAAAGGAAAATAAATATTTAATTAAGTAGGGGACTTATACACATTTTTGATTTAAAAAAAAACCACAGAGCTGAACAGAATATTTAACTGTGATCAAGTCACTTAACCCCAATTGCGAGAGAGAGAGAGAGAGGGAAAGAGAGAGAGAGAGAGAGAGAGAGAGAGAGAGAGAGAGAGAGAGAAGAGAGAGAGAGAGAGAGAGAGAGAGAGAGAGAGAAGAGAGAGAGAGAGAAGAGAGAGAAGAGAGAGAGAGAGAGAGAGAGAGAGAGAGAGAAAGAGAGAGAGGAGAGAGAGAGAGAAGAGAGAGAGAGAGAGAGAGAGAGAAGCATAAGAAGGTAAACATGAAACAGAAATCATAGAGGACTCAACAATGTTAAACTGTGGAGCTTTCTATATGGGAAGATGATGTATGCATCTTCTAAAAAGCAATGTTAGAGCAGTTAGAAATATTCTATGTAGAAAGAGGGAATGGGAGTAAATTGATTATGCCAGAATAGTACCAAAAAAATGGATAGGAGAGAAAGAGTAATTCATTGGGAGAAGGGGGAAGGGAGAGGATAAAATTGGAAATTATTTCACATAAAAGGAGTATGCAAGGAAGAGCTTTTACAGTGGAGGGGGAAATGGTAGGGTGTGGGCAATGCTTGAAGAAGGAGATAAAAAAAACTGAAAGTAATGAAATGGAGGGCAGATAAAAGAACCCAGTGGTCAGTGGCAAAACCAACTTTAGAGGAGTAACAGAATAAAAACGGACAGGGAAGGATAAATGAAAGAAAATAAAATGGAAGGAAGCACACAGTCAATAATCATAACTGTGAATGTGAATGGGATAAATTCACCCATAAAATGCAAGCAGATGACACAATAGATTAAAAACCAGAATCCGACAATATGTTTTTATTTATTTTCCCCAGTTATATGCTAAACCAAATTTTAACATCTGTCTTTAAAACTTTGAGCTCCAAATTTTCTCCCCATTTTCCCCACATCGCTTCCAACATTGGTCATTTTCCTTTTCTGTCCTATTAGCTAATCTAATAGGCATGAGGTAGTACTTCAGAGTTGATTTTTACTTGCATTTCTCCAATCAATAGTGATTTAAATATTTTTTTCATATAACTATACATAGCTTTGATTACTTCATCTGAAAACTTCATATCTTTTGATCATTTTTCAATTAGAGAATGACTTATTTTTATAAATTTGACTCAGTTATCTATATGTTTGAGAAATTAGCTTTTTATCGGAGAAACTTCCTTCAAATTTTTTTTTACACTTACCATTGCTAACTGTATTTTTCTTCATCCTATTTCCCCCATTTATTCTATTCACTCTCTCATGTCACCCTGTCCCTCTTCAAAAGTGTTTTGCTTCTGACTACCCCCTAACCCAATTTGCCCTCCCTTTCATCACAGCCCCTTCTCTTATTCCTATCCCCTCCTACTTTATCGTTGTTGTAAGATAGATTTCTATACACAATTGAGTACATATGTTATTCCCTCTTTGAGCCACTTCCCCTCAGCTCCTCCGTTCCACTGCAACAATATGCTTTTATAAGAAACATACTTCAAACAGAAACATAGACAAGAAAAAGAAATTTAAGGAATTAAAATAGGCAATGAGGAAAAAAAATTATTATTTGCAGATGATATGATGGTATTCTTGGACAATCCTAAAAAATCAACTAAAAAGCTAGTCAAAACAATTAACAACTTTAGAAAAATTACAAGATACAAAATAAACCTACATAAATCATCAGCATTTCTATATAGTACTAAAAAAGTCCATCAGCAAGAGAAAGAAAGAGAGATTTCATTTAGAATAACCGTATTTACCATAAAATACTTGGGAGTCTACATGCCAAGACAAGCTCAGGAACTATATGAATGCAATTATAAAATACTTTGCACACAAATACAAATCTAAATAATTGGAGAAATATTATTGCTCATGTGTAGGCTAAGCCAATATAATACAAATGTCAATTCTACCTAAATTAATTTACTTATTTAGTGCCATGCCAATAGAACTATTTTATAGAACTAGAAAATATACTAAAATATTAATCTGGTAGAAGAAAAGTTCAAGATTATCAAGGGAGTCAATGAAAAACATGTGAAAGAAGGTGGCCTAGCTGTTCCAGATTTCAAACTATATTATTAAGCAGTAGTCATAGAAACAATCTGGTACTGGCTAAGATATTCAGAGTGGTGGATCAGTGGAGTAGATTAGGTATACAAGACACGGTATTAAATGACCATAGCAATCTAGTATTTGATAAACTCAAAGATCCAAGTTTGGGGGCTAATAACTAACCATTTCACAAAAATTGCTGGGAAAACTGGAAAACAGTTTTCAAGAAACTGTGCATAAGTCAGCATCTCACACTTTATACCAAGATAGAGTCAAAATGAATAAAGGATTTAGACATAAAAGGTGATATCATAAGTAAATTGGAGGTACGTGGAAAAATATACCAGTCAGATATATGGATAAAGAAAAAGTTTATGCTAATAAGAAATAGGGGAGATTATGAGAAGTAAAATGGACAATTTTGATTATATGAAATTAAAAACCTTTTGCACAAAGGAAAACAATGCAGCCAAAATTAGACGGAAAACAAAACTATGGGGAAATTTGTATTAAATTTCTCAGATAAAAGTCTCATAGAATAAATCTCTAAGATAAAAGTTGCATAGAAAAAAATGTTCTATGTGACTTGATTAGAGAAATAAAATTTATAAAAACCCTCTAGATATCACTTCATAGCATCGGTTTGGTTAATATGACAGAAAAGCAAAATGACAAGTGTCAGAATAGATATGGAAAAATTGAGACCATTTGAAACTATATCAAAGGGCTATAAAATTATGTACACTGAAGCAATAGCACTAAGAGGTCTGTATCCCAAAGCAATTTTTAAAAAGAGTGAAACTTATATGTACAAAAATATTAGTAGCTCTTTTTGTAGTTGCAAAGTATTGGATTTCAAAGGGATGCCTATCCATTGGGGAATGTCTAAACAAGTTGTAGTATATGATTGCGATGAAATATAATTGTGCTATAAGAAATGAATAGGATTTTCCAGAAAAACTTGGAAAGACTTACATGAACTGATGCAAAGTGAAGTGATCAGAATCAAGAGAACATTATACATGGTAGTAACAACAATTTTGTAAAGATAATCAATTATGAAAGACTTAGCTACTCCAATCGTGGTTGTACTTTGTCCTTTGTTCTTGAAGAGGACCATGACATCAGGGAGATGATGACATGACTTGCAATTGAATAATTGAATAGGATTTGAGCTGGGGGGGGAGGGGAAATCTGTGCCAAGTCATCAGCCTTACTTTCTCCTCCAGCACCAGCTGGGTCTAGTGGCCTACTATAGATAAGGATGATGAGAGAATTCCCAGGATGCAGTGGCCTTTTTAAGCTAAGGTATTTTCCAGTTTTCACTCTGAGTGAGACAATGCCCATTTAGTAAATGGGCCTCTTTATGAAGTGAGTCAAGGGATGGACCCCTTCATAAAAAAAAAAAATCAAACTGAGAAGTGAAGACCCTCAGGGCCAAAAGAGAAACAGTCACTATTTACATTCACTCTGAACCAGGAGGACCAAACAATAACCATTAAGAGGCACTTGGGCAGGGATCTATTGTCCAATCAATGAGATACAAAGTAAATTGGGGTTAAGGCATGGTCTTAGAGAAAGAAATATAGCCAGTAAACCCCAAGTTAACTAGATAAGTTTCAGCCATCAAAATTTACCTTCCTTTCAACAAAGCACTCTCAGGTAAGGGCATGATACCCAAGAACAGGAGAGGAGAGGAAGTGAGCTGAGTTGCACAACTGGAACTGGCCAGCTGGGTCCCCATTTGAGCAGCTTAGACTACTCTCAGGTTATGGTTTGTCCTTCTTCCTCAAAGAGGACCATAACATCAGCGAGATGATGCCATGGCTTGCAATTGAATTGAATTTGGGTGAAGGAGGGTGGTGCAAAGTCACCAGCTTCACTTTGTCCTCCAATCAATATCATCACACAAGACAATTCCAAAGTATCCATGATGAAATGTGCTATCCATCTCCAGAGATCTGATGAATTTAAACGCGGGCTGAAGCATACTTATTTTTTACTTTCCTTATTTTGTTCTGTTTGTGTTTTCTTTTGCAACATGGCTAATATTGAAATATGTTTTGCCTAACTTCACATGTATAGTTGAAGTCAAAGCGCTTCTCATCTCAAGGATCGAGGTAGGTCTGGAGGGTGGGTGAGAATTTGGAATTCAAAAATTTAAAAATAATGATTGTAAAAATTTTGTTTACATGTAATTGGCAACTATTTAATGAAACAAATATAAGATTTTTCTTTAAAAATAAGAAAAAAAAGAAAGAGTATGGTACAATGCTGGAATATAATGTTGGAATTGGTGGGCCTTGGTTTAAGTCCTGATTCTGCCAACTAATACCAGTATATCTCTGAGCAAATCACTTAACTTCTCTGTGACTTCACTTTCTCATCTGTAAAGTACTTGGGTGGGTAGGCAGGGGCAAGGCTATATAGAAACCTATGAAAATTCTTCTATCTATAAATCTTTCATCCTTTGTTCCTATTATCTTATTTCAATTCAGAAACTTTTCTTGAAAGTCTGATACATGCAAAATTTTTCTTGGAGGCTTTGGATGCAGGAGCTTTGACTATGAATTGGTCCCAGGCCATGAAGAGCTCAAAAAGGATTTTAAGAAGTAAGTAAGAGAAGTAGAAGAAAAACTGGGAAGAGAAATGAGAGTGATACAAGAAAATCATTAAAAAAATGAGTCAACAGCTTGCCAAAGGAGACCCAAAAAAATACTGAAGAAAACAACATCTTAAAAAATAGACCAACCCAAATGACAAAAGAGGTCCAAAAAGCCAATGAGGAGAAGAAGGCCATAAAAATCAGAACTGGCCAAATGGAAAAGGAGGTCCAAAATCTCACTGGAGAAAATAATTCCTTAAAAATTGGAACGAAGCAAATGGAAGCTAATAACTCTATGAGAAATCAAAAAA
This sequence comes from Phascolarctos cinereus, assembly GCF_003287225.1. NCBI lineage: Eukaryota > Metazoa > Chordata > Mammalia > Diprotodontia > Phascolarctidae > Phascolarctos > Phascolarctos cinereus. The sequence goes on from NW_027556402.1 coordinate 161,725,348, forward strand.
TTATAACATAAAACCGAAAGAATGAAAAAAATAGAAGACAATATGAAATACCTCATTGGAAAAACAACTGACTGATTAGACCTCTCTCCAATGCCCACAGATGCTTTCAACCCCACCTATCGAAATCCTTCTCTCAGGAAAAGTAGAGCCAAGATAGCAGAGTAAAAGCAGTGATTTGCTTGAGCTCTCCCCCGAACCTCTCCAAATACCTGTAAAAAATGGCTCTAAACAAATTCTAAAGCAGCAGAACCCACAAAAAGACAGAGTGAAACAAATTTCCAGCCCAAGACAAACTGGATGGTTGATCAGAAAGGTATATCACACCAGGCTGGGAGAGGAATGCAGTTTGGCGTGGGCACGTACGCCTCACTGAACCTGAAGCAGGCCTCAGAGGACTGAATTGCAGCAGCTGTTGCAGTTTCCAGACTTCTCAAACCATGAATGCCAAAAACAACTTAGAAGGTCAGTAGGAAAAGTCTGTGTCTGTGGTAGTGAGAAAGAAGAACAGGGTCCCAAGCCCATTCCAGAGCAGTGGCTGCCTCCTGAACTTCCAGCCCACTGACTGAGGGGTAATGGAGTGGCTGATCAGAGTGGGGTGGCAGGGATCTTGCTGTGGTGCAGGATTCTTTTGCTTTGCCCACACTTGGATCTAGGTCACAGTTCTGGGTGGTGGTCCTGGGGCAAGGAGGAGTGCCGGCATGGTGGGGCTTGTAGTGGCTGTATAGAGGAAATCTCCTCATAGCTCCAAGAGAGAAAATAATATTTATGGTCACTCACAGACTACAGCACAGGCCAGGAAAGGAGTAAACCCCTTGCCCTTCATCCTAGCACCTTGGAAGGACTGAAAATTTTCAGGTCCCTAGAAGTATCTCTGAAGACAGCTGCACAAAACTCTTGAAGTTTGGGACAGTACATTCTCCACATTGGAAGCAGACCCCTACCTTAACGAAAAGTTTATAACTCAAGTAACTGGCCAGGATCATGAGCAAGCAGCACAAAAAGAATCAGACCACGGAATCTGTCTTTGGTGACAAAGAAGATCAAAACATACAACCAGAAGACAACAAAGTCAAAGCTCCTACATCCAAAGCCTCCAAGAAAAATATGAATTGGTCCCAGGCCATGGAAGAGCTCAAAAAGGATTTTGAGAAGCAAGTAAGAGAAGTAGAGGAAAAATTGAGAGTGATGCAAGAAAATCATGAAAAACAAGTCAATGGCTTGCTAAAAAAGACCCAAAAACATACTGAAGAAAATAACACCTTAAAAAATAGTCTAACCCAAATGGCAAAAGAGGTCTAAAAAGTGAATGAACAGAAGAATGGCCTAAAAAGCAAAATTGTTGAAATGGAAAAGGAAGTCCAAAAGCTTACTGAAGAAAATACTTCCTTAAAAATTAGAATGAAGCACTTAGAAGCTAGTGACTTTATGAGAAATAAAGACACTGTAAAACTAATCCAAAAGAATGAAAAAATAGAAGGCAATGTGAAATATCTCATTGGAAAAACAACTGACCTGGAAAATAGACCCAGGAGAGAGAACTTAAAATTTATTGGAATATCTGAAAGCCATAATAAAAAAAAAAGGGCCTAAACATCATCTTTCAAAAAATTATCAAGGAAAACTGCCCTGATATTTTAGAACCAGAGGGCAAAATAAAAATGGAAACAATCCACCAATAACCTCCTGAAAGAGAACCCCAAAGGCAAACTCCTAGGAATATTGTAGCCAAATTCCAGAGTTCCCAGGACAAGGAGGAAATATTGCAAGCAGCCAGAAAGAAACAATACAAGCATTGTGGAAACACAATCAGCACAACAGAAGATGTAGCAGCTTCTACATTAACGGACTGTAGGGCTAGGGATATAATATTCTGGACGGTAAAGGAGATAGGATTATAACCAAGAATCACCTGCTCAGAAAAACTGAGCCTAATCCTTCAGGGGAAAAAAAAATGGACATTCAATGAAATAGAGGGCTTTCAAGCATTCTTGATGAAAAGACCAGAGCTAAATGGAAAATTTGACTTTCAGATATAAGACTCAAGAGAAACATGAAGAGGTAAACACAAAAGAGAAATCATAGGAGACTTATTAAGGTTGAACTGTTTACATTCTGCATGGAAAGAAGATATTTGTGACTCATGCATTCTTTGTCAATATTAGAGTAGTTGGAAGGAAAAAATTATATGCACAAATAAATAGAAAAACAGACATATAGATAGACAGACAAATAGAGGATGCAGGGTGAGTTGAAGATGAAGGGGTCATATCTGGAGAATAAAATTAAGGGGTGAGAGAGGGTTATACTGGGAGAAGGGGAAAGGGAGAGGTAGCATGGGGTAAATTATCTCACATAAAACAGACAAGAAAAGGCTTTTACAGTCGAGGGGAAATGGGGGGAAGGGGAGAGGCAAGGAGTGAACCTTATTCTCATTGGATTTGGCTTAAGGAGAGAATAACATAGACACTTCATTGGGTATGGAAATCTATCTTACCCTAGAGAAAATGGGGGAGGGAAGGGGACAAGAGAGCAGGAGGATGATAGACAGGAGGGCAGATTAGGGGAGAGGGTAATCAGAAGCAAACACTTCTAGAGAGGGACAGGACCAAAAGAGAGAATAGAATAAATGGAGGGCAGGAAAGGATGAAAGGAAATATACTTAGTTTTTCACGACATGACTACTATGGAAATGTTTTATATGACTACACATGTATAACCTGTATCAAGTTGCTTGCCTTCTCAATGAGGGTTGGTGGGTAGGGAGGGAGAAAATTTGCAACCCAAAATTTAAAAAATTAAAAATTAAAAAAAAGAAATTTGTTTTTACATGCAACTGGGAAATAAGATATACAGGAAACAGGGTGTAGAAATCTATCCTGCCCTACAGGAAAATAGAAGGGGAAGGGGATAAAAGAAGGGTGGGGGTTAATAGAAGGGAGGGAAAAATAGGGGAATAGGTATTTAGAATGCACACTGGCTTTGGGTGGGGAGAGGGGAGAAACGGGGGGAAAATTTGGAACTCAAAATGTTGAAAACTGAAACTAAATTAATCAAAATGAAAAAAAAAAACCCAAAATCCTATTTTCTATTAGCTTCATAATATAAATAATTAATAGTACATAGTATATCCATACAATTTATTTTTAAAATTGCAGCAAATTTCTCAGATAAAGATCTCATTTCCATAATTGTTCAGAAGTGTTGTTTGTTGCTATTGATCTGTTTTGTGGAAATCAAAGAACAGCCTTGTAAATAAGTTCAAAAGAGGGTCAGTCAAGTACTATGCTCTTTTCAACTAACTTGTCATTTTTCAGCTGAAATAAAATTAGTTAATTAAATGTCTTCTGGGGCTTTCCCTGCTTTCTTGGAATGGACTGTTGTACCCCATAGGAAGGTAGGATGTTCAATTGCAAGACTAACATAGAAGCATACAAACTACAAGAAGATGTGACTTGTCCAGGGTAATATGTGACATAAGTGTGAAAAGTAATATTTCAACTGAGATTCCTGAGTCCATGCCAATGTATCTCTCTACCAGTCTACCCTGCATTTATAGAAAAGATCACCACTTACAAAAGAGGACAGGGGAAAGGATCATGGTCCACAAGAATATGTTTTCAAGTTCACAAGAAGATTCTTTATACACAAAGAACTTCAAACACCCTCGTTATCAGGTACAAGAGATGAAGGTCAAAGGAAGGATTTATTTATAGTCTCTTCAAAAAGAAGCAAGTGATTTAAATGACACACCAGAGCAACAACAGCTCTGAAAATTGCTTTTAAAAGAGGCAAAGTGTTTCTGAAGTAATCTGTCCTTTTGGATTTGAATATACTAGTATCTTCAAAAAATTGTTGTGCCAGCACTTCCTTTACACTAAAGGGAAAAAAGAGAATAAATCTGCATTATGCTTTGAGGAAAGAGCATTACCAAGCTCTTGTATTAGTTTTATACAGGCTATTTCTAGTAACAGGTCAGATTCACCCACTAGCTTTTCTTCCATCCATGCATCACTTCACTCCATATGCTGAATGAGCTGTAATTTCCTATATGAATATACTACTTTCATGTTAATTTTAAATGTTTGAAACATTTCACTTTATAAATATTTATATTGTAATTGTTCTCAAATTGTAGTATATTAAGATTTTCATTTAATACATAATTTATTTTAAAGATATGAAATAAGATTTTTAATTTTAAAATTGTCTATTATACAAAATAATGTTTGTTTTATTTTCATTCTTTCACATTATTACATTTACTCATCATATTCCATTGTCCCATACAGAGCTCAAGTTATGCCTCTGTATATTTCACATACATATTTAGAAGAAAATTTTCAAAAAAGAATTTTAATAAGCAGTGGGAACAACATTTGAAAGCTCTACTTCATTTGATTTAAGGTATTTTTTCTATTAAAAAGTATTCAACATTTTCTTCAGATTTAATTGGCTCCAGGAATTAAGGCACAACCTGTTTGTGTGAATTCCTGAGCTGAGTACAAAAAAGACATGATGATCTCCAGCTGACCCCTGATGCTTGCCCACTGGGCTACAAAAAGCAACTCAAAAGTACAAGAGCTGAGTTCAACTGAGTCAGCTCAGTGTTTTTGCTGAATGGTACTGTGGAATAAATTTCCAGTCCTATGGCTGAGTAACTCTCCTTTGGATTAACTTTCAGCTCTTCAACAAGTGTTTCAGTTTAATATTAAATGTGAGATAACAGACCAGTCTGGTCAGCCTTATCCTGCACCAACTAATTTAATTTGCAGTTTTGGACGAAAATGGTCTCTTTGAAGAGATGTATGGGTGGTGCACTGGAAAGTGAGCTCCAAGTGGCCTCTATGTATCTGGTGGTATTTCTCATGATGATAGTAGCCATTTACTGTGAGGCAACCCCCTATGACACTTAGAGAGTAAATTGTCTATGACTATTTAGCAATTAGAGACCAATTTGAATATACTTTTGTTTTATACAGTAATTTATATAGTAGATAACTATAGAAAAGAGTACTTGTGGTCACTCATAAACCACAGCATGGGCCAGGAAAGGAGTAAACACCTCACCCTTCATCATAGCTCCTTGGAATAACCGAACATTTTCAGGTCCCTAGAAGTAATTCTGAAAAGAGTTGCACAAAACCTTGGGACAGTACATTCTTTACACTGGAAGTAGACCCCTACCTTAACAAAGAGTTTATAACTCAAGTAATTGACTGGGATCATGAGCAAGCAGCATAAAAAGAATCAGACCACAGAATCTCTCTTTGGTGACAAAAGGAAGATCAAAACATACAACCAGAAGAAGACAACAATGCCAAAGCTCCTATATCCAAAGCCTCCAAGAAAAATATGAAATAGTCCCAGGCCATGGAAGAGCTCAAAAAGATTTTGAGAAGCAAGTAAGAGAAGTAGAGGAATAACTGAGAGTGATGCAAGAAAATCATGAAAAACAAGTTGACAGCTTGCTAAGGGAGACCCCCCAAAAATACTGAAGAAAATAACACCTTAAAAATAGTCTAACCCAAATACCAAAGAGGTCCAAAAAGCCAATGAAAAGAAGAATGGCCTAAAAACCAAATTATCGAAATGGAAAAGGAAGTCCAAAAGCTTACTGAAGAAAATACTTCCTTAAAAATTAGAACGAAGTGCTTAGAAGCTAGTGACTTTATGAGAAATCAAGACACTGTAAAACAAATTCAAAACAATGAAAAAATAGGAAACAATGTGAAATATCTCATTGGAAAAACAACTGACCTGGAAAATAGGTCCAGGAGAGCCTAGACACCATCTTTCAAGAAATTATCAAGGAAACTGCCCTGATATTTTAGAACCAGAGGGCAAAATAGAAATGGAAAGAATCCACCGATCAACTCCTAAAAGAGGTCCCCAAAGGAAAACTCCTGAGAATATTGTAGCCAAATTCCAGAGTTCCCAGGTCAAGGAGAAAATATTGCAAGCAGCCAGAAAGAAATAATTAAAGTATTGTGGAAACACAATCAAGATAACACAAGATTTAGCAGCTTCTATATTAAGGGACCTCAGGGCTTGAAACATAATATTCAGGAGGGCAAAGGAGATTGGATTACAACCAAGAATCACCTACCCAGAAAAACTGTTCCTCTCCACTGTAATAGGTCTTTCAGGCCTCTTCATATGAAATAATTTTCGCCATTCTACTTCCCCCTTCATTCTGCACCCATAGTACTCCTCTTTCTCATCCCTTATTTTTTAATGTCATTCCCTCAAATTCACCTTATACCCATACCCTCTGTCCTTCTAGCTATATTATTAATAATACAATTTTTAAGAATTACAAGTATCATCTTCCCATGTAGGGATGTAAATAGTTTAGCTCTATTGAATCCCTTATGTTTTCTTTTCATTTTTTTACCTGTTTAGGCATCTGTGGGGTCTTAATATTAGAGATCAAAATTTTGGTTTAATTCTGGTCTTCTCCTTGTGAAGGCTTGAAATCCTATTTCATCAAATGACCATTATTTCCCTTGATGTACTACACTTAATTTTTGCCAGGTAAGTGATTCTTGGTTGTAGTCCTAGCTCTGCTGTCCTCCTGCAATGTTCTATGACCTCAGATCTTTTATTGTTGCAGCTGCCACGTCTTTTGTGATCTTGATTGTGATTCCCCGATATTTGAATTGTTTCATGTGGGCCACTTGCAGTATTTTTAACTTAACCTGATAGTCCTTAAATTTGGTTATAATATTCCCTGGAGTTTTTATTTTGGGAATCTCTTTCCTGAGGGAATTGGTGGATTCTTTCAACACCTCTCTTTCCCTCTGGTTCCAGAACATCAGGGTAGTTTTCCTTGAAAATTTCTTGAAAGGTGATGTACAGGTCCTCCCTTTGATTATAGATTTCACGTAGTCCAGTGATTCTCATATTGTCTCTCTTGGGTCTTTTTTCCAAGTCAGTTTTTTTTTCCCATAAGGTATTTTATATTTTCTTCCATTTTTTCATTCTTTTGAGTTTGTTTGATTCATGATGTTTCATAGAGTCATTAGTTTCCATTTGCCCAATTCCAACTTATAAGGTGTTGTTTTCCTCAATTAGCTTTCATACTTGCTTTTCAATGTGCCCAATTGTATTCTTTAATGGGTTGTTTCCTTCACTGGATTTTTTAAATCTCCTTTTCCATGTGGCCAATTCACTTTTTAAGCAGTTTTCCAAGCTGTTGACTTTTTTTCATAATTCTTTTGCATCACTCTCATTTCTTTTCTCATTAATTCTTCTACCTCTCTTATATGATGTTTAAGTTCCTTTTTGAGCTCTTCCATTAGTTCTTTCTGGGCTTGAGACTACTTCCCATTTTTCTTTGGGGTTTTGCCCATAGGTGTTTTGATATTGTTGTCTTCTTCCGAGTTTGTTTCTTGGTCATCTCTGTCATCCTAATAATTTTTCATGGTCCAGTTCTTTGATAATGTTGTTTGTTCATTATTTTTTTGGCTTTTTCCTTTTCTTTTAAATTTGAGCTCTGTACCTAAAGTGGAAGGGGCATTGTCTCAAGCTTCTTGTGCCAGTGGCTTCAGGCCCTGGCTCTTTACTGGTGTTGTGCTAATGTCCCCGCCCCAACCAGGGAACCATTGTCTGTTGCTATGTTGAGGGGGTGAGGTTGGAAGTGACTGGTCCTGCTAGAGGCTATAGGGATCTGTCAGCTTACCTGGTGCTGAGCTGGGGTTCTAATGGTAGTGTCTGCCATGTATTGAGGCCCAGTGGGGTTTTTCTGCATTTTCCAGGGCTATGTTGAAGTACTTGGAGATCTGGCAGTTGAAGGATGCCTGTTGCCCTGGTGTGTGCTGAATCCTGTAAAGGTCTCACAGCTGGAGGATGCCTATTTGCCCAGGACTGTGCTGAAACATAACATGGTTCTCACAGTTGGAGTCTACAGGTGCCCTGATATGGTAAGGCACATGGGGGGGGGATCTTGGTGTTGGTATTTGCCTGCTCTCCCACACTGGGGATCAGGATCTCCCATTAGATTATTGAGGCTGGGCTTGCTGCTGGTTTACTGGGATGATTCCTATCCTGTACTGTGCTCCACTTTTATCCAAGTGAGACAGACCTTTCTTGTCTATCCTCCAAGTTTTTTGGGCTAAAAGATTGTTTACTCCATCTTTTTGTTGGTTCTACTGTTCCAGGATTTGTTTTGGGATGCTATTTTATGGCTATTTGGAGATGAATATGGGAGAGTTACAGGGATTTACTGCTTACCTCCACCATCTTGACTTCCTCAAGTGTCTCCTCACTCTCCTTGTTTAAAATCAATGATTTACTTGGCAAAGTGACACTGTAGACAGAAATAGAAATATAGATAAACCATCGCTTAACCCTTAGAAGAGAAGAAGGGCAAGGTTCTAGTGCTAGCATATAACCTGACAACCACATGTAGTAGGTGAAGCTTTAAAAAAATTTAGTTGAATCTTCTTCTCTTCATCTCTCTCTCTCTCTCTCTCTCTCTCTCTCTCTCTCTCTCTCTCTCTCTCTCTCTCTCTCTCTCTCTCTCTCTCTCTCTCTCTCTCTCTTTTAGCTGAAGATGCAGCTTCTTGTCTCTGCTCTCAAACTCCCCACTATTTGGTAGCCAAGAGAGTATGACTGGTTTTTTTTGCAACTCCTTCTCAGTCCTGCCTTCCAAAGGACCAAGAAAGGAAAGTTGTCACTGTGATTTATTTCACTTCTTTTCCTTCAACAATATTTCTTCTGTAACAACATCATTGCCCAGATTGGGTTCATGATTGATATTGAATAATGATCCATGTTTATACCATAGTAAGGACCACTAAATGGCTCACAATTTTGCCTGGTTAGGATAAACTAGTCTATGAATCAAGGTGCATAGCATAGAAGAAAAATCATTGTAGCTATATTAAATTCTATATTTTTTCCAAATTCTTTGATTTCCCCTCCCAGGCTTACTGGATCTTCTCATCTAGCCATACCCCTGGGCCTTGCAGTGGGTCCCTAGCTTTATGCTATCTGATTGTCATGGGAGTGGACTTCTAGACATACAAGGTTTATTGTCTTTCCCACCATGACAGCAGAACTAGAGGAAAGAAAATCCAGGAAATGGAATCAAGAGGTAGAGAACAGAATCTATATATTGAAATTATAGTGTACCTGATATTGAGAGAGATAATTCATAGAAAATATGACCTCTGGGCTATTAACTGTGACAGTTTCCAAAGTTTTGTTGTAAATTTGACCTGGAAGTTGTCAGAATAATTAATCAAAATCAGATTCAGGCATTTGTGAAAGCCTGGATGTTTATTCCCACAAGGCACTGTATCATTTTGAAATACTTCTATGCCCTTCTGATAAGCCATTTGTTCAGGTGCAATCATGTCCTTAGCATCCTTCAAAGTTTCTCTCAGGAGTCACCTTCCTCCACAGGAAGCCTTTTCTGATTCCCTTAGTTCTTGATGTAGTCTTTTTCTTCAAATATCGTCTCTGTCCAGCATTACTTATCTGTGTTTGTGTTTTATCTACCAGCACAATGGAAGTTCCTTGAGGGAAGGTACTGTTTTTTATTTTGTCTTTGTATCCCTATCTTCTAGCATCAGAACCCAAACTGGGATAAGTAGCTGGTATTTTGTACTACATATGCTTGCTTCCTTCCTTCCTTACCCTCATCCTTACCCATTGCACAGTGCCAGATGTCAGATCTGAAAGCTATGCTAATCTCCACAGTTCTGTCACCCTTTCATACAAAGATTGTCTGACTTGAAGAACCATACCATGCCTGATGTTCAAAATCAACAAGGGAATAAGAGGACAGGTAGGCAGTGAATTAAGTTTATGCATTTTGACTAGTGGTACACCTCTCCATCACAAACTGAGAGAGCACATCATGATTCTCTGCTGCTATTTGAAATGCTGTCATGTGGAAGAGGAAATTGACTTGGTCTGTGGCCTCAGAAGGCTGAAGTGGGTCAGTCCAATGATAAAACATGAGTCCAGGGAACTGAAGATGAGACACACTTCTCTTTTCCTGCTGGAGAAGGAACAAACTTAAAATGTACAAAGATAGACATATATTTTCCAGGCATGGCCAATGTGGAAATTAGTTTTGCTGTACTATATGTTTCTGATGAGGGTTTTATTTTTGGTGCTTTGTTTTTATTTAGGGAAGCACAGTAGTTAGGTCAGATTATATATAAACGTAAAATAAATTTATTTTTTAAAACAAAGGGATCTGATAAAGTATATATTATTATTTTTTTAAAAGAAAGAACTACAATCATTAGGCAGAAGTTACAATGAGGCAATTTAGTCTTTCTATAAAGAAAATCTTTCTTACAGTTATAGCAACCTCAATGTTAAATGAGTTAACTCCAAAGATAATGAGTTCCTTTTCAATGACAGTCTTTAAGCAAAGTCCATATTAATAGTTATTAGTTGGCTTTAAGAGGCAGTTATTTTTCAATTGTGGGTTGGACTAGATGATCCTGGATGTCCTTTCCAGCTCTAAAATTCTGTGACTCTTCCCAGCTCTAACTTTTGCTGCCTTTCATGTGTTTGTATTATGTCTTCAGGAACTATCCTTTACTGTTGATTCATTCTCCTTAATTATTGATCTCTTGGTCTCACATTCTGTCTTCAGGGGCTCATTGAAATGCAGCCTCACTTTCAGACCCTCTGTCTCTTACTATTAGTCAACAGACACTTGAAACCTAGCTTGCAGATTTCTCTACCCTGACCCTATATAGGTTCCCTTCTAAAATGCTGGTCTCCAAGTTCCTCAACCTTCTCCCTGACCCATTCCTCCATCCCCCATAGCTCTGTCCCCTGTCTGCTGTGGCCACCCATAAAAGTGATTAGAACTTAAACTCCAACTTTCCATCTCAAAATAATTTGCTCGATGTAACAGAATTTCCAAATCTGATTCTGCTTAGCACAGTGCCTGGAATGTAGTAGACACTCAACAAGACTTGTTGAATTAAATTGATTAGGGAAATGACATGGAATTTGTCTTTAACAGAGATTCTTAATATACCAGTTTGAGGCAACAAGCCCTATTATGACAAGCCTCAGAATCATCTCCCTGGCATAGAGAAGCAGCTTCAGTCTTATGCTGTGAATTCTCAGCAACTGCCACAAATTCTAGTTACCTTCCCTTGTGTGAATTAAATTCTCTCTACTCACCAAGATTAGGATGGTCATTTTTTCCTGGACTTTCATTTCTACTACTCCTTACAGAGACCATACTCTAAAGCAGTGTTTTTGAGTGTGTAAGTGTGTGTGTGTGTGTGTGTGTGTGTGTGTGTGTGTGTGTGTGTGTGTGTGTGTGTGTGTGTATGTGTGTGTGTGTGTGATGGACACCTTTGATGGTCTGGTGAAATCTATGGACCCATTCTCAGAATATTTTAATGTATTAAAATTAAATGGAAAGAATTACAAAAGAAACCAATATATTTGCTTTTTTTCCCCCTCTTCCAAAACCTTCTGAGGAACTTCAGCCCTGCTATACTACTTCTCTTTAGGCCATAAATCATGACCCACTCTACTCCGCTAATTTTCCTGAATGATGCTGATTGATTCCTGAATGATTCAATCTCTTCACTATGGCTGTACTCACCATCCCTGTAACTTTTAGGACCAAAGTGCTCTCCCTGGCCACCATTCTCCTAAATGTGTTATCTCCTCCTACTTGAGTGTAGGATCCTTATGGGCAAGAACTCTCTTTGTTTTTGAATTTAAAGCAATGTGGCTAAAATACTTCTTGGAACACAGTGGAGTGTTTAATATTGTTCTTTTATTCATTTACAAGATTTTCATTTTTTTGGTGAATGGGCCAGAAATCTTTATTTTTTTTGCTACAAGTCTTTGTAAGTTAATAATACCAAATCATGAAATTAAACATAAAAATTGGTTAAATATGTTGAGGAAGCTTCAAAAGATTCTACATCTTTCTAGAATTATAACTGGGTAATAAGTTGGGTAATAAAAACTTACCAACAAATTAGGTAGGAAATAACAAGTGACAATTTTGGAGTTAAAAAGCAATGAAATCAAAATCTTACTATTGATTTTTCTTTTTGGGGATGGGGGGTGGGGATGGGGAGGATCTTTGTAGGGTAAATGTTCAATAAGGTGAACAAAGATGGGGAAGAATAGCTTGATTCAACTGAATATATGGAGAAATCTGTGCTAGTGTTGACTAGTTGACCAGCTAGTTGACTAAGTTAGTGGAGCTTTGAGGAATTGATATTCAAGGTATCTGAAGGAGGAGCAGACAGAATACAGGGGGGGAAATCTCATACCTGATTAACCTCCCCTTTACCTCCCCACAAGAAACAAGAGAACATCATTGACTATCAGTTTATATGCCCATTTCCCCATCTCTGCAAAATCATGATGAGAGCCACAAATCCATGACAACACTGATGAGGAGATTAATAAGGAAGAAACAAGCTACTGAAAGTGATGTCTAATGAGGAACCACATTCTTACAATTTTACAATTAATTGGAAAATGTAAATAATATATGATCCCACTGTGCTTATAGTTTGATTTCAAAATTTTAAAAAAATTATTTAATAGAAAAAAATGCCACCTTTTAGGTTCTTTTACAAGATGCCTTCCATCCTTATACCAAAATTATCTAAGCTACTCTAGCTACAACAAAAAATTTTTGTTGTTTAGTCATTTCAGTCATGTCCAATTCTTTCTGACCCCATTAGTGTTTTCTTGGCAAAGATACTGAAGTGATTTGCCATTTTTTTCTCCAGCTCATTTTACAGATGAGGAAACTGAGGCATACAGTATTAAGTGACTTGCCTGGGATCACACAGCTAGTAAGTGTCTGGGGCCCAATTTTAACTCAGGAAGATGAGTTTTCCTGACTCCAAGCCTGGACTCTATCAACTGTACTGCCCCATACAAAAAATAGCCCAATATAATTATATTCTTATATTAAACTTAAGGCAAGGCATAAAAAGAGATTGACAGTAGGATTGACAAAGATATTAGCCACTGTAATGGAAGAGATACAGGATAGAGCCCAAATGAAAGAGAGAGCTTTTGTGGAGGATGGGGTCCTCTAGATGCTCATTTGTGGATGATATTTTGTTGGTCACATCAAGCTCCAAAGCAACAAAAACAATAGAAAAAAATCATCACAAGAAACTCCTCACAGAGATTTGTAGCTTCTCAAAGAAATGTGCCCTATCAACACACATAGGATAGATCAAGTGGATGAAGAATGACTATTGCCTAGATTTCTGGGCATACATTTATTTGGATTGACATCCTATATAGATCTTGTTCATTAGAATATTTATCTGGGCATGCAGTGCAGATGGACAAAGATTTGGACACAGAGTTGAATAAGAAAAGAAGAGTCAACTGGATTGACTTCTAAATGTTAAAGTTCTTTTTACACACTCCAAGCATTTCATGAAACCAAAGGCTCTTCTTTTTACTACTACAATTCTATATTCTTATATGACCGGGAAACATAATTGACGCCAAATCCTTAAGTATCACAGAGGTCACAAAGAGAGAGGAGAGGCACGTGGTGAGTGTGGGTAGACTGTAACATATATCAATGAAAAAACCCTAAAGAACCTAAGACATCATAAAGGAAACATAGGAGAAGAAGAATAGTTAGGCTAGAAATGTAGCAAGGAAGGGAAATGACATGTGGGCAGCCATATTACTCTACTGCTGCCCTTGCAATGCCATGAGAAAGTGAGCAAAGCCTCTAGTCTAGCCTATTGGATTGATTCTCTATGACAGACTTATGAGAAGACCTAAATAGAAGTGATAATCTATGGTCAATCTTCATCATTGGAAGTGACTCCTGAATAGAAATGCTCATAAACGCATCTGAGTATCTGAGAGAGGAAATACCTTACTTACTCTTCCAAAGAGAAAATAAATTATTTTTTCTTTTAATTTTTGTTGAAAGAGTCTCTGTTTTCAATTCAAATTCAATGGAATCTATCCCATCTTTGCAGTTGTTTGACAAGACAGTTGCTACCTAAGTTCTAACTGTGTATCTTTTCCAAGAGAAAGATTTATTTGGCCTCTGTTATTGTGCATGATAAACTAACTTTGTATAAAATGTTTATGCTAATATTTCTAGGAATTAAAAAGCAATAATTCCTTTAAAAAAAGTCAACCTGTCCTCCTGAAATTCAAGCCATAAAGACTTTATTATATATTTATTTTAGAATTTCATAATGGACCATTGGAAATATTTTATTAATATTTTATTCCTTTTTAAGAATGAGGATCATAGTTACTTTACAGTTAGGAAATACAAATCCAAAGTGTCAAGTCTCATATTAACACTGCATGCTGCTGTTGGTAACCTTCCCTCAATTCCTTATTAAAATTTTTTTTAAATCTAGTGTTTTGGAGACTTCCAGGTTTTCTCATATCTTCCCATAATCTTTTCCTTCAGCAACCTACGGTAGGATTGCCCTTGTCCATCTTCCCTGTTGAAGACAGAAGCCAAAAGCACCTGAGGCAAATTGAAGCTTGAGGAAAACTCAAAGTAAAGTCTCTTCTCTTTCACTCTAACAAACTCTGTCCTGCCCATTACACAGGCATAGGAGAGAGTCCTATGCCAGTGGGTTTTGGGATTAGAATTACGAAATACTGATTTATTGGTGGTGGTGGTGCTGGTGGTGGTGGTAGTAGTAGTAGTATTAATAGTAGTAGTAGTAGATTTCATGGCCCATTGTAAATTATATCTGAGATAATGAAGTCAAAATTTGAAAGTAATTCCACATTAGAATTACAGAACTTTTTTTAAACTCTAACCTCTAAAATCAAGGAATTCTGTGGTCTCAAAAGCATTGAGCAGGGTTGCAAGCTGAGTCTTAGCTCCATCTGTCAATATGTACTCTTGGCATTCTCATAAGAAACCCCAGTAGAAGCAGTATGAAAGTAGACTGTATACTGAACAGAGATGAAATATGTTTTGAAGCAGTTTAATACAAACATGCCCACTTAATTACAATCATGAGTTGTGTAACATTTCAGCAGAGGATTGCTTCTGCAGAAGCCATTGTTCTTAAAAGGAGTGTTTTAAGTTTCTATTTGGTCATGTCTGTAATTTAACAGTTTAGAAGCAAAATTAATGTGGTGCTGTTTCCCTTTGATTAAAACAGCACATTTTATTCAAAGTGGCTTGCTATTCCTTTTTTGTTTCTGCCAAGTAGACCTGGTAGACACTGACAAGGAAATGGAATATTGTGTGGGCCAAATTTCTGACATTCATTTTCCTCAGACATTAATTTACTACAAAGGAGAATAATCTGTTGTTCACAAAGAGAAAGGGAAAAACCCAGTACATTTCAAGCCAAATCCTTTCACTTAAAGGTTATAGTGACTGAACATAATTTCCTCTAGAGGAAACTTTGTTGTTTTGAAAAGTCTCAGACAAACATCAGTAGAAGTGAGATTGAGTCGCAGCGTGCCCATTCTAGGTCTTTTGTTAGTTAAGGACACTGGATAAGGAGAAAACTCCATCTGTTTAGAGCCAAAAATCAATTTCTGACATAAGCTGTCAAGGAAAAAAGAAAGCAACAGGAGTTCCCCTAAGGAATGCAACATGGCCAAATAAGATGGATAGGAAATTAGAAATTACACCTATATTTAATTAAATCTGGGCCAAAGGAGAATATCAATTCAGCCCTGTGAGACAAAGTTTGAAAGGCATAGACCTAAACAGACCTTGCCCACCATAGGTGCACTACATAAAAGAGGAGGAAATAATGGTTGAATATGTTTATGGTACATTAACAATTTAATTTAATCATGAGTGATTCCCATTAGCTACCCAGAGGTCAGATATGGGGGGGGCACAATAATTTTATTAATCAAAAATATATTAACAAAGGGAATCAGCTTTTTGTGATTTTGGAAGAAGACGACATGAAAGATAAGCAGTTTTCCTTGGAATGGAAGTAAACTTAGGTGCATTGCTATTAAAAACAACCACAACAACAGGATTTTAACAGATAACCGGGATAATTATAATCAAACTCATTTTATATGTAAATCTGACTTCTAGAGGCAGATGATAAAAGAGGTCCATAAAGTAACCATTTTTATACCATTCAAATAATACTCACTGAATGCCTATCAGGTGAAAGGCATTGTTTTGAGAAACATGAGGGATGAAAAGGAAAAAAAAAAGATTACCATGCTGACCCGCAAAAAGTTTCAAAGCTGCTGGGGGTAAAGCTAGTTTATTAAAGATCAACCCAACTTGCAGACTTCCTTCTTGGCAGGGGTTCAGTGACCAAAGATAGTGACCATATTTCTCTTGCATTAGTAAAAAATTATATGCAGACTAAATGATAGCTCACTAATTAAAAGACTAATGAAACCCTAGAAGATAGTCAAACAAGCACCTAGTTACAGGAAAATTAATTTATCCAAAAATATCATTAACATATTTTTTTTACAATTGAAGAAATTGAGATAGACTGACATTATATGAATTTGCCAGGGTCAGACAGCTACTAAGTGGCTGAGGCCAGATTTGAAATCTAGTTTTCCTGACTCCTTGCCCAGAGCTCTATCCATTGCACACCTTAGCTGCCTCAGTATCTTTCTAAAGATCTTTAAACTATTCTAAAGTCAATTATTTTCTCTATCACTGGTAATGGGGCACCTCATTTCTCACAAAACAGACCCCCAATCTGCTACAAGAGTAAGGAGAAATATTCTGAAAGAAAAAGATCACAGAAAGATATGTAGAACAATTGAATTAGAGGCCACAACAATGGTTTATGTTGGAGTTCAGAAATTGTTAGACATATGTAGACAATTCAAAATTAATTCTATATTGTTTGCTAACTGAAAAAAAATCATTGGTAAAACAAAATACCCACTTGATGGCTCTAATTTTTTCTTTAAAAGATGTAACAGTAGAGATAACTTGGTTCAACCAACCTTTGATTATTAATGTAAAGTGAGGCCTAAGAAAGATAGATGCTTATGAAAGGTGTTTGCCACTGGTAGGTTGGAGATAGAGTGCCAAGTACAAATGAAAGAGGGATTCCCTATAGATGGATTAGTTGTTCCAGATGGTCCTGTTTGCACGTGACATTGTGCTGACTACATCAAACTTGCAACGTTGCAGAATGTCTTAAATAAGTTCCGGAATAATTCAAGATAATTTATCCTAATTATGCACACAGGCAAGCAGCAATAAAACAAGTAGATGAAAAGTGTCTTTTGGCCAAACTATGACATGTATTTAGAAGAATGAACAATTTAGTTGAATGATTGCTCTGTGTTTTCAACAATCCCAAGCTTCCTTCTAAAACAAAAGTTAAACTGGTAGCTCTTCCAGGACAGAAATTGTTCCATGTTTGTCCTATACCTGCAATACTTTGCACAATGACTAGCTTAATAAACACTTGGTTGAAAAATCTATTTCTTTATGAAAATATTCTTTGGATGATACTATGTACTTTCAAATAACAGAATATTAAATTATAAATAATTAACATTGAGGTAAATGGTGTTGATGATTGGAGTAGTGAATTATTCCAATCATTGTGGAAATAATTTGGCATTATGTGAAAAACAATGTCTAAAATGCCTAAACCTTTAGATCCTGTTACTAGGCACATAATACAATGAGGTCAAATAAAGAAATAAAATATCCTATATTCTAAGAAATATTAATTACGATACTTTTGTGTTCATAAAGAATTGAAAACTGAGTAAGGAATGGCTAAACTCCCAGGGGTATATAGCTAGGGCATCCACTGAGGAAAAATGTTCCTAATCACATCATCTTCAACCACCTCACTAGGGGATAGTAATGGTAGTCTTAGGCAATAAGCACTCAGGATTTACATGTGCAAGAAACTTGTGGTTGAATTACTGACAATAGCTAATCTTAGAGATACATATGACCTCATAGATACATAATAGTCTAAGATTACCACCACTTGTGGCCAAGTGTTAAGAATTCCTGAGGAGTGCTTCTCTAATAACTTCTGACCTTCTGGTCAGAGATTTAGTTCACAGAGAACAACATCCCAAATTCTAGCTTTCTAGTAGTAGACGGTGAATTGCTTTGTTAATGAGAGCCTTGGACAGTACTTCAAATAACCCCGAGGTTGAGAGTGAGGATACCCAGCTTCCCATCCTGAGAAGGAGAGTTTACTCAAGAATGTCTCTTAGTGAGAAAAAAGGATTGTGTGGTTGGCACCTGTTTCAACAAAGGACCAAAGAGTGTGATAAGAAGTGAATAAAGATAATAAAAAGAATTTAGTCATACTTTGGCAAACAAGGGACTTTAACCCTGTATTTTGTTACTAGAGTTTTTTCCCCCGACATGATGGGTCCAATGAAAAGTTAGTGGCCTAACAGAGGTATACTTCTCTTCTGAGAGGAGGCCTACTTCACACAAGGCTCTATGACTCTATAGATTTCTGTGGGGTGAAAGAGGTACTTACCAGAATATTTAGATGGTGCCAATCCAATAGCCTCAAATTATGTTCCATTCTAAGAGCATCCTGAACATCAGTATGGTGCTCTGATACTATGGAAATGCATGAATCCCTATGGAAAGAGAGATTCGCTAGAATGTCGAAGTGTCACCTGACAGACAACCCAATTAATTTCTTCCCAAAGGCAATCTAAACCACAAGATGTTAAAGTATAGGTAACCTAAGGATGGTGATGGAAAGTAGTGCTCATAAAAGTGGGAGAATTATGTTGATTGATTATAGGCTATTGTTGGTCCATTACATGTTTTTCCATTTATTTATGGCTGAAAAAAAATATATAAGTATATATACACATGTATACATGTATATATGTGTGTGTATATATGTATATATGCATATGAAGATAAATGTATGCACAGATATTTGTATATATATTTGTGTATGTCTATATATATATGATATATATATATCTACATCTCTTTTGCACTATTACAAGGGGGAGGGAGAACAGAATAAAATCCTCTCCTTGATAAACACATTGGTACACTGCTCACATAGGAGCAATGGACCTTGTTATTCTCTTTTGTGGCAATGTAGACATAAGCATCATATTCTAATTTTTTTGGGGGGGGCTAGGCAATGGGGTTAAGTGACTCACCCAGGGTCACACAGCTAGTAAGTGTCAAGTGTCTGAGGCCAAATTTGAACTCAGGTCCGCCTGACTACAGGTCTGGTACTCTATCTCCTACTCCACCTAGCTGACCCCATACATTTAGAATAGTCTCTAAATGGGGGTATCAATAAGTCAAACAAAGTAATGTGGTATAAGCCCCAAGATACTATCTGTACAGACTCGGAGGTTGGTGGGAATGGGTCATGGGTTACACCTCCATTGATTGACCTATCTTCTGTGTTATTTCTCTAACTTTTCTATTTATATTTTTTGAAAGTTAGAAAGTGATACTATTTGAAAACTTCTCATAGTAATTTGTATCCATAATATCAGAAAGAAAAAAAAAACAAAACAGACTACATGGAGAGGTATAATCAGTCAAAACTTAATTATCTACTAAAGCCAATACCTCTCCCCAAGCCATATCTATCTGATTATCAAATTTCTGTCCCTGTGGCAGTTCCACAACACTTCTGATCTGTAAGAGTTTATGCTTCCACATTCCACTGTGACTTTTGAAGACTTGTAAACATTTAGACTTTACTGAGAGCTTAGAAATGGATAAAAAACAAAATCATTGGTAAATTACACTCATCTTTAAAATGAAAGGCAAACAGGAAAAAAAATCAGAAACAAATGCTGACTTAAGAAACGATAAAGGACCTAGGTGATTGGCATGCTATCAGTACTGCAGACTCTATCCAAATGGACCTTACAAGATTTTCTTTAAATTGACTTACCCAGTTAAACAGCTTTATTTTTGAAACTTATGTTGAGTGAGATTTAGAATTAGTTTTACATACTTCCCTTCCTTTTCTTTTCTAATTATGCCTCATAGAGTTTGATCAATGAAAAAAATGACAGATAAGAGGCTATTTCAAACTATATCTGCATTTGAAAAAAGTGATGCCTTTTCCTGATTTCTCAAGGCATTTTGTTATAAAAATTGCAATAATGTCTTTTGCTTTATGTGCATATGTAATCAGCATCATAGTTTGGGAGACTGATTAAATATCAAAACAAAGCTGAGGTGTTTGTTTTGAGAGGTTTTCTTAAATCAGTTTCAGCATCTTCTTACAGCTTTATATGCAACAAAAAATAGCAACTGAGTCCTCAGTAAGCCTTCATATGACCAGGTAGTCATGCTTGTAAATCCAGTGGTTATCTACTAATTTTAAAAATCAATTTTAATATAGTGAATAGTCTATAAACACTGTTTTAAAGGAAGATGTTTTCTTTGGGAACCTAGTTTAATTTTTTGTCTTATTTACACAGAGCCATTTGAAATAATTATCAACTGAAACATCTGAAACAACAGCACCATTGCTATCTGAATATCACAGAGGTGGAATAGGATGGAACACTCAGTTCCCAATGGGAATTAGCAGAGTGTGCCTGACCTGGAAGAATGCTGAGCCAGTCTAGCTATGCTGGAAGAGTTTGGTGCTGCTTATCAAGATAACGATCTTGGAGACAAATCAAGTCTGATTTATAGAGACTTGCAATTAGAACACTAGAAAGAGAACAAAAGCAAGCAGTAGGGAATTTTCTCTCCCAAGTTTATACTTGTACTGCTCGATGGAAGGCATCAGTCCTGGAATAAAAACGGAAGTAAACACTATATTGCTTATTTACTCTGTATGCATACCCTTACCAAAAAGACTTTCAGTGACCAAGTAGTTTTTATGTTTCCATAATGACTTAAAATAGGAAGTTCCCTGCAGCGCTAGAAAAGGAACATTGGCCAAACAGCTTTTAAATCGTCTTCACTGAAGTTGCTCGTGCTTTAGCTGCATAAAACGAACATACTGTTTTTGTTTGTTTGTTTGTTTGTTTGTTTTATTTTGATGAACTGCATTATTTGGAGCCAACATTAGTTTCTTTTATTTTTGCCTTACATGCTGAAGGAGCAATTGAGAGATGGATGATAGGGAAGGCACGAGTAGGCCATAACTCCTTGCCAAAAACAAATGGAATAGAAGTAGCATATAAATATTGTCAAATGTTATGTAAACAGGCAGGTAGATAGTGCAGTGGATAGAACACTGGGCCTGGAATCAGAAAAACCTGAATTCAGATCTGCCCTCAGACACTTACTGTCTGTATGACCCTAGGCAAGTCATTTAACTGTTTGCCTTAATTTCCTCATCTGTAAAATGAGCTGGAGAAGGAAATGGCAAACCACTTCAGCATCTTTGCCAAGAAAACCCCAAATGGGGTGTTGAAGAGTCAGTCATGGCTGAAAAATGGCTGAAGAATTATTTGAACAGAAAATGAGGTGGTCTTGTTATATATGGAGAGGGAAGGGTAGCCAATAGATAGCCTGTGCATTTCACTGATATGTATGGGATATTAAAAGGCCTAGATAAAGGCCTCCACTATGTGGGTTGGATCTTCTGTAGAGAATGTAGGGGAGGACGTAAGCAAGGGTTCCATAGGATTAGAAAGTATAGATGGGTTTTATCTATTCTAAAAGCGGGAGTACTCTCAAAATAGACATCATGGTGCCACCTTAGAATCTGGGAGTATTCATTTAGTCAGTTAACAAGCATTGCTACTAAGTTTCAGAGATAAAAAAGTAGGAAAAAAAACAAAGTCTCTGCCCTCAAGGAGCTCACATTCTAAAAGGAGAGACAACATTCAAATAGTTACTGTGTACACAAAAGATATATACAATGCAAATGGGAGACATATAAGGAAATGCTTTGCAGGAAGTGACTTTGCTAGCAGGCCTGCAGAGAGCTCAGGGATGAATGTGCTAGACTACATGTTCTCTGGGGACAACATTACCAATCGTCCTTCTGCTGGAGATTGGAAGGATGAGGGCAGTGCTGGTACTTTTGCTGGGATGTACCTGCATACTCAGGAATATCCAGTCTATATTGCCTGTGGCTATTTTCTCCAACTCTGCAAAAAGTGTTCACAATCCTTTTTCATCCCTACTGTGTTTCAGACACTGTTCTCTACTTTTTGTAGTTTCAAACTTTTAAAGAGAAGAAACACCCAGTAAGTTTTTATGATAGAGTGTTGATGTTGGATCCAACTCTTGAATTCCGTTCTGTTTGGAGTTGTCCTATGGAACATATGTGAGGTGTGATGAGTCATTGTCACATTGTTAAACATACTTTACTTGTAAAACATGTGAAACATACTTCAATTCGGATGAGAACCTGGGCTGATGAATTATTGACATTGTATTGGTTCAAAATCCCTCTTTCTTATGATGTTGGAAATTAGTTCAAAGCATATGCTTTGTTGAAAACACTTAAGATGCTAAGACATTATTATAACCTTCACTCAGTTACCAAGAAGTTTTATTTTCAACCTATTCTACAGAAACTCACTCAAGTAGTCAATAAATGTTTATTTAGTGACAATTATATGCAAGGTACTATGTTAGACACTGAAATTGCAAAGATCAATGAAAAACAATACCTGCTTTCATGGAGCATGAAAACATGGATGTTTTACTAAGGTGAAAGGGAGGGTACTAATATGTACACAGAGAAGTAAAAGCAAAATAACTTGAAGGGGGAAAGAAGATTGACAACTAAATCCAAGGTGGGTAGGAATCAGAAAATGCTTCTTAGGAGCCAGCATCTGACTTGAGCCTTGAAAGAACTAAGGATTTGTAATGACCCCAGTAACATGCAAATCCCTGGAGTCAATTTGTTGGAATAAGGCCACCAGTTAAAGCCAGCCTAGAGACCCATTTCTGATATTGGGGAGTTTGAATACCAACTATTAATTCCCCAGGAATCTACCCTTCCCCCCTCCAAGCATAAATAGCACCAGTATCCAAGTCCAGAATCCTTGTTCCCTTCTCCCACTTCCTAGTTCCATTAGACTCAATGAAGAAATCTACAAAAATCCATCAGATTTTACTGCTTAAACCAGGTATCGCATTTACTCTGGAGTCCCAGAAAGGTACCCAATTCCACCTGGTTCACAGAGGACCTTGAACTGTTTCTGCCATTTTCACTGACTTCCATTTACATATCCTTCCTTAATAATGCTTGCTTGCTTTACTGTCTTGTCTGCCCCATTTTTCCTTGTACTGGATCATAGTTACCTGAACCTTCCTAAGTCTGCTTTAAGACAAGAGTCCAAAGAATGGATGTAAGAAAAAATTGCATTATGGGAATTTGGGTCAATCTTGTTGTTTATCCTTTATTCCCAAAGAGGACCATGACATCAGGAAGCTGATGACTTGCAAATGGATTAGTTTTAAGTGAGGGAGGGCTGTGCAAAGTCACCAGCCCCACTTTCTCCTCCTGGGCAATTTGGGTCCAGTGACAAGATATAGACCAGGATGACTGGAGATGGGCCTAAGTCAACATTTGTAAAGAAGGCAAGGAGATGGAATGTAAAATATTAAACTCTACTGTGTATGGTATTGGGCAGCTAGGTGGTTCAGTGATAGAGTGCTGGGCCTGGAATCAGGAAGACCTGAGTTCAAATGCAGCCTGGGATACTTACTAGCTCTGTGACTCTGGGTAAGTTGCTTAATCTTGTTTACCTCAGTTTTGTCATCTATAAAATAACCTGGAGAAGAAAATGGCAAACTGCTCTAGTATCTTAGCTAAGAAAACCCCAAATGAGGTCATGAAGAGTTGGACGTGACTGAAACAGCTGAAGAACAACAACAATGTGTACAGTTACATTAATCATCCTAACATTCAGAAAAGTCAATGGCAATGCATAGCACTGTTAGCCTCATTTTACAAGTGAAGAATTAGAGCACAGAGGACCTAGTTCTACCTGGAATTATATGAAATGAACTGTCATTTCTTTGATCAAGAAGAGTCTTGAGTTCAGCTAGGAACAGAATCAATATTAGGATTCCATAAAGAGGCTTCCCTGAAATTTAAATAAGTCTCCATAGTTCAATGAAGAGACAGCTCCTCAGGGCTCTTAGGGCTGTCCTGTTAAGACTGAGCCACAAATGACTGTCTCTGGATGTGGCGAGGGATGGGAGGGAGGAAAGATGGGGAAAAATTACCCAAATATTCTTCCTCATTGCAAAACTCCCTAGACCAAAGGCCTATGGTTCCCATTCTTTGACTCTCACGCTTGCAAACCTTTAAAAAAAATAGCTACACTTATTTTTTTGCTTTAGTTTGCTCACTTCACAGCCTATTAATCATCAAAGGAAGCTAAGCAGTAGGTTTTTTAGTTTGTTTGTTGTTGTTTTTTCCCTTTAATAAAACATTGTGGTGAGTAGTGTTGATATCACTGACAATGCTGACATACACACCTATTACTTCAGGAGGAATAGGGCAAAAGAGGATAACGGAAAACAAAATGTTTTAGTGTGTTGGATGGAGGTGACCAAGGAGAACTCAGAGAATTGTTTTTTCTTTTCTTCCTTTTTGTTAAGTAAGTGATGATTACAGGTGGGAAATAGAATTAAAATTGACTTTATGGCTTTTCCTTCCTTTTGAAGCTAAACCTGAATTTAATAGTCGCTAAGTAAACCCTCTTCAGTTTTAAAGGACATTTTGACAACTAAGCATGTTTGTGCCGTAGGCAAGATTTGAAAATTGTACCTTTTGGATGCTACTGTGCATTATGGCTGTGAGACTTCCCCTTTAACACCTGGGGCTTGACTTGTTGATTGGTTGTTTTTCCATCATGTCTGACTCTTCATGACCCCATTTGGGGTTTTCTTGGCAAAGGTACTGGAGTGGTTTGCCATTTCCTTTTCCAACTCATTTTACAGATGAGGAAACAGGCAAACAGGGTTAAGTGACTTGCCCAGGATTACACAGCTAATAAGCATCTGAGGCCTCATTTGAACTCAGGAAGATGAGTCTTCCTTTCAGGCCCAGCACTCTATCTACAGTACTACCTAGCCATGTAAGACTTAAGACAAATAAATATCTAGGTGCTATGGAGGAAAATTTATCACTGTGTGGATAAGAATACTGGCTTTCAGGTCAAGATGACCTGAATTTAAATTCTATCTCTGATATTTATACTAGTTATAAAGTCATAGACAAATTATGTAACTTCTCTGAACCTCTGTTTCCTCATTTGTGAAAGGAGAATAACATCCATACAAACTATGTAAACAGGTTATGAGGGTTTAAATGACCTGCATGCTATACTTTTTTTACAGTGTTACATAAATGGCAGCTATAATTGTTAAGAAGAATAGAATTTCATGGAATTAAAAACAGTGCATTTATAAAATCATCATCTGCTAAAGTCCTACCCCAAAGCCTCATGGAGGTGATCCTGGGTTCTTAAAGGTTATAATGATGGAACAAAAGTTTTGCAAGACTCCTTGAATCTGAAAGTGCCTTGACTATTTTCAAGCTGCCTAACTTAGGAATAACTCTTCAATAGCAGGTTGGACACTGAGGGATGGATTTGTGAACAATAGGAATGTGCACTTGTGGAGAGAATACCTGCACTGGTAGAATCACAGGTCATTTAGCAAATGTTATTTAAATATTGTTATTTCAATGTGTTGGGTTTTTTTGCATTCACTTTCCTGTTGGCATATTTGGCTAACCCTTTGTCTGTTTCATAGTATTAATTATTAATACTCCATTAATAATACATTCATTAATAATATATCAATTTATCTAGGAATTCTAAATATAAGGAATTTCCTATAGGAGTAGGAATATTTGCATACTCATAAATACATATTACATTAGGAACTAGTTTGTGTGGAATTCCCATCAGTTACCAGGTTCTATCATTCTCATTCCATACTAACTTGTACATTATCCCCTCAATTCCTCATAATTTCTTGTCTGTTCTATTTCAGTGGCTTCCAGACTCGTCTCTCTGTAGCAATCCCTCTGTGGTCCAGTTGATATTTCACAGATTTACCAAAATAATCATCTTAATGCACAAGTCTTACCATGTCACTCTCCAGATCAAAAAAAAAAATCTGTTTCCCAGGACAGCTAGGTGGCACAGGGAATAGAGTGTGAGGCCTGGAATCAGGAAGATGTGAGTTCAAATCTGGCCTCAGATACTTACTAGCTATATGACCCTGGACAAGTCATTTAACCCCTATTGCCTCAGTTTCCAATCTGTAAAAGGAGCTGGAGAGGAAATGGCAAACCACTGCAGTATCTTTGCCAAAACAAAACAAAGCAACAACAACAAAAAATGGGGTTATGAAGAGTCCCACATGATTGAAAATGACTGAACAACAAGAGGCCCTTATTTATTGTTAACAATTACTAAGGTTCTCAAAGTATGGAACTAAGGAATGCTTGGGGTAGCCAAAACTCTTTTGGGGTTCCATGGACTAAAATTATTTTTAGAATATTATAAAAACAATATAACTTTTAATGAGTTAAATTATATACACACACATACGCATATGCCACAGCAAAAAAAAAAAACTTGGGGGGGAAGGGGCTTGATAATTTTAAAGGGTATAAAGAAATTCTAAGACCAAAAAGGTCGAGAACTACTGAATTATGATGTAAAAAATCCAAGCTCCTTTATGTAACAATTGAAATGTTTAATCTAGTTCCAAATTCCCCACCTATCTAGCCCTTTTCTTTTTTAGTAAGAAGCATACTAAGTTGCAAATTAATTGAATTATCAACCTTCACCCTATCACATCCAGCATCCATTTGTCTCCTGTTAACACGGCTTTCTTCTGTGTTTAGAATATACTCCCCCTTAATCTCTAGCTAATCAATCCTTTCTTCTTCTTTCAAGGCCGAACTGAGATGCCTACCATCTTCATGAAGCCTACCCAAATTGTGTCTGCTTGAAGTGATTCATTTCCAAATTGCCCTACAATATTTTGGATCTCACTAACTGGCCTATCACATCCTTCACATCTTACAACTATTGCATAAATGTCAAATTCTCCCATTAGATTATAAGAACCTTTAGAAAGGGGTTTATGTCATTTACATAGTAAATATTTGCTTAGAGATTCCAAGAAATTCATTAGTAAATACTGAGAATTGGTTGCTTGAATGTGTATTATTTGGGGCAGATTTATCTAGGGACAAAACATACTTACAAAACACATCTTGCACAGGTTGTCTGATGTTATTTACACATTTTCCTATTTTCTTTTGTAGCTTATATATAGCAAATAGTTACATTAATCATTGCAACATTCAGAAAAAGAGTCACTAGTGATGGCTAACATTGTTAGCTTCATTTTAGAAATGAAGAATTTGAACATAGAGGACCTAGCTCTGACTGCCATCATGACCATGGTTTTCTCACCTGCATAGTGAAAGGGTTAGAATAAACGAGTTCTAATATCACTTTCAGCTCTGAAACCTACAATTCTATTATCTGATCAGGGATAATGAGTTAAAAGTCTGGGTCTCCCCCATCAAATTCACTTATTTGTTGGAAAATGAGACTCATATTTTCCATATTTCTTTCCATTTCATCAAATTAGAAATTTATAGCTACTCAAGATGTTTAGCAAATTTTGTAAGCCAGATCTTCTACAAATGATCATCTTTGAAGTCACTTCCACATCTATATTCTATGATCTCATGATGAAATAACAATATTTAGGTATTTGGGAATGCCAGCAATGAGTGGTTTAGTTGGAACATTCATATAATAAAATTTCTTTTACCCAACACAGCTAGGGAATATAGTGTTTTGGAGAATTGAATAGAGTTCTGTTTAATTAATTGGAGGATGATGGAAAGTTCATGGTATGTAGCCAGAAAAAGAAAGATGTTGCCCACAATTGAATACAGTGCAGTTAGTTTATCTGTGTGTACAGGGGATGATCAAGATGTCATAGGCTTTAATCATCTCAATGGGTTTAACATGTATAAGATTCATTTTACCAAAGCTATAAATTAAGACAAAAGTCTAAAGAAAGAAGCCTTGAGAAATAAATTCCATAAGCTTTATTTATATACACTTTGTGCCTAACACTACAAAACTAGCAGGCAATGACTATTTCCATTCCATGACATTATGGATAATTTGGGAAAAGAATGATGTAGTCTTTGTATATTGGCTGCTTTTAATTACCATCTGAAGTATGTAAGGAATATTTTACATTCATGAAACTTAAATGCAATAATAATGATGAAAGCATATGAGAAGGTATAATAGAGAATAGGCCTCTTTTGAATATTAGCATGTCACCTATATATACTGTTTTCAATTGAATTCAATAAATGCTTGCTGGGCAGACAAAGACCAAAAAAAGGAAACAAACCATGTTCTTAGGCAACTTCCATTAAGTTGGAGAGATGTAACATACACACAGAAAAGTAAATATAAAACAGTTTCAGAGAGGCTAGGCAAAGACTAATACAATAGGGCTTTAAAACAAACTAGGAATTTTAAGAAGTGGAGATGAGGAGGAAGTGTTTTCCAGTCATAGGAGATTGCAGCACAGTCTTTGTGTCAAAGACACAGAGGTGGGAGATGAAAGTATTGGAATGGAGACTGGGTGAAAAGAATAACATTTTTTGGAGAGATAGAGTAAAAGCATATTGTTGAAAATTAAACATCAGATTTTTATTTGACAGGCAGTAGGGAACCCACTAAAGATTTTTGAGTATAAAGGTAATATGATCAAAAATATTTTTTTAGGAATATGAATTTGGCAACTGTTGAGAATCAATTGGGGAAGGATGAGACTGGAATCAGGAAGGTCAATTAAGAGGTCATTAAAATAGTTCAAATGAGAGGTTATATGACCTGATCTAAAGCAGAGATTGTGGGAACAAAGAGAAGAGTGTAGATAGATGTGGTGAGTCTGAGTAACCAGATTTGGCAATTAATTAGAGATGGGCAAGTGTCAAGGATGATTCTGAGAGAAGAAATCTGGGCACCTGGAAGGATATTGGTATCCTCACCAGAAATAAAGGAGCTTGAAGAAGGCAATATAAAATGAGTATAGCTTGAGAGAAATAGAATTAAGACTATGTTGAATGTGGTGATTTTTGAGCTGCCTTTGTGACATTCAGAGAAGATTGCTAGTAAGCAAGGTTTCTAGAGTTTGTCTTTTTCACAAAGGAACTAGATTTGATAGATTATTTTATACATACAAAGTTAAATAATATTCTTCTTTCATTTTCAACAATTCTATTGTACAAGGATATAATCATTTAAAGGATAAATGGGAGACATCGACTATTCCATTGTTCATAGATAAAATTTCTCCCATGTTACGTATGGTCCAGTATCTGTCTCCCATAGAGAATTCAACTTATAACATTTGTTAGAAATTGATAAGGCACTCATATTGTTTTCTATGTTTTGTAGGATTGATTATAGTGAGTGGCTTGCCTAAAATTTCACTAAAATCTGTACAACATAGATCCTGTGAGCAAATTTACATCCACATTAAATTCTAGTGGAAGATGTTCATTACCTTGAGTTCTACTCAGACACTTTCTCCAAAGTATGGAAAATCAAACCACAGTGTTTTTTTTTCCTTCCTATTAATACAATTTCTGCTTATTGCCTCTTTTACTTTGCCTTGGTTAGTTAAAATGCTGCAATACAGGGGTCATACATTTAGGTGAAATTTTCTAAAAATTAAATAAGCTAAGTTGTAGTGGTAGGAGTGATCATAAAAACAGAAGAGATTATCAGATCTATTAGAAACTCTTCATGAAAACTTTTGGAGACAAACTCATATGACAAGGAAGATCTCTACGTTGCATACTATGAGCAAAAGGAAACCACTGTATGGACTGAAATACAAAACCTAAGAAATCAAAAGTTCACTTTTGCAGAGACTACCTCCAAGGGAGTGAGAAGAACATGGCCAGGACCCAGCCTGGGAAGAATTCTTCTGAGGTGCATCAAGGTGAGGGGCAAGAAAGAGAAAGCATGCCACCAGGTAGATAGCAATTTTAGTTAATTTTTAATGCTAACCATATGTCAAGATTGACTATTTCTACCTAGAGTCCAGGTATTTCTAAAGGAGTCCAGATGCTATCAGAGCCCTCTGAATTCTAGCACTCAAGTGTAACACCCCATAACTATGTCCTAGTTATAACTCTAAAGAATATCCTTACTTTAAAATCAATTGCCAAGATGTTAGAACAAATTAAATAGATCCCCCCTTTTTTTCTCCTTTAGTATAAGTTCTTCACTGTCCTTTCTGTTTCTTCTCTTACAAACTATTTTGCCCAGTTTAGAAACTCAAACATCTTGCCTATTAACCTCATTATATCCTTTCATGTACTATTTGCTATATAACAAGGTCTTGTGGTTAAGAAATTACAATGAACAAGTGAGTCTTTCCCTGTCTATTCCCACAAAGATTTGCTGAAGAATCTTTTGTGCACACTGCTGAGTTTTAGGCATTTGTTTGTCCAATGCCATCTGCTTTCTGTAGGAATCCTGGGGGAAAACAGAATTGAACATAATAATCTTTTTCTACCAGCCTTTGAAAAAAATCTGATTGTGTATTCTTTAAAAAAAAAAGGGGGGTGTGGACTGCAAACAAATACACAACTTGTTTCTGAATGACTCATTTACTGTGATATATCATACCCTTTATTCCCCAAAGAACAAACAAACAAGGATGTAAATTTGTTAACATTTTAAATATAAGAAATTATTTTACAACAAATCCAAATGTGAACACATACAGTTTTAAAGGTTACTTTATTTTTGTAGTCAGTTTCATAGTTAATTAATGGGATTCTTGTTATTATGATATATGATTAAGGTGGAACAAGTCATTTCTTGGAGTAGACTTTTATGGAAAATTCACACTAAACATTTCAAGGAATGAGATATTTCTGTTTCATTGGTACTTAAAGGTAAATGGGTTGGGAGGGTGGTACTTTTGAACATCAATAATTCATATCCTTAGAGAGATTTCACACACCAGGATGAAAATAAAGCATTATTTATTCATCCCACATTTAATTTATTTCAGGGTACTGAAGATACTCACTAAAGAATCATATCATCATAATGTTGATAATTTTATCCTTCATCACCCTTAAGTTTTCTGAAGATCACATTACTTCAAATATGTGCCTCCACGGAACAGATGAAGTAGGTCTGGAGACAATAAGCAAAAATATTGCTGAGAATAAATGTCCTGGGGAAAAATCATTTTGCTCTGCTCTTATTTTTCTTTTTTCTAAATAGATTTTTAGAAAACAAGCATTTCCAAACTTATTTTCCTACCTAGAGCTACAGAAGAATTTTTTTTCAAGCTAAAAAATACTGGAAAAACTTGATGAGGACTCACTCATTGATACCCCTTTCATCTGGAGACTTTTAAGGAGATGACTTATTTAAATATGCCTTCAAAGTATTACGTGAAATGGATGTTTTACAAATGTCTGTGACATTTCACTTGTGTTGATTTTGGATACACTTTGCAATAAAGATTTCACTGGGCTGTATTATTTCCCATATTAAGAAACTAATGCACATATATATCAGGCATATCTGAAATAAAGTGAATGGGAATAACAGAATTTAGGTGGATATGCTCAAGAACATGGTGAAAAAGATAGCTTGGGAAATGGCAGGGGGTTATTTCTTTTTTTTTCTTTTTTATTTATGAGATTTCTTTTTTTTAATATAAATTTATTTTCAGTTTTCAATATTCCCAAGATTTTGAGTTCCAAATTTTCACCCCAACTCTCCCCTCCCCCCACCCCAAGATGGCATGCATTCTGAAGATCCCTTCCCCTAGTCTGTCCTCTCTTCTATCTCTTCCCCCTTTTCTTATCCCCTTCCCCTTCCATTTTACTGTAGGGCAGGACAGACTTCTGTACCCCATTTCCTGTATTTCTTATTTCCCAGTAACATGTGAAAACATTTTTTTTAAATATGTGTTTTTAAAACTTTAGGTTTCAAATCTTCTCCCTTCCTTCCCTCCCCACACACCCTCACTGAAATGGCAAGCAACTCAATATAGGTTATACATGTGCAGTTATGCAAAACACTTCCATAGTAGAAATGTTGTGAAAAACTAACTCTATTTCCCTTAATCCTATCCTGACCTCCCATGTATTCTATTCTTTCTTTTGACCCTGTCCCTCCTTAGACATATTTGCTTCTGATTATCCCCTTTCCCAATTTGCCCTCCTCTCTATCATCCCCCTGCTCTCTTGTCCCTTCTCCCCCTATTTTCCTGTAGGGTAAGACAGATTTCCATACCCAATTGAATGTGTATGTTATTCCTCCTTAAGCCAAATCCTATGAGAATAAGATTCACTCATTCCCTCTCACCTTCCCCTTTCCCCTCCACTGTAAAGACTTTTCTTCTGTTTTGTTTTTTTTGTGAGGTAATTTACCCCATTCTACCTCTCCCTTTCTTCTTCTTCTAGGATAATCCTCTCTCATCCCTTAATTTTATTCTCCAGATAGCACCCCTTAATCTTTAACTCACCCTGTGCCCTCTATCTATTTATCTACACATACATACATATAATTTTTTTCCCTCAACTACCCTAATACTGACAAAGGTCTCATGAGTTATAAATATCATCTTTCCATGCAGGAATGTAAACAGTTCAATCTTAATAAGTCTCTTATGATTTCTCTTTCCTGTTTACCTCTTCATGTTCCACTGGTGTCCTGTATTTGAAAGTCAAATTTTCTATTCAGCTCCGCTCTTTTCATCAGGAATGCTTGAAAGTCCTCTATTGCAATGAATGACCATTTTTTCCCCTGAAGGATTATACTCAGTTTTGCTGGGTAGGTGATTCTTGGTTGTAATCCTATCTCCTTTGCCCTCTGGAATATTATATTCCATGCCCTGTGGTCCTTTAATGTAGAAGCTGCTAAATCTTGTGTTATCCTGATTGTGTTTCCACAGTACTTGAATTGTTTCCTTCTGGCAGCTTGTAATATTTTCTCCTTGACCTGGGAACTCTGGAATTTGGCTACAATATTCCTAGGAGTTTTCCTTTGGGGATCTCTTTCAGGAGGAGATCTGTGGATTCTTTCAATTTCTATTTTGCCCTCTGGTTCTACTATATCAGGGCAGTTTTCCTTGATAATTTCTTGAAAGATGATGTCTAGGCTCTTTTTTTGATCATGGCTTTCAGATAGTCCAATAATTTTTAAATTCTCTCTCCTGGATCTATTTTCCAGGTCAGTTGTTTTTCCAATGAGATATTTCACATTGTTTTTTTTTTCATTCTTTTGGATTTGTTTTACAGTGTCTTGATTTCTCATAAAGTCACTAGCTTCCAATTGCTCTATTCTAATTTTTAAGGAAGTATTTTCTTCAGTAATCTTTTGGACTTCCTTTTCCATTTGGCCAATTTTGCTTTTTAGGGCATTCTTCTCCTCATTGGCTTTTTGGACCTCTTTTGCCATTTGGGTTAGGCTATTTTTTAAGG
Organism: Phascolarctos cinereus; assembly: GCF_003287225.1. Classification (NCBI taxonomy): domain Eukaryota; kingdom Metazoa; phylum Chordata; class Mammalia; order Diprotodontia; family Phascolarctidae; genus Phascolarctos; species Phascolarctos cinereus. Next base: position 161,758,770 of record NW_027556402.1, read on the forward strand.
TGTTATTTTCTTCAGTATTTTTTGGGTCTCCTTTAGCAAGCTGTTGACTTGTTTTTATGATTTTCTTGCATCACTCTCATTTCTCTTCCCAGTTTTTCCTCTACTTCCTTACTTGCTTCTCAAAATCCCTTTTGAGCTCTTCCAAGGCCTGGGACTGATTCATATTTTTCTTGGAGGCTTTGGATGTAGGAGCTTTGACTTTGTTGTCTTCTTCTGGTTGATATTTTGATCTTCTTTCACCAAAGTAAGATAATATAGTCTGACTCTTTTTGCCTGCTTGCTCATGATCCCAGCCAATTACTTGAGTTTTAAACTCTTTGTTAAGGTAAGAGTCTGCTTCCAATGTGGAGAATGTACTGTCCCAAGCTTTGGGGGTTTGTATAGCTGTTTTCAGAGATCCTTGTAGGAACCCGTAAATTTTCAGTTCCTGAAAGGTGGTATGCTAAAGGGCAAGCTGTTTACTCTTCTCCTGGCCTGTGCTGTGGTCTATTAGTGACCACAAGCACTCCTTTCTGTCCTGAAACTGTGAGGAAGGTTTCCTGTCCACAGCAACTACAAGCTCCACCACACCAGCACTCCTCCTCACTCCAGCACTCTTGGCCAGAACTGTAGCCCAGATCCAAGCATGGGCAAAGCAAGATATTCCTGCCTCAGCACCAGTAGAGAGATCCCTGTAATCCCCCTCTGATCAGCCACTGGATTCCCCCTCAGTCTGTGGGCTGGAAGCTTGGGAAGCAGCTGCCCACCCCAGGGCCACATTCTCAGGGAACTGGACCTGAGATTCCACCTTCCTCTCTCAGCACCACAGAAACAGACTTTTCCCACTGATCTTCTAAGTTGTCTTTGGTGTTTGTGGATTGAGGAGTCTCGAAACTGCCACAGCTGCCCACGATTCAGTCCTCTGAGGACTGCTCCAGGTTTGCTGAGGCCTGCACACCCATATCATGCTGTGTTCTACTCCCAACCCAGCATGATATCCTTTCTGATCAATCATCCAGGTTATCTTGGGCTGAAAATTTGTTTCACTCTGTCTTTTTGTGGGTTCTGCTGCTTTAGACTTTGTTTAGAGCCAATTTTTATAGGTATTTGGAGGAGTTTGGGGGAGAGCTCAAGCAAGTTGCTGCTTTCACTCTGCCATCTTGGCTCCACCCCCCAGGGGGTTATTTCAAGAGACACTATCAACTCAACTCAATAAATATGCATTAATCATCTGCTATTTTAAGTGCTGGGGATACAAATAAGAAAAAGACAATTCCTGACCTCTAGGAGCTTACCAATTAATGAGAGAAGACAATACTCAAAAGGAAGCTGGAAATTGGGGATTGGGAGTAAGGGAGCTTTATGGGTGGGGGAGATTGGGAGGTGGGCAGTCTAAGTAAGGTACCAGTTAGTAACTGGGGGGATGGTGAATTTGTTCCAGGAAGTTGAAACCAAGTAGAGTTGCAGATGAAAAGTGGACTGAGCTGAAGTCCTAAAGTTCTCTTTAAAGGAAGGTTTTGGGAAAGGTTCAGCACTCCACACTCCAATACTATGATCAGACTCTAACTCTCAGACATAGTTATTAGGAAAAAAAAAGGAGGCAGGAGTTTGCTAGCCACAGGAGCTTGCAGCCTTTGTTAGGGTATTTCAATGATGAATAGTGTTTTGTAAGTAGAAGTCTTATCTGCAATTACTAAGCTTCTATGAATGGTGTTAGGCTAGACATCTGTGTCTCTAGGAATCAGATTGAACACACATATGTAACTAGCTTAGTGGTCTAACACAACAAGATGGCAGAGGATGAATGAAATGAACAGAGAAGATAGTCTACATGTGAATGATGAACTTGGCTTGACACTCCTGGTGACAGAAGCTCTGGATCTACTAACATTCAGTTTGGTGTCCAAGGCTCTAATAAGGACAGGATTAGGCAGCGTGTGCAAGAACCATTTTATACCAACCTAGTATAGCAATTGTAAAATTCTTAATTGTGATCATTTAGACCTTGACCTCAAAATCAGCAAACTACATATCAGGTTTTAATTTATTGTAATGTTAATTGTCTAGACTTAAGAAAGTGCTGGAGAAAATATTACTGATGTAGATTAAAATTAAAAGTTTGTAATGTGAACATTTTTTTTTTGCAGATAGCTATTTGTTGAACATTTACCAACATACCCTGGCACTAAACTTTTTGGTAATAAGATTACTTTTTCATACCTGTTTTTGGGTTGTGTCATGATTATTTTCTAGAATTTTGCATCATCTGTGGAGGTCAGTCTTCCTTCCCAAAGTGCTCAGCAAACAACTTTTTTTTTTGCATACTATGGAATTTTTCTTTGCATAATTTATGATACAGCTGGCATTCTGGATTTTCCAAATTATCAAAACAAGGAGGATCAGAAGAAATTTCAGTTTTAAAGATATCTTCAATTTTTTTTATGTTGGGGAATACAATTTTAGAAAATAGATTTTGGTAAGAACAAACAATTCTAATTGTATTAATTCTAATATTTGAATGATTTATTTTCTATTTTATTTTAAAGATCATTATCTGATAAAACTAATAAACATCTTAGATGCTGATAAAGACCTTGTAATGGATTCTACCTGTCTCCTGAGAATACCATGAGAGAGTAATGATGAGGACATTAGTTCTTCAAGAAGATGAAAAGGTCTTGACTGATTTCAGGCTGGCTGCTGGAATGTCAATTAGCCTTATATGGTCAAACTGGAGTAATTAGTTGGCAAACTGAGCATTTAGCTGGATGGTTGGATGGATGGGACAGCAACCCAGCCAGGACACTGCTGACAATAGACAGATTTTAAATCTAGCTTAACTAATTGGTTTAAGAATTATGTTCTTAGCAAAAATTCTGCACATATAAATGAACATTTTTGAAGTTCTATAAAAATAACCTCAAGTTTAGAGTTGGTTTTTCTGATTTAAGAACCAGTATTGTTCATGCATGCCTGATTAATGGATTGCTACAATCAAAAGTCTAACTTCTTAGCCCTACATCTGTAGAAAAGGTCTGATGTCCCAATATGTACTTTTCTTAGAATTTCATGGCACAATTTTTGATTTTTTATAAAGGTCCTTAGGAAAAATTGAATCTTCTGGCATAGAGCAAGGAATATAATGAGCAAATGTCTTCCAAGTGAAATTGTGTTGTTTGGCACAGATTGCTGCTTATCAGAAATGCATTCAGAATGAATAAAAATGTTGTTCATGTACAGAAATATAAATCAATCTTTAGACATTTGAAATATCTTCAGCTTAGAATAGAAACTGTTTCTCAATGAAGTCAACCACATGCTAAGTCTGAAATTGTAGGCTTCTGTTGTTCAGAGTTATGTGAGCAAAGGAAAATAGAATAATAGGCAAAGGGAGGTGTTTAATACTGCATTCATTCTCCCCATAAGCTGAATCATTCCTTTCTTTTTTTTTTTTTGGTAAAAGTATTTTATTTTTTTCCAATTACATGTAAAGATAGTTGTGAACATTCATTTTTTGTAAGATTTTGTTTTTCAAATTTTTTTTCTCCCTCTCTCCCTTCATCCACCCTCCCCAAGGTAGCAAGCAATCTGGTATAGGTTATACATGTGCAATCATGTAAACACATTTCCACATTAGTCATGTTGTGAAAGAAGAAACAGAACAAAAGGAAAACACCACAAAAACAAAAGTGAAAATAGTATGCTTCGATTTGCATTCAGACTCAATAGTTCCTTCTTGGAATGTGGATAGCATTTTCTATCACGAGTCTTTTGGAATTGACTTGGATCATTGTATTGCTGAGAAGGGCAAAGTCAATCATAGTTGATCATCACATAACATTGTTGTTACCGTACAATGTTCTCCTGGTTCTGCTCAATTTATTCAGCATCAATTCATGTAAGTTTTTCTGAAGCTCACCTGCTCATCATTTCTTATAGCACAATAGTATTCTATTACATTCATATACCACAATTTGGTCAGCCATTCCCCAACTGATGGGCATCCTCTCAATTTCCAATTCTTTGCCAGCACAAAAAGAGCTGCTCTCAATATTTTTGTACATGTGGGTCCTTTTCCCTTTTTTATGATACCTTTGGGATACAGACCTAGTAGTGGTATTGCTGGATCAAAGGGTATGTACAGTTTGATTCCCCTTTGGGAATCTTTCTTACTCAAACTGTTCTTTAAAAATAAAAGCATCATTACATGAGATCAAGACAAACAGGAAAATTAGCATTCCCAAAGTGATTTTAGCCCATCACAAGCAATGAGAGGTAATCTGAAAAAAAAAGTGAAGAGGATAAATACCTTCCAAAATTCATATTAATTTTGTACAAATATGGTCATAGGTATCACAGGATTTAATATTAGAAGGGCCCCATTCCCTCCTCATTTCACAGAACCTGAAACTGAAGCCTAAGAAGATTAAGTGACTTACCTAAGATAACAAGCTAGATGATGACATAGCAAGGAATAGGATCCTAGATGTTACTGAACTGTTTTTACATCAAACTTTTTAGTTCTAAGACTCGGCCCCTAAATGACCTGATCTTCATTTGTGCCTTTTCTTGCCAAGCTGTAGTCATCATGTTAGCTTAGAGGACATCCTTCTATAAGAAAATGACCTTTCCCCAGATTCTTAGTGGAATGTATATATTCTTATTACTGTATGTGTTGTTACCATATTTGCACCTGTATAAAAGTTGTTAAAATGGACCTAGTTGTAGAATATCGAGTGGAATAGGGCAGGTGTGAAATTTAAATGGATCCAAAAGGAGAAAAGAGTAGGCTAAAGACACTGTCAAGGAGAACCATGAGACAGTCCTCTTCAGTGGAACCATGGAGGCTAACTACATGCTGATGAATGAGATAGAAAGGAGGTAACTATTTCCAGTTATACTTTATTGACTATCATTGTGGCTAATGTCAGAAGCTCAGGATTTGTACATTTATTTTATCATAGGCAGAAGGAAAACCCTGGGGTTCAAACACGTAGGAACTGGTCAGGATATTCACAAAAGATTCTGACCACTGTCACCTCTCAGCAGCTTTTAGCAGTCGAGAAGCTGTAGATGAGTATAGCCCCTAACACGTATGATACAAGTACAAGTCATACATGCTGCTTGTCAGCCATCCTGTATTTATATAGTTAGTTTAAGTTTATATCAATCAGCATCAGGAAAGAATCTGATACTGATAATCAGATTGGTTTCTTCCCAGAATGGAGGGAAACCATGCAATAATGAAGGCTCACTTAGTCAATGAAAAAGGTGCGTACAACTTAAAGTAATATGGAATCTAGGATTCTTTGCAGTTTTTCTTCTGTGTGAGTCCTTCTGTCAGCAGTGATCCAACTAAGTGAGATTCTAGTTTTTGTGTTATATAGAAAGTTTTTGTTTTTGTTTTTTTGTTAGGGCCTCATTAGTCTGCACCTGTCTGTAGGTGTCAGGAAAGATCTATGGAATCTAATTCAAACTGGTCAGATGACTGGGCTCATTAATGAGAAATGAAGTAAGTAGAAGTCAGTCTAACCTGACTTGTGCATGAAAGGGTGACAGAGTACATCACCAATCAACTCTAAATCTGAAGAAAAGAATCTGACAAAAGTATAACATTCAGGAAGATTAAAGAATATTTATCCTTTGTAACTCATCCTGTCTTTGGTAAATTCCCCTTCTATCCTTACTTTTCTTTTCATGTTTGCTAAGGTCCTTGTTGAAAAATATAACTTTTTTTTAAATGAACTAAGGTTTTTATTCCCAAGAACTTAAGCGAGCTTTGCAATTAAGAGCAACCTAGAAAACATATCCTACTTAGGCCATTTTTATGTAAATACTAACAATTTGAATTAAATTTTGGTCATTAACATAGCAATGGCCACATAGCCAGTTTTATTTTTGTAAATCCACTCTTTTTTTCCTTTTTGTTGACAATTGGGCCTCAGCAAGATACATGGTTTGCCAAAGTAACATATTTCTTGCATAGATACATATCCTTATGTCTCAAAAAAAAAGCTTTCCTATGTAAAAATGAATAGTTTAAAAAAAAACTTAAGAACTCTTATTAATGCAATTTTCAACTATGACTCAAGTATTAATAATGAAGAATGCTACTCATCTCCTAAAAGGTGGTGAGCTAAATAAACAGAATAACAAATTGGCCTTGGCCGATTTGGGACAGTAATTTGCTTGATTATGCATATTTAATAAATGTTTCTCAATGATTGTTAATTTTAAAAAAAGAATTAAAAATAAACAATTGTTTGACTAAAAAAAACCTCCAAACAAAGGAATTTATATGAAATTCGCTTTGATTTTACACTTTTATAATTTCAAAAATTCCAATAAACTGTTTTAAGGCAACAGATTTGCAAAAATAGGCTAGACGTTTTTAATGTAATAGAGCTATTGTCTCTTATTATGTCTGTTTTATATTCCTGAGCTTGCTGCATGTATAAAGTATAAACTTTACCAAGCTGTGCTATCTGAATTGGTTTATTGTACAACTATCATAAAGTCTCTTAGAAGAGGACTCCATCAGAATCAGCTAACCCAAAGTTTAAAATATTATTTCATAGATTTTCTCCAGATTTTTTCCATTTCTAGGAAATCCAGTCAACTATCTGAACTGATCTGTTCTGATTTTCCTTTATTTGAATAGAAATCTGTGACTATTTTTTTTTGTTGGGGTTAAGTGACTTTCCCAGGGTCACACAGCTAGTAAGTGTCAAGTGTTTGGTCTGAGGCTGGATTTGAACTCAGGTCCTCCTGATTTCAGGGCCGGTGCTCTATCCACTGCACCACCTAGCTGCCCAAAAACTTGTGACTTCTTAAGAAAAGTGGGTTATCTCTTCCTCTGTCAATATAGAATTATAAAATCATACATCTCAGAATCAGAAGGAACCTCAGAGGTCATCACAGTCAATGCATCTCTGAATAACAATGCTCTCTGCATGTACCCAACAAGCTGTCTTCCCCTGGAAGACAACTGGTAATGATGAACTCATTGCCTCACCATTCTGCTAATTGCACTTATGGAATGCTTCGTTTTTGGAAATATTTTGCTTACATAAATCTGAAACTTTCTTCTCAATAGCTTCCACCTTTTGCTTCTAGATTTACTTGACTCCCTCTAGGACTAAACAAAACTCTACTGTTTCATGTGATTTGTTTAGTACTTTAATGCCTCTGCAATTTCATTGATGTAAATATTCTCAGAGGTACAGACAACAACTCATCCTTATTATTTTTCTCCTGTGTGACTCCAATACAAGTCATTTTATCAACCTTTCAAAGAGTATCTACTGAGTGCACTAGACAAATTTGTTTTTATCTTGACTATTCTATGAACTCTAGTTTGCAAAGGGGCTATCTAATTGCCACTCTCCAATATTGCTACATGACTGGTTCATTTCCTTTTCCAATCATGGATTTATTTCCCATATATAAAATATCTTTTATATTATTTCTTGTATGTGAATTGCTCTCAGTAATATGCTGTACCTTATACAATTCCATGTGCGTCCATTACCTTTTATTCATATGGGAATTAGATGTTTTGGAACTCATACCGCTCCAAAATTTCTGGCTATATAGCATCAATATAAATAAACTAGTATTTAGGGGGAAAAAAAGCTGGCCTCAATTTACCCAGAGAAAAGAATAGTTCTACATCCTGTGTGATGTCTTAAATACAATTCTACCCACTCTCTTCGTTCTATGTGATTTTATTTCCTGCCCACTATTCCTCTGCAGGGCAGTGTGTGTGTGTGTGTGTGTGTGTGTGTAACTCTTTTAACTAGTTGCGGATCTCATTTTTGTGGTACTATAATAGCCTGTGACTGGTTGAAGTCAATAATATTTCATTCACAAGCAAGATGATCTGGAGCACCTAATATCCTTTGGGAGTCCATTTTCCATTTGAGCACATTCAAGTTTTTCTCAAAGGCAGCGAACACATTTGTCAGACATCATTCTTCTATTTCATGTCTTATGTGATTTTGATAAAAACAGAACTGTTTAGTAAATTTATCTCTATGGTTGAATCTCTCAAGAAATCTTGTGAAAATAGAGCAGAGACCAAATATAGGTGGTCACATATGGAAACAACAAATGGGGTGGTTTGACTGGAACATACTGTGTATGAGGTGGCATTAATTAATATTAAGGTAGACTCATCCTGGAATTAATATTGAGGTATATTCATCCTGGAAATGTGGTTAGGAACCAAAAAATGAAGGCATTAAAGTGCCAAATAATGGATTAAATTTTTTCCTAGGAGCAATCAAAGCTTCTTTAGTAAGGGGAGTGGGGTGGTCAGAACAGTATTTTAATAATATCAATGTGATAGTCTTACAGATGATGGATTGGAGAGAGAAGATACAGAATATTGGTTCTAACTGCAATGGAGGATTTATGAGAGTGTATGGAGAAGAATCAGAGAGTGAGAAGACATGGATAGTTGTGTTATGCCACTTTTGTCGAGAATACTCATCTTTATTAGCATCATAGATCCACTGAAGTATTGAACTAGTGATATGATTGTCAAAAAAAAAATGTCCCGCAATTTTGAAATTTAACATCTTTTTTATTTAAACTATCTAAAGAATATGTTCATTATTTCCAATTCAGTAACCTCACTGGCTTTATGTCCTCAATTTCTCTGATAGAATGTAAGGTATCTTTGTATTCCAAGTACATATCACAGTACCTGGCACAAAGAAAACATTTTTCATACCTTTACTAATTCATTGATTGATTTTGGGGAGTGTGGGCTATAATAATCAAGACATAAAACTGTGCACATTGCCAAAGAGGATGGGAATATTTTTACAGACAAAAGGGGACTGACATATATACACATATGTATATATGTAAACAGTATACATACATGCTTACATGTCAGTCTATACACACATATCATATATAATGTGTATATTATACATTTAAGATTTTTAGGTGAAAATGCTTTAACCCTTAAGCTTTGCCTATCTTTCCTAATTTAGTTTGCTGACTTACTTTAAAGTAAGTACTCTTCAAAGAGAATATTTAGAAGGAGAGTCTAACATTTCCAAATGCTCTTCTATAAAGCTTCAGCTTTGGGCAGGGTCCAGTCTGTGTCTATCAAGGAACATACTTGAATAAAGTCCAGAGTGCTAAATGAATCATCTCCTAGTTGGGGAACAAAGAAAAGGGGCACCAGATACTACCTAGCACAGTTATAAAGCAGAAATACAATACATTAAGGGGATGGTAAGAGTCAGACAATTTGAAAAGAGCCAGAGGCAGGAAGTAGCACCTAAAAATATATAGCCCTTTAGTGAATCTTGACAGAGTCTGAGAAGAGGGACAACTAGATAAAGTAAGAGCCAGAATCTCAGGCTTGAAGTTTCTAGGGCAAGGCAATAAAGAGGGGTTTCATTTAAACAAAAAGAGTCACGTTCAGGGGTCTTATAGCATGTATATTTACATGGACAAACCCTATCCTCCAGCATCATCTAGATTCTTTTCAGTTACAAATCTCCCCATATTTTAGCCACTTTTATTAATTTGTGAGGAATCAATCAGGTGGCTTATAGATAGTCCAGGTGAAATTCCTGATCTTATACAAATAACTTCATACTGACACAAAGGTTGATTCCAAGGGCCTTAGTTTCCCCATCTATGAAATAATATATTTGCACTAGATAATCCTTATATCACTTCAATCCTTAAATCACCAGAGTTGAATTGGGTTCAATATGTTGACAAAAGCAACAAAGCTTATATTTCATGTCATATTTTATTACCTTGCAGTAATCATGATGAATATAAGCAGAGAATCTCAAAGCTAATTGCACCTTATGAACCAATAGGTGTAAAAGAAAATGAAGAGGGAGAATCAACCTATAAAGAACTTGACAATATTCTGGGAACTGAAGTTAACCAGCCTGACCAACTGCACAGCTCAATATCTCAAACTGTGTATCAAGAGAAGGTCGAAATGGATAAATTATTTAGAATTAAAGGATGATATAAGTAAATTAGGGTAGAATGGAAAAAATGTACCTATTAGATCTATGAATAAGGGAAGAATTTTTAACCAAACAAGATGGAGAGCATCATGAAAAGTAAAATGGATAATTTCAATTCCATGAAATTAAACATGTTTTACAAAAACAAAACTAATGCAGAAAAAATTAGAATGAAAGCAGGCAACTAGGAACATGTTGCAATATGTTTCTTTGATGAAGACCTCATGTCTCAAATATATGGAACTGAGCCAAATTTTTTAAAAATATGAACCATTCCCCAACTGCTACATGGTCAAAGGATATGAACAGGCAGTTTTCAAAAAATAATTCAAAGCTATTAATAACCACATGAAAAAAATGTCCTAAACCACTATTGATTAGAGAACTGCAAATTAAAACAACTCTGAGGTGCCACCTCATTCCTATCATGTTGGCTGCCATGACAGAAAGAAAAGTGTTACATGCTAGAAGGTTATGGAAAAATTAGAACACTAAAACACTGTTGGTGGAGTTGTGAACAGGTCCAATCATTCTGGACAACAATTTGGAACTATGACCAAAGGTCTATAAAACTGCACATACCATTTGACTCAGCAATACTACTACTAGGTTTGTATTCTAAAAAGATCCAAGAAAAGTGAAAAGGACCTATTTGTACAAAAATATTTATAGCGGCAATTATGGTGGTGGCAAAGAATTGGAAATTTAAGGGATGCCCATCAATTGAGGAGGAGGTGAACAAGCTGTAGTATACTGTAATGGAATACTATTGTGCCATAAGAAATGCTGAGCAGGATGGTTTCAGAAAAACCTGGAAAATCTTATATCACCTGATGCAAATTGAAGAAAGCAGAACCAGAAGAACATTGTACACAGTCAAAACAATATAGTAATAATGATCAACCTACTCTAATAAAAGCAATGATCCAAGGCAATGCCGAAGGACTCATGATGAGAAATGCTATCCACCTCCAGAGAGAGAACTGATGAACTCTGACTGCAGATTGAAGCATGCTTTTATAAACTTTCTTTATTTTTTCCTTTGTGTGTGTTTGTGTTTTCTTGTGCAACATGGCTAATACGAATTTATGTTTTGCATGACTTCACATGCATAAATGATATCATTTTGCTTGTCTTCTCAAGGGGTTTAGGGGAGTGGTGGGAGGGAAGGAGAGAACTTGAAACTCTAAATTTTAAAAATATACATCAAATTCTTTTTAAAATGTAATTGAGAAATATTTAATGAAGTAAATAAATAATATATTAAGAAAGTCATATCAAAAGCTCCTGTGTAAATAACCCAAGGAATAATGGAAATATGTATAACGGTTATAAACAGGCAATAGCACATTATCAGTAATGATTTACGTGAGAAAGGTCATAAAAATATCATCATATGCACATATGACCCGAAAAAGAAATTGTGGTAATCAAATTGGAAGAGTAAGAAATACCCTTGGGAATCTTGACTACTCAGTAGCCACAAGACAGTAAAACAACCATATGATGATCCCTACCATATTAAGATGTATTAAAACATACAGAAAAATGATTTTAGGATGAAAAAGCAAGGGTAGGTTATGACACGTCCTGGTGGAGAAATTACCTAGATTGAGTTGATTACTGGATCAGCTGGAGCTCTGAGAGTATACATATTTTGTCACATCTTGCATAATAGCTTAATGTATTTCCAAAACTTTTGCCTGACATGTTCCATAAAGATGATTTTACTATGTGTTCATTTCTGTTCCAAAGAAATGGAAAAGAAAGCTTTAATGAGATAATTACCTTTTAAAATATTATAGATTTGCTCATATAAGTATTGGTCAGAAATAGTAATAACACAGATGTTATCTCAGGAGCCAAGATAGAGGTAAACAGAATACCTCCAAGAGCACATGAAATCTATTTTTATTGGGCCAATTTTTTAAACTTAGCAAGTACATTTCTAATCTTTCAAGATAATATAAAGTTCTTATAATCAACAGCATGGAGTTGTCAATTCAAAGTTGAAACCTCTCTGTATGAGGAGTCCTCAGTTGATATACTTTAAGTTTAGTGAGCTATTTTCCTTTGCTGGCCTACTTCCTTTTGTAGACATATAACAGTACATTACATTCTTTTCCATTAATTACAAAGATTTTTATTTTAAAGATGAATAAACAAATGGCACATTTCATAATTATAATATTTTCTCTAGGGAAATTAAATGGGACATAGTTCCTGAACTAGCTGTTTCTCTACTAAGGAAAGTCTAAAAGTCAATCTCTGATTCAGAGGGAAATGTCTAGCTTGGCTGTATGTGGGCACTTTCAAGGGTTCTTGGTAGAACAAAGTCAACTAGGAGTTTTTTTAGATCTTTCAGCCTTTGGCAACAAAATGGGAAATTAAACTCAGAAAAGTTAAGAAATAATAGATTATAAATATAAAGATAAAAGAAAGAAATCCAAAACAAAGCAGCAAAACCAAGAAAATCATATTACTTCTGTAATGGGACATATTATATCAATAGTCAGATAAATATGTTATTTGTAAAAGGGAAAGTTGAAACGAATAATTACCCTGGATCTTCAATAAAAGAAAATATGACCTTCAAAGCTGATCTTCTTGAATGTTATTCCTGTACCAAAGACAATGGAATGTAATTTGATATCTGATGAAAAGAGGGTGGGCCTAACATCTAGTAAGAGAGATAAGTTGGTTGGCTGTTATCTTTCATTCTTGAAGAGAACCAAAATGACACCACTGTGCCAGAGTCAAATTACAATGAGTCCAAATCTGGCTGATCAGACAAATACAAGCTTGGAATGCTTTACCATAGGTTGGGCACAGATAGTCCAGGTGAACATTAGGAGTGGAATCTCTAAATTTGTGCACCTCACATTTCTTTTTAGCTACTTCAATTCTGTTTTGTTCATAGAACATAGCACCTTCTCTGATGTGGGCACACTATGCTGAGTGGTCCTGTGCCAGTATCTCCCATGTCATGCAATTTGTTCCAAAGTTCTTAAGAGAGACCTTGAGAGTATCCTTGTATTGCTTCTTCTGATCACCACGTGAACCCTGCCCTGCATGAGTTCTCTTTTAAATAGTTTTTAGGCAAGCGTATATTTTGCATTCAAACAACATGGCCAACCCATCGGAGTTGCAGTCTCTGAAGCAGAGTTTGAATGCTTGGCATTTTAGTTCGAGAAAGGACCTCATGCTACCCTGGCATCCATGAGACCAAGAGAATTAAATGAATGTCTCTAAACATGTTGGATAGAATCCACATAGAGACTTCACAGCAGGACAAAGACAAGAGCCATTCAGGAGGAAAAAATCATGGTAGTATCATAATCTACACTGTTGGAGACAGGACTCTCCATTGATGAAATTAAAGATGTGTTGGTGTATGGGAATAATTTTGCACAGAATATAATAGCATCCATTAGAATGAAATAAACCCAAATTCTATTAAGGATAATTATCAAATTTTAGTTATTTGTAGAACATCATGTGTGATGCTATCATATTTCCTACCCAACTAAAATCTACTGAAATGCCCTTGCTAATATATAGTTACATATGTTTGCATATGTGTGCGTGTGTACCATTTTATGGTTTCCATTTATGCTTTTTTCAATCCAATTATCTTATTTTGTACTAGAAGCCATCATGTTAATTAGGCATTATGATCCATATTTTATAAATGAGAAAACTAAGACACAAAGTAGTTAGGAAACATGCTCAACGACACAGTAAGTGGTGGAACCAGAATTAAAATCACAGTCTTCTGAGTCCAAATCCAGGGCTCTTTTGATTATATCAAAGTTGTTTCCTAATGTTAGCCATAAGTAAATTCCTCTTTGTTTAAAGGAATAATAATTCTAAAGAGATAAATTTTAAAGTTCCTTTTTATCATTATCCTATTGCTACCAGAGGGGAAAAGTGCAATACTTTTGAAAAATAATTTGACAATATAGCATGGGAGTTCTACAACTATTCATATCCTTGGACTCTATGATCCCATTAGTCTAACAATAACGGGGTGTTGTTGAAAAGGGGAAGGAGATCTCCTATACAAAATATTCATAGAAAATTTATTGGCAATAAAAAATAAAAAAAAATAAACTAGAACCAATCTATGCATTCAATAATTGGGTAATGGTTGAACTCATTATAATCTATAAACATGCCAGTATATTATTTCCACAAGAAATAATAAATATGAAGAATGAAAAGCATTATGGAAAGACATGTGAATTGATGAGTATGCGGGAAAATGGAATTATAACAAAAACATACTCCCTTTAGTTATGTAAAAAGAAAAGTTAGCCAAACCTGAAAATATACACAGAAGAGGTAGAATTCATAAGATCATAGACTTCTCATGAGATTCAGAAATCTTCCAATGTAAGGCTTCTTAACCTTACAATGCATCCCTTTGGTAGTCTGATGAAGTATATGGGCTACTAAGAATTATGCTTTTAAAAGCAAGAAATAAATTACTTAGGGTTACAGAGAAAAACAATTACGCTGAAATAATAATCAAAATTTTTTTGAAATCATGGACCCTGGTTAAGAAACCGCAATTGAGGGGCAGCTAGATGGCACAGTAGATAGAGCTCCAGCCTTGGAGTTAGGAGGACCTGAGTTCAAATCCAGCCTCAAACACATGATACTTATTAGCTGTGTGACCCTAGGCAAGTCACTTAACCCCCACTGCCTCACCAAAAACAAAAACAAAAACAACTTTCTCATTTTATATGTAAAAAGCTAACAATTCAAAAAACTGAAGCAACTAGAGGAGGGCCACGCAACTTATTAAACAGCAGACTGAGGATTGGAACCAAGATCATCTGACTCCAATCCATCATTCTTCTAGGTATGAACTGTTTCAAAAAGATTTGAGAGCAAGAAGGCTGTTTTGAATATTTTACCCAAAGTGAAAATATCCATTTAAAAATAAATTATCTATAATAGAGTTTAGTGTTTTATGTATTTTTGGTTTTGTACTTGGGGTTATGCAGAGATTTTGCAGAAGGAGTCTTGCCTGATTCTAGTGGACCATGTGATAACTCATTACCTGAACATTTGAGGAAGAGGAAAGCTATGGGTACTTCCAGCTAACCATGTGTCATAGACTGATTCGTGCTTAGTGCCGAATAAGAGGACTATTTAGTCATCTCCAAAGTTTGTCTTTTAGAGCCAAATCACATCAGGATTTCCTCATACCCAGAGGGATCACCCAAGCGAGAAGCTAGCATGTGATATGTAGGGATTAGGCAGAGAAGCACCTGAAAAATCTCCTGTCAATTCCCAGTTATATTGTGTATTTAAAATTTTTTTAAATGTATTTTAATGGTAACTTAATTGGGAATATTTTAAAATGGGAAAAATGAGAGAAAAAAGGTTTGAGCTTAGTTGAATTGGTCCCTGATCCACTAGTTCTTTAGAATTATGTTATTTTTAGTCTCCAATTAATTTTAATCCTTTCTTTAAGGGCCTTTTATTTAATATGTTTATTTCAATATGATGAGTAAAGGAAATTTTTAGTGTTTCTTATTTTCTGCATTTTAGTAAAAGCTTTATTCTGTTGTACACAGGATGTGTTTGTGAAGATGTTACATACAACAAGAAATGTATAAATTCCTTTGTATTCCCATTAAGTAATCATCAGAAATGTATAATCTCTAAATTTTTTAAAGTTCTATTTAGGGCCTTAACCTCTTTCTTGTTTATCTTTTGCTTAAATTGGTCTAGGTCAAAAAGGAGCACCTTATGTCTCCCCATTATTATATCTTATTATCCATTTCTCATTCCAATTTAGCTGTTCCTTTACATATTTTTATGTCATGCTATTAGAGGGACTCATGTTAACTATTGATATGAATTCATTATTTATGGGGCATTTAAGACAATGTAATTTTCCTGCTTCTATATTTTGTCTTATCTATATTTAGTATAACTTTATTGAATTTGTGATTGTTATTCTTGATTTTTTGAGTTTAGTGGAAGCATAACAGATTTTACTTCAGCCACTCCTTTTAACTAAAAATGAGTTTTTTTCAAGTATACTTCTTGCAAACAGCATATTGTGAGAATCTGATTTCTTTATCCCTCAAAGCATTCTCTATTCAACTAACCTAATTGATATTCCTTATACACAATACTAATCTCTCCCAGTTTTGTGCCTTGGCAAAGGCTGTTCTCAAATCCTGGAATGCTCTCTGTACTCACCTCCAACTCTTAGAAGTCCTATCTCCCTTTAAGACTTAATTCAAGTGCCATATCCTATATATGGTATTTCCTGATATCCTCTTCCCCAGTTCTTCATGCTCCTTCCTTAAATTAACTTTGTACTTTTTAAAAAATATATACATATACAATATTTGTAGAAGTAGCATGATGTAGTTGACACAGAACTGGGAATATCTTCTTGTTGGTGGATCGTCATTGATACTTCAGCATGCCTTCCACAGCAATAATAATTTCTAACACCAATTAGAACCTCCAATTCAATCCAATATATAATCGCCAAATCAGGCCAGTAGTAAGAAAAATAAAAACTGTAGTCCCAGAGAGTCCCACCCTATAGATTAAGTATCATAATTTATAAGCATTTCAAGATACAAAGTATCTTGATAAAGGCAGTGTTCCTACATGAACAGAAAGCTTTCTACCATGCCAAAAAGATTGGGATTTAAGTTATGCCTCTGTCACATACTGGCTGTTTGACCCGCGGTAAGTCACCTTACTTCTCAGTGCTCGATGTAACTCATGACAATCACTTTCAAAGTAGGCGCCAACCTAAATCAACAAAAGGAGTTTCCTACATCAATTAAGTCACAGGTCCAGTTTCTGTCTGTGTTAGTTGTATTTATGTATTTGAATATATGTATATGTGTGTATATAATTTTACCATAGTAATAAGCTCTTTGATGACAGGAATTATTATTTCATGTTTATCTTTGATAATATAAAATATAGCATAGCGCCTGACACATAGTAGGTACATAATGCTTCTTGAGTTGAATTCAGAACAATTGAATGTCTCACCCTTTTTCCCTCTACTGCTCTTTTTTTTTTTTGGCAAAGCAATTGGAGTTAAGTGACTTGCCCAGGGTCACAGAGCTAGTAAGTGTCAAGTGCCTGATCTAAGACTGGATTTGAATTCAGGCCCTCTGACTCCAGGGCTGGTATTCTATACACTATGCCACCTAGCTGTCCCCATTGTTTCTCTTTATATTGATTTTAGTCAGATTTCATTTGTGTAAAATATTTTTGAGAGAGAAAGTTGAGGCAAAGAATTCACATGTGGCATGATTCTTTCTGTGCTCCACACTTTGCTCAACATTTTTACCATCCATATTTGCTCTGAAAATTTGCAGTGGTCACAATCACAGAAAATGGGATGATACAACTCCTTATTGAATATCTTGAGAGTAAAAATCACCAGTATTCTTGAGATGCCTCCTGTATCCTTGTCAGGATAACCAATTCTATCACATCAAGGAAGCTTTCCTGCTTTCCAAGAATACACCATATCACAACCTTTCATGGTAAATAATGACACGTGTCAGTACTGCCAAGGTGGCAGCCTGAAAAGTATCCATATTCCATGACTATTCACAATTGCTGAACATAGCCCATTTTCAGCAGCTGGGTTAACCCATCTGCTTTTCCAAATGACTGGCCTAGACAGCCCGAAGCCAGAGCATGCCTCTCTGCTTTAGGTCACCAGCAAATTTTGGCAGGCCTTTGATGAGAGACTCATTAGCTAGGATTTTTGAAAACAGCTGGGATATTTTTATTTTAGCACACTCATGTGGATTCATCTTCAAGTTTTGAGCGACAGTATTAAAATGACAAACAAATAACACTTCTATTTAATGCAGATATACTATTTCCTCTTATATATATAATTTTTGTTATTTTTAACTTTTTGTTCAATTTCCCTATGAAAGTGTGTTGTACATTGGAAATTTATCTTTACGAGGTTCTAATAATTACTTCACACTTTATAGCACTTTATAGTTTATAAAACACTCACCTCTCAATGAAACATCATAGGTAAGGCTTCTTTGATTGGGCTGATCTCTAAGAAAGATAGGTGAACTAGTGAAATAATTTTCTTTATAGTTAATGTTTATGAGTGACCATGTCAACATGCTCTCTAGGTTTCATCCAATGGTTATCATTAAAGACCAATTTAACTTTTAAAAATATGGCTATCTATAGATATTACTGATTCAGTCTTCTAATTTATGTAAATTGTGAAAACCTTGCTTAATCATACATTATCTTTTAAATTACAAGCTTGAAAAAATTTACTTTTCTTATACCAGTATATATCAAAGCTAATCTAAATGGAATTCATAAGTGTGCATTAAAAAATGTCCTTAGCACTGCTATACAAGTTTTCATTGTAGCTTTTGAGAAATCATCACTGAAATGGATGTTTAGACTGATTTTTTTAATCCTTCAGGAAAACCTATTTCCAGTTAAAAAAAAATAACAACCAACAGCACAACATGCATCGCTACATAGATCTTTCCTCATCTCTCTGTCTATTTATTGACACACACACACACACACACACACACACACACACATATATGTTATATATATAATATGCTTATAGTATATACACTAATAGAGATAGGGTCTGAACCTGGGATTTGGTTGCTATAAGAAAATCCCAGGTGAAGACATTTCCTTTAGCAATTCAGGTGGACACACTATGGTCTTAGAGAATTGTGTAGACTCAGTTTGTGTCAGGGGTGGAACTATAAAACAAGGTCATCCTGGAGGCCTATTCTCTTTCCTTTGGGCAATGTTGTATCTCTTATACTTCAATCTTTTAATATTGAAAATACTTCAATGAGTTGAAGATCTCATCAATTCTTCCAATTATTTTAATTACAACCTATTCATATATTTTTATCTTAAGTGAATCTTGCCCATTTAGTTCATATCCTCCATTTGCAGTTTACCCAATGTGCTGGAGACTTTTTAAATTTATTTTTACATTCTGGGGTATCCAGGAAGCTTTGAACTATTAAAGCTTGAGTTTGCTATATGGTAGGTATACCTTTTTAAATCATCCACATAAATTCATATATACTCTTTCACATTATTTTTATATATTAACAGTGCTTATAATTTGATATCATGCACATATTTCTATTATTCATATTTCCTTGTCAATCACCTAGGTGATTCTTCAGAACTAGTGGTGTTTTATGATTAGTTTGTTGGGCAGCAGAATGGTGGAACTGTTAAAAGTAACCAACATGCCTAAAAACTTGGTCTTTGATCATTAATTTGGGTCAGACAGCTCTTTGGAATGTGTCACAATATCAGCAATTGGGATATCTTGCAATAAAGCCTGTTGCCCATACCCTGGGTTAATCTCTTTTAAATAGTTACTAATTCCATTGAGGAGGCTCTGCATTATTCTGAGGCATAAAATAATTAGCACAATACTCTACATCATATTCTATATTGTCATACACTAATATGCACGTGTGTCCAAAAAACAGTTATATAACCCTTATCTACATGTATTAGTTAAGTTTTCATTACTAGGTTAGCTATTGGATGATGAATATTTTAGGCCATACAATCTTTCAAAGACCATCTGTCTAGTTAAGAGGGATTATGATCTAACCTGTTGCAGAGTGAATCTATGCTTTCAAAACAACGATACTGAAAATATGAATGGGAAGATCAGTTAAGTCAAATACCTCATTCATTAACAGTCACAAGAAATGATAAAGTCCTTAATCCAACAGTGGAATAAGTTCTTGAAGGTAGGGACTGATTTTGTTTGTTTTGTTTTCTGTTTCTGTCTTCAGCATCTATCACAGTTATTTTTATATACTCTTAAATTATTTAACATTATTTTAATGGATGGACAGATTGGGATATATTTTCAAATTAATGGCTGAATGAATTCTTAGGACATTTTCTCACCAACAATGAAATCTTCATTTATCATTGCTAGTTTCTGATTGCTATACTTAGAGGAAAAGTTCAAGAAATGCTGAAGAAATTCTTGGCATCTATTGAGATAAAAATTAATTAAAATAAATCGATTAATTCAACAATACAACAATGCATGCCAAGCTGGGTTGGGGGGAGAATATTTGGAACTCAAAATCTTGTGGGAAGTAAATGTTGAAAACTAAAAATAAATAAATTTTTAAAAATTAAAAAAATTAAAAACAATTAAGGGATGAGAAAGAGCACTGGGTGCAGAAGGAAAGGAGAGGCAGAATGGGGTAAATTGTTTCACATAAAGAAGAGCACAAGATCTATTACAATGGAGCAGATGATAGGATGGTGGGCAATAGGCATCAGCATTAACATTGCCCTCATCAATTTTGGCTCAAAGAGGGAATAATATACATACAGTTGAATATAGAAACCTATCTTACCATGCAGGAAAGTAGGAAGTGAGGAGATTAAGTAAAGGCAGGAGGATGGGAGGGAAGTGACAGAAGACAGGTCCAAATACAGGAGGTGGTAGATAGAAGTAAAACACTGTCTAGAGGGAAAGAGTGAGAGGAGAGAGAGGACAAATAGGAGGAAAAATAGGGTGGAGGGAAATACAATTAGTAATCATAGCTATGAAAATAAATGCTATGAAATTTCCCTTAAAAATCATTAACAGACTGGATCAAAAAAACAGAATCCTATAGTATGTTGTTTACACAAAACATACTTGAAGCAAAGAGACACACTTGGACTAAAGGTAAGGGGCTCTAGAGCAAGATCTATTATGCTTTGGCTGAAATTAAAAAGCAGGGGTAGCATCCTTGATGTCAGACAAGGCAAAAGCAAAAAGACCTAAGTAAAAGAGATAAGAAAGGAAACTACATCTTGCTAAAAGGTACCATAGGCAATTAAGTAATTTCAATACAAATAAACCAAGTGGTATAGCATACAAGTTCTTAAAGTAGAAATTAAGTTACAGGTTCATGAACAAATGAGACAGAGAACATTACAAAATGTAAAATAGATAATTTTGATTATATTAAAGTAAATAGTTTTTGTACAAATGAAACCAATGCAAACAATATTAGAAGGAAAACAAAAAGCTTGGAAATAATCTTTATAGTAAATGTCTCCGATAAAGGGCTTATTTCTCAAATATATAAAGAACCGAGTCAAATTTATAAGAACATAAACCATTCCCAACTGATAAGTGGTCAAAGGTTACGAACTAGCAGTTTTCAGATAAAGAAATTAAAGCTATCTATGGTCATATGAAGAATTATTTTAAATCACTTTGGGTTAGAGAAATAAAAGTAAAAACAACTCTGAGGTACCACCTCACACCTATCAGATTGGCTGATATGACAGAAAAAAGGAAAATGATAAATCTTGGAGAGGATTGAGAAAGCTGGGAAAACACACTCCACTGTTGATGGAGTTGTGAACTGATCCAACCATTCTAGAGAGTAATTTGGAACTATGGCCAAAGGTAAATCAAACTGTGCATATCCTTTGATCCAGCAATAACACTACTAGGTCTGTATCCCAAAGAGATCATAATAAAGGTGAAGAGTCATATGTATTCAACAATATTTATAGCAGCCCTTTTCATGGTGGCAAAATATTGGAAACTTAGGGGATGCCTATCAATTGGAGGGTGGATGAGCAATCTGTAGTATATGAATGTAATGGAAAACTATTATACAATAAGAAATGAGGAAAGGCAGATTTCAGAAAAACCTGGAAAGATTTGTATGAACTGATACAAAGTGAAATGAGCAGAACCAGGAAAACATTGTCCACAGTATCAGCAACATTTTGTGATGATCAATTATGAATCACTCAGCACCTCTCAGCAATGCAATGATCCATGACAAGTAAAAAGGACTCACAAAGGAAAATGTTATCCACATCCAGATAAAGAACAGATGGAGTCTGAGTGCAGATGCAAGCATACATTTTTTACTTACTTTATTCTTTTTGTGTTTTTTTCCTTTTGACCTTTCTTCTTTCACAAATGTGACTAATATGGAAACACGATTTACATGACAGCACAAACATAATCTATTTAACTACCGTTTTCAGAAGAGGGGAGGGAGGGAGAAAAATTTGTAACTCAAAATCTTGTAAAATTGAATGCTAGAAATTGACCTGACATATAATTGGGAAAAATGAAATACTGTTTAAAAAAGAAAAAGAAAAAATACAACTTAACAAACATTTAGTTATGACATTAGTGAACAGTGGAGTCCAAACAATTCCATTCAATTGAGCAAACATATGAAAAATTAACCTGTTCAAGACATTGTAGTCAGCACTGTGAATACAAGGTGAAAAAATGACGGCCACAGTCTTTGCCATCAAAGGCCATTAAATCTACTAAGGGAGAATATGAGATATATACAAATAACTATGGTCTTGATAGAACATGAAAGAGGTGAGGAAGAGATCCTGACAAAGTACACCATGCATGACCGACTTAAGAAGAAAACAGATGACTTCTAGCTAAGAATTATCTTTAGAGATACCTGATATGTCTTGAAGGAGTTGTGGTACATTTAAAGTAACAGAATCACAGATTTAGTGCAGGAAGGGACCTTAGAGGCCATCAAGTCTAAGCCCACATTTTATAAATGAGGACACTAAATCCCAGAGAGGTTAACTGATTTGCTGAGATCATACAAGTTCAAGTCCAGGAAGGATCTGAAACAAGATCATCCTGAATATATATGTCCATCACTTTACTTATTATATGATGTTTGAGTTGAATTCACTGCAAAATTCATGAACACATGCCAAATATGTTTGGATTTTGAAGGCATGTTAAGAATTTAGAACAAGAAACATTCCCGGTTATCCATAGAATCTATTCCAGGACAACAGCCAAGATGCCTTTTTCTTGCTGCAGCTAAGGTTGTAATGTCAGAGACTGTTCAGCATATTGCCACAGGGAACAATGACCCAAATAATTAGCTCTATAACACCCAGGGCAGTTAACTCAGTATTTCAGCTTTGCAAGAAAAAGTAAACTAACTGGAGTTTGCTTTAGGTACCACCCAAAAGAACCACTAAGTTTCAGCATTTCATTTCTAGGGCACATAGAATATTGAAAGTTTAAAAAGAGAAGCTAGATGGTTCTGGTTCATGTTTATTTTCAACTAGATTCTTTTAAAATAATCACATACTAAAATTCATTATTTTAAAGATTTGTGGCAGGTCTGTTATAACTCTGCATTTTGAAATAACTAGTTCAAATTTTTACATACAATAAATGTCCATGTTTCTAGCCTTCATATAAAATAGTGAGTTTT
Organism: Phascolarctos cinereus; assembly: GCF_003287225.1. Taxonomy (NCBI): domain Eukaryota; kingdom Metazoa; phylum Chordata; class Mammalia; order Diprotodontia; family Phascolarctidae; genus Phascolarctos; species Phascolarctos cinereus. Next base: position 161,782,057 of record NW_027556402.1, read on the forward strand.
TCCAATTATTTCTCTGAAAATAGAAAGCTCTATTCCCATCTTATACAATAATCTTCTTGGAAAAAAATTCCTCCAGTTGTTCTTTTAAATGTGCAGTAAGCAGGTTTCAACATATTATAAATGTATGTTCTGCACCACAATGTTAGTAAGGGATTTAATTAGATATAAATATTTTCCCCAAGGGGAAAAAACCTGTATTAGAACCAAGGGACTACAGAAGGAATAATGTTCAAAGACCTTCACAGTAATAATCTTAGTAAGACAACCAATCACTTTCTTACATATTGTCATTTATCCATCTTCAATTGCTTCAATTGACTAACAATCATTTGCTAAGCACCTACTAGGGATACATTTTTTTTTTTTAATGTAAGGCAGTTCTCTTCTTCGAGGGACTTTTTCTTGGTGGGGGTGGCTATATATGTTCACAGATGAGTCAACAAAGAATTTATACAAAATAATTGCAAAATTATTTTTTTTCAGGGGACTAACATCTGGAGGAATTTGGAAATGTATCTTGAAGAATGTGTCAAATGAGTAAAACTTTGAATAGAGCCAAAGTTTTCAAGACATGGAAATTATGAAGAAGAGCCCTCTGGCATGGCAGTGAAGGAGTGGAGAGGGTGAGAAGACAGATTGTTCAAAATGGATGTAAAATATAGGATGTTACATAAGGGGAATCATAAGTAGTCCAATTTGCATGGAGTCATCCTAGAAACATGGGCTGGAGCCAAATTGTGAAACATTGTATATGCCCAACAGAGAGGTTTATATGTTATACTGGGGTCAAGAAGTTCTGAAGCAGATGATGCCACATTTTTGTACCACTGTAGGGTAAACTACTGGAGACCAGAGACCCCATTTTTAAAAATACTTTTTCTACAATACTCATGTTCTCCACAGTGACATATAAAGATGATCATTGGAATTTGCATTAGTGGAGGGATTTCTGACACCAAGGAACTCAAAGATCCTTTGAGATGGCATTAGAAATACTGTTTCATAAGTTTGTTGCTCTAAGGCTTTCAGAGAACATTTTTTTCCCTTATAATAACCCTGAGTGGTTAATAGTGCCAATATTATTCACTTTTTACAACTAAATAAACCACAACTCAAAGAGGTTAAGTACTTTGCCCAGCATTCCCCAACTACAAAATTTAACTTAGCTTGACCTGACCCTCAATCTAATACCATCTGCCATGGACAAGGCTGCTCTTGAATCATGATGTAAGACTGCATAGACAAACTACATAGCACCCACTACAGTATTGAATCCAGAATAGATGTTCAACAATATTCATTGACCTTAAAACCAAACATATTTCATGTTTCATATAACTACATCCCTTCTTTTTCAACACTGATCTTATAACATATGACACAGTCTCTATGGAAATATGGATAAGCTTAGTGACCCAAGAGAATGATGACAATCTAGTTAATGGAAAACAATAGAATTTAGTAAATTTTAATTCAAACAACTCTACTATGGTTTTTAAACAATTACCCTTATGATTTCATTAAGTTGTAACTCAGAAACAGTGTAGGATCAATTTTTCTTGAAGCATACTTTAAAAACTCCTTTATAATAATATAGTTGCTACTATACAAAGTCAACTTTGCTAGTTATATTTTCCCAGTAGTAAACTATTTATGCTATATTGTTGATAAAACTAAAACACAAAGTTGTATAGAATTCAAAAGGAACAATTGCAAAGAGATTTAGTGGCCACTTAATAAGCTTCCATTTTGTTTCTAAAGTGATGAAGTAAAAAGAACATTTAAGAACTAAATTCTACAAACATACAAAGAATAATACAAAAAATTACAAGAAACTATATGAGGAGGTAGTCTAGACTCCTAGAAAAGTAACAATAGTTCTCAATGGCAATTGCTACAAAATTTAAACAATTTTGAAATGGCCTAAATATCTCACAAATATTTTATCATCTACTATGAATAGAAAAGTATAGGCTTTAATTAACAGAAAATAGTTATCAATTTACCCACAAATTGATTATAAGAGAATGGTAGGAATTATAGAGAATTTATCACTTTAAATTATTTAACAATCCTTTTAAATAAACTAGTTTGTACAATGAATACAAAATTTTTAAAAAAAGAAACAAGAGGGTCTCTGCTTGCATTCTACTGAGAGAATATAGCATATACAAAGATAAGTAAAAAAAATTGGGGGGTGAGTACATAGAAGCACTAATAGTTGATGGTAAAGACAGGAAAGGGAATTAGAAAAGGCTTCATGTAGAAAGAGGTCTTCAAGAGAAATGAGGAGGGAGAAGAATTGTATTGGAGCTAAGAACCAAAGTGTGAACAAAGAAAAATATACCAATCTTCAATTTTTTTTTTACTTTCTTGTAGCCTTCGTAAGCATATGAGTACCTCCTGATTATTTTAAAATAAATAAATGATTCATTTTAATATATGTATGTGTATGTATATGTATATGTATACATATATATATATACATATATATATATATATATATATATATATATAATTATATTAACCTATTGAAAACAAATCAATTTAATTTAATTTCCCTAATGGCAGATTGGAATACTTGCAAAATGGATATGTGTTTATAATCACCTTCAAATTAATGTCTATGATAAACAAAGAAACATACTATACTCTTTAGACTTCAATCCCAAATCACAGTTTAATTAAATACCCAAATTTCCACTAACATGCTGGATCTAACTTGAGTAATTCACTACAAGGAAGTAAATGTCTATGATAAGATTTACTTCAATTGTCATTTTCTACTTTATATGCTACTTTTAAGATGAGGACAAGAACAAATGGATATATTTATTAGGTGGACAATGGCCTTTGGTTAATATTTAAAGTCAATAGATCATCATTTCTAGAAATGATAGTCTCTCTCTTTGTAAGTTTAAGTGAACACTTTTATTTTAAATGGGCTTCATGATTACTGACAAGGTCAGGAGGAATGATGATTTTGATAACTTGTCCCCTTAGGCCAGGCCTGCATAACCTGTGGAATGTGGGCATGGCAAAGTATTTCAAGTAGCCAGTGAAAAATGTAGATCCTTTACATTTTCCAAGGCTGCTAGAAATCCTTTGGTGTGTCACAAGTTGCGCAGCCCTGCTCTAGGCCTTGTCTAAGCAACTTCCTGGGTTAAGTGATTCCTATGAGAAAGGGTCATGCATCTATAAGACAACCAATAATCTTGCTTCTGCCATTAGAAGTATAATTTGGTGGTCTTGGCACTACTTTCTCAGAGTCAGGCTTGTTATATCAACTTTTTGTTTCTGAAGGTACCCTGAGGGATTGTCTCTTCTCTTTGCCATCTGCTCAGGCCCCTTCTGCTGTGTTCTTCTATTTTTTAGAGAGCCAGGGACTATCGCTCCAATTCCATTTAACTATTAATATTGAAAACCTTTTACAAGGGAACATTGACTTCAATGATATAGCAAACAGAAACACATTTCTTCCAATACTTTGAGGACATAATTTCTACTAAACCACCAAAATCTCTGGGGGGAAAAGCCTCAAAACTTAGATCAATTCCTAAACTACATTATTCCAACCAAGTTCATTTCCAGATGTGGCTTGATTGCTAGATGTTTTTCTATAGGCTTGAGGTCAGAAGGTCACTCTCAAAGATCTCTCCTTGTTCCCAGGGAATTGATGCCAGGCTGTAATACCTGGACTGGATTCCAAAAGTATCTTATGTGGTTGGTGTCAGGAACTGCCTGGCACCTATAACTTCATTCCTTGCTGCAACCATATGGATCTAATTCTGTTCGCCTCTTAGCAGACGTTTGCCTGTATCTGTGACCGAGTTTAGTCAAGAGTGTTGTATTATAGTACCATGCCTCAAGATGTGGGTGGTTGAGTCATATAACCATAGATTTAGAACCAGAAGGGAACTCAGAGGCATAATGTCCAACCACTTCATTTTATAGATGAGGAAAGTGAGGCTCAGAGAGGTTGAAGTACTTGTGCAGCATGAGATAGCCACAAAGTGTTTGAGGTAAGATTTGAACCCAGACCTACGGGAAGAATCTGTTCACTACAACACATTGCCTCTTCAGTATTCATCTTCATTATTGCTATTGATATACAATGCCCATTATTTATATCCCTTGTTGACATCTCCATCACGTTTTCTAGATTGTTTCCCCTGCCCTCCTGACCTTATGTCACCCAAAATTTAGATGGATCTCTGCCTTTTTTAAATCTTTTCCTTCTAGTCTGGGTTCCTCATCTGTACTGCACAATATCATTGTTTTCTGCCCTATCAAAAACATGGTAACTTGCTCTCATTGTATTAGATGAGATTGAAGGAATGAATTATGCCATGTCCATAATTACATTTCTGCCTCAACTCCCCTGCCCTAACTCTACACTCTTAACACGAAAATGTGACTACACATAGGAAAGATAACGTGATGTAGTAAATAAAGTAGTAGACATGAGGTTCAAAGGACCTAGGTTTCAATAGTGGACCTGATACTTTTAAATATGTGGTTTGGAGCAAGTCATTTATCTCTCAAACTGTCAATTCCTTATCAGTAAAATGGGGACTATTAATACTTGCATTGCTTATTTCAAAGGACTGTCATGAGGAAAGTACTTGGTGTTAATAAATTATTTACTCCATAATAACTATTGTTTAAGGAGTGCTATTTACATATCATCATGGTTTAATAGGACAAGCATGAGATTTGGATCTTAGATTTAGAACTGAAAGAAATGATAGGGGTCATCTAATTCAACCTTCTCCTTTTACAGATGAGAAAACTAAGGCCTGGGAAAGTTCATGGACTTACCCAGCCATGGCTAACAAATACCAAGCAGCAAGTTTGGGATTCAAACTTGGATCCTCTGATCACAAATCCAGTAAACTTTCAACTGTACCACATGGTAAGAGAACCTAAGTCCAAATGTCATCTCTGTCACTTCCTGTGTGACCTTGGAAAAGTCACTTGCTAACGTCTTTAGGCTTCAGTGTCCACATATACAAAAGGAAGAGGTTGGAATAAATGGACTCTAAGTCCTCTTCCAACTCACAATCTAGGATCTTGTAAGCCTATGAATATCTCATGTGATCCTTACACCAAACCTGTGCAGTATGTACTCTATAGATTATTGTCCCCATTTTACTGATGAGGAAAGTGAGACACAGAAAAGTTGCTTGATTTTCCAATGGTCACACAGCTAGGGACAGAGGAAAAAATTAACCTATGTCTTCCTGACTCCAAGTCAAGGACATTTTCTACTATCCTATGCTTCCTTTTAAAAATAAAGGACACAACATATTTAATATGGTTCAGTTGTGCATAGTGAAGATACCAGGATTTGAGGTTATAAGAACAGGGACAGAGACCAAAACTGAGGTTTTATTGGCATAGTGGACTCATGAATCAGGAAATTTTCTCTGTCAATGAAGAGTAATGCCTTCTCTACAACTCATCACCTAAGGTAGCAGCCCAGAAAACACACAGTCACATAGTCAGTATATGACTTGAACCTATGCATTCCTAACTTAAAGGGCAGCTCTTTCCATTATACCTATATGAAAGGATAATGAATAAATTATAAAGTTATTAAACCATGTATTTTATCAAAAGCCACTATGTCAACATGATACCAGAGAATTGTTTCTCGGTTTTAACCATTTTATGTTTATTATAATAACACTGCAATGAGTTCCATGAATATTAAAAACAACAATAAAAATATTATTTAATTCTTTGCTAAATTTTTGATTTAATACTTTGATTTAATGCTTTAATTTATGGCAAGGAATATTTAATGTGAAAATATATTTTCTTTACTAAATTAATAGATAATAGTCTGGTTAAAAATAAGAATTCTTGGTTTTTTGTTTGTTTTAACGGAGTATTGCAGAATTCTAAAAGCTACACAAAAGAGTAAGGTTTTTAGTTCGTTGGTGCAATGTGTTTTCTTTTTATTCTTATGTACACATAAAATAATAACCCTTGCTCAGGTTATGCTAACTCCCATTTAAATGACAAGAATTTCCTGACTCAGTCACTTTGTCTTTAGTTACTATAATTCAGAAGACAATAAGTATGCTCTTTTTCTAGGGGGAAGAAACATTCGAATGATTGGCAAGTTAATGAAAGACTTGCAAAGATCTCACTACTGAATAAATCAGTGGGGAAAACATGAACACATCAGAAACCCCTTAACCCCCCCACCACAAAAAAAACCCAACCAGTTTGTGAATATCTTTTGTTTTTCACCATCTCTATTTTATGAATATGAAATACTTTAAGAAAAACATAACAATTTTGTTATTTTGTGGGTAGAAAACATTGCAAAAAAAATGAAAATGTGCTGAAACGTTTCACAACCTGTAATCAGGTAAACAGTCAGGAAACAACCACATTATGGTAGACAATGCTCCTCTCTGCATGCTCATGGCCTTCTCCTTTTGAAACTGGCACATTACATGAGGAAGGGCACCAGTGGACTAGTAAGATTTAGTTTTTTTCTCTCATAGGAGCAGGAGAATGAACAACATGACTTCTCCAGAAATGTTTTTAATAATGTTTCCATTTTTAATTTTTAATTTAAATTATCCAGAGAAAATCATATAACATTTATAATAACCACCTGATAGAATCCCGGAGTTAGAAGGAACTTCAGAGCATTTATGGGTTAATCTGTACCTGAACAGGAATAGTTTGTATAAAATTGTTAAGTTGGGGTATGGGGGTGTAGAGCTGAGATGGTGGAGTAAAAGCAGTGACTTGCTTGAGCTCTCTCCCAAACCCCCTCCAAATACACATGAAAAATGACTCTAAACAAATTCAGAACAACATAAGCCACAAAAAGACAGATTGAAACAAATTTCCAGCCCAAGAAAACCTGGAATGTCAATAGAAAAGGTCTGTTGCACCAGACTGAGAGAGAAGCACAGTTCATGACAGCACAAACCAGGCCTCAGCAAACCTGGAACAGGCCTCAGGGAACTGGATCAGAAATAGCTGTGGTGGTTTCCACACATCTCAACCCGTAAAAGCCAAAGACAACTTATAAGTTCAATAGGAAAGGTCTGTTGGACCTGGGTGAGAGAGGAGCAAAGTCCATCCCTGGCCACAGCATACCCTGGGGCAGTGGTAGAACTGGCTGCTGCTTCCAGGGCTCTCAGCCCTTAGACCATGAACAAGCAATCAGAAGGAGATTACAGGAATCTCTTTACTGGCACTGAGGTAGGATTCTGTTGCTTTGCTTATACTTGAATCTGGGTCACAGTCCCGGGTGGCAGTCCTGGGGCTACGAGGAAGACTGGCCTACAAAGCTTGTGGGAGAAGTGGGGAATCCGACTCACAGTTCCAGGGCAGAAAAGAGTGCTTGTGGTTACTCACAGACCAGAGCATAGGCCAAGAAAAGAGTAAACACCTCTCCTTAAGCCATGTCACCTTGGAAGAACTGAAAACTTACAGGTCCCTACAAGTATCTCTGAACACAGCTGCACAAAACCCCTGAAGCTTGGAACAGTATGCCCTCCACACTGGAAGCAGAGCCCTTCCTTAACAAGGAGTTAAAAGTTAAAAATTGACTAGGAACATGAGCAAACAGCAGAAAGAAAAAAATAGGCTACAGAATCTTACTTTGGTCATAAAGAAGATCAAAACATAAAATCAGAAGACAACAACGTCAAACCTCCTACATCCAAAGTCTCCAAGAAAAATATGAATTGGTCTCAGGCCATGGAGGAGCTCCAAAAGGATTTTGAAAATCAAGCAAGAGAAGAAGAGGAAAACTGGGAAGAGAAATGAGAGTGATGCAAGAAAATCATGAAAAACAAGTCAATAGCTTGCTAAAGGAGACTCAAAAAATACTAAAGAAAATAACACCCTAAAAATAGACTAGACTAAATGGCAAAAGCGGTCCAAAAAAACAATGATGATAAGAATGCCTTAAAAAGTAGGATTGGCCAAGTGGAAAAGGAGGTCCAAAAGCTCACTGAAGAAAACAATTCCTTAAAAATTAGAATGGAGCAAATGGAAGCTAATGACTGTATGAGAAATCAATAAGTTTTAAAAAACAAAACCAAGACAATGAAAAAATAGAAGATGATCTGAAATATCTCATTGGAAAAACAATTGACCTGGAAAATGGATGCAGGAGGGATAATTTTAAAAAAAAGTCAAACTACCTGAAAGCCATGATCAAATAAAGGAGCCTAAACATTGTCTTTTGGTGGCAAAGAATTGGAAAATTGAGAGGATGTCCATCAATTAGGGAATGGCTGAACAAGTTGTGGTATATGAATGTAATGGAATACTACTGTTCCATAAGAAAGGATGAGCTGGCTGATTTCAGAAAAACATGGAAAGACTTGTATAGTCTGATACAGAGTGAAGTGAGCAGAACCAGGAGAACATTGTAAACAATAATGGCCATGTTGTGCAATGACTAACATTGATAGACTTAACCCTTCTCAGCAATGTAAGGATCTAAGATCTCCAAAGGCCTCATGATGGAAAATGCTATCCATATCCAAAAAAAGGAAATATGAAACTTGAATACAGATCAAAGCCTACTATTTGCTATTTTTTCTTTTGTTTAGTTTTGTTTTCTCTTTCTTATGGTTCATCCTATTGCTTCTAATTCTTACTTACAACATCACTAATATGAAAATGTTTAATATATATGTATAGCCTATATCAGATTCTGTGCCGTCTTGGGGAGGAAGGTGGGGAAGGAGAGGGAGAAAAATTTAAAACTCAAAAGCTTATGAAAGTGATTGCTGAAGAATCAAAATAAATTAATAAAGTTAAAAAAAAGAAATTATCAAGGAAAATTGCCCTGATATTCCAGAACCAGAGGGTAAAACAGAAATTGAAAGAATCCACCAATCGGTCACCTCCTGAAGGAGATCCCAAAAGGAAAACTCCTAGGAATATTATAGCCAAATTCCAGAGTCTCCAGGTTAAGGAGAAAATATTGCAAGCAGCCAGAAAAAAAAACAATTCAAGTATTGTGAAAACACTATCACGATAACACAAGACTTAATAGTTTCTACATTAAGGGATCAGAGGGCTTGGGATATGATGTTCTGGAGAGCAAAGGAGGTAGGAGTAAAACCAAGAATCACCTACCCAGCAAAACTGAGTATAATCAATGGGGGGAAAGTTAATATTCAATGACATAGAAGAATTTAATGCATTCTTGAGAGAACAACAGAGCTAAATAGAAAAAAAAATACTTTCTAGTATAAGACTCAAGAGAAGCATAAAAAGGAAAACAGGAAAGAGAAATCATAAGGGACTTATTAAAGTTGAACTGTTTACATTCCTACATGGAAAGATTATATTTGCAACTCATGAGACCTTTCTCATTATTAGGGCAGTTGGAAGGAATATATATATAGACAGAGGGAACAGGATAAGTTGAATATGAAGGGATGATATCTAAAAAACAAAATTAATGGGTGAGAGAGGAATGTACTGGGTGAGGGACAAAGAGAGAAGTAGAATGGGATAAATTATCTCACATAAAAAGATAAGCAAAAGCTTTTACAGTAAGGGGAAAAGGGGAGAGGTGAGAGGTAATGAATGAACCTTATTCTCATCAGATTTGGCTTAAGGAGGGAATAATATACACACTCAATTGGATATAGAAATCTGTCTTACCCTACAGGAAAGTAGGGGAGAAGAGGATAAGAGAAAGGGGTGTGGTAGAAGAGAAGGAAGATTGGGAGAGTAAGTAGTCAGAAGCAAAACACTTTTGAGGAGGAGCAGGGTGAAAGAAGAGAGGAAATAGAATAAACAGCGTGGGGGATAAGACAGAGGGAAATATAGTCTTTCACAACATGACTATTATAGGAGCCTTTTGCATGACTACATAATATATGCATAACCTGTATTGAATTGCTTGCCTTTTCAATGAGTGTGGGTGGAGAGGAAGGAAGGGAGAGAATTTGGAACTCAAAGTTTTAAAAACAAATGTTATTAATTATTTTACATGCAACTGGGAAATAAGAAACATAGGCAATGGAATATAAAAATCTGTCTTTCTGTACAGGAAAAGAAAAGGGGAAGAGAATAAGAGGAAGTGGGGTGATAGAAAGGAGGGCAGACTGGGGGAAGGGATAATCAGAATGCACGATGTCTTGGGGCAGGAGGGGGATAGAAATGGAGAAAATTTGGAACCCAAAATCTTGTGGAAGTGAATGTTAAAAACTAAAATTTTATTAATTAAAAAATTGCTATTCTGCTAATAGCACTCTTTTACCAGTGAATTACATTGATCACTTTGTTGCCTGCCAAATGAATTAAAAATATCCTATATTGGCTTTCAGTGCCCTTTATAATTCAGGGCTTCCTTTTTGATCTCAACTCATGAAATACTCTAATTCATTTATTCCTTGTTTGAAACAAGCTAAAAAACACAATCCACATTTTTTTGCCTTATCCTTAACTGTCTCTGCTCTTTCTATCCTTCATGATTTGCATGAATTCTCATACTCTCTACCTGTTTTTTACCTTTCGTTAAAGTCCAATTCAGATGTTACCTCCACCAGAATCTTCCCTGATGCTACATTTTTGGGTGATTTTTTTTCCTCATCACACTAATTATATCATTTTGCCTAGACCTCTCTTAACTGTAGGAACAGTTCAGTTTTTGTTTCTGTATCCCCACTACCTAGTACAGTGCCTGGCAACAGTACAGATGCTTGTTGACTAAAGTTATTTGCGGATTGTCACACTCCTTTTATGATAATTATGTCTAGGTATTATGTCATCCCTCAAGATCATTGAGACAAGTTCCACATATTTTCTAGCTTGACATCCCCAAAGTTATTGTACATAATACAGGCTTTATTAATAATGGATGAATCCAATTGAATTGAATAAATACGGTGTATAATGCTCTCATGAGTGAGTTGAGGACACTAAAGATGAGAGTGATGAAAGAACTTACTTATCCAAAATCACTTCACCATTTAGCAGCAGAGCAAATAAATAAATAATATATTAAAAAGAAAGAAGAAGAAGAAAAATCAATAAATGGTCACCCATCCTCTTCTTGTAAACCCTGAGCAAAGGAGCATCCATTTCTGCACATGATCTACAGTCATGTTCTGATGTTTTTCCCTTTCTTTTGTTGTCATGACAGGCTATTGACTTACACTTAGAGTTCAATCAGCTAAACCTACAGACCCTTTATAGAAGAGTTGTTTCTTTATTCTGCCCCCTCTCTCTTTTTTTTTTATAAAGTTCATCTTTGGCAATCAAGTGAGATACCTTAATGCAAAGAGAAAATGTTCTGATTTGGGGCATTAGATTTACATATCAGCCCACTATTTGCAATTTCCATAATTTTTAGGTGAATATTCTAGGCCTCAGTTTCCTCATCTCTAAAGTGAGGGTGTTTAAGTAGATTATCTCTGAACTCCCTTATAACACGAAACCTATAAAACAAAGATTTTACATTAGCTCTTCTTAAATTTTACTTCATTAAACCTATCCCATTATTCTAGGCTCTCCAGATAATATTAGATCCTGACCCAACCATCTGGTATGTCATCTATCACACCTAGTTTTATTTCATCTGGAGATTTAGAAGCATGCCATCTATGCTTTTAAACATGTCACTGAAAAAGAGAAATTAAATTAGTAGAGGTCTCTTGGGCATGCTACTGTAGACATCTATTCCAAATTGACCTCAGCTAGCTTTATGTCAATAGGTTCCAAATCTATATAAATACACCATTTTGGAGTCTATAATTTAAGCCATTAAAACTGAAAACTGCACTAATACTTTGGAGACACCCTGAATTTATAAAATGACTAATTTGAGTTCAAATCTATAGTTAATGAAGTGTAACTAATTGATTCATATAATAATGAATTAAATACATGGTCTTAGGATCAGTAGTACCTTATGTACTTTTTCTATATTTTTCAAATATAAGCTAAGATACTTTCTCAAAACCTCTGCTAAAATCTAAGTAAGCTATATTCTCAACTTTCCTCTAATCTACCAGTCTAGCAAACAAGCCATTAAAAAAGGTTAAAAAATAGCCTAATGTGAATTTGTCTTGATGAATCCATGCTGGTTCTTAGTGATTATAGTTCCTTTTTTAAAATGCTTATAACTTGAAAATAAAGAATAACAATTTGCTACACTTTTCACTTCTTATGGCAGTAAAGGTATCCATTAACAGATTAAAATAATTTTAACCAAGCAAAATAATTAGTGGTAATAAGAAGTCATAAGTCTCTTGTATGCTCAAACCATCAACTTGGGTACTTTTCAATTGGAAGAAACCCTGGGAGTAAATTTACCCAATATCTGATATAATACAGGATTCTCCTCTTTAACACAACTGAAAAATGACAATATAACCTTGAGCTCTTCTAGTGAAAAGGAGATCATTAACGAGGATAAATTGTTTCATTTTTGACAGCTCTAATTTTTACAAGGTTCTCCCTTTGACTGAAATTTGAATGAATACTCAAAACTGGTTGTGGCTATACAATAAGGAAGACAGATACAGATTTGAAGCACTTATGCTAGATCAAGTGAAACTTCTGTATCATATGAAAAGTACAAAATACATGGTAAAATAAGTCTTCTCCATTTTTTCCATTTCAGCTTTAGCCCTAGGTAAAATCATAATTATAAAATATTCAGTGGCTTTAACGACAAATCAGCACTAAAATACTCAATAGATAAGTCATCTCATAGATTTGAAAGTTTCCTCCATAAGTACAGATGATAACTCATCTGTATCTGCCAAATATATGAAGACTCTTGCCTTGATCTCCCAGAAATTTGACTCAAGGGTTCCATCCAATGTGTCGGAGGCCTCCTTGCTTTCTCATCAAATTTCCTTTCTTTGTTTCATCCCTTTTCTCTTATTTTCTAATATAAGTTAATTATTCAGAATATATGTAGAACAAACACACATACACACACATAAAAATCAGGAATCATTTTTTTCCAGGATTCCATTTGCAAAGTGATTTACTTGTTTTTGGTATTTTTAAATATATTTTTATTTCATTAAATATTTTCCATAAAATACATTTAAATTTTAATGTATTTTTTTAATTTGAATTCCATTTTTTTCTCTTCCTGCCATCCCTACCCAACCCCTTGAGAAGGCACACAATATGATATTGAATATAGATGTGAAGTCATGCTAAACATGTTTCCATATTAGCCCTGTTACAAAAGAAAACAAACCAAAAAAATAAGAAAAATAAGGTTTAAAAAATGCTTCAATCTGCACTCAGAGTTCATCAGTTCTCTTTCTTGAGGTAAATAGCACTTTTCATCATGGGTCCTTTGGAATTATCTTAGCAAATAGTCTTTATCAGAGTAGTTAAGTCTTTCACAGTTGATCATCTTTACAATATTACATCAGTCCATATCAGTCTTCTCAAATTTTTTTGTTTTTGTTTTGTTTGTGTTTTTGTAAAAGTATCCTACTCATCATTTCTTATAGCACAATAGTATTCCATCACAATCATACTTGTTCAGTCATTCCCCAGTTGACAGGCATCCTTCAACTTCAATTTCTTCACCACTATCAAAAAAAACTGCTATAAATATTTTTTTTCCCTTTTCTTTGACCTCTTTGAGATACAGACCTAGTAGTGCCATTGTTAGGTCAAAGGGCATAGTGAATGGTTTTATAACCCTTTGGGCAGAGTTTCAGACTGTTCTCTGGAATGCTGAGAGCAGTTCACAACTCCAAAAACAGTGCGTTAGTGTCCCAATTTTTTACACATCCCCTACATCATTTGTCATTTTCCTTTTCTGTCATGCTAGCCAATTTGATAAGTATGAAGTTCTATCTCAGAGTTGTTTTAATTCATATTTCTTTAATCAGCAGTGATTTGGAGCATTTTTTTATGTGATTATTGAAAGTTTTGGGTTTTTTTTCCTATAAAACTGCCTGGCCATATCCTTTGACCATTTAGTAATTGGGGAATGGCTCATGTGTTTATACATTTGGCTAAATTCCATATGTATTTGAGAAATGAGGTCTTTATGAAAAAATTTGTATGTTTTCCCCAGTTTCCTGCTTTCCTTCTAATTTTGTCTGTAATATTTTTATTTGGGTATTTTTTTAAGTTTTATGTAATCAAATTTTTCATCTAAAAGTAGTACTCTAAATTGGGGTTTCTTAGCATAAAATCAGTGAACATTTTAAATATATAAATATATACTTACAATTATACATGATATTATTGAATACTATTGTTTTTGTCTGTGGTCATAAGTATTTTATTTTGTACTCTTAGAATATTACTCTAAGAAGAGGTCCATAGGCCTTGCCAGACTGATGTCTACATCACAGACAAAAGTTTAAAATCTGCTGCCTATCCTAAATGTTTTTTGCAATAGACTTCTTATTTTCTATAAGGAAGTAGGAAGCTAGACATCACACATCTGATTCCCTAAAATCTGAAGGTAAATCAAAACTGAAATTCTCTAGTAAATTGGAAAGTGAAAATAAATAATTGGAACTATATGGGAAGGCATTTAATGGCTTAATTTTTGTTGGGGGGGCAGTTTTTTAGATTTGTTAGTTCTATGTTATTTGGGTAATTTGTATATTTAATGGGGGGGAAAGATGAGAGAAACAAAAGGGGAACTGCTACCTCCTAATATAACAAGGTAAGTACAAACAACTCTGGTACAGCTCAATTATACCCTTTCCTACCTAAAATACAAATAGCACACGAGCAGTTTCTTTACTTGTAGAGACTGTTGCATAGCCAACACTCCAAGAAAGCAATTGTTTAGAATTATATGATACTTATAATTGGTTATAATTAAGTTGATGATGTGTTGTGGTTTTGAGCTATTTGTGGTCAGATAAAACAGTTTTCTGATATAGAACTTTTTTTTTAAAGAAAATATTATCTATGTTGGAAAAGCAACTCAAAAAATGTTACCTATTAACAGTAAGTCAATATCATAATCATCCCATTTATTTTAAATATTAATTTTTATTAAATGACAAAACAACCAAAATAACTTTTTTTAAAATCCTCTTTTGAGGATTTAAAGATTGAGGTACAAAACAGAGAGACATTTACACCAAAGATGTTTACCACTGTTACTGAGAAAATTCAGCAAGATGATGAGGTCTTCTAGATCTTTTATTTTTCTTCTCTGTATGTAGATGACATTGTGTTGGTTTCATCATTCCTTGAAATACTGGCGAATCTTCTAAATTAGACTAATGAATCCCTTTTTTAAAAAAATAGCTTAATTTGAGGGAAAAAATGAGGAAGAATGCCTGTTGTCAAGATGATGACATACCGTTGTATGGACAACATTCTGTCAGGGCATGTAGCTATTTATAGAGATTTAGATTAATTTAGATAGATGTTTAGATAAATTTAGATGTAGATAAATTTATTTAGATAGATATTTAGATAAATTGTTAGACGTCATGATAGATAAATAGGTAGAGAATTTCTCCCACAGCCATCTGAAAGTTGAAATGACTGGCTCAAGACATTGTAAATTCTCCCTCACAGAAGAACTTAAAACAAAGTTAATGATCATGTCTTGGATGTGATATAAAGTGGAGGGCTTTCAGTTGCAACATAAATTAAATGTCTTCTATAATCTTACCCAATTCTAAGGTTCTATGACTGGAAATACCTCATAGGTGAAAACACTTTCCAGTGGTGCCCTTTTACTATGTCGGTTGAATAGGGTTTAAGGTGAAACTACTTTATGCCAAAATCCACTCTATTTTCAGACATGTTAAAACAAGATTGTTAATGTCAAAATTTCAAAATAAGTTCTTAGTATATTACTTTCCTAAATAGACCTAAAACTTTAAATAAGGACAATATTAATTACAAGCAGAACCAATGGGTAGGCCTCTTACAGTATAATTTTAGAGGGGCACTGAACAAGAATTTTGAGATTAATGGTTCTCTTAAAAATCAGGCTTATGTTCTTGCATACTAATTAAATCATGACTCTTTCATTTTAGAAGTACAGACACATTGCTTGCCCTAAGGATACATTTTATTATCATGTGGAATATGGAATGTTATTCTGCTTCAGGAGATAAAAGCAATTTAATTTGAATCCCTCTAGAAACTAGTGCATCAGCTCAGCCAGTCATCTGTAACATCTGTGAGCATTATCTTTTAGTAAACTACTTTATACTATCATTAATTTGTGTACAGCCTTTAGTCACTGGGTATATTACAAAGGTGATATGACTTGTTTCTCCTCTTATAGCAATGGAAAAAAAATATCAAATCATGGTTGTTAAGATCAAACTGTGCCTCAGTGCATTTTTTGTGGAACTGCCTGAATTTTTTTTTAAACTAGACCTGTTGATGAGGATATGAGTGAGGATGTTTTGTACAGCCCTCAAAGTAGTCACTTTTTTCTTATTTTTCCAAAAGCAATAATTGTATAGAAAAAGTCTTTCAGCGATTAAAAAGCACTGTTCAGATCTCCTGAGCTTTCTTGATCAGTTTCACAGTCCATGTAGGCTTTAACCAATCATAGCATGTTGTCTAATGGTGTTAATGGGAATTCATTTCTTCTTCTAATTAAACACAGATGTAGATCTAAAATTTAAGAAAAAAAGGAAAAGCTCTATTCCCTTGCCAAGCTTGTAATTTCCCTTTTCTTGCTCACTACAGGGTCGTTGACGGTACCCAGGAGCCTACCACAGATGCACATTAATTACCCGTTCTCTAATTACTAGGGTACCAATATAACTGCTCAACCATTCATTACGTTTTCTTCTCAACTTTGCAAAGCCCTAGAGACATATGTATGAAGCACACCACTTGGCAACATTAATTGAACCCTATTAACTCATAAAATTTATGAAAAGTGCAGCTATTAATAAAAAAAAAAGTCCTCTTTCATTTAGTCCACTAAACCCACAATGTACAAATGATCATTTTTTTCCTCGTGCAGTCTATTTGGATATCAGACAATGCAGCTGTTCACAGATTGTTAATTATCAGGAATACATCAACAGGATTAGACTAGAATCCTAGCCATTAAATTACCAGACTAATTTCCCATTCTTGGAGTTATACACATTGGTAGTTAGCAGTATAAGCAAATCTAAATAAGATACTTAGCCAGGATGTTAGATAGAGAGATGAAATGAGACTCAAGGAGTAAACACAAACCAGACTAGGGAAAACAATAATATTTTAGATCTGTCATAACAAATGTCTAGCTGTTAGTTTCTGTATATAGGGATGTAGATCATAGTAAATTCCATTCTAAAAACACTTCTATGCTATGACTTCAAAAGAAATTCAGAATCTTAATAGAAATGTCATTCTTGTGGAAAACATGTTAGAGCATAGGACATGTACTCAGTAAATTATTATTCAAACCAGAGACATCATATTATATAGTGCACAGAGAACTGAACTTTAAGTAAGGAAAACGGGTCTAAATCCTGATTCAGCCATTTACTAGCAAGAGGACCCTAAGTCACTTGACCTCTTTTTCAGTCTTGGTTTCCTTATTTGTAAAATGGAGACAATAATAGAACCTAAAGCATGATGTTGCTAAGAAAAATAAATGAGATAATATATAGAGAAAAATACTAAAAATATTAAAGTATTAAATAAATGTGAACCACCAACTATTTTTAGTAATTCAATTTGAGATTGCTGGAGGTATCCATTATTGATCTGATTTGGCCACCTGGGAAGTTTACTGTCCTTTCAGGGAAAACGTTTAGGGATGAGATAGAAAACTTCTCAAGACTCTGATCAAACCTAAGGGCAGATATACATCTCTATCAAGTCAGGTGAGAACAGCTAGTAGTACTAGAAGAAAACTTTAAAAATTTCCATGGCAGAAAACTGAAAGATTAAGGGTAAAGTTTGCACATGTTTACCACTGTTTCCTACTGAACCTGGAGACTTCAGAAGAGAATTTCATATTTAGGATATCTCATGCTTTTACGGCATTCTAAGATTTATGAACTTTTCTTTTCCAACAACTTCATGAGGTAGATAGAAAAATATGTCTATTTTGCAGATTATAAAACGGAGGTAGGTGGAGGTGATCTATCACCTCAAATCATTGCTGTTGAAGGAACAGCTGGAATTTGAACCCATCTCAAAATAGTATGAATCCATGGTGGCTCACAGTAAGAGAATGAAGGAAAGTTTGTAAGTGGAAGAATAACCAGAGGATATTTAGGACTATTCTTGTATGGCAAGGTATTAGTTTTGTCAGAGCAAACTATATAAAAATGGAATGAGATAGTATAAGATGAAGTTGGAAATACAAATTTGAGCAAAATTGTTCCATTCCTTTAGCATAAGATTAAGATTCATACTTTATGTAGCAGAGCCTGGGGATCTACTTGCAAGTTTTCAAGCAAGAAAGTGTCCTGACCAGAGACATACTCATTGGGATGCTGATGAATCAACAGTCATATTCAGTAGGGATTTAAGGAAGGAATGATTAGAAGGGGAAGGCCAATTTGGAGTCTTTGTCAGTGGCCAGATAAGTGGTAATGAAAACCTGAACAAGGATGTATTAGTGGATCCAATTATAGATTTTTGTTTTGCCAACTTCTCTAGGATCTCACAAATTAGGGTATCCAAAATTCAAGGTTATATGTAGACAATCTCTCCAGAGGTCTTCACAAATGAGAAGGGTCCAGTTTTATCCTAGATGGAGCCCCACATTTAACATATGTGCTCCAGACCAGGCCTGCACATTCTGCGGCCAACCAAAGAATTTCAGCTGGCCCACAAAAAAAGACCTCTACATTTTTCACCTGCTGCCTGAAATCCTTTGGTGGGCTGCAAGTGGACCACGGGCACGGTCTGTGCAGCTTGTGCAGGACTGCTGTAGACCAACTTAGAAGCCAGGAAGCCTGCATTTCCCTCCTCAATGTTTTATGGTACCCTATATAGGTTGTACCTATCTCTTTGCTCTGCCATCAGTACTTTTTCCTACAAACAAACTCTGGAAAGACTGGATACAGAGAAGCCCATTGGAACTTTAGAATCACAGTTATAAGGGCACCAAGCTCCTGATTGAGTTCTAAGGCAAAGATAATGAAATGGAAACTGACAGCACTTGAATGCCTTAGCTGCTAATCAAGATGGTTCAGTGGATAGAGCATCAGGCCTGAAGTCAGGAGGACCTGAGTTCAAATTAGACCTCAGTTATTTACTAGCTGGGTGACATTGGCCAAGTCACTTTACCTCTGTTTGCCTCAGCTTCCTCATCTATAAAATAGGGGTAATAATGTCACCTACAGGGTTATTGTGAGGATTAAATGATTTAATTGTTATGTGCTTAGCACAGTGCCTGGAACACAGCAAATACTATATAAATGTTATTGTTGATGTCGTTATTATTATTCTTTCAACACATGGTTCACTGATAGAAACCTGTTACAGAAAGTTTATCTGTTTTCTACAGTTTTTTTCTCAAAGGTACTTCTCTCACATATAATCACAGTTCTACCAGAAGCTGATCCTTGTCTTCCACATGGAAAACAGCATGTTAGGGGATTTGGACATGCTCTGTACCCCAAATTACATATCTGCTAAAATATACTTTAGGGATAAGGAACAAAACCATTCAGTGGATTGTCTACTGCTCAGAAACTTGTTACCTATTTATAATATTTTTTTCTGCCAGAAGAGAAAATAGACAAGGACAGCTCCAAATAAAATCTATTATACAGTGAGCATGCATGTACATGTGTATATACACTAATGGAGAAGTTCTGTACACATCAGATTAATGTGAATAGACAGGCAGCAACCAGTTAAAAGAAATTCAAATAAAAATGCTAAAAAAAAAGAGAAAAAGAGAAAATATTGCATGTCATTAAGATAGTTTTAGCCAGACCTATTTAAATATACAGTTAACAATGTAAATGGGAAATAGATAAGGGAAAGACATTGATGTTGATATTACCTACTGAAATTTTACTGCTCTAAAGCCATTCCATCAACGCTAGCCAAAATAGTCTCAGACACCACCCAAGTGCAGCAAGCCACTTGATCTCCTTACCAAATGCAAAAATTTTCCAGCCAAGACTAATACTGGCTCAGAATGTAAATAATCACAAACTATCCCAGAGGATTATAATGAAACATTAAAAACATAATCACCTTAGAAATCAGATAACAAGGGTCAAGGAGAAAATGCATCTATAGAACTTGGTAGGAAATCTATCTAAATCATATTATTTCTAAAATACTTTTAGATGAAAATGGGAGAACAAAAAATAAACCACATAGAGCAGACTAAAAAGTCTTCCATCTCTCTAAGATTAAAGGCATGTGGCAAGAGTTCTTTTAGTTCCCTAACATTCTCAGCAATCACCCCCTTTTTTCTCCTTCCTTCAGATTGCTTGAGAATTGTTTCTCTTCAATAAGGCTAACATATGTGCCATACCCTGGATTCCATTCTTTTTATATTCTCTAAGAACATTCATCAATCATCACCCTCTATTTCCATGGACTGTAGTTGTACTGTACAGAAAGGCTGACCCAGAGGTTCAAGGTACTAGAAAAGAAAGATGAATGACTTGGATGCCAGCTACAACTATTTGTACAGGGTAATATAAGTTAATGTCATGAACTTCAAAGAATGATACATTGGTAAGTCACGTAAGAGGAAGGACCTAGAAACAGCTATAAGGAATACAAGTATACTGACTACAGCTCCTGGTTTTATCAACCAAGAGTCAGGAGTTAAGGAAAGAGGAAAGAGTGCTATCTAATTAGTGAATCATGTCACTTTGTAATCCCCTGGCTGAACTGGGTTGTTTTGTTTGAATTTTTTTTGTATTAATTTCATCATGTGTCTCTTTTGCCTGCACTTGCATAGTTGTTATTTTTAAGTGTTAAAGAGAAGGGCTTTGCTTTCATGGTCATATGTTTTATTTCATTAACTGCTAGATCTTTTGGATATCACACCTGACAACCAGTATATTAGATATCCTTTCCAATTTCATGTTTTCCGCAAATTGACTATATAGTGTATGTCTTTATCCCAGGCATTTACAAAAAGCTGTTGAACTTAACAAAGCCTAGAGTTCCATTAGAGACATAGTTCTAGGATGGCACTCAGCAAATGCAGTTTCTCAGTCACCAGTGAATCCCCTAGATATATCCTGATGCAATCTACATTTCCCAATTTTGCACAGGACATACTAAGAGACTATGAAATGTTCTGTCAAAATTCAGATACATTTTGTCCAAAGCAGTCCATTTCTTTAATAATCTTTTAAAGATGTGGTTAACAGCTAGGCCAAAGAGCTCAGAAAATGGTAAGAGGAGAAACAAAAACTATTAAATCATCATAAGTATCATCATTTTCTGGATAGGTAACCATAAGAAACCAAAGCTTGAATGGGGATGACATTCAAGGGGTAAGGATTTAAGGCTCAACTTACTGATTTTATCTCTCCTTTCAAAGTTAATTCAGTCTTCTTTAAAAGAGCCTAACCACTTTTTAATCCAGTATCTATCTTCATTTCTTCCTTTCCCTTTTGGGGTAAATAATGGGACAAGAAAAGAGAAGGAAAAAACGATGATCGTACACCACTTCTTTGCCACTGGGAGATAAAATGTGCTAGATACTTAGATGGCTTTTCCCTTTGATTCTTCACTTCTTCTTCGTCCTTTTTTACTATAGGCTCTCAATAAAATATTCTTTTAATGGAACTGGAACTTCCCCTCCTCCACTATGAATGCCAGGATTCTTAGGTACTTATTCTATCAATCAAGAGTATAGTTAAAAGATCTTTCTTTTAGCATTCAAAGCAATAACTCTCATCAGGAATTTGCTGTGGGCCTACCACTGTGTGTTAGCCATGCTCCTTGCCCATGATTCCCATACAGTCTACCTAAATACAAAACATTCATACTATAATGTGAATTACCTAAATGAGCTAATCAAATTGGCTAACAGTGTTTAGGGCATAAGACTGGATTTGGAGAAATATGAAATACTGGAGAAGAGGACATACTTTAGACAGTCACAGAGCAGTAAATGAAGCTCTGACTTTCTGGGTAAGGTGATAAAAGACAATATAGGAGGTAGAAGAAAGGCTGAGAAAGGGTGAAGATAGACACAAAGTAAAATCTGCCTACTTTATTATTATTTTGCCAGGCCTCAGGCCTCCATCCCCTTTATAAAGCAATCTCTGAATTTTATTATGGTCTCTGCCCATCATCCTTATTTTCCTCACACTAAACTGAGAGGTGAGCTTTTGTCTTATCTTTCATGGACACAATCTCTACTTCCCAGCAGTCTCAATAGCATACTACCCCTCCCTCCATTTTCTATTACTGTTTTTTTTTTTTTATGTTTAGTCTTCCTCTACTACTATGTAAGCTCTTTGACCATGAAGGCTGTTTTATTTGACAGTATTTGTATCTCTATCATTTAGCACAGTTCCTGGCATGTATTAAGTGCTTAATAAATGCTGTGTATCTATTTTCAGATATTGTCTTGGGCTCTGGAAGCACCCCCTATGACCTTGAAAGTTACTGCTAGATGAAGAATTGAAGCCATGTATAGTTATACGAAAAAATGCTCTAAATCACTATTGATTAGAGAAATGCAAATCAAAACAACTCTGAAGCAACACATCACACCTACCAGATTGGCCAACATGACAAAACAGGAAAATAATAAATGTTGGAGAAGACGTGGGAAAATCACAACACTAATGCATTGTTGGTGGAGTTTTGAAATGATTCAACAATTTGGGAAAGCAACTACTGGAACTATGCCCAAAGGGCTATAAAAATCTGCATAGCCTTTGACCCAGCAATTGCACTGCTAAGGGTTATATTCCAAAGAGATTATAAAAATGGGGAAAGGACCCATATGTACAAAAATATTTATAGCAGCTCTTTTTGTGGTGGCAAAGAACTAGAAATCATGTGGCAGCTAGGTGGCACAGTGGATAGAGCACCGGCCCTGAAGTCAGGAGTACCTGAGTTCAAATCCGACCTCAGACCAAACGCTTGACACTTACTAGCTGTGTGACCCTGGGCAAGTCACTTAACCCCAATTGCCTAAAAAGGAAAAAAAAAGAATTGGAAATTAAGAAGATATCCATCAATCTGTGAATGGCTGAACAAGTTGTGGTATATGAATGTAATGGAATGCTATTGTGCTTTAAGAAATGATGAACAGGTGAACTTCAGAAAAACCTACAAACGTTTGTATGGACTGATGCTGAGTGAAGTGAGCAGAACCAGGAGAACATTCCACACAGTAATAACCACTTTGTGCGATAAATAATGTTGATAGACTTAACTTTTCTCAGCAATGCAAGGATCCAAGACATCTCCAAAAGTCAGATGATGCTGTCCACATCCAAAGAAAGAACTATGGAGTTTGAATCCAGATTGAAACATACTATTTGCTCTTTTTTTTCTTCTGTTTTATTTTGTTTCTTCTTTCTTGTGATTCTAATTCTTACTTACGACATGACTAATGTGAAAATATGTTTAAAATATGTTTAATAGGAATGTATATGTATAGTCTATATCAAATTGCACATTAGATAGAGGTGGGGAGGGAATGGAAGAAATTTAAAACTCAAAATCTTATGGAAATGATTGTAGACAAATCAAAATAAATTAATTAATACAAAAATATTTACTGCTACAACATACTATACTTATCTACATCAGTTGGGAAGAAAGCAACCTGAGGTTGGCCTAATTAATTCACCTTGGGCTTCTCGATACAGACAAATACTATTGGAGGTAAGAGGAAAAGAAAAAAGAGGCAAGCTGTACAAGAATTTATCCCTATCCTCTTTAGTATGATATGTTGCAATTTTAGAAGAATTCCCCTTTGTACAATGTATCTATATTGAATGCAGAAAGTCTTCTGTAGAATCCCAATTCTCAGTGGGTGTTAGCAACTATGGAGGTGTTAACTGAAGTAGGGGAAAAAAAGGCCCAAGACTATTGTTCAGGATCTGATACAAACAATGGTCCGTCTCAACAGGCTAATATAATTGAACTTCAAATGAGAAGTTTCAGAGACATGGTGAAAGAAGAAGGACCAATGGAGGATATAGCAAATGCTAACTTGTCTTGACTCTGAAATCTGTTAGCCTGAGCAAAGGGAGGAGTACACAGCATTAAGGAGGTTAGCAGAGGATGAAATGTGATCAGGGGAAAGTAGGGTTTAATCTAGTGCCAGGACATAGAAGGAATATATGAGGAAGATTTTGAAGATGAATAAGGAATCGTTAACAATGAAATTGGTTTTCAAAGAGCTTAGGGGTATGCTGAAGACATGGTATGGAAAGAGAAATATTATTTCTGGCATTATTCCAAAGTTTTTTTTATTTCCTATAGCATTCTTTCACCATCTATTTTCCGTTATATTTTAGCTTAAAATGTATTTTTATTAACATTGTATAAAGATACTCATTTGCATTTAATTAGTTCCTTCACAAAATCATTTCTCTTTCTGAAATTATGCACTAGCACATTACAGAACAATCAAATTATCAGCCTCACTTCCAAAGATCAATTCAAACTTAGGAAATTATGACAAGTTAGGTTCTCCATCATTAAGGCTGCATACAAATTCTTTAGAGCTCTCAAAGCAGAGGCAATGGTTGTTATAGAATGTGTTTATGACTCACAGGAGTTAACGGTATTTGGGAGCAAGATGGAATTTTCTAGGAGGTTAATGTTTCTGTGAAGAGTATGTGTCACTAGATATCTAAAAGAAATTCTAGGGAACAAACTGTATCCACTGTTTCTAGGTCTTTGCTTCCTAACAATATCTAGTCTATCACCATTCTGATAGGCAGTCAAATGTTACATGAGTTCTAATTGAAACCTGATAGTTTTTAACATCAATGGATTTTGCAATTTAGTGCACTGGATTGTGAAATGGAAAACTAATATGAAGTAAGTAGTTGTTTAAGCTTATTATTGTTTTGTTTTTCCTTTACTGCTTCTTTAATTTCTGTCCAATAAAGAGGGCAACATTTTGTTGACTGGCATATGTTAGCCCTTTTTTCACCTGAAAATACATTTAGTTTAATGGATAGAGACTATTAACTACTTCTTTTTTCAGACTATTCATGAATGAAAATATATTTATAATAAATGTGCTGAATTCAAAACAAGGCTCAAGACCACTCAACTGATGCAGCACAAAATTGGCAAGGAAATTTGTTAAGGCTAAATTGAAGTAAATCCAGAATACTCTTTGCAGACATTTAAATATAATAGTAATAATAAGCCTAATTCTCTGACCAGGAAAAAAATCCCAGAGAAGTAATCTATGTCTACTATTTCTAGATTGTTTCTTCCTGTCAAAATCTAGGCTAATACTTTTATGATGTGCAGATTCAGACTTGCTGTGGTTATGAGGGCATGAAGAATAAGATTTCTCTAAAATAAAAGATTTTTCTCTCCTGTGTATCTTCGAAAAATATGTTTCTAGGCTTTTTGATTACAACAATAACAGTTCTCTTCCATCATTTTGGAAAATCACTCTTCCCAGACCCCAGTGATTCCACAGATGCACACAGACACACACACAGACACGCACATGGTCTCACCTTCACAATGGGAATGTATTTGTGATAATCCTACACAAACTCATCCTAGTTCTCATAGAACTAGGGTCATATATTTGTGAGATAATTGGGTTTGCAGTGATTGTGAATAGGGATAGTACATGTGGTGATGGGACATTGAATCTAACTAGTACATATGGAGATTCAAAGAGGTTATCTTAGGTTCTTGAAGACTATGCTAACATATAACACGTAGTCAGTGAGGCAAACCTTAAAGTGCTATGTAAAATGCCAACTATTATTATTGTTACTGAGCTAGAAGGACTTCAAGCATGATCTCAAGTATATGCCTCCTACCTAACTACCCTAAGTCTGGAAATAATCATCACTGGCAGGTTGTTCACAACATTGATTCTTTGACTATGGTGACCCACTAAACAAAGAAAAATACAGAATTTTTAAATATTTTCCTGCGTTTCTCTTATGCTTTTTTTAAAGGATTATGGTAGAGTAGTGAAAAAGTAGTAGAAAGTGCTAAGACACATTCTCTCTCTGCATCCTACTAGATGCCCTTCATGATTTTCTATATCTTCTCCTCAATCCCATTGCCCCAAAGCAAAACAAATTCTTACCTGGTGTCCATTGACACCTTAATGCTGAGCTTTGACAATAGCAAGGCTGGTGATCAGAAAACAGACATATATTCCATTACTAAGGATACATTTTAAGGTATTCTGGACCAATATCTCTCAAGACCCTCTTTGAGGCAAAATGAAGTAAAAGCTTCCCTTCAATAGCCTATGGTTCCTGGGGCAGAGTCCAAGTTCAGGTGGGAGGTAGCCTCAGAATAGGATATTAATTGAAGATGATTCCCGATCTTAGCATTAAATGTTTACATTGATAACTACTTTCCATCATGCATTTGTACACATTTCTCTTGCACTAGAAAAAAATAATTATTACTTTCATAAGATCTCAGATCTAGAAAGGTTTTGAAATCCTTTCCAAAGAGGTCCCCTAGAGGCCTCATTTTAGAGAAGAGAAAGTGATTTGCCCAAGGTCACACAGGTAGTAAGTGAGAAAGGTAGAATATGAAGCAAAATCCTTTTTATTCTGCTTTTAAACTTGGAACTCTGAGATGACAAAGCTTACTAAAAATGCTTTTATCCTTTATTTCTTTTGGTTCAAATGTTTTCAAGATGTTAATAATCCACAACAGTCAGCTAAAACTCAGGAAATCAACTAAATTGAAATCATTATAAAAACATAGGAAAAAAAAAGCACCCCAAGTAAAGAATCCCAGATCTAGCCTAACATGCTCATTTACAAATAAGCAAACTGAGTCCCAAGGAGAAATAATTTATCCAAGGTTACCAAGAAACTATATCTCCTATCCTAGATAACTAATTGTGTTGATGTGATAAGTAGGCTACTTGTCAAAGAGAAATGGAGAGAGAGATGAAACAGGGCATGAGATTAAAAAAAAGTGGGGTTGACTGAATTATTAGATCATTTGCTTATATTGGCAGAATTCATTAGATAATCATTAGTTTTCTTTACTTCAAGATACAGATTAGAATAAATTTGTTTTAGGGCCAACCATTTAACCTGGAAGTATCAGGTTAAGGAGTTGTAACGTGTGATCTCCAGAGAACTTTTTCTGTATGAACTAAAGTAAATGATATCTGAGAAGCAAAGTGGTATGGATTGTGTCAAATTCCCTGACTTGGCACCTGAACAATTGATCTGAAGCATAGGTGTGGATAGTGTTTGGGCCAGATGTGTACTATGGCACACCTTGGTGTAGCATTACATTTAGCCCTTTCATGGAATGAAAAACATATAACGTTAAGAAATAGGAGCCACTGATTTTCATAAATGAATTTTCATTGCTTCTCTCTGAAACCTTATTTAAGAATGCTGTAAAATATTGCTGATGCTCTAGCTGTTGAGAGGCCACTAGCTCATGAAAAGGTTGAGGAATAGCTAAATATCTAGTAACTCATATACTGAGTTCAAGTGGCATAATCTCCCATAGTAAAGGCAGAAGGCAGCCTTTTCTCATCATATAGTTCTATGATTCTAAGCTTCATGTTCTACTTTTGATGGGGGAAAAATATCTTTACTTTATATGTATCTTCAGAAGAAGACTGTAAAAGCAAATATTTACTTAAAATAAAACTGGAAATTGCACTTGCCAATTGTCTACTAAAGTTCACACAGTGAGAAATACTTCTCCCAATCAGTAAATTGTGACATAAATTTCAAAACAAAGGGTTTAACTATAACTGCCATTTCTAACCCTCTCCAGATGTTACAAATGGCTTCTTTGATAAGTTATATCTGACCATGAGGGAAACACTTAAGTAGATTCATGGGTGATTCTAGTTCTCGGAATTTGGTAAAGTTTATAATATGAATCCTGACATGCTACAACTACAATAAATGCTATAATCCTTATATACTATAACCCTAATAGCTTAGTCACTATTTCTTCAGTGGAACATAAGTAGTTATATTCTAAGATAATGGTTCCTGTCACTGCTACTCTCATTCTTCAGTAAGTCATGGCAATCAGGACAAATTAACATGCCTTCTCCCTGCCACAAAGAAGGAAATATTTTAAAGCCTTTAACTTATCTCATTTATCACTATATAAGGTTTATATCAAAACTAACTTCCTCTTTTAAAAATGCTTTGCAAACTTTATATACATGTTATTAGTTATTATTCTCATTATCGTTACTAAAAGGGAAGTAGGTGGTTAGGTTCAAAAGGGATGTTGCTATAATAATAAGAGTAGCTGATGTTTACATCACATTGTAAGGTTGACAAAGCACCTTCCATACATTATTTCATTTAAGTCTCCCTCAAATCTTGAGAAACAAGGAAGCTGAGGCTCAGAGAGATTCTGTAACTTCTAAATTGTACAGCAGGCTAACTGAAGAGCTCACCTTTTATCAAATGAGTCAAAAATAATTTATTAAGCACCTATGAAGTAACAGGTGGTGTTCCATGCACTGGGGAAAGGCAAACATAAAGCCATTCTTTTCCTGCAGAATCTTACAATTTGATATGAGAAGACTAGAACAGTTTTATAAGATAGATACACAAACATATATATACACATGTATACATGTATATATATATATATATGTACACACACACACGTATATATACACACACGCACGTATACATATAAAACATCATGGTATGAAGAAAAGGTGAAAGGGAGGAAAGGAGGGAGAGGAGAGGAAGAACATAAATTCAGGCAAACAAGATAGCTCTTAGTCCCAAGGAACTTACATTCTAATGGAAGTAGACAACAAATAAAAAGAAGTTTGAAGGGACTTTGTAGTTTATTTTGATGGTGTGTCAGTGACATGGAAGAGGCCCTCTTTGAGGCAAAATGAAGTGAAAGCTTCCCTTGAATAGCCTATTGTTCCTGGGGCAGAGTCCAAGTTCAGGTGGGGAGAGAAAGGAAGAGGGACAGCCAGATAGTGCAATGGAAAGAGTGCTGGCCCTGGAGTCAGGAGGACCTGAGTTCAAATGAGAGAGAGAGAGAGGGAGAGGGAGAGGGAGAGGGAGAGGGAGAGGGAGAGGGAGAGGGAGAGGGAGAGGGAGAGGGAGAGGAGAGGGAGAGGGAGAGGGAGAGGGAGAGGAGAGGAGAGGAGAGGGAGAGGAAGGGAGAGGGAGAGGGAGAGGGAGGAGGGAGAGGGAGAGGGAGAGGGAGAGGGAGGAGAGGAGAGGAGAGAGAGAGAGAGAGAGAGAGGGAGAGGAGAGAGAGAGAGAGAGGAGAGAGAGAGAGAGAGAGAGGGAAGAGAGAGAGAGAGAGAAGAGAGAATGTCTAGAATACAACTAGAGTATATGGCAAGAGAGGTGATTTGGCATGTGGAGGGTGGGGCACATTAACGGATGGCTAGGTTCAGGAATGGGATCTTGTAGAAGATGATGCTTGTACTGAGTACTGATGGATTCAAAAAAGATTCTGAGAGATAAAATCAAGGGGCAAGTGTTTCCAGCCATGGGACCAAGTCTACTCAATGGCTCAGAGATGAAAAATTGTGTGGTGTGTTTGATAAACAGTTTTACTCCATTGGAGGGTATGTGAAAGGAAATAATGTCTATAAAAGCTAGAAAAGTAAGTCAAGGTTAAGTTGTGAAGTGAAGGTCTTTAAATGCCAAACAAGTATTTCTATTTGATCCTAGAGGTACTAGAAAGCCATGAGAGTTTATTGATATTGAGAATGGATGTGATACAGTCAGACCTGTGTGTTGAGATAATTGCATTACCAGTCATGTGGAGGATGTAATGGGGCAGGGTGAGATTCAAGGCAGGGAAGCCAATTAGGAGTCTATCACAATAACAGTCCAAGCAAGAAAGGATAGAAGTTTGAACTAGATTGGTGGCCATGTGGATACAGAATAGAGGACAGATATAAGAATTATTGAGAATAGAGAAATGACAAGATTTGCCAACTGATGTCGTGAGGGGGCTGAGTGAAAATGACAAGTAGAGGATGACTAAGGTTGCCAGTGTGAGTGACAAAAAAGATGGTGTTGACAGAATCGTACTTCAAAGAGGTTCTATGTATGGTGACATCTACATAAGACTATTAAATTGATGTAGAGTTGACCTAGGGGTTATTGAGTGACATAACTGATTAGGTTTATCATGTATACTAAACTAAATTTACTGTTATGACAGCTTGATGCTACGTAAAAAAAAAAAATTGGTTTAGTTTGATACATTCTCCATTTAGTTGATGGTAGAAATCTTGGACTCATATCAGAAATAGAAAACTTTATGTGTATTTCTTGTCATGCAATATGTTTTCTAAACTATGACTTTTATGGAAAATGCACTTCTCCCAAGAGTTGCAGGATTGCTGTCACTTTATGAAAGTTTAACTGTTTGGACATATTCCCCCGGAGCCAAGCCCCAGGATTCATGTATCTGGAGTTGAATAAGCTGTCACTTTAGCAGAAGTAGCTCTTCTACATTTTAGTAACACAGGACTTGTGTTTTAACTAGTCATCTAAAAGATTCTAAGATTCCAGAGAGGCCATATATAGTCTGGAAATAGTCAGCCTTTAATGGAATTATGTAAACATGCTTTATTGTTATATTACATTTTATTATGTGTGTTATACAAATACACAACTCAAAATTAAATTAACCATTCAAGAGGAGAAAAACTTTGGGGATTCAAGGATAAAAAATACTGTTTCTCTATATCTGTTATCTCTTAAGTTGGTCAACTTTCTTAATTTGCGCTCTTTGATTCAATGGAAGTATTCATGAAACTTGAACTTACAACTGGGTATGAACTGAATGGAATCACAAAGTCCTTGAAATGAACATTTTGTTGTTGTTGTTGAGTTATTTCAGTCATGTATGACTCTGCCTAGGGTCACACAGCTAGTAACTGTCTGAGACCAGATTTGAATTAAGGAAGATGAGTCTTCCTGACTCCAGGCTGAGCACTCTATCCATTCTGCCACTTAGCTTCCCTGGAATGAACATGAAAGACTTAAAAGGCTAGAAGTATTTATTGAAGGATACATTGGATCAGGTGTAAACCACATGCCCCTGGTCTGCTTTTCCTGATCCCAAAATAGCCTCTATAAGCATAGCCAGCCCTTACCCCTAGATTCTTATATTCCAGTGTTTTGTAGCCTCTGATAATCAAGACGGGTGGTGAAAAGCAAGACATTGCCCCATTGAAAAGACACAACTCTTTGCTGTTACTGAGGAGCTTGTATGCTGCGCAGGATGACTTGGTTGAAAAAGATTTTCAGGGGACTCCAAATCCTGGCTGCAAATTTTAGTACTATTATACTTTGAGATCCTCTTCAGCTTAAGTTTGCTCATTTTATCTTTAAGTGAGAGGCAAGACTTTGGAAAAGGTTAATTCCTACAAAAGTTAAGATGTGTGAGGTGTGACTGTCTGCAAGAGTACAGGACAAAGGACACCTTCCTGCCTTACTACTAGACAAGCTATCCTCCATAGTCTACTTCATATACAGACAATATAAATATGACATAAATATAATCTTGTTAGATTATAATTTTAGTTATGTTTCAATAAACAGTGCTAAAAAGATGTAAGAGTGAAAAAGGCTATGCTTTCTGTTGACAATGCCGTGTCATAAGTGACAAATTATACTGAGTCACAAGGCTATGGGCTATTGAAGGATGGTGTTGCCCTTGGTAGCATATAAGAATTAACGATATTATCCCTTTAGAGATATCAACATCAATGGGTCTGTGATCCAGCTGATTTAAGTACTACCCCACAGCAGGGCAACTCCTAAGCCATCCATTTGTTCTCATACAGTTTGACTCCATTCATATCCTCCTCAAAATCATCCACAGAGGTTGTTATTTAATGTGTTGCTATCCTCCACCTAGATCTTTTGACATTGTATTGACACCAGCAAAACCTCACTTATCCCTCATTCATTTTTTTTTTAATTAAAAACACCGTTGAGCAAAACAATTTCCACATTGGCCATGCCTCTAAACATTTGTATCACTCTGCATTTTAAGCTCATCACATCTTTGTTAGGAGGCAAGTGGCATGTTTTATTTTCTGTTTTCTAGATTTCCAAATTATTACATTGGTCACCTTGGTCGTGGTAGTTTTTATTTGGTTTTTACCTTCAACTATAGGGTCATTGTCATGTTTAAGTTGTTATTCCAGTTTTGCCCTGGTTCAGAGAGGCCTTCCCTAGTGCCTCTGAAATTATCTATTTCATCATTTCTTATGGCACAATAATATTCCATTATACCATAATTTGTTTAGTCATCTCACAATAGAACAATATCCCTTTACCTTCCAATTTGAGGCTAATATGAAAAGGGCTGCTATAAATATTTTTGTACATATAAGTACTTTTGCTCTTTAAAAAAAAAATCCCTTCGGGATATAGGCCTAATAGCATATAACCGGGTCAAAGTCTGTGTGGTTTGGCAAATTTGGGGGCATAGTTACAAATTGCTTTCTAGAATGACTGTTTTCTTAGCTTCATTAACAGCACGAGTGTGTGCCTGTTTTCCTGCAGCTATGCTAGCAATTATAATTACATTTGTTCTATTTTCTGATCTGATTGGTGAGATGATAGTACAAAGTTTGTTAATTTTTTTGTTTCTGGAATTATTAGTGATTTATAGCATTTTCAGATGGCTGTTGATGGCTTGGATTTCTTCCTTTCACAACTGTCTGTTTATGTCCCTTAACCATTTATCTCCTGGGGAATGTTTCTTGGGCTTTTAAATTTTAACCA
The DNA here is from genome assembly GCF_003287225.1 of Phascolarctos cinereus. Classification (NCBI taxonomy): domain Eukaryota; kingdom Metazoa; phylum Chordata; class Mammalia; order Diprotodontia; family Phascolarctidae; genus Phascolarctos; species Phascolarctos cinereus. The sequence continues at coordinate 161,814,900 of NW_027556402.1, forward strand.
CTTCTACCTTGTCTGTGAGATTTATATAAAAGAAAACTGGCTGTGAAGTCCACCACCCCAATATTTGTCTGATTCTCATATAATTTTAGCTATATTCCATTTGTTTGTACAGCAATTTTTGAAATTTCACACAACCAAAATGGTCCATTTTGTCTTCTGTTATCTTATCTAGACTTTATTTGGTCATGAAACCAACCCTTAGAGAATTATGGTTATTTCTCCTTTGCTTCTCTAGTTTATTTATGATGTGACCATTTATATTTCTGTTATGTTTCTATTTAAAGCTTATCATGGTACATAGTACAATTAAAGTACCTTATTTCTTTCAGAGTGCTATATGACTTTCCCAAGAATTTTTCTCAAATGATAAGTTGTTCCCCCCAATAACTATAGTCCTGGGCTTTATCAACACTCTGATATTCTGTTTCTGCATGTTGTGTAACAATTTTTGATTGATGATTCTACTTTTTGGATCAGCACTAAATCATTTAAATATCACTGCTTTGTGATAGACATTGAGAGCAGGTACTGAAAGATCCTTCCTTACTACTTTTTTTCATTAATACTTTTGAGCTTCTTTGCCTCTTGTTTCTCTGTATCAATTTCTTAACTATTTTTATCAGTCTTTATTATTCCTTTAGTAGTCTTATTGGTACATCATGGACTAAGTAAATTAATTTAGAAAGCATTGTCAATTTTATTTTATTAGCTCAACCTATCTACGAGAAATTAACAATTCTCCAGATATTTGGGGTTGTGTTTCTACAAAGAATATTTACTAGATTCATTCATATAGTTCAAGTAATGTGTCTTGAAAGATGCACTTCTAAATATGTTGTAGCTTATGTAGCTTATTTTGAATGGGATTTCTCTTTCTATCTTTTCCTTCTGGGTTTTATTGATAACAGAGTAAAGCAAATGACATGTGTGAGTGGCTTTTATTTACATAATGCTAGTTGGCTAAAGTAATTGTTTTAATTAATTTCAGCTAACTTGTAGGTTTTAAGCAAGTCATCCTACCGTCTACTCAAAAGCAATAATTTTGTTGACTCTTCCTATATTTGTGCTTGTCTCTCCTGCTAGCTAAGTGTGGCTTTGTTGGCTAACTGAAATGGTGTTAAGAACAGGTCTCTGGGCTGCGGTATGAGCAGACTTCAGATTCAGAATAATAAGGATGGTAGCCCCTGAGGAAATTATATCTATCCAAAGATATATGAGAATACTTATGTGGTTGGGAGAGAAAGAAAGAAAAAATGAAAATTGTAAGAATTTTAGAGATATTATTTAAAACACACACACCACACTTACCTCAACCTCCACTTTATTATTACCATTACTGTGTATTCTAATATAAGGGATATCATGCAGTCTATCTTTTCTCTGGTATACTCAGGCCTTATAAATACACATTTATACACTTACTAGTGAGATGGTTACACAAATGACTACTATAAAGGTTTGGATATTTTCTTTAAGTAGTTATTCAGTGTAAACTATGTGGAAGAGGCTAATTTTGGTCATATTTATTGTTTTCTGCCAAGTTCCAGTCTAAGAATTCCTAATTTTTAATATTTTGCTAAACTTAATCTCTTTCAAACTTGAAGAAATCTGGATATTATGACACAGACTTTTATTCCTTACTACTAACAAGATCAAGGCTTATGGATCACTTGAGCTTGGGAGCTCTGAGCTTTATAAGGCTAAAGCTGATCGGATGTCTATAGCGAGTCTTACACTGATATGCTGGATCTCTGGGATTAGGAGCCGCTAGCCTTCTTATGAAAGGCTGTTACATGGCACAAAGGATAGAGTACCAGTCCTGGAGTCAGGAAGACCTTAATTCCAATCCAGCCTCAGACATTTACTAGCTTTGAACCCTGAAAAAGTCCCTTAGCCCTATTTGTCTCAGTGTCCTCATCTGTAAAAGGAAATGGCAAACATTCCAGTAACTTTACCAAGAAAACCTCAAGTGGGGTCACAGATTCAGAAACATCTGAAACAACTGAACAACTTTGCGAGCAATTGAGCATAGGAACAAATGAACAAAATATATGAACAATATGAACATATATGCAAACAACATATTAACAATATAAACAAAATGAACAACAAAAGAAAGGGCAAACTGGCCCACTTTGGAAGTGCTCAAGACTTCTTTGCCAATTTGCAGTGGGATAGGGCTAAAGAGTGCTTGCTGCACTTCTAACCTGAATAAGACATGGAGAGAATCTCAAAAAATACGGGGTTTCAACATTTTTACTCATGCAAAGCATTCTTATCCTAATAGAGGCATGGCAGCTAATGTGTTCAACTAGTGTTGCATTTGCCCTCTTCAGAAAGGAAAACTTGGAATCCTCAAAAAAAAATCTGCTAACACTTTCATCAAGCCGATTCTCCATTTTCCCCTATATTCTATAACTCTATATCCACCGACGACTCAGGCAGTGTTCTCATGTTCAACTCAGCACTATCATGATGACTTCAGCATGCCATTCATGATCACTCTCTCCATGTTGTTTACTGAAATGTCAGCAAGCGCATGACTTTAATAATTATTATTTTTCTACCAATTCCGTCTACTAATTTAATGATTATACCTAAATGTCTTGAATCTAATGAATAATCCCAAGTTACAAGCCAGCAGTAAGAAAAAACTATAAACCCAAAAACTCTCACTCTAAACAGTAAGTCTCAACATTTATACTCACTTGAAACAAACTACATAAATTAATGTAGTTTAGAATATCTCTATACTAGTATTAGCAAGCGTCTGGCTATTTTGAAATTATTGTGTAATATGTAACAGCCATTAGACAATCCTTCCTTTATACCTATTAAGCTCTTGCTAATCCCCTAGAAAGCTTATATTCTCATTATAACATTGTTACATTTTGTTCATATGCAACATGCCAAATAATCTTAATAAAATCCAAACATCAATGAATCAATCTAAGCCAAAAATACAAAATCATGTGAATACTTTTATGAACTGGTAAACAATTAAATTAGCAGAAACACAAAGACAACTAACACAATTACAATAACATTATAGAGTAGTACCCAAACAATTGAAATAGAGTATTTTGAAATTGTAATGACTAAATTTGGTTCCCAGAAATGATATGAAAATGTAACCCATTTTCTTTGTAGAGGTTGGGAACTGCAGGTTTGGGCTATATGTGTCAGAGGGTTTTTTTTTGATGGTTAATTTTGCTCATCTTTTAATTTAAATTATTATTATTTTTAATAAAGAATAGTTCTCTGGGAGGTGGAGGGGATGGATACATTTGCAGATGCAGGTTACATAAAATACTAGAATTTCAAGGAGCACCAATATATAATAAATAGTAGGGCTTCAAATAAATCTAAACTCTTAAAGCAAGGTTAGATAGGTAGGAAATAGAAGAGCCAGAACTCCCTTATTTCCACTATACCATATCATCTCTATAGATTTTCCTGCCTTATGAACACTGGATTTCTTTGACAACTCCCCACTTTATATACTACTTGGCCATTCTCAGGATCAATTACCAAATAATAGTGGGGATTAATAACTAGCAACTGCCATCTACTGAAGTTGCTGATCGTCAAAATTTGTCACACGGAAGGCAAAGTGATGTTTTAAAATGGCAGCATTTGATACCTTTTTTTGGTTTGTTTTGTAACCAACTCATATGTAATAAAAGAGCATATATTAGACAACAAAAAAGAAATAATTCTAAATCAGTTAAAACAGTGTTGTTTGTCAGTTTTTTCATGTTTAATCACAATATACCACACAAGGCTGAATTTCCAGAAACTTTAAAAACCACCCCTTTGGGAAGGAAAGTCTAGCTTCAATTCCATCTGCTTATTTTAAAAAGGGATGTTTACCTTATGAGCAAACTCAACAGAAAAATAATTCAGTAAATTTTACAAGTAGTCACTCATTGCATGCCAATTGGATAAGCCTTGTTGCAGCATGCTATTTCCAGATAACAGCATTTTGATTTTTGCTATAACACTACTTCAATAAGAACTCTCAGTATATCAGTACATGTTTTTTATGTGTGTATGTGTATATGCAGGCAAAGGGAGAGAAAGAGATTAATATCACTGTTATAATATTCCTCTTTGAAGATTAGTACTTATAATCATGACTCACATAATCTGATTACTAAATCAAAGTGAGAAAAAGATATACTAGAAGTAATCTTTTGGTTGAATCATCAGTCTTCAAAATCTCTTTTTCCCCCCAGATTTATTATCAACAGTAGGAAATGTGTTGTAATGTATGGAGTACTAGAATTGGAGTCAAGAAGAACTGGATTCAATCCTGTCTTATATGTTTACTATTTGTATGACCAGATGGGGATAGTAATTGTATCAACCTCATAGGATTATTGTAAAAGCCAAATGAGATGTATTTAAAGCATTTTGTAAACCTTAAAGCTCTAAGAAAAAAAAAAAAGAAAATCAAAAACTATTGAATATACAGTACTTGCAAAGCATTAAGAATACAAACAGGAAAAAAGACTTTTTTTTCCATGTTCCTTTAATTTTCTAATCTAACAGATTTTTCTTAGTCCTAGTTCTTGCTGACCTCTCTACAGCCTTTAATAATATTGGTTACCCTCTTCTCCTTGATACTCTCTTCCTTCTATTTTTTTTAATTACCCTGCTCTCACCTAGTTCTCTACCTACCTGTCTAACCATTCCTTCTCAGTCTCTTTTGTCAGATCCTCATCCAGATCACACCTTCTAATGTCCCCCAAGGCTCTCTCCTAGCTCCTCTTCCTTTCTCTCTTAATCCTGTTTCACCTGTTGACCTTATCACCTCCTATAGATTCAATTATCATTTCTATGTAGATAATTCTCAGATCAATTCATTTTCCTTGACCTCTTCTGACCTCCAGTACCACATCTCTAACAGCCTATTGTCAATCTCAAACTAGATATACTACAGATAAGTTCAATTCAACATGCCCCAAACTAAGCTCCTATCCCCCAAAGCTTCCTGTCTCCCATACTTTTCCTACTGTTATAAAGGGTACCACCATCCACCTAGTTATGTATGCTTTCCACCTATCTGTCATCTTTGACTCCTCACTCTCTTCTCCCAACATCCAGTATGTTCTGAAGTCTTATTAATTCTACCTTCATGATATCTTTTTTTCATGCTCCCTTCTCTCCTTTGACCCTACATACTGGGGCAGACTTTCACCACCTCATGCCTGGATGGTTGTCATAACATTCTAGTTGGCCCCTCTGCCTCAAGTCTCTCACCACTTTAGTCCAACTTCTACTCAGTTATCAAAGTGACCTTCCTAAAGCACAGGCTTGAACATGATGCTTTCTACAGGATCAAATGGTGAATCTCCTGTTTGATTTTTAAAACACAGTCTATAAGAACTTGTTAAACTACTATATGCCAGGCACTGAAGATAAGGAAAGGTAAAAGACGGTCTTTGCTTTTAAGGAGCCCACAGTCTAATGTTGGAGACAATATGCAAAAAAACTGTGTACAAAAAAAGCAACATTCCAGATAAACTGAAAGTGATCAACAGAGGGAAGTGACAAGCTTTAAATCAAGAAATGCTTGTAATAGAAGGTGGGATTTAAAGTGGGACTTGAGAGAATCTATGGAACCAGAAGGTAGAGATGAGATATTCCAGGCGTGGGGAACAATCAATGAAAATGTAGTTAGGAGTTGTATTTTCTTCCACCACTGGATAGTAGAGTTTTTGTAGGTAAGTTATAAGAAGATAAGTAGGAGAGGGCCAGGTTACAAAGAACTTACAAAGCCAAACAATGGATTTTATATTTGATCCTAAAGATAATAGATAGCTTCATGGGTTTATTGAACACAATGGTGACATAGTCAGACTACTGCTTTAGGAAGATCAATAGGACAGCTGAATGGAGAAGGAGGAAGAATGGCTTTAGCCTTAAAAAAAGTGAAACTAACCAAAAGGCTATTGTAGTGGCCTAGATGACAGGCAAAGAAGGACTGCATTAGGGTGGTAGCAGTGTCAGAGGAGAGAAGGGGATAAATAGGAAAGCTGTTACTTAGGTAAAATTTACCTATTTAGCAAAATATTCAATGCAATGATTGATAAATGAAGAGTCAAAGACAGCACCTAGAATATGAAGCTAAATTGCTGAGAAGATGCTGATACCATTAACAGTAATAAAAGTGTTTGGAAGACAGACATGTTTTAATGCAAAGAAAATGTGTTTGGGGTATGTTGAATTTAAGATGTCTACAGGACATGTAGTTCAAGATAGACTACTGGAGATGTAGTTCTCTCGATTAGGAAAGAGGTTAGGGCTAGAGAGAATTGAGAATTATAGGCACAGATGTAACAAGTCAATTGAAGGGATTTGATGAGATCGCCAAGCGAAATAGTATAGATCAAAACCCCTGTGGGACACCCACAGTTAGCATGTATAACCTCGTTGAAGACACAGCAAAGAACACTGATAAGGAACAGGTAGGCAGAGAACCAGGAAAGAAAATTGTTACAAAGAGGGTAAAAGGGAAGGAGAAAGATGCAAAAGGTGAGTGATCAACAGTTTCAGAGGCTAAGAGAAGTTAAAAAGGTTGAGGATTGAGAAAAGTCCATTAGATTTTAATTGGCAATGGAGAGATTAATGGTAACTTTAGAGAGAGCAGTTTCAGTTAAACAATGGCATCAGAAGCCAGACTGTAGAGATAAGAAGAAAGTAAGAGGAAATGTGGTAGAGACATTGATTATAGCATGAATTTCTCGTCAAGTTTAGTCACAAAGGGAAGAAAGTCATGGGATGACAGCTAGTTTGGACAAATCGATCAAGTGAGGGTTTTTTTGCATATTTTATTGATTTATTTTGATTTATCAACAATCACTTCCATATGCTTTTGAGTTTAAAATTTTTCTCCCTTTTCCTCCTCAACACCCTCCTCAAGACTGTGCACAATGTGATAGAGGCAATACATTTACATTCCTCTTAAACATATTTTCACATTAGTGAAGATTTAAGTAAAAATTAAAATTAATAGGAAGAGCCATCAGAAAGAGGAAACAAAACTCAACAGAAGAGAAAAGAAAGACAGAGATTCAACTTTCACAGTTATGATTACTATCTGTGTCTTTTTCTCCATCCTTTTTCCCCCTCGTTTAAGCTTTTCTTTCTCCTCTCTCCCTTTCCCCCCTCACCAGTACTTTGCTTTTGACCACCACCTCCTTCAGTCTCTCCTCCCTTCTATTATGGTCCTCCCCCCTCTTCTCCTTTGCCCCAATGCTTCTTCCCTCCCTTCCATTCCTCCTCCCTCTTCTTTCCCCTTTTTCCTCCTACTGCCCATGGGGCAAGTTAGATTTCCATACCTAACTGATTATGTTATTCTTTTCTTGAGCCAAATCTGATGAGAGGAATATTCAACAATGATCACCTCCCCCCTTCTTTCCCTCTGCTGTAATAGGATTTTCTGTCTTTTCCTGTAATGTAATTTACCCTTGTCTGCCTCCTTCTTTCTCAGTACATTTTCTAAGATCAGACTAATCCACTCACTTGGATCTATTTAACCCACTTGATTAGATTTTTTTTTTATCATTACATCAAAGTCAACTAACATCCACCCCATTTATGTATACTCTTTTAACATGGTGTAATAACAATACAGTTCTCAAGAGTTGCAAGCCTCATCTTCCCCTGTAGGGATGTAAACAGCCCACCCTTATTAACAACATTTTGTATCTTTCTGTCCCATTTACCTTTTCATGTCTTTCTTGAATCTGGTACTTGAAGATCAATTTTTTTTGTTGAGCTCTGGTCTTTTTATGAGGAAGGTTTGGAAGTTTCCTATTTTGTTGAATATCCATCTCCTCCCTTGAAGAATCATGCTCATTTTTGCAGGGTAGTTGATCCTTGGCTGCAATCCAAGCTCCTTTGCCTTATGGAATATCATGTTCCGTGCCCTGCAGTCTTTTAATGTAGAAGCTGCAAGGTCCTGTGTAATCCTGACTGTGGTTCCATGATATTTAACTTGTTTCTTTCTGGCTGCTTGTAGCACCTTCTCTTTCACCTGGTAATTTTGGAATTTTGCTGTTATATTCCTTGGCATTTTCAATTTGGGATCTCTTTCAGATGGTGATCAGTGTATTCTTTCTATTGTTATTGTACCTTCTCATTCTAGGACATCAGGGCAGTTTTCCTTTATGATTTCCTGAAGACACTGTCCAGGCTCTTTTTTTCATCATGATTTTTAGACAGTCCAGTGATTTTTAGATTGTCTCTCCTAGATCTATTTTCCAGGTCTGTTGTTTTACTGATGAGGTATTTTATGTTTTCATCCATTTTTTCATTTTTTTTTCTGTTTGACTGATTCTTTGTTCTCTCATAAAGTCATTAGTTTCCATTTGTCCAATTCTAGTTCTTAACAGATTGTTTTCTTCTGTTAGTTTTTGTACTTCCTTCGTCAATTGGCCAATTGTATTTTTAAGGGACTTGTTTTCTTCAGTGTACTTTTTTTTTCCAATTGGCCAATTGTATTTTTTAAGGACTCTTCTACCTCTCTCATTAGAATTTTAAAATCCTTCTTGAGCTCTCCTAAGAAAGCTTTTTGGGCTTCAGACCAGTTCATATTCCCTTTTGATGTTGCAGATCTGGGTTTGTTGACAATGTTGCCCTCTTCAGAATTTGTCTTGATCTTCACTCTTCTCATAATATGAATCTATGGTACGTGTCTTTCTACTGATGGTGTTTCTTTATTCCCTGGCCTTTAAAGAGATTGAGCTCTCCTGCTGGGGAACAGAGGGTACTGACCCAAGCTTCTTGTGTTGGGAGCCTAGGTCTTGGTCACTGGCTTTGCTTGCTGGGGCCTCTTATTCTGGGACCTTTTGTAGTGCTGCTTCCCTTATTTTTGCTGAGGCACTGGGAGACCCACTTGCTGGGCTGCTGCACTGCTGCTCCCCATCTTTCTTCTAGTTTTGGTGTTCCAGGGTTTTTTTTCTGGGGTGATATTTTCTTGGTTTTCAGAGATTGATAGGGGAGAGCGAGAGTGACTACCTTTTTACTCTGCCATCTTGGCTTCCAGAAGTGGAAGTCTCAAGTGAGTTTCTATATTCATTTAGAATGGTAGAATCATGGCACATCAGTAGGCAGTAGGGAATCAGCCAGGGAGAAATTGAAGATTAGTAAAAGATGGATGTAGTAAAAGAAGGGATGATAGAGGAGTCATTCATCTGGAAAAGAAAGGAAGAAATGGGATCACTTGCAAATAGTATTTTGTTTTGACAAGGAGGAGGGCTACCTCTTCATGTAAGAGAGGTAGAGGAAATCGTAGAGGAAGCAAGGCATCTATATTATGTGAAAAAAGGAGGAGTGGAGAAAAGAGGGCTTTCTGCAAATAACTCTAATATTTTTTTCAGTAACCTATAAGGCAGGTTTCTCAGCTGGGAGGTTGGGAGAAGAAGGGAGATTTGAGGTAGATTGAAAATGTATAGCAAAATTGCTCTACTGAGGGGGACAATAACTTGATTTGATAAGTATAAAAGTGAAGGCTCAGTTGAGACTGCCTAATATAAATTTGATGTGTACCCAATAAGCATTGTCCCATGATCTTTTTCCAGTTTCTTTCACTAGCATGTGAGTTGAAGTGAAGGCAGTAAATATTGGGAGTAATCCAAGCCTGAAGCTTCATGAGGCAGGATGAGTTGACAAGGTAGAGAAGCAAGGGGTCCAAGAAATGAGAACAGCATAGAATTTAGTTTTTAAAAAAAAGGATCAAAATTAGAAAGGAAAGAGTAAAGCCAATGCAAGGGAGATGGCCTGGAAATTAACTGAGGGGAGGAAGGCCTGGAGGTCTTACTGAAGACAAAGAACAGGGTTTGGGTGTACAAAGAAGTGGGAAAAGTGAATTGCTAACAGACCGAGATCAAAGAATGGAATTCCAGAGTTTATGAATATGTAAATCTGCCTTTATGGGTGATGACAAAATTAGAGACAAGGCCATCTCTGTATGTTTCAGAAATAGGGTGGAGGTGGTCATGAGAAATTAGTAGATTGTAGAACTAAAAAGTTAACATTTTTTGAAGGAGTATTGATAACATATGCCAAGGTTCCCGAGTATAAGGGCAGGAACTGGTGAGGAGAAAAATCCTGTGAACCAGGCACTGAACTCATTTAGGAAAGAAGGCTTTCTTGGAAGTTGGTATGCAACAAGTACCAGAACTCTGATTAGGTAGTAGTTATGGATTAACTGGAGGAGTTATGGATTAAAGGAGGAGGAATGATAGTGGTTGAGGGAGGGAGAGCTTGGAACTGGCAATGTGAAGCATGAAATATTCCAAATCCCCTACCCTGATCATTAAGAGTGTGTGATGGGTCCTGTGGGGGATTAGAGGATCAAGGAAACTGGGTTATCAGGAGGGAGTCCGGTCTCAATGACAGTCAAATGGAAGGAGTAGGAAAGGAAGATTTAAGATGGAAGCAAGTTTGTTATCCATGGTTTGTGACCTGTTCCTGTCCTCTCCCCCACTACCCCCACACACACGCTTGTTTTTACACCTTTCTCACACACACATACTTTGCAATACAGTGACACCTGCCTTCTTGTTTCACGTCTCTCCAGAGACTCCAGACTGTGCATTCTCTCGAGTTTTCCCACATGGTTGGACTTCTGTCACCCATCTTTCTACCTCTTGGTTTCCCTAGTTTGCTTTGAGTTTCAGCTAAAATAATACCATCTGCAAAAAGCCTTTTTGGGTCCATTTAATGTTAAGACCTTCCCTCTGACATTATTTCCAATTTCATATTTTTATATTTGCACATAGCCATCCATTTGCATTTTGTCTTCCCTCATTAGATTGGGAGGTCCTTGAGGACAAGGACTTTTCCCCCCTTTCTTTGTATCTACCAGTACTTAGAACAATACCTGACACATTAGTAGGTACTTGATAAATGCTTATTGAATTCTTGGCTTAATAAATATTTGCTGTCTTGGTGTGATATTGTATTGGAAATGGAAGGAATGTGATTTCAAAAGAAAGAGATTTTATCTTTCCTTCCAAGGGTTAATAGAGCAACAAACTTTGAAGTTCTTATCTTGTTAAATTTTCATTGAATTAAAGCTGACTGGCAACTGTGTTACAACTTCTTCACATCAAGCTCTTCATACAGCTAATGTCACTTTTCAAACAGATGGCTGCCACCAGCACTACATTCAGAAATGCCAATTGTAATTAAAAATTGTATTTTGGATTATATTTCATAGTTTACTCAGAGTGAGAGGTATTTCTCATGATGTGAACTTTATAGCTCAAGGCTGAGTAAAATTTCCAGCTTCATTTCTAATAAATATTTGCTTTTAGAATCTTGTATTAATACAGAACTCTTCAAACGGCAATTAAAGAAAACCTGATATTCCTGACCACCATCTCCCACTATAAAAAGCAGTATATTTAGCCACACATTCCTCAAGCTAGAATGGATCTCAGGTTTGTCTGATTCAGATTCCCACTTTCAAGGCAGAGAGATACTTAACCCATGCAGAGCATGTAGCTTCCATGAGTTCCTCAAATATAGCTAGGGCAGATCACAATTACTTTGCTAACTTCTGATGGGTCAGTAAGTACAGAAATCTAATAATTAGTTGTTTTCCCTTTGTGACAGAGTGCTGAGTGGGGCACACGCAGACCACTTTTAGACATCCATCACAACATATGAACTACAGAACAAGCCAAAAAGAAAAATCTAAGTTTCAAACATATTAAATGGACTCATTTATTACCCCCATTGAACAACTGTGTTAATTAGTCTAAAATCATCAGGATAATGCCTATGTAGGCCAAATAGCTTTGTTCCATTACATGGGCATAGATTACATATTCTTTACCTCAGTAAGGAACCTTTTTTTTTTTTTAATATATGCCAGGGGTCACTAGGTCTGCCAGCATAGCAGAAAAGGAAGTTGAAATGTAATTTCTCCTCACCCCAATCCATCCTCTGAGGAGACACTTTTGCCAAAGTGATTATTCTAAAGCACATGTCTGAGCTTGTCACTCCTCCCATACCCAATTCTTCTTAACACACTCCAGTGACTCACTTATACTTCCAGGATAAAACAGAAAGTCTTCTATTTGACCTTTAAGGCTCTTCACAACCTCACACCTTCCTACCCTTTTCCAATTCTTTCTTTGTATGCCACAGTTCTTCACATAGAGGATGCCCTTAGTGAATGCTTGTATATTTATTGATTGTCTTATAATGGCTGGTCAGCACCATCAGCTTTGTATTTTAAAGAACATGCAGTACTTGGAATGAATGAAAAGCCATTTAGTAAGCATTTACTATGGGCCAGGCACTGTGCTAACAAAGGAGGATACAAATAAAAGAAACAAGTCAACCCCAGCCATTAAGTTGCTTAAATTTTAACGGGCAAAGACAACATATAAAAGGGAGCTAGACAGGGTGTGTAGAGGGAAGAGGTACACACACACAACAGTACAGTTAGGAAATGGTGAGAAAATGACATGTTGACCTGGTTCCAAGCAAATTAAATTAAAGGCATTATGTATGGAAAACGGTATATTTTAAGATTGAATATAAATTGCATGAGAGGCAATAAGAAATGCATATAGCTGATCTCAGTCAGGAGAAATCAGGGTCCTGTCTTTGGGATATACCAGCTGTATGTCCTTGGACAAGTCACTGAATCCCCAGGCAACTTTCGAAGACTACAAATTGCGTGGCAAGTGACAATATCCTTTGGTAGACAAAGTATCCTATCTGAATATTCCCCATATCAATGAAAATCAAAGTAAGAGTTGATTTTTTGGGGGGGAAAATAATTGTAAAAATTTTGATAGCTCCCTACTGCCTGGTGAATTAAGTTCAACTTGTTAGCCTGGCATTAAATGTCCTTCATGATTGGCCCATGATTTATGTTTCTAGTAAGTGGAACAGTGTGATGTAGTGGATACATGACTAGATTTTTCAGTCAGGAAGATCTAGGATATAATCCCACTTCAGCCACTGACTAGCTGTGGGACCCAGAGCAACACTCTTATCCTCTCTAGAACTGAATTTCCTCATCAGTAAAATGTTTGATTGATCAATTAATGATTGTCCCATCCCACACAAACACCTTTCACTTCAAGTAACCTTGACTACTTGCAATCCTACTTGGCTAAATGGAAAGAAAATTGCACTTATAATGAGAAGATTTGAATTTCAGACCAGAATATGCAGTATATTAGCTGAAAAATTCGCTCATCCTTCAAGACTAGATCCATTGCACTCCACAGTATCCTTCTTTTATGCTACAGCAAGAAGAAATTTCTCCCTCCAATGAACTCCTATTGTCCATGTTTTTAGTGTTCTACAGTTTGCAAAGCACTTTCCTCATAACAATAAGAAACTATAGTTAAGTGATCACCACTGACTAGGCATTATGCTAGGCACTGGAGACACAAATACAAATGAAGCAGAGAGAGCAAATTATTTTCAGTTTTCAGTTGAAGAAGCTGTTGCAAATTGCACAAGGCCATAGTGTTTAAAAAAGGGTGGAAGCATGTTATACTTTTAGGTTTTTTACTACATACCCAACATACCCAACGTTCTTAGGCTATCTCATTGTCTGTATAATGCATTAGCATTAAATGAATTTGCAATATAATGTCCTGAAGTGTTTCATCTATTGCCCCTCCTTAGAACAAAAGTTCTTGCCCTTGGTTTGACCATTCCCCAAGTGTTCTTTGAAGAGATTTCAGGGTGGCCTGTCAATTTATTTCTATAAAGCTGGATAGGTGTATTTCAACAATATTTTTAAGAATTCTATATGCTTTTAAAAACATTATTTTGAGAAAGGGTACAGAGGATTTACCAGACTTGTCCATAAACAATAATGTGCTGGAGCTCAAACCAGTTGAGCTGGTTGTTAAAATTATCAATGTTGAGAATTAACACATCAGAAATTGTCAAATGTTAAAAATATTTGTTTCATTTATTGTTTTGTTGATCATCTAGACTTAATAAGTAATGGTGAAAATATTAATAATGCAGAGTAAACATAAAATATGTCCTGTGTACATTTGTAGAGAGCAGGTCTATAAACATTTACCATGATACTCCCGTCCATGACAGAATTAAAAGTTAAGAAGCTTTCCCTCCCTTTTGCATCTTTCCTATTTCTATCCAAACTTCAAAGCCTCACTTTATCTTTGAAATCTGATACAAAGCTTTTCTCTTCATGAGCCTCATTGTAAATTGAGGCTATAGTAGATAATTTCTATCATAAATTCTAGCTTTAAATCCCACTAGCCTATCATCCAAATGGCTGCCCACTCCTCAAACAGCAAGTATTCTCTGATCATCTCCTACACTACAAACCCACACTAGACTATATTAATTTTGATCCCTCAAACATGATGTTACGCTATTTTAGTCTTGATCACATGATACCTATTGTATTCTTTCTTATACTGAGCACATGCTGTATCTAATCCCAGTGGACTAGAAACTCCTAGAAAAGGTTGTCTGTGGAGGTAAAATGAATAAAAAATCCAGGAATTACTCAAAGGTAGAAAAATGAAAGTTAGTAAAGGTGATGACAGAGAAAAGAATTATAAACACTCATAAGAGGGCAGGAGCCATTTGATCTCTGCCAGTTTTGTTCTCCTTACCACATAAATGGGAAAGAACACCCTATAGAAACTCACTGAGGGCAATGCACCTTTCTTATACAGCAGAGGTTGCACCTAGATCACACATAAATAAGTATTGATTGAATACTGAAAGAATGATAACCAGTGGCCAAGCTTGTCTAAAGAAACCATGTCAAGAACAATGGTTGCAGTGTGTAAAAATCACAACCTTCAAGCAATGTCTTCAACTATTAGCAGAAAGGCCTCACAACATTGCTGATTCTGCTTCTGAGGCTCAGTTGTCTGAAAATTTTTCCTCAAACCAGGACAGCTTCATTCCTTATAGAGCCCCACCAGGGTGGTCTGTCAGCTGTGCACATTCTCCAGCCATCACCAGCTATGCCTCATTGCTTGAGGCTGTGCTTCAGAGAATCTTAAAAAATGTTCTTCTGCCATCTCTGCATCAGATTACCTCAATGCAGCTCACCACATAACAGCTGCAATCATCAGGGCTAATCAGAGGGGGATTGGGAAACCACTGGGCCTTAGCCTTGAGTTAGAGGGGAGTAGCGAATAGAGCAAGATTAAAAAAAAACAACAGTAACAACAACAACTGGATATCACTCAGCTCTAGGCAAAAGACCATTTGGATGGTATCTATTTGGTTAGTTTAAATTGGGGCATTTCAGAAAAGTGAGATTTTTAAAAATTCAACATATTTGCTCAGAACAGCTAGAAAAATTACTAGGTGTTTTTTTTTTTCAAAATTCCTTTGATGCCTTATTTTGTTTTTCATGTACTTCCATTTTTCCTTTTAATTTGTTTAATTTCTAAGGCAAGGAAACTCAAAAAATGTAAAGCAGCTTCATCCTCCCTGTACCTCTTACAGTCCATCATTTTTCTTACCCACATGAACAGCCAGAGTTTAGAGGTGCAAAACATTGTAAAGATATCAAATACACAGTCTGCACTGCTGCTGCATGTAATCAAGAATATTTAACAAAATGAATCAAACACAACAGAACATATGTAATGTTAACATGTAGTTTTCTGAGTCAATATGTGGCCTGAAGGGATGCTTATACATGGTTTTCTATTTGAGTCTGACTCCCCTGTAGTAGAGGTTCCAGAGCCAGGAAGAGATGGATTGAAGAAGTACTGCTTTTGGTTCACTGGCTATGTGATCTTGGGTAATCAGTGAACCCCTCACAGCCCTAGATAAATCTGTAAGTTGCAGAGATGGAACTGCTTTAAATCAGCAGAGAGATTTCCCTACACTGATGAAGTCATAGCTCTAGTTTACCTCTAGAGTACAGCACAATCCCTGGCACAGAACAGGCCTTAATTTGATTGATTGTCCTGGGTCTACATTGTAAAACTCATTTAAGATGGGCTATCACTTTAGTCTAAAGCTCTGTGTCACTCTCTGTTTGACATGGTCCAGTCAACATTACCAAAGTTTTAGGGAATTAAGTAGATAACAACCTCCTTCTCAACCTTTAAGGATCAAGAGCTCATGCACAGAATTTAGAGAGGAGTAAGATAGAAAGGAGGAAATCTACTATTTGATTAGCATGTCATCTTTGCACCCTCCTACACACAGACACACACACAGACACACACACACACACACACACACACACACACACACACACACACACGATTTTGCTACATTCCTGACTTGCCTTTGACAGAACTTCAATTACACATCATGGTTTAGCAATAGATGTGTTGTTTGTTATGGTGCAGTAGAATGAGTTCTACATGTGAAATAAGTACACCTGGGCATGAATTCTGGCTCTGAACCTTATAATCTGCATGATAAGAACCCCCCACAGCAGTAAGCAGCCAAAAAATCAGTTGTAAAGATATTTAAGCCACTCTCTCAAACAGTGGAATCCCAAATGTCATCTCAAATCTTGGGAAGACACTAGCTCATTACTCTTCTATCCTTACAGTTCTTTAGGTTTGCTTTTCCTCTTTATTTCCTATCTTGCTTGTTCTTCAGCCTCAGTCATCCAGTCTCCCATCCTCAGATGACAGGTGGCATGCCTACAGTAATACCTCCTTCCCAAGAACCTGTCACTTGTGTTGAGCCCCAATTCTCCCCAAGCTCAGTCTAACATGGTTTATCCATCTGCCAGCTTATTCCACTATGTCTTTGTAACCCTTGCTGTATTCACAAACTTCCCTACTTCTTTGCTCTACTGCCTACTCAAATAACATCCCCGCCACTTCCTTGATTTAACAAAAACTTGGTTCTCTTCAGGACATCAGAATCTTCTCTACCCACTCTTCTTGAAGGTTAGGATGCTCCATTGTTCTACTATGATCTGTGACCTTTCATCTTTTGAAATATATGCAAACTATTTCTGCCACCGTATCTCCTTCCTTGTTCCAATTATTTTCAGACTTGTAAGTCACTCTCTCTCAATGAGGTTATTACCTGCTTCTGCCCTGCCATTACCCCTGGGATATATTTACAATATTTGAAGTTGGCACAGAAGTGTGCTGCCATATGCTTAACAACTGGCTCTTCCCAACAATATGCATGATGCACTTTTAAATTTAATCTACATTATTGATATTTTCTCCATCACTTTCTTAAGTCTGGATAATCAATGAAACAATAAATCGAGACTTGATTTGCAGCATTTGCTGATTTTCCAGTCGTAAATGTTCATATTAAAAACTTAACATTTGGCTCTTTCAGGCCAGTTGGACCTGGCTCTAGCAGGATATCTGCTAGTTCATCCATCTCATAGTATATCCGAGAAGACTGAAGCCCGTAAAGGTCAAAGAATTTGCCCAAAATCACACAGGTAATAAATAGCAGCTAGAACTTGATTGAGCTTCTCTGATTTCAAATCCAGTACATTTCTCCTACAGGACCTCTTACTTCAGTATCTACATGCATGGCCTAACAACATGACCTCAATCTCCTCAACAGCAGGGTAATGATGCCATTGTTCAAGGTCACACAGTGGAAGAGCCAGGGTTCAAACTCAAGTTCTCTGACACCAAGTCCAGGAACTTTCCTACTATACTTTCCTTCTGTAAATTATTTCCTATTTATCCGGTATAAAGTTTCCCCACAGTTGTTTGCATGTTGTCTCCACAAGTTAGTTTGTGAGCTCCTCCAGAGCAAAAACTGTCTTTTAGCTTTGTTTGTATTCCCAGTGCTTAGCACAGTTCCTGGTGCAGCATGGGTGTTTAGTGAATGCTTATTGACCTGACTACACAATAACAAAGGAGCATACACAGGTAATGCATCTTCTCTACCCCTCTGCAGGCTTCATTGTCTCTCAGAATTCAAGCACTCTAAAGATTCTGAACATTGAAATTCCAATCTCAGGTCTCAAGATCTTCTCCATCTACCTCTCCCACTTACTCTTACATAGTAGACTTGTTACTTATGACTTTATGGGTCCATAATCCATCTTTATTCCCCTAATCAATTTCCTTCACTTTCTACCATATTCAGCTATGACTCTATACTCTTCTACCTTACCATTTGACTAATTACTATGCTAGAATCCCTGTCTTATGGACCTGCCATTCTCCATCTTCATGTCTTTATCTCAGCATATCCTATCATATAATTTTTCCCTGCTCTTAGACTCCCAAAAGTTATGGAAGAAAGCTACAAAAATCAAGCCAATTTCACTCATAACTAAGTTATGGCACATAACCTTACCTGTACCTTCTTTACTATCCTATAGTCCTTTTGCTCTTCTCCATCACTTTTCTATCTCATTCCTAATGGTAACTATTCCAAACCATTTACTCTGCCCTCAAACCCTCATTCCTTATCTCCTCTACCCACATTTAGAACAGATAATTTAGTCTCTTTCATTTAAGAAATTAAGGCCAACTGCAATATATTCTCATATAATTTTCTTCCTCCATTTCTTAGCCTAATCTTTGCCATTATACCCACCCCACTCCCACTTACCTCTCTCTCTGGTTGCAGATGTCATATCCCTTTTGGTGCCAGCCCAGGGGACATCAGGAGTTATGTGTCAGACCCTTGCTGTTCCCAGGCTATAGATTACCGTGGACCTTGCCCCACTTTGTGTCCTGATATTACCTACAAAACTCATGTGAAACTGCTTACTTCTCCCCCTTATATAATGCAAGCCTATCAAGAACTGGTGTTGCTACTAATTGGTGCCTCTACTTATAAAAAGGTTCATTTTTTTTTCTATCCAGACCCCCTGAAATCTATTCATTGATTACTGGCGGGGTCAGTTGATGCTACAATAGAACAGTTACTCTATGGTCTCTTCCATTTCTAAATCTATGGTCCTGCCATCTCCAAATGACCATAGAATACCTCTACCTGTTTGTTCTAAAGGCACTGCAAATTAGCCCTATTGAAAGACAAACTTGTCTCCTCTAAACCTTATTCTAAACCTGCTGCTTCTCTTTCACTCCTTGTAGCTACTGTCAGTAGTACCACCCAGCCTTTTAATTTCTTCAGGAGACTTGTTATCATAGCCTCTCTCTTACCTCTCATATACAGACTACCATTGGCACAGTGAGGGCCTGGAATGAGGAAGATCTGAGCTCAGCTCCAGCCTCAGTCAATTACTAGCTGTTGTATAGGCAAGTCACTTAACTTTGGTTTGCCTCACTGTCCTCAACTGTAAAAAGTGTTTAGCACAGTTCCTGGCACATAGTAGGAGCAATATAAATGCCTATTCCCTCCCTCTTGCCTGGCATCAATTCCTCTAATATCATTTGCATCCAACACTCTTCTCTCTCTCCCACTGAAACCATTCATTTAAAAAAGGCTCTCATTAGCATCCACCTGAGCTATTGCAAGAGCTCCTAATGGGCCTTCCCACTTCCTTCTCTCCCTACTCCCACCCAGCTTTCATAGAAGTTCAAGATTAATCTTCCTGAGGTAGACACAATCATATCACATCTATACACATACATACATATACATATATGTACACATACACATATACACATATATACATATATGCATATGTATATCCCTAGGCACTCCTTGCTAACTAAGTAACCCTTACCATTCTTTGCCTGGTATTTTCAACTCTCCACAATCTGACACCACCCTAACTTTCCAGGCTCTTCATCTATCCACCCATACTCAGCATTTTCCAGCTTTGCTGCCTTTGCTTAAACCATTTCTTATGCCTAAATGTCTTCTCCCCTACCCCCCTTTCCATCTTCCACCCTTTAAGGCATAATTTCAAATGCTGCCTCCTATAAAATTTTCTCTGCTTTCCTCCCTCCCACCCCCATCAACAATGTTTTATTTTCTCCCTTTTGACCCTGCACACATGAGATTTGTTCATACTTTTTATATTTTGTGCATGAAGGCATCTGTTCCTGGAAATTGTCTGTTGTAAAGTAGAATTTATTGAAGAAAATATGTGCAGTATGAATACTTTAAAAGTGCTTTATTAAATACTTGAAGTTTCTAAATAGATTATGAAGAAGACTAAAGAAATATACATTAGATATTTTTGTTCTACTTATTAGAAAATGAAGATTATTTCTTCACACTTCAGAGAGAAAATAATGTTGCTGATTTTTCAGTAAGTGTCCAGATAGATTCCTTTATACCATACCAAACAAAATTGCATCATTAGGAGTTGTTCCTTTTCTTTGAATGTTTTATTTTTTGCCTCCTAAACAATGAATAGGTAATAAGGAAGCAATTCCCTAATCCTATGCATATTGGCCTAGGATTAATACACAGCAACACAAATGAATAGAAAGGACACAGATCAGAACCCCTTTGTTAGGTACTTTCATTTTGTTGCAGCTTATTTTTTCTCTTTAATTTTGTGTGCATAATATTGTCTGTAGGCCTCTCTCCTTAGCCTGGAACTCACTATTTCTAACACAAGGCTTCAGGTAGAGACTGTGCTAATTCTGACCCATGCTGTCCTGGTACTGCAGCCCTCCATTAACTTCAAATAT
The DNA here is from genome assembly GCF_003287225.1 of Phascolarctos cinereus. NCBI lineage: Eukaryota > Metazoa > Chordata > Mammalia > Diprotodontia > Phascolarctidae > Phascolarctos > Phascolarctos cinereus. Next base: position 161,835,461 of record NW_027556402.1, read on the forward strand.
TCAGACCAAGGGGGACTGCCATTAATACTAAGACTACTTTCCAGTACCTACTCCCATCTTCTCCATCACTTTTCCCTTGAGGGTGAGGCTCTAATTTCCCTTAGGGTCAATATTTCGAAGTCTCTTTCCTTTGGAAATACAGAAATAGTGCAACTTTTCTGTCTGCCCTGTTAGCTGACAAAGAAAAAAAAACCCAAAAACCAAAAAGCACTAAAAACTCAAAAGCTACATTAGGAAACCTCAGTCTTGAAACTGTTGCCATGAATTGACATATTCTACCCTGCTTGCCATTGTGATTTCTATAGGCCACCCAAGTCTATGCAAATGAGATTCCATGGACTAGTACATGTACACTAGTATATATCATATCTGTGACAAAAAGGAGAAAGACAAGAAAAAAACAGGGTCATGATACTAGTTATACTTAAAAATGGGGGTAAATGCATTAAAGGAAATCATAATTCTTTTCAGGGCAGTAAGAAGATATATCTTCAGAGAAAAGTAAAAACTCTACCCTTCATAGCTAACAGGTGGCCAGACACTATTCTTTTAACTGATAAGACAGATGCAGAGCCACAGACCCAAACACCAGGCCTCTAGGATATAATCCAGACATCAAAGTCAATGGGTAGCCGCATGCATTTTCATAAGCAAGTATGTTCTGGTTATGCATCACCTTCTATGATCTTGAAATGTTAATAGAATTGACCCTGATTGTGAGATGCCTCTTATTTCTTACCTCCCATTCACTTCTCAACTCTTAGCAGTCTGATTATTGATCTCATCATTCACTGAAACTTCTTTCACCAAGGTAACAAGTAATCCCTTAATTGCTAAAGCATTTGGATTTTTCTCAGTTGTCATCTTTACCTCTCTGCACTGTTTAACATTGGTGACCATCCTCTTCTCTCTCTCTCTCTTTTTTTTTTTTGACTAGGCAAAGGGGTTAAGTGACTTGCCCAGGATCACACAGCTAGTAAGTGTTATGTGTTTGAGGCCGGATTTGAACTCAGGTCCTTCTGAATCCAGGGCCAGTGCTCTATCCACTGCGCCACCTAGCTGCCCCTGACCATCCTCTTCTCTTGCATATTTCTTCCTTGTATTTTCAAAAGTCTGATCTTTTCTGTTCCTATCTATCTGATTAATGCCTTCTCCATTTCCATTGCTGGATAATCATTCATATCATGTGTCCTATCAATGAGTATACACCAGGACTTTGCCCAGAGTCCTCTGCTATATTCTCTTTCATGGATTTCTTCGGCTGCTACAACAGGAACAATAACCTAACTCCTGTACCCATGCAAATTAGGATAACTTTTCTTTTTAAAAAAAAGCATTGAGAACATCCTCAAGAATTTGTTGACTCAAGGATCTAAAGGCTAAGGCTATTAACCTCAATTCCTGGTCTCCTGAGTACAAAGCAGCCAGCAGGACTCTAATATTTGGCCAGTGGACCATGATGGGCAACTCAGATAAGAGAGCTTCATTCAGTTGAACAAGCTTGAAGGGTCCTAAATACATGCCCTTGTTGGACAGCCTTCTTCTGCTACTACTAAATAAATGTCTTTCATAAACTGACCAACTTGAGTGATCTAGAAGTATCTTATTTTGAATATCAAACCTATAATAAAGAGGAACTGACCCGAGTCATCCCCACCCCATTACCCTTCCAACAATTGTATAGATTCTACCTCCACAATATTTCTTGCATTTACTCTCTTCTCTTCTTTCATATGGCTCACCACCTTAGTTCAAACCTTCATCACCTCTTGCCTGGGCTACTGCAGTAACTTCCTAATTAGTCTCCCTGGATCCATTCAATTCCCTTTGATTTTGGTCTTTAGGATAAAATAATCAGTTCTCTGGAATTAAAAAACATTCAAAATCTTCCTCCAAAATATCCTTTTAAGCTTTTTTCTCATCATTTGTCCTCACACATCTTATATTCCAGCAAACTGGCCTACTAAGTGTTGCATGTAAAAGAAATTCAATTTCCTATTCCCATACCTTTGCACAGATCATCCCCCATGCCTGGGTAGCCTGGGTATGGCTCTCTTTCTAAGTAGTCTGGGGCTGGCTGATTCGCTCAATCCATACCTACTTTGGCAGGTCAGAGTGGCCTCTGCAGATGGTCAGCCATTTGCAAACTCTGTCTTGGGGTATTACAGATAAATGCAGTACGTGAGTGTAGGATATATCACTGTGAGTCCATAATGTACTTAGCATTTATATGAAATCAGTTATAATGACAATACCGACTCAGTTATGGAACATTTACTAAATGATAAGACATAAGCAAGAACAGTAATAAAATTTACTCAGTAGAAAGCAAATACAGGAATAATAAAAACATGATAGTCCATCCACAATCCTGGCTCACAATTTCCCACCAATGCACACAGTATCCACGGGGAAGAGTGGGCAGACACTTGTGGAAATCTAGCAAGGAGGGAGGTAATCAGAGAAATCTACATTCCAGGAACAAATCAAGATTCTGGTTAGCAAGCCTTGATCCACCTTTTCATCAGCTCTCTGTTCCTTGCTGTTACTTGTTAGCTCTATTGCTGGGCAAAGCCATTTCTCTGCTACTCTCAGGTGAGTAAATCGGTGACAGTTTCTGAGTACACAGGTACCCTTAGCAGAGTATTGAGGTAATGCTATGCCCTTTCAGTGACAAGCAGTTGGCTTCATTTGTGCTGGGGTCCTAAAGAATGTCTCCCTTTTTTAGCTTAGTGAAGCTATATAGCCTTTCCCTAGTCAGTACTACAAATAGTAGGGAATTTTGTTTTCTCCAGTAGGATACTAGGAAACCTATGACTTTTCTTAGGAAGATAGAAAACCTGTCTTTCCTCTTTCAGAAGGTAATAAAGGAAACACAGGGCAAACCTCTGAGATGTCCCTCCTCCTTTACAGACTATAGATGGCAAAAGAGTACAACCTTGCCTTTCTAAAGCCACTTACCTCTCAGTAATGTAGTATCTTCTAAACAGCACAGTTACCATCAGAATATTTGTAGGACTGGCCCATTAGCTTCGATTAGGTTGTTTTTTTTTTCCCTAGCATCTGTATTCTATCTTCTCTAAACACCTCCTCTCTCCACATCTTGTATCTTCTCTCCCCAATTCATCCTAAAGTCAGCTTCCTCTACTGCTCTTAAGCAGGTCCCTACCACTTCTGTATCCCTGCCTTCTAATGTCTTAAGTAGACAGCTCAACATAAGCAGTGACCCATCTCTAAATGGTCATGAGAAATGAAAAAAAAAGTCTTTCTTTCAGGAATGATTCCAATAATTTACATAATTTCCTTATAGTTTACAAAACATTATTGGATTATAGTTTATTAGCAACATCTTTTAAACCCTTAAATCAGTCACATGTAAATGACCAGATAGACCACAATGCACTGCAACCATCAGCAGCTATCAGTCAGTGTTCTGCCTTCAAATAAGACCTCTTAATACATTTATGTGAAGGACAATTTTCTCTCATGTCCTTGGAACTGTCTATATTTCTTTCCAACATTTATCTGTGAGGCTTCTTAATTTGATTTTATCAGTGTCCCTTATTCAAGTTTTTGTCTCCTTTAAGCAGCTAAAATGCTGATATATAAAAAGTGGGTAGTTCCTTCCAACTAGAATGCTCTCTTTCCTCACCTTATCTTCTTTGAATCTCTAGTTCCATTAAAGGTTGAGTTCAAGTGCCAACTCTGTATAAGGATTTCCCTGCTCCTACGTATATTGTACCCCTCCTGCACCAAAAATTCTTTTTCTGTTTATTTCTTGTATATTTTTTATTTGTCTGTCCATATTCCAATCTTTCTTTGCCACCTAAGTAAATATTCATTTCTGAAAGCTTATTGACTCTGCTTGGCTAACTGATATCAAGCTGATTGCCATTGGGAGAAGTGCAATAGTGGGTTCTCATGAGAAAAAATACTCCCTAATTCATTCCATTCCTCTAAGAACTGCAGCAAAGAAGTGAACAACTATCCTTTGGATACCCAATCTACTGGTGTGAATGAGGGTTTAGAGAGTGGTCCCAGTACATGACCTATAAAAGGCTTCCTTTACTGAATTGAATTTTCATTTTTCCCACTCTCCCAAATGAGAATCACAGTGATATTTGTGACCAGATAAAAGTTAAAGGATCTTTTAGATCACTGAATGAAAGGCATTTTCAAGTTTCCACACATAAAAATCACAATATTTTCTCTTAGGGTGGCTCTCTTCAACAGTCTCCTTTTCATAATATGATCATCATATTATCACATCTCATTAAAGTGTTAGTTTTTCCAAAAATATAAGGTTTGGACACATGAATTTTCTTGGCAGAAACTGCTATGATAAGCACCATAAAAGCACAATGATTATTTAAAGTCAACTGTTGTAGGGACTACAGGCATGTGTGGAGAAGACTTTGGGGAATTGTATATTTGCAGGGAAAAACAGATGCAGGTGTTTTGTTGGCTAGAAGTACAATTCAAGACTTCAGTTGGGAATATCTACTTGGAAAAGACAGGTTCCAAAACATGAAGTATAATGGTCTTTGTTGTGGTTCATTTGAATGTAAAGCATTTTTTTAGTAATAATTGAAATATCAGTTCTCCATTATGCTTTCATTACTTGGGACAAAAAAATTGGGAATTTGAGAATTTTTAAAAAATTAGTCTTTGTGACTTTTTGGCTAAAATCACATTAGTCATCATTCAACAAAAATTACTTTCATTTTCTCTCCTAATGTCTAGTTATAACATGGGGGATATTGTTTTCACTATGATCATAAGAATAAGTTTATGGATTCCACATTAAGGACCTTTTCTTTAGGTAATAGAAACTATTGGAATGGAAACTAAGTGGTAACGTAAATTTTGGGAGCAGAAAAATGACATTATAGATCTGCTATTTTAAGAAAATGACCTGTCAATGTTATATGAAATGATATAATATTAGATTCCAGATTTCAATAACATATTTTTATGAATCTTTCAGTGGACTTTTAATGTGGACAGTAATATTTATAAAATTTTCTTTTTTTCTTTTTTAATATCTTATTTTTCCCAATTACATGTAAAGACAATTTTAACATTAATTTTTTTCAAATTTTGAGTTCCAAACTCTTTCCCTCCCAGTCCCTTCTTCGAATTGAGAAGGCAAGCAATTTGATGTAGGTTGTACATGTATAGTCATGCAAAATACATTTCTATATAAGTCATTCTATGAAAGAAAACACAGACAAAAAAAACAATAAAAATTAAGACAGTAAGGAAAAAGTATCTGCATTCAGGCTCTACCTGTTCTTTCCCTGCAGATGGATGGCACCTTCATCATAAGTCCTACAGAATTGTGTTGGATCATTATATTGCTGAGAATAGCTAAGTTATTTATAGTAGATCATCATACAATATTGTTGTTACTCTGTACAATGTTCTCCTGGTTCTGCTCATTTCCGTTTGAATCAGTTCATTCAAGTCTTTCCATGTTTTTCTCAGAGCATCCTGCTCATCATTTCTTAAAGCACAACAGTATTCCATCACAATCATATACAACAACTTGTTCAGTCATTTCCCAATTGATAAACCTCCCCTCAATTTCCAATTCTTTGCCACCACTAAAAGAGCTGTTGTAAGTATTTTTGTACACATACGTCCTATTTCTTTTTGTTTTGTTTCGTTTTTCTCTCTCTTTGTGATACAGACCTAGTAGTGGTATTACTTGGTCAAAGGGTATGTATGGTTTTATATACCTTTGGGCCTAGTTCCAAATTGGTCTCCAGAATGGTTGAATCAATACACAACTTCACCAATAATATATTACTGTTTTAATTTTCCCACATCCCCACCCACATGTGTCATTTTCCTTTTCTGTCATATTAGCCAATCTGACAGGTGTAAGGTAGTAGCTCAGAGTTGTTTTAATTTGCATTTCTTTCATCAATAGTGATTAGATCTTTTTTTTTTTTATGTGACTACAGTTGGCTTTGATTACTTTGTCTGAAATCTGCCTGTTCTTATCCTTTGGCCATATATCAATTGAAGAATGGCTCTTTTAAAAAATGGCTCTTTTTTCTACAACTTTGACTCAGTTTTCTATGTTTGGGAAATGAACTCTTTATCAGAGAAACCAGCTGCAAAAGTTTTTTTCACAGTAATGATTACCAACTACATATTTCCCTCTGTCCTATTTCCCCTGTTAATCTTTCTCTCTCTTCTTTTATTCTGTCCATTCTCAAAAGTGTTTTGCTTCTGACTTTTACCTCCCCCAACTGCCCTCCCTTCTCTCAGCTTTCCCACCTCTCTTATCCCCTTCCCTTCCTACTTTCCTGTATGGTAAGATAGATTTCTACACTCAACTGAGTGTATACATTATTCCTTCTTTGAGCCAATTTGGATGAGAATAAGATTCATGTGCTCCTCTCTGTGCTGTGCTAGTGCTCCTCCTTGCACGGAAACTGCAACTCAGAATTGTGACCAAGATTCAAGGATAGACAATGCAACAGAGTCCTGCCCCTGATGCCAGCAAAGGGTCCCATATAAATCTCTTTTTGACCAGTTGTCTGATCCCCTTACCCTCTGTGGGCTGAGAAATCTAGAAACTGCCAAAGCTGCCACTGATTCAGTCATCCCGAGAGGCCTGCTCCTGGGTTGCTGGGGCCCTTTCTGAGCTGGTGCAATAAACCTTTCCGGATGACTTTTTAAGTTGTTTTGGGCTGGAAAATTGTTTCCTCCCATCCTTTTTGGCTTATTGTGCCGTAGAAATTGTTTAGAGTTGTTTTTAAAGGTACTTGGAAGGGTTTGGGGGAGATCCCTGCCTTTACTCTGTTCTGTAAGGATTTCTTATGTCTCTGCCTATAACTTCTATATCTATATATCCTAATTAGTTTCTCTTCTGAACTTTAGTTTTGTATCATGAACTGAGTATTCGACATTTAGAACTGTTTATTCTATAGGCCAGGTCCTATGCTATGTACATAGTACCCAGTAAAATGTGTTGTAAAAAATAGATCTTAATATATGTTTAACTGGAAAAATGGCCATAATTCATTATATGAACTCTGTTGGCTTTAAAATTCAAATGCCTGTTAGTGAATCATTACCCTTGGTGCATGGACCAGGACAAGCTTTCTTCTCTAATACCTAATCTATTCCTCCAAATAATACCCCCCCTCCATGGATTATTTGGTTTACAGATCAGGGAAACCTCATTAAATGGTAAATTTAACTATTATGACCAGTTTCATAATTTTCCAAAGAGCTATTAATTAAAGTAATTTAGGAATTGTGGTGGAGAAAAAAGAATTATCTCATGGGCATGTTAAAAATCTATATCCTATTAAAGTAAAATTAGTGCTTTAAAGGTGACAGGAAATGTTTTAAAGAAACTTGACCTTTATTTATTTATTTATTTATTAGGCTTCTCTTAGGGAACTTTAAAAGATAATTAATTATTTAAAATTTTTTATAAAGTTAGACATTTTATTTAGATAATTCTAAAAATTATATTAAGGTATTATTTCTTTGAACATCTAAGCACATAATAGTTACTTAATAGTGAGTTGAACTGTTGTTTAATCATGAACATGTTATGATTTAAACTAGAAATACATTTTACATACTAAGTCATATTAATGCTTTTGGTTTTTACATTAATTTCATTTCCAAGTATCTTCCCTCCAAATACCTAGTGAGTTGTAAAGCACTGGATCTGAAAGCACCTGTAAAATTCCATGTCCAATGTCCTTCAATGCTGTTTCTCTCTAAGACACAAAAAGTATGGAGCACATGGAGGAACAGAGCACATTCTCCTTTTTGCTTGATGTCTATAAAGAAGAAAAAGAAAATCCATAACATTTCATTTTGTTTATTATTTTATTCATTCAATTTCCCCTTAGCAGCACAAGGGAAGACAATGTTGGTTCGCTTGTTTATCAGCTTCTTCTTACCTCATTATATTTGGTTGAAATCTAGTTTCTCAGCTTCTTACTCAGGTCTACTAAATACTTTATTCCACAAATCAGTCCAGAGTATCTTAAAGTCACCATCTAATACAGCAAAATGTCCTGTATGGCTTTAGAGTATTCACCCTCCAAAACTACCTTATATTTAATTACTATATATAGATATGCACATATACGTATATACTTAACTACTCTCTCTATATATATATATATATATTTATTCATTTTTATATTTATGCTGTATATATGTTATATGTACTATTGCCTCTTCCATTGGAATGAAATTCCTTGTGAGTAATGATTGTTTCTTTAGTCTCAGATTCCCAGTGTCCAGCACCATGCCTTACACATAGGAGGCAATATTGATGGATACAAGCTACAAATTTTCATTGTACCCATTTAATTTATCCAACTCCTGACTAGAAAGTATCTCATGGGAGATAAAGGATGAAGGGGAGGTATCAAATGTAGTAAAAAGGAGATATACATTCACCAAAAGTGATTGCCATTATAATGGAAGATAACCAACATAATCTAAATGCAAGAAAGATTCTGATTATGAACCTGATATAATCTGTGTATGTACTTTTGGGGGATTTTTCACGTGATCCTTGAACAAATGGTCCACATCAACTTCTCTGAGCCTTTCATAAGGCTACAAAAAAGGCAGGGTGAAATGCTATCTATTTACCAATGATAGAAGAGAACACATGTTCTGCCTACAAATTGGTCCTACTATTGATTAGGGAATGCAAATTAAAATAACTCTGAAGTACCCCATCACACCTATCAGATTGGCTAACATGACAAAACAGAAAAATGATAAATGTTGTGGGAATGTGGGAAATGTGGGAAAAAATGAAACACTGATACATTGTTGGTGGAGTTGTAAACTGATCCAATCATTCTGGAGAGCAATTTGGAACTATGCCTAAAGGGCTAAAAACTGCATACCCTTTGAGCCAGCAACACCACTACTAGGTCTATATCCCAAAGAGATCATAAAAGAGGAGAAAGGATCCACATGCACAAAAATATTTATAGCAACTCTTTTTCTGGTGGTAAAGAATTGGAAATTGAGGGGATGCCCATCCATTGGGGAATGGCCAAACAAGCTGTGGTATATGAATGTAATGGAATACTATAGTTCCATAAGAAATGGTAAGCAGTACACATATAGCCTATATCAGACTGCATGCCATCTTGAGGAGGGCAGGAAGGAAAATTTTGGAACTCAAAATCTCATAAAAGTGAATGTTGAAAACTAAAAATAAATTAATCAATTTTTTAAAAAAAGAAATGGTGAATGGGTGGATTTCAGAAAAGCCTGGAAAGACTTCCATGAACTGATGCTGATTGAAGTGAGCAGAACCAGGAGAACATTGTACACAGTAGCAGCAACATTGTGTGATGATGGGCTTGTTAGACTTAGCTCTTCTCAGCAGTGCAATAATCTAAACAATTCCAAAAAACTCATGATGGAAAATGGTATCCACGTCCAGAGAAAGAACTATGGCATCCGAATGCAGATCAAAGCACATATTTTCTATTTTTGGGGGGTTTTTTTTGTTTGTGTCTTCTTTCTCATGTTTTTTTCCTTTTGTTTTATTCTTCTTTCACAACATGACTAATGTGGAAATACGTTTAATAAAAAAATATTGGGGCTACATTCAATCGTCCAGGTAGTAGTAACATGAAGGTCTCCATGAAGCATGTATAGAATTTCATTTCTAGTGTGTATGTGTAAGCCTTCCATACCACCAAGAATCATTGCACAGGAGGAAAAACAAAACAAAACAAAATATATGAGTAATGATGAACTGAGACCAGAATTACTAGTCGTAGAAGAAAAGGCTTCGTAACACTTGAAAAAAGGACCAAACCATTCAGTAATCTCAAAGAATTTCTGCCTTAAAATATCGCATCTTTTAACAGAAAAAAGCCTTCAGCTGGACCCCCTTCTTTAGGTAAATGAGATTAAAATCAGTCATGGAGTCAGATATGTGCCTTAGGCAGATCTGCAGGATTTCTAATATCCTGTCATTAATATATTCTCAAATTTCCAGTTGAAGGGACCTTGAAGGTCATGAAGTACAACACAGACCTGATGAGTAATACTTCCTATGATATCCCTGGTAAGTGTAGTTTTGGCCTTGGGGGAAACATAGTTATGCTATTCATACATCTGGCCCCCCTTCAACATAGCCAAAAACCAGGACCACATAACATGAACACAGGCTGGAGTGTAAAGAAGGTATGAGACTACCATGAACTACTACAAGGTCCCAGGGGTCTTCTTTGGCTGTTCCCTCTCATACCCTGCACCACACATTTCAGAAATCCTAGGCTGACATCGATGATCATAGCTTTTACGATTAGTAATTCTCTTAATCCCATCAGGACAGGTCTCCTGAAGTTAATTTCTGGGATTCAACACCAGAAATAATTCCTCTGTCTTTTCCTTATTAATATTGTCTTCCTTATTAAAGTCCCATACTGATCTATTGATCTATCAAAAAAATCATTAATGTATCTTTGGTGAATATGACTTAATTATTTTCTTTCCACATTTTCCTTTAGGCAGTCCTTGGTATGATAACCCTTCTGCACTTTTATTTAGTATTAGTGCTTGTCCTGTCAATCTCCATCTGGGAACTTCTATACCTCATACTTTTCCAGGGACATGGAATGAGTGATGCCTAGTTATAATAGGAATGCTGAAGGATATACAAGTCAGGTCAGGAATAGGTGCATATTTTCTAGAACTCTGATATCTATATTTCACAGGTAACCAATTTAATACCAGATCAAACCAAAAGGCACCCGGCAATGCTCCTTGATAGCTGAAGGGAGCCTTTAAGCTAGTAATTGTATGTAATATAGCAAAATTTGATACCTTGGCTCCCAGAAAAGACCTTTATTTGTTTATTTTTATTTTTTAACTTAATTTAATTTTTTTTTAATTTTTAGGCAATTGGGGTTAAGTGACTTGCCCAGGGTCGCATAGCTAGTAAGCGTCAAGTGTTTGGTCTGAGGCCGGATTTGACCTCAGGTCTTCCTGACTTTAGGGCCACTGTGACCTAGCTGCCCCAAGACCATCATTTATTATATACCAGTCTCTTTGCTATCAAATTTTCTTATATGATTAAGCCAGGGGAACTGTTTTGTTCAAGGTATCCCTAGGTTCCACTTCCTGCTGCCCAAGTAGGTAGAATCTTTGTATCTAGTGCATCTCCCAGGCAAAGTCAATAAGGATACCTCTGTGACACAGAAAGCTTATTTGAGCACCTGTCCTGCTGCATGCTTAGAAGCAAATGCTAATTTTGCCATGCCCATCCAATTTCCATATGTGAGTTTCCATTCCTTCATAAATTTTTTTTATCCATTTGACCATTCAACTTTCAGAAGTATAACTCTCTTTTTTCCATTTTCTTTTACTCTAACTTTGTCCTGAGCTATTTGGTGCAGTAATAATATGAGACAAAACTTTGGGATCTCTTTTCCTAGAGATAGAACATCCAGATAACTGTGCAGGTGGCAATGGTAGATAGCTGTTTTTCCTGTTCTTGGAACAATAGCAGAGCTGTGATTGAACAGGGGCCAGAGTAAGAACTATCTTTGAGGTGGAATAAGCAATTTTCAAGCAAAGAGAGTGATCAATCAGCTTGTCTACCTCCCAGCATTATACCTGGTTTCCCCCCCCCTCCTTTTTGTAAACACTCCTATTTGTACAAATGACTTTACCTCTCTGGTCTTCCACTTCCTAATGTGGAATATGATTGGGTTGGACCAGATGAACTACGGTCCCTTTCAGATACAAATCCTGGAAATAAACAATTACAGTCTGTATTTATCCTATATTTACAATGAGGGTTTGATGAAAGGTTGTACTGTTCATTACATATCCTAATACTGAAATGTAACTCTAAACTAAAGACACCCAGTAGAAAGATAAAGGGGGGGGAAGGATTTACTGGCCTCAGGAGAATGAATTTCATAAACTATACAAATCCCCTATTGTTACAACTTTTTATATGAAGTCTTCTGATAGGAATTGGGTGTGTAATTCTATTCCTGAATAAACTTTTGCTTAAAGGAACTAATCTCTTGCCATAAATCACTAATCTCAGATCTAAATATGCATTATTGAAGTAGTATTATAAAGAAGAATTATCAAATTTTTATACTGTAGTCATTTTTCAAAAGAGAGAGAGAGAGAGAGAGAGAGAGAGAGAGAGAGAGAGAGAGAGAGAGAGAGAGAGAGAGAGAGAGAGAGAGAGAGAGAGAGAGAGAGAGAGAGAGAGAGAGAGAGAATGTGAAGACTGAGTCTTTTAAAGCAAGGAGTCTATTTCCAAGACTAAAGACTAAATTAATTTTGAACTTTGGGTTATATCACAATATAGTATTCCCATGTACAATATCATAGTGAACTCTAGCTCTAAAACTAAAAGACTTGTTAATGAGTTTTGAGTTTAACATCAGCAGTAACTTTCCCAGTTTTTCAATTACCCTTAGACATGTCACTACTCTCAAAATTAAGTTCTTAGATGATTATAATTTTAATAGTAGATACGTTTGAACAAACTGTGTATATGACCCAGTATAAAATGCATGATGAATTGATAATGAATTTAAACTATGTAAATATCTAATACATAAGTAAAATGGGAGAAAGTAATTATCGAATAGAAAATAGTTTCTTCTTTTATAAAAGGAAAATTCAGTGTCTTTTTCTGATTCCACATTTCTTAAGGCTGTAACACTTTGTGATTATTTCTTTAATTTCCATTTCTACTTTGTAAAGTCTTTCCAAAGTCTGTAAGAACACTTGCTTTTATGAACTTATTTTCTTATGAAATAGATATTTTCTCTCCTAAAAGGGCCATTCAGGAGAAAGTCAAATTAATCAAATGTTCTGATTAGTTGGATTCTTGTTAACTATGATCAAAAATATTTGTAAGTTCTACCGAATAAACTGGAGAGCAACTCATTTACAATAGATTAAGAGAAAAAAATCAGTTCTGTTTAAATCCAGTTTAGAGCTTGCATTTTATTTGGTGGTTGTAAAAGAATGTCAGGAATAAAGCCCCTCCAGGCTCTGAGCAAGTCATGGAAGAACAAGGCAGCCTCCTGGGCTTTAAATTGCTGATTGCTCAAGGGGGATTTTGATTAAGGTGCTTTTATATACCTTGCAATTAATTTTATAAAAACCATCCCAATCAATCAACCAACATTTAATGACTTACTAAGTGTCCAGCTCTGTGCAGGGCTCCTTCTTAATGCCAGGGAGGCAAAGTAGATTGCTATAAAGTTTAGACATCCCTAAATTACTCTGTATTTTTTCCCCTGAGGATGATAAGCTATGCCATAATTTTTAGCTGGGCTAGAATAAATAGCATAAATACTGAGAGTGTTCCACAATGCTGCAAAAATAAATAGATTTCAAGTTACACATGAAATGCCTTTTTACTAGCATTTTGTGGGTATTGTTTTGGAACACTTAAAATATACTTTTAATGTTAAGGCATAGACTGCTTCTACACAAAACAAGCACAATAAAAACACAGAAATTATAGGATGAGGCATTATACTGGAGTGATAATGGTATTACATGTGGAGTAAGAGGGAGAAGTTTCAAAATCAAGCTCTCCTATTTCTTACCTCTTTTACACAGGGCCAGTCATTTCAATTCTTGGAAAATCTCAGAATCTAAAAATTGGAAGAGAACTCAGGGGCCACTGAGTTTAACTCATATTTGAACAAAGATCCACTCTACAACATAGCTGACCACTCATCACCTATTTTTCTTCTATTCTTCCAAACTGATAAAGGCAATTCTTCTTGGAAGATTTCTTCAAAAAGTAAGATAGTTTGATTTGACGAGATTATCTCTAATTTTCTTTCATTACGCACTGAATCTGAATCATGGAACCAGACTATTTAAGTTAAAAAACAGACACATACATTGAGAAAGAATATCTATTTGGTCCCATGCATATTGATCAACTTAATCAGATAAATCCTGGAACACCATTACACTTTAACTTTTCAGTAAATGCTATGTCTTAGTGGGTTTTCATCTCTGTATGGCAGTAAAACAATGTCTCGATTAAGTTGCATTAACATAGCTCTCAATTCAATTTATATGTGCATAGTTAATGTTAAATAATTATTATTTTATATACATTAAAGTTTATATACTAGCTTTCTCAAGAAGATCAGGAGGATCTTGAGCAAATAGGTGATGTGTAGCTCAATGATGTCAAATTTAAAAACATAATGTGTATGCATATAGAAACTATACACAAAAGGAGTACGTGATAATTAGTGGGGATGGCACCCCTAACATTTGGGTAGATTAGTAAAGTGGTTCTTGAGCTGAGTTTTGAAGTAAAGCAGCAATTCTGAGTGTTAAAGGGGGAGAGCATTCCATGCTCTTTACAATGTCCAAGAGGCCATCTAGTATTTGCATAGTGGATTTATGCATGAAGCATTCCTTCACAAAGCTGATTTTGGAGAACTCTCTGATGCGTGTGTGTGTGTGTGTGTGTGTGTGTGTGTGTGTGTCTTGGAGGTGCTGCTTTATTATCATTCATAGTGAGATTTTTCATAAGTGACCCAATTGTGCAGAGAACTAAAGAAAACCACCTTGTAAGGTGTTAGACTTCTGTATCCCTCTGGATTTAGGAATGGACTAAGTGAAAAGAGCTGATTCTTAAGTTTTTTCCTAATATCAACCCAATTTTTTCCTCTCTGCAATTTCACTCATTGCTCCAAATTGGAGCATTGCTTGGAGCCAAGCAACACAAGTTTGGATTCTTCTTCCTTTGTTCCATTAGAAAGACAGCCCTCTACATTGTTTGATAGCTCTCATACATTCTTCTCAATTGTTCTCTTCTTTGTCAAACATCCCCAATTCCTTTAACTGATTGTTATACATGCCATAGTTTGGAGTTTTAGTCCCTTCAAAATCATGGTCCCTTTTATCTGTAGTCAGATATCAGAAAACATTATTTAGCCCTGTTGTAGCAACGTTCACTATTAAAACGGATAAAATTCTCACATACTGTCCAGTAAAATGATTTATGTGGAATACACAGTGGTAATAGAGTTTGGTATAAAATGCAACATAGAGATATATGGTTTGCAAAGGAGGAAAAAAATAACAGGTTGCTAGATTCAGGTTATAGATAACAGAGTGCATTTCTTTTTTCCTTCTTCTCCTCCTCTTTCTCTTCCTTCTTCTCCTTCTCTTCTTTCTTCTCTTTCTTTCTTCTCCTCCTCTTCCTCCTTCTTATTCTTCTCCTTTGTCTTCATCTTCTTCTTCTTCTTCTTCTTCTTCTTCTTCTTCTTCTTCTTCAGGAACTTTATTCTTTTACTCCACAAGCAAAAGTTCATAAACTGTTGGCATTACTATTTTTGAAATTAAGCAGTAAGTACAAATGCTGAAAGTGTGCTAAGCCATCATCAGTCACTACCACAACTGAAACCTTAGATTCTTCTCTACTTTGCTTTACAGCAATCTCATTTTAGAATAAGTACTGCTCTGAGGAAACTCTGGAATTGTAACATAACGAAAAGTGATTTCCTCCTAGTGAGGCTGGGGTCTACCTTCTACTCCATAAATGTTTACTTTTGTCAGGGGACACTTCAAATGACTTATATTCTGTAAGAATGGAGCTATCACATTGCTTTGTTTCAGAATGAAATAGACTTTTTAAATGGTCTTGCTGTCCCTTAAATACTATTTATGTTCTCTTACCTTTATGTTTTGGTTCATGTCATTCTGTCAACTCATATTACTCTCTTCCATCCTCTCTACTTATTCAAAATCTCCCTCCTTCAATGTAAATAGCAGCCCTTTCATAATAATTCCATAAATACCCCAAACTGAAATCATCTCACTTTCCCATAATTCTAATGTATAACTATTGTACAATTTGCTTGGCATATTAATGTATTTCATTCAGCAATTATGTATTTATTAAACAACTGATTTGTATAATTATGTAATTTATGTAATGTAATGATTTGTGTAAGATACAAAATTTAAATGATATGTTCTTTGGTGCCCTTATGTGACTTGTAGTATATGGATATAAAATAATGATAATACTAATAGCTTTTATGTAGCTCTTTAAGGTTTATAATACTCTTCACATACATTGCCTCAATTTATCCTCACTACATCCATTGCCCATTGCTTTGCCATAATTATCCCCATTTTACAAGTGAGGAAACTAAGGCTGAGAAAGGTTAAGTGATTTACCCAGGATCACACAGCTTTTAAGTATCTAGCACTTCATCTATTGTGCCTAATAAAATAAATATCATCATTAAAATTGTACATATATGCATTAGAAAGCTGCAAAGAACTATGTTTTCTTGTGTTAGATTTTTCATTCTTGTTGAACTGTTGTGAATCTGTGATTATATTTTAGTTTTTCACATCTCTGTTTTGAACCTTGACAGCAAGTGTCAGAGACTTTTGTGTTTCTCAGAAGATCTTTTTCTTCTACCAGGCAAGTGCTCAATAAATAGTTGTTGATTTGTTCTGACTTGTACAGAATGGATAGAGGGCATATTATGTTTATATGAATTGTCTAACTATAACTATAGGAGGCAGCTAGGTGGCTCACTACATAGAGTTCTGGCTTGGAGCCAGGGAGAACTGAGTTCAGTTTCAGCCTAAGAAACTTATTAGCTGTGTGACTCTGGACAAGTCATTCAACCTCTGTTTGCCTTAATTCACAGAGAAGGAAATGGCAAACCACTCCAGTGTCTTTCCCCCCCAAAAAAATCCTATGGACAGTAGGGTCCACAGCGTCACAAAGAGTCACAAATTACTGAATGACTGAACAACAATAAATAGCAAAACCATAACTATTATATGAATCAATAAAATGCCAGGAAAAATACTACCTCTTTGTGTTTTAAGCAAATATCAGAATGATCTCTGCATATCTAAGTGGAATATGGATCAAATTCTCTCACAACAAATTTCAACAGAGTTATTTAGTTGTACTGTACATGCCTTACATAAGCATCCAGGAGGTTCACTCAGACATGTGGGCACTGAATGCTTCCCCTGGTCCTGGGTGTTTTATGGGCCTTCAGGGGTGGGCAACTTGTATCCTTGAGGCCCATGTGGCCCTCTAGGTCCTCAAGTATGGCCCTTTGACCGAATCCAAACTTCACAGAACAAATCCCTTTAATAAAAGGATTTGTTCTGTAAAACTTGGATTCAGTTGAAAGGCTGCCTCCAAGGACCTAGAAGGCCACATGTGGCCTCAAAGTCACAGGTTCCCCACCTCTGGTATAGGTCATCATCTACTCAAAACCACAGCCTCTGATCCTCTACCCCCCACTAATCTATTTCCTTTACCAGCTTAGCAGATGATATATTAGTTTTTAACTAATTTAAAAAGTTAACAATGAACAGAAATATTCCTCCAATGCCACAGGAGACATGTCCTCCCACAGGATTTAAAAAGATAACAATGAGTAGAAATATTCCTCCCATACCACAGGAGACATGTCCTCCCACAGGTGACCCCATAACCAGTGTGAGACAGACCACACAGAAACATGTGTGGCTAAAAACATGTGGATCTAGGGGGAAAATACAGAAAGTTATTCCTGGCATATGTGTCCAGGGAGCACAAATGTCTAGTTCAACTACTGATACTGCTGTTTGTTCCACCAAAAAGCTGCCAAAGTTTTTTTTTAATTATACGATCAGAGATTTTGCTTTCTCAACTGACTTGGGGTTCTCTGCTGCCCTTTTACTTCTGCTACATTGGTCTGTCTGTTAGTACCACTCCTAAACTTCAAGATTATAAGATAACATGGAGAAAGCTTTCTCAGCTCTTATAGCTCACAGCCCCAGGGATCATTTCCCTTTTAAAGATGACATATTCCATTAGGCTAGCTAGAGAAAAACCTATAGATGGTTAAAGCTTTCTTTTGAAAATGTTCTCATACTGTCATTCAGGTTCTTTTAATTTAAATTTTTACTTAAGTCACTGAATAAAATTCCCTTTAACTCCTCTCCTAACCCTGAGTTGCTAGCCTGGATCTCCTTCATATAACCCAGGAACTTTGATGAGTAAACTTGCAGAACAGTTGGGGAGGAAATTCATTTCAATGGACAAAATGCCCCTGATTACCATGCAAATCAACTGAGGAGCAAAACTTAAAAGGGCTAGGTGGACTTGTTGAAGTGTATAATCTTTGCTCTACTTCCCACCCAGCAAATTAAAATTGCAGTTGGTAATCTACTCTCAAGTTAATTGGACTCCTTCTGGGAGTTGACAATATTTCCATTTTACTTTGATTTCCATTAGAATTATCTTTTTTCACCAAGAGTTTTCACATACTTATATGTGTATATATTCTATGTACGTATACATAAAGTGTATAGTGTTCCTCACATGTGCACTATAAATAGCCCCTGAGATTATTATTCTCAATGGACCTGAACACAAATTTTTCAACATCTTGGATTTACTTTCTGCTTAAATTTCCTGTTAATATAAGTAAATATGCTTTGGGCCAATTGATCCAAAGAATCCTTGTTTTATTTGTTTACTTTAGTCTTCTGTTGGCTGGGAACAAAGGCAGCAATAACTCAAGTTCAAGGAGCTGTAGGAGGGGAAAAAATGTGGCAGCAAGAAGAAAGGGAAGAAGTGAGAAAAATAGCTATTCTGTATTTTTAAGAGCTGTTTCTTGTTGCCTGGAAGGTATATGACCTGCTTTGAGATTGCTGGAGTTCATTCACTTTACATTTTAATCAGAATATTTATAAGCATCTATCTGCTTCTTTAGTTTGCCACAACTAATCTGGGCTTTTGGGGGAAGAAACATACTTTTAATCCCCAGAGATTCAATTATCTTTTCACATAGTTCACCATATCCAATAACTGCCAATTGAAGAAAGCCCAGGTATAAAAAATGAATTAAAAGACAAGTAGAGTTCAGGATAATGTCAAAATTAGTTTAACCCTATAACATATTAATTTACTTTAGGTGCTTGAGATAATATGAAGGTTAAGGATATTAAAGTTGGCTAGGAACTCATCTGACTATTTTATACCACACATGAAGGAAAATCCTTTGGAGAAAACTGATATTTCACAATAGACAATAAAATTGGGTAGCTAAAACTTTTTTATTGTGAGTCCAGGGAATTGACAGCATGGAATAGTCAAGGTTGTTTGTGTTATGAAAAGGCTGAAGCTATAAATTACATTTCTGACATTTCTAGAAAGAAATTTGAAAATTAGAAATAATAATTGAAATGATACCATACCCTTTGATGATGAGATCCCCTTGTTGGGCCCCTAAAAATAGTGATTAAAAAAGATATGTTTTCTATGCTACAAAATGTGTACAGCAATACTTTTTATAGGAGCAAAGCAGAAATATAATCAGTGTTCATCAATTGGGAAATGATTAAACAAATTGCATCATGTGCATGTATTGGAATGTCACTCCAATAAAAGAAACAAAGAATGTTATAAACATAGAGAAGTATGGGATGTCTTATATAAACTGATGTGAAGTGAAGTAAGCAGAAGCAAGGGAAAAAAAACAGTCACAATGATAATAGATAAATAAAAAGATCAGCAACAGCACAAAAATAAAACAAAAGGCTGTGAAATTATATGGGAATGTGTAAAAATGAACTCTCTTCTCTGCTTTGCAAAAACAGGGGATTATGGGTGTAAAACACTGGATATGATATCATATGTGCATTTGCTTGATCTTTAGCAAACCAGTAACTTTTGTAAACGTGGCATCCTTTCCTGCAAAATGATTAAGACAATATTTGATTACATAACTCAGGAGTTTATTTCAATGAAAAATAAGCCTTAAAGCATTACATAAATGGTCTATTACTAATAGATGTTAATAATTTTTTCTTTAAGTATTAAGAAAGATTTGTTTATGTTATAAATATAATATTATACCCAGTATCAATATGAATTATGGATATTATTTCCCATAAAAGTCATATTCTGTGCCATTTACTACTGCAATAATTCATCATTTTTGTTCATTTTCTTTTTGAGCAAACCCCTGAAATGGTCCTAACAACTACTAAACACATTTCAAAACCAATTTGTTTGCTGGTCTATTTACCACTATTCTTACATTATATTCTTTTATTTGATAAAATTTACAGTGATTCATTTTGGAGGCTGGCCTGGGATTGACATATTTGACAGGATTTTGACACTTCATAATACAAAAAGGAGGCGAATTTATTTTCACTGATTAACTAGAGTAAGTGTTAGTAAAGTGTCTGACCTCAGCTGCTTCTTTCATTGACTTCACTAGAAACTCTGCCATGAACAGTAATGATGGTTCAATTGGCCCTTGAGTGACTAATTCAGTAAAGGTTTTGAAAGCAACAAAGAAAAGAAAAAAAGAAATGTGTCAGTTTCTTGGTTTTTCTTTGGTTCTTTTGCTTTCTGGAAAGCAGCCAAGCCTAGGGTGCCATTTCCACTAACCCAGGATTAAGACATCTGAGTTACACCTTTTTTTATAACAATGGAAAAAAAAAGAAAACAGCATTTTGACTAAGAAAGGTCTAAATCCTTAAAAGAAAATATAAACCTAGGTAATAGTAATATGATTTTGATGGTTAGAGTTACATCATATTAATTTATCCTGTTCTAAGGAATAAAACTCAAAAAGTAAAGAGAAAAAAGAAGAGAGATAAAAAGGAAGAAGGAGAAACCATATTAAAAGGTACATTCTCTTCAAAAATGACTTTATTCTAATTTGGGGCTTTTTTTCTTCCATTTTCTGCAGTACAAATATAATTTTTTTCCAAAGCAAAACAAATGTTATTATAATGCAATCAGGTTTATATCCTGAATTCTCCCCAGTTGTTAAGGTCCTCTATAAAAAGGGGGTTGGCCTGAACTGAACATGATACTCCATAGACAATCTGACCAGACAGCCTACAGTGAGTCTTTTGGAAGCCCAACCTATATATGATACAGTTGGCTCTGCCAGAACTCAACATATGCATTCTCCAAAAGCACTTAGCTATGCAAAATTGCACAATAAAAACCACAGTAGCTATAGGGAAAATGGAGTAGGGACACGGTGTTTAAAAACTCAATCAGTGGCACGTTATTTAAAAAAAATTTAAAAGCTAGGAACCTAATAAAAATAGTAGCAAAATTTTATATGCATTGAATTGTTAAGAAATTCATAAAGAGGGGCAGCTAGGTGATGAGTGGATAGAGCACTGGCCCTGAAGTCAGGAGGACCTGAGTTCAAATCAGGCCTCCTGATTTCAAATCAAACACTTGATACTTACTAGCTGTGTGACCCTGGGCAAGTCACTTAACCCCAATTGCCAAAATAAAAAATTCATAAAGAATACAATAAGTAGTGGTGGAATCTGATGCTTTAGGCTGCTGTTTGGCCTGCACTCCAATTCTCAGTGTCCAGGCTGGCAAAATCTCATGCAACTTGTTCAGGACACAACTCCAGGCCTGGGGTCTGGGTTGGGGGAAGGGACATCATGGAAGAAAGGGTGGTATATAGCAGGCTAGCCCTTCCTCATTTACAGCTCCCATGGCATTAGAAGATACACAGTAAATATGGCATATTATCTTGCCAAAGATCAGAAGTTTATTTGTGGCAGTGGGGGTCAGAAGAGTTGCAGCTTGTGAATTATTAAGTGGAGCAGATATTTGTATTCTAGCCATTTCTTACAGAAGCAAACATGAAGAAGTAAACTCAAAATTTGTAGCATACTTAAGGCATTCCCTAATATGTCAATGAAATTAGAACAAATTTGCTTTTTTGAAACACACATTATAGCAGCACTAACTACATATAAACTAATGAAGCCTAAAGATATGTTACCTTTTTTTTGTTTTGTTTTTGTAGACACAGCTCAATATTTTCTCATACCAAGCATGTAATTCAATTATATACCTTTTAATGAATTACTACAAATCCAGATTTCCCTCAACAAAAACTTGGCAAATTATTTCGTGTTTGTGGGTTTACTTCTCATTTAAATGCAGTACCAATAGTTTAACCCTGTTCAATTTTATCTTGTTACTTTTGGCCTAGCTGTGGAACTACAATCAAGTCATCTCATCTCTTGGGGGATTCAGTTTCTACACCTGTAAAAATGGAGTTCGCAATACTTCCGCTACCTTTCTCATACTCTTGTTTTAAGAAAAATGATTTAGGGGCAGGTAGGTGATGTAGTGGATAGAGCACTGGCCCTAGAGTCAGGAGAACCTGAGTTCAAATCTGACCTCAGACACATGATACTTACTAGCTGTGTGACTTAACCCCATTGCCTAGCCAAAAAAAAAAATGATTTATATAGCTTAAAGTTCTATGGAAATATGATTTCTTGAGATCATTTGGAATCTTTATTCTGCCACAGCTGGCGTTAGCTCTATCATCTTCTAGTTTTCTGTCATCCACAAAATTGATAAATATGTCTTCTATACTTCATCTAAGATAGTGAGTTGACATTCAAGTTATCCATGACCTGTACCTAACCTGTCTTCCCAAAAGTATTTCACATCACTGACTTTCTTCTACCTTATCATCCACTCAAACTGAACAAATATGAATTCCCTAAGACACTATATTGTTCCAAATTCATCCCTTTTCTCAGGCTTTTCCCTCCTCCTAGAATGCCCTCTCACTCTTTTTCTTCTATTAAAATCATACCCAACCTGCATGGTCTATCTTAAATATTGTTTTTCATAGCCTCTCTCATATTAAAGTTATTCCCAAACTTCCCTTAGAAGGAGGTGGGAGTATATTATTTATCTTCATATGCACCAACATACATGTCCTGAACAGATTATGCACTTAATATATTATGTCATTGAAGTAGCTGAATTCTGTGATTTAAAGCCATTCTCTTAAGTTAGCCATACTGACCCAAGAGCATTACTATTATACCATGTACTCAGAACAGTATTACCAGAATCTGGTGGTATTTAATAATATAAACATGTGCTTCCAAAGTAGAAGTTAAGCAACCCACAGAACAGACCATTTTCTAATGGCAAAAAAAATATATATTATATATCACAATGGCTTTAACTTGAGAAGTTGAGGAATATTTATACACATGCCCATACTATGTGTATATATGTCTACAAATAAATTTAGTCTTTAAGTTACAAAGTACATATGTATAGGGATATGTGTGTGTACGTATAAATTTACCTACTTTTTCAATTCAAACCTTAAATAAATTACATTTCTAATACTTCAATGATTTAATAGATCTGTGAGTTCATTAAATTTCTCCTACTAGTTGTGTAATTTGTGATTCATGCCTTCTCATCCTGTGAGAAACTTGTCCATTGTCTTCCATAATCCACTATAGGGATACAGTCAATATTTGGGGAATCTTTCCTCTTAATCTCTGAACATAATACACATACCAATACAATACAGTGACTATATTTGCTATTCCTTATTCTTGCTACATGATCTACAAATCTCCTTTTCCAATTATACATCCCTTTGACGATACAGTTTACATCACTTCTCACATGTCATTTGTCATTGAGACTATGCCTCCATATATTTATACCTACCATGCATCTTTATATTGTCCTCTAGGTCATCTGTAATTTGATTCTTCATAAATTGTGTTGTTCCATGATTTGTAGGCATATATAATCACCAGCAGAATATTAGTTTTAAATGTTGAGTTTTTATTTGAGGAAGAAGCCTGGGGTCATTGTAAGAGTTGGAATATAGTTCATCTTATTTTCTTCCTCCTTAAAACTGGGTAAAGCTCACTCATTGTACGTCATCAATGTGTGTGTGTATATATACAGGTATATCACACCTGATATAAATTTTGTTAGACTGCGATTATAAAGATATGCTACAATCCTTAGTCTTCTTCTAACTTTTAGTATTGAATAAGCTATTCAAATATTCTGATCTTCAATTTCTTCTTTTGTATAATAATATTTGAACTTAATTATATCTAAAATTGCTTCTAACAAAAAATCCATGGGAGGTAGGTAGGGGTAGATCTTGAATCAAAAGTTTATTATCCAAGAGGCAAAAGAGATTTCCAAATGTTTTTATTAGGGGAGAAGAAAGTAGGGGGTAGAGACAAGATCAGAAAAATGCATTAGAAAGTTTACTTCAGCAGCTTTGTGTAGTCCAGAGAGAGGATACAATGGATCCAGGAAGACCAGATAGGTAGCTATTATCATAGCATAGGGGAGAAGAGATAAGGGCCTAAACTCAGGAGTAGGGAATCTGTGGCCTTGAGGACACATGTGGTCTTCTAGGTCCTTGGGTGTGTCCTTTTGACTGAGTCCAAGTTTTACAGAACAAATCCTTTTATTAAGGGATTTGTTCTGTAAAGTCTGGACTCAAAGAGTTGCACTTGAGAACCTAGAGGGCCATATGTGACCTTGAGCTACAGGTTCCCCACACCAACTATGGTAATTGTAGTGATAGGGAATGGTTGCATTTATGAAATATTGTTGAGATGGAAATGATTTGACATAGCAAATGATTGTATGTGTGAAATCAGGCAGAAAAAAAAGTCAAAGATAAATCCAAGCTTACAAACCTAGATGACCAGGAGGCACATACTACCATTAATAAAGATAGAAAAGTTAGAAAGTGATACAACTTTGGAGATGAAATATAAGACTTCAGCAACTTAAAACATAAGTTGTACAGCTAATCAATGAATCAACAAGTCTATTAAATTCATATTATATGCCATATAATTTGAGGGGAAAAGAACTGATATGCCTTCATAACTTCAGATCTCTTCTTGATTCTTATTTATTTCTTTGTGTTCTCTGAGCCAATAGGAGCTTTACTTTCTCCTAGGCCTGGTTGATAACACTCATGCTCTCTAATCTATTTTGCTCTCACCTCAAGTTCTGGAACATTGCCAAGGACTAAAAGTATCTGGGCAACTAGGGCTACATGAAACCATAAAGTTCAACCAAGAACAGGTTTAGGCTTTCTGAAATTATTTTATATTTCTGCTGCAGGAATCAAAGTTTTCCTTTCCAATATACTTTGTAAAACCAATGAAGATGTGAACATTATGGTTCCAAACCTTCATAATTGCCAGGTATTCCTGGTTGCTCCTTTTTATGCTATTTTTGTAGGCTTCATTTTAAAATTTAAAATTCACATTTAGTGAATTGAATTCAGAACATAGTCTACTTAAGTCAGCTTCCTTCTGCTATGTGGAGTGAGGAAATTTAAATTCAAAAAGTAGCAAGTAGCTTATAAAATACTCTGCTCTCTTTCTTATTCTTCTACTTCATGGATATAATCTGTTTACCTGTAACAAGGTTTGCTGTAGGAAACGCTGAGAAAAATAAGTTAAAAGAATCAAGTCCTGTCTAGGCAAAACACATCTATGCTCCAATGACCAGCAGTAAGCCATGGGCCAGCTTCATTGTTCATAAGTGACACATGACATTTTACACAAGATGGTAAACATTCATGTTGGTAAGTTTTCTGAAGACACAGAAAACAACATCCTTCCATAGGAATAAAGCTTACATACTGGAAAATGAATTTGATGTGTCTTTGCTAAGATTTTTATACCTGAATGGACTACACAGGAAAATGCCAACTTGAGAACAAATTGACTCACACTTCCAAAAACAGAACAAAAATCATAAAATAGAGAATGTGACTGCAGGTATTGCTGCATGGCATTACTTTCTTTTTAATGTTCAAAAAGAAAGTAATGCCGTGCAGCAATGTCTGGCCATTAATCAGTTCCAAAATGATTATAACTAATGATAACTGTTCACTCACTTATATCTGTCTCCTGTTAAAAGTGGATCCAATGTAACACTAATAAAAATAGTAATAATCAAATAGGGGCAGCTTGGTGGTGCAGTGGGTAGAGCACCGGCCCTGGATTCAGGAGGACCTGAGTTCAAATCCAGCCTCAGACATATAACACTTACTAGCTGTGTGACCTGGGGCAAGTCACTTAACCCCATTGCCTACCCCTCAAAAATAATAATAATGATAATAATCAAATAGCATATAATAATACTAAACACTAACAGCAATAAAAAATAATGATGACTGCCTCAAAATCCAGCTCTATATTATATATTATAAAGGAGTGTGGGAAATAGTAAAGTGGGGAAATGCCCCTTGGGGCAGAGCAGGGAATCTTTGTGCCTTGTGACTGCTATTGTAGTTATAAAACCCTAGCGTGAACACTAAAATGTCAGCCATTAGGCTCTGTATTAACTCCCTGGCTACTGTGTTGTCATTGCTCCTATGAATTTCATAATCTCTAAATTCCTTTTTTATTATGAACAACAATAATTAAAAACTACAGACATTTTGATTTATAAGAAAAAGTGCAAAGATAGAAGCCTATATAAGAAAATGGACTTTTGTTATGAAATTTGTTTTTAAAGAAGCACATGTGTGTATATTTATAGTAATGATAATACTACTTTTATAGTGTGATAATAGCTTATATCTTTATGTAATTTGTTAATTAGCAGAGCCAATGGCAGTTTTTTTTCTTCTGATACCACAATATGGCAAAGTACAACAGAGAGTATAAAAACCTCACCTGCCTGTAATGCTTCAACGCAGAAGGTGCTGACAACTAAAGTAGGCTAACCAGGAGTGCACATGGAGTGGACTAAAGGTATGAATATTGTTATGATGCACCATTATTTTGTTTGTGGAAACAGCTTTTCATCATCATAGACCAGGGCTTCATGCTTTGCTTTTGACAGCAGGAAAATGTCTTTATTGCTCTCCAGGTTGTGTAACTCCTTTAAGATGCCTCAGAAACCTCTTTATTCTGGAAGCCCATTCAAGGCCTGGAATTCAACATTGGAATTACCTCCTGTCCCTGTGATTTGATGTTTACACCAGAACCTCATTTAAGGAGGGTGCCTAGTGTAGCCATCTCTTCATTCTTCTGTAGGCTGCACTCCAAACTTTCTCTAACTTGCCCCTTCTAACATATCCCCAAACATATTCCTCTTATTCCTAGACTCCCTTTATGTGGCATTTTCTTCCACTAATATGTAAGCTCCTTGAAACCAAGGACTATATTTATTCTTGTATTTCTATCCCCAGTGCTTCACACAGTACCTCACACGTAGTAAGTGCTTGATAAACATTTCTAGACTGACTGACATAATATGCACTCTAAGTTTTGAGATAGCAGGTTCCAAAAGGTTCAGAAATATGATGAAGTCTCATGACTTAAAATTCCACAAAAAAAAATTAATCCAGAAGGAACAGCAAACTGTCAATATTGAAATTTTGAAGATTCAAACAAAAATAATCTTTAATGGAAAGAAAGGCTAAAATTATCCAAGGATATTGCTATAGTTAGACCATGAAATTAATAAACATAGATCTTTTTAAAAGACATATGTTGAAGATGGAAGTATGGAAAGTTAAGTAGGATGCAGAGATGGTTAATGATTGAACTGCCAGTAAGAAAAAGATGATAGAGGAACATGGTATTAGGATTAGGCATAGGATTCAGCACCATTTAGTAATTCCATTGCTCATTACCTAGTTCTGGGTCATAGTTCCAGAGTGCTTACCTTTTTATGCTTCTCTTGAATATTGCATTTGAAAGTCAATTTTTCTATTTAGCTCCAGTCTTTTCAATAGGAATTCTTTAAAGTCCTGTTTCATTGAATTTCCATTTTTTCCCCTGAAGGATTATGGTCAGTTTTGCTGGGTAGGTGATTTTTGGTTGTAATCCTAAATCCTTTCCATTCCATAATATCATATTCCAAGTTGATCCTTTAATTTAGAAGCTGCTAAATCTTCTGTTATTTTGACTGTGGCTCCATGATGTTTGAATTGTTTCTTTCTGGCTCCTTGCAATATTTTCTCATTGGCCTGGGAGCTCTGGAACTTGGCTATAATATTCCTGGAAGTTTTTATTTTGGGATTTCTTTTGGGAGGTGATCAATGGATTCTTTACATTTCTTTTTTTATTCTCTGGCTCCAGTAGGCAGTTTTCCTTGATAATTTCTCGAAAGACAATGTCTTGGTTCTTTTTTTTTTTCTTTTTTTGGACTATGACTTTCAGGTAGTCCAATAATTCTTAAGTGATCCCTCCTGGATCTATTTTCCAGGTCACTTGTTTTTTCCAATGAGATATTTCATATTTACATTCTATTTACATTCTTTTGATTTTTACTTATTTCTTCTTGGTGTCTCATGGAGTCATTAGCTTCTACTTACCTCCAATCTTTAAAGAATTATTTTCTTCAGTGAACTGTTGTGCCACATTTTCCATCTGGCCAATTCTACAATTTAAGGAGTTCTTTTCTTCAGTGAACTTTTGTACATCTATTTCCATTTGTTAATTTTGCTTTTTATGGATATGTTCTCCTAAGTCAATTTTTGTATATCTTTTCCCATTCAGTCAATTCTGAATTTTAAGATGTTCTTCTTTTCGTTGGATTTTTGTGCCTCTTTTACCATTTGGCCTATTTTTAAGATGTTATTTTCTTCAGTATTATTTGTACTTCTTTTGCCCAGCTGTTGACTTTTTTCATTATTTTCTTGCATTGTTCTCATTTTTGAGGTGCAGACAAATAAAAATTTTTTCCTCTATTTCTTTTATTTGATTTTTTTAAATTCTTTTTTATGTTCTTCCAGGAATTCTTATTCAGTCTGAGACCACTTCACATCTCTGAGGCTTTGGATGTATCACCACCATAGTCATTTTCTTTGCTCAGGCTCTTTTATTTGTAATTTGCTCATTTTTTCCAAACTATTTTTTGACTTTTAGCTTTAAGTTAAAGTTGGGCTCTGCTCCTGGGGTGGAGGGGGCAATATTCCAAGCTTCATATTTTTATGCAGCTGTTTTCAGAGCAGCTTCTGGGGACCTATCAGTTTTCAGTTCTTCCAAAGTGGTATGATCCAATGATAGGTGTAGGTACTAGTCTCCTGGTCTGTGCTCTGGTCTATAAGTGACCACAAGCACTTTTTTCTGCCCTGCAACTGCAATCTGGGTCCCTGCTCCACTTTGACCACAAGCTGTGATGTGTTAGTGCTCCTCCTTGCCCAAGTACTGAGACTACCTCTTCTCTGTCATCTTGGCTCTGCACCTCCCCCCCCCAAAAAAAAGGCCTAATTAAAGTATAATCAGGAAAACTACACTTTTTTCTAGAAAGTACCATAGGTACATTGATCCACTGATGGTGAAGTTGTGAACTGGTCCAACTATTCTGGAGAACAATTTGGAACTATGCCCAAAGGGGTAGAATACTGTACCAGCCCTAGCAATACCACTGCTAGGTCTTTACCCCAAAGAGATCAAAGAAAAGAAAAAGAAAAAAGACCCTAATGTACAAAAAATATTTCTAGAAGCTCTTTTTGTGGTATTGAAGAATTAGAAACTGAATAGATACTAATTAAGGAATGGCTGAACATATTCTGCCTTAGACATTCTCTACTTACAAGACTCCGAGCAAATCACTTATCTCTCAAAGTGTCCTCATCAGTAACATGATAGAGTTGAACTTGACGACCTCTGAGGTAACATATAACTCCAAATCTATGATCACATGAATGATGTGAACTTACTCTTCCTGAGCTTTGATTTTCTCTTATGTAATGATACTTACCCTATTATATCATGAGATTAGCAGGGGAGGGAAATGAGATCCTATATGGCAAGTACAATAATAATGTGAGCTATCATTAAGAGTATTAGAAACATTAGGGTAAAGTTGAGGAAATCCCCATATTTCTTAACAGATTTCCATGTTTTGTAGAAATTTAAGCAAGTTCATGTAGACTTTCCAGAAAGAATGAACATTTAAGAAGGCAGATGGATTTTGGGAAGCAGTTGTATGCACATATAAAGTTGTATAAAATGTTGAACTGTCCATATGTGATGCAGTTTATAGCTACCTGTTTTATATGGGATCATTAAATCAGTCAAAATAACAAATGAATGTTTATAAGTGTTCAAAACAAATGCTTTTCATTTTCCTCAATTTCATTCTTATGTCTGCTTCATTTGGGGGCTTGCTATCTTTGTATAACTAAGCACATTCATTCATAGTTTCTAGACCAGAGTTATCTATCATAAGATTCAGAATTCATCACAAATAATACTTTTTTTGTGTCTTGCTTAACTTTTAGTTTACATATATATGTACGTATATATATATATATATATATATATATATATATATATATATATATATATATATATATATATGGGGGGGATGAAGGGAGAGAATTTAGAACTCAAAATTTTAAAAATGATTCATTTTTAAACTTTTGAGTTCTAATTTATCTTCCTCCCACCCCTCCATCATGCATTGAGAAGGCAAGCAAAATGATATCAATTATACATGTGAAATTATGAAAAATATATTTATATAATAGCCATATTGCATAAAGAAAGAAACCCAAGAAATCAAGAAAAATAAAGTTATACTTTGATTTGCATTCAGAGTCCATTAGTTCTCTCTCTGGATGTGGATGTGGATGACATTGTTTTTCCTCATGAGTCCTTATGAATTGTCTTGGATAATAGTATTAATCAGAATAGCCAAGTCTTTCATAATTGAGCATCATTACAACATTGCTGTTTACTCTACACAACTATCTCCTGATTCTTCTCACTTCGTGTTTCATCAGTTCATATAGGTTTCCCACGCATTTTTTTTCTGAAACCATCCCCCTTTGTCATTCCTATGGAGTAATACTCCATAACAATTATATTGCAAAACTTGTTCAGCTATACATCAATTGATGAGCATCCCCTCAATTTCCAGTCCTTTCTCATTACAAAAGGAGCTACTATAAATATGTTGTATATGTAAGTATTCCTTTTTTTATCTCTTTGGGGTATAGACCAAGTAGTAGTATTGCTGTTCAAACAGTACACAAAATTTTATAGACATTCCTGTATAGTTTTAAATTCTTCTCCAGAATTGAGTAGTTTATAACTCCAGCGATAGTTTATTTGTATATCATTTTCACTCAACTCCTCCAGCATTTCTCATTTCTGATAGGTGTGAGATAGTTTCCCAGAGCTGTTTAAATTTGTGTTTCTATAATCAACAGTAATATAGGGCATCTTTTCATATGACTATGGATAACTTTGATTTCTTATTCCAGAAGCTACCTGCTCATATCTTTTGACCTTTTAACAATTGTGGAATGGCTCTTATTTTTTATAAAGTTGACTCAATTCCATATGTATTTCAGAAATCAGATTTTATCAAAGAACCTTGAATTACATTTTTTGTGTTATTTCATCATCTCTGGTGCTTTTAACAAAATGTATTTTCCTTGATTATCTGTTTTAATTAGGTCTTTTTGCTTTTGCTTTTTGTGAGATCATGATTACTATCCCTGCCTTTTTTACTTCAGCTGAAGCACAATAGATTCAGCCCCAGCCCTTTATTTTAACTGTGTGTGTCTTTATGTTTCAAGTGTGTCTCTTGTACAGAACATACTGTTGGATTCTGGTTTCTACTTCTTTCTGATCCCTGGCAGCAGCAAACCCTAGCTCTCTTCTTGGCCCTTGAACTGTGCCCAGGTCCCTTGCTCTCCTACAGCTACCTTGCTGGCTGTCCTCTCTGCCTTGGGATTGGGACCAGGATTCCTGCTCCCTTGTGATTGACCACAAGTGCTCTCTATATCCTGGATCTGTAACCCAGAACTGCTTATGGTCAACAGAGTTTCCGATCATCTCCAGCTACTACCCAATGTCAGCAAAGGATTATCTGTGTTCTCCTTCTGACCAGTTGGCCAACCCCCTCACCATCTCCAGGCTGAGAGCTCCCAAAGCTATTGCTGACCTCTGAGGTACTTAGTGTGAATATAATTATCTGCATGTTAAAGACCAGGAAACAGAAGCAAAGAGAGATTAAATAACTACAGCTAACAGTTACATAACACTGTGTGCTAGGCACTGTGCTAAGTGTGTTATAATTATTATTTCACTTTATCTTCACAACAGCACTAGGAAGTGGGTGCTATTATTGTCTACAGTTACAGATGAGAAAAATGAGGCAAACAGAGCTTAAATGACTTTCATAGGGTCACATAACTAGGCTAGACATGAACTCAGGTCTTCCTGATTCTCAGCCCAGAACTCTTATCCATTGTACTGCCCAGCATCCCCCCAATGATCACACAGCTAGTAAAAGTTGCAGCCAGCACTCAAACACAGGATTTTTGACTCCAAGCATGATGAACTTTCCACTAATCACTGTCTGCTTCTTAATGTATTCAATCTCAGAATATTTAACCTATTTATTTAGTCTCCTTATCTGAAACAACAACATGTACTCAAGGATTCAAAACAATCTTGGTGTAGTATGCTGAGGAGTGACAGATTTTCTTTAGCAAGATTGTAATGAAAGCAATATTTGCGATGGCGCTATACAATTGAAAATTTAATATGGTGTGGAAGAGGATACTGAAGACAAAGGTCATAAATCACACATCATCCTGTCTACAGTCAATGCATATACTTAAAGAGAAAATATCATAAATTGCATTGTCATTGAATTTTAAATTGATTTTTAAGAGATAGTTTATGTCATTATATTAGTTTCCTTTTGTGTTAACCTTAGACGCGTTTGCCTTTAATAACACCTAATGTTTAGGGAATGATATCTTAATTTGGGGTGACCCAGAAAGCACATATCACCCTTGATATGGGCATTCTAAATCCAATTCCCTAAATTACTAAGTATTTGTACAAAAAAGCAATTCAATCTTTCTCTGAATTAGTAATCTTGGCATTTCTACTCGCTTGCTCTCTGAGTGTAAGTTGTGATCATACAATACAGGGAAGGGGAATCAGCATGGTGAAATGTAAAGAATATAGGATTTAAAGTAGGCTAGGGCTTTAATCTGAGGTGAGTTTGAGTTTCATGCCCTTGGGAAAGTCATTTCTTTTTGTTTTGTCATCTATACAAAAGAATATTCGACTAGATGACCTCTATTATTGCTTCTAACTCTAAATCTGTAGTCTTATGATTATGTTAAGTAAAGTTATAAATGTTTGAGTTTAATCTTTGTAGATCCTAGGACAGACTCTGTAAAGTGGTATTGTTGTTATTTATTTTTGTGGTGGTTGTTTTAATAAATAATATAGACGGTTATTTTAGATTTATTCTAAATACTTAAATATCAGCAAGGTGGAGGAGAATACAAATTGAAGGATTCCTTTAGTGAGATTCTTTCTACATAGTAGAATATTATCATAGATATTTTGTAATAGGACTAGTTTGTTTTAATCTTCTCGAAGTTGAGAAATGCTTCTATGTGGAATTATATTTGGCAAGCCCATTGCAATCACCAATAGTCTGGTTAATTTTGGATTAGTATCATTGTGGCATTAGCGTGGAAATGAATGCTCCAGAGAGTAGCCCGTTCCTCTGTGGACTTCTAAAGCTTCCAGAGAGGCCTGTGAGTACCTCTTCTGCCAGGGAACATAACCATAAGAAAGAGGATAACTCAACCCTCAATTCCATATGGTTGGAAATTCAGGTTTCAGAGAATGCAAAAAGTTGATTTGATACTTGAGAATTTTATGAAAATTATAAAAGTAAGTTTCTTGGCAGATGAATCCACTTTATCCTTGAAATAAAGTTCCTAAATCCCACTGCTGCAGTGGTTAGTGAAGAGAAGCTACTAACAAAAACAATAAAAACTGAAAATTCCTGATCATTCTAATTATGTTACTGGCTATTTAAGAAGACTCCTACTTGGGTATTATCTCAATTTCCAGACACTAGTTTGATTAAAATATGGTTTAAAAGCAGACAGGAATTAACAGGGTCAGGCGAATGAGCATGTTGCCACAATGCCTCAGGTTAGATTAATCTTAATGGATTTTTGCTCAAATTAATTCATCTACAAAATAAGATACAGGTATCCCTAAGCTTGGCAGCTCCCCACTAACCTGGAGGCAGTTATTTTGAAAAATATAGCACTAATTAGTTATGTAAAGCTGTTATTTGAGAAGTATTCAATTGAATCTGTTCTCAAATTGGGCAGAGAGAGGATTTTCAAATTTAAACTGAACATAATAGTCCTCCAAAACCTGTGGAGGGTTTGTGTAATTTAACAGTTACATTTCTACCCAGCTCCTCTGGATTTAAGTAGTGTGTCAAGTGACTTTGTGAAATGGCTTATTCATAGTTATATTTCTCATGATGCCCATGAGTAAAATTTTTAAGTATTAAAAGGAGCAGTGATTAGCACTACCCTGATTAGGGGTCTAGGCTGTGAGAACTGCCATTGCTAAGGTAAACGCCACCTTTGATGAGCTTTCAGAAACATGAGAAAATAATATTTTTATTTCAGGAAACTAGAACCTGACAAGAGAGGGTCCATGTCTATAAAATAAGGAAGTTGTACTCAATGCACTTTAAGGTCCCCTTCCATCTCTAAATCCTTCAACATTAGTGCCCATCTAGTCCAACCTCTCCCCCTAAATTATCCTCTGTACAACATAAGCTGATAAGTGGTCTTCAAAATTCTACTTAAAGACCAAAAGTGAGTCAGAACCTACTCTCATCTTAGGTAAGGTATCCCATTTTTTAAAGATTCTAATTTTTAGGATGTCTTCCATAATGTCAAACCTAATTTCATATCTTTGTAAATTTACTCAATGTTCCAAGCTCTGCATTTGAGGGCCAAATAGAACAAGGGTATCCATGTCTCACATTATACCTTGTCGATGAGTTGAAGATACAGAACATGTCCTGTCCCCCCCACCATGGTCTTCTCTAAGTAACCATCTCCATCCCCCAACCCCCATTCAACCTGAACATTAAACTACCAGGCCTTCTATCATTTTGAATGACTTCCCTTCATTGTTTTCCACCTTTTTGATACCCTTAAACTGTAGTTCCCAGATTTAATCAAAACATGCCAGATGTGCTCTGACTAGGCATAGAACATAAAGATTATCACCTTTTCATTTCTTGGATATTACTCTATTAATGCAAACCAAAATTAAACTAGATTTTTTTTTGCCTGTTGCATGATGCTACTGACATATATTGAGTTTTCAATCTACAAAGCCTCAGATCTTTTTTTATACAAATTCTTACTTTACCATCCTACTCTTTCTTATATTTGGGAAACATTTTTGAACCTAATATCAGTTCATTTAAGCTATTTCAGGCAATGCTGATTTTTATCAATTAGTAGCCAAACTATTGGGTATGAGCCTGTTGGTGTATCACTTGGATGGTACTTGTAAGAGTAGACTCAGTGGGTCACTGGAACTATTTTTGAAGCCACTCTAGAATGGTAGAATCTACCAGATTTTATTTCTCACTAGCCTTGACTTCTAAACCTTTGCAGTATAATGAGGCATGAGATTAGTGATCTGTGGAGTTGTACTAGACAAAAGCAACAAGTCAGTACCTGCACAAAATGCCCGAGTTTTCACTGTTTGTAGGAAGTTTAGATTTGAAGGCCACTCTCCAAAGAGGTACTTGGAGTAGATTATAGATAAGCTGCATGTCCTGATTGGCTGAGAAGCTAGATATCTTCAGAGCAATTTGAACTACCAAAGATATAGACAGTTGCTTTTAGCTACAGAGTGAGACTGAGAAAGGGATAGAGTATAGTTGGTAAATAATGTATTTTTGAGAGGCAACGATAATATTCCTAAGGTACCCATAAATCTGAGTTGAGTTGGGGAACATTCAAGAACTACAGTGTCCTGAGTGTTTAGACTGATAGGGAAAGAAGGGTATACCAATGTTTCCCTATAAATGCCCGAGTTTTTCTCTCTCACCTGAAGCAATGACCACAAGAGTGGGGTTGGGGCGGAGTGGTAGCAAGACCTAATACTAGACATTACTCAACATGTAGTGGAGCCATATACTTCACATAAAAAAATGCATATAATTTTTTAAAGATTTCCTTGAGTTTACACTAAAAATAACTGTTACCAAAATAGCCAGTTGCCTCTATTCCTATAATATCCATGCATCTGTTAGCAGCCAGTGCTTTCCAGAAAGCATCTGTTTTACTCTTGCACACAGAGCAATATTTTTCACCCCAGACCAATACTCTGCTCACATTCTGCAAAGAGGAGATCTACATAATTAAGAGATTCTATATCAGACCTTCTTGGCCCTTACTTGGTCCCTGACCTACAAAGGTCTTCCAGCATTGTTTTACCATTTATACATTAACTTTGGCAATTGCTCTCAGAGTAAATAGTACAGAACTATAGTTCTTTAAAGCTTTACCCATTCTTGTTTCATTTTGAAAAATGATTCAGTAGCTATATATTTCTAACTGTCACACTACAGCAAGGGGTTCCTAACCTAGATCTATATACCCTCAATCAGTAAACAGGTATTAAACACCTACAATGTACCAGGCTAAGCACAGGCAATACAAAAAAGGAGGCAAAATATAGGTCCCTGCCTCAAGAAACTTAAAGAGTCCATGGATCGATTTCATGAGGTCTATGATTTGAAGGGAAAAAAAATACATCAAATCCTTATTTTCAGTAACATCTAACTGGAATTTCACATTTCCTTCTATTACAACATTTTTTACAAGAACTTATCATTCCAAAAAGAAGTTTTTTTGCAGACTGCCAAGAAGATTCATGATATAGATAAAAGAAGTTTAAGAACTCATGGCCTAGTTGGAGTTAAGATGACAGAGTACAGACTGGAACTGAGATGAATTCTCCCAACATCCCCATCCATATAACTTTAAAAGAATGCCTCAAATCAAATTTTGGAGTGGCAGAGCCAACATAAAGGTCAAAGGGAGAAAGTTTTTTTTTTCCAACCTAAGACCTAGGAGGTCCACAGGAGAGGTCTATGATACTGGATGGATTTAGGCTCACAGCATTTCAGAAGTATCAGTGTTGGGCCTTGGAGATGGTTGAAACATCAGCAGAAGCAACACTTCAGAGCTCCTAGCCCAGAGGTGGTAAGGGTGTTATACAGCTGATCAGAAAGGGATTGCAGGGAACCTTTGCTGGCTCTGAGTGTAGCTGGTGCTGATTTACATCTCTATTGCCCATAAGAGTTCTCTTGCAGTTCCATGTTGGAGAGCAATGTTAGGGATCACTCATAAGGAAGCAGAGGCTCTGGTCATGATTACAGAGGAGTGCTAGCACTTGTGGCTACAGAGGAGCAGGGTCCATTCCTAGATAAAAACCAGAGTGACTTCTCCCAGGATAACACCAACTTGGAAGCACTGAAAACTTGCAGACCCCCAGAGCTGTCTTGGAACACAGTTGCAGAAAAAAGCCTGAAGCTTGGCACAGTGGCTCCCCACCCTCAAGTGAGCATAGCCCAACTTTAACAAAAAGTTCTACAGGATGGGAAAATGAGCAAACATCAAAAAAAGAACTTGACTGGGGGTGGTAGTGGAAGTACTAGCAGGCTGGAAAGACAAAGAATAAACTTAGAAGACAACAACATGAAAACAGCTAAAAGCAAATCCTCAAAAAGAATGCTTATTGGATCCAAGGTCAGCAAGGATTCCTAGAAGAAATAAAGAAAGAGATAAGAGAGGTAGAAGAAAAATTAGGAAAGAAAAAGAGGGTGATGTAAGAAAATTATGAAAAGAGAATTAATACCTTCGTAAAACAGGCACAAAATGCTAAAGAAAATAATACATTAAAAACATTATTGGATTGATGGCAAAACAGGCTCAAAAATTCAGTGAAGAAAAGAAATCCTTTAAAATCAAAGTAGGCTAAATTTAAAAAGGCTAAATAAATAGCCAAAGTAGGCTAAATAAAAAAAATTTGCTTAAAAAAGCACAAACAGCCAAGTGGAGAAAGAGGTACAAAAGATGACTGAAGAAAATAATTCCTTAAAAATTAGAATTATGCAAGTGGAAGCTACTGACTCCATAGATTTCAAGAAATAATACAACAAAGTCAAGAGAATGGAAAAATAAAGTGAAAAATACATATTGGAAAAATAACTGACCTCTAAAATAGATCCAGGAGAGATAGTTTAAGAATTATTGGACTACCTGAAAGACATGATAAAAAACAAAAGGGCCTAGACTTCATCTTTCAATTATCAGTGAAAACTGCGCTGATATTTTAGAACCAGAGGGCAAAATAGAAATCAAAAGAATCCACTGATCACCTCCTGAAAGAGATCCCCAAAGGAAAACTCCTAGGAATATTGTAGCCAAATTCCAAAGTTCCCAGGTCAAGGAGAAAATATTGCTAGTAGCCAGAAGGAAATAATCCAAGTATCATGGAAACACAATCAGCATAACACAAGATTTAGCAGCTAAGGGACCGCAGGACTTGGAATATGATATTCCAGAGGGCAAAGGAGGTAAGATTACAACCAAGGATCACCTACCCAACAAAACCAAGTATAATCCTTCAGGGGAAAAAAATAGACATTCAGTGAAATAGAGGACTTTCAAGCATGCTTGCTGAAAAGACCAGAGCTGATTAGAAAATTTGACTTTCAAATACAAGACTCAAGTGAAACATGAAGGGGTAAACAGGAAAGAGAAAACATAAGGGACTTATTAAGGTTGAACTATTTAAATTCCTGCATGGAAAGATGATATTTGTAACTCATGAGACCTTTGTCAGTATTAGAGTAGTTAGAGGGAAAAATTGTATGTATGTGTATATAGATAGATGGATGGATGGATAGATAGATAAATAGATGGATAGATATGATATATATAGATATAGAGGGCACAGAGTGAGTTGAAGATGAAGGGGTGATATCTGGTGAATAAAATTAAGGGGTGAGAGAGGATTTCACTGGGAGAAGGAGAAAGAGAGAGGTAGAATGGAGTAAATTATCTCACAAAAAAACAGACAACAAAAGGCTTTTACAGTGGAGGGGAAACTGGAGAGGTGAGAGGGAATGAGTGAATCTTACTCTCATCAGATTTGGAGGGAATAACATACACACTCAATTGAGTATGTAAATCTATCTTACCACACTGGAAAATGGGGGGTGGGGAAGGAGACAAGAGAGCAGGGGGATGATAGAGTGGAGAACACATTGGGGGAGGGGGTAGTCAGAAGCAAACACTTCTAAGGAGGGACAGGGTCAAAAGAGGGAATAGAATAAATGGGGGGTGTGATAGAATTAAGAGTTTTTTACAACATGACTACCATGGAAGTGTTTTGCATGACTACACACACACACACACACACACACACACACATAGATATATATAGATATATAGATATATAGATATGTAGATATATATATATATATATATATATATATATATATATATATATATATATATGTATATATATATATATAAAACCTGTATCAAGTTGCTTGCCTTCTCAATGGAAGTGGGTGTGGAGGGAGGAAGGGAGAAAATTTGGAACCCAAAGTTTTAAAAACAAATGTTTAAAAAATTATTTTCACAGGCAACTGGGAAGTAAGATGTACAAGAAATGGGGTATAGAAATCTGTCCTGCCCTACTGGAAAATTGAAGGGGAAGGTGATAAGAGAAGGTGGGGAGAGACATAGAAGGGAGGGCAGATTAGAGGAAGGTGTATTCAGAATGCACACCATCTTGGGGTGGGGGGAGGGATGAGATGGGGAGAAAATATGGAACTCAAAATCTTGTGGAAGTGAATATTGAAAACTAAAAATAAATTAATTAAATAAAAAGAAAGTTTTAATATTATTAACTAATTGCTATATTTTTATTTTATATAATAGTTAAAATTTAATTTAAGGAAAAAAGTAATAGTGTCTAGCAAAACTGAATATAATGCTTCAGGGGGAAAATGAGCATTTAATGAAATAAACGACTTCCAAGCATTCCTGGTGAAAAGACTACAACTGAATAGGAAATCCGACATTAAAATACAATACTCATGATAAGCATAAAAAGGTAAACATGAAAGAGTAATTATAAGGGACTCAGTAAAGTGAAACCGCTTACAATCCTATATGAAAAGATGATACATGTAACTCCTAAGAACTTTATCATTATCAGGGCAGTGAGAAGGAATCTACATAGACAGAGGGCATGAATGTGCGTTATGTTGATATCATCTCAAAAATAAGTATAAATAAGAAAGAGGGATGCACTGGGAGAAGGGGATAGGAAGAGGTAGAATAGGGGAATTTTTCTCACATAAAAAGGCATGAAAGGGAGAGCTTTTATGTTGTTGTTCAGCTTTTTTCAGTCATGTCCATCTCTTCATCACCCCCATTTGGTGTTTTCTTTGCAAAAATACTGGAATAGATTGCAATTTCCTACTCTAGTTAATTTTGCAGATGAGGAACTGAGACAAACAGGGTTAAGTGATTTGCCGAGAGTCACAGAACTAATTAGTGTCTGAGGCCACATTTGAACTCATGAAAATTAGCCTTCCTCACTTTAAGCACAGGACTCTATCCATGTACCACCTAGCTACTATAGCCACAGGAAGAAATGCTCTAAAACATTATTGATTGGAGAAAGGCAAATTAAAACAACTCTGAGGTATCACCTGATACGTATAAGAAATGTCAAATGCTGTAGGGGATGATGGAAAATAGGTACATTCACTAACTGTTGCTAGAGTAGCGAACTCATCTAATCATTCTGAAACTGTGCCTAATGGCCCATAAAATTGCATACCCTTTAACTCAGCAATACCACTACTAGGTCTGTACCCCCAAAAAGATCAAAGGAAAAGGAAAATGACCTATTTATACAAAAATATTTTTGTGATGGCAAAGAATTAGAAATTTAGGAGATGACTATCAATTGGGGAATGACTGAACAAGTTGTGGCATATGATTGTGATAAAGTATTATTACATTACGGGAAATAATGAGACGAGGTGGTTTCAGAAAAAAAAAAAGTGGCAAGACTTTTATGAACTTATTCAAATTGAAGTGAGAAAACCCAGGAGATTATTGTACATAGTAACAACAATGCTATAATGATAATCAACTGTGACAGACTTGGCTACTCTGATCAATACAA
This sequence comes from Phascolarctos cinereus, assembly GCF_003287225.1. NCBI lineage: Eukaryota > Metazoa > Chordata > Mammalia > Diprotodontia > Phascolarctidae > Phascolarctos > Phascolarctos cinereus. The sequence continues at coordinate 161,876,399 of NW_027556402.1, forward strand.
TGAACCAAAACAATTGCAAAGGACTCATGATGAAAAAAATGCTATCCATGTCCAGAGGGAACTGATGAACTCTGAGTTCAATCTGAAGTATAATTTTCTCACTTTATTTTTGGGGTTTTTTTGTAATATGACTAATAGGAAGGTATATTTTGCATGATTTCACATGTATAATTGTATAATATTGTTTGCCTTCTCAGTGGGTAGAGGAGTTGTGAAGAGGGAGAGAATCTGGAACTTAAAATTAAAAAAATAGTTAAAATAAATAAAAAATTTTAAAAATAAAACAAACCAAAAAAAAGCATTGTTTAGAACATTTCTACTCAGAAATGTTGTGATGGGTCAAATGTTAAAAAAAAAGATTATTGCTTAGAAGAAATCAAGAGTTATGGTGGATGAATACAAATACAATGCATAAAAAGAAACAAGGAAGAAGAATAGTAGTAAAAGATGTCATCAAAGGAATGTTTAATTTAAAAGATTGGTAATCATGTAGAGAAAATGAAGGCTATAAGGTGGACATCCCATGTGCTCTACTGGCACCATCATGATAAGAGGAAAAAGCTCACCACCTCACTGGTTCCTACAGCATATTTAGGGGAGGATATGGACAAGGGGGTCATGGATGAGGGAAGAAAACAGTGATGCATCACAGAAGATGTGATCATCTTGATGTATCATGTGATACATGTAATGTATCATCTACAATATTGACATAACATGCATAGATGCATTTGAATGTCTCTGTATATAAGGTAACTGTGGTTTAGAAACAGTGAGTTTTGTTTTTTATTTTGTTTTTTTTTTTTTTTGCTTTTAGGCAATTGGGGTTAAGTGACTTGCCCAGGGTCACACAGCTAGTAAGTGTCAAGTGTTTGGTCTGAGGCCGGATTTGAACTCAGGTCCTCCTGACTTCAGGGCCAGTGCTCTATCCACTGTGCCACCTAGCTGCCCCAGAAACAGTGAGTTTTTAAAAGACAGTGCCAGATGCTCAATGATACTCAATGTGAGTGGCCCATATGCCAAATTACTTATCTGAGCCACTTGTGACAAAGTTTGTAGGAGAAACACTTATCCTTTGAGTTACCAAGCCACAAATCCACAGAGAGCTATAAAAGTCTAACTTTAAATTCAGAGAAGAAAGGGCACATTTTAAATTCTGTACTTCAGATACATACAGTTGGATTAACTGCATAATTAAATCATTATTAATAGTATTCCTGGGATCTTTACTAGTGAGTCAAAATCACCCCGTAAATATTTCCCTCATTGAGGACATACTAATCTTATAACCTTGACCAAAGATGTTTAAATTTAGAAATCAGATAGTTCATAAGACAGAATTAGTGACTTTAAGCACTCCATAGCCAATTAACTTAGTGACCTTCATTACATGCCATGGGTAGATTTTGTGAGACGAGGCACTGTGAGAGCATGGAGCATTGGGTCTTCACCCTTCAGGATTAAAGAAAATTCTAATGATGAGAATAATGAAGAGGACTGCATTAGCTGATAATTCACAGATTTGATTTTTTTAACCAATTAAATTGGTTAAAATTCTAATTACTAGAATAATTACTAAGTTCTGGCTATTCCTTTTTTCCTTTTAACAATAGTATCTTTTTTTATACTAATCTCTTAAGTATGTATAGTCACCACTCAGATCTTCTGAAACCTGGTTTGTATTATTAATATAAGTATATGGATATACATAGCTAGTTGAGGTATGTATATCTATGTCCTTTGCATGTATGCATATGTACTTATATAGAGAGGTATGTGTGTATTAATTATGTATATTCACATTTTTAGCATTTGTGTGTGTTCAAAGGTTCTCAATTCCTTCTTTAAATAAAAATAATAATATTCTAAAATTATATTATATATTGACTTGTTTGGCACATTAGCAAAGTGCTGTAAACTTATAGCTAGCTATATTAGCCTTCTGAAGCAATTTTAAGAAGACATGAAAGAAAACATGAGTCACATTTTCTTCATTTCGGTAATGAATTGGAAATGAGCTAGAAGTGAAAAAGAACATGCTTGAGTGCTTACATGTCATTCTTGAATATCTTTTAAAAACTGACTCCAAGTTTGCTAATACTTAATTTGATCTATCTTTGTAATAAGATATTTCAGACATAATAAGATCTTTAAGTGCTTTCTTCCTCACTCCCACACTCAGCTTAGGTGGTAGGTGCCTATGCTTTTTGGGCTAAAATTAATCCACTTGCTATACTTATTATACTCATATAATTTTGGAGCATCTAGGAAAAGAATAATGTTGTAACATGTTGCCATTAGTTTTAGTGTGTTTGACATGTGTCTTCTGGTTTGTAAATAATTTATTGTGTGAAACTTTTTGTTAAAAATTTTTATCAGGCCCTTATTTTTAAAAATAAAAATGAAGGTGCTTACATCATCTGCAAACTAATAAACAATTAAATGAAAGGAAGGAAGGAAGGAAGGAAGGAAGGAAGGAAGGAAGGAAGGAAGGAAGGAAGGAAGGAAGGAGAGGAAGGAAAGAAGGAAGAAAGGAAGAAAGAAGAAAGAAAGAGAAAGAAGAAAGAAAGAAAGAAAGAAAGAAAGAAAGAAAGAAAGAAAGAAAGAAAGAAAGAAAGAAAGAAGGAAGGAAGGAAGGAAGGAAGGAAGGAAGGAAGGAAGGAAGGAAGGAAGGAAGGAAGAAAGAAAGAAAGAAAGAAAGAAAGAAAAGAAAGAAAGAAAGAGAAAGAAAGAAAGAAAGAAAGAAAGAAAGAAAGAAAGAAAGAAAGAAAGAAAGAAAGAAAGAAAAAAAAAAAAAAGAAAGTCAGCAAGAGAGTTTATTGCTTATTTCTCAGTTTGGCTAAAAATACCTTGAAACCGTGCATTCTATAAAGCTACATACTTTAACATTTCTTTCCCTTTCTTTGTAAAAAAAAAGACTCTATTATCATTATTAATGACAAATTATTATCAACATTAATAATACAGTATTAACATTTATTATTATATCATTAATATGATTGAAAGCTATTAAGATGAGAAACCTCTGTTTCTAATGATGTTCTCTTCATTATGTTAAAGGTTAGATTAGATAAAGCATTTATTAAGTATTTATAAAGTGCCAGACAGTGTGCTGCTATAAATAAAAATATAAGAAATCAAGACAGTCTCTACCCTCATGGAGCCAATATTTCATTTTCAGGGCAGGTAAGGGTGATATGAATCCAATGAAGGCAAGGTGTAAAAGTCCAGAGAGTCAGAAGCAGAGCTGGGTCAAGAGTATGCATGGCTGATCTAGGCATTTCCTAGAGATTTTGTTTCAATATATTTTTTGATTGACTTTTACGGCAATAACCAGAATCCTGGAACTTTAGAATGTGAAATTAAAATAATAGTTCTTATTTTCAAAGCACTTACCTTATACTAACCCTGTGAAACCAGGAGAGTAACATTTATTTATTTGTTTCTTTGTTCATTTATTTATTCATTCATTCATTCATTCATTTTACAATTTTATAATTTTAGACATAAGGAAATTGAGACTCAGATAATTGAAATGTTCACATAAATAATAAGTGGCACTAGGATTTGCACCTCTCAAATATCCTCTCAAAATCACTACCAGCCTGTTTCTGATCCCTGAGCTTGAGTCAATAGAACACATATATTGATGTATTATATTTCTAGCCTGAGATCATGATTTTCCTAAATTTATGAACACTTTCTCTGTTTAACTGCCAATTGATCTTTGATTAGAAGCATTGATATCACTTTAAAACAAACTAAAATGACTTTAGTTGACTTTATTTTCAGTTGTAACTGAGATGTACCTTCTCCAGCTTCCCCCTTCTTAAACAAAAACTCTTATAAATATTGAACTAAAATTCTACCAGTTAACAATCATTGACCCAAATAAACATAATCTATTTTTAAATGTTCAAAGCTCCATTTACTATTAATGTTCTTTTGTGTAAGTTTGTTTGCAATCAAGAACAATGTTACAAATCATTCCACTTTTGATTTTTTTCTACCATCTTGGACAATTTGGTAGTATAGAAAATTAATTCTCAGGTTTACTGAATGAGAAGAATTGAAGCATAGGCTACCTGGCAAAAGTGTTTGCTTTTACCAAATTAGTTACTAAGAAGATATTTTTTATGTCCTGCAATGATCATTATAAAAGTATTTATCAAGATATTCAACTCTACTGAGCTAAAATGCAACCTTTAAGATGACCAGAGAAATAGCATCACAGAAATAACTGTGAGCATGGTAAAGAGCCAAATCCACTCTAATACACAATCAACTACTTCTCCCACCTCAGAAAACCTAAGGAAAAATCCAGTATTCAGAGATTTGTTTTACAGGATGAGTAAAATAACTTAGAAAAAAATATGTGTCCTTGAGATCCAAAACTGATAAGAAAATCTTACTCCTCAGTCTTGAACTATTTCACTTCACATGGCTAGTTACTTAATCTGAACACTTGAATTGCAATTAGCCAGTGCTGATGACTGAAAACCCCAAACTGATGGAAAGTAGTTATTATATGGCCATCAGGATAAGAATTGGGAATAGATCTATGATTTCTTGGTAGCAAAAACTCTCTCTACCAGTTCAAATTAACACCTTCTCTGCAACTTTATATTCTTAGAAAATTGCCTAGAATAATGACAGATTTAACAACTTGCTTAGGTTCATACAAGTAGTATGTATCAGAGGCATAATTTGAACCAAAGTCTTCCTGGCTTTGAGGTCTGCTCTGTTCTCACTATGCTATGCTCCACATTTGATCATAGACAAATATGTACTCCTTATTATTACATTGGAGGCCATAGATTGGGATAAAACTGAAAGTGAATTTTGCAGAAAGAAATTAACAGACCCCTCACCAATTATTACTACATTTGCACCTTGGGGTCAGGAGCTATCAGTTTTCATCTAAGTATTTCTTATACCTAGAACAGTATGTGTCACATAGTGTAAAGATTAGTATTGTTAAATTTGCTAGCTTCAGCATAGGAAAACTTTTAAGATTCCTTCTGACATGGGGGGCAGAGCCAAGATGGTAGAGTAAAAGCAGCGACTTGCTTGGGTTCTCCCCAACACTCCCTCCCCCAATATCTGTAAAAATGGCTTTAAACAAATTCTAGAGCAGCAGAACCCACAAAAAGACAGAGTGAAACAAATTTCCAGCCTGAGACAACCTGGGTGGTTGATTAGAAAGGTCTATCGTGCTGGGCTAAGAGAGAAACACAGTTCAGTAGGAGCATGCAGGCAAAACAGGCCTCAGCATAGCTGAAGCAGGCCTCAGAGGACTGAATCATGAGCAGCTGTGGTGGTTTCCAGACTTCTCAACCCACAAATGCCAAAGACAACTTAGAAGGTCAGTAGGAAAAGTCTGTGATTGTGGTCAGAGAGAAACTCAGTCCCAGTCCCAGTCCCCTGGTGCACCCTGGGGTGGCTGCTGCTTCTGGAGCTTTTGGCCCACAGACTGAAGGGGAATTGAGTGGCTGATAAGAGGTGGATTGCAGGGATCTCTTTGCTGGTGGTGAGGCAGGATTCTCTTGTGTTGTCTGTGTTTGGATCTGGGTCACAGTTCTGGGTGGTGGTCCTGGGGCAAGGAGGAGTACTGATGTGGTGGAGCTTGTAGTGTCAGTAAAGAGAAAATCCTCCTCAGAGTTCCAAGGCAGAAAAAAGTGTTTATGGTCACTCATAGACCAGAGCACTGGCCAGGAAAGGAGTGAACACCTCGCCTCTTATCATACCACCTTGGAAGAATTGAAAATTACTATCTAGGTCACCAGAATATCTCTGAAAACAGCTGCACAAAACCCCCAAAGCTTGGGACAGTACATTCTCCACATTGGAAGCAGACCCTTACCTTAACAAAGAGTTTATAACAAAAATAATTAGCTGGGATCATGAGGAAACTTTGCAAAAACTATCAGACCATAGAACCTTTCTTTTGTGGCAAAGAAGATTAAAATATACAACCAGAAGAAGACAACAAAGTCAAATCTCCTACATCCAAAGCCTCCAAGAAAAATATGAATTGGTCCCAGGCCATGGAAGAGCTCAAAAAGGATTTTCAGAAGCAAGTAAAAGAAGTGGAGGAAAAACTGGGAAGAGAAATGAGAGTGATACAAGAAAATCATGAAAAACAAGTCAACAGCTTGCTAAAAGAGACCCCAAAAAAAAATACTGAAGAAAATGACACATTAAAAAAATAGTCTAACCCAAATGGCAAAAGCGGTCCAAAAAGCCAATGAGGAGAAGAATGCCCTAAAAAGCAAAATTGGCCAAATGGAAAAGGAAGTCCAAAAGCTCACTGAAGAAAATACCTCCTTAAAAATTAGAATGGAGCAATTGGAAGCTAGTCATTTTATGAGAAATCATGACATTGTAAAACAAAACCAAAAGAATGAAAAAATAGAAGACAATGTGAAGATTCCTTCCACCATAAATTATTTTGTCACCATAACATTCAGGGGTCATTTAGCAAGGAAGTAATAGAAGTATAGCTTTGTCCATAACAAAAATTTCAATGTTGGAGATTCCTGACTTTAGAGTTTCCTATGTTATAAATGTGAAGAAATCCTTTGGGAAAGTTTTCAGGTTATTTACCAAGAATGAAACATTGACAAAAGTTTGATTTCTTTTTTCATTACCTCATGGTTATATTCCACATGTCTTCTTCACCCACTGAAGCAGCTCACAATCACGCTACACCTAAATACAATAAGGGAAAATAGTAAATGAATATTTCTTATTAACCAGTGGTCAGCATTCTTGTTGATAAGATGCTCCTAAACTTAGTTGGGCTTGTGTTCTAAGGACACTCTATAATCCATCTCCAGGTCCACAGTTAAGCCATTATAAGTTGTTTTCCTTGAAAAGCCTATAAGATGACAAAACCTCTTCCATGCCATGATAAAACAATAAAATAGAACTTCAGTGGATGTGTGATTTGTATTAATCCCTCAATGAGTTCCATATCTAAATCCTAGATGGGCAATGAGTTAGGACATTGAAGGAACTGACAGGTAAAAACCAAGTGGGAAATCAATAGTGGAGTGTCTATAGGTCCTGCCTTTAGTGCTCTGGCTTTGTTGTGTGTGTGTGTGTGTGTGTGTGTGTGTGTGTGTGTGTGTGTGTGTGTGTGTGTTTAGTCAGTATCTTGAATAAAGCTATAAATTGCCTGAAATGCTTATCAAGCCTTCAGAGAAGGCTCCCAGAGAACTGAGAGAAACATGTAATTCCTAGGACAACAGAATACTAAAGTACCTCAACTATTAAATTTAATTGGAATGAATGTTAAATTCTATAGTTAAGTTCAAAAAAATAAACTCTACAAGTTAAGCATTATGAAGTTAATTCTAGAAATCATTTTGCTTAGAGAAGATATTGATGTTTTAATAGAAAACAGTCTTACTATGAACAATGTAATAAGGCAGCTATTAAAAAAACTAATATGAGGTTAAGTTATGGTAAGAAAATTGTAGTGTTCATAACAATAAATGCTAGCCATAGTTATATTGCATAGAAACCACATTGGTTTCTCAAAAAATAATTTAGGGGCAACATTAGCAAACAGTGGCTTGAGAAAAGGACAAGTGATACCTTGAATGGATTAGATACAATGCCATATAAGTTTTATTTGAAGTAACTGGAGATGTTTAGCTAAGATTTAATATGTAACTTAAGGGGGGAACATGGTGCTACGGAAAGAGTGAAGATCTTGGTGTATAAGAAAGTCATCTTGTAATTCACATATTTCAATTTCTACTGAAATATACCAATTACATAGAATGGAATTAAAAGTCACAGAGCCTGATTTCACAGCCCCAGCTTTGCCACTTAATGCTTGAGTGACTTTAGGCAAGTCACTTAACTGTTCATGACTTGTTTCCTCATCTGTAAAATGAGAATACCTCAGTCTCTTCTAAAATGAGAGAGTTAGACCTCATGACCTATGTGATCTTAATGTCCCTTCTGACTCTAAATATTTTATCATACAATCTTTAAGCTCTGTAAAAGATTTTGAAAGACATCATGTTGGGGGTGGAGGATAATTAGAATAATTTTTTATTTGCTAAAAGCAGAGCTAGGAGGAATGAATACAAGTTGCAGAAAGGCAGAACTAGGCTAAATATAAAGGGAAAGGAGGACAAAATAAGTCTTTCTAGGAAGTAAAGCTGTCCAAAATTGAAATGGACTGCCTCAGAGCAATGGCTTCTTGTCTGGGAAATTATGGAAGGGATTCCTAGTCAGATACAGTTTAACAAATTAACGCTGAAGTGTATTCCAGTGATAAGATTCTGCAATTCTTTGATTATAAGGAACTAATTGATTATAAATTTCTGTTCTTATTTACAAATTAAATATTTAAAAAGTAAACAGCTCTTTATGAGTTATGAATATTACTTGTTCCCATGATATATTCTAACAGATTGTTAGTGAAAAATAAATCTCAATCTGTTTCCTTGTGAATATAAAATTGTACAGGTTTATACTGACCAAATAGATTATTATCATCATTGGTGTGCTAAGCAAAAAAACAAGAATTTGCTTTAATTGTAGTGTATAATGGCTCCTATCATGCCCAACATTTGCATTTCTAATTTGCCTTAACTATATACTTATACAATTTGGTCAATGTTTTGCATTTAAAAAACTTTTTAATTTCAAATGTATCTGATAGTTCATATGAGCAATTATGTATTTAAATGAGACAATCATCCTATAATTGGCATATTTCAATTCCACTGGGATATAACAATTATGTTGAATACTCTGTGGTCCATAATAGTATGCCAGGAGCTTTTGTGAACCAAAACTAAGCACAGTAGGTTTAAAGAATATATTCCAGGGTTCCTTTCTTAAATTTATTCTAAAAACAGGAAGATGCCATTTCTTCAACTTACAACACTGAAGTGAAGAGAAATCATAAGAGACTTATTAAAGTTGAACTGTTTACATTCCTGCATGGAAAGATGACATTTGTAACTCATGAGACCTTTGTCAGTTTTAGGGCAGTTGGAGGGAAAAAAATAGATAAATAGAGGGCACAAGGTGAGTTGAAGATGAAGGGGTGATATCTGGAGAAGAAAATTAAGGGGTATGAGAGGGTTATACTGGGAGAAGGAGGAAGGGAGAGGTGGAATGGGGTAAATTTTCTCACATAAAACAGACCAAAAAAGGCTTTACAGTGGAGGGGAAAATGGGGAAGGCGAGAGGGAATGAGTGAATCTTATTTTCATTAGATTTGGCTTAAGGAGGGAATAACATACACATTCAATTGTGTATGGAAATCTATCTTACCCTACAGGAAAATAGGGGGAGGAAGGGGACAAGAGAGTGGTGGGGGATGATAGAGGGGAGGGCAGATTGGGGGAGGGAGTAATCAGAAGCAAACATTTCTAAGGAGGGACAGGGTCAAAAGAGAGAATAGAAATAGTGAGGGACTAGATGGTATCAAAGGAAATATACTTAGTTTTTTACAACATGACTATTATGGAAGTGTTTTGAATGACTACACATGTATAACCTGTATTAAGTTGCTTGCCTTCTCAATAAGGGTGGGTGGAGAGGGAGGAAGAAAATTTGGCGCCCAAAGTTTTTTTTTAAATGTTAAAAAAAAATTATTTTCACATGCAACTGGGAAATAAGATATACAGGAAATGAGGTATAGAAATCTATCCCACCATACAAGAAAATGGAAGAGGAAAGGGGATGGGGGGGAGAAAGAAGAGAGGGGACATTAGGAGAAGGGGTATTCAGAAGGCATGCCATCTTGAGTGTGGGGAGAGGGATGAGATAGGGAGAAAATATTGAACTAAAAATCTTGTGGAAATGAATGTTGAAAACTAAAAATAAATGAATTAATAGAATTGGCACAATAGCCAGGGGGAAAAAAGTTTAAAAAGTTAAAAAAAAAATAATAAAATATCTGTACTGACTAGAAAAAACATCATAGGAACAATCAATAAGTTCATCGAAGAGAATGACAATAATTAGACAATATACCAAAACTTATGGGATGTAGCCAAAACAGTTCTCAGGAGAAATTTTATATCTCTAAATGCTTACATGAATAATATAGAGAAAGAGGAGATCAATAAATTGGGTATGCAACCTAAAAAGCTAGAAAAAATAACAAATTAAACATCCCCAATTAAATACCAAATTAGAAATTCTGAAACTCAAAGGACAGATTAATAGAATTAAAAGTAAGAAAACTGTTGAATTAATAAATAAAACTAAGAGTTGGTTTTATGAAAAAAAATAAAATAGATAAATCTTTAAGTTGATTTCTAAAAATAAAGAATAAAACCAAATCACCTGTATCAAAAATGAAAAAGGTGAATTCATCATCAAAAAAGATGAAATTAAAACAATAATTAGGAGCTATTTTGCACAACTGTATGACAATAAATCTGACAATCTAAGTGAAATAAATGAATATTTATAAAAATGTAAATTATCCAGATTATCAGAAGAGGAAATAAAATACTTAAATAACCTAATTTGAGAAAAAGAAATTGAAAAAGCCATCAATGAACTTACTAAGAAAAAATCTCTAGGGCCAGATGGATTTAAATGTGAATTCTGACAAACACTTAAAGAATAACTAATTTCAATACTTTGTAAACTATTTGGAAAAATAGGTGAAATAGGAGTCCTACAAAATTCTTTTTATGACACAAATATGGTGCTGATACCTAAACTAGGAAGGGCAAAAGCAGAGAAAGAAAATTATAGACCAATTTCTCTAATGAATATTGAAGTAACAATTTTAAATAAAATATTAGTGAAGAGATTGCAGCAATGTATTATTGCTAATTACCAGGTGGGATTTATACCAGGAATGCAGCACTGCTAGCATAATTGACCATATCAATAACAAAACTAATAGAAATCATATGATTACTTCAATCGGAGCAGAAAAAGCTTTTGACAAAATACAGCACCCATTCCTATTCAAAACTAGAGTTTTTCTTAAAATAATAAGTAGCATCTATCTAAAACCCGTCAGCTAGCTTTATATGTAATGGGGATAAGCTAGAAACTTTCTCAGTAAGATCAGGGGTGAAGGAAGGAAGCCCATTATTGCCTCTATTATTTAATATTTTACTAGAAATGTTAGCTTTAGCAATAAGAGAGGAAAAAGAAATTGAAGTAATTAGAATAGGCAAAGAAGAAACAAAGATATCACTCCTTGCAGATAATGTGATGGTATACTTAGAGAATCCTAGAAAACCAACTAAAAAAACTATTTGAAATAATTAACAACTTTATCAAAAATGCAGAATATAAAATGAAAATAAATCATTGTCATTTCTATATATTGCTAACAAAGCCCAGCAGCAAGAGAAAGAAGAATAAATTCCCTTTAAAATAACTGTTGATATTGTAAAATATTTAGGAGTCTACCTGCCAAGACAAACCCAGGATCTATATGAACACAATTGCAAAACACTTTTCACACAAATACAGTCAAATCTAAATAACTGGGAAAATATCAATTGTTCATGAGTAGGCCCAGCTAATATAATAAAAATGACAATTCTACCTAAATTTATTTGTTTATTCAGTGCCACACTAATAAAACTACCAAAAATATTTTATAGACCTAGAAAAAAATAATAAAAAAAATTCACCTGGAAGAAGAAAAGCTCCAGAATATGGAGGGAATTGATTAACAAAAAATGCAAGGGAAGGTGGCCTAGCCACACCAGATCTAAAACTGTATTATAAAGCAACAATCATCAAAATTATTTGGTACCAGCTAAGAAATAGAACAGTGGATAAGTGGAATAGGTTAGATACATAAGATATAATAATCAACAACTATAGTCATCTACTGTTTGATAAACCCAAAGTCTCCAGCTTCTGGGATAAGAACTCACTATTTGAAAAAAACTGCTAGGAAAACTGGAAAATAGTACAGCAGAAACTAGGCACAGACCCCAAGATAGGGTCAAAATGGTTACATGATTTAGACATAGAGGACAATACCATAAGCAAATTAGGAGAGCAAATAATATTTACCTGTAAGATGTCTGGAGGAGGGAAGGGTTTATGACCAAACAAAAATAGAGAACACTTAGAAATGCAAAATGGATAGTTTTGATTTCATTAAGTGAAAAATTTTTGCACAAAAAAAGACAATGCAAACAAAATTAGAAGGAAATCAGAAAGCTGGGAAACAATTTTTATAGCCAGTGTTTCTGACAAAGGCCTTATTTTCTGAAATATGTAGAGAACTGAGTCAAATTTATAAGAGTACAAGTCATTCCCTAACTGGCTAATGGTCAAAGGATATGAACAGGCAGTTTTCAGTTGCAGAAATAAAAGCTATCCACAGTCACATAAAAAAAAATTCTCTAAATCTCCATTGATTACAGAAATGCAAATTAAAACAACTCTGAGGTACCACCTCACACCTACCAGATTGGCTAATATGACAGAAAAGGAAAATGATAAGGGCTGGCAAAGATGTTGGAAAATTGGAACGCTAAAGCATTGTTGGTGGCGTTGTAAACTGAACCAAGCATTCTGGAGAGCAATTTAGAACTCAGAGGAGGTAGGGCATTACCAACCAGGTGCATCAAAGTTTCATGAGGGAGATAACATTTGATTTTGTCTTTAAAGTGGAGGTAATATTTTCAGAAACAAGGATAGGAAAAGATATTAGGAACAATCTGAACAAAACCAAAATACTCCAAAAACATAGATATTTTTGAGGGGAAAAGGTGTTATATAATTCTATAGAAAACAGTGTGGACGAGTAATATGAGATGATGGCAGAAAGCTGGTATAGCAACAAATTGTAGAAGACTTTGAACATCAGAGAAGTTTTCACATCATTTGAAATGATGATAGAAATCATTGAATATCTTTTGAAAAGAGAAATGACATGACCACAGTTTTTCATTGGAAAGATAATGGTTACATCAGGAGGACTGGAAGGAATTTGATGCAACTATGGAGATATTTAACCTAGAGAATAGAATACTCAAGGGTGACATATATGTGCTAAAGTATTTGAAGGGCTGTCTTCTGGAAGAGATAAAACCTGTTTGTCCTCAGAGGATAGACCTAATAGAAATGAGTTTAAGTTGTAAAAAGGTCAATTTTGGCTTGTCAGGGGAAAAAAATCTTTAAAATTATTGCTAACCAAATGCGAAATGGGTTACTTAGAGCAGTGCAAAGTTTCCATTCCTTAGAAGTCTTCAAGCAGAGACTGAGGTACATTGTAGTGGGCATTTCTTTTCTATAAACAATGCATAAAATGGCTCCCACGGTTGCTTCTAACTCTAGAAAATCTGCAAGTTTTTGTTATTGCCATTTAGACATCCTAGGCAAATTGTAATACAGATTCAAACTAGGAAGGAAGTTTTCATATTAACTTTTTTGTCCATTATTCTTGTTTGAAAGAATTTACTGTAAACAATTATTATATAACCTGATCAAATATAGTAAACTCTCTCTCCTTCTGAAAAATGACCATGTTGATTTAGCTTATAGAAAGAAAATAGGATAAATTGATATGTATTGATATAAAGAAAAACAAAAAAAAATGCAGCATTCTTCAGAGGTAAATTTGGAGCATGAAAGGTAAAAATTTAGCATTTAGTAAAACCAGCAAAGACATTTTGAAGGAATATGTTACAGTGGGAATGAATTCTTAACTTGAACTCTGATACTTAATATTTTTGACAATAAGCAAATCATTTAACTTCTTTGGACTTTATTTTCCTCATCTGAAAAATGAGAATGGGCTGTCTTAGCAAATGGCAAATGAAAGTCTTACATGTTTTGTATATCTGTTTAAGGGCTCCTGTGTAGCATACTTAGAGGCGTTATGTATTACAGAATATACTTGCAATGCCAGAATCTCAGGGTTGTGAGGAAAGTATATTTTACATTATAAAGTACTACATAATTTGAAGTTGTTTCTATTATCAATAGCTTTACTTTTAGTAGTGTTCTCTGTTTCAATGGAGTGCCAATCCTCAAGAATGTATTTCCTCCAGTAGCTTCCCATAGGATACAAAATAAGATCTAAATTCTTGGAGTTAAGAGGCTTTTGAAATTAGGTTCCTAGCTTACAATCTTTATCATAAGCTACAACTTTGCCCATATTTATTTTCCTGTCCAAAAATTATTCACTATTCCCTACTAAATGTTTTATTTCTTTCTCACCTCTGCACTTTTGTATGGAATTCCATATCTGTCCTTTTCTCTGTCACCCATGTGAACATGTGTCCTATGAATTGAGTATGGAAAATTAGGTTTCAGTAAAATTATATAGGGTGGTAAATACTAGATTGAGAGGTTTGTGTTTAATTTTAAAGGCAATTAGAAGTCAGGGAAAACTTTTGAGTAGCAAAGTGACACGGTCAGATCTCTGAACTAGGAAGATTAATTTGCCAGGTGTGTGGAGGATGGATTACAGGGAGAAAGGTTGGGAATAGGAAACCTAAATAGGAGGGTATTAAAATAGTCCATGTGAAAGGAGATGAAGACTTATATACACTGAAGTCTTATGTAGACTAAAGCCCATGATTCTCCAAAACTATGAGTGCCATTTTTTCTCTTAGAATTTTTGTTTCTTCCCCATAGAGTTTAATTCAGAGGGGGAAAGTCCAAAATAAGCTTTAGGTAAAGATATATTGTCTAGATTTTACCAATGTGGGTCCTTACTCCCATATATGCATTCAAGGCAGCAATGCAAATTGATAAGGAAGTTTTTATTTCACCCCAAAGAAAATATGGAAACCACAAGGGACTCACAGGAGCCCATAAAGAAATATAAGGAACACAGAAGGCATTCAAAGGACTCACACAGGCCCACAAATGATGAAGAAAACAAATAAAGCATTCACAGTAGTTCCCCTTGGAGGAAAATGAACTCAGGGGTTGCCATCAGGTCAACTTTCTCTCCTGCAGGTTTCACACATTTCCTCTCAAATCAATAATGCCACTCTGTGAATTCAATTCCTCCTGGAAAGCAAGCACACCATGAGGCTGGTAGAAGGGCAATCCACTTCCTTTCAGACCCAAAATGAAATAAGAAAAGACTATAATATAGTTTGGTCTTCCATCACCAAAGAAAAAAAATCCCTTCTTCTGAAATTCTTTATTGTAGTCAAGGGTACTTTGTTATCTCAGTCACCCAGGCACATGACTTTGGTTCCTTTCTTGACTCCTCACTTACATTCACTCCACATATCTGACCTATTGGAAAGTTTTAGCCATTGCTCCCCTAACAACATGTTTCCTATATTTCCACTTTTTTCCACACCTAGCCACCACTCTGGTATAGGCGTTCATTACCTCACATCTTGCCTATTGCAATACCCTTGTCTTGTTCTGCATTAAATCTCTCCTTACTTCAGTCCATCCACCACTCAATAAAGTTATATTTCTACTGCAGGGATGAGGAACCTGCAGCCTTGAGGCTACATGTGGCCTTCTAGGTCCCCAAATGCAGTGCTTTGATTGAATCCAAACTTCATAGAACCAATAATAAAATTATTTCGCTAGCTACATAACTACTGAATTCCCTCTAAGACTATTCCCCAACTCTACCCTGTACATTTTGTATGTAGAGTTGATCGAGTGTTGTGTTAGGAAATGAGACCTATAAGGGATGGAGCAATTCTTTTGGCTTTCTTCACATCCACAGTCATTGACATAATGTCTGACACATAGTAAGTACTGAATAAATGCTTGTTGGCCGATTGACATGGGTTATCTTCTTGACACTGCTTCTGAAATTCCTCACTAACATGTAGGTAAGGTCTCCTTTTAGGCCAAAAGGACAAGCATATGACTATTCCTTGTAGTCAGGAAGTACTTCCCTAATTGCCACCATTTCTTGGTCTACTCTAGGTAAGCACATTTTTTAGGACCTTTCCTCTCAGATTGAATGGCCAAACAGTGGATCCTTGATCCACACACACATATCATTCTCTAAGGTGTTTCTATGTCTTGGATTGGGAAAATACATTCCCATGATATTTCCCTAAGGCCATGTAGACAAGTGCATGTAAACTATACTGTGATTTTCCCAATGATTCCTTTGTTATGATGTAGGTAACTGAAATGGAAAGGCTGATTATTTGAAAGGTCAATATGACAGAGAAGGTATCATCACGTAGGTGCTTAGTGTCAGACTTTAACTGTGAACCAGTTCCAGAATTTATTGAAAAAAAAAGGTGAGAAAGTAACCTGCATGTATAAGGAGGGGTTACGAAGAAAGATAGAGTGAACAAAGGAGAGGAGGCGGCATGATAAAGGCTGCAGAAGAAAGGTCCAGTTGTGGCATCTGCCCACTCCTACTGGTTCTGTTGAGTGTAGTGGTGGTTTGGGGATGGGAAAGTGTGATGAAAGAAAGGATAAATAGGAATGCAGAGGGCACCTTAAGAATCTAGTGTCTCCCTGGAAAAACAGATTTGCCTGAACCTAAGATGAAAGGAATGTGAGAAGAAGAAATTTAGGAAAAAAGACAATTTTATTATGGCTATTTTAAATGGCAATATTAGCAGCATCAGTTTAAGAGTAGGTCAGAGCAGCATAGGTAGAGTGCAAGGGTAAGGCTGAGTTGGAAGAGGAGATTTCATTGAGTTGCAAAGAAGAAAGGACTCTAACAGATGATGAATCTGAGTAGAAGAAAAGAGGGGAAACCAATATGAGAGTATAATGGCTGTAAGTCAGGGGAAATATTTAAGAAAATGGGTCCTCACCCTCTTAACTCTAATGATTATATGTGATGAGTGATGATTTCACTGTTCAAGGTACATTCTCTTTCCAAACCCAGGAAGATGCAGAGTGAGAGCGGTAAAGGGTCTAGGACCAGTGAGCCACTAGTGATTTTCTCCAGGGGTAGTAATATCTCAATTCCCTTCCTGGTGGGTGAAACAAAAGGGACATTTCTGAAAATACTAATGGCTATCCATAGCCTTATGTAGCCTTTTCATCCTAAGCATGTGCCTTGGCCTTGGTCCTTTTTCTTTCCCCTCCACACCCAAGAGTGGTAATCTTTATCTTCCTTACGGAAGGAGAGGGCAATGAAAAGATACGCTTTTTGATGATGTCAATGGCAGGCACAGAGATGTGAGGCCAAGGCCTCCTTTAATCTGTGTCCTAAGAAGGAGCATAGTACAGTGGAAAGAACATTTGGAATTTGGAGCCATGAACTTGGGCTAATAGAACATGAGTTTAAATTCTAGCTCTGCCACTATGTTGACTGATAGTGGGCAAGTCATTTAATCTCTCTTGGGCCTTAATAAAGTTCTCTGTAAAAAAAAAAAAAGAGTGGGCCAGACTAGATGATCTCTGAGATCCTTTCCAGATCCAGTTTAATGAGCCTACGATTCCCTAGGTAATAGGTCCTGGCATTTAAATGAGGAAATGAATACACAAAAAGGCCATGACTTTCCCCAAGTCACATGGTTAATTAATGGGAGTGTCAAGAACTATAACCATGTTTCCAGATTCCTAGTCCTCTTTCCATTACTTCCAAATATGAGGATTACTATTCTCACAATTTTTATTACTTTGGTTTCATGTTAATATTATGTAGAAAAGCTGTCACAGCATCTCTTCTCCAACTGCCTGTACATGTACAAATTACCACTTAGGGGTTGCTTTCAGAGAACTTTAAACAGCTTAAATATTAATGAATTACTCCTTTTTTATCCATTATGAGACTCCAAAGCATCTTTAAAGTTATGCATTCATCTGAAGTTGATGTCAACAGCCTATGACATTGGAAAAAACTGTTAGACCCCGGAGATGTGCAGTTTCACTGCCACCTGTTTTTAGACATGAAATAAAGCACACCTAATTCAAAGGATCAGTGGATGATTCACTATTCTTCTACCCAAAATACTTTTAGACATTAAAAAAAATCTCATTTTCTTAAAAAATCAATTGAAATGAATTGGTCCTTCTGACTGAAGGACTGTCCCTCCAAATATTGCTTTTGAAAGTTTTCTATTTTAATGACTTGTACAGTGAAATGTTGAATTTTCCACATCCTTAATAAAGTTTGTGAACACACACACACACACACACACACACACACACACACACACACAAACACATACTCCGTGTCACTCTCCGGTAATTATCTTGAGAATACCCCCCAAAAAAGAAAAAGAAACCACACTGACTTCTCTGAATCCAATATTTAAGAAATGTCATCTTTCTTTTACGCTTGTGAGACATTGAACCATGGAATTTTTATTCACAGTATTTGAAGTATGGAAACTTTAAAAATAACCAACTCCAAACTATTTACTTTCCAAATGCCAGTGATTCTGAAATGAGTAGCCAGCATTCAGAATATTTAGATAGAATGTAAAGAGTAGAGGGAAATTTGTAATTGTTATGAAAAAAAACATTTTTGAACTTCTTTGCTTTTACTAATTTATAATAGAAGAGTGACCATGAATGACCCTGATTTTGTAGACTTCATATTTTTCTCCTGTAGAGGATGAGAAAAAGTGAAGTCCCATATTTTTATTTCCTTGAGCTGAATTGCAGTTCGAATGTTTGAAACAAATGAGGACATGTGTGAATCTTTCAGTTTCGAATTCTCCTTGAGTATTTGAAGGGGGACTTTTAAGTGGTGACTTGGGAAAAGCTTTAGAAAATCTTTTGAAACATTAAAAAACATCAGTTTTGTTCCATTTCCTTGAGTCTTAGCTCTTGCTATAAAATAATCTCAAATTTACCTCAGGGAATATTTCAGTGAGTATAATATAAAACTTTCTCTTACCTGCCACTATTCCATTGTTTACATCATTGTTGCTATTGTTGCTGTTAATAAATGATTCTCTAAAATGATTCCCATGGATGAGGTATTTCTGTATTGTTGCATATCTTCATTCAAGGACAACTTAACCTAGTTAAGAAATTATTCACTAATATGTTGGCTCCTTGACATGAAGAGCTGTTCTGTTTTGTTTTGTTTTTTCAATCTGATTATATGGTGGAAAAGTTATGTTAATGAACCCAAGCTAAAGATGAAGCTTCTTTAAACCTATAGAAGAAAGACCCTCCAAGTGTAGCTTGACTTGGAGTCAAGAGACATGGCTTCAAATTCCAACTCAGACCCTGTCTGATAATGGGTGAGCTAATTTACCATTAATAGACTGTTTTTTTGTCTCTAAATTTGTAATAATAATGTTTAGATGACTTACTTCATAGGGTTGCTATGAAGGTCAAATGAGATAATCAGTTATTTAAGACACTTTGCTAACTTTAAAGCATTATGTGAATATATTGTGTCTTTTTCCATCTCTAGTAGTAGTAGTAGTAGGAAGAGGAGTAGAAGGAGGAGGGGTATTATCATTATTATTCCACCACTGACTGAAATGGAGTGGCAGGGATGAAGGATTGACCTCTTTTGTTGAGAAAAAAATGTAGTTTCTCTCTCATATTTTACCAGACACCTGGGAAATCAAGTTTTCAGTAAATTCCTGACTTTCTGCTTCAACTAACCATCCTAGTTACATTTATAGGCTTGCCCACATTCTATGATTAATTTTGGGTCAAGGAAGACAGTATCTCAACAACATAATTTATTCTTGCTCTTGGTCTCATATACTTATTATAGAGGCTTCTTTCTGTCATTAATGCCCTTTAATATGGCCCTCACATCCTTGGTTGCCCACTCCACTTAACTAGGACCTACTTTGTAGGTCCTTAACTATTCTGTGCCTAGTACAGACTGAGTCCCTGATCTCAGCTAATTTTTTGGGGGGGAATTGATCTTCTTCCTGATAAAACCTATGTAATCCCTAGCTCACACCTTAGCTTACTTCCTTATTTGTACTCTGGCCCATTCAATTTGTGATACCTATAGGATATCTTCTGTGACCTCCTGCTAAAGAGAAGAAGCAAAAGTTCTAGATCACAATATTAAAGGTATGGTTTCACATATCTTGAAAAAGAAGCAGTAACCATGATGATAAAAGGACAGCTTTTCTTGATCCAGAAGAAAGACAGACTTACATAAATGTCTTTTCTTTTTGATGTAGTTAGATAGTGAACCACAAGAATGTAAGTAATATAGTTTTCCTGGATTTTAGTAAGGTAGTTGACAAAAGAGCTCATATGTTATCCTTACAGACAAGATGGGGAGATACGGTTAAGCAATAGAACTGTTTGATTGTTTAGACCCCAAAGAATACTCATTGATAGCTTGATGCCAAATCATAAGGAGGCCTCTACTAGAATGGCCCAAGGCCCTTTTTTTGGCCTTCTGCTGCTTCACATTTTTATCATTGACTTAGATGAAGGTACAGATGATATGCTTATCAAATCTGAAGGTGCTCCAGTGCTGAAGATAGTTGTTGACATATTCTTTATCTAAAAAGATCTTGATGGATTAAAATGATGTTCCAAATCTATCATGATAATAGAGATAAACATTAAATATCAAATTAGAGGGAGAGCAAATCACTGACTTGAAGGCCAATTGGGGGGGTCAGGAAGACTTGGATTCAAGTTCTGACTCTGATTCATACCAGATGCATGAACATGGAAAAGATAGATGAAGCCTAAGTGCCCCAGGCACTCCTGTTAAGACAATAAATCACGTGCATAACCTATATCAAATTGCTTACCTTCTCAGTAAGGAGTGGGGCAGAGGGAGAAAGGGGAAGAATTTGGGACTCAAAGTTTTAAAAATGAATGTGAAAATTGTTTTTACATGTAACTGGGGGAAAATAAAATACTAAAAAAAGACAATAAATCACAGGAGCTACTGGCCTGCAGGTGAAGGGAGTTTTAAAATACCACTGAAATCACAGGTCTGGGTTTTGTAAAATCTCTAATCTACATTTGCATTCAAAAATCAACTTCATAAATACAAAAAAAAAAGAGAAAGCATGACTAAACAAAAAAGGGTCAATATGCATGAGATAAATGACAATATTGCCAAAAATTGTAGCCTTAGGATGCATTACAATAAACACAGTAGCAAGAATATGATAAGTTACAAGAGGTGAAAGCCCTGATGGTAATAATTCATTCTAAATTGCCTCAGCAAATCTGTATCTGGAATATTATGTAAGTTCTAGGTACCAGAATTTAGGAATTATTTTTATTACTGTTGAATGTCCAGAGAAAATCAACTACAATAGTGACAGGTCTGGGGCTATGCCATATGAAGGTGAGCTGAAGAAAGTGGGGATATTTTTCCTGAAGAAAAGGAGGCTTCAAGTGTTTGTGAAGTTGTCACATGGAAGAGAGAGAGAGAGACATTTTCTTCTTGGCCCCAAAAGACCTAGAATCAATGGGTCAAAGTTACAGAGAGGTAGATTTCAGCTCAATGAAAAGCAAAACATATTTATAATTAAAATAACAAGCTGCCTCAGAAGGTGGTACCACCTCTCCCTGAAAGGGATTCATGAAAATCTAGATAACAATACTCTGATTATGTAGTAGAGATGATTCTTGTTCAGGTACACATTAGACTAAATGGTCATCTTCCCTGAGGAGCCTTGCTACTATATGATATTCCATGATTGTGTAAGTTCTGAGGACATAAGCAAGCAATATCAGGAAGGTACAAATTCAGTTGTTGGGTATCATGTGAGGCAAAAAGAATACCCCAATTTGTTATGTTATGATCCTAATTTATAGTTATATGGTTAATTCATATTGATGAGATTTCAGGGGAGTTGGCAATCAGGGAGGTGTGGAAAGCAGTAGTGATAGGGGTAGCTACAGAGACTAGGGTCAGGTAGGTGCCCAGATCTTGAAGGATAAGGGTAGCTGAAAGAGAGTCAAGTCATTGAGACAGTAAATAGAACTTTTGGGTGAAGATATCAATCCCTAGAAGGTCTAGGAAACAGAAAAGGATACCAGACTCAGCAGAACTAGAAAAGCTGACAGGAAATGTATTTGGAGACTCAGTTATTAGAAATGTGGGGTCCAAGGTGGGTGGGAGGTTTGAACACAAGAAGGAAGACAACAACCCAGTGACTAGAACAAAGATCAAAGATTTTTAAAAAATCGAAGAAGAACTTATGACAAGATTCACTCAGTGCTGAGATTTTGTCCAAATTTCCCTTAGTTTTATACAAACAAATGGTATGGTCAGTAATTAGAAATAAAATTGCTTCTAGATAAAACTGAGATTGATTTTAAGGGATAGTGTTGTGCTAAACCCATTCCACATTCTAGGGTCAGTGGAATCATATGACCTAATCTTAAAGACCAGATTGATATAGAAGCAGACACTCAAAAAGGTAGACATCCTGGTTTTTGGAGCAGAGAAGGAAAGTGGATATGTGCATGTGTGTGTGTGTGTGTGTGTGTGTGTGTGCGTGCACGCACACCTGTGTGTGTGTACATATATATGTATATGTATATGTAAAATTTCTTCCAAAAAGTTCTTGACTTAAAAAGCAAGCCTATTTAAAGATATTTTATTCACTAAACAAAACATACATATTTTGTCTTCAAAAAAATAACCCCCATTGAGCAAAGTCTGGAATTTTAGCACATGACCTTCCTTTAAAAATTCAAGGCTTAATTGAGATGCCTGTCTCCAATGGGGAGTCTTTCCTGATATGGAGAGCTGTTTAGTGCTATGTCCCTCCGTAAACTGCTATACTTATCTTTGTAATTGTAATAGAATATAAGCTTCTTGAAGGAAGGAGTTTTGTTTTTCCACTTAATCTCTATCCAGGACCATACATAAGACAATGGCATACACATAGTAAGTACACAATAGATACTGAATGAATGGATAAATTTAGGAAGAGAAACTATAGTAGCTGACTGGAACCAGGATGACCTAGAGCATCATAAGACTGAAGGAAACATGGAAAAATTATTCTTTCTGAATATAAACAAAATTATACCTAATATTTGTCTGTTTTTTTCTTTAGAATCTCCAAAGCAAACAACCTATAACTTGCCCTTTTAATGTTCCCCTTGTACTCTGCAAATGTTACAGCTACAAATGATTTCTCAATTTATGTTATAAATCTCTCTTGCTATTTATTTCTCTGTCTTCCAATAATGTTTGGATAGGCTCATTCAAAATGTACTATTTATATACAATACAATTATCTATAAAACCAAAGATTTACTTGAGTACTAAAATATAAAAATGTAATCAGAACTCCTCTTGTTTTTATTCAATGAACTATTAAGAGAATTGAGGAATTTCTTATGTGAACCATTCCATTATTTGGGGGATAGAATAGTGTCCCATATTATGAAATTATAACTACTGTTCCTTCCAAAATATTCATCAATGGGAAATAAGCTCCCATTGGTAATGTCATTTGTCAAGAAAAATATTAATTCAATACTTTAGGGGTTGGTAGTCCATCATAGTTAACTAAAAAATTAATAGAATAGAAAGGTAGTATGCCAATCTTGAAAACTTTAAAGGAATATTAATTCTCCCATGCTTTAATAGATAAGTATCTTCTATGCTGGGCCCAAAATATATAGAGGAGAAGGTAACAGACAAGATTGCCCTTGGGAAATTGCAGAGTGTTCTTAGGGACTGCAATCTTCTCCTTGAAACAACACCCTATCTTTTTAATTTGTTTATTTAATAATAAAATACTTTTAATAATATTGTATGATTGTGTCACAAAACACTAATCTCTAAAAATTTAAAGTTGAGAGTCATACAAATGAAAATGTAAAGGCTCATGGTGAGTTGTAAAGAGGCTGCACCATATTACCAATGAAGAACTGTACAATAGAAGTACTGTGATAGAAGTCATAAGAGAAACTTAAAGGAAGTTGGGTAAGCCACATAGCAAAAGCAAGGGATAAGCAAAGAATAGTACCCACACATTATCACAGAATCTAGGGTATTGTGTTAAGGGGCTCTATCATGAAAGATTTGTTGAAGGAAATAAAAAAGATTCACACAAATTCTATGTCATCTGCATGGTGGGAGGGAGTACCTACATTGATAGATCAAAGATTTCTTGAAATAAGATCAGATGAATGGAATTTTGTGGGATAGAGGTAACATAAATCAGAACATGATAGTGATTTCTGTTCATTTAATAAACATTTCCCTTGTGTGATGCCACAAAGTTGAAACTGTTTGCTTTAAAAATCTGAGAACAAAACTAGTATTTTGTATTATTTTAATTCTATATGAAAGGACTACAGATTTTTCAAAACAAAAATAAGGGCTGATATGTTCCATGAGCTTAGACAGACTTTGAAAACTCATACGTTGGAGGAGAAAGTGTTGTAATTTTTTCAGTATAGGTTTAGAAACTATTCCTGATTCAGAAACTTTCTTTCACCAAGTTCAATTAGCAATTGATTTGTGATTTCTGATTCTTCAGAATTGTATTGGAGGTAATGAGAGTTTAAATAACTCCCCTATGGCCACAAAGCAGTAAGAAGTGTAAGGTAGGATTTGTACAGTGGTTTCCCTCATTCCAAGGCTGGTCCTCTAGCCATGATGGAATATTGCCTTCTCAGTGAAATAAGAGGACTAAAGGTATAGTAATTTCAATACTTCTGTGAAGTTTTCATTTGGATTTTGATAGCACTCTATACATGTTAAGTACTCAAGAGACATTACGATTAACAGGAGTTTGGATGAATTGCAAATGCAATCATTTCTAAATTAGATTAGAATACTAAGCAGTTTTTAATTATAAACCTTAAAACTAATCCAAAACTAGAGGTCCATTCATAACTGTGCTATTTGGTAAACTGCCTCTTAGAAGACACTAAATAACTCCTGACAAGGCTTATATGCCTTGATATCCTCAGAAAAGCACTGTCCTGACCAACAGCATCTGCCTTGTATTGGGGCTATTTAAAGAAATTAAACACCATCCTTCCTTCTGGAGGAAGGGATGTTGTTGATTCACATCAGAAGACATTGTGAAGAATGTGCACAAGAATACAGTACAGGCCAAAGTGAATGCATTGGTTCTCAATGTCTAAGGCAATGGATGATAGATCAAGAAAATAAAACTTTAAGTAAATAAATTAAAGCTTGTGGGGCCTAGAGTTCAAATTAAAATTGGATCCTGAGTTTCTGATTTTAAAAAAAAGGAAGTATAGTAGTATCTATAGGAAGATAGGAAAACCATGAACCCACTAGAGAGAAAAAAAAACAACAACAACCATTTAGTGGAATTATTTAGGCCTAATTGTTCTGGTGAAGTCTGAGAGGAATTCTTAGAAGGTGACTAGATGAAAAGAAGAAGAGCTGAAGTAAATAAAGGGAAAAAAAAGACACAGATACAGAAAAAAAGTAGATTCAGTAGATACAGAATGAACACAAAACTTTGGAAATATTGTCATGTGATAGATAGGTGTGCATTGGAAATTATGGTTGAAATGTATTCTTCTTGGAGGATAGAAGGAGGTGATATTCAGGAATCTACTCTCTTAATCCTACCTCACTAGCAACTTGTTCTTCCCTTCTTTTTTGATTTTCCTCTCTTATTAATAATAGACACCATTTCTTATTGTTATTATTTAAAGGTTGCCTGGTTTCAGCCACACTATTTCTGTACCTATCTTTCTAGTTTGTGAACCTCTCTCTCTGCCCACCAATGTTACTTTTCCCTAACAACCCCCCTCCTTCTCTCTCTCTCTCTCTCTCTCTCTCTCTCTCTCTCTCTCTCTCTCTCTCTCTTTCCCTCTGTCTCCTGACTGACTGTCTTGTCCCTTTCCTCTGGACCTAATCTAGTTTGCCAGAGTAATTTTTGAACTGTGATACAAGCCACTGGTGATATCACAAGGGAGACAGGAATTCAAGAAAGGAGGACAGTATAGAGTTAAATTGATTCACCAAGGGATCAAGACAGCTTGGAAAAGAATAGAGGAGTCAATGGATTAAAGCTCATGGTGTGGACAAGGAGTAGGGCTTTCTAAAAGAAGGCAGATAGAGGGGTGAAAAGCCAATAGGTTATGGTCAGATGATGGGATTTCATAATTCTTGAACATGGAGGTGATCAAGGGCATGACCATCTTTGTGTATGACTGAGGTATGGTGGAGAAGTAGCTCATAGGAAATTAATAGGTTGAGGAACTGGGTTGTTAGGGTATTTGAGAGAGAGTCAATATGTATGTCTCCTATTCTGAAGTCTCCCAGTATGAGAGTAGGATCTGGAGAGGAGAGAAATATTGTCAGCCATGTACCAAACTTATTGAAGAAGGAAGGGGAGTGCCTTGGAGAGCTGTAGACAATGTATGCCAAATTTTTGATTGGGTGGTAGATATGAATAGCATGAACCTCAGTGGAAGAGAGGTTATTGAGTGACATAGGTAGGGGGCAGAGATTTGAAGTGGCAATGGGGATCAAGGAGTATTCCAACCCCCGCCTTGACCTTTGGAGCCAAAGAGAATAGGTTAGGTTGCAGCCAGTAGTGGAAAGGGTAGCTGAGGGGGCTGTGTTAACTGAGGAGAGCCAGGTTCCAATAATAGTAGAAGAGGAAAAGATTTAGGATGAAGGGAAATTTGTTGTCTATGGAGCAAGCATTCCATAGGAAGAACTGAGTTGTTGTTGATTGAAATTTTAGAGTAGGAGAGCTGAAGGGGACGGGAATAGGGAGTTAGGTGATAAAGATGAGGAATGTAGTTTGGACAATGATCTACAGGGGTTCATAATCATTGTAATATGAAGATTATGGCCAGGTATAAGAATATTCATCAATGAACCAAAGATGCCACTCTTCCCAATGGAAATTTGAGATCAGGCTGGAGACAAGTGCGTCATGAGATGGGAGGTACATGGTCATATAGGGGACCCTGCTTACCACTCCTCTTCCCTCAGAAGGGTAGATATCAGGCAAGAAAATAGCATAGCAAGAGATGGAAGTCCAATATGAATAGCAGGAGAAAAAAAGTCCTGTTCCCCATAACTTTCCTCTAATTTTTCTTCAAGGAACCAGAGCAGAAGGAGAGAGAAGGCCTGAGGTCAAAAGGTAAGAAGCTTTTCTTTTTCCCAGAGGTTCTACACATTCCATTTTAGAGATTGGGCTAGCAGCAGCAGGTAAAAAGTTGTATTGTGCTGGCACAGATGAAAGTCATTGCTTTGGGTTAAGATGAAATCCTTTGGGCAGATGGAAGACTCCCATTCATCTTCCCTCAGGTAACACAATGCACCCAGCAGGAGATAGAAGGTACAAGGGGTGTGGTAAGAGTAGCTTTTGACCTTTAGAAATTTCTTCCTCTTCTTCTTAGGTGGATGAAGAAGAATATTAAGAATGGACAAGAGGATAGCAGGTATTGATAAAATGAACGTGAGCCCAAGGTTCCATCCTGAAGTAGATGAGAAGCCAGGACATGCATCTAATTATTAAGCCTCATTTGAGGCAATATGTCATTTTTACAAATTAAAATTCTCCTTAAATAAGAATAGGAAGCCTGTCCAGAAGGTCAGGAAGAATAATATAGGTTAGAAGTAATGTGTTCCTAATATAGATTTAAAAAGCATAGTGAAAAAATTATTAATCAAAAAGACTTCAGTGAATCCAACATTATGGTATGTTAGGGGTGGGGGTGGGGAGGAAACAAAACCATTAAAGTGAGAAACCTAAATTGATTCCTAACTTTGCTGCAAATTAACGCTATGGTATTGAAAGAGTCACTTTACCTTGTCCAACTCCTTCATTTTATTCATGAGAAACACCTAGGCCCAAAGAAGTTATCTCTAAGGCTCTTTTAATCCTACCATTCTAGTTCAATCTATTGTCTTAGTTGTGTTCTATGTACTCCACTCTGCTCATGGATATCCTAACCCAATGATATTCAAATATATTGCACTCAAATTAATTGTTTTGAGGATCAGCTTGATTTTCTTTCACTTCTGAAAAGTAAGTTTCAACCAGTTGAACAACCAGATTATCAAGACATTCCTGGCTTCTCTGGGCTTTCTGAGAAAATATTTCTGGTTACAATGGCAAAATTCTGGCCAAAGATCAGATTCATTACTACTGATGGTGCATAATACAACCTCAGGGATGAGGGCAGTTCACTGGGTGGCCTGGGAGAAAGAAAAGGGCACTGCTGCGAACTGAATGTTCTGAACATGCGATTTACAGAGAGGAGAACGTAGACAGGATGAAAACAACACCTCTGAAACCAGCTGGCAATGTCCCTTTTAACTATAAGTTGCTGGAATTGTCTCCCTGCAAAAGCAACAGGTATAGATAAGAAACAGTACATGACTACTATAATTTCATGGCACTTCTGTATACATGAGAAATGATGTCTACAAATCAATCAACAAACACCATTCAGCATTTAATATATGCCAGGCACTGTACTATACAACTTCACTTCTCATTCCTGATAATGTTATAGTGTCATAAGAGATACCATTTCTGTTCTATCTTCAGGATAATTGATAATTACTTTAGTGATAGCTTATAGGTCAATCGAAGTCTTTTAACATTGAACCAGAAATCGTTAAGTTATACGTAAAAAGCTATTGACAATTTCAAAATCAAAAGAGATATTTTAATGTATAAAATGATAAATATGAGAAGTATTTCCAGGTTGCCTTTTAGCATAGGTCTTCGATATTAGAATCTTGTGTAATCTTCATTTGAACTACGCAATATTTCAGCAGGACTTAAGGGTAGTATTGGTTCTTCAGAGAGCTAGACTGACAAGCAACTTATCAACATGACTCATGAAAGATACTAATGAGTGCTGTGAGGAAGAGCAGGGAACATGTAAAGCACATTTACTATATAAATGTGAGTTCAGGATGACAATTAAGCAGCTCTGACTCTACCAAGATAAGGCTATAAAACTGAGTGGAATTTTTCTCAATTAAATGATTTCTGGAAAGACAAGAAGAGAACATAAGAAGTCCTTGGGGGATGATAGAGGCAATTCTTCCAATCCAAGTTCACCCATTCTTAGTACTTTGCTTTCCACTGGATGGCATCTCATTTTTCTCATATGACTCCTGTGTTTTTGCCTCAGCAATTTTTCCTGACAGCCTTTTTTACACATTTATCATTCTTTGCATGAAAAAAGTAGCTCTAGACAACTATTTTTAATTTTTTTTTCAATAAATGGTCAGGTAGTCTCACTTTCTCTGTCTTCTGTACTGAAATGAAAATGATTATTGAGGGTTACTTTTATTTTTGATATTATGATTTTGTATACTTTAATATTTTCTGGGGCAATGTACTTTATGATTAAGCATGTGCACATAATTATATATATTGTGTTGTTCTGTTTGAATCTCAAAGGCCATCACTATTATTCTTCCCCCCACCCCAACCCTCTTGGCATTAGGCTTATTGTATGTATTCACTGCTTATAATGCAATATAAAATCAAAACAAAAAGCAAATAAAATATCTGACTTCTCTCTTTTGATTTGCATTTTTCATTTTATTTCATTCCAGAGATGTCAGTATTTACTTCCCTTTCAGTGATTTATTATTATCCTCAAACCCCATGTATTGTGTTATTTGCTTCATTTTTGTTTTTAAGTAAAGCCATACTATGGTTTCCCATTAAGGTGTATTTCTTTATAACTCTAGACATTTGAAATTTCCAATAAAAGTTGAAATAAAAGAAAATTGCAAATTTTATGAAATTCAGTTTAAACTGGGAATATAGATTAAAACATTTTTTGAGTAGCCTTAGGTAGATGAAAAATGTATTGTGTTTGTAGGAGTAGACACAGAACAATAATTAATAGATACATATTGAGAAACATTTCACTAGTTCCATGTCTACCAATACATTGCATGTTCAAACCTGAGAGAAAAAGTAAATCTGATGTGACAAATTATGATATGAATTCTTTCTTTGACATTATTATAAAATATCCTTTTTATATTCAATCCAAATAGTGCCTTTAAATAGCATACACATACAAATCAATATTCAGTTTAAGTTCAGTGACATAATACATTTAAATTTCTATTTAATTTAGTATTTTATCTAGTGAGTTGTTAGAAAAATATGACAAATTATAATGAGCAAACTTGGTCCCGGTTGAGAAAACATACTTACCCCTACCCCCAACTCCAAACACATTTTGAGGAAATTAGGGGACTAGGGATTTAAATACTAACCAACACCATTAATATGTTACTTTAATAAACTGCTTTTTTTTGCATTTTTATTTTTAATCTTTATCATAAGGGGAAACATGGATGGTGAGTAGGAAGGAAAATGAAGATATCAACAAAAATAAGATTAAAAATACATGTTTTCTTCCCATTCTAATCTTTTAAGGTAATTTAAAATAGATTATTTGAACATGTCAAATATATTATTTTGTTTTCATTTTTAAAATACTTTAAAGTACTGACAAATACAGCTTTTGTGGCTCAAGGGCTGTGTAAATACATGTGTCTTTAAAGGAATATTTATTTTTAATAGTCAAATATTTTTGAAATACCTAAAAAAGATACTTATCTGCTGTTTATTCATTTAATTTTTACTTTTTGAGCACCAAAACTTAAGTTAATATTTAAAGGGAGTCAAAATGTGCAGGCTTCTTAGTACCTCCTTTGTGCCTTTTTGATACCTTCCCTGTAGAAGATTAAAGGGACCCATAGACTAAGAACCATGTTGTTGCTATTGGTGTTTTATGGGTTTACCTGAACATTCAATGACACAACCAGTTTCTCACAAGCCTGCTTTATCATCATTAAAACACCTTTATAAGAATAATCTATGCATAGATTGAGGGCATCCTTGATGAAAATATGGAAAGAGAACCAGTAAGAGTTCATTAATGATTTTCCAGAAGAGATCTCATTAAAGTCAGACAATGAACTGAAAGGTGCAAAGATAATAACCCTGTCCTTAATTTGTAGGTTATTAAAATAAAACATTTTATTTTTTAGAATAAAAGGAAATATTAAAGATTCTATTTCAAAAAAGATATCTTCTACACATGCCTTAAAACTACATAAATTATTCAGTATGTGCAACAATTGTTTTGATCAACTGCCTTCTTATTGTCAATTGAGATTTAAAAAAAAATAGGAAGGCATGCTTACCAAAATTACTTGCTACTGTCAAGTAGAACAAGGAATTCCCTATGCATAGTGTCATCTTACAAATGCTCCTGTTTGTAAGTAAGGCTGTACTGAATGAATCAAGGCCTAGGACACTACAATTTCACACAAGAGATCAGCCATATAATCTATATAGAAAAAGCCAGTAGATGAGAGTGCCTGTTGTCCAGATTATTAGGTGAAATCCTTTGAACATCTCGTTGAACTGGTCTGTCATTACATATATCTTGGACAAATTTTTAAGATGGACAGGGGAATCATAAAATTGAGTAAAACTAATGGAAAGGATTAAATTTCTTTTGAGAAAGTGTACTCATTTTCAATGACCTCATTTGTTTTATTTTCGTGGAACATATAGCCATATCAAAAGCTAAAACAAAAACAAAAACAAACAAAAAAAACCCTGAGTCATACAACATATTGTGTCTCCTTTTCTGCCAAACTATTTGCCCTGATCATATATTTTGTACATCATTGTAACATAATAATTTATTCCACTATTTCAAACATTAATGACAAGTATTACCAAATTTACAAAAAAGATAAAAATATAAAGAAGAAAAAGTTAATTTAAAATATAAACCAAAGAGCTAATATTGAATAGCATTCATTCATTCGACAACCAACTACTCTGCAAATAGAGCACCATACCAGATGCTGAGTGACATGCAACAATAATTATGATATGTTCTCTGTCCTCATCCTAATGGGAAGAAGAGGTGTGACACAAATAAAAATAGAATGTAATTGTATAATGAATACATACTAAATTATAGTTATGGAACAAGATAAAAGCACGAAAGAAGGAAAGCATGTTGTATCAGATGTTAGAATCAGTTCTAACTGAGAGATCAAGGAAAGTTACATGGAGCAGGGAATATTAGAGCTGGACCATCTAGGACGCATTAAGTTTCAACAGGAAGAAAGAGAAAGAGTTTGAAAACATTCTCAGAATGGAGAATGGAGTAAGCAAAGGCCCAGCATTGATTCATCCAGGATGAGTCTTATAATTGGAAGGAATCATGCTTCAAAGTGACTAAAAAATAGCCTTACTGAGATTAATCATCTATCAACATACATAGACATGTACAAAACTGCATTTGTATATCTATACCAGAAAACCAACTTAAATGCCTATCTTATAAGATACTTAATTTGAATCTAACTACTGTTCATCAACTCTGAATTGGGTTACTCTTACATACTAATAAATGAGGAGAGCTAATATAAATATTGATATTCAAAGAAGGTAAATCTCCTGGGATCATGAAACCCTTGAAAGACATTATCTTCTTAATTTCATCAGTTTGACGATGCACATTAAGTAGCAGATATTACAATAGCCTTTCTATACTTTAACAAAGATCACAGAGCATGGTAGAGCATTTGTCTGTATTGCTCATATGATCTTATATAATAATAATTCATCCTGGCACACATACGTTTTCATCTCTCCCAACTAGATTGCAACCTGGAAATAACTGTCTTCTATTCTTTAAATCACTTTTTGACCCCAGAACTATGCTCCCCTTGCACATTAAAGCTGTTTAATACATATTTATAAATGATCTATACATCATCTATTCTGTAAGCCTCCCTGCTCCACTTTCTTGAAGACCCAGCAAATAGTATTTAATCATGACTTCTCATTTCTAAATGTTGGCAGCTGGGAAACAAAGTCCAATTAGCTATTTATTCTGAACCAAAGGATTACCTATGGATGGATATCCTGCTGCCTAGCATAATGCTTTGTGTGTAGTAAATATTAAATACATGTTTGTTGAATTTAACTAAAATTATTTTGGTTAAAAGATTTGATTTAGTGACTTTCTGGAGAAAATCTTTTTTTTAATTTAAAAGAGATTATTTTTAAAACTTTTAAAAAGCAGAAAGGAGCAAAAATCTGGTCTCCTGTTTTCATTATTGAAATATTTAATTGAAGTACACTTTTTACAAAAGAAAATATATTTCTATAAAGTAGGAAAATGATTGAATTAATTTTTTGAATTCCTTCAGAAGGAGACATTATCTAAATCCAGGGTAGAAATATTTATCTTTCATTGGAAATGATTTCTCATTGATTTTTAAGTTGGTTTAAAATACATTTTTTAAACTTAACCAAGGCTTGGAAAATTAGCATAGAAATACCCTTTAGTATTATAGTAATCACCGATGATAGAGAGGCAAGTAAATTCACTTATCTAACTCACTGCCCAGGGCTTCTCAATATTATTTACTCCCCAGTCTAATACTGACATCCTAATTTCAAAAGGGTTGGTATCTCATTAGCTCATTTCCCCACTGAAGTTACCATAGCAAAACTTCTAGGAATATGCATAATATGTATAACTCATCTCTACATCTCCCCCAATATGGATAATAGGGTTCTTAGATCCCATTAGTACTCAAGGTACCAAATGCACTTCTGATATAGGATAGACTTTGTTCTACTCCACAGAAAGTTCATAAGATCCAAAGAACTTATAGGTGCCTCTTACTAGATTTCGAAAGATAAAAAACATTCAGATATCCCATGAATTCCTACAAGAAAGGAATTGAACTTAGGATTGCCATAGGGACAACCTTATGACATTCTGATGCATTCTTGTTTCTCAAAGAGTCATACATAGTTCTCCTAAGACTTGTAGCAGAGTCATAAACAGTTCCCTCAAGACCTATAGAACCACCCATGGTTTATATTCCCACTCTAAAGAGAAACAAATTTCTTGGACTGACAAATAAATAATCCTCTTTCCAACACACCGATAATACCAAAGTAAATCATCAGCTTTGATTTTCAAATAGGACAATGGATGGGAGTTCTGTGGCCTTTCCTCTTCTTTCTCCAAGGGGCACCCTGAATCAGGAAATTACTTTTTCTCTCTCTCTAGATCATCTAGCTTCAGAACTCATGAAAGCGAGGCTAAGTTGGTATATTTATGTGTGTTTATGCTATGTGTTTCTTTAATAATCTTCTCAGTGGTGGGGGGACAACTACTTGTTCATTTTTTAAAATATAATTTAATTTTTAAAGCAATTCTATTAGTGCATTTTTAGATGAGAAAATCCATTCATTATTATGTCTCTGGTTTCTAACAAGTGCTCAGAAAAGGAAACAGAGAAGCAGAAATATGTTAGGTACATGAGTTCCAGGAATTCTATTGGCAAAACAAATAGCTCACTAAATGATTTTGCAATGAATTGCCTTTAATGGTTTGTGTAGAGTGGCGAGCTAATAGTACATAGGCACAATCTCTCCCTCTGAACCCCTTCCCCCACAAGAACACATTTCAGTGTTACTTTGAGTTCTTTTATAAAAGGAAGGGAAGTTTGGAAAGTAAAAGTGGAAAGGGAAAGAGAGAGATGATTCATATACTGCATTGTTGGGGACTTAGGGGATGATTCTTATTTAGCCAACTATCCAGAGTTCCCCATATCCTATCAAGAAGCATCAGTGGGAGGTGCCCCTTTAGGTTCTTCTAACCAATGGTCTATACCCTCTAATCTCATCACAATTATTAAAGAACTCCTTAAATTGGTCCCCTCCCCCAGGGCCTTATACTTATAAAGTTGAATTATCTTAAATTGTCTATAACTGATGCAGTATGATTTTGGAGGGAAATATTATTTTATACGTATTGACATGTAATATAAAAGATTAGTACCCTGGAGAAAATATGAAATGTTTAAATAGTAACAAAATTATCCTCTAAATGAACTTTAAATTAGTCATAGACTTGAGTGCCATTCTATTGCCTAGCATGGAACTTTACACATAGTAGACGCTTGATAAATATTGATTGAATTGAACTCTACTAGTATGCTAAATCTGTTTAATACTTCTTTAGTGCAGATTTTTCTTCATGACCCCTTCAACTTCTTTCTACATTCTTCTTCTACAAATGTCTTATTATACCTAAAGTTCTGCCCACTTATATATATCTAGAATCATCATCATATTCCTTGAGAAGAACCTCAGCCATGCAGTCAAAGTGGAATGTAATGGGAATTTAGTCAATATGCCTCCCAGACTATATTCCATCTCCTTCCTGATGCTCCAAGATAAATATTATCTATTCTACCTAGAACTTTCATAACAACTTTTTTTTTGACTCTTTTACAGATTTACCTCATTGGGTATGCTCATAGGAAAGAATAACACAAAACCAATTAAAAATTATCACCATAATTTAGTTTCTCCTTAATTGTTTAATCTTCTTTTTGAACAATACTATTAATGGATACAAAATGACCAGTTTCAGTTTCTATCATCTGCTACTGCTTGTCAGTTAGTTAATAAATATTTATTATTATATGCATAGAAACTTACCAAGGCACTTGGGATACCAAGAAAGGTAAAAGACAGTTTATCAAGCCCATAGTCTAATTAAAGAGATAAAATGAAAACACACACACACACACACACACACACACACACACACACACACACATACAAGCTATATGTAGGACAAATTGGAAATGATAACCACAAAGGAGGCATTATAATTAAGGAGGATTGTGAAAGGCTTCCTATAAAAGTTGGGATTTTAGTTGAGACTTGAAGGAAACCAGGAAAGCCAGGAAGCAGAGATGAGGCGGCATGTGAGAAAACCAAGGAAAATGTCTGAGTAGGGAGTTGGGATATCTTGTTTGAGAAACAGCAAGGAAACCAATGTCACTGGATTACAATATATGGCAGTGGTAGTGGTGGTGGTGGTGGTGGTGGTGAAGATTGTTAAGATGTAAGAAAACTAGAAGAGGAGGATTCTGTTATGTAATGGAATGGCACAAAGATAGGTAAGCAGAAAAATAGAAGGAAAAAGTAAAAGAGAAGGTGCCACAAATCATCAACAACAATAACAATGATGATTCCACTTAAAAGATATAAGAATTCATTTGAGTATGGCATAGATTCCTTTCTAGCTCCTTAATGCCTCCCTTCACCACTGGTTATCATGGGTAACTATGCCTACAACATGTTTAATTTAGTGTCCAGTTCTCAGGTGAGGAATCTTTCAAACTTTATCTAGACTGTTCATTTGAGGTAAGACGTATAGCAGATACACACATTGCTGGCCTCATATTTAAGTTTTTCAAACTTGGAATAAAAGCTTGTGCTCAATGATTATAACGAATAACAGTAGGGGAACTAGGTGGCCCAGTGGATATAGCACTGGGCCTGGAGTCAGGAAGACCTGAGATGAAATCTGGTCTCAGCTACTTACTAGATGTGTGACCATGTGCAAGTCACTTAACCATATTTGTTTCAGTTTTTTCCTCTGTAAAATGAGCTGGAGAAGGAAATGGCAAATCATTGCAGTATATTTGCCAAGAAAACCCCAAAATGAGATTGTGAAGTCAAACGTGACTGAAACAACTGGACAACACCAAATTAATAATAGTAACTAATAATTGCATATCATTTTAAGATTTATAAAGAATTTTACAAATGTCATCACATTTATCTCACAAGTAACCTGGGAGATGGGTGCCATTATTATCCCAATTTTACCAATAAGAAATCTGAGGGAGATAGTGGTTCAATGCCCAGGGATATAATTTAATAAGTATCTGAAGGTGCATCTGAATTCAGGTGTTTCTGACACCAAGTCCACCACTCAATCCACTGTATCATCTAGCTGCTACAATAGAGGATTTGATTTGGATTTTGTCATTGTAACAGTGAGTATCCTTGCTCCCACAGCCTGAAGACTAGGTAAGTTAAATTTCACCACTCACTCCAGGTTTTTATGGTATCCTTAAGTGAGTTAGAGCATATCTAGTCCTTGTGCCATTGGCTTTAGCCACAAAGGAAAGGGGATTATGTTCATAGCTTAGCTCATTTCTTAAATAACATAGTCCCACACAGTTTAAAGTACAAAGCTCCCCTTGGCTTTTTTCCTGGCATCCTCATTTCTTGGGGTTTTCCTGCCGGGCTGCTCAGAATATCTGTCATGGAATTCTGATTCCAAGGTTACCATGGTTCAAGCTCCCGGGTCCTGGTACTCCACTACCTGTACCTAGAACTAAAAAAAAAAAAAAAGCAGACCAAACCCTAAGTTGGATCGTTAGCTCCACAGGGCCTAAAAGGTGTGAGGGAGGTGGTCTTTTTCCTACATCTAGCTTAGTGCATGACACACATGTTATGAGTGATTAGGATCTTCATGCCATAGATATTACCAGGAAGAGAAAGGCAATCCCAGTAAGGCTGTCTCTGTATCCAATGGAAAAAGCTTTTCCCACTTATGTGGTAGAGATAAACACAATGTTTTCTCCTACAATTAGGTACTTATCATGTTCCACATGGGTGCCTCCATCTTAGGTGATCTGGACACAGTAAAACCCTGGTTATAAAATGATAAAGCATTGAAGTTGGAATTTAATAGAACACTAAAATGATGATGACATTGGTAATGGTGATAATGATATCGACTTACATTTGTATAGGCCTTTATGGCTATAAAAATGCTACCATCACAGCAACATTATAAGACAGGCAATTCAATTATCCTAACTTTACAGGTGAAGAAACTGAAATTTAAAGTGTTTGTGATTTGCTCAGTGTCAAATAGCTAAACTAGATAATGTGCTTCTTAATAATCAATGGTTACCTGGATGCATATTTTCCTATGTTTGAGTATTTTGCACTTTTTCTTAATTTATATTCTGTATAGAGGAGCTAGTAAAATATATGGATATTATTTTTAATTAATCAATTTATTTTTAGTTTTCAACATTTACTTCCATAAGATTTTGAGTTCCAAATTTTCTCCCCATCTGTCCCCTACACCTACCCCAAGATGGCATGCAATCTGATATAGGCTCTACACATACATTCATATTGAACCTATTTTCACATTAGCCATGTTGTAAAGAAGAATTAGAACCAATGGGAGAAATCACAAGAAAAAGGAAATAAAAACAAGGAAAAAATAGAGAAAAAGCCAATAATATGCTTTGATCTGCATTCAGGATATGGATATTATTGAAGAATACTAATAGTAGTAATAATCTTATCCACTTTCATCTTGAATTAAAAACTTTGTAAACAGCAAAATTAAATCAATGAATGTCATAAGTGGCTGACTGCTTTCCAAATTTAAATCTCTTTTCATTAGCAGAGGTAGGTTTTTTTCTTGTTTTAATTCACAATATTCCTCATAATAACACACTACGATGTGTGTGTGTGTTTTTTAAGAAGTAATTCATTTCTTTAATGGGTATCCATAGCTGTTTCATTATTTTTATAATTTTAATAATGTTTTAAATAATACAAATCATTTAAGTCTGGAAGGGACTTTAGTATTATGTAGTCTCACCTATTCAGGGCTCATAGATAAGACAAATGTGAATTTCATATAGAGTTTCTACAAAATAGAGTTTAGTTTTAAGAGTCACTTTTTAACTGTTCTTGAACTATTTAAGCATGCTACTCTTCTAACATCATTTGGTGCAGCTATACTGTATATTTTAGAGTGATTATGAAGTATTTCGGAATTTCATAGTCTATTTTCTCTAACAATGTCTCCTTGAAATCCTATTTTTGTGCTGGCAATAGCCAATGTCAATAACCAAACTTAAATCTTTTAGATTGCATCAAATTTAATTGCAATGTGTTTATTTTACTCCAGTGAATAGCTTATCTCATTCCAATTTGTTTATTCCTTGGTAACAACCTAGCTGATATCTCATGCAAACAGGAACTCTCCTTCTATGTTGTGTGTACTTATGTTGCTCAGGAGAGAGATAATTGTTTTGTTACCTTTGACATCCTCCTGTCAGATATTTCATTCCCCAAACAATATTGGGGTGGCTGTTTCCCAATGACAACATTAACATTTATGAGCTTTCAAGGTCCACAACATAGCAATCCTTATTTCAAATATACATAAAATGCAATATCCCATTTTTCATTGTCTCTATTAGAAAAATGAGTGGTAAATTGTATGATCCCAGTTGTTTCTACATTCCTCTCCAGCAATGATAATGGCTTTCAGATGACAGTTTTTCTTTTAAAAAAAATACCTTTAGCTAAGATCATGTCCATGCTTTCCATGAATATTCACGTGTCCTGTGAATATTCTGTGGAGATAATATGAGTTAAAGCATTGGAGAGCAATATTGTTACTGTCATTATTTGAACTATCATCGTCATCGTCGTCGTCGTCATTGTCATCATTATTATCAGTATATTCTAAAATGTTCACCTGCTCTAATTTGTCTCAGTAATGAATGATTTCCTTTGGCAAAACAAAATTGGGGGATAAAAACTCTAATGAGTATAATCATATCCTTAATGCCTGCTAAAGAAATTTCATAACTGACTTTTTAATTGCTTAATTTTGCATTATTACAAGTAACATAAACATAGGTCACCATTAATGGTCATCTGAGGAAAAATTTACAAGTTTAAAAACACTTAGGACTGTTTTGGAATGATAAAAATATTTTTTCTCAAACAAAATCATAACTAGCACATTTAAAGTCCATATTTCATGAGATAATGACATTTCTGCTTTTTAAGGAATTATTTTCTTCAGTAAGATTTTCTACCTTTTTTTACCAAGTTGTTAATTTTCTTTTCATAACTTTTTTACATAGTTCTTATTTAGTTTCTCTTTGCCATTATTATGTTTTTAAATCATCATTTTTTTTAAATTTTTCTTTAACTCTTCTAATACTTTTCATTGGTCTTCAATCCAATCTTCATTTTTCTTTGAAGCTTTGCTTATAGATGTTTTCAAGGAATTTTTTCCCCTGTGCTTGTGTGTTGAGCTTCCCTGTCACCATAGTGCCTCTTTCTGGTCAGGTTCTTTTTTCCTTGGTTTATTCTTCGAATTTACTTCTTGACTTTGGACTTTATGTTGGTATTGTGCTCTGTTCACTTCTAAGGGCATGCCTTACATTAGTTTCTGTACTTTTATGTCCTGTCCTACTGTCTTTTTATCCTTTTATGTCCACAGCTTAGTCTGGGTACCTGTAAGTTTTCAGTGTTTCTAAGTTTGTGTGATCTGGGGAGAGAGTCATTCGTTGTTTGACTGGCCTGAGCTCTACAAGTTTCTGTTCTAGGTTTCTGTTGGATTGTGTGTGGTTGAATTTTATTAGATTCTGATGGATTCATTAGCCTGCTGGGAGGTTCTGCAGGGTCAGAGAAATAGAATTGTTTCATTATTTTTGGTATTAGTTTCCTACTCTTGTTATTCCACTGTAGGCTTATGTGCAGGGCTAAAGGTTAGAAATTAGTTTTACCCCACACATTCTACTTTTGGGCTCAGAACTACACTGCTAAGTTTTGGACACTTGTTCCTACTTTAGTGCACTAATAGGGCATCTGTCGCTCCCAACTGTGACCATTAATCTGCTCCCTAGAACTATGACCCACAACTGTGTACTGGGCAACAGAGCTTCCAGCTGGAACCTGTTCGTGTTTCTAGTGCTGTTTCAGGAGTTCCCTGGGATATCTCTCTGCTCTGATACTTCCAGCCCTGGTGTTCAGCATTAATCTCCACTGCTCCTTAAGGTCCCTGAGCACTCAAATGATCCCTTCAGCTACTCTGTTGCCACTGCACTGAGGTCCTGGCCATCACCTCCCCCAGTGTCCAGAGACTTCTTTGTCTTCCTATAGTGCCATCAGCTGGAAAAAAAAATAACAGACTATGAGCTTTCCTGATCAGAATTTGGTGTAGTTTATTTTTTAGGTTGTTATAGAGGAGGTGGGTTGGGTGAACTGGACCAAAACAAAACAAAACAAAATAAACAAAAAAAAATCGATTCTTTCTTTGCCTCTTGACGCCACCTCTCAGACATTACTATTTCTGAAGATAATATATTTGGGAAAGAAGGACATTTCTTTTTTCACTCCATTTTGTATGTAACTGGGGTTTAAAAAATAGTCTGCTTCAGCTAAGTTTGAAATAGTAGTGAGAAACTGCCTAATTGTAAAATTATCTATTCTCCATAAAATATACCTAATGAAATGAGAGCCTGGAGGGTAGAGAGCATGTTATATGCATATTTACATTGCCTAACGATGTTCTTTTCCAATTTTGTGTCTATAATTGGCATTCAAAATTTTTCTTTTGCATCTTCGAGCCTATGGCTTCCTTTACCCCTTTCCTTCAACAGAGTAAACATTTCCTCTGATTATCTGATCATGATAGAACTTTTTCTAAAGATAGAACCTAAAACAATCTTTCAGAGACTCTGCATATGCAATGTACTTTTGCTCCTAACCTATGAAAAAGCTAACGTTATCTTCAGCTCCCATTGGGGGATTCCATTAATGAAGTTTTGTTGTTTTGTTTTGTTTCATTTTGTTTACCTTTTTGCTCCCTTATCTTTTTTACAACTCCTTAATCTAGTGTTGTGTATTTCATCTGCTCCTGTCTTCTGACCTGACTTGACTTCTACTTTTTGTCATATTTCCACTGATCTTCTCACAGTCCTGAGTTGAGCCCACTTAATATTTTGCTGGCATTTCTTTTCTGCCTATATAGGTGCCCAGTGACTTATATTTGCATCCATAGAATTTTCTTAAAGCCTATGTGACCATCTTCTGTTTCTTTTCTCATTTTCTCCCTGAATCCCTCCTACTAGCATTTCAAATCAATCTGGTTTGAATAATCTCACCTTCCCTTCCTCAATAATTTGTTGCCCAAGGATCATGATTGCTGTATGGTTGCTTGTAGCAAGGTTTCCATAAGAATTCAAAGGTATAAAATATTCTTAGTACAGCCTCAAAAATTTGTTTTACGTTTATGGCCTGCTCCACTGTTTTTGTAGAAGGTATATGAAGAATCAAGATATTTTGAGTAGGTAATGTGGTACACTGTCCTGAGCTCTAAAGTCAGAGGTCAGAGACTGAAATCTCACTTCTGATGCTGTGGCATCACTTGGGCAAGTCAATTATCCTGGTTGAAAGACAATTTGTTCAGTTATAAACCAAAGGGGCTGAAATAGCTGAGGTCCTTTCTACTTCTAAATCTATGATGATATCTCAGCTCAATATTATTTTAAAGTATGATGTGGCAGCTTTGAAAGCTGAAACAATCTTAGCCAATTTGGGGAGACTTAGTGTGCAGAACTAGGGAGGTGACAACTATTATTCTTCTACCCTGGCTATATCTTGAGTAGTATCTGGGTACCAAGTTAAAGTTTAAATATCTTTATTGCTGAGGAGAACATCCAGAGGACAGTGATCAGGATGATAAAGGGCCACATGAGGATTAACTGAAGGAACTGAAGATGTCTAGCATGTAGAAGAGCATATGGGGGAGGAGTGCAATTGTAGCTGCCTTCAATTATTTGAAATTTGTCACTTAGAAGGAAGTATTAAATTGTTCTTTTGTGTCCTAAGCACAAGGAGCAAACTTGGGCTTAATTTCCTTATGATTAGAACTATCCCAAAGTGGAATAGTCTGCCTTGGGAGGTAGAGTGAGTTTCCATCTTCCATGGAATTCTTCAAGCACCGGTTAGGTGATAATGATGACTTGTTAGTTCTATTGAAGATGGATTCTCTTTCAGTTACAAGGTAGATTAGATGACCTCTGAGTATCCTTTCAATTTCAAAATCCAGGAATTGCTTTATTACCATAACCTGATCACAAATGTGATAAAACGTCCAAAGAAGGTCTAAGGTGCTTTTTACTCTTGGCTTGGAGAATTATTTCATATTATTTTTCTGTTTTACATCAATCCAGACACTGACCTTTCATTGGCTTCTGAAGCACCCTTTACATTCCTGTTGTATAATACTGTTCTCATTTCTATAACCTATTTATCTCTTAAAAAAACATATGATGCTGATCTTCTCAATTTATACTATGTGATGCTTTCAGGCTAATAGGACCAGTCTGATACATTG
This sequence comes from Phascolarctos cinereus, assembly GCF_003287225.1. NCBI lineage: Eukaryota > Metazoa > Chordata > Mammalia > Diprotodontia > Phascolarctidae > Phascolarctos > Phascolarctos cinereus. The sequence continues at coordinate 161,919,278 of NW_027556402.1, forward strand.
TGGAATAAGTCATTACCTCTGCGGCACACTTAAGTAGCTCTGTTAAAGGTTTAGATGGTCTCCTGCCCTTACCACGACACCATCTAAGGATCAGAACTTCTACTGTCAAAAGGTATTTTTTAAATTAAGGAATCTCAACTTTTTCACTTTTTTACTTGTTGTCAAATATAATAGTGGGCTGTAAGAAGAACAGGAAAAAAGACAGGTAAGTTTTTATTATGGCAGGATAACTAGGAAGTGGCAAGATGATGTGGGAAATAGGACAGTAAAATGGAAAGATGAATGGATTTGGAGTCAGAAGATGGGTGTTCAAGTCATGGCTTTCCTATTTACTCCCTGTGTGACCTGGGGCACTAATTTAGCTTCCTTGGGCTTAAGATTTTTCTTTTGCAAGATGAGACAAATATAGTAGATAGCCTCTAAGGTCCTTTTGGGTTCTAAATATATGATCTAATGAGGTCCTTGCACATGGGTCTAACCTAAAAGAATCTAGAATTGGAGGGTGAGTTAAAAAGAGAGGTAGGAAAGTATCAAGAATCAGGCTCACCTATTTTGAAGTTTTTGCATAGAATTAATACTGTAGCTTGTTACAGCAGCATGTTATAGGGGGAAATTCTCTAAATTCTCTCCAAAAGTTTTCCCAAATCTGCAAAATTGTTAGTTGTCTGTCTTTGAAGGTCAGTCCCATTATCTTTAAAGTTGAGATAATATTTTCACTACTTCCTCCAGAAGGTTATTGTGAGATTTAAGGGAGAAACTATAGATAGAAGCACTTTATGATTTGAAAGAGCTAAGTAAATACACTTTAATTTTCTTGATTTTAGAGGGACACAGAGCTTCCTGCCAGGTTACAAAATTGAGGTCCCCAAAGGAATAAGAATTAGTGCATAGGCTGAGTTATAAATCAATATACATGGGATTAACCATTCTAGAATTAGCAGTATAGTAACTGGAAACCACATGCTAGTCACAGATCAGAAATCTAATTCTATATACAAGTGTTTATGGAGTAACTATATTCCTTGAGTCCATGCCTGGACTGTAGTGAATAAAAAGAATAATCTTTGTCTCACTAGTTCTAATTAGAGAGAGTAATAACCAGTCACTACTGCTCCTGTACAAAGGAAGGTTTGAAGGAACATGAGTAGAGGATATCCCATGGTCCACATCTAAACCAGGGAGCATGGTGAGGTCAGTTCAAGGTCAATTAAGCTCTAGAGACCAGAAAAATCCTGGCATAAGCAAAAAACTTCCAAATTTGAAAACATCAATCCCTCAAGTCATGCATCTTTGGCTATTGGTAAGCTATGTTAAGAGCATTATCTTTTCAAAATTTATGACCCAAATGTCAGCTAACTATACACCAGAACCAAGAAGTAAAGACATGAAAGGAAAGTTACACTCTGATAATCAAAGCAGTTACTAATTTTCCAGACTTTCCATTTTAATTTTTATCCAAGATTTACAATATGTTTTAATATGCTGCTTTGGTTTAATGGCATCGCATCTATTTCTTTCATGCACAATGCTTCCAAATAGAGACGAAAAATCAATTCCTTTTGAATTGAAAATGCTAAATGCTATTGAAATGTGATGTTTCCATCAAGTATGTAGTTCCCTAAAATACTTCTATAGGATGATAAAGTTTAAATCACCATTTTATAGAATATCAGTGTTAGGCTTTCTAACTAGTGGATTCTTACTATGATTGTTAGTATGTGCATTATTACATACGGAAGTGGAAAAATTACTGTGAGTTTACTATGATGGCTAAATAATCGGTCCTAGCAAATGAAAGAAATCAGTTAATAGAAGGGACATTAAATGTCAGACATGAGGCACTGAGTATAAGTGCTATATGAGTTCAGAGATGTCAGTGATCCATTTGATTTGGAATAAATTAATAAAGCTTCACAGAGACAAAGGGACTTGGGATGGACCTCGAAGAATGAGTAAGATCTAGATATAAAATGGAGAGAAGTGCTCATTTTACACAGAACGTCTAAAAATGAGATCATACTAAGGTGCATTCACATATTTGATAATGATCCTAATTTTCTAAAATGAAAAATCATACATAAAAACCTATAGGTTCTGTGAATTGTTTTTAGCAAATTCAACTGTATTTGCTAAGATTTTGGCAATTTTTTAAGAAAACTTATTTTGACAAGTCAATTCAATACTTAGTAATTATCGCTATGTATAAACAAATGTACTATCTCATAGAGAATATAAAATCAAAGACAAAATAAACCTTCTCCTCAAGAAGTTTTTATTGCATTGGGGGAATACAATATGTACACTGATACTTAGAGGCAAACTAATTGTTCTGAAGCACAGAATACAAACACAGAATTTATAAATTACTTTATTTGTATGTGTAATCAATCTGACTATTTTGTTGTATAGCCAATCTGAGGTAAAACATCTTGGAAGAGATAGAAATAGATAGAAAACATCTAAAAATTTAGGTTTGAGGTCAAGAAAAATCTCCCAACAATTAGAGTCTTTCAAAAGTAGAAAGGCTGCTTCAGGTGCTAATGAAGATCCTCAAAAAAAAAAAGAAATCTTCTCAAAAAAAGCTAATAATTCTTTAAGTGGGGATTATTTTAGGTGTATGGAATGAAATAGATAGCTGTTAATTTTCCTTCAATTTTTTTCTTTCTTTTTTCTTTTTTTATTAATTTATTAATTTTTAGTTTTTGACATTCACTTCCACAAGATTTTGAGTTCCAAATTTTCTCCCCATATTGTTCCTCCCCCCAACCCCAAGATGGCATGCAAGATGGGTCACACAGCTGCTAAGTGTCCAGTTTTTGATCTGAGATCAGATTTGAACTCGGGTCCTCCTGACTTCAGGGCCAGTGCTCTATCCACTGTGCCACCTAGCTGCCCCTGGGTTATGTTATTTTTAAGGTGTTATTTTCTTCAGTATTTTTTGGGGTCTCCTTTAGCAAGCTTGTTTTTCATTGTTTTCTTGCATCACTCTCATTTCTCTTCCCACTTTTCCCTCTACTACTCTTACTTGCTTCTCAAAATCCTTTTTGAGCCCTTCCATGGCCTGGGACTGATTCATATTTTTCTTGAAAGCTTTGTAGGTAGGAGCTTTGACTTTGTTTTGTTCTTCTGGTTGTATGTTTTGATCTTCTTTGCCACCAAAGTAAGATTTTTTTTTTGCGCAGTTTGCTCATGATCCCAGACAATTACTTGAGTGTGGAGAATGTACTGTTCCAAACTTCAAGGGTTTTATGCAGCTGTTTTCAGAGATATTTCTAGGGACCTGTAAATTTTCAGTTTTTCCAAGATAGTATGATAAGGAGGGAGGTGTTTACTCCTTTCCTGGCCTGTGCTCTGGTCTATGAGTGATCATAAGCACTCTTTTCTGCCTTGGAATTGTGAGGAGTATTACTGATCCATCACCACTACAAGCTCCACCAAGCCAGCACTCCCCCTTGCCCCAGGACCACCACCCAGAACTGTGACCCAGATCCAAACACAAGCAAAGCAAGAGAATCCTCTCTCAGCCCCAGCAAAGAGAGCCCTGCAATCCCCTTCTGAGTAGCCATTCAATTCCCCTTCAGTCTGTGGCCTGGAAGCTCAGGAAGCAGCCTCCACCGTGGGGTGGCATGTAGGAACTGGGGCTGGGATGGCCCCACTGCAGTTACAGACTTTTCCTACTGACCCTTTAGGTTGTCTTTGGCATTTGTGGGTTGAGAAGTCTAGAAATTGCCACAGCTTCCCGGGATGTAGTCAGTCCTCTGAGGCCTGCTCCAGGTTTGCTGAGGCCTATTTTGCTTGTGCACCCACGCTGAACTATGTTCCTCTCTCTGCCCAGCGTGATATACCTTTCTGATCAAACATCCAGGTTACCTTGGGCTGGAAATTTGTTTCACTTCCTCTTTTTGTGGGTTCTACTGCTTTAGAATTTGTTTAGAGCTATTTTTCAGGTATTTGGAGGGGTTTGGGGGAGAGCTCAAGCAAGTCACTGCTTTTACTCTGTCATATTGGCTCCACCCCCCCCTTCAAATTCTAGATGATTCTATTCTGTGCTCTATTATACTAAATACACGACATTATTTTCTGCCAGATATCCTAGTTTTTTTGGGTATGTGGTCCTACTTGTCACCCAATCCTTGAAGAAATTTTAGTCTTGACATGAAATTTCTTACTGAGACCATATTTGCAGATGATGCATTAGGCAAGGAATAACCTTATTGTTTCATGTCCTGAAGACAAAATGTCATACAAAGGATCCAGCCACCAATTAGCAAGACTTTCAATATCATATCTGTACATTAAGATTTGACAACATTATGGAGAATAACTTGAAGGGAGAAGAGAATGGACATGTGGAGACTGGTTAGGAGACTACTAGCTACATGGCTCAATACTCTGTCAACAATCTGCATTCTTGTGGTTCTGGGAACCTCCATGTGCAGATAGGTGGCACAATGGATCAACTGGTAGACCTGGAGTCAGTCCAGAAGACTTGAGTTCAAAACTAGCCTCACACCTTTACTAGCTTTCTAACCCTGGGCAAATCAATTAACCTCCCTCTGCCTCAGATTCCTTATGTGCTTTTTGTGAAGCCACTATAAATAAGACATATAAATTGAGGCATCCTTCTCTATTTGTACAGGTTCACATATAGTCTCTCACATGTTTTCATTTCTGATTAAAGTCTGCAATTTTTAGGTATAATTTTTTATTAGTTTATAGCTTGTATATGAACTAGAATAAATTATTTCAGGAAGAATGGGTGGAAAACAATATTCACTTTTACTGGGCATTTTTATTTACTGGGAATACATTTGTAGACAACATGGTAAGTAAATAATAACTTTTCTAGTCTTGTATTGTTGCATGTGCTAAAGACCATACTATGGATCCATTAATTAGTAAGACGGACAAAATCCTAGCTATATATTAAGATCTAGGAACAGTATGGAAAAAAATTTGACAGGAGTAAAGAATGGAAATGCGAGGACTGGTTAAGAGATGATTGTGATACTCCAGATGAAAGATGATGAAAGCCTGAACTACGATGCTGACAATGAAAATCTAAAGAAGGGATAGAGCGGGGAGATATTGTAGAGGTAGAATCAGTCATTGAAACTGGAAATTAATTAAATATGATTTGTGTGGAAAAGGTATGAAGAAAAGATGATTCCTTGTTTTCTAATTCCTAATGAGAAATAAACTATTTCAAGTAATTTCATTTCTTTATTTTCCAGGAAGAAAAAAATGATAGAAATGCATTGCTATTTTAAGGTTCATTAAGGAGGATGGTTTAATATCATTATCATTGTCTACTCCTGTTTTTCCATTTGTCCCTTTTGAACTAAACAAGCTACTACCCAGTGTCAACTCAATTATGCTAGCTGCTGAACAGCTTAACTTGCCCAGTGAATTTCTCTGTTCCAAGAGTATCAGGTAAATAGATACATTTCCGAGGTGATGAGCAAAAACGATCAGCCCTAGAGAGTAAAAGGGTTGTCCCATTGAGCTGCTTCTCTTCTGGAGTCTGTATAGATGGAAACTTAATGCCATAAAATCAAGCCTGGCAGTTCCTGTTAGCCTGAAGCTATAGCAACACCTTTTCCCCAGCAGGAGCTGTTGTAGAGCAAGGAACCGTAGCAGCTGGAGGGAAGTACCAGGAGAGAGTATTATGAGGAATATCTGTATGCAGCATTGTCATTTGATGCAGTGTGCTGAAATGTAGCATGATTTTTCCCCACACAAAAAAAAATCTATTAAAATTAATTCAGAAATACCTCGGGGATAGATTTACTGTCGTAAAATCCTACAAGATGTGCAAATACTTACTGCTTTGATAAGAGAATTTATTAAAAGCTATGGGGAAAGTAGGAACCAGAAAATTCAAACTAGCACAAATTTCTACTATGGGACCAGGAAGTGTAAAACGATATTTTCTCTATCACACCCACAAACATATCACTTTTATTAGGAAAGGGTTTTTACATTGTACAAGCATTCAGATGAATCTTAGAAAGATTTAATTTGATCAATGCTGAACCAGCAAAGGGGGTAAAAGCCATAACTGGAAGCAAACCATCTTTAAAAAGAGACCAACATGCAAGGAATTTTATGTTTTGGGAGATATAGAATCACTATATTTAATAAAAATAAATTATATATCTGTGTGGCTACATGCAGTCATGCCAACAATGTCTTTCACTTTGTCCATAATGAGGAGGTGGGCACTACACTGTCCTACTTTACTTATACATAGAACACATGGCGTTTTAACCTCCCCAAATTAATTGATAGATCACCCACCTTATCACCCACCTTATTCATCAGAACTTCCCCTAAATGACCTTTAGCTGTTTCTAAGAAATCTTAGTCACCCTCAGTGACTTTCTTCCACTAAGGCACTTCAAAAAAAACAAGTACATATAAAGCTCCCAAGGTGACTACTTTGAAAGGAATAGCTCATATTTGGAGATGAAAAGTCTAATTTTTCTTTAAAATGCCACAGTATTTATAGTCATACCTCATATGTAGGGGGAAAAAAACAGCTCATGCCATTTTTGACAAATTTCTTAAGGTGCTGTAATCTTTCTTTGTTAGGTAAGTTGCCATATGTGGCAAATTATGAGTGATTCCCTTCTATGATGCCCCAGCAACCCAACAGGAAAGCCACTATTAAAGTTTTATTGTTTCTCTTGTTTCTAATCTTTCATTTTGACTCTATACTTATTCTCATCCTCAGTCTCTTAGTGAACAAGGAAGCATTGCTTCAAAATGCATTCAAGATCATTTGTAAGCCAGAAATAACCTTTGTTTGGTTAGTTTTGAAAAGGATTGATCCTGAGATTTCTAAATACAGTTTATATAAACACAAAAAAAAGAAAAACTCTGCGTGTGTGTGTGTGTGTGTGTGAGTGAGTGTGTGTGTGAGTGTATGTGTGTGTATAAGTTGGTTCTTTCAGATTTCTATAACCCTCTGGAACAAGTAGAAGCAAGTACATTGAACTCAGAAACTTCTGTGTACTAATGCTATTGTGTATCTAAATTACTCTGTCCTAGGCAAGATGCTTATAGACATAGAGAGATACAACTGATAACAATGTTCCTTTAAAGAAGGTTACAAATTAATAGAGGAAAAACAATATGTAAAAAGATAACTTTAATAGAAGATAATTAATGCAGAGTTCCAGGCAAAGTGCTCTGAAAAATTAGAAGATAAAGTGATCAGTTTCATATGCCTAGAATTGGGGGGAGATTCCAAAGAGGAGATGTCACTTGCATTGGGCCTTAAAGGAAGTTTAGAATATTGTGTGTAACAATAATAACAATAGTTAGCATTTGTATAATGTTTCAAGATTTACAAAGGACTCAAGGAGTCTCAGTGAAACTCAAAGAGTTACGTGCTATAATTATCTCCATTTTATAAATAAGGAAGCTGAGAAATGCAGAGGTTGAGTGTAGTAAGTGTCCGAGGCCAGATTTGAATTCAGGTTTTCTTGACTCCAAGCCCAGGGCTCTACTTACCGTAGCAATGTAGTTGTCTCTTGCTTCATGGATCTCTTTGGTGGGCCTGAAACCTATGGACTCGTTTTCAGAGTCATGCTTTTAAATTTAAATACACACACACACACACACACACACACACACACACACACACACACACACACGTATATATATACACACACATATATATACATATATACATACACACACACACACACATATATATGTATATATATATATACATATATATACATATATATATATATATAATTACAAATTAAACCTATTATACTGAAATGCAGTTATCAACATATTAAGAAAAATTCACCAGATACAAGGAGATACTCTAACAACTACAGATGGGGTTAGGTAGAGGGGTACATTTTAGGCATGCTAGATCTATGGGGGGAGGGGAAAGCAGAGAAGTGAAAGGATAGGATGGAAATGAGGAAGAAAGAGTGAGTAGAGAAATTTGACTCAAATGCTGAGAATGTGAAAGTAGTTCATAAGTGAAGTTATAAATCTGAGTCAATCAAAAATAAACATTTATTAAGTGCCTACTATATGTCAGGTACTGTGCTAAACACCAGACTAAGTACTGAGTGACTAAAAGAACAATGGTTCTCTAAACAAATATTGGAGAAAATAGGATGTGAGGATCAGGTTTAGGGAGAAGCACAGTACATGGAACATATTTGGTACTTAATAAATGCTTTTTGATTGATGTACTCAGCCTAGGAGAGATTGAATTTTAGAACTGATAAAATGTGCAAGTGAAGACACCCAGCAGATAGACTTAAATATAGGACTAAAGAGCAGAATAGAGACCAGGGTTGGGGAAAGGGATTAGAGATTTGTCATCATTTGCATAAAGATGATAATTGAGGCTATGGTCCTGAATGAGATCATCAAATGTAAAGGAATCTATAGGGAAAAGAATAGTGAAGAAAGAAAGAAAGAAAGAAAGAAAGAAAGAAGAAAGAAAGAAAGAAAGAAAGAAAGGAGAAAAAAAACTAAGAGCCAATTCTCCTATACCCTAATCATGACCTTTAAATATATCATCCCTAATTCTGAACTATCATATTCAAATTACACCCCTCTATTCAGTATTAATGAAGCACCCATCAGCATATGGCCCTTTTCCATTATTATGGTGACATTCAGTTTTATCAATGAGTTCTCAGATGGATGATGTGTTACTATGCTAATTAATGATAGTAAATGGCCCATAAATGTTAAATTGCACCCTTGGTATATTAAAATCAGAAGCCTTCCAAGGATTCCTCATTTCCCTCTGCTCACCCTCTCCCCTAAATTCAACCCATCTTCAATTTTTTCATTAGAAACACCCTGGGAGAGCAAGGGAAATATGTTGTTCTAGTATCCTTTAAAGTACTCCATGTCAGGACCCTAGGCAAAGGTGTTCCTATTAGAATCTTGTCCAAATTACATTCCTAGTTTGGGGAATGAGCATTAGAGAAAAAAAAACAGAAATGAAAAGTATCCCACAGACTTGAAACATAAGACCTATGGGAATGTTGTGTCCCAGTAGTGTCCAAAAGGTATAGCATGCTTATTCAACTCAGACAAGACAGAATATCAGATCCAGAAGGCACCTAAGAGACCATCTAATTCAGGGATTGGCAAAGCATGGTCTGTAGGCCAAAGGAAGCCCACTACCTATTTTGTATGTCTCTAGAGTTAAGAATAGAATTTACATTTTTGAATAAATTTTTATTGTAGTTATTAGATGCCAATCCAATACCATTGATTTCTCAGGAAATAAACTCACTGAAGACACGAGAAAAGAATTGATTTTTCCCCCAAGTTGCAGATACAAGATGCAAACATGGATATTCTAACTCCAAGTCTAGTGTTTTTTCCAATGTACAAAGATGACAGAAGACTCTTTCACTGACAAATAACAAAATGCTTTACTGGATCCCTCATATTTACTTTTGATCCTATACACCAACTCTTCCTTGTCTTATATTCCTATCCTGACTTTTGGGCATTGACCATATCTAAAGTTTGTCTTCTCCCCTGAATCTGCCTTCTTCCTGAAGACAAAAACAGAAATAAAACTTTCTTCCTTTGTCTGCTCTTCCTATACAGATATTGTACTTAGTCTCAGCCCTACCAGATAGGTCAGACAGACCTCTGTCTACCTGATCCCACCTCTTACTTGAGTCATCCCTACAAAGTACCCCAACTCATCCTTAGTCTGGTAATATGAATTCTGGCTTCCCTGCCTCAGACAAATCTCCTATGACTCTGAAAGATATATCTAAGTAGATACAAGAAAGTAATTGATGAATTAAACAAACAAAACTTTTCTTTGATTTCAAGTCACTGATTATTAGTTCTAAACACTCCTTACCTTAATAACTAGACACTGTTCTTTGAGACCACAGTGCCCATTATCTTCAGCTTTCCTTGAGATTTTACAAAGAAACTCACATTCTAAACCAGTGTTGTTCTAGACTTCTGTATCTCTGCTTAGCAAGACCAAATATCTGCTGGCTGAGGTTTCTTCTAGGTATTTTTTTTTGTCTTTCATATTGTAGTAATTGTTTTATAGTAGTCAAGCTATATGGAGGAAAGAGGGTCAATTTTGGAATACGGAAGACCTAGGTTCAAAGCACATTTTTGAAAAATACTGGCTGCATAAGCATGAACATGAGCAAGTTACTTAACTTCTCAGTGCCTAGGGAAATTCTTTGAACTACAAATTACAGTCAAGCTACTGAAAGTGTGGTATATAAGAAAGAATGAATAAGGATAGGTCTTGGAAGACCAGACTTGAGGTCATAGGACCTAAGTGAAAATCTTAGCTTTGCTACTTACTGCCTGTGTGACTTTGGGCAGTCACTAAACCTCACTGGACCTCAATTTCTTCATCTGTAAAAGAAGGGTTTAGACTTATATGGCTTCTGAAGTTCCCTTAGTCTAGAATCTAGACTAGAATCTAGAATCTAGATCCATGATCCCATGATCTTTAACTGAATTGATCAAGCCCGTTCCATTCACTGCAAATTATCTAACAACATTATAGTCCATATCTTTAAAAATTAAGAAATAATGCTTCGACATCAATACCTATTCTTTTATCTGTCTTGCATTTTTCAAGTTAAGAAGGTAGAGCTACAGACAAATTATCTCATTTTTGTTTATCTTCTAATTTGATACTGACTTTGATGTTTTGGTTTCATGAATGACTACCATTTTGGAAACTGATGTATTTTTGTGCAGGACTTTATTGTGTTATCATCATATGCTGGATCTTTTGATTCCTTTTATAAAGGAAGGATTCATGACACACAGGTTTGAGTCTATTTTGTAGTCTATAAGCCTTTTCTTTTGTTTCTTAATCCTGAATTACATTTTCAAACATATTTTCCATCTAGCTGTCCTATGCCTAACTTTGAATGGACATGATCAATATAAAAGTAATCAGATTTAATTTTTAGGGTTGTGTTTTTGTTTCATTTTGTTTTCTGGATCATTAGTAGGATTTCTCTACCTCTACATCCTCTATAATGGATATTGGCACTTAAGCAGCAATTAACTTCCCAACAGTCTTTTTAGTTGCTTATCACAAACACTGTAATACATAAGATTGCGTGTCCCATGAATTGTTTCTTTTCTTTCCTTAGAGCCACAATAAAACCACCTTCTGTCTCTGTCTCTGTATTCCCCCCACCCACCCAACTCTAGTCTTCCTCTTCTTCATCTTCTTCCTCCTCCTCCTTTTTCTTTGCCTCCTCCTCCTCTTCTTTTTGTTCTTCTTTCTCTCTTTTTTCTTTCTTCTTTTCTTTTCCTCCTGATTAGTTGGATCCCAGTTGCTTGTCTACTTACTTAAGGATTCAAAGTAACATTGAAAATAATAGATCACAGAAATTGGCTCACCAAGATAACTTTGCTGTTACTTCTTGGCAAGTTATAGTAGGCAGAAGTACACGTGCATGTGCATGCATGCACACACACACACACACACACACACACACACACACACACTTTTATTGATTGGGTTTGATTATTTTAATTGCCACCAAAAAGATAAAATGTAGAAATAGTTATGTATAAAATAGATGTTATGAAATAAAAGCATTAACCCAAAGCAGAGATGGGTAGTGTAGTATAATATCTCAATATAGGACATTGTCTAGCACATTTCCATGGTGAAAGATAAGGTTAAAAAGTAATTAAATGGAGTTTGGAGGCAGTAGCCAAGAGCATTTTGGGTCTAGACAAAAACAAAATTAAAATAACAATATACTTTTCTTTTGGTACTATTGATTTAAGTGAGTGTTTGGAAAATTTAGCATCTCAAATGAAAAGATCAATGCATTTTACTTCTTAAATATATCTTTCTTTTACTGTGATAGGCATGACATTTAACATTGACAGACAATATTTTAAATCAAATCTTACCTTTATTATTATCACTAGTTTTTCCAAGTCAGAGAATTCATAACTCCCAAGAGGAATCACCTTTAGTGAGTTATGATGCACGTTCATCCATCACAAGCCAACAAGGATAAAAATACTGTCTCATTGCCATCTCTTCTTGTATATTATATATTCAGAAAAATTGAGATAAATTGGCAGATCTGATGTATTGCCTGAAAGCTAATACTGGAAAACTTACTTGCCAGATTTTCTTACTTAAGCTTCTGTAGCAATGCTAGAGCTTACTATTTCTCCAGAACAAAATTTGTGCCTTGATAGATGAATTTTCATTGAGACATGATATTTTAGAATATAATCACCTCAATGTCCAAGATTTTGTCATATGTATGTTCTTTATGAAAGAACAAATTTTTTTTCATAAAGAGAACATATTTGTTCATAATACTGTGAATAATCAAGAAATACAGTGGACGTATTTGCTCCCCACCCCACCCCCCAGCCCCTGAAGAAAAATACCCTCTTGTAAATGACCTGACCAGTTTTGGAGGAATAATTGAAAATAACTGATTCTTTGATCTACTCTTTCCTTGGTGAACCTGAACTCACAGAAACTGTGAAAAGCAATCAATTAATAGTTGTCATATGGGCCAAGTTTCATTATAATGAATGATATGACACCAAAAATTATTTTGTTTGCAGTAGGATCTTTGTTATAGTTGATCATGTGGCTCATGCCATTCTACCTTACTGGCTCATGTTACAAACCATTCACTTGGCAAATATTCATTAAGTATTATGAGCTGCCCTCACAAAAGCCTTACAATTTACCCTATCATAGACAAAGAGTGAACCTGGATTCTCAAAGTTCATTCCTAAAGATTATAGGCTCTGGCATGTCCTGTCACTTCTTCCAGGACCAACCTAGCTATAGCCAGGGAGATCTATTACGAAGTTGGTAGCAAGTAATGATTTTAGACACAACAGGTAAGTGGCGCAGCAGTAGAGTTGTGGGCCTGAAATGAGGAAGACTTGAGTTCTAATCCCTCCTCAGACACTTACTAGGTGTATGACCATGTGCAAATCATTTAACCTCTTTTATTCATCTGTAAAATGGGGATAATAATAGCATCTACCTCCAAGAGTTGTTGTGAGGACCAAATGAGATAATAATTGTAAAGCAGTTAGTATATATCTGACACATAGTAAGTGCTACAAAAATGTTCATTTCATTATTATTATTATTACTATTATTACTATTTCAGATTTCTCACTATGTTAAGAGAGAAGAAATAAATTCCATTGGCAAGAATTATCTGTCTGGTCTATTCCACATAACTAACTCTAATATAGAGGTGATATACTTGGGATATTATATATTTTGTATTTAAGATAAGTACCTGTGATTATGCTATATTCCAAATGATGAATGGTTATGCTATTTTCTCATTTAAAAAGTTGCAAGCCAAATGTAAAGGCCCAGTGGTCTTTAGGATACAACAGTAAAGCAGATAGCAATTCATATTATTTGTCATTTCCACTGATAAAGCCTTTTGGTATCTGATGTTGGACCATTTTGTAGTGACAAGGACTTTAGTAGTAGCAACTTGCTTTCATTGGTCTTTAATTGCTGAATCTTCCAGGCTGTAATATCTAGAGAAGAGGATGGTAAGTTCCATCTCCATAAAGGTTGCTTCACTGAACATTGGCTTTGAGAGCCTGTGCTGCATACAAGATCATTAGCCTGGGCAACATTACTATTCCTCAATATTCTTGGGCTTAACCTGCCCATAGGTGGCAATTGTGCAGCAGTGAGTGTTGATGGTAGGAATGGTGGACCCCTTCTCCATAGTGTTTGTTCTCATAGATTATGGTTGTAGAGTTGGGGAAGGAGGGAGATTGGAAACAAGCCAAAAAATCTCTGAAATACTCTTCCTAGGGTTCTTGGTTTTGAGGTCACAGGTTGTCTTCGTAAGGTCTGAAGAGAGTTAAAAATTGAGTATTATCAGTGGTCTGACTTGCCTAGCACATGCCACCTCCTCTTCCTACCTCAGGGGATCTTGTTACTATTGTGCAGGGTGTGTTTTCTATTGTGTGATTTTATCTATTGTCAGTCATTCAGTCAGTCAACAAGAATTTATTGATGAGGACTTACTGTATGCCAGAAAATGTGCTGCTAATCCTGGGAATATAAACAAAGGTAAAACAGCCTCTGCCTTCAAGGAGCTCATATGCCAATGAAGGTGAAAACATGAACAACTATACAGGATAGAGGAGAGTAGGTGGAAGATAATCTCAGAAAGGAAGTTATTAGCAGCATTGGGGTTCAAGAAAGACCTACTGCAGAGCCTAAATGTCTCTGTCTCTGTCTCTCTCTCTGTCTACACACACACACACCACACACACACACACACACACACACACACACACTTTAGCAAAGTAAGTGAAAATAATATCAGCAAAGCAAGTGAAAAGATTTTTAAACAGAAGCCAAATTCTGAATAAATTAAGACCCAATAATGGTCCCAGACAACAGATAATGATATCTATTTCTTCCTGATGGCATAAAGAATTACAGCTACTCAAGAGAAAAATGCTGTCTCCATTGTCAGATTAAGTCACTGTTGTCCTTTCATTTTTTAGGCATTTGTTGTTCAAACTTTTCAGTCATGTCTGACTCTTGTGACCCCATTTGGGGTTTTCTTGTAAAGATACTGGAATGGTTTGCCATTTCCTTCTCCAACTCATTTTACAGATGAGGAAACTGAGGCAAACAGGGTTAAGTGACTTACTCGGGGTTACATAGCTAGTGTCTGAGGCTGGATTTGAACTCAGGTTTTTCTGACTCCAGGACATGTTCTCTAGCCACTGCATCACGTACCTGCCACATTTTCAGATACAATCACTACATAAGCTGTTTATTCGCTTCTCTTTGTTAAAAGGGTGGGTTCTTCTTTTTTTGAGTGGAGGTGGAGTAATATAGAATTGACTATGATTTAAAAACAAAAAGCATTAATAATATATATGTATATATACATATGTATATATACATATGTATATAAAATTATAGTACCTGGATAATCCCTATTTTGGTTGTATGTTCATATACCATGCTAAAGATCCCTTAGTAATAGTATTTGTAACTTCTAAAAGTTTATGTTGCCATAAAAACTTAGAACTAGTCATTGAATACTCAGAGATGCAAGGCATTAGAGCATAGGATTTGACTACCTCTGTTTAATTAATCATTCACTAACTCTTCTCCTTCCTAATTTTTCTATTGTTTTTATTTTTGTTTATATAAAACTCATATAATACATATGTGTAGAAATACATACAAATATTGTGCATGTGCATGCATATGTGTATTTACAGGGGATTACAATAGCCTCTTACTTCTTCAGAGATTTCATAAATTTAAATATCTTTTCACATATACATACACACATATATATGTGCATATATACCATTCAGGTGATCATAATTTAGCTTGTACTTTTTTTTTAAAGAGTCCTATTGAATCATTATTTGAATCATTACATTGATGGATAGTGGAATAAACATTCTTGGTACTGATCCCACTTTTCACCCCACTAATACCAACATATACCTTTATCAGTCTGCATTGTTGTTGGGGCAATATGTAAATGCCAAATTGTCCATTTTAAATGGATCAATCCAGGCCAAAAAAAAACATCTGGGAGGCAGAAATGAAGAGAAAAGGAAGTTGTAAAATACCTCAGCATTTAGAACAGCAAATGCAAAGGGATGTGGATTGTAGTTAAGGTAACTTTCTTTTCAGAGGCCAGAAAAATGAGGTGAAGCTTCCAATTACTGTACTTTGCCCTTGGACAGACCTAGTTGTCACCTTAACCTGCTCTTGAATTATTTTGATTCTAAGGATAATCAATTCACATTCTTAATTAGCACAATTTTTCCATATACATACAAAATGTATTTAGGATAGGGCTAATTAAATTGGGATTATAAAATAAAATGTTGCTATCATGACTTAATGATAATAAAACAGTGTGGAACATCCTTTTTCTGAACAATACTCAGGCATTTCTTGGTGGGCTAGCCTGGAAGACAGACAACTGATAAAAAGATGACAGGTGACATACTCTTGGTGGGCTAGGCTAGAAGAGACAACAGATAAGGATATGACAGATGAAGTGCTTCAGGGCAATTATGGGTGTCAAAGGATTCCAGAATCCTTTAAATATCCTGTAACATATAATCAATCCATTGCCTGACATTTCCAGGGGGTCTGCCAGAATTCTAAAGAGAAATTTTCCTTTTCCATCTCCCCACCAAAAATACACATAACTTAGACAGAATACATCTCAGTTCACAGGATGTCAACTGTCTTAAAAGCAATTTAGTTTGAACAATCAATTTATTATTTTTTAAACCAAATTTAGACCAACTACTTAGTATTTTTGTTTGTTGGTATGTCTGCCTCCATGATTCTAAGTAACTAGCTTCCAATCTTTTTGTAAATTTCCAAGTATTTTTCTATGATCTAAACATAAATTAACCTCATGCATGAATATATATATATATATATATATGTACATGTATATGTTTAGTTTTCTATGTTTATATCTAAAAGATAAGTCTGTAGAGTTAAATACATACAACCTTGGACTTAGGTTTTAGAAATTACTTAACATACAAGGTACATGAGGTCAGATTAAAAAACAGTGTCTACAAAAAAATTTAGGCATGTTATTGAAATTCAAGCTTAAAATGAGTCAACATTGTGATGTAGCAGCCAAAAAAGCATATACTACCTCTCCTCTGGCCATATTAAGAGAACTATAGCTTCCAGGAATAAAGAGTTGGAGGTCTGTCTATATATATAGTTTTATGTTCAGATCTGGGTGCCATGGTTTAAAGAAGGTATAGTGAGCATCCGGAAGGTTGGAGATGTTAAGAGTATGGCCTTCCTACTTCTAGAAGTCCACACAGAAGGCAACCATGATGGCGATGGGCCTTGTGTCCATTCTATGTGGTGATCCATTGAAGGAATTAGTAATATTTAGCCTAGAGAAGATAATACTCAAGTAGGGCATAATAACTTTGTATTTGAAAGGCTTCCATGTGAAAGGGATTATTAGCTTCATGTTTAGTCCCAAAGAACAGACATTAGAGTGATGGGTAGAAATTACACAGGTAAATTTAAGCTTGATGTCAGGAAAAACAACAAAAACTTCTTAACCAGTAGTGGATGGGTTAACCTGAGTGACTGAATTTCCCCTCACTGAGAGAATTTGTTCAAGTAGGAGGTTGAATGGTCACCTGTCAGGTATGTTATATTTGAGATTCTTTTTAAATTATTGGATCAAGGAGATGCCTATTGAAGTCCCTTTAAACTCTCAAATTTTGTTGATTATGTAATTTTGTCAAAGAACTATACATATTTCTCTGTATAAGGAAAGCCTGGGTCCCAAAATAGGCCAGATACAGGGAGTATAGATTGTGGCCATAGACCAAAATTGTCACAATACATCTGAGCAATATCTTGGATAATAATCACAGCCTACATCTGAATAATACTTTTTGATTTATAAAATACTTTACATGCATTGTCTCCTTTGATTTTTACAATACCCTATGAAGTAGGAGGCAGAACTATTTAAATCATTCCCACAAACACAATGAGTCTATGTTCATACAGAATGCTGGACCATGGGGACATAAAAGATACACAGATTAAACAAAATAGCTCCTGCCTTTAAGGATTTTACTATGATATGCCTGTTATAGATAAATAAACTGAAGCTTAAAGTGGTGAAGTGATGGCTCATGATTATATGCCCAAAAAGTATCAGAGCCAGAAATTAAAACCAAGTTCTCAGTTTCCAAATCCCATATTTTTGCCATTTCCACAATGCCTCTCTGAAGAAGTAAAAAGATGTGCCTAGATAAAGAAAGTACATTTCCCTCCTTATAGTGGTGATTGCCCCATTACTGCTATGTTTGACATACAAGCCCTGCAACAATCCTAGGATGGAACTAATTTGATAAAATCAGTAAAATCAAACTTAATATCAAACAGATTTCCACATCTGCTGCTGGCTGTTTCTTTAAAATGAAATATTTAACAAAAATAATTATTAGAAACTGTCTCCACTAAATTAACAAGAAATTGGGCCAAAGAGAGGTAGATTTCCAAATCTCATCATAAGAGGTAGAGCTAAGATTGAACTTGCCAACTGCCTATGTTTCTAGTAAAATACTTAGCCCAATCTCGAGTGACATTTTCTTAAGAAAGAGAGAAGTATGGTGGGATGGGGGTTGGGAGAGGGATGAGAAGGCCAATGTATGCTAAAGTAAATTGCTTCTTGCAATTTGTAACACATAATTCCTTTAACAATTATATTTGAATGAAGGTACAAATGATAAATGTACAGAGAGAAGTCAGAAGGTCAAGGAAACAAATCAATTGTCTAACTGCTCATAAAAATTCATGTTAATAGGGCTTAAAAAAACAGTAATTTGAGGTTACTGCTTTAAAAGGGGCATGACTTTGAAGCCATTGTCTTAAATTGATTGCAATTAAATTCAAAAAATAACTATTAAGCATCTACAATGTGCGAGAAACTGTGTAATGTGGTGAGAATGCAAAAACCAAAAAAAAGTCCTTGAGTTCAAAGATTTCATATTTTACTGTATTGTTCATTCCAACCCTTTAGTAGGGCTGGAAAGGATGACTTAGGGTTGCTGGCAGGCAGAAGTTTGCTGAGTTACTGAACCCCAAAGGCACCTCCATTGTCACTTCCAGAGTTGCCTTTATCTCTGTCATTCAAAAATCTTTCTTCCTCTGAATTCCACTCAAAACTTAATACTCAATCCAAATTATGATGGCTGTGATATACTGACCACCAGATTGTTCTCCCTCATTTCTTTAATACTTCAGCACATGCTCTCCGTCTTCCTCTGCTGCCTGCGTCCTGATTTTATATGAAAGAACTATTATTTAAATGGATGGTCCTCCCAAGTTACTTATCTCCCAATTCCTCAGCTTCCTTGAAAACCATGACTTAATCCTTCATTCCACTTTAGCCACATTTAGAGAAAGTCCCAGCACCATTTGAGACAAGTGTTCTAATTCATTAATTAAAAAACTCCAATATCCCTCAACTGACCATCACCACCATTCTCCCTATGTCTCTTCCTTCTTAAACCCATTCTTCACTTTCATTTAGACCTCCAATTTCTCTGCCCTTCAATACTTTTTTATACTATGTTATCTACTCTGATTATACTTTCCCTCCCTTTCCAATCTTAACTCACAATTAATTCTGTCATTTCTATTAAATCCCTGTTATATATACTCCTTTGCCCCCTTTTCCTATCACATCTGTGGCAAACCTCAT
Organism: Phascolarctos cinereus; assembly: GCF_003287225.1. NCBI lineage: Eukaryota > Metazoa > Chordata > Mammalia > Diprotodontia > Phascolarctidae > Phascolarctos > Phascolarctos cinereus. Next base: position 161,938,570 of record NW_027556402.1, read on the forward strand.
CCCAGAATCACTCCTCCTATCTGCTTCTTATGATCCTACTTATGAGGGGCTAAACAAAGCTTGGGGAATTCTCACAACCATAATGACTGGGCATGTTATGAATTCATACTAGTGTCCCACCTAAACTAGACCCTCAACTTAGCAAAACACTTACTTTATTTCTTCCTAATTAATCTCTTCTCTCCCTCTACTGAGAAGCTATTACAAACATTCTTTTCTCTCACCAAAACTCCCACATTTCCATCTCTCTCTATGCAAACTCTAAGAAAACAGAAAATCACTTAACTCAATCTTGTATTCTCTTCCTTTCCCTCAGGCTCTGACAAGTATGTGGCTTTTCTTCTTGCCAATTTCAACCTTTCACATGTGCTTGATTCCATCTCCTGACTTCTTCAGAAAAATGCATCTTCAGTTTCTCTCTCTCTCTCTCTCTCTCTCTCTCTCTCTCTCTCTCTCTCTCTCTCTCTCCCTCTTTCTTCTGGATTCTAATCTTACAACTTTACCATTCAACTCAAAGGAATCTTTCCAAAGTTACCAGCATCTCAGAATTGTAATATTTGATAGTCTTTTCTCAGTCCTAATTTTTCACAAACTATTGATACATTTGACACTACCAAACACCCAGTCCTCCAGCATACTGTTTATTCACTGGGCTCAGCTCCTACCTGTTCCAGCACTACTAATCATCATTTCACATTCTCTTTTCAAATGTTTTGTATTCCCCAAGGTTCTGTCTTTGCTGCTCTTTTCTTTTCCCCTCTCCGTTTTCTCTTTTTTAGTAACCTTACCAAGTCCCATGGGTTAAATTATCATATCAACTGCAATGACTCTCAGTTCTATTTTTCCTGAGATTCTCTGAGATCCAATCCCACATCAGTTTCCTACTGTATATTTATTATGGATATCCTCAAGACATTTCAGATTCAATATATCCAAAACCAAAGTCTCTGTTTCTCCTCCTAAATCCTTCATGCTTCCAAATTTTTCTATTTCTGCAGAAGGAACCACTATATTTTATTTTTTTCCAAGTCTATAACCATTTCATTTCACTCAATTCTGCAGTCTTCCTTACCTGATTACACAATCAGGTGAAAAAATCTTGCTGTTTCTACTCCATTGCATCCTGCATTTGACCCCTTCTCCCTAATCACACAGCTCACACCTTAGTTCAGGCCCTCATCACCATTTACCTAGATTATTGTGACAGCCATCTACTTAGTCTCCCTGCCTTAAGGTTCTTACCAGTACAATCCATTCTCTACACTGCTGCCAAAATGATTTTTCTTAAGTATACATCTCAGCAAGTACATGCAAAATTCAATCAACTTTCCTTTTGACTCAAGTTTAAATTTAAATTTAATATCCTGGGCTTAGCTTTTAAAACTCTTTACAGCCTGGCCTTGACCCATCTTTCCAAAGTAATAAAGCTACTCCTCACTGAGGACTTGCTTCCAGAAAAATCCAGTGAATACTGAAATTAGTGGACATTCAGTCTTAACTAATATGTGGTCGGGAGTAGCCTTTTTCCATTGTATGTGTAGCTGGAGCTATTAGTATCCTTAGTGTTTTTGTTTGGGTTTTGCTGCATTCATATCTGAGGGTAAAGGCGATTCCTTCATGTGGCTTCCCCTTTATTGAATAACAAAATCTGCCTAAACCCATACAGAGAAGATAAAATGTTATGTATAAAATGTCTGACCAGTTCAAATTTAAATGCTTAGATTTGAAGAGTGTATACAGAGAACAGGCTAAGCAGTATTGCCACTAGGACCATATGGCATCACTGGGCAGTGGTAAGTCATGGAGCTTTGTGGTGCCAGGGAGGTCCCTATGTTAGAAAGACTCAATTACTGGATTTCTGAATGAGAGTATTACAAACGTAGGTTAGACCCAATTACTCACTAGCTCCATAAAAAAAATTTCCACAATTAATATTAAAAGCCTTACATCAAAGATCACCAACACACTTTCCCACTAATTTCAGTGCCAAGAAACTCAAAAATACGATAGAAAGGAAAGAAGCAGAAATAGAATTCATTTTAACTCACCCTCCACACTACTCATAGGCTTCAGTGACTTCCCATTGTATTTAGGTTAAAATATAACTTGTTCAACTTAACTTTTAAAGCCCTGAGTAGCCTGGCCCCAGTCTTTCATCCCAACCTCATTATGCCTCTCTCTTTCTCACTTACTGTGTGATTTAGAAGCCAAATTGGCATTCACTTTGTTTACCAATTTCGTACTACATCTACCACCTCCATATCTTCGGATTAACTGTCATGCATGCTTAGAATTCACTTCTTCTTCATATCCACCTAACAGCATCCTTCTTTTCCTTCAAGATGTGGCTCAAGTTCCACCTTTGTCTTGCAGCTTTCTATGATGCCTAACTGGCATAACCTTTGATAATCAAGCTCACTCCCATGCCATGGTAACATATTGCAGTAAGACTTTTGTAGAGGTAAAACATATATGTTTTAAGTCCATGGCTATACATTTTTGTCACCAAAGTGAGTAAAGGAAGGGTATCATTATGTTTCATATGGAAAAAGGTATCTCATAACATGTAACTTTGAGCAGTTGCTACCAAGCTGAAAGTTATAATTTATTGCTGAAAACTTCTCTCTTCCTTTCCATTTCTCATGATATTCTTTGCCTTTCTGGATTCATTCATAAAGAACAGACAGTTTGACACTGGAAATATCTTGCTTTTCACAATGCATACTGATAAAATAGAGAAACCATCAGGGGTTGGGAAGATAGGGATTAGACAGAGGGATAGAAAAAGAGGACACTGATATTTTAAGCATAATCTGCTTCTTGCATTTGCATAAGGACAAATAACTTTTCTTTAGTGCTTCAGTGTTGAGCTAAATTTTAAAACTAAAAAATAGGAAACAGGAATATTAAAATAAACATTTAGTTAATATTCTTATGAACATATTTATTATTAAATCAATAAATTGGTTTTATTATTAAATAATATACTAAATGTATTGTCAAATTAATAAATTTCATTTACAACCACATTAATAAATTTAGTTTGTAATTAAATATATATTTTGATTTAGACATTATTAATTACACAAAGAAAATAGGAATCATCTTGAAATTGTTTCTTTAATAAGCATGCAAGTGTAAAGCAGACAAATCAGAGAATAACTATACTTTTTTGTTTTATTTCATTTTCTCTGAATGAACATAAAATGTATAATGGTCAATTGGTCATTGGAAGATTGATGCATAATGACTTTCCATTCATTAAATTAAGTAACAAGAGTGGGATATACTGCAATTCTTTTAGGAAGAATTCATCAATTTCATGGTTGATGACCACACATGTAGGTAATGCACTCTAATTTTGGAATAATGAAATTCATGTTTCAAGTGAAAGATTAATCACTACAGATGGCAAAGAAGAATCTTCTCCCCACCTATAGCTCAATGGGGTTATCTAGATTCTAGAAAAAATTATGTCTTTATATTTTTTCAAAGTATTAATATTAAATGGCATAGAAAATAAGTAATTGTTGTGAAAATATCCAATTCTTCAAGGGAACATTTGAGCCATAATAAATCTGCAATCATACCAAACAAAACATATATTAAATAATTGTCTGAATATATAATATATTGCAAAAAAGATATGGAATTGTGGAACAATTAGGGACCCTAGAAAACAGCCGAGACAATTACTGAGATGGAAGGATGCTCACAAGTGATAAATGTTAAAGATGGAGTTTAAACCCAGGTGTTCCAACTCCAGGTCTCTGTCACTTTCTGGTGGTGGTGTGCCGCTAAATGTTTAACAACTAACATTTAACAGCCTCCTTTTTGAAAAGATGGGCCACACTTTTAAGTTTAGTCTACATTATTCACATTTTCCCTATCTAGACTCCATCTAAGTCTAAACAAAAAATAAAAGAATAAGTAAAACCTTAATTTGTAATGTTCAATAATTTCTGGGGTATAAATGATCACAACAAAAATTTGAAAATCTGTTTTTGTTAGCTGTTGGGACCATAGGGAAATAGACACACACACACACACACACACACACACACACACACACACACACACACACACACACACTTCCAGGAACAGTGGCAGATTTTGTTTGATCATGGTTGCAGAACTGGTAGTGATGGGAAAAGGATATGCACAGCTCTCTCTAAAGCCTCCAGAGTAAAGCTCAAATACATTTATCTAGCATTTATGACCTCACACAATCTGGGACCAATCTATCTTTTAAGCCTTATCTTTCATTACTCTCTTCCATATACCCTATGTTTCAACAAACTGAATAACTATTCCTCTAGAATTTGTACCAAACCCTCTTGCCTCCACACTTTTTCCCTAACCTGGAATGTTGTCAGCTATCTTTTAAATTAAACTCAAATACCCTGAAACCTTCCAGATTTATCATTCAAGCTCTATCTTCTACAATTTGTTTGACAAAGTTTTAAAGGACTTTTCATGTAATATTGGGTATTGTAACTATCTTTGTTTTTGTAATTTCTCCAAGTTCCTAAGCTCTCTGAGATTGGAGCCTCTTAAGGAAATTTAATTTGTCCCTCAACATCTTCCTCTACATATAGTAGACGATTAAAGAAACTTTGTTGAATCTATTGACTATGATGAATGGAAGAAAGATTAATTATCTAAGTACTTAAACCATGACTATACATTATTGGATGCATGAAAATATCAAGGATCTGTAATTTTATCAGCCAAGGCAGATCACAAATCCCTCTGTAATTTGGTAGATTGTCTTTTTAACAGTCCTAGTTAAAGAGTTTATTACCCAATTGCCAAACTAGTGTTTAGCATCAGAAACTAGTTAGGTTGGTATCCAGACAATAGATATTCAGTCCATCACGAGCTCATATTTTGCAAATTGGGAGAACCTGTCAGAGATAGTGATTGGGGGAGGAATCAAGAGGGGGGGATCAAGAACCTAGAATGACCTTGAGGCCATAATGAGACATCAGAGAAGGACTTTAGTGAAGATTGTAATGGAACAACATTTATAAATTGTAGGAATATTAATTAGTATAGGTATCACCATCTGAGACAAACATAATCAAGTGAATAGGCATGAAAACGCACGAAAAATTTGGATAATAAACCTGCATTAATAAGGAGAATGATGGACTTAGACATACTGCTGACATTTATTACTGTTATCTGAGCAAGTTGTTCAACCTTTTGATATATCAAGCAATCTCCTAGGATGCATATACAAATTCATAGATGAATTGGGATTTTTGTTATTGGAGAGTGTTACCGTAGTGATAAATTTTTCATGTATTTCCAGAAAGACGGGCTTAAATGGACATGGTGGAAGGAAGATAAGACAACTTGTTAGCTCTATGTTGGAGATCGTTAATTTCATGTTACTTTTTTTCTGAATAAAAATGCTATCCTGAAAGTTCTTTGATCCTCTCTTAATACCTTTTCTCCTTCTTTCTGATTTATTCAGCTAGATGGCAATTAAGTGTAGATACAGAAATGTTAATTTATAAGAAGAAAGTGAATTTCTGATTCCATAACTTTTGTGAGTTTTATATCTTGTCTTAGAAAGGACCTCAGAAAAAAGAATCAGAGATGGCTGGAGAGAGTGAGGAAATAATGGGCCAAAGCAACTCATAGCATGGTAAAATGGAGAGAGGAATCAGGGACCATGGGTTCAAATCTGGCCTCTGTCATATATTTTGTGGGTGACTTTGAGAAAATAATTCAACCCCTCTGAATTTCTGTTTCCTCAAATATAAAATGAGAGTATTGGTCTAGGATGCCTCAAAGTTTTCTTGCATTTATAAATCTAGGATTCTATGATTTCCCCTACTGTACAAAGCCTTAAGTGGTAGGCAGAATCAAAGAGTGTCAGATTGTGAATGAAGAGGAAGAGCAGAATTTTTCCATTTTTTTCCCTTTCTCTTCAAACATGGGACAGGTGTTATAATAATAGTAATAATAGTAATGTCTATGAAATATCCTAGGTTGGCATAAAATCATCATCTTGGGGCAGTTTGTTCCTAAAGTTTCCGCACCCAAGGGATAGTAATGTTTTTTCTGGAAAATCTCTGCACTGCATAGTGCAACCTTATTATGTGTGATACTCTACCTGTCATTCTGTATTGCATAATTTAGCACTTTTTTACATTACTATAAAGCCTTTCACGTGTAATGGCATTCTTTTTACTGATTATTTTATATTTGTATGTCTTCTAAAGGAGACTGTATGTTCCTTGTAGACACAGAATGTATTATGTTCCTTTATATTCCCATCCCAGGGCTAGGCAACTGGTGTACAATTAATACTTCATTAATTATTTCACTTCCTCCTGTCTATCCCCAGACAGACCTGCCATCAGACTTTGACCAAGCTGTTTTATTCACTTCAATTTGACAAAAAAAAAAATGTATTAAGTACCTAATATCTGCAAATGTAATGAAGGTAATAACCAAAGAGGCAATCTGATTTTCCTTGTGCCAACCCACAAGGAAGCTTTGGGAGTCTGATTCCAGAAATGAATAAGGGTATTTTATGGAAGGTCCTGACCACCACTTCAGAGGATGCAAAGTTATTCTGTGACTCTAGTACACTTTCTGTGTGGTGGATAAATTAAATTGTCCACTGAGCTAGAACTGAGTTTGCGTCCAAAGGGCTCCACTGAAGGAACTCAACTACTCTTTCTTCTCTGGTGGCAAGGAGAAATAACTGGTTGATCAACATGGGGAACTCAACAGACAATAGATACATCATTAAAGGTTTGTCACAACTCCTTAGGATTACACTTAAAACTCTGAGGAAAATAGTAATATTGCTCTATTTGGTGACTCAAACTATTACTGAAAGTTTGGGTTGATAGAATGACTCAGAAATTATAACTACCCATGATTGTGTGCTAGGTTCTAGGGATATAAGGCTTAATCATAATGCAACCTCTCTGGCTCTAGTTTATTCTGCTAGAAAATGAGAGGAGGTTGCAGGGAGGTTTTTTCCATCTCTATTTTCTTCACTTGGAATTTTCCTTCTTTCTCTATTTCCCTGCCTTTACAAGAAGCAAATGAGAAATAATTAGGGAGAATTCAAGATAAGGTGGAAAGTAGGAGGATGATTAGATCACAGTGATGAGCAGAGTCATAGAGGTAGTGGGGATGGATGAATAGGAGGAGAACTTCAAACCAGTGCACCAATAATGAAGGGTATATTTTTCCTCTCTGGGCTACAAAGGGGAAGATGTTTCTTATGTGACTTCTAGGTTCTTTGCTGATCTATAACACAAGCAGTTTCTAGGGCCTTGCACCATGAAAAGTCTCTCCATCCTCAATGGTTGTGGTGGTGAGTTCCTTAAGTATCCCTATGCCTCTCTCCCAATCCTGTTCTTTTTTCCTTTTTTTGCCCCAGCTGAAAGAATTTACAGATATAGTACAGAGTATTACTTTTTTTTTCCTACATAAAGGGAACAGAAATCTGTCCCAAAGAAAAATTGGTTTACATTTATAACTTACTCTTCCCTACCTCAAAATCTAAGGGGATTTTTTTAATTTAAAATGTGAAAACTTTTTGAGTGCATGAGTGCATGACAATCTGAGTTTCTTGGTGATTCTGTCTTAGTTTTGTTTATCTGAATGGTTTATTTGAAAATAATAAAAAGGAAAGGTATACTTAGTGGCAATCTAGACAAGTAACTAGACAAAAAATAATTTAGGAAAATGACAAGTTACATGAAAATCATGACTTTGTGAAACACCCTGTGAAGGCATGAGAAAAAATGAACAGCAAGGAAAAGGGGGGAAAAAAGGTTTTTAGGAACAAATGTCAATGGGATGATCCTGGGGGGCTTATTGTTCTGTTGCTGACTTTCAGATTGACATAATCAGTGGACAGCTATCTTCAAGTCTTGTACTGCTACAGTGATTTTCTGGCAGGTTCTTTTATAGAGGGAAAGTAATCCTAAGATACCATGTTGTGGATCTACAAATTGACAAAGAAAAGTTTTGGGGTTTTTTTAAGGGGCAATTTTAAATCTACTAATCCCTGACACTATTTGTAGCCTAAGTTTGTCTAATTTCTTATGGTTATAGAACTAAATAACATACAACTAAAAGAACCAAAGGAGAATGTATTTAGTACACTAAGGCACCTATGATGTCTTTTAGTCAAATACATTATTTTATCAATGAAAGATCAAATAACAGAACCAGAAATAAAACCCAGGTCCTTTATCTCCTGTTCCAGCATTTTTTCCATATTATGCAATCCTTGGAAATACACATATATGTATATGTGTATACATATGTGTACATGAGAAGCTACGTGGTATAGTGGAAAGAATACTAGAAACCTAGAGTCAAAAGACCTAGATCTGATTCTTGGTTCTTTCAATTATTAGCCTTTATGGTTAATGTGATACTGCAGAAGTTATAACCTCTCCAAGCTTCAGTTTCATCATCTATAAAATGGGAAGAATATTACCTGCCTTGCATATTCCTGGGGTTGCTCTGTTATCTACCAAATACTACAAAATATGAACTATTTTTCTAAACACTTTGTATAGTTAATTGTTTTTACAGCTTCTATCATTCATATTATATCATTAAATCTACCTTCCTAAATTTCAGATACACAAATAATTTTCCAGTGCCTAAGACCATGGAACTACATCTTGCCGAGGCTATGGCATTTGTGACTAGATACAAGATCTATAGTTCATGTCATAGATTATTTTAGTGCCTTTGTATCATGTCCCAGTGTATTGAGATATATTATTAAATGTGGAAGTAAGAAATTTGTAAAGATATTTCTTGTGGAGAGCTCTTATATGGACAGAATACAAGTCCACATAGCAAAGAAGACTAAAGAAGAAATGCTATAATTTGGGTTATAAGCTATCTTTTTTTCTTACTTTACATTCTGATTATTATTATTTTATATCTCAACATGTTATTCTGTTAGCCTTGGGATGATCTTGCTTGTTGTTTATTAATTAACCTATTTAGATGGGTTTCAATATTGCTGCTTCATTATTTATGTAAACTTCAATTTAAGATTAAAATGACCCTGTTCCTCCAATATCCACACAAAACAGAAGCTATGATGGTTAGAATCTTTTTCCTGAAGTGTTATACAAGATTAAGCAGTGACGATTTTGATAACCTAAGGTAATACAGGATCTTAAGATATTATGAACACTGAATTCACAAATAGAAGACATGGGTTTGAAATCTATTCCTATTTCTTTCTAATTGTAAAACTCAGAAAGACCACTTCTCTTTTCTAAGCCTCAGTTTCCTCATTCCTAAAATTATGATGATGACCTAAATGATCTGAGATTTTTAAATACTCAAATCCATTTTGAGGTTTTCTCTAACATAAATGCAGATCACAATTCTTCCATGATTAATCATGCAATATGACTTTTGTTCATGTGTTTTCCATAGTCTATTCATTTCCATTGTTTATCCAATGTTTTAGTGGCCTTCTTCTATTTCTCATGATGTCATGAAGGTATCCGTGGAGCACTTGGCCTGCTCTTGTTTTTATCCCTTTAGTAAGAGCATTTGGTCACCTCATGTCATCCCTTTCTCTCATCACATGACCAAACTCAGCCTTTTTAATTACACATTTCCCTTCACCTCGGGGGAAAAAAACAAGCTCCTTCTCTGATAAAAAAGAAAAAGGAAAAAAAAAAGAAACCTGCTGGGAAAACTCATAAGCAATATGGAAAAAAAAGGATTAGACTAACATCTCATACAATATTTCATAATATGTTCTAAATGGATACATTACCTTAGTATTAGTAGTCACACCATTAAAAAATTAGAAGAGAAACAGATTATATACCTCTCACAGCTGTGAATAGGAGATGTATTCTTATCCAAGTAAGAGATAGAGTTTATTACAAAAGATAAAATACATAATTTGCTTACTTGAAACTGAAAAGATTCTACAGAGACAAAATTCGTATACCTCGGATAAGAAGGGAAGTGGTCAAATTGGAAAAAAAAATCTCTGTATCAAATTTCTCTGACTAATAGCCATTTCCTAACTGATAAATAGGGAAGCTAGATGGTGCATTGAATAGAGTACAGGGCTTAGCAAGAAGATTTATCTGCATGAGTTCAAATCAGGCTTCAGATACTTATTAGCTATGTGACCATGGGCAAGCCACTTAATTCTGTTTTCTTTAATTCCTCATCTGCAAAATAAGCTGAAGAAGGAAATGGCAAACTATTTTATCTTTGCCAAGAAAACCCCAAATAGAGTCACAAAGAGCCAGACATGACAAAAAAAAATGACTAAAGGACAACATATAAAGTGTCAAGGGACAGGAACAAATAGTTCTCAAAAGAACTACAAAGTATTCACAGCCACATGAAAAAAGGCTGCAAATCACCAATAATAAGAGAAATACAAATCAAAACAACCTGGAGGTTATACCTCACACCTTTCTAATAGGCAAAAATGACCCCAAAAATGGCAGTAATCAACATTGGAGCGGCTGTTGAAAGATAGGCACACTAATATATTGTTCATGGAGCTGTGAAATGGTACAACCATTTTGGAAACCAATCTGGAATCAGGCAAATGAAATACCTAAAAATTTTATACCCTTTAAAGAAACCCCATTACTGGGCTTATACCCCAAGGAAGACATCAATCTAAACAAAATCACTATGCACTCCAAAATATTCACAGCAGAACATTTTCTGATAGCTAAGAATTAGAAACCAGGTAATATCCATCAATTGGGGAATGAGTAAATAAATTGTGGTACATGAATGTAATGGAATATTACTGTGCTGTAAGAAATTTTGTATGTGGGGGCACCTAGACGGCAACAGTAGACAGAGCTCTGGCCTTGAAGTCAAGAGGACCTGAGCTCAAATCTGGCCCCAGACACTTGACACTAGCTATGTGACCCTGGGCAAGTCATTTAACCCCGATTGTTTCACCAAAAAGCAAAAAAAAAAAAGTATGTGATGAATAAAGATAAGCATAGAATGATCTTTATGAACTGATACAAGGTAAAGTAAGCAGAGTCAAGAAAACAATATACACGTTAACTCCAACAACGTAAATGGAAAGTACAGCTACACACCAAAAATGACATGTAAGACAATTATAAAGATCAGTAGGACTGGAATGACAACACCGAGAAGACATTCCTAACCTATTGCTTTATTGATGTGGAAGGACCACAAGTCTCATACACTGTACATGTTTGAAGAATTTTCCAATGCTCTGATCAGTTGTGCTGGTTTTTCTTCCATAAGAAATACTATTGGTCAAACAGGATAGCTCTCGGGGTGGGGGGAGACACTTAGTGTAACTATGGTAATGTAAGTAATAGAAAATATCAATGAAACTATTTTAAAATAAAATTATTTTTCAAATCTTACATTTCCTTGTGATATATTTCACTCCAATTCTGCAAAGATCCTGGTTTGTGTGTTTTGTGGCCTGTTCATAATCTGTGGCCTGCTCATGTATCTTTCCACTGACTTCTGTGTGGTACTCATTTTAAATTTTCAGATTGTAGTATTCCATGCTCAACGACATACATCATAAGTGGAATATTGTCATTTAAATAGAGGCCCTACATATTACAAATACGTTGAAATCAATTTTGAGGAAAGAACGCATATATGTGTGTGTGTGCGCGCGTGTGTGTGTGTGTGTGTGTGTGTACACATACACATACATATATATGTATGTTTATATTATATGTATATGCCTATATGTATTATACATATGTGCATTCTTGCACAGCAAAGAATTAAAAACAAAATAGCCATCATTAGGTGAATGGCTAAACAAATCATGATATGTCAATCTAATGGAATGCTGCATAATAAGAAATGACAAAAAGTAAATTCAGAAAAATCTAGGGAGAATTGTATAAACTGATCAGAAACAAGTGAGCAGAATCTGGAAAATAATTTATGCTATTACTATAAAAATATAAAGGGAAACAACTTTGAAAGACTTACAAACTCTAATTAATGTATAACCAACCACATTGATAATTCTAATATGCTAAAGATTAATGATGCCCTGGATATTCCTGTTAGGGTACTTATATTAAGATATACATCACAACCTTATATGACCTGTGTAACTTGATAAATGACTTTTTGTATGTTCTATAACTAGAAAATGCATTGCCCTGTAATCAGCCTGGGGATGAAACACCTCAAACTTTGCTAGAATGGCCCAGTATGGTAACCAGGACGTACATCACTAATCACGTATTTGAAGCCTTTCCAGCTCAAGAGGACCTACCACAGATATTGCTGCACTGGCATTGCCTCAAGCACCCAAGGTGGCTTTCTTACATCACTGAGGGAGAGAACTTCAATGAAGGAAGAAACAAATTAACATACCTTATAATGTTAGCAGGAATTTACTTTTACCATAAAGAAGTAAAAGTAGCATAGGAATTACAATTAAAAAAATACTTATCTTCTAAAAATAAACTACTGTAAATGTAGATCCACGCAATGGGAAGGGATTCTTTACCCTGAGGTTGTATTAAATTAAGCAGTAATAATGAGCTGATATCATTTCTATATTGTAAAATGTATGTTATTAGCTCTATTTACATGCTAATTTATGTTCATTTTAAATGAATATTAATAATTGTGAATGCTGACTCTGTACTAACTAGAATATATAACAGGGTTCCTAATTCCCCATTACATCTTTGAGTGATGGGGTAAGAAGAAAATAGTTAGACAGCATGGGTCATCTGTCCCCAAACAAAACTAGTGCAAAATAGATTCCCCTACAGTACGTTAACAGAGAGATTTCAGGTATGCAAAAACAACAATATTGCCACTTTTGAAAGGTTAAATAATGTTGATCCATTTTGCTTCTGAAAGAACCATGTACCACGTACCATGTACCACATACCAACTAATGAATATAGTAAACAAAATACTCTATTCTCTGATACCCTTATCAGGTGAGACTATTATTGGTTCAGTTATGAAATGAATCAATTAAAATGTACAATGGTGTAAGTAATTTCTACATACCTCTACCGAATCAGTTTGTCAATTAAAAACAAAAACTAAGGGTGAACAAACTAATTGATAAATTTGGAAGGAAATGCTCCAAGCCATTGGAAGAAATCAAATGTTGACTCCTGGGGTGGGTTGAAAGAAATTAAACTAATTCTGTGTCCACATATCTCACAGAAAGAGATTCCTAAACTCTAGCAGCTACTTTGAGAATTAAGTTTTGAGAGCACTTTGAGGGGCCAGACCTTTATGCCTGGAAATCACTTAGTGGGTGCATATGGAATGAGCCTAGGATGAATATTATACTGCCTACCTCCCATTAACCATTGAAAGAATGGACCACTAACTGACAATGCTACCAATCTGGGACCTGAGCACTTGCTGTCTCCCACCTCAGACTAACAATGAACAGAACAATAGGAAGACAGTAGCTGTTAAATGTATTCCAATTCGAGTTTTCCTAATGAAAGCCTCAAGGAAAGTTTGGGAAGAAATCAATGGAGCTATGGATAGCTGAACCCTAACACATTACAAAGCCTGACCAGAAATACTTCATATTTTGTCTAGCAACTACCTCATGTTAGCAGAAAATACATTACAGTAACCTTCAGCTTATATTAGACTAGAAATATATGTTTAAGTGTGACTGCTGACCATAAACTTTATATCATAAATTTTGATTAGTGAGCATTTCATATAAATTATTATGCCTTGCTATATTTATAAGATCAGGGACTTTTATGTAGAAAAGGCCTTAGACTTAGAAATTACAAGTCCAACACCCAGATTTTAAAGATGATATAACTGAGGCCTAGGGAGTCAGAGTGACTTTACCCAAGGTTATGAGAGCAGTAAGTGGAAAAGCAAGGCTTTAAACCCATATCATTTGACTCCAAATCTAAAGCCCTCTTTATTAAATTACAATCTTTTTTTCAAAAAAAGTTATAATGTATCTACTACTGCACAGTGCAATATTAAGCACTGATGAAGATAAAGAAGTAAATAAGACATATTCTCTGCCCTCATATAGAGCTCATAATCCATTCCTGAAAATAGCCCATGTAATAGATGCTCCGTAATTGAAGCTTAATAGTTTGTAAATTTTTTAAATAGCATCTTTCCCCTTTTACAGATAAAGATAATGAAGTTCGGAGAGGAAAAGTTAATTGTGTGTTGTTATTGAGTATTTTTTCAGTTGTGTCCAACTCTTCATGACCCCATTTGGGATTTTCTTGGCAAAGATACGGGAGTGGTTTGCCATTTCCTTCTCCAGCTCATTTTACAGACGAGGGGGTGAGACAGAGTTAGGTGATTTGCACAGGGGTGCACAGCTAGTAAGTGTTTGAGGTCCCATTTGAACTCAGGATGAATCTTCCTGACTCTAGGCCCAGCTCTATCCCACTGCATCACCTAGCTGCCCTATTCTGCAGTTCGGTTGTGGAAGTTAAAACTTTAATTCAGGTCTTCCCAATATGACTTCAGTGATCTTTCCTCATACGCTCTTATTATCTACTCAAAATAAAAAGTTGGCAGTTATAAACAAGAAAGAGGTTTCTGAGCTTCCCACACTTCCTTACATCTTAGAAGGGAATGCTAGATTGAGCAAAATATTCTACTGAGTATGGTACCAATTTCAAGTCAGATTGAACAATGAAAAGGCTATAGATGCCCTCTAGGGACTAACCTGAGGAGATGCTATTTTTATATGAGGATGTAAGTTCAAATCCCAGGGAGTGGTAAATATGGGGAATTACTCTTTAGTAAAAAACAAAAGCAAAGCAAAGAGTCATGAGATCACAGATGCAGAGCAGGAATATGAACAGTAATAACTTGCATGCCTATAGAACTTTTTATTCTACGATTTCACAGGTCATCTCATTTGATCCTCACAACAGCCCTGTAACATAGATGGGAGAGGTATTTTGCAGTTACAGATCTCGATTTCACAGAAAGGAAAAAAAATGACACCAAGAAAAATAAAATGAATTCTTCAAGGTTATTTGGCATGTGGGTGACAGAGGCAGAGATAGAACTTGTGTTTTCTTCCTCCTAGTCCATAGCTCCCTCCACTACACAAGCTAATTTCTGTGATGAGATCATAGGAAAAATATGTGACAAATCAGAAATACTGGCTATATTGGGAATGTGAGAAGGGGAGAAGGGCTGGTATCAATCAGTAGGGAAGGCAGTGAAGTGTCATGTAAAGTGTTATATTTGTAGTCAAAAGATCTGGGTTCAGTTCACAGCTCTGATGTTTTCTAGCTATGTGACCCTGAACAAGGCTCTCTAGTCTTGTTTTCCTTATCTACAAAATGAGAGGATTAGACTAGATAATTGAAAGTTAAATGTAATACGGGGAGGAAAAACATACAAAAAACCCACCACTAAATTTGGATTTAGAGGACTGGGGTTGAAATCCTGGCTGCAACTTTTGTCAAGTTATTTAATCTCCTTTGGCCTCAGTTTCCTCATCTGTAAAATGAGATTGTTTAACTAGATCACTCCCAAGATTTCTTCTAGCTTGAAGTATCCAGATTATCAGGCTACACTGATCTGATTGGATACTTGAATAATTATTCAACTCTCCTTTTCACTCTATTTTTGTAGGAAAAAATATAACAAAAGAATCACTGGAAGGATGGCCTAATATGAAGACCTTAATGGAGAAAGGGAAGGAAAAGGAAGGAAAGAAGCATTCATTAAAGTGCTTAGTATGTGCTATGCAGTGTACCTTAACAGATCATCTCATTTGATTTGAATAGAAACATATATAAAGCACATAAAGTCCTCACCCCCGTAAAGAAAAAAGGAAGCCAACAGAAATCTCCTTCATTATTGGTTTTAATGGTGAGTAAAACTCTCTCCCTGTTACACACTCTGACAACATCAGAGCAGTCTGAAGGTGGGAGTTACAAGGAAATTGAGTGCATTCGCAAAGGCACCTGTCACCCAAACCTCTGATTACAGTGAATAGCATTCACTTCCAAAATACACTCAGCAAGCAGGGACAACAGTAATTGCTTTGTAGAGGGGGTTCAAATTGCTGAGCCAGCACTATGAATGCAGTCTGGAGCTGAACAAAGCTTGGCAGGATGAAACAGGGTGGAAATGTTTGTTAACACAAGCTGACCTCATAGACAACAAAATACTGACACTCCAAATACTCTGGTCTCCACAGCAAAGCTTTTGGAAACTAAATTTGTAGACAAAATGAAATATATCCATAATAATGTCAGTGTTTCTCTGATCAGCATCTTCTAAATGGCTCCCCTTCCTTCCTCCTCTCCACAAAAGTGTCAAAGGAAACAACAAATAAAAATAACAACAGTCTTATTTCTCATGCGAACCTAAGTATAAGTGTAGATCATTCTGTGGCTATGCGACAGAAAACAAACTAATTTCCTGCATCATAATGAGTGTGGGTGAACAGATTTCTAGTCTCAGTGTTCAGGTCAATTGTAGTTCAGTTTCTAAATAAACAATTAGTAACAATGCCATGATGCTGAAATCTGAAGATATAATTTGTATCAGTAATATTAAGATTTAATTATATAAAAATTTAGTGATTTTAGGAATAGAAATAGCATACCTATCAATTATATACCTTTATTTAGAAACAGTCATACTGCTATTTTGGGGGGAGGAGATATACAGCATTGGAATAAAGGATAATTATGATTATGATGATGGTGATGATATTCAACAGACATATAAACAGATGATAGATGAGAAAAAATGGAGAGAGACAGAGACAGAGAGACAGAAGCATTGCCATGGGCCTGGAGTCAGGAGGAACTCAGTTTAAACCTCTTGCTATGCAGGCCTTGGGGAAGTCACTTAATCTCTAGCTGCCTCAATTTCCTCATCTGGAAAATATGTATAATAATAACTATCAATGCTAGTAATTATTGTTCCTGCTAACAGGAGTAGTGAATATTTCTGTATCCCCAACTGCAAAATGGGGAAAACAATAGCACCCATCTCAAAGACTTGTCATGAGGAACAAATAAGCTGTTCATCACCATCATCATCATCATCATCATCATCATCATCATCATAAAGTGCTATAAATGGCTATTTCTAGTGTTATTAATGAAGTACCTCTAGCCATTACTAGGGTTGTTAATAAAATGTTACTAGCCATTATTAGTATTGTTAATAAAGTGCTATATCAACGCTTACGCTATCATCATGACTATAAATAATTAGCCATGCTATTATTGTTGTTTCTAACAACAATAGCTAACATTGATATAGCATTTTATTAACAACACTAATAATAAAACTAGCAGAACTTTATTAACAACTCTAGTTATAGGTAGCATGTGTTTAGCATATTAATGTTAACTAATAATAACAGCTTATTTGATTGTCATGACAAGACTGTGAGGTATGTGCTAGTATTACCTCCTTTTTGCACATAAGGAAACTGAAGAGAGTTGTTAAGTGATTTGCTCAAGGTTTCCCAATTAATAAATATCTGTGGAAAGATCTTAAATAACATCTTCCTTGATGTCCAAGTCCAACATTTTATCAACTGTACCTCCTTATTTAATTGATCAGATGTTTATATATTTTTATAATAGCAGATATTTACATAACACATTGTGAAGATGCTTTGCATAGAAAATTTCATTTGACCCTCACAACAACCCTGGGATATAGGTGCTATTATTAACAGCATCTTAACAGATGAGGACATTGAGTCTCAGAGTTGTTATGTAACTATTCCAAGGTCACATAGATATTATATATCTGAAGCATGATTCAACCCCTTTTCCAATATGCCATGCTATCTCACAAAAATATGTTTAAATTTTACATATTTGATACATACAGTGATGTCAAAATTTCTCTTTTATATAGGCATCAAATGTTCATGACCCACACCCCTATATCAGTGTAATTTAGGCCCAATGACTAGGGCCCAATGTAAATGTTTTAAAAGCTTTTCTGTTTGACCTAAAATCTTTAACAATCAACTTCCAACCTACACTTCCAGATTTAATGAATTTTGATTGATTGAAAACTACCCTTCACCATTTACACATCAGTCAACCTTATCTTCTTACTTTTCCTTACACAAGACGTTCCATCTTTAGTCTCCGTTCTTTGACCAGGCCATCCTCGATACCTGAAAAGTATGCCCTCCTCACCTTTACTTCTCAAAATTTCTTTAGTTCAAAGCACAGTTCAAATGCTATGCTCTACATGTATCATCCTTCTTCATCTCCTCAGCTGCTAGTGCCTTCACCCCTATAGAAGCAGATTATGTTTTTCCCCTAGGAGAATGTAAGTTCATTGAGGACAAGGACTCTTTCATTTTTGTCCCTGTAGCCATAATGCTTAGGCCAGTATCAGCCACATGATAAGTGCTTAATAAATGCTTATTGATTGATGTTTTTTATCCTTGTTCTAGGTGGGGGGAGCCATTATGTACAATCCAGAATAAGGGACTTAATTTGTTGTGTGGTGTCACTTGTTGTCTAGACTCTCAAAGACTATTTGTTCCAGGAAGGAAGCAATTAGTGGTACAAAGAACACTCAACAAAAAAATCATAAAATATTACTTTTAGTTCTCACCTTCCCACCAAATACTGGTGTTGACTTTAGGAGAGTGGAGTTAACCTCAACAGTGACATACTGTTTGTAAGTGGTGGGGTGGGAGCCAATTTTATGCATTTAAATCTGAGCTTGCTATGATTTTACATTCTGGTTTCCCTACACAGTGTTGGACATGTAGAGTTGATACATTAAGAATAGTTAGTTTAGGCAGGTTTGAGGCCCATTTCTTCTTAACAATGACTAATTCAGGAACTGTTTGAATTATGCTACTTTCTAAATAAATCCTCTCCTGCACTAACAATAATGAAGGTAAATAATCTACACCATTAAATGATTCCTCACAATATTCCTACAAAGTACAGTAACTTATTTAGTCTATTTTATAAATGAGGAAATTTAGAATCATTCTCCATACAATATCTACACCACTCCCTGCTAGTTTTGGCTAAGTCAGCATCTAGTGAATTAATGGTTTATAAAGAAATGTGTTATAACTGTCCATGAGTTTTGATATTAAGTTTCATTATTTTGACCCATAAACAAAGATATTCTTCTGAGTTTTTGTGAATTGTATGTTTCCTGGAAGAGTAACAAAAAAATGTGTATTATGCTACATTGCAAAGTGTTTTGATTTTCTATGTGGGAAAAACAGATACAAACAAAAGTAGAGAAATGAGGACACACAAAATATACTCAGATACTGAATGTTACGAAAGAGCCTTTGATACTTATGAACTGCAGAATATCCCCAAACATCCCAGAATTTACCAGAATAAAAGGCACCCAAGTACTTTTACTTTTTCCAACAGGGAAGGGTAATGTGGGAGGAAATTATGTGTCATCAAATCAATTAATTATGATTGGTGATGCTGATGATAGGACAAATATTTTCCTTCAATCCACGATGTCTATGTTCTATAGACTAGGACAGGGCCAAAGACCAAAGCCAAGGAGATCTGTGTGTTGTTTCCCAAATTACAAATCTAAATAAATATTCCTGATTAGGTGAAATTCAAACTTTAATACGTGTTCAGCAAGGTCTAGGGCTCTGGATGATTCCATATGGAGATTAATAACATTGAATGTGGTCTAATTTCAATGGTTTACTCAGAGACTGCTATTTCACTATGGCAAATGTATTATATGGCTCATAATGGAAATCAATTACGTAGTTCTGTGTAGTCTAAGATTAAACTCTTCATTCCACTATACACATGGGTAGGCAGATTATTTGTGCTGTTAAAAGGAAAACTCGAACCAAAGCAAAATAATCACAGATATAAATGTTACTCTGTCAATGAATGTCAGATTTATAGTTTTATATCATCACCATCCCTTCCCTGTTTTACAAACTGCTAGGTATGTGCTGGGGTTGGGGGTGTGGGGGAAACAGATCACTTCTAATTTGTGATCTACAAAAGCCTAACATACACATTTGCTGCCAAAATGGCTGAACTGGTAGCTTATTAAAATCATTGTCAAAGACTTACAATTAATTTTGCAGGATGAAATGGGTTTGCTTTTTCAAAAATAATAATAACTGATATTTATGTTGTCTTTAAAGTTTGTAAAGCACTGTGAATATATCATCTTATGCTAGAAATGCCATAAAATAAGTATTACAAGTATTCTTGCCTCCATTCTTCAGACATAATAATTGAGGCTCAGAGAAGTTAAATTTCTTGTTCAGGTTCCCACAAGTGGTAAATATCAGAAACATGACTCGAACACAAAGATTTCTAACTCAAAGTCAAACATTTTATCCACTACACCACCTTTCTCTTAAAAGATAAATCTTATAAAATGTTCTTTTATTTGGTAAGAGATTATGTTCATTTATTTTGGATACAGTATTTAGTTATGTAGCTGATCACTGATAGTTTAACTGCCAAGAAACAGATTTGAGGTAACATTAGGGTCTTCCTATTTATTGGTTCTTCCTAAACTTGCCCAATCAAATCCATTTTCCATCAAATCATCTATTTAAGTGAAGTGAACAAATGCCGGATGAATTTTGGTGCATACTTAGAAATTTGTGCTGTGAGTTATTCATTTTAGTGAATGGTTTGCAAAAGACATTCAAATAGCGTTTGCCATTATCTTGTTAATAGGCCCTACTGCTTTAAATCTATAAGGAATGCAAATAACTGATAATTCCACGCTCATTAAGGAAATCTCTAGCGGCTTACTTGGTTAAATGTTCCAACAGGCATGTTTAGCACTTCTATTGGGATTGGTAAAGTTCCAAAAATCTGTAAATTAAAGTTCTGCAGAGTGCTATAAAATATGCATAATGAAGCCCTAGATGTAAATTAAGAAGATTTATATTGCTGCATTCTGCTTACGTTATTCAATCTGAATGCTTCACAGGTTTTTATGAAGCAAATAAAGTGTTCTTTTTCTTGAACTTCATTTTAAATGGTCACTATGGATTCATTCTTACATTACTTGATTCACCCATTAAGGATAGAATTGTTCTTTTTAATCTATATTTCATCCTAAAGTTTTATAGCACTATATATTAAAAGCCTATGTGGCTTTCCAAGCATACCCCTACAAAGTATTGCTCTGTAGAATATACGGATATTTCAATATCCATCAAACAAATATTTATTGAGTCTATGTATATGAATGTGTGTGACTTCAATAGGCATTAAAGTCTGCCCTAACTGTTATCTACCGATTATGGACAGACACTTAATCCAATAGTTTGTCCTTTATTCTTAGTCTTAGTTACATTCAAGCAACATTAATTTTGTATATACAATTGCAATTTTGTTGGGAATTATTCAATCTATAGATTGAACTACATAGACTTTTGTATATATGGATGGATAACTATGATATATTTCTCTTGATCTAGCAGGGATCTGATTCTAATTTTATAAATTTTCATTTCTTAAAAATGAAGGAATACATATTTTTATAATGAATTGTCTGGGAATAGACCAATAATTGAAGACTGGGGTCATAAAGTAGAGTCTAATAGAGCACAGTCTATAGCAATGATTACAGCAATAAAGCACAATGCACAGTTGTAACTAATAAAACCCTTAAGAGTTTGAAAAGTTTACATACATTATCTCATGTCACCCTCACAATAATCCTGAAGGTGCAGCAGATACTATCATCCTCTCTGCCATACTAATAAGGAAACTGAGTCATAGAGAGGTTACATTACATGGACAAGTCACAGAACTCGTTAAGTTCTGGATGAGACTTGTATCCAATTCTTCTGGGCTCCAGCTTCTGGACTTTCCATGAGTAGGATTGTTTGGTATGAAGAACCTCTTTTGAGAGACCATGAGGAGAAAACTCTTTAGATTTAAAAACAGAAAAACAAGCAAAATTATAGCTATATAATAAAGAAAACAGAGTTGACCATCTCCAAGAGCAAGGCAAATACTTTCTTGTTTATCCTTGCATCCACCAAAAATCCACTGTTCATTGTTTAGGAGATGGCTTTGGGAAATAAGCAGTTTTCTAAATAGTGATGAAATCCAAATATCCAGAATGGGAAGTTTATTTTTGGTTAATATAATCTATGATAGAAGGAACAAAGTCATGGTGAAGAGCAACTGACCTTGAAGCCAGAAAGGCCTAGGCTCAGGCCCTAACTCTGATACACACTGGCTGGGCAAGGCATTGTAAACTCTTAGTGTTCTAAACCAGAGGTGTCAAACACACAAGCTGATGAGTTGCTTATGGCTCACAACACTTCCACATGTGTACTGGATGTACTAGGTGACAATGTAACTGAGAGATATTTATTTTAAAATTTAATTTAATTTAAAATATTTAAGTTCTGAATTCTCTCCCTCCTACCCCTTCCCTACCCATTAAGAAATCAAGTAAAATGATAAATTGGGAAATATTTCACAAAATAAAAATACAACAAGATATAGATAACATTATATTTTAATACTAAGTGACTGTGAAGCCCACAAGGATCCTTTTGTATGAGTTACTGACCCCTATTTCTATTTGAGTTTGACACTGCCACTCTAGACAGCTCTCTAAGACTGTAGTTTTCAGAGAAGATGCTGACATACATTAGTTGAGGAAATTTCCTCACCTATGAGTTCCTTATAGCAATGAAATCAAAGTCATAGTTGCTGTCATTGTCATATAACCCATGATAGTAAGATATAAAGATGATTCTGTAAGAATGAAGATTCATTGTTACTGGTATATCATTTATAGGCTGAGTACTCACACACAAGTGTGCTCACATTGCTCACACATACATAAGGTTTGCAGAGCACTTTATATATATTGTGTTATCCTCATGACAATCTTCTGACTCTCATGCTATTATCTTCCCCATTTTTGAAATAAGAAAACTCCGATTCAGAAAAGTTGCCCCATGTTAGATAGTCAGAGCTGAAACTTTCTTTGTGAACTTAGCCTAGCATTGATCCAATATTCCTGGCTTCCTCTGGGGAACTGCATCATTTAAATCTGTTGTTTTACCTTTAGTATTTCTTTTAATAAAAAAAAAATTTCTCCAAAAGCAGGAATTACAAAAAGATTACATAATTAGTACAAATAAGAGTTTGGTGACAGAACAAACACCCTATCATTCTGCCTATATGGGGTGCAGTGAAAAAAAAAAGAGTCTAGATTTGGGGCAGAGAATGGAGGTTTAAATTTCATTTCTACTATTCACTCTCTGTGTAATCTGGAACAAACCATTTGTCTACTTAGGTTTCAGTTTCCTTATCTGTGAATTAAAGGAATTGGAGTAGATTTCAAAGGTAGCTCTTAGCTCTAGATGCTGCTATCTTATTTTGCTTCAGCATTCATCTTTGAATAGCACAAAACATTGGAAAGAACATGAGCTCCAAAGTCAGCAGTTCATACATCTAGAAAATAGAACCCATATGTTTTGTTTTCAAGAGCATCCACTGAATTATCTCCGTTCAGAAAGGATTTTTCATACTTTGCAATTTTCAACTTTAATCTTTAAAAGTAATATATGAAACATCATATAATATAACATACGTGACATTATGTTATATAATATGTATATAAACATGGTATCCAAATTCTGTACTCAGAACTTGGTTTTCTTTCACTTAAATGTTATTTCTACATATTACATAAATAAAATATACTTTAAAGTGAATTAATTATTTGTACACACACATATGTATTTGTTTGCATGAATGTATGTCAATTCATAATACTTTCAGATAATTACATTTCAACTTCTTAGGATTCAGCTTACTATAGACACTAAAGGATGTTAAATGATGCTTTAACTGTTAAGCGAACTATTTAGCAATTGCTAGCAATTTCTAGTAATTAAATACTAATTAAGTAATGAAATACTGAGTAATGTCATAAGAAATCTGCACACTAAAATAAATGACATCATTTGATAAGACTCATGCACCTTTGTTGCATGCCATTAAATTATTAATAGAGTTTTAGTGTAATCTCGGGGAAGGGTAAGCTCATCAATCAGCCAACAACCACAATATTAGTAGTTAAAATGACTCTATATTGATACCTAAAAACAAATGGGTAGGTGCAATGGAAGTGAGTAGTCATGTGTGGGGACAGGAATCTTTGTTTCTCAGGCATAATGATTCCATAAAGCATCTTGTCGAGTGTCTCACACTATGCTGCTGGCACCCTGCCCTTTTCCCCAGCCACCAACCACAGAGTTGGGGAGAGAAGGACAAATCAATAGTGGCTCAGCTAAGCAGGGGTAGTGGCAGGGTTGGTGCCTACACTGGAGTTGGGTTAAGTGACACAATTGCCAGATGGGTGGAGAGGAAAATAGCAGGAATAACAGTGTTAAGGCCATAGGAATGTTGGTGACTGAAGGCGATGTATATCACCTAGAGGATACCCTCCTGACAGGCAATATGGCACAGTGGACAGACCACAGAATTGGAGTCAGAGAAGGCTTTGGTCAAATCCTAACCCTGACCTTAATTAGTGGTGCATCTGTGAATGTCATTTAACCTTGCTGAGACTCATTTTTTCCATCTGTAAAAGTGGGGCTAATAATATCACCTTTTTTCGTTTGTTTTTTTCTTTTTGTTTTTGTTTTTTGTTTAGGCAATTGGGGTTAAGTGACTTGCCCAGGGTCACACAGCTAGTGAGTATTATGCGTCTGAGGCCGGATTTGAACACAAGTCCTCCTGACTTCAGGGCTGGTGCTCTATCCAGTGCACCACCTAGCCACCCCTATAATATCTTTTTCATAGAGTTGCTATGAGGATTGAGTAAGAGTTATCTATATATCTATGTCTATGAAATATTTTGTAAATCTTAAAGCATCATTTAAATGTAAGCCACCACCACCATCATCACCATCTCCTGGACCCTCAGAATTGAGACTGATTTCCTTAAGAGAAAATTTCTTAAGAAAGTAGTTAAAAGCATGAAAATACAGTTTTTAAAACTGTATGTTCTTCAGGAAAGAATCCCTGCTGAATGAGAAGTTTAATGTAGTTAATTTATTGACCCTAAGAAAAAATATTAATCATCCATTCATTACTAGAGGTAATGCTGTTAGAAGAACATGAAGAAATAAAAGATGTGTTAGCATTTCTCTGTGAAAACAAGCAAAACCAAAAACAACTCCAAACTGATAGAGTGCTCATGGTCTTTCATCACCTCTCAGCAGCCTACCCATTCCAATCTTAAGGATGTTTTCCAAAATCACAGTTTTTCTAGCACATCTATAGGCTCTGTAAACCCATGGTTTTCTCCTTACCCTTTGTGACATTGTTCTCCTAGAAAAAGCCAGATTCTCTTAGAGAAGAGCAATTTACTTGTGAAATCATTTTTACTTTCTTTACCTTGGGGCATACATCTTTTTTTGTACCTGAGTCAAGTAGTTTTATAGGCATGGATTTAACACATGCTAGAGGGATAAAGTGTTTATAAATGCATAATGTGATGCATATAGATAGTGAGGATGATAGAGAACGGGAACTATATTGCTATATTATTCTCAGACTACTTTTGGGACTAACTCATTTTTTTTTGACCAGTCCAGTCAGTTGAAATACTCAAACAGTCTTCTCTATATGTTTAGATAAAGCCTCAGCCATTACAATGGCTTACATGAGACATTTTTAGACCATGGTTATTATACACCTAAGTCTTTTTGTTCACACAAAATCTCAGCAGTTATCTCCAGAGGTCACCACCTTGTCAGCAGTCAGCTCTGACAGGCATTGCCTGCTCACAGAAATCATCACCTGATCACAGCCTTCGTCACTTGCCCCACAGAGTTGACAGAAAATGCCTGGGCAGGGGCCCTCCTTTTCACAGCTGACCAAGCAATGGTAATAATGCCCATTTATCTCCACAAAGAAAAGAGAGTTGAAGATATTTTCAAATGCTCATTCAAAAAAACCCTCTCTCTGGGAACTAGTTTCCTTTGGTGAGTATATTTTTCTTCAGATTGCCCTTATATTCTATAGCACTTTAAAGTTCACAAAGCATTTTACCACTTAAGTCATGCAACAACCCTGTAAGGTCCTTGAGCATGGATATTTTAAACTCCATTTGTTGGAAGAGGATTATGAGGCTCTTGAAGTTTATTTGACTTCATAATGTTTACACAACTTCTAACTGTTAGAAGTGGGCTATGAACTCAGATCTGTCTAACTAGAGGTTAAGTACATATCCATTATGTAATATGATCTCAGTTCTATTAGGGTGAACCACCCTTCCTTTGATGTCTATCTTGGGTGGCAATTGGGAAGTCTAACCAGCAATTTTAGTTGCTTAAGGACTGACAAGTTTTGATATTAACTACTACAACTTCAAATGTCGCCACCCTAGATGATGTCTATCATACTGATGATGAATATAGCACCTTTAGATTATAAAGTGTTTTAATCTATTATCTTAATATAAATATAACTCTGGAAAATAAGTGTTATTATTATCCCTGTTTTACATATGAGGTGACTGAGGCAGAGAGGATTAGGTAAATGACAGGCAGCTAATAAGTCTTCCCTACTCCAAATCTGGCAGTCTGTCCACTGGGGGTTGTTGTCATTCTTGTCTTTGACCCTCTTGTTCTTGATAATACTAATATTTACATATTTTACATATTTCAATTTCTGGATATAACCTTCTCATCCCTACATACACACACCTGAGGCACTAAAGCCTTTTGTGTAACAATGTTAAATAACAAGCAACATGGTGATATTCTAGCAATGTATAGATAATGAATGTTCTACACCTGGAATCCTTGTCTCTCTGTCAAGAAAGGAGGTGTATTTGATTACCTGCTCTCTGAGATTGCTAATGGTTTCCTAGTTCCCTAGTTTTCTCCAGCTTTAATGATTTTTTTCTTTTATGTTTTGTTTTTGTTGCATGCATTATTCTGATTCTGTTTATTTCACTCTGTATTAGCTTATAAAAATTCTTATGTTTCTCTGAATTCTTCAAATTTCCCATTTCTTATCATATGATAAGATTCCATTTCATTAATGCGCCACAGTTTGTTCAGCTGTTCCCCAACTGGTACCCACTTTAGTTTCATACTTTGTCACCACAAAAAGTATTGCCGTGAATATTTTGCTGTATTCTGGAGCTTTATTTCTCTCCTTTATTGATCTCCTTGGGAATATATGTCAAAAGGTATGAACAGTTTAGCCTATTTTCTTGCAAAATTCAAAGTGTATATCCAGAATGGTTGAATCGATTCGTAGTTCCACAAGAGTCTTCCCATATTTTCTCCACCATCAACTAGTGTTCTTTTTTAGTCATGTTTGCCAGGTTGCAATATGCAGTTGCATTTGTTCATTTTTTCATATTTGTTCACCTAATTTTTCCATATACATGTTGAGGAATAGCTTTTGGTTTTATATATTTGTGTCAATTCCTTATGTCTCTTGGATGTCAAACTTTTATCAATAATATATGATGCATAGTAATTTCTTAAACTCAACAGTTTTTCTTATTCTGTTTTAATTGATTTTAGTTATAGAGAAACTTTTAAATTGTATGTAATCAGAATGTCTACTTATAGCTTATCTTTTTCATAATTCATTGAAGCATATAACTGAGTGCACAAATCCATAAAAAAAATTCTTGAGCAATACTATAAAGCTAATGTTAAATGTAATTGTGCCCTTGAAGAAAAAAAAAAGATAATGTCCTGAGCCCTAAGTTGTCTCTACAGGACAATAAAGATGAAATAATATTTTAAAATAAAAATTATCCTCCATTTTATATAGAGCCAGGTTTAAAGTCAGGAAGCCCTGGGTTCAAGTCCCATCCGGATGCATAGTGACTCTGGCCAAGTCAATTTCTCAGCTCTAGGCAAATCTCTAAAACCATAAGTTTCAGAGAAGGTGCTAACCTACATTGATACGATATAGGAAG
Organism: Phascolarctos cinereus; assembly: GCF_003287225.1. Taxonomy (NCBI): domain Eukaryota; kingdom Metazoa; phylum Chordata; class Mammalia; order Diprotodontia; family Phascolarctidae; genus Phascolarctos; species Phascolarctos cinereus. The sequence continues at coordinate 161,966,539 of NW_027556402.1, forward strand.
GTTCCTCCTTCGGTAGTTCTCTATACTGAAGGAATCATGTCTACTACTATCCCTTTCCTTTATTTCCAAAATATTTTTGTTTTTGAAGTATTGATATAAGAGATGCTCCAAAGAGAGTGCAAAGAGAGTACACTTAGAGCCCTCAAAACATCACAGCGTATTTGAAAATATATATTTTTTAAATTTCCTTATGGAGGTGGGGTGAGAATTCAAGGATCATATTGCCAGATCTGGGATTTGCACTACAACAAAAATTCGGAGTTTTTGAGAATGTATTGGCCCTAAGCTTTTCTTCCTCTAATTATCGAAACAGCAACAACAACAACACTGCAGAGTAATGTCTTCAGAATATTAGATTAAAATAAATAACATCATTTGATGAGATATATTAACCTTGGTTTGTTTTTTTTATCTTGAAACTCTCTATTTCCTTTGTGTTTGAGATAAAGATTTATGCAAGACCTCCTACTCTGCTTTCTGCTCCTCAGTTTGTTTTTTACCATCTATTTACTTTTCTGTAGTTGTCTTCTGCAGGAGTATCTCAAACAAACATTTTCAGCACAACTTCATCCTTTTTTAAGTTTTATTTCTTTTTTTTCTCTTTAATTTATTTGTTTTTACTTTTCAACATTCACTTCCACAAGATTTTGAGTTCCAAATTTTCTCCCCAACTTGTCCCTCCCACCACCCCAAGATGGGATGCATTCTGAATAACCTGTCCCCTAATCTGCCCTGCCTTCTATCTTCCCCCCTTTTCTTATCTCCTTCCCCTTCCATTTTCCTGAAGGACAGGATAGGTTTCTATACCCCATTGCCTGTATATCTTATTTCCCAATTTCACGTAAAAACAATTTTTAACGTTTGTTTTTAAAACTTCGGGTTCCAAATTTTCTCCCTTCTTCCCTCCCCACCCACCTTCATTGAGAAGGCAAGCAACTCCATACAGGTTATACATGTGTAGTCATGCAAAACACTTCCATAGTAGTCATGTTGTGGAAAACTAAGTATATTTCCCTTCATCCTATCCTGCCCCCCATTTATTCTATTCTCTCTTTTGACCCTGTCCCTCCTCAGAAGTGTTTGCTTCTGATTACCCCCTCTCCCAATCTGCCCTCCCCTCTATCATCACCCTTCTCTCTTGTCCCCTTCCCTCCCCATTTTCCTGTAGGGTAAGATAGATTTCCATACCCAGTTGAGCATGTATGTTATTCCCTCCTTAAGCCAAATCTGATGAGAATAAGATTCTCTCATTCCCTCTCACCTTTCCCCGTTTCACCTCCACTGTTAAGAACCTTTTCTTTTCTGTTTTTTTGTGAGATAATTTACCCCATTCTACGTTTCCCTTTCTCCTTCTCCCAGTATAATCCTCCCTCCCACTTAATTTTCTTCTCCAGATATCACCCCTTCATCTTCAACTCACCCTGTGCCCTCTATCTATCTATCTATCTATCTATCTATCTATCTATCTATCTATCTATCTATCTATCTATCTAATCTATCTATCTATCTATCTATCCATACATACAATTTTTTCCCTCCAACTACCCTAATACTGACAAAGGTCTCATGAGTTACAAATATCATCTTTCCATGCAGAAATGTAAACAGTTCAACCTTAATAAGTTTCTTATGATTTCTCTTTCCTGTTTACCTCTTCCATATTTCACTTGAGTCTTGTATTTGAAAGTCAAATTTTATATTTAGCTCTGGTCTTTTCCTTAAGAATGCTTGTTGGAAACTGGAGGATGGAGCACTGAACTCCTCTTAAAGCCTAATTTTATAGAGGGCTAAGATATGAACATTCCATTTTCCAGCAGCACCTCTGTTTGATTTCCATGTCATGTAACATCATGCCCACTTGCTGGCTACCTAATTTTATTCCCCCTTCCCCCTTTTCAGATCCCTTTCATGTATTATCTTCCTCCATTAGATTGTAAGTTCTTTGAGGACAAGGACTGTCTTTCTTTATCTTATTTGTACCCACAATGCTTAGTACACTGCATAGAACATAGATGATATTTAATAAACATTTATTGAACTTAACTGCAAAAAAGGTAAAACTAAGACTTAAAATCTTGATCATTTGATTCTAAATCCAATACTATTTTGATGAAGCCACCATACATTATTTTCATATGCTTTCACAAAAAAAGATACATTTTTACTTTAATTCTCTAGCTTCTATCCAAAAAGTTTCTTATTAATTAAAAAAGTCATTCAACTTCAGATATGTAGGTAATTTAGAATGCACTTTTAGGAAATATTGCTTTTGGTTCATCTGAAGGACAGAAATGTAAGCAACTTATTGCTAGAGTAATAATAACCCAAATTTGTATGAGAAGTGATCTTAATTGATCTAAATTAAAACTGAAATTTTAATTAGTAAGGGATTTTTATATCTTCACATCAAAAAGTCATTTAATTTAGGTTAGTGCCAGATTTGTAATTTTTCTCATTCATACTAAGGACATGCTTTTCCTTAAAGATAATACTAAACTCTAAGATAATAATGACAGCTAATATTTTAAGCCTTCCCTTATTGGAAGATTCCTAGGCTGGCCAGATGTATTTTTAGTTCTGCAGTTATAATTCACATTTATTCAACAATAACAAACCAATTTCATTTTATGTTATTGGATTTAAATTTTAGTCATGAATTAAGAGTCTGCTTTGAGAACAAGAGGATTGCTTTAGGCAGTCAGGCAGAGAATATTTAAGTGAAATATGTATGCATTTCCTATGACTCATTGGCCCCTTTCAAATACATACAACTTAATTTCAAATGTTTTTTCTCTTTGAGTTCTAGAAATATTTGAAATGCAAAAATCTATTACTAAATTATCATGCACTCTACATGTGTGTTTTCATTGCCTAATGAAACAAGTATATCAGTTTTCAACAAAAGATATAGAGCTGTTTGTGAATATAGAAAAGAAATTTCATTTTTATTAGGTATATTATTCCTATTATTATTATTGTTATTATAGGCAATTTTAGCTTTGATATAAGGGGACAAACAATTGGAATTATCTAAAAGTGAAATGAATGCCTAAGGAGACTGTGAATTCCCTTTCACTGGAGGTCTTTAAACAACAAATGCATTACCACTTTCTGGGTTTTTGGAAGAGGTTTTCCTAGCAACTTTTAAATCTATGTAATAATGGATATCCCTTGAGCTCTTTGATGCTGACAATTATTTTATAAATTAGATAGCAATTAAATTCAATTTCTTTCTAATGTTCTGAATTTAAGCAAGGCAATATAACTTATTGCTTTAAAAGGCTTATCAGTCACATGTGGTAACACACTAAAGTCTGCATTAACGTGGTGAGACTATGGGGATCATCAGTAGGGGTGAGTGCACCAGGATGACTAAGGAGGGATGAAATGAGCCAGGTTGGAAAACAGGAAATTCAAGGCTTTCATACTGATCAATGGTGGGATCAGGCCTATGAGTTAATGGCACACCCAGCCTGGATGATATAGGGAGAACATATCTCGAAAGAAAAAAAAAGTCACATTAAGTGCTTGCTTAGTTGTTTCATTTATCTAAGAGTTAAATCAAGAAAGATCTCAAAGCACCTTTAGTGCATATGGAGATAATGTGTTTAAGGGAAAAAAAACAAATAAACAAATATTTCCCCACGAGATACAAGAGGCCAAAGAGGTATAACATTACCCACCCCACCCCATCTGTGAAAGTTTCAAGGCACTGGCATATCTTTATATATCTTTCACCATTAAATGCCTACCCGATACATATTTGTGATATGGAGATAACTATGAATACTTGAAAAGTATGTCAATGGAACCCAACTGCACATCATATCAAGTTGGAAAGGCTTTGAAGTCCATCTTAGCTAATTTCAAAGATTTTTATCACCAGGCTAATCATAGGTTGATGCATTTATTTGCCACAACCATTATTGAAGACTATCTACTAGTTTATAAAACAATTATGTTCTTTAGCAGTGGAGATAACCAAAGAAATAATGGATTTTTTCATGTTTTTTTAAAATTATTTTATTTCTAAATTTTGGAATGAAATAAGCATTTACATAACAGCATAATGAAATGATGATTGCACATGAAACTGTAAATCTATTATGTGCAATTTGCTATTCCTTTCATAAAAAAAAGTTATAGTGTAAATTTATTTTTTTCCTTTTCCCCTCTCCCCCCACACTAGAGATGGCTACAATTAGATACACATATGCATACATGTGTATGTTTATATATACACATATATGTAAAACCATTCTATGTGCACTTCTATTCATTAGTTCTTTCTCTAGATGCAGATAGCCTCTTCCTTAATATATCCTTTATAGTTAATTTGAGTATTTATAATAGTCAAAATGACAGTCACTCAAAGTTGTTCTTAAAACAATATTGCTGTTACTGTATACAGTGTTCTCTTTGCTCTGCTCATTTCACTCTTCATTATTTTGTGCAAGTCTATCCATGTTTTTCTAAGATCATCGAGCTCATCATTTCTTATAGTACAGTAGTATTCCAGCACAATCATATAACACAACTTGTTCAGCCATTCCCCAGTTGATAGACATCCCCACAATTTCCAGTTCTTTGCCACCACAAAGAAATCTGCTATATACATACATACATACATACATATATATATATAGGTTCTTTTCCTTTTTCCCTAATCATCTTGGGAAACAGACCTAGTAGTGGTATTGCTGGGAGAAAGCGTAAAGGCAGTTTACTAACTCTTTGGGCATAATACCCAATTGCTTTCCAAAATGGTTGGATCAGTTCACAGTTCTACCAACAGTGAATTAGCGTTCCAATTTTCCCACACCCCCTCCAATATTTGTCTCTTTCCCCTTCAATTCTTTTGGCCAATCTGATAGATGTAAAATGCTATCTCAAGGTTGTTTTAATTTGCTTTTCTCTAATCAATAATGATTTAGAACATTTTTCATATGTCTATAAATTGTTTTGATTTCTTCCCTTGCTGTCTTTATGGTTAAGGCAACTTTCAATTTATTGGAAACATTTGGTAACAACTCAGTAGATTATATTATAGTGTCTGTGGATAGTCAGGCATCAGAAAGTGAAGTTTGACAAAGAATTTTTCTTAAGATTTTACTTTTTCTTGAGATTCCTGTTGGCTTGGATCTTCTGCTCTGATATGAATTTAAAAGATAATGGCTCTTCTTGATATTTCTCTTCTACAATTCAGCCCTTACTTTTTTCTTCAAAAAGTATGATGGAAATGTCATACTTGCTCTAATCTCTTAAATCCAGGTGTTCAGAATGCTTCTCTCTCCTTCTATCATTCCACAGTATCATAAATGTAGAACTAAAAGGAACTATAGAGGCCATCTACTTAATCCCTCATTTTACAGGTGAGGAAATTAAGACTTAGGAAGATCTAAATGACTTTCCCAAAACAACATAAATAGTAAACATTAGAGTCATCAAACAGCAAAGGTATGGAATGAATTCTGATCTTCATCCATAGAAGAAGCATTCATAAAAATGAAGCATAAATATCTTTAAACAGTAAGGACTCTTCTTGCCACCAGAGTTTTATGACAGAGTTCAGAACCTCAACATTTATGTGGGTGCACCGTTGATTAATAATACACTCAAGCAAATACTGTATGCTGAACAAAGTAATGACTAAAACCTGCTTATGCATTGGCTGCTGTCACACCCAACTGCCCTACCACCTGCCAGGGAATATAGGGAGGAAAAGAAGAGAAACCATTACAAGGACAAATACAATAGTGGTAACAATAAATAAAAGAAGGACAGCAAATAAGCAAAGGAGATGAGTGGTTGGAAAAATTCTATTACAGCAAGAGAAATGAGGAGGAAACAATTTGTAGCAGATAACAAAAGAGGGCAAAAAGAATAGGAGTGAGGGAAGAAGAAGGAGAAATCAGGCAAACATATGTGTGGGAGAGTTCAAAGAATAGAGGCAAACTTATAGTCATAATTTATTAGCAAATGAATATCTTAATACTCCCCCATCCACTGCTCCTGGCCATCACCAGTTCTACCTCCCAATCTTCCCTCCTCTCCTTCCCTGTTCTTTCTTTTTATAAACTAACACTTTTTTAAATTTCACTTAAACTTCAGTAAAAAATATAGGCTATATTAAATGCATAGGAATAATTCACACAGTTTTGTCTAAAACTTATTTAACCAAATTGATGTTCTGGTTTAATGTATGAGATTATCTCTTTGTTGTCCTTATTTACCTATCTACTCTTCTGTTACTGAAACTGCGCCTTTTTGTTATTCCTCTCTCTCCCTCAACAAATCCCTAGGTATGAGTATGGTCTTCTGTAAAGAGGAGTCTGGCTTGCTACAAAAGAATTAATATATAGAAAGATTTTTCTCATGCATTTCTTTAGCTAATGTGAAAGTCACCTTTATAAAGTAAAGTAAAAGTTGCTTAGCTTAGTTGATATTCCTGTGATGAGATGCCCAACCTCTTGAGAGACTGTATCTATGACTTATGGAGTGTTTTTTTTTAGTTAAAATGTTAAAGCATTCATGAAATGTATATATATATATATATATATATATATATATTATATATGTATGCATATATATACATATGTATATATGTATGTGTATATATACATATACACATGTAGATATAGATATATTTTCCCCCTGGCAACTTACTGATATGCACAGTTAATTTACTGAGTATCTTTTTATTTTAAAAGTGTCTGATAATATAACCTCATGTAAATTTTCCTTTATATCACAGGGGTATTGCCTCAGTATAAACCATCAAAGGACTGTTGTCTGGTAAGGTGGATAAAGACAGTAAGCATGGAATGAAAAAGACCTAGGTTTTGTTCTAGATCAGCTACTTTAGCTGTGTGATCATGGGCAACTTATTTCACCTTTGTGGGCCTCAGTTTCTTTATCTGTAAAGTGATAGGTTTGTACTAAATCATCGCTAAGTTCCTCTCTATGCCTGAAATTCAGCAAAATGAACAGCATTTTATTTTCATTTCTACATAAAACTAAGAAGGCCACCAGGAGTAGACAGGTAGGTGCTGACTGACCATTCTCCTTGGTCTGACCTTTATCTTCCCATGATTGGTGACAAATGTTCACAGAGGTGAGTTCAGCCAAATTAGCATAGATCACTCAGTCCCTTCTACCTCATTGTGATCATCTATAACATGAGGGGGTGGAGTCTTTTCCAGCTTTTAATCTTTGAAACTATTTTAACCAATGCGTGCTTAAAATATTGAAAAAAATAAATTTTGTAAAATTCTTAGCCAGGCTTAGAGACTTCAACTGTCACTTAAGTTATTATTTATTATCATGTGCTTTAGGTGCCCACAGATCAAGAACCTTGGAATTGGGACAGCTAGGTGGCGTAGTGGATAGAGCACTGGCCCTGGATTCAGGAGGACCTGAGCTCAAATCTGACCTCAGACACATAACACTTACTAGCTGTGTGACCTTGGGCAAGTCACTTAACCCCATTGCCTAGCAAAAAAAAAAAATCTTGAAATTACATTTAGACCAAAAACAATGAGGCAATTTTGAGAAAATTCTCAAATGTAAATAAACTGCAGAGGAAGGACTAATCCCTGTGGAAAATAGTATGGCCACCATTTTATGAACCTGGATTTAGATATAGAGACAATTGCTTCTTCTCCAAATGCCACTACTTTTGCCACTGCTATAGATATTACACTACTTCAGGATTTGTACTTTGTCATAAGAACCCTGGATGGGGTGAAGGCTCTTAAAATTAGAGTCTCCACCCTCACCCCAGTTTAGCCTAATAAAAGGTGAGGAAGAATACCTGTTGTGAGCAGGAATTGGTTCTTTTCTGCTCTGGTTAAGGAAAGTACTCATGGTCATCATGGGGGATTTAGACGATTTTTTTTTCTAAACATGACCCTCTGCAGCCTTTCAAAGCCAGCTCAATAATTGTCACTTACATTAGCTGTACAGGCTGGTGTGGTGAATCAGTCCTTATTCAATTGGCCTGAGAAGCCTCTAGCAGGAACTATGGCAAGCCTCACATACTCCTCTGAGTAGCTCAAGATCATGTCTGCATCGCAGGCTTCACTGTTTCAGGGGGAATCCATCTGAAGTGAATTTTGCATCTGAGTGGTGTCCTGGCCCAATTCCTGGCCTATTACAATAATTCAACGCATGAACTTAATAGCTGGAAGATTAAGAAATATCTGGGCTACAAGCTAGACTCCTCTATGAACTCTTCTCTCTTAAAGGGGTACTGTGGGGCAGTAGAAAGAGCAGTGAAAAATGGAGATCTGCATTTGAATGTAGCTGCTTAGCACCTTTCTGCTTCAAACTTCTCTGTAAAGTGAAGGGCTTGAGCTAGACCAGCGGTTTGCACCCTTTTTCACATTATGGAAACATTTGGGAGTCTGGTGAAGCCTATGGACGCTTTCTCAGAATAAAATTTTTAGATGCATAAAGTAAAATATAAAGGATCACTTAGTAAAGTAATTACATTGAAATGCAGTTACCAATATTTTTAGAGTTTATGGACTCCAGGTTAAGAATCCCTGGCCTGGATGATATCTAAGGTCTCTTCTAAGCCTCTAGACAGTAACATTCTCTCTTTATCCCATGTTCACATAAGAAGTTTGTGGTTTCCCTATAGAACCTACCATATTCTATCTGGTATTATATTTCTTTTTTGAAAATACATTTTTACCTATCATATTTAATTATAAGCTGCCTAAGTAGAGTATGATTGAGATGTCACAGGGATAGTGAAATATTCTCCCCAGTGTAGGATAGTGCCATGGAAGTATTTGGCTTTTCCTTCCTTTGTATCCTCTTACCCTCTACCTTGAAGGTAGTAAGGAATCATCTCCAGATTATTTGAATAGTCCTGCCTGATTGGCCATAGAACAACACATGGGGCCTGGAAATTGATTGTAAAGAGTAAATAATTTGACATTTTACTAAGCTTCTAGACCAGTGGAAGGTAATGCTAAGTTTATAATATACACAGTCAGGCTGCTATGGAAGAATAGATGTCAACCTGTAAAATTCATCCTGATTCAACTGAGTATTGGGGATAATATAGGCTGCCTTGGAAGATGAAAGGAGTTAGATTTTGCTAATTCTTGAGCAATGGAATTCCTGATAAACTAACTCAAAGATGAATATCCAGGGCCTGGGGTCCCAGAAATGCTTTAGACTTGGGTTCTAGAAATCAGAAGGACACTCAACTAAGACAAAATATCTCTGACATAGCCCCCAGTCCCCAACCCACCTGCAATGGCACATGTCTCTAACGGAAGGTTTAGCCTTAGAAGCTATCTTACTGGGACACTAGAAAACTGAAAGCTGTAAAAAAAGAAAAAGTGGAAAATAGGTCCCCTGGTACTGGAAGCTACAAAGCAAGTGAGTAGGAGACTCCTACTGAAAACATTTTCAGGAGCTGGGAATACTTCACTGAAAGTGCCTCAAACTATACTGACTTCTGGAAGAAGACTAGTGGGTGGGAAATGACTTATAGAGTCCCATTAATTGGCTTTGTACTATAAATTAATTTTTTTCTCCTTTAATTGTTTTTAATCTTATCCCTGTAAGGGATGGGGTAGACACCACAGTAGGTGAAGTCAACTAATGAAGTACACAGATTGTCTGGGTCAGGGTAACAAGGCCACAGGGTTGGAAGTCACCCAAAGTGTTCCTGAATTCTTCATATCATGTGTGAGAAATTCAAACAGGAAGTATCATGATGCAAATTTTGTTCCTTGTTGTATCCTCCACAGTTTTGCATATAGTAAGTGTTCTATTAATATTTGATGAGCTGAATTAAACTTGTTATTGGATTGTTGGAAACATATAAATACTTGAGTCATCTGTAATGTAGAAGAGAAGAGAGAAACTTTGGTGAACCCTATACGTCACCCAGTACTTCATTAACTTGCTTAGAGATTCTTTTTATCCATTTTATTAACTAACATGCAATAGTGAGATTTATGATATTAGGAACTTTCATAGGTATTTTTATTATTTACATGGTGGTATGGTAGAGGCTATTCTGCCTTACATACAGCATGGCATAGAAGATAGTATGTTGTTGGACTTAGAATGAGGAAGATCTGGATTCAAATTCAGCCTTGTACACTAGTTATGAGACCACAGTATAAATCCCTAAATCAATGATTATTGTTATTTTTATTTCCTTGAGTCCATGTCATATAAGAAGAAGCCAGGATGTAGGGAACAACACAAAGAGCAGAGGACATTATGAGATATTTTTAACCAAGTCAGCATTTGGGTAATCTGATTAAAGTCGATCTACAGATTTCTGTCTTCTATTATTATCAGTACTACTTAATTTGTAGTACTTCTATTGTAATACTTAATTTTAATTTTTAAAGAAACAAAATAATGATATAATTCAGGGGTTGAAACAGAGTTAAAGATAAGTTTTACTCTTAGGTTTCAGAGGATACATTGAAATTTCATTTTGGTTCTAGTTCAAGAATTTAAGAAATTTGATTTTACATGAAAATGATCCAATTGTAAAACACACGAACCAGCTAGGGAACTAATAAACCATGTTAGCTGATTAGAAATGTATATGAGTGGGGCTGACCAGTTTGTTTGGGATTTGTCTTGATGGTTTAGGGATATAGCAAATTACTGTACTTTCTGGTTTGGGGTCACATCTGATTTAATTCAAGTGTTTCATTTAGCTTACTGCATGATATATATATATACAGAACAATGCTTTTGTTTGCAACTTACTACCAGATTCAAATGGGCTTGCTTCCTAGAATTTTTCCATCTTGAATTGTCCAAATTGCAGAATTCCTTGCAAAGTTAATATCTTCTCAGATTTTGGATAAGCTAGAAGAATGGAGCTAAATAGGTGCTTATACTTCTACATTAGATAAGATTCTTGTCCTGTGTATCCCCACTGAAATTTCTGGTTCGAAGGGATACTTTGCTCAGGAAGAATTCTCTCAGGACTATTTAAAATTGAAGGGTTTTAAGATTTTTTTTTATGTATCTCCAGTCTCTTGTTAAATGGTGAAGCCTTCTCAAAATAATGTTTAAATGTATAAGAATATATGTATGCACATATATACACATATGAATATTATGTATATGTATGTATGTATGTATGTGCAAAGGAAATCAATTATATTGAAATAACTATTTTAGGGGGCAGTTAGGTGGTTCAGTGGATAGAGTACCAGCCCTGGATACAGGAGGACCTGAGTTCAAATGCAGCCTCAGACACATAACACTTACTAGCTGTGTGTCCCTGGGCAAGTCACTTAACCCCATTGCCTAGCCAAAAAAAAAAAGAGAAAGAACTATTTTAAAGATAATTTCATAGACAGGATTAGGAACCTCTGTTTTTAATGGATGTAATTCTCTTTCTGTTAGACATTAATGTATATTTAGAAAACTAAATTGAAAACTTTAGAAGCTATGAAGAAAGTATTCTCCAGAGTAACTCTTCCTTCTCTGTGTAGTTTTTCTCTCATAGAAAGGGGAGTGTTAAAGATCAGGAGAAGAAACCTCAAAGGATTCTGCAAGAACTCCCAGCATGTAAAACAGTTGAGCTGAATGTTATCTGAATTTCTCAAGAGTTCACATACCTTCAATATATTTTCTTCTCTCCAAGCTGAGTGCTAATACTCTAGCCTTTTTCTCACTCTTCTTATAACAAATTTGATGACAATATGCCTTCTACAGATTAAAATGTTTTCCCATGTCTCATTTTTCTTTCCTCACGCATTATTTATCAAGTCCTATTTCATCTTCTTTCTCTATATTAGATCCCTTTGGTATTGCCTTTATGTAAATGCTTAAATTATGTATTGTTTAGATTTACATCAAAAAACCTTTTGTTATTTTTTTTCTCGTTATGTCTCCAACTAAATTGTAATCCTGCCAACTGAAAGAAACTGGGTTAAAGAGAGGATTTTACCATCTAATATTGCTATTGCAAGAACAAAGCATATCCCCTACAAGAGAACTAACAAATGGCCACTCAGCTTTGCTCAGAGACTTCTAATGAGAGGGAATGTACTATCTTCCAAGGCAGTAAACTCCAGTTTAGGATAACTTTAATGTTTAGTAAGGATGTCTACCTTATATCAAGCCTAAATTTTCCTCTTTTCAAATTCTATGCATTGTTTTAAGTTGGACTGTGAATTTGTATTTTTATATATATTTTGATATCTGTATTTTAACATAATTAGTTTCCTTTATATTTTATTTTATACATTTAAAAACATTGTTCTGAGAAGGGTCTGCAAATTTCACCAGATTCTAAAAGGGGTCCATGACAAACAAACAAACAAAAAAAGAAGCTCTGTGTTATGGATCCTGTTTCTAGAAACAAGTTAAACAAGCTAATCATTCTTCCACCACAGCAGCCCCTCTGTTGCAATGGGAGAGAAGTTTCTGTATTCCCTCTCTATGTTCTTTGTTGTACAAGCTAAATTTATTTATGCCAATTTTCATATGATATGAATTCAGCTCCTATATTCTCCTGAGTGCTTTTCACTGACCACTTTCTAACTTATTAATATCCTTCCTAAAATGTAATGCCCAGACTTAAACACTTTGGTGGTCTGACTAGAGCCTGAGTTCAGTCAAATTGTTGCTTCAATTTTCCTTGACAGAATGAAGCAGTTAACCTAAGATTGTATTGGCTTTCTCAGCTGATATATCATACAGCTGAGCCTTATTGAGCTTTTCATTCAGTAAACAACCCCCACATCTTTTATCAAATGAACTGCTTTCTAACTATATCCCACTTCCAAACTTGTACTTGTGGAAAACAATTTTTCCTATCTGATAAACCCTACTGGGTAAATTAGAAAGCAGTTTTGCTGAAATTGGGCTCATCCCACCATCTTAGACCATATTTCACAGTACACTCAAAATGGATAAACAGTGGTCATACCAAAAGGAAATTAGAAGAGTAGATTACATAACTTCTTAGCTATATATAATGTATATTCTTAAACAAATGATGAAAGCAATTTATAAATTTTGTTAATATTTTCAAAAACCAGCTTTCATTTTATTTTTCATTTCTATATATTTCTAGTTAATTTCTCTTTTAATTATCAATGTCTGTATGATTTTGCTTATTGTGAGTTTGTTCACTCATAGTCTTTCCAATTTTTAAAAGGCACATTCAGTAAATTAACCTTTCCAATTTTGTTAATATATGTTTTTAAAAATGTAATATTTCTCCTGAGAAAGGATATAGTTACATCCCTGAAATGTTGGTATATTGTTTTGTCATTATTTTCTTTTATATAATCATTTGTTTTTTGCTATGGTTTGTTCTTTGGGACTCATTATTTAGAATTTCTTTGTTAAGTTTTCATTTGGGTCTATTTTATTGGTTTATTTTACAACCTGCAACTTTACTGTAGTCATTAATTGTCTCAATTAGTTTGTTTTCTGCTTGCTCATATTTTCTAAGAAACCAACAAATTCAGAAAAACAAAAAAAGTCTCTTTACATATATTTATATTTGTATTTTATTTCTCTTATTGCTAGTATTTTCAAAACAATATCAAATAATGTAGAATGAGGTTTCTTCCTATATTTTTTGGAAAAATTTATTGTGTCTCTCCATTGCATATGATGTTTGGGTGTTTTTTTTAATAGTTACATTTTTGTGATATTTTTTAAAATCCTGTATGCCTACTCTGTAAAGTTTTTAGTAGAACAGGGTTGTACATTGTCGAAGTTTTATTTTTTAGTAGCATGTGTTTTTTTAACATGGTTAATTATTTTGACTGTTTTCCTAATTTTTTTTTCAATGTGCAAAGTCTTTTATTTAAAGTTTTGTAAAGTTAAGACTTATGATGACCTCAATATATACAATCCCTATTATCAAGAGCAATGGCAGTTTCAAACTCATCCAGAGCTATAGCATTATTTAGAGTTCTGTAGGCACTTTAGAAGAGAAGCTTAGCTTCAAAATATAAACACTGAGGGCTTTGGCTCAACCTTTTAATATAAAAATATTCACTGATGTACAAAAACACTAAAATGTGACATGAACATATGAAAACCTGTGGCTGAAATTCCCTATGTGTGCGCACATAGGCACACACTCACCCACCCACACGGTCATCCTCACTCTTCAGTGGAAACATAAACTAATTCAAATCGATGTGACCAAGAAGCACCGAAATCTGCATTTTTTGCTTTCACCTTTCACAGATCAGGATCTACTCCAAACATTTTTTAACAAAAAGCACAGTATCTTCCTCAGCACTAATAAGGTAAACATCTTACTCCCGATGAACCAGAACAAATAAACCCAGTAAAAAGAGGACTACATATTTAAATTTAGGATAGTCATTCATAAGAATCATCACAATTCCAATATATGGAACAAATTCTCTTGCTCTTCCTACTACGTCCTTCTTCTCTAGCCAGAGCTGCCCTTGCTTATATAGCCCTCGATCATCAAAGCATTATTGTCTCCTTTGGTCAAAAACTTGACGTGTCCATATTGCCTTTCATGAATTTTCAAGATCCAGTGAACAACTGGAATTTTCTTTCCTTCTATCTTACAGACAACAATCTCTCCTACTCTTATAGGATCTTCAATTCGATTGGTTAAAAAGAGAACATCCCCTCTGTGAAATGCAGGTTCCACGCTTCCACTGAGCACCACTACAATTGGGCTTTCACTTCCAGTTACTACCATGAGTCCTTTCCAGATCATTAAAGCTGAGGAGACAATCATCTCAAAGTTGAGGACTTGATAATATATCTGCCGCTCATTCATCCGCCGCACGTCGTCCAAGAAGTCCAGGGACAGCATGGCACAGGTGGGACAGAAGCGAGGGCAGTGGCCCGAAGGGCGTGTAGGCTTGTTTTCCTAATGTTGAGTCATCTTTGCATCTACATATAAATCCAACTTTGGTCCTGATGCATTTCCTGAATAAATTCACTTTAGTTTTTTTAGGGATTTTTGACAAAAAGTTTATTCTAAATTTTGACTCAATATTCATTAATAATACTGTTCCATTGTTCTTGCTGTTTGCATTAGCCTTCCCCGGTTTATATATTAAGACAGTTTATCTCATAAAAAAAATTAGGTAGAGTGTTTTCTTTCTCAGTTTTTGAGAATAATTTGAGCAGTATAGGTATTCATTATTTTTAAAAATTTGATAAAATTATGTTAATCAATGCCAAGATTTTTTTCTACTTTCCTCTCCCTTTGATAGTTCCATTACACTGAGTTTCATTTTTTTTCCTGAAATTGAAAGTCTTGAAATCTTCATTTGTTTTTCAGTGAGCTTGAATAGTTTGTATTTTTTAAGTTAATGCTCTATTTCCTTGAGTCCAGCTCCTTAGCATATAACTATACATAGTAGGTTGTGATAATTTTTTTTAATTTCTTGTTATTTTGCTTGTTTTATAGTGTTCATTTGCTATTTTGCTGATTGATTTTCCACCCTTTTCTTTTTAATAAGGTTGGCTAATGATTTATCAATTTTATTAGTGTTTTCAAACAACCAACTTTTAGATTTGTTTATCATTTTGATAGCCTATTTACCTTCCAGTTTATTTCTCATCTCATTTCTGTTATCTTCTCCAATATGTCTATTTAGAGTTACTTTATTTGTTGGATATATACTCAGTTGTGGTGTGTGAGGTGTTCAGGAGCTCTAGCACCTCTGGTGTGAGGACTTGTGAAGCCCTTTTCAGGGCTGTTTTTCCACCTTTGGTATCCACCTGATTCACCCAACTCTCACCTGTGCTCCAAGAAGCTTTATCATGCATAGTACCCCTACCCAAATAAACCAAGTAGGCCTCAAACTTGTTGGTAAGTGAGGGGGATGTCCACCCCAAGCATGCAAAGATTTTCCCTCATGGACCGGGTGAATGAGAACAATTTGTTCCAATGGTCATAAAGATGGCTGAAGCAGGCACTGTGAAGTGCTTAAAGCTTGATCAGTCATGTAAGACACCAAAGTTATGAACTGCATCCCAGGCCATTACCAGTCATCTTGACTTTTGTTTTGGTACTGGATTTCACTGACTAAGGAAGAAAAGATGAGGCTGACAACTTTGTTCAACTTTGCCTCACTTAAATCCAATTCACATGCAAGTCAATATCACTCATGATGTCAATGATTCTTTTCAAAAATGAATGACAAACAACAATGATATATTCAGTGCATGAATATTATTTTCTATTTTGTTAATATGTTTTAGGGATTATGTGTACATACATGTACATATTATGTGTGTATATGTAGTGTATACATTTACACATATAGACATAGATGTTTCTCTGTATGTATGCCCATTTGTTGTATATGTATGTGTGTGTATATCCCTGAATGCTACTTTAGCACACCAGAAATTTAATCATGTTTCATTATTATGATTTAAAAAGTGAACCCTTCCTATCTTGCTAGGTTAAGAGTTCAAGGGCTACTTATTGGCAGCCCTCACACTGATGGGTGCAGGAATTTTGAGCACCTCCATTTGTGACCTCATTGAGTTTTCTCTTAGGTAACTTGGTAGCCCCCAACTCTTAAAAGCTCAAAATATCAGTGCTAGATATAGTGTGCACATTTGGTCCACTTAGCCTACTGCAGATTAGAACTCTGGAGTTCAGGAGATATACCAGCAAGGATTACAAGTAAGCTCCACAACACCTAGCATGGAATTTTATTTCACATATTTTTATTATGTTCTTTGACCCTCTCATTATTTAGAATTTCACTATTAAGTCTCTATTTGGGTCTAGGCCCTTTATTTGAGCTTAATGAACTGATCACTACTTCTGTTATGATATGGAAATTGTATGTTTGCTATTTTTGCCTTTTCATTTCTATTTGCAAAATCTATGTTCCCTAACATGATTGATTTTTGTAAAAGTTTTGTTGTGCTAGGAATGATGAATATTCTTTAACAGTGCTATTTAGAAAATGTCACAAGTCATTTAAGTCTAGTTTTTCAGATATTTGTTCAATTCTACACTACCCATTTATTTATCTTTCTGTTAGAGAGATATTAAATTTTTATGTTATTATTGCACTACTGTCTTCTTGAATTCAGTTAATTGTTCTCTCTCTGAATTGAAATGCTAAGGCATTTGGAGCATACTGTATAAGTTTAATATTGATATAGGAGGTTTTTTTGTCTATGGCTTCAGCATAACGCACTTTTGTTGTTTATCTCTTTTTATAATGTAAATTTTTATTTTTGCTTCATCAGATAGTATGATTGAAATCTTATTTCTATGGAGTCATTGGATAGAAAGTAAATGTTGTTTAAGCACTTCATTTTAATTTTGTATATCCCTTCTTTTTAAATTTTTTTCTAGTAAGTAGCACATTTTGGGCTTTCTTATCTAATCTGTCACCCATTCAATTTATTGGATTGCTTAACCCAGTCATATTTAAAGGGTTTTTTTTGTTTACTTTTTGGTGAGGCAATTGGGGTAAAGCAACTTGCCCAGAGTCACACAACCAGTGAGTGTAATGTGTCTGAGGTCGGATTTGAACTCAGTCCTCCTGACTCCAGGGCTGGTACTCTCTCCACTGCACCACCTAGCTGCCCCTATAGTTAAAGTTTTCAGAGTAAGTTTTATACTTGGCTTCCCTTTTTCTTTTGTTTAATAAGCATAAATTTACATTTTAAAATATTAATGACTGCAGATTGGATCATGAAATATAGAGATTAGAAAAAGCTAAGTAACTGTATTTGCATTCATTTTCATGTTTGGGGGGTAATAATAAAAATAGACAAAGAATTAACAGGTTTTAGGAAAGAAAGGTGTCCTTTATTGTCTGAAAGCCGCTATGGAGATGACCTCAATTTATTCATATCTAAATTAAATGAGATGGCCTCTCTGCCCTTCTAGATGTCTTTCACTTCTAAAATCCTATGACCTCTACCTTACTTAACATTTGTATGCATGGTTTAGGAGCTAAAATGCTAATCTCTCTCTTCTTAACTGGCACAAACTTTTAACAGTCATATGGTACAACTTTTTTTGTAAGGCTATCTATCATGTTAGTGAAAAATAAAAGCCTTTGCCTCTGTTTCACACAAAATCTTGACTACTTCCTAAAAAGTTAAGAGGCCTTCCTCATTTTTCAAGGATGACAAACTCTTTTTGTTATTTTACAAGGATGGAGATAGTCAAAAGCTGTAAACACTTATTTATTAAAGTCAAATGAATATTTCCATGAAATATACAAAATATTTTGAAAAACAGCTAACATGCATTTATACAATTTCAATCAGTTATACTAGATCATTGAAGATAGAAATCCTGGACTATATCATTAATTTGCATGAACATGGAGTAGTTCTTGTTTAGATACAGTGATATAGTCATTAAATTTACCACCTGGCATTTTGTTTCCATTGAAGAATGTGTGTGAATCCTTTTATCTTGATTCTTAGAATGGGTGTTTATCTTCCTCATCTCTCTTCAGCCATTAGAAAAAGACTAGCCCTTGTCAGGATTTATTTTTGGCTCAGTTTGTGACAAAAAATTGCTTTCCCTGGAGGTCTTCTTCCATCATCAAATCTGAAATAAAATGATGAGTTCCTGTACCCTTTTTTTCACTTCCTACTGAATTATGTTTTAATGAAAATCCTCATGAAGTATAACTGAAAAATCCATGACAGGTAGCTATAGAAGAATCCCTGGAAGTCTTTCTATTGTCTTCAAGTCACTCTAGGATGAATGGATTCTTTTTCTGGTAGTGGCCATACCAGTCCATCAGCACTTTCTACCCCTTGTATATCCCTAAGACACCAATCTGCAGAACCACATATTATAGCTTGAAAAGGTCTCAATATCTCATCTTAGTTTCAGATTGCTTTCTTGTTACATACTATGTTGAACCAGGAGAAAACTGACAGATATTTTCAGACCATGTCCTTCAATCTGCTTTAGGCATATTGACTACTCTCCACATTCTTTCAGATGTATTATATGCTTGGTATGTAATAAAGTAATATGTCAAAAGTTTGAACATGATTTCCATAAATTAATTCCTTAAAGCCAGGTATTTTCATGGCTCATAGCTTTATTCATGTGGGAGATTTGTCTCAGTGAAAGTCATAAGTATTCATGCTTGCCTTAATATTTTTTTTAAACATTCATTTTTGAGTTCCAAATTCCTTCTCCACACCCAATGTAGCCCCTTCCCAACTCATTGAGAAGGCAAACAATATGATAGATACTATACATGTGAAGTCATGAAAAGCGTATTTACATATTATATAATAGCAAAAAAAAAAAAGAAAAAGAAGAAAAGCAGGGAAAAGTATGCTTCAAATTGCACCCAGAGTTCATCAATTCTCTCTCTGGAAAAGGATGGTAATTTTTTTTGGTCATGAGTCCTTGGGAATTGTCATGGATCAATGCATTGATCAGAATAGCTAAATTTTTCACAGTTGATTTTCATTATAGGATTGTGATTATCGTACAAAATATTCCTCTGGTTCTGCCTAATTCACTTTGCATCAGTTCATATAATCTTTCCCAGATTTTCCTGAAACCATCCCTCTAGGCATTTCCTATAATACAATAGTATTCTATCACAATCATACACCACTCCCAATTCAATAGGCATCACCTCAATTTTCAGTTCTTTACTACCACAAAAGGAGCTGCTAAAAATATTTTTGTAGATTTGTGTCATTTTCCCTTTGGGATATAGACCTTGTAGTAGAATTGCTAGGTCAGAAGGTATGGACAGTTTCATAGCTCTTTGGACATCATTCCTGCTTACCTTATTCTTATCCACGGGCTCTTTTCAAACCCTGGAAGTCTTCATGTTTTTTAATACTCTATGGATACTAGCCTTGTACAAAGGAGGTCTATGTGCTATTCTTTATGGTTTTTTTTCACATGACGAGTCAACTTACCTTTTACACACGTTATGGGTTATATCTTTAGAGTCAGCATAGCTTAGAGTATAGAAATCTCACCTTGGAGCCAGAAGACCTGGGTTTAAGTCTAGATTCTGATACTCTAAAGAATATTTATGTGATCCTGAGCAAATCATTTAACTTCTCAGACCTCTAGGCAACTCTCTAAATTCCAGAAATACCAATTAAATCATAGGACCAACCCCTAGATTTTATATGTCATCATTTTATAACACACTTTGACTACTTACAATAACCATTTCCCCTTTATGGATTGAACATAGGTTCAACTACACTTTGAACTATTTGGACACCATGATGATCCACATTTCATAGCCATATAGTATTACTAAGAGAATAGTAATATTAAAACAATCTGTTCTTAGGTTAGGGAGCAGTATTGTATCATTACAAGTACTACAAAAATTTCCAAATGAAATCTAATCCACTTTTTGTGCATTTATTTAATTTTGAACCATAATCATTATTTTCTCCAATGTCTGTCCAATATATGCATACTGATTGACTAAATCAGTGCACCAGCCCCACATTCAATGCGTGTGTGTGTGTGTGTGTGTGTGTGTGTGTGTGTGAGTGTGTACCTGTGTTAAAGTAATCTCTTGAAAGGATGTTGATTTCACTGAGTAGGCTTTATAATATCTAGTGGATTAATGGAATCAGGAAAACGTCATCCACAAAAATAGAAACATAGAAGCTTTCGCCATTTACATAGAGAATTCTCCACCAATCTTGTGTCTTTCAATGGTATTGACTCTCAAAAATGATGATCTTGTATGATCATATTTCTATGTTTTATGTCTCACCATATATTGTTAATCAAAGGTTCATCATTATTCATTCATAATGCCATAAATGCAAATCATGTTTGTAAATTAACTTCTGATGATCTGTGTCTTGGTAGAACTTTCTATACTGTTCAAAAATATATCATAAGGTATTCTGTCACATATTTGGTTTGAACATAAGTATTTATTTTTATTTATAATATTTGGGTATTCTACCACTCTAGAAACCCTGACAAAAAATAAAAATAAGTTTTGGCTTCACAGAGAATTCATGTCACCTCCTAGTAACTGCAATTATTTCTTATTCAGAATTACGGTGATTATCAATATTAAGTTCACTTGACTATAGTTTACAGAATCCACCATTTACTCCTTTCTGATAACAAAGACAATAATCATTTGTGCTTCTATCATTATCCACAATTCACCAAAAATTTTGTATAATATATAATATAATATATTAATATGTATAATATAATATAATATCACAATGAATACAGTTACAAGTTATTTCCATATCCTTGCATGGTATTTTTCTAGGCCTAGATACTTGATCTTATTTAAAACAGCTGGATGCTCTGAAACTCTTCTCAAACATCATGGATTTCAATTTCTAATTACCTTTATTCTATCATTTCTAGTTGAAAAATATTGCACTAAAAGAAGTACCTTGCAGTACTGCCTTTTCTGTGTCACCTGAACATTCAACTTTTTTCCCCAAGCAATGCTTCTGTACTTTTTTTATTTATCTCAAAGTAGTAATTGTTACTGTCTTAGAACTTTCGTAATATTAACTCCTTTTAGGCTTTAGACTTTTGTCATTATTTGGAAGTTGACTTGTTTGTATATGGGCTTGTCAGGAATGGGCTACTTATTAATCAAAGGTAAAAAGTATTCTTCTCATATTCCAAGAAAAGATGTAATATTAGCAATAAATACAAAAGTTCTTATGAAAAAATTTGGTGGAATTACAAGATTGCTTACTGAGTCCATAGTATTAAATAAAAGTCATGAACATTTGCTAGTCTTTTGTGACACTGCTTTTTTGTTTTTCTTGTAGTTATCTGACCACTACAGTTATATGTGTGTGTGTATGTATGTATATATTATATATATATATATATACACATACACACACATACACATACATACATACATGTACACACATATACACACTAATCTATACATTAGTAATTAATAATATATTAGTAGTATATATACAACATTTAACACTATTAATATATATTATATGTAATTATATATGGACTTACACACATACATATATATATATACACACACTCACTATTATCTAAATATATGTGACTAAATTGATCATCACTAATAGTAAACACTAAATGTGGTGGTATCCTCAACCTTCTCTCCAGGACGCCCCCTTCTTTTCTCTCTTGACAGCCTCATTAGATGACATCATGAGCTACTCTAGATTCAATTATCATCACCATGCAGATTACTCCTTGGTCTATATATTCACCCCTAGTCTTCTGACTTCCAATGACAAATCTCTGACTGAAAACTTAACAAACCCCCAGAAACAGCTCTGAAAAGAGCTGCACAAAAAAACCCAGAAGCTTGAGACAGTGTCTCCTCCACCTTAGTAGCAGAGACCAACTTTAACATAAAGTTAAAAAATCAAGAAATAGGCTGGACAAATGGGGGAGAAGAACTTGAGCATAGAAAGTTACTAAGGTGACAGGGAAAATTAAAACACAAACTCAGAAGATAGCAAATTTTAAAAAATGCTACACCCAAAGCTTCAAAGAAAAATGTGAATTGGTCTCAGGCCCAAGTGAACCAACTCATAAAACTTAAAAAATCAAAACAGAGGGAAAAGTTAGGGGAAAAAATGACAGTGAGGCAAGAAAACAATGAAAAAAGAGTCTACAGCTTGCTAAAGGAGGCACAGAAAAAAAGTATTGAAGAAAATAATATTTAAAAAAAGAAACATATTAGGCCAAAATGTAAGAGACACAAAGATCAACTACAGAGCAGAACATCTTAAAAATCAAAATTGGCCAAAATGGAACAGGATATACAAAAATTAATGGAAGAGAATTTCTTAAAAAGCAGAATTGGGGGGGCAGAGCCAAGATGGTAGAGTAAAAGCAGTAACTTCCTTGTGCTCTCCCCCAAACCCCCCCGCAAAATGCCAGTAAAAAAGAATGGCTCTAAACAAATTCTAAAGCAGGAGAACCCACAAAAAGACAGAGTGAAGCAAACTTCCAGCCTAAGACAACCTGCATGGTTGGCTGAAAAGTATATCGTGGTGGGCAGGGAGAGGAATGCAGCTCAGCACTGGCACACAGGCAAAACAGGCCTCAGCAAACCTGGACCAGCCCTCAGAGAAATGAGTCACGGGCAGCTGTGGTGGTTTCAAGATTTCTCAACCCATGAATGCCAAAGACAACTTAGAAGGTCAGTAGGAAAAGTGTGTGACTATGGTGAGAGAGAAGCTCAGTCTCCACCCCAGTCAGCTAGCATGGCCCCAGGGCAGTGGCTGCTTCTAGAACTTCTAGCCCACAGCTTGAGGCAGAATGGAATGGCTAATCAGAGGGAGATTACAGGGATCTCCTTGCTGGTGCAGGATTCACTTTCTTTGCCTGTGCTTGGATCTGGGTCACAGTTCTAGGTGGTGGTTCTGGGGTGAGGAGTAGTTCTGGTGTGGTGGTGGAGAAGGAATCCTTCTCACAGTCTCAAGGCAGAAAACAGTGCTTGTGATCACTAATAGACCAGAACACAGGCCAGGAAAGGAGTAAACACCTTGCTCTTGATCCTAGCACCTTGGAAGAACTGAAAACTTACAGGTTGCTAGAAGTATCTCTGAAAATAGCTGTACAAACCCTTTGAAGCTTGGGACAGTACTTTCTCCATATTGAAAGCAAACCTCTACCTTAACAAGTTTATAACTCAAGTAATTGGCTGGGATCATGAGCAAACCTTGCAAAAAGAGTCAGATTATATTATCTTACTTTGGTGACAAAGAAGATCAAAACATTCAACCAGAAGAAGACAACAAAGTCAAAGCTCCTATATCCAAAGCCTCCAAGAAAAATATGAATCAGTCCCAGGCTTTGGAAGAATTCAAAAGGGATTTTGAGAAGCAAATAAGAAAAGTAGAGGAAAAACTGGGAAGAGAAATGAGAATGATGCAAGAAAATCATAAAAAACAAGTCAACAGCTTGCTAAAGGAGACCCAAAAAAATACTGAAGAAAATAACACTTTAAAAAATAGCCTAACCCAAATGGCAAAAGAGGTCCAAAAAGCCAATGAGGAGAAGAATGCACTAAAAAGAAAAATTGGCCAAATGGAAAAGGAAGTCCAAAAGATTACTGAAGAAAATACTTCCTTAAAAATTAGAATAGAGCAATTGGAAGCTAGTGACTTTATGAGAAATCAAGACACTGTAAAACAAATCCAAAAGAATGAAAAATTAGAAAACAATGTGAAATATCTCATTGGAAAAAAACTGACCTGGAAAATAGATCCAGGAGAGAGAAATTTAAAAATTATTGGACTATCTGAAAGCCATGATCAAAAAAAGAGCCTAGATATCATCTTTCAAGAAATTATCAAGGAAAACTGCCCTGATATTTTAGAACCAGAGGGCAAAATAGAAACGGAAAGAATTCCCTGATCACCTCCTAAAAGAGATCTCCAAAGGAAAACTAGAAATATTATAACTAAATTCCAGAGTTCCCAGGTCAAGGAGAAAATATTGCAAGCAGACAGGAAGAAACAATTCAAGTGTGGAAACATTATCAGGTTAACACAAGATGTAGCAGCTTCTTCATTAAGGGACCAGAGGGCTTGGAATATAATATTCAGGAGGGCAAAGGAGATAGGATTACAACCAAGAATCACCTACCTAGCAAAACTGAGTATAATCCTTCAGGGGAAAAAAATGGTCATTCAGTGAAATAGGTGACTTTCAAGCATTCTTGCTGAAAAGACCAGAGCTGAATAGAAAATTTGGCCTTCAAATACAAGACTCAAGAGAAACATGAAGAGGTTAACAGGAAAGAGAAATCAGAAGGGACTTATTAAAGTTAACTGTTTACATTCCTGCATGGAACGATGATACTTATAACTCCTGAGACCTTTGTCAGTATTAGAGTAATTAGAGGGAAAAAATTATATGTATGTATAGATAGATAGATAGATAGATAGATAGATAGATAGATAGATAGATAGATAGATAGATAAAAAGAGGGCACAGGGTGAGTAGAAGATGAAGAGGTGATATCTTGAGAATAAAATTAAGAGGTGAGAGAGGATTATACTGGGAGGAGGAGAAGGGGAGAGGTAGAACGGGGTAAATTATCTCACATAAAACAGATAAGAGAAGAGTTTTACAGTGGAGGGGACACTGGGAGGATGAGAAGGTATGAGTGAATGTTATTCTCCTCAGATTTGGCTTAAGGAGGGAATAACAAACACACTCAATTGGGTTTGGAAAGCTATCTTGCCATGCAAGAATATAGTGCGGAAAGGGTAGGGGACAAGAAAGCAGGAGGATGATAGAGGGGAGGGTACATTGGGGGTGGCGGTAATCAGAAGCAAACATTTCTAAGGAGGGACAGGGTCAAAAGAGAGAATAGAATAAATGGGGTGCAGGATAGGATTAAGGGAAATATACTTAGTTTTTCACACATGACTATTATGGAAGTATTTTGCATGACTGACTGAACATGTATAACCTATATGGAGTTGCTTTCTTCTCAATGAGGGTGGGTGGGGAGGGCAGAAGGAAGAAAATTTGGAACCCAAAGTTTTAGAAACAAATGTTAAAAAAATTGTTTTCATATGCAACTGGGAAATAAGATACACAGGAATTGGGGAATAGAAATCTATCCTGCCCTACAGGAAAATTGAAGGGGAAGGTGATAAGAGAAGGGAGGCAGAGATAGAAGGGAGGGCAAATTAGGGGAAGGGGTATTCAGAATGCATACCATCTTGGGGTGGGCAGAAGGACGATATGGGGAGAAAATTTGGAACTCAAAATCTTGTGGAAGTGAATGTTGAAAACTAAAAATAAATTAATTTAAAAATAAAGCAGAATCGGCCAGACAGAACAACAACAACAAAATGATGTACAAAAATTTGCTGAAGAAAAAAAATTCCTATATAGTAGAACTGGCCAAATGGAAAAAGAGGTTTAAAAAAAAAAACACCTCATTAAAGAAAATAAGTCTTTAAAAGTTAGAAGTGGGTGACAGGAAGCTGATTACTCTGTGAAACATCAAGAAACAACAAAAGAAAATTGTTGAAAATGAAAACTAAATAGAAGAAAATGTGAAATATCTCATTGGAAAAACAACTCATCTGCAAATTATATCTAGCACAGATGATTTAAAAGTTATTGGACTACCTGAATGTCATGATCAAAAAAAAAAAAAAAGGCCAGACATCATCTTTGAAGAAATTATCAAGGAAAACTGCCCTGACAGTTAAATAGAAATAGAAATAGATAACCTTCTCAATGAGATTCCAAAAGTTAAACTTCTAGGAATATTATAGACAAATCCAGGGCATCCAGGTCAAAGAGGAGATATTGCAAACAGTCACAAAGAAAAAAAAATGTAAGGGGAGCAGAGCCAAGATGGTGGAGTAAAAGCAGTGACTTGCTTGAACTCCCCTCCCAAACCCCTCCAAATACCAGTAAAAATGGCTCTAAACAAATCCTAGAGCAGCAGAACCCACAAAAAGACAGAGTGAAACAAATGTCTAGCCCAACACAACCTAGATGGCTAATTGGAAAGGTTTATTGTGCCAAGCTGGGAAAGTAGTGTAGTTCAGGCTGGGCCACAAAACAAAGACGAGGCCTCAGCGAATCTGGAGCAGGCCTCAGAGGACTAAATCATGGACAGCTATGGTGGTTTCCAGACTTCTCAACCCACAAACACCAATGACAATTTAGAAGGTCAGTTGGAAAGGTCTGTTACCTTGGTGAGATAGGAACTCGGTCCCAGCCCCAGTCCAGGTGCAGTCCTGAGACAGTGGCTGCTTTTGGAGCTCTTGGCCCACAGACATTGAGGGGATTGAGAGGCTGATCAGGGCGGGATTGCAGGGATCTCTTTGCTGGTGCTGATGTAAAGTTCTCTTGCTTTGCCCATGCTTGGATCTAGGTCACAGCTCTGGGTAGTGGTCTTGGGGCAAGGAGGAGAACTGGTGTGGTAGAGCATGTGGTGGTGATAGAGAGAGAATCCTCCTCACAGTTCCAAGGCAGAAAAGAGTGCTTAAGATCACTTATAGACCAGAACACAGGCCAGAAAAGGAGTAAACACCTTTCCCTTGATCCTAGCACCTTGGAAAAACCGAAAATTTACAGAATCCTAGAAGTATCTCTGAAAACAGCTGCATAAAACCCCTGAAGCTTGGGACAGTACATTCTTCACACTGGGAGCAGACCTCTACCTTAATGAAGAGTTTAAAAGTCAAATAATTGGCTGGGATCATGCACAAACAGCACAAAAAAAAGTCAGACCACAGAATCTTACTTTGGTGACAAAGAAGATCAAAACATACAACCAGAAGACACAAAGTCAAAGCTCCTACAGCCAAAGCCTCCAAGAAAAATATGAATCAGTCCCAGGCAATAGAAGAGCTCAAAAAGGATTTTGAGAAGGAAGTAAGAGAAGTAGAGGAAAAACCGGGAAGAGAAAATAAATGCAAATATCATAGGATCACAATCAGGATAACACAAGATTCAGCAGTACATTAAAGGATAGGAGGGCTTGAAATATTATATTCTTGAGGGTAAAAGATCTTATATTACATCTAAGAATTGTCTACCCAGCAAAATTGAGTATAATCCTTTGGGGCGAAAATGTATAGTCAATGAAATAGGGGACTTTTAAACATTCCTGATGAAAAGATCAGAGCTGAATTTTTCAAAAAATCAAATAAAAGACTCAAGAGATGCATAAAAAAATTAAACAGGAAAAAGAAATCATATGAGATTCAATAAGGTTAAACTGTTTACAATCCTATATGGGAAGATGATATTTATAACTCTTAAGAACTTTATAATATTAGGGTAGTTAGAAGCAGTTGCATATGTATGATGGAAGGGGTATAAATTCAATATAATGGGATCATATCTAAAAAGAAATAAAATTAATGTGTAAGAGAGAGGGGTGCACTGAAAGAAGGGGGAAAGGAGAGATAGAAAGGGATGAATTATCTCATATAAAAGAGGCATGAAAGGGCATTTACAGTGGAGAGAAGGTGGGAGAGATGGCTAAAACTTTTGAACCTTACTCATATCAGAATTGGCTCAAAATGAGACTAACACACCCACTCTAGGAGGAGAAGGGGATAAAAGAAGGGGAGAGGTCTGATAAAAAGGGAGGGCCAATTGAGGTTGACAGTAGTAAGAAGTAAAATACTTTTGAATATGAACATGGTGAAAAAAGAGAGAGTAGAATAAGCTGAGGAAATAGGATGGAAGGAAATACACAGTAATCATAACTTTGAAAAAAAATTTACAGCAAGTTTCTCTGATAAAGGTCTCATTTCTCAAATATAGAGAGAAATGACTCAAATTTATAAGAATACAAGTCATTCCCTAATTTATAAATGGTCAAAGGATATGAATGGGCAATTTTCAGATGAAGTAATCAATGTTAACTATAGTTGTATAAAAATGCTCTGTCACTATTAATTAGAGAAGTATAAATTAGAACAACTCTGAGATACTACCTCCCACCTATGAGATTGGTTAACATGACAGAAAAGGAAAATAATGATGCTAGAGGGGATATGGAAAAATTGGATATGAATGCATTGTTGGTGGATTTGTGAATTGGTTCATGTATTCAGAAGAACAATTTGGAACTTTGCCCAAAGGGCCATAAAACTGGGCATAACCTTTGACCCAGCAATACCACTACTAGATCAGTATCCAAAAGAATAAAAAAAAAACAAAAAGGAAAGAAGACCTACATGTACAAAAATAGTTACAGCAGCTCTTTTTTTTTGTGGTGGCAAGGAATTGAAAACGGAGACGTCCATCAACTGAGGAATGGCTGAACAATCTGTGGCACATGCTTGTGATGGAATACTATTATGCTATAAGAAATTGTAAGCACAATGTTTTCATAAAAACCTTGAAAGACTTACATGAACTGATGAAAAGTGAAATGAACAGAACTAGGAGAATATTGTACGCAGTAACAAGAATAATGTATGATTATCAACCATAACGATTTAGCTATTCTCAGCAAAACAAGACAATTCTGAAGGACTTAGGAAGAAAAAGTGTTATCCATCTCCAGAGAAAGAATTGGTGAAGTCTGAATGCAGACTGAAATCTCTCTCTCTCTCTCTCTCTCTCTCTCTCTCTCTCTCTCTCTCTCTCTCTCTCTCTCTCTCTCTCTCTCTTCTCTCTCTCTCTCTCTCTCTCTCTCTCTCTCTCTCTCTCTCCTCTCTCTCTCTCTCTCTCTCTCTCTTTTTGTCTCCCCCTCCCTCCTTCTCTCCTCCCTCTCTCCCTCCTGTGTTTTCTTTCACAAAATAACTAACATGAAAATTAAGCAAAAAGCGCTATCCACCTCAGAAAGAAAAATGATGTACTCTGAGTATAGAATGAAGCATACTTTTTTAAACTGGCTTTATCGTGGTGTGTGTGTGTGTGTGTGTGTGTGTGTGTGTGTGTGTGTGTGTGTGCGCGTGTGCGTGTACATGTTTTATTTTGCAGCATGGATACTTTGGAAATAAATTTTGCATAGCTTCAATAGATACAAAAAAGTTTTTGATGAAATACAATACCCATTCATATTAAAAACACCAGAAATTATAGGAATAAATGAGCCTTTCTGAAAACAATATGTAGTAACTACCTAAAACCAATTGCAAGCATTATATGTAATGGAGATAAACTTGAAGCTTTCCCAGTAAGATCAGGGATGAAGCACAGATGTCCATTATCACCACTATTATTCAGTGTTTTTGTTAGAAATTCTAGCTATGAGAAAAAAGAAATTTGAAAAAATAAAAACAGGCAATGAAAAAACAAAGTTATCACTCATTGCAGATGATATGAAGGTATACTTAGAAAACTCTAAAGAATCAACTAATAAAGTAGCTGAAATGATTAACAATTTTAGCAAAGTTTCATGATCTAAAATAAATTTACATAAATGATTAGCATTTCTCTATATTACCAACAAAACTCAGAAGAAAGAGATAGAAATGGAAATTCCATTTAAAATAACTTCTGACTTTATAAAATATTTCAGTCTATTTGCCAAGATATACCCAGAGATTATATGAACACAATTACAATTAAGAATTTGAGAAATATTATTTGCTTATGAGTGGTCTGAACCAATATAATATAATAAAAATATAATAAAATATAATAAATATGTAACACATTTATAATAAATATAATATAATAAAAATGACAATTCTACCTAAATCAATTTACTTATTCAGTGCCATACCAATCAAACTACTAGAGAATTATTTTATAGTGCTAGAAAAAAATAGTAACAAAACTCATATGGTATAGCAAAAGGTCAAAGAATATCAAGAGAATCAAGAGAAAACAAATGAAGGAATTTAAGACTCAAAAGCTTATGGAAGTGAATGTTGAAAACTAAAAATAAATTAATAAAAATATATTTTTTTTAAATGAAGGAAGCTGGCTTAGCAGTACCTGATTTCATATGACATTACAAAGTGGTTATTATAAAAACAATCTGTACTGGCTAAGAAATAGAATGGTGAATCAGGGGAATAGAATAGGTACATGATACATAGTAATGAATAACCATACTAATCTGTTAACAGACAAGTATTTGCCCAGGGTCACACAGCGAGACAGTGTCCGAAGTCAGAGTTGAACTAAGTTCTTCCTGACACCAGATCTTATGTTCTATCAACTGCACCACCTGGCTGCCTCCCAAAAGGAGGAACAAGCTTTTAGATCTGCTAGCTTCTCCAATAAAGATTCTAAATGCCATTTAGACTTAAATTCCATGCTAAAAATTAAAATTAAAAAATTCTATATATTTAACCATACAACTGTGTAACTACTGCAACAGAAACACTTGATAATAGAGTCTATACAATTCAGAAGGAAAAAAAATGTTAAGGGACCATTTCTCCAAGCACAAGCTTGATTCAGTATTCCATTACACTCAAATTAAAGTGTGAAGGGTTACTTGTAAGTGTTAGATTATGTGTTAATTAAATCCATTGTGTACAACACTGAGAATGCATTCTTAGTGTTAAAGCTGCTTAATGGTCCAATGCATTAGTGGCAAAGACACATTTTAAGGAAATGTATCCTATTAATCATAATAATGACCAATGGAATAGCAATGGTATGGCCTTTTGAATTTTTCAATATAACCTGTGATAGAGTGAAGGTACTCATCTTTAATTGGCATTATTTATATAATTTTATGATATAATTTTTTAGTTAACATTAGAGAAAGATTGCATTATAACAGAGTTATGAATTTGGAGTTTGGTCTGAGTTCTAATTCCATCTCTCTGATACTTCTTTGTATTTTTATTTGTCCTTCTTTCTCAAAGAGGACAATGACATCAGGAAGGTGATGCCATGACTTGCCGGTTAATTAGATTTAAATGAGGGAGGGTTGTGCAAAGTCACCACCCTCACTTTCTCCTCTGGAGCCAAATGGGCCCATATGGGCAAGATATACATCAGGAGATGGCCCCCAGATGCAGTGGAAGACCTCGGCCCTTTTAAGCTAAGGTCTTTTCCAGGTCTCAGCTTGACTGAGGCAATGTCCACTCAGTGATTAAGTTGTTGGCCAATCAATGAGAGCCAAAGTGATATGGGTTTAAAGCAAGTTTCTTAAGAAAGAAATATAGCTTGTAAATACAACAACATCTTGTGAAGTTTCAGTGATCAAAATTGAGATTCATTTGGGCAGAGCACCCACAGTTAAGGGTAATAAAGCCCATGTAGATGGAGGACAGGAAAGGAGAGGAGAGGAGGAGCTGCATTGCCCAACTGGAATTGGCCAGTTGGTTCCCCAGTAGGGTAGCTCATACTACTCACAGGTTGTTGTCTGACCTTAATTCTCAAAGGGTACTATGACATCAGGAAGGTAATGCCATAACTCGAAAGCAAATCGGATTTCAGTGTGGCAAGGCTGTGCAAAGTCACTATCCTCACTTTCTCCTCCAGAGCTACCTGGGTACAGTGACAAGATATATAGATCAGGACAGCTGGAGATGGCCATGGATGCAGTGGGAGATGTTAGCACTTTTAAGCTAAGGTCTTTTCAGGTTCTCACTTTAAGTGAGACAACGCCCATTCCATGAATAGCCCTCTTTAAGAAGTGAGTCAAGGGATGGCCCCTTTAAGATATATACATACATACATACGTACACACACACACACACATACATATATATATACACATATATATACACACACACATATATATACACACATATATACACATACATATATCTGTATATATGTGTGTTTATATTATATAATCTATATATGTATATATGTGTGTGTGTGTGTGTGTGTATATATATATATGTGTGTATATATATATATATATATGTATATAGGAGTGGCTTTCCATTTTCTTCTCTAGATCATTTTACAGATGAGGAACTGAGGTAAACAGGGTCACATAGCTAATAAGTATTGGTGTCTGTGGCTGGATTTGAATTTACAAAGATAAGTCTTCTTGACTCTGGGCCCAGCACTCTATCCACTCAGTAAGATATGCTAAAAGAGAGGATTCCAAAATATCTTGAATAGTATATACTGTCAAAGAGTACAATAAGAAGAACCAGAAAATAATTTGTAGAAAAACATTCTGATCAATGTAATAATGAACACTGTATCCAGAGGACCTTATGATGAAGAATGTTACCAACCTTTTAACTGAGAGTTGATATATAAAACATGCTTAATACATACATTTTAGGCATGGCCATTGTATGTATTTGTTTTGCTTGACTGCATATTTTACACATCACTTTTTTTCTTGTGCTCCGGTTTTTAATTGGGAAGGGAAATCAAGGAAGAGTGAAGTTAGCAGTAATGGTGGCTTCCAAAAAAGGACTATTTAACTTTGAAAAAAAATATGAAAATAAAGTTGAGAAAAAACACAGACAGCAAGCATTTATTACATACTTTAAAAAATCTGAGTGGTATGAATTGAAGCTAAATTTCATAGAAAATACTTTTTGTATTATTCTATACATGCTTTTTATGGTGTTTCAATTCATAATAAAAATACTTAGAAAGGGTATCTAAATATTAAAATATTTGATAATCAATAGTATGTAATATATATTCACTCAGTATATAGTGTCAGACTAATTTTATCAGAAGCTCCTTGGGACCAGGGATGGTTTCCTTTTCTCTTTGTACCTTGAGTCTAAGAAAAATGCTTTGCAACACAGTCTCTTAATATGTGTATCATTGCATTGCAGCTCCTTATTTGTAAAAGTTTTCAAACTGGAAGATTAGGGTGATGCCATCTGTATTTTAGCACAACATATCTGAAAATGTATACCTCATTCTGGACCTAGAGTTCACCACATTTTGCTGAGATGTGGGAGGCATGCTTTAGCATGCTGAAGAGAATATTTATGATGTAGTAAAGAGGTTTTTGTGTAGTCCATAAATTTTTTATTCTTTTTATAAAAGAAAAAAATCCTTTTTTTGTCCTAGGACATATGCTCTGATATATTCCCTGTCCTCCTATATGGTCACATTTGCATTAATAAAAAATAATTATTTAAAATGTGTTCTTCTAATCTTGAGGATTCTTCATAGACTTGCAGAATATCAGAGTTGGTGTGGAACTCAGTACCCATCTAAAACCAACATATCTAAAAAGAATCCTCACTCTAAGATTAAACCAGAAGAGCTCATCCTGAATTGTAATGAAAGGAGGAAGCTATTATGTCTTGAGACAGGCCATCCTACTTTTGGATATCTCTATATGTTCAGAATTTGTTAGTACTTTATTTTGCTTTGTTTCATTTTTCCTGGCATTAAGTCTAAATTTTTCCTTTTGATATTTTTATCTGTTAATCCAAGTTCATCTGTCTAGGCCCAAAAAACAAATTTAAAATCTCTTCCATGAAAGAGTTTGTAAAATCCTTGAAGATACCAATTATTTTCCTCCCAAATCTTAAAGTTGTCCAGGCTAAACACTACATCATTTAATTGACCCATTTATGAGGCTCCTTTGCCATCCTGGTTTCCCTACCTGGTTTATAAATTTTCTTCCCAGATTGTGGTACACAGAAATGACACAATACTACAGATATAGTCTGACCAAGGCATAGTCAAAAGGATTATCAGCTATTTATTTCTGGGAAATACATTACTCAATACAGCCCAAGACTGCATTAGCTTTTTTGACTATCCAGTCATACTACAGACTAATATAGACCCCACAATCCATTGAAACCCCCATGATCTTTTTCAGAACAATTGCTGGCTAAGAATGCCTCCCCTTCATATTACATTTGTGACTTAAGTGGACCTTTCATAGCTTTTGTTCCACTTCTGTGACCTTCATCCAGCCAGGTTATACTTTACTATTTAGAAATCAAAATAAGAGTTTATTAAAAGGGCTACATTATTATTATTGATAATTATAAATTCAATGACAATCTTTTTATTGGCAGTTGTTTCTCCACATTTGGATAGGTAGACTTCTATTTAATTTTTGCATTTATACCTTGGTACCATGAAAGAAGTAGGTGACAAAGTAGATAGAGCACTGAGCTTGGAAACAGGAAGATTCATCTTCCTGAGTTCAAATCTGGCCTCAGGCACTTAATAGCTGTGTGATCTCGGGAAAACCATTAATCTTGTTTGCCTCAGTTCCTCATCTCTAAAATGAGCTGGAGAAGGAAATGACAAACCACTCCAGTATCTTTGCAAAGAAAACCCCAAAATAGGGTCATGAAGAGTTGGAATGACTGAACAACACTTTTGAATTCACATAACTAATGTGCTTATTCATTTCATT
The DNA here is from genome assembly GCF_003287225.1 of Phascolarctos cinereus. Taxonomy (NCBI): domain Eukaryota; kingdom Metazoa; phylum Chordata; class Mammalia; order Diprotodontia; family Phascolarctidae; genus Phascolarctos; species Phascolarctos cinereus. The sequence goes on from NW_027556402.1 coordinate 162,001,269, forward strand.
TAGTTCCTAATTTTTATTATAGCCACTCACTGAAGAGTATTTGACATAAGGGAGGCAAGAAGAAAGAAACAGACTCCAATACATATTTCAAATGTCAGAGCTGAATTTAATGTAATAGACTTCAATCAAACTCTCTTTTTGTGAAGGCTTTTTTACTTTACAACCAAAATTTACATTCAGTTAAGCTTATTCATTTCATATCCTTCTTATTTCATAGTGCCTAAATGAAGAAATAACTTTATCATTAGTTCCAGAAGATCCCCTCTTCATATTAAAAGTTAGCACATCCTTATAAATGAAGTGATTAAAACCACTAGCAGGAATAATGTGGGCAACTGGATCATTCAGCAAATCTCCCCTCACCTTTTTATTAATAGTTGAGATATAAGTGATATGAGAAAACAACTGTGAAATTATACTCTACATAATAGACACAATTTTACTGCTGTGATTTTTCTCTATGTTCCATGTACTTTTGAGAAGATGAAAATAAATTTGGCATTAGACAGTTTCCACATATTTTCCTAACCAACCAAGAGCACCACATGTTTGCTGCTGATAGCAGAATAACTCAATGGTCCCCATAATCCTGCATAATGTGTGTGCAGTACAAGAGCTCTGATTGTCAAGGAACTCAGACTAGCTTTTCTATTTACAGAAATAACCATCACATTGGTGACATTGATCATTTTGGCAAATTTGGTCTCCTTGTAGCCTCTTTAACTCCTAAGTTTTAACTCCCTCACTATCACTGTCTAATTAAGGCATTTTCTTGGTTAAACCAGAGAATGCCTGTATTTCCAATGTTCTGTTTAATTTAATCCCTTGTCTATCATATTTTATGCCAAACAGAAAAAAGTAGAAAATAATAATTAATATTTCTTGAAGTTTGAAGAACTGATAGCTAAAAAAAACTCAAAATATTTTCAGAACTTACACAATGAAAAATAACATTCTGATTTTTCTAATGGAGCAAAACCACTCCTGTTTTATTCCTCCTGGACTTTCTTTGAAGAAAAATGAGAGGAGCCAATGTTGAAATTAAATGGAATCTGTGTATGTCTCATGTATTACCACATATGTATGCATTCTTGAATTTGAATAGCATAAAACTGAAGTAGAGCTATTATTTGCTAGACTAGAACTTTGGTACTCCTGTTAAAAGTTCATTTTCTCCTTTTCTGATCCTTGTTAGCGTAATCTGTGGACCTTCAGGTCATGCTCTTTCCTCTTCAAATAGATTAATAACTGACTCACTGTTTTCACTTTCCAACACAACCCCTGCTTTCTCTCAATTCTCTCTTTTTCAACTCTTTCAGCTCACATGACCTGTTTACAACCCAACTCAACTCTGTAGTGTTCATACATTACCCACTGCACCACTTCCTCAACTGTATTTGCTCCAGATTTTCTGAGTTGTGATTTGGATAAGATTTACAACCCCTGATCTCTAGAAGGTTTGCAAATAAAATAACTATTGTAGGAGGCCACTTGTATTTTACAAAAGATAGTAAATGACAGAGGAAGACATATAAGAGAGAAATCACCTCCATTTAACGCAATTAGTCAAGCATTTATTAAACACTTTTTGTGTGAGTGTGCTAAGTGCTGGGCATGGAAAGACAGGCAAAATCAGTGTCTACACTCAAGTATCTTACATTATTCTAATAGGGAAGATAACACATAAATAATTAGGTATATACAAGATACATACAAAGTAGACCAAAACTCTGAGGGAAAGAAAGTATTAGCAAGAAAGATATGCTGCAGAAGGAAGGATTTGAAGTTAAGCCTTGAAAAAATCTAGGCAAGAAAAAGGGTAGATATAAAATGTCAAAGCATTCCAGACATGGGATATAACCAGGGAAATGCATGGAAATGGGAGATGTAATTTCCTATGTGAACAACACCGATGAAGCCAATGTCAGTGAAGAAAAATAATAAAATGTATAAAGAATGAAACGATAGGGAGAGGGTAGTTACAAGGAGCTTTAAGTGACAGACATTTGTATTTAATCCTGAAAGCAATAGGGAGCCACTTTGTGTCATTGAGTAGGAGAGGGGTGTGATGATATGATCAGATTCAGACTTTAGAAAAATCATTTCAGCAAATGAGAAATGGAAGGATTATAATAGCATGAAACATGAAGATTGGCAGCCTTTAGTACAGATCTTAACGAAAGAAAAATTAGCCTTCATGATATATATATATATGTATATATATACAGATATATAGATATGTACATATGTATATATTCCCCCCATATGTTTTCAAGTCTGTTTTTTTCTCTTATGTGAAAAGATACAAATCAGTATCTTTCTAAAACCAGTTAGTAAAAGTGATATAGTCAGCTGTTTTATTGTGCACTTCAGAACAAAGAGACTGACAGAATGCTTCCTTTTCTAACCAGTTGTCTTTGGATTATAGAGACTCATCTGTAGAGGGCAATGCAAAGAAGTAAATGATTTTTAAATGCAGTGCTGCTTTCTTAAGATAAGGATGTATGTCATACTGTAGATTTCACTCTGTAAATAGTCATGTTTACATTGAAAGCCACTTAATTAGGCTTTTCCCTTCATTTCTGTTATTTTAACCTGCACATCATTATTATGTTTTGCTTATTTTTTTGTTAGCAAAGAAACAAGCAATCAACACGTTTTAAAAAAATAAAAAAACTTCAACTTCTGCTAAAATATCAGGGAAAAGACATTTCATTTATTTAATACTGTTGAATGCATTGATGTACTGCCTAACTTCTGTAATTTGCAGCTATTTGCTGACCTTACTCAGGTAAAGGAGAGAAAGGGTTGTATGGGAAGAGACAAGAGAAAGGAGGGGAAAGAAAGAAATTTATGACTGAATTTTGGAACTTCTTCATTTTATTTCATTTATAGAGAAGTGGCACTTGTAGTTCTTCCATGTTATCTATAGCATTCCCCTCTTCAACTCACTTTTCTCTAAATTTAGGCAATTCTGTTCTTTTTGGAAAATGGTTATTTAGCATGCATTGCTAAACTGGAATAAATGAAATATTAAATAACACACAGGAAAGCCTCCAGCATGTTAGGTATATCCTCTATGGATACTTTCTTAAATAACGTAGATGAGAATTACACAGGATGAAAAGGGATGGATCTTTTGTTATTGCTACTATTACAAGGAGTACCTGCATTCATGAGACCATGAATTCATCACAAATATAATAATAAGAACAAGATCAAGAATAAGACTATATTCTATAAAATATTCAATTGTCTGCCAAATAAAGGGAACAAATTACTTGAATTTGTCATTTAAACGTTGGCCATTCAGAGTAATATTAGAATATCACTTCCAAAAGTTCAAATGAAGACTACTAGATATGAAGTAAATTAGGCTCAAATTATGTCTCTGCTACTTATTAATTGTGTGATCCTTGGCTTCACTTCTCTTGGATCAAGACATCAAAGATGTTGAACTGGAAGGAACCTTACAGATTTTCTAAACCAAGCTCTTCATATTATGAATTGGGGAGATAACATGTAACTAACTATGTATATACAAGATATATATGGAATAGATGAAAACTAATCTCAGAGGGAAAGTAATACCTACAGAGACCAGGAAAGGTCTGCTATGGGAGTGGGGATTTCAAGTGAATTGTGAAGGAATTTAGGGAAGTTAAAAGGTAGATTTAAAAGTATCAGAGCATTCCAAATATGGAACATCACTGGTGAAATGCATCAAGATGGGAGATAAAATTTCCAGTGTGAAAAACACCGAAGAAACCAATGTAAGTGTATATAAGGAAACTGAGGTCCAGAGAGGTTAAATTTTTTTATCCAGGTTCACACACATGGGAAGTTATAGGACTGGGATTCAAAAGCACCTCCAAAGTGAGCAATTTTGGTTTACTGATTTGATAAATAGTTGCAGAGTCAGGGAGAGAATAAATTAGATCTACAAGATATCTTCCATGTCAAAATCTAATATCAGAATGGAAACTGGTTATACATAAATAGAAATGTAAACATGTACACATATACATATATAATTTTGTATCCTTTCTCTTTTCTCTCTCTCTCCTCTCTTCTTCCCTCTCTCCTGTCTCCCCTCTCTTCATTATCCCCCTTTCTCCTCTTACCCTGTCACCACCTCTTTTTCTCCCCATCCTCTCCTCCTCCTCCTTCTTCCTCTTTGTCTCTCTCTGTCTCTGTCTCTCTGTTGTCTCTCTCTGTCTCTCTCTCTCTCTCTCTCTCTCTCTCTCTCTCTCTCTCTCTCTCTCTCTCTCTCTCTCTCTCTCTCTCTCCCTTTTGGGTAATAAAAAACAAATCCTGTGACTAGTTGAATTTCTGGCTAAACATGAAAAGAACAATGTGTTTCTATGTAGCAGTTATGGGCTTTTCAGGCCAGTGAGCATTTGAGGGGGAATTGCTCCAGGAACTATACAACAAAACACAAATGGAAATAAAAGGCACTCATCAATTCAGTTTCACCAAGAGATAAGCTAAACATTTTATTTGTTAACTGTCCTTCATCTATTGTCACTATTTTGGTAAAAATCAATAAAATTCATTAAAATGAATAATAGGAATCAATATTGGTTTTTCCCTTGGTGACATGTTGTTTATTTGTTAATTTAAAGAGGACCTATTATGATATTGTCTTGATGAAATGCAACAAATTATTTTAAAGCATATTATTCAAAACTCCAATCTATATGAATAGAGAAGAAAATCTTTGAGAATGACCCAGTTAAAGAGTATAATCACCAAAACACAGCAGAAAAAAATGAAAATTAGCCAAGTTGGATGTGCACAAGCATGTATTAATTCAATCTAGATGAAATGCAATGTGCTAAAACAAATATTCTTTTTTGTACACATTTTGATTGTTCTCCAAAAAAGTGGGAGGGGGGATCTCAAATAGGTGATTTTACTCAATCACAGTATCTCAGATTTGGAAGGTACCACAGAAGCCATATGGTTTAATCCAAAGATGTCAAACATCCAGTGCTTTATCCCATGTAATTGATAAAAAATAATTATCCGCACAGAGTCAAATATAAGACCCTGGGGACACTCCTGTAGGAATCTCAACTTAAGTTAACATCAAACAATTAATAACTATTCTAAGTCTTGTCATCCACATTTCTAAATGCATATGATTATATTGCCATCTCCCCATTTTCTCCATAAGAAGTATGAAATATTTAGTCAAATGGCTTGCTAAAGTCTAGGTAAAATAGATCTCCACCATCATACTCAACTATAGCCCCCAAGTCCAAAAAGAGGACAGGGGGAATTAATTTGGTATGACCTATCCTGGATGAAACTATTCTGCCTTTTTGTAATCTGTATTCTGCCTTTTGTAATCAATCATAGTGTTATCTCAGGAATTTTATTCAAGTTCTCCTTCTATTTTGCAGACTTTCATTGGGTTTTTTTTTTGTTTTTTAATTAAGATGTTTTGATCTTTTCCAATACTGTGGTATCTCTTCTGTGATCTTTTAAATATCATTGATGCTCTGTTAGTAATCACCTTTGCCTATTCTTTCTTTACTTGAGGAGGTAGTTTATCTAGGCCATGTGATCTGAATTAATCAAGTACATGCAGGAGATCTCTTACTATTTCCTTTTCTTTCATATCATCTTTTTGTTTTTGCCTTTTTTGTTGTTCTGTTGCTTCCAACGCAATGACCATTCTACTTGTTAGAGAAAACAGAATCAAAATAAGATTTAAACCATTCTGCATTCTCTCAGTGGGCATTTATCATCATCCCATCCATCCTGATCAGCAATCCTTACCCTTGCTTGGTCTAATATAGCTTAAATAAAACCATATATTTTTTGTCTTTAGTACTCCCTGCTAGTCTCAGCTTTCATAAGCTTTAACACTAACGCTATTGTTACCATAGTAGAATGATCTTATATTCACACTCAGTTATTTCTTGACCTCTCTGCAGCTTTTGGCTCTGTTGATCACATACTCCTGAATATGATTTCCTCTCTAAGCTTTCATGACACACTCTTTCTTAATTTTTTCTCTAATGTCAGACTTTTCCTTCTTATTTTCTTTTGCTCTATTTTTCCCCTGATGTCATGCCCACTAACTGTGGGAATGCCATAAATCTCTTTCCTGGGACTTTTTTTCTTTACACTTTATACTTTCTCATTTGTGATTTTATCAGCTTCCCTGAATTGCATTATCATACTGATGATTCCCAGAGGTACATATCGAACCATAGTCTCTCACCTGCTGGAGTTTTGTTTCTTCAGCTGCCCTGGAGAAACAGATACATGTACACACATGCGTGCATACACACACACACACACACACACACACACACACACACACACACACACACACATCCTCTCTATCTACTCATGCCTCTACAACCCTACTTCAAGCCCTCATCACATTTCACATGGGCTATTAAAAGTCTTCTAATTGATAAGATGTCAGGCTTATTTTTCTAAAATAGCAATTTAACCATGTCACCCCACTATTGCCATCACCACATAATGACTTGCACACACACACACACACACATGCATGCACAAACATACACACGCATTCTCTCTCTCTCTCTCTCTCTCTCTCTCTCTCTCTCTCTCTCTCTCTCTCTCTCTCTCTCTCTCTCTCTCTCTCTTCCTGCTCATATACTTTGTTATACCACATATCAGCTACATCCACCAATTCTCAAATACTCTAAATACTATAGCTATGGACAAAATTTGTCTCATAAATATCACAAAAAGTGAACTAAAAAAGTTTAAAATTATAGGTATTCATTAACTCTGACTTTAATCTAATTGGTAGAATTCTACCTTTCAGCAAGGGCAAACCACAATAGGTATAATGATCAATACTTTCTATTTTCTAGCTAAAGGGGAAAAATAAGACATATGGGAGAAAGGATGAATGAATGGCCTATTGATTTAATGTTTCCTTCAGTGCAAGTATATCTCATCTTCTGTTAGAATTTTTATTTTTCCATAATGGATATAAGAGCAATATCTAAAACATATTGGCTTATCACATCATAGAAATATAGATTTATAACTAAATGCTATCTAATCCAAATCTCTAATTTTACAGTTGAGGATTCTGAAGCATAAAAGATTTAAGTGACTTGTCCTAGATCATATAGTCAGTAAATTAGAGAGAAAGGCTTAGATCCAGGACCTCTGACATGAAATTCAGCACACCTTTTGCTATACCAATTTGCCCACATTTTCAAGTCTGATGTGACATTAAACTTATTTATAGCTAAAGACAATAGCACTTAGCAGCAGGTCATAAGTAGTCAGTAGAAATGATAAAACTGTTAAAAGCAAAAAAAAAGTGGGGCAGAAGAAATATTTTCAGAATATTTTGAAACATCTGGCAATGGCAGCAAGTTATGTTATCTGGCCATGGATTTCTGTTCAGCAGAGAAGTCAGTAGGCCATCCAAGTACTCAGCAATCTCAATAATGCTCAAATAGATGAGTACTTTTTGAACAAAAGTCATAAATCTAGAATCACAGTGCCACAACAGACCTTAGTGCTATTATAATCTAACTTTTTTGAGTGCAGAAGTGAGGAAATTTGGTCCCTGAAAAATTATACAACTTGTTCTTGACAGATTTAGAAATAGAATCTCCTTCTCCTGAAAGAGTCCACTTTTCTTTCTGTGTTATTCTGCAACCTAAGAAGGCATTGAGTAAATTGAGTTGCAAAATCCCAAATACTGGCAAGCACATTTACTACCTCTATGACCACATTGGACAAGCCACTTTATCCCTCTGGGCCTCAGTTTCCTCTTCTCTAAATAAAGGGGATAGTTTAGACTATCTCTAGGATCTCTTCCGCCTCTAAAACCTGTAACATTGTAATGCTTTATTTTAACATCCAGGACACAATGATGCATATTGGCAAATGATGATACATTTACTTCCTTTTTTCACTAAGCACAAACCCTAGGTCTCAGCATCTGAGCCAATGAGTAATTCAGGAAGCTGGGTAAAATAAATTCAAATTAGGTTTTAAAAATTAAACTGGTTGTTTAGATGCCATATTGATAAAGCAATTCATTGATTTTTTTTATTTATACTAATTTTGTGAAGTTATGGAGACTCAGTCTCTGCAATATAATTTTGGCACCTTTGGCATGTTTCTAAAATTATTGTAATTGTCTTCTAATACCTCCCACTGCTTCAAGTTTTTCCCACTACAATCCAGCTTTCTCATAGCTGCAAAAGTAGTTTTCCTAAGGTGAAGTTATTATCAGGTCACTCCCCCAATCACTAAATGCAGCGATTCCTATTACAGGCAGGATCAAATATAAACTTTTGTGTTTGGCGTTAAAAGTCTTTAAAAACCTGGTCCCGTCTTAATTTTCTTACCTTGTTGTATATAACTCCCCTCCACCCACACTATGTTCCAGTCAAAATGGATTCCTTACCATTCCTCACCTGTAATACAACATTTCAAACCTCCCTGGCTGGCTGATCCTACTCACCTCCTTACACTCCTTAGTTTCCTTCAAGTCCCAGCTCAAGCATCTTCTTGTACATGAAACTTTTCCTGATCCCTTCCTCACCTGTGGAGCTGAAAGGGATTTCCTCTCCAAATCACCTTATATTTAACTTGTACATAATTTGTTATGCCTCTATGTGAACATGTTCTCTCCCATGAGTTCCTTTAGTATTCCTTGTGCTGCACACAGTGCCAGGCACCTGATGCCAGATTATATTAATGATTGATTAAGTATATCAGTGGGCAGGGACTCAGTCCACCAGGTGTGCCAGCCTTTTCTAAATTGGCTTCTCAGTGTATTGAGCTGGGGGAAGCAGGGCCCAAATCCCTTTAGTCTTTGAACTAAATTATAGTTCAGGATTTCTAAACAATAGACAATGTGACAGTGTCAGGCCAGAATAGATGTTTTAAAAATCCTCTTCTCCTTTCCCCTTAGTTTACAGTAGATTCAGCAGGCTATAGAACTTCAAGGCTTTCACATAAGTGATGTCAAGTAGCTTAGATTGAATCAAAGCTGCCAGATTCAGGAAAGATATTGAAGGTCTTGGGCCCCCAAGGACACTAGAAACTCCAGTAGTCTCAAATTAATTTAAAATATATTAACATCAAAAAGCAAGAAATATACTCAAGTGGTAGAGAGCATTGGAAGAAAAATTCTGGGTTTCTTTTTCTGACTTTCTTTTGAACAGCTTTATGATCTTGAGCAAAGAAGTCAGCTACATCTTCTATGCTTCTACCTACCTGATAGGAAGATACTTTTTTTTGTCAGTAATTCAGAATCAATTGAATTCTCTCAGCAGCTAAATGGTGAATTTAACTTGGGATCAAGAAAGTTGGGGATGGGGGAACTATAAGAATTGCCTCCTTATAGGAGTCTCATCCTGAAGAGCCATATTTCATTTCTAAGGAAAAATAATGCCTAAATAACAGACTTCTGTAAATTTCAGAATTACATTTTTACCATAGGGGTTTTTTTTTTGAGAAGCATCGTGGTGTAATGAAAGGAAGATAGTAATGTATTGCAATTCAGAAAGTCAAGATTCTGGTTTTGACTGACTCTAGTTTGATGAGAATTCCCTTCTCATATTGCCTCCCAATACTTCTTGTAGGCAACTAGGTCTTCACATGTTGTCTTGGAATGGAAAGCTTCTAAAGGCCAGGGGCAATGTTTTTGCCTTCCTTTGTATCCCAGCACTTAGTACAGTATGTGGCCCATAGTTAAGAGCTTAATAAATGCTTGTGGACTGATTGAATGTCCTTGAGCAAATCATCTAATATACTCTAAGACTCAGTTTCCTCATCTCCAAAATAGGGGAGTTTGAACTCAATGACCTCTAAGTCACTTCTAGATATAAAATTCTGTGAAATCACCACAATTATTTTATGCATTGATGACACATTATGATCCATTGGCTACTTCATAATGATAAAACAGTTTATTCAAGTGAAAAAAAAAGGCACAACTCTTGCCAGATTTAAAAAAAAACTGGTTGGATGGCTGAATTTAAAATTTTTTGGTGAATTGTTTCTGTTTCATATAAACATAGTAATCTAGCATATTACAATTATACTATTATATATAATAGCTCCAGGAAAAGGATTGATGCAGTACCAAGATTCTCCTGTTGGTGCTTGTCCCAAATTTTCCTGGATTTTGACCTTCCTCTTGACCAATCTTCTTCAGTACATCTGGGATCCCTGATGCTTAGGCTTCATCCCTAAATTGGGAGCCTCTGATGCTTTTTGATGTTTGTTCTGTCCTTCCAAAAGTGTGCCCTCAGCATCCCTAGTCCTTACTTCTTATCTTGATTTACAGCCTACAACCAGTTACTCACAATGCTAGACAATATTTACAGTCCAGTGATAAATTATTCAGGTCAATTTAATTCAACCAACCTTTCCTAAACATCTTTATCACTCTGCTAGGTGCTTAATCTGACATAGATTAAATACAAGCCCTTGTCCTCTTGGTGTTTACAATTTAATACCAGAGATAAAATAGAGACAGTAGGTGTTTAATAAGTGTTTGATGAACTGAATTCTTTCTTAAAGCACTTTAAAACACTTATATGAGGAAATAACATAGAGTGTTTTAAAAATAAATTTCCATTTGGCTTACTTCACATTTTGAAGTCCTCACACAATGAATTTTAATAAAATTAAGTACCTTGAAACATTTCTTTAAAAAAAAATTAGGCTGAAGAAAAGTAATTCCTTGTTTTTTTTTTTCAGTGCTTACACTGAGAACTAAGCTTTTACATATCACCAGTGTCACAAATAAAGACAAATTGGAACGGCAGTTTGTGGTGTGACTATGTGAGGAGATAAAACAGTCTCATCTCTCTGGGCTCAGCATTTGAGATGAGATATGCTCTTATTTAAATGCTGACTTGCCCTGTTTTGGGAACTTCAACTTCTCAGTAGTGCAGGGGTACAGTGAGCCTGATTCCTCTAAAGACTTAGAAGGATATAGACTTTTGTAGAGATAGCATAACATAGGGACAGAGTGGAGGAAAATCATATTAATTATTCCTAGGAAATTTGGATTTATTCAGGTACATTGCTTTGATATAAAAGTAAGGAACCCTAAATAAGTTCTGAGACCTTACAGATTCCCAAAATTGCCTGAACCAGCAAGCGTGGCTGTGATAATTTTGCCTCCTGTGTTGTTTGAGAAAAGACAAAAGGATGGAATGGCCAGTGCTGCCACAGCTGACAGCATTATTCTTGCTTCTAAAAGGACTCAGGTCTTGTCAAGGGATAAAATGCTGGATTGGGCAGCTATGTATAGGCAACCCTTTGCCTCTGTAACCAGAAAGGCAAAAAATAATATATTCTCTTTTCTGACAACTAATTAATATTTACTCTGTGTATAAGGGTGCCTGTGTATGGCTCATCAATGCATTTTCAATTTCCAAACCTCATCCTTCCTTTATCTAAAGGTATTTCATTGTGGCTTTCCAATTCTTGCCAAATTCTGTACATAGAAATGTAATATCCATAGATAGGATGTAACACAAGGATAAAGAAATGTTCATTCCCTCGTAAGATGGAATAGTCTTGATACAATATATAACAGCTATTTCAATAGCAATGTCTAAAGACATTCACACCAGCTTTTCACACTGTACTTTGAAAAATGTCTACCTTTGGTTTAACCTTATTATTTTATTTATGCTATTTTATGTGACCATACCCACTGATATAAATAGGAAATTTTAAATCACATTGGCCACAGACCTATTAAAATAGCAGGGATAATTTAACAAAAGAGAAATTATTCTATAAGAATAATTCCTATGTATACCACTCTATCTTAGAATATTTCAGGAGATTAGTATCATCTAGGGAAATAAGAGAATAACTCTTGCACAATGGGATGCTGAAACACAGTGGGGTAATTCTTCAAATTCAATTTGGTTTAGTATAGGTGCAAAGTTTTATATTAAATGTAGTTTTCACAAGAATGATAATAATAGTAGAAAACAGATAAACAGGATCACAAACTTCTAAGAAAAAATACATGCTATAAGCATGATGTGTTTCATGTATTTCATAATATTGATACTTTGTATTCAAATTGCTAACTTCTAACAAATTAATCTATGTAGTCTTGTTTTATTCTCACATCTGTCATATAGGGTGGGTTGGGTAGGCATTATTCTCATTCATCAGGTAAAAAATTTTATAGACAGAGAAACTAAATAAACTATTCATGCCCCACAATTATTTGGTGATATAATTCCCCTTATAAGCCACAGTTTTTGGTGGAAACATAAATGAAAAAATTATCGTTTCGGGTCTATATATTCAGGTGGGCTTTTGAGTTGCATTTTATCATCTGATTGATACTGCTTGTGTTGCCATCACTCATCCTCTAAGACAGATAAGACATATTTGCTTCAATTCAATTCAGTAAATATTTGCTTGATGACTGTTCTTATATGATAATCAAACCTTTGAAGATATAAAGATGAAAAATATCGTGGTCCTTAATCTCAAGGAACTTAAAGTCTAATCAGTGGAATGTAGCATGAATGCAAATAAGTATAAAAATATAAATCCTCTTTTGGTAAAAGAGAGCCACACAAAGTATTGAAAAGAGATCAGTTTCACCAAGGAGAGGGATTCAGTAAGAGAGCTGTTTCATGTTGGAGGTGCCACCTGATTTGGGCCTTGATGGAAAGAAGAGACTTCAGTTTGTGGAGAAAGGGGTCAAGGTGTTAATTCCAAGCATTGTAAATGGGGTAAATATGGGCATAGAAAGGGAAGTAATTTTAAAAATGAGGAGAGTAGTCTAGTTTTTTCTGGAATAATAGCATAGATTATTGAAGGCTGCGAATGTTAAACAGTTCACTTAGAAACCTTCAGTGGCTCCATATCCCAGTACTTAGCAAATAATAAAACAACACCTATCAATGATTTTTTGTATGTCACAAATTCCCTTTGGCTATCTGATCAAGTGTATGAAAAACTTCTCAAAATAATGTTTTTAAGTACTTGTAAGAAATACTAGATTTCAAAAAAAAATTAATGAAAATAAAAGTACATTTCCCCCATTCAAGTTCACAGATCCCCCATCCCCTCTGAACTAACTCCCTGAACCCCATCTCCATCTTCTGAAGTTCTCTCTTTCCATCAAGGCCTAAATCAAGTGACACCTCCATTATGGAACAACCCCCTTTGCTGAACCTCACCCTTAGCTACCTTTGAGGCTTCTGTAGCACAGTCAATATCCCTTTGTTTAGGAGAATAACATTATCACAGAAGTGCATAATCCATAACTTTTTCAGTGGACTGTATTGGTTGTTCCTGTCCTCACCCTCTGGCATCATCATTACAGTACTGTGGAGCTGTATCATAATTAGGAATTAGATTCTAATGTCAGTGCATAAAGTGAAAAGAGGATGGAGACAAAATCACCATTGTAAATGTCTTAAATCACCTGCTTGATATAGTATACTCTTTTTAAAAGTTACATCTGGAAAGGGTTTAGTATCACTTTAAAAGAAGGCAGTCTATATCAGAAAGGAGGTGGATTAGAGAAACAAAGTAATGTTAGTTTTATCTGTCCAGCTAAAATATTGATCAGGAAAGACAGGACCAGGATTTGTACTCATATAGAAGAAAAGTTAAACAAGAATAGAACAAGTTCTCAGGAAAATTGATAATGGGAGGGGATGCACTTGAAAGGCATCACATAGTATGATTCAGTAAGATCTTGATATACCATTATGCAACCATTTCTTTTTTCCTGATTTCTAATAGTGCAATAAAGGGACACAGGAAAATCAAGCAGATTTATGTTGACATATTTCTGTTCATCACCACTCTCTGAACCCAAATAATTCAAATAATTCTGAATATATTCAACTATATTATCATCTAGTTGACATCTCTCCATTTTTCCCCAAGGATATCATGAGAGACTTTTTCAAGGGTTTTGATGAAATTGAGGCAGATTACTTCTTTGAAATTCTCCTGAACTATTTTTGAGCAATCATACAAAAAAAAAGACCAGGAAGGAATGGAAGGGGCAGATTAATTTGGAATAATTTATTCTTGAAAAGCTATGTTGGCTCTTAGTGATTACACCTTTACTTTCTAAATTCCCATGAAAAATCATTTTATGTTCCTGAACTTTACCTGGAATAAAAATCAAGCTCACTGAAGTTTGAAGATTTCATTATCTTCCCTTTATTAAAAACTATAATTCCAATTGATCACTTGTAGTCATGGATCCTTTTTCCTTTTCTGCAGAATGTTTCAAAAACTACCCACATAAGTGGCTCAGCAGTTACATTTAAAAAATTATATTGGCATCCAATTCATCACAGTCTTGTGACTTCAAATCTACCACACATCACTCTTTTAATGTTTTCTCAATTAACTGTGGTTTCAAACATTTGTGAATCATTTTTGTTTCTTATTTTCTAGTCAAAAGATCATTCTTCTTTGTAAAGAAAACAGTAGCTAATATGTTTTTTAAAAAACTATGTCATATCTGTTGTTCTTTATCATTTTTCAAAGAATTCTATTTTTTAACAGATCACCCTCTTACCTTGGTACCTCAACAAAATTTATTTTCTTTTATTTCTTTTCCTTACCATTCATTACTATCCTCAGGTGATCTGAATTCCAGATACTATTCTTTTTTTTAAAGATTTGTATATATTAATAAGTGTTTTTTTTTTTACAGATGTACACGTAAGATATCAATACACACTATGAAATAGAAGGGAAGGGTTGGCAATAGTAGTGGGATTATGCTGTTTCCTTTTTAGGTTGCAAACAAGTTCAAAAGACTTGCTCATTCCCTCTCTGAAGGTCAGCCTACAGATGAGATAAGGTTTTCACCCTTCTGTGTCTCTTTCAGAGGAAGCACACTCTATCTCCTATTTTTTCCTCACGTAGCTACTTAGGGGCAAAGCCAGAGCCGAATAGCAATGTCTCCTGATTTGTCTACCTAAGCATCCAGATACTATTCTTAAAGGACGGTGATTGTTTTGGGGGGGTTTTGTTTGAATATTTTGTTAAGCATTCTTACAATCTGAGAGGATACTGGGAAAATGGTGGAGTAGCAGAAAATGTCAAACTCTCAAGATTTTCCTTCAATAAAGAGATAAAATAGTGCCTCAGGGCAAACATAGAGTGGTGAGAACAAATAAGAGAAGAGGCAGTATAGGGGTCCTCCTGGGACAATCAGAGAAGATCTGAAGAAAAACCCCGGGACAGGGTTTCCTCCCTGTGAACAGTAAACACCTCCAGGCTAGGGACCGCTTAAACAAGTGGCAAGCCCTGAGGTTAGCTGGTTTGGGAGGCTGCCTTAACCCCAGCCACAGGAACTTTAACCCCTAGACTGTGAGGTGAGTTGGGCATCTGAGCTGATAAAGGTCTAAGGAAGCTCTGCTGTCAAGGACCGTCAGACCCAGCTGTGCTGCAGAGACACCACTGGGGGATGGGGGATGGAGGGTTGGGGAAGGGAGAGGGAGGGTTGAGGGAGGTGAGAAGGAACCAGCACACACCCAGTGATTACAGAAGCAGTGGGGTGAGATGCCACTGGCTGTGGCTGTAGGAACTTACAGGAAGCTGGAGGTCTTAGTTTGAGTTCAAGGTCAAAAGGGAGAACTGAAAAGGATCAGAGGCCAGAGGTACCATCCCCCATACCCCAGGACTTGAGATGATAATAAAAACTAAACTATTTCCAAAAAAACAAATGCACAGGCAAAGAAGAAAGAATTCAACCAGAGAGAGCTATTGTGGGAATACAGAAGACCTAGATTCATATTCAGAGGAGGATACTGAAGCAAAGAAACCATTTTCTACCACCAAAAAGTAATGTCAAATGGTCACCTACCCAAAAAGAATTCATTGAAGATCTTAAAAAAAGACTTTAAAATCAAATGAGAGAGATTGAGGAAAAACTATAAAGAAAAATAAGAATAATACAAGAAAAACAAGAAGATTATGAAAAGAGTCAAATAATTAGAAAAGGAGATTCAGAATCTTAAGGAAGAAAATGACTCCTTAAAAATCAGAATTAGGCATGGGGAAGCCAGTGAAGTTATAAGAAATGAAGAAATTTTATATATATATATACATATCTATATACACATACACACACATACATATGTATACACATATATACACACATATATGTATGTGTGTATGTATGTATGTATACATACATATATATGAAAAGAATGAAAAAATAGAAGAGAATGTGAAACATCTCATGAGAAAAAAGAATTGAGCTGGAAAGCAGATCATGAAGAGAAAGCATACAAATAATTGAACTATCTGAAAGCTATGATCAAAAAAAAAGAATCTTGATACAATAGTACAAGAAATAATTAAAGAAGATTGTCCTGAAGCATTAGAACAAGAGGGAAAGTATAAATTTAAAAAAATGCTAATCACAACCTGAAAGAGATTCTATGAGAAAAATTCACAGAAATATTATATTCTGAAACCCCCAGCTCAAAGAGCAAATATTATGAGCAACAAGAAGAAAAAAAATTTACATAAGGTGGTACCACAATTAGAATCACACAAAAACTAGCAGTGGCAACACTAAAAGATCACAGGTGTTAGAACACTATATACCAAAGAGCAAAAGAACTGGGCCTCAGGCGAAAAATATCATACCCAGAAAAGCTAAGCATAATTCTGAATGAAAAAAAAAAAGTCATTTAATGAATTGTCAGACTTTCAGGACTTTATTTAAAAAAAACAAACATGGGGCAGCTAGGTGGCGCAGTGGATAGAGCACCGGCCCTAAGTCAGGAGGACCTGAGTTCAAATCCGGCCTCAGACCAAACACTTGACACTTACTAGCTGTGTGACCCTGGGCAAGTCACTTAACCCCAATTGCCTGAAAGCAAAAAAAAAAAAAAACAACCCTGAACTCAATAGAAGACTTGACATATAAGAAGAGCAGAGAGAAAAATAAGGTACACACCAATGACCAATTACAAGGAACTCAATAAGGATAGAACATTAACCTTTTATGTATGTTAAATGTAAAACTTATGTCTAAGATTGTTATTAGTAATTTTGTAGCTTATAAGAAAGATTGGGGTAGACTTGAGTATGATATGACTTCAAATAGTAAAACTTTTCAAGAATAGTTAAAGACCAATTATCTTGTACAAACAAGGTGCAAGAGAAAGAACCAATAATGAGGAATTAGATGGGGGAGGGGGACTGTTAGTTCTAGAAACCTTCTTTTATGGAGAATGGGTTCAGGAGGGAAAATATATATATATACATACATCTAGAAGATGTATATGCCTTCTAAATTCACAAAGAAAATTCTGAGGGGATAGAGAGGGAGAGAGGATAAAGGAGGGATCTTTGGAGGGGAGGGTGTGGGAATAGGTGAAAGGGGCATACAAAAGGGAGTTTAGATTTAGGGGAATGGGATGATAAGGGAGGGATCATTGGAGGGGATTAGGTCAAGTAATAAGAGGGCAAGGTAGTGGGTAGAAGTAAAGCAGAGGAGTTAGGAGAGATAGGAAGAAAGAGATATGCACAAACATAAAAACAAAGATTAGGAGTATAATCTCTTAGGGAAAGTATGTTTATGTATGTATGTATGTATGTATGTATGTATGTATGTATGTATGTATATGTGTAGGTATATATCAATATCTCTACATAAATATTTCCATGCTTAATTGTAGCATCAGGGTGAGGGGGGATGAGGTAGGAAGGAGACGAAAAAGAACAAAGTAAAAAGTATACAGCAGAGGACAAAAGAAAATCTACAAAAAAGCAAAAAAAAACCAGACAACTTTCAACATAAGGTGCAATATTTAATATATAGGCTTCCTTGAAATGGAAAGTTATTGCTATATATTCTGAATCCTCTCCTACATTCTGCTGTGTACATAACATATTTTTTCTTTTCTTATTTTATATTTAAGTGCAATGTTTAAGTTTATAATATGTTTCTTTTTCTTTTCTTATTATGTATTTAAGTTTTAGTATTTGTCTAAAATAAAAAAATTAAAAAAACTTATTACCATCATGTCTTTAGAATTTAGATTTGGTAATGACTTTCTAAATACACGTTAGTTTGCTGAGATTGTTCATCCTTTCCTCACTAATTTGAGTTATTTATGTTATTATTTTTGGATTTTCATACTGTAAAGATTTCCTATCCTTCTTAGATTGACTTCACCTGTAGAATGTTACAAAATAGCATTCTGCTATTCTTCCTATGAACTCTGAAATCTTGTCTCAAATCTAACATGCAAATAAGATTAAATCCAACTTTCCTCTCCTCTATCACAAACAATAAAGTGGAGCAATTATTTATCCTATACTTGCTTTCATTGCAACTTCAACCTGCAGATCCACTTTGGTCTGAATCAGGTCCAAATCACATTTTTCCTGGTTTGGTCCTCTGCTTTTTGAAGAATCCATTTGTTATTAAAGAAACTCAAGGATTTGTCAGATTTTTTTTTTTTTGCTTTTAATAAAGATCTTCAACTGACTGTAAAACAATCACAATGTAATAGAATGCAAATCAAGCCTGTAAAACAATAAAACATTAACATCTCTCCATCTCTCAGTTACTTAACGAGATGGACAAAAGTCTTTTGAATCTGGAAATTAAAGTTTTAAACTTGAAATATCAGAGTTAAGAAGGAAATTCCCTTATGTGTCTACCAAGCTAGGTATCACAGAGTCAGGGAGGTTCAATAATAGAAAGAACATCAGCAATTGAGTCACAAAAAAGACTAAGCAGATGAAGAATGTCACCCAGATGATTTATACGTCATGCATTTGGATCGACATGCTAGAGAGCTCATTCGTCAGTATGTATAGCTCAATACAAATTGACTGCCAATGAATTGGGCATAGAGTTGAATAGTGGGAGGAGAATGATCTAGACTAACTTCTGGAAACTAGCGTTGCTATCTGGCAGTGAGAATACAGCAATGTATTCTGCCTCCACCCCACCACCTTTTGTACCTGCATAATCTATCACATCCATGTGTACAGTGGACATGTGAAAATCTAATCCACCCATATTCAGTGGGAGCAGATAATTTTATGTTCTTCATCTTATAATATGTACCTTTTACAAAGGAGTTTGGAACCTATATGTTATATATATATTTTTGATACCTGTTATTATCCCAGTAATCAAAGTAAATGTCAGTGGTTCTATGCCAACTTTATGGGTTCTACCTCTAGAATAATTAAACAATTTAATGATTAGATAATAAATAATTTAAAGTTAAATGTTAGAAAATAAGTGCAATTTCTCATTGATAAGCATCATGCTTTATATGCTATACTTTTACATTAGATGTTTCTTTTTCTCTACATCTTGAAATATATATATGTGTGTGTGTGTGCGGGAGTGCATGTGTGTGTGTATTTGTGTATGTAATTTCTTGATAATAACAGTTGTATCCATTTTTACAGACCAAGTTTCAACTTGAAAAAAATTAAAATGGATGAGGAATATACCTCTGAAACCTGGGCATTATAATAGGAATGGCAACTGACCTTTAACAAGCATGATTCCAGCAAGCTCAGCTGTAATTGTTTTTGGAAAAGAGAAAGAAATTGCTTCTCTGATTGCTTTGTGGTATTCACCCATCAATAAAAATGATTTTCTCTACCATGATTATAGTCTGAAAATTGGATGTCATGTCAATTCAAGACCAGAAAGGAAGACTAAAAGCATTCATGAAGGAGATTATACCTGGAAACTCAACTAAAGTGGAATAATAAAGAGAATTAAATTATTTTAGAAGACTTACTCCTGACTCCATAGGTGTGAAATATCTATTGAATCCAAATAACACGTTACATTTGGGAATAGCACATGTAGTGTCAAATCCAAAAGACTTCTCCTTTTTTTTTCCTTTTGCCTAAAGAGAAAACTAGGGAAAGTCCAAAACTAAAACCTGGTAAGAATCTGACTCTTACTTATGTAATATCTCCATGATATGGAGGAAAAACTTTAATAAGAATAGTACTATATATCAGAAGAAATTTTTTTTAAAAACTGATATGTTAATTGGATTTATAACTTTAAAAATGAATCTACCTCTTAAATGTATGGGTAAAGCTAAATCTATAAGTCAAAAATGTAGTTGGAATATATTTTATTATGGGAAAAAGGGTGAGGGCTATACTGAGAAGTGTAGGTGATATAAGGAAAAATTTTTGATTAAATCTTTTGAGGTGATGAATAATTTCGTTTTTCTCTTAATGATCATAGTACCTAGTACATAGTACCCCTTAAATTCTTATTGATTGATTAATCAAAGTTACAAAAAGTTACAAAGTTACAAAAGAACAAATGTGCTACATTTTTGTTGAATCCATTGATAAAGATATGCCAAAGGAAAGTATTTGGATTGGAACTCAAGGATTTCCTTTCAAGATCTCTTAATTGTATATCAAGGTAATATGCATACCTAGGAACTTAGAGACTTGTGGCAATTCAGCTGGGGTAGTGGTAGTTTAGGGTGAACTGGGGTGGGAGAAGTATAATGTATGTGCACTCCTTTGCAAGGTTGAGGTAGATTAGAAAAGTGAAATCCTCTCTTTCCAGCTATCTCCATGTATCTGGAATACAACCATATCATCCTGAGCTAGTCCAGACTCTGATGGAATTATCTCTTTAGAGAGATCTTCTGGAATAAGAAAATAAGCATCCTTGAGTGCCATTTCTGCCTAGATGGAAAGGAAGTACCAATGGCAACTCTAAAATGCTTCTCGGTAGTAATTGGAAATCACCATTAAGCCTTGTATATTGGGATAAATCAACAAATATCAATCACATTTGCTTATGGATGGCAGTTTAGGTGTTGGTTCAAATTATTTTCAAAATGAAATAGGGGTGGTAGAGAGAAAATAGGTAAAGAAATGAAAGCATAAGGGGAAAATATGGGGAAAAAACAATTAAAAGCTTGGTAAAAGAGGTACAAAATAACACCTTAAAAACCTGAATTGGCCAAATGGAAAAAGGTACAAAATGTCAACAATGAAAATAGCTCCTTAAAAAGCCAAATTGGCAAAGTGGAAAAAGAGATACAAAAGTTCACTAAAGAGAATAATTCTTAAAAATTAGAATTGGGTAACTAGAAGCTAATGATTCCATGAGTCATCAAGAAAAAACTTAAAAGGTCAAAAGATTGAAAAAGACAGAAGAAAATATGAATACAGGCCCAGTGCTCTATTCATTGTCCAATCTACAGTGTAGATACCAGTAAAGGAATGACTGACATACAAATACTAAGTATTTTCATCATTGGTAAAAACATAACTGATTAATATAAAGACAGCCTTCTCCTTACATTATTGCTATCATGTCACATCTCTGTTCCTTTTGCACTAGCTATCCCCTATGCCTTGTATGTACTTTAACCTCACCTTTGACTGAGAATATGCTTTTTTCTAAACTCTCAAGCATTCTTGAGATCTCTTTTTCTATTTGGCTTCCTGACCCAAATTAGTAGTTATTCCTTCTTGGTGGGCATACAGGTTCATGGAAATCACTGAAATTGATGGATATCTTAAGAATGTGACTGATTATTTTTGCAGAGGTAAGTGTCTAAATCTCCAATGATGTATGTATATAAAACTCATTGAAACTCCAGGGAATCAAGGAAACTACATATACATCAAAAATAGGTAATGAAATTATTTTAGATCCCTCACATGAAAACATCTATTATATTTGATGTGATTTTGAGACAAATGAAAATTAAATCTTAGTTTCCCAGAATTTATGTTTCACAAAATAATTCCAGTTGTATTCAATTAAACACCACCTATGTGATGATGTACTCTGCTAGGTGCTTGGAATAGAAAATAAAATTAAAAAAAGAAAAGTAATACGCTCTGCCCTCAAGGAAATTACTTCTGAGTGGTCTTTTCATTATAAGAACAATTCACTGTCTACTGTACCACACTGCTTATTCTCTAGAGAACACAGCTTCAGAGATTTATATAATACTTTAGGAAAATACACTTTATAAAAATGAAAGCAAATTCTTATTTTAATACCGATTTGAGTAGACCATTCCAGTACAAAAGCTTAACATTATTGCAATTTG
Source organism: Phascolarctos cinereus (assembly GCF_003287225.1). Taxonomy (NCBI): domain Eukaryota; kingdom Metazoa; phylum Chordata; class Mammalia; order Diprotodontia; family Phascolarctidae; genus Phascolarctos; species Phascolarctos cinereus. The sequence goes on from NW_027556402.1 coordinate 162,023,360, forward strand.
ACATTTTCATCCTAATCACTATGTGCAGCTTTATATGTATAAATTATGTCTCATAAAAATTAGTACTGAGATCAAATATTACACCATAATAAATTCCATACTATTATGTAAAATTATCTTGTGAATTTTGGAAAAAGAAAATTTGGTCACTGTGCGTAGAAGCTTTTTGAAGTGACATCATTAACCTTAGAGTTTAAAAAAAATACTTGTAAGGACGTTTTAGCCAAAGGTTTACATTTTCATAGATGAATCCAGAAACAAATCTAGACATAGACTATGATGCTGAGGGTTGATTGTATAACTTAAAAGAACCATATACCCATAATTAATAGAATAATCACATATTGCAAATTCTTATAGAATGACAATCATAATGATAGCTTTTAATCCTTTGAAGTATAATGGTTCATTAGACAAAAAAATATATATAATTTTTGAACTTTGGGTACAACTTTAAAAAAGTAAAACCAACCTGGAAAAATTAATGAAGACACATCAGTGCATGGTGAGTTCACTGAATGTCAAGTTAAATTATCCCCAAAGTGTAAAGATGCTATTTAATGATCTGTGACATAGAACAGTCAAATAGCTTTTTTATTTGAGAGGACTATTCAGAACAAAGGTGGCTTTGAAGTACAATTCTGTGTACTCCTGTGGCAATAATAAAGTAATTTAAAGATAGCACATTTTTGATACTCTGAAAGTATGATAGAAAATTTGATTGAAAAGGAAAGTAGGGTATCACATTTGATTTTTTAATAAAGGAAATGGTATTTTAAATATATTGAATGCTAGAGGAGTTGATTTGTACTTCATTCTTTTAAATATCTTTATGTTACTAAAATCAGAAAAGATACATAGTTATTTCATAAAGAGAAAAAAATGTGCTTCAAAGATGGGAATGGAAGGAGAGGGAACATGCATTTATTAAGCATCTGCTATTTGCCAGGCACAGTGTTAAATACTTTACAAATAATATCTCATGTGATCTTCACAACAACCCTGGTGCTATTAGGATCTCCACCTTACAGTTGAGGGTTTGACCTTGTGCAATGAAAACACAATTACTATGTTCTGAGTGATTTTGTTCTTTCAGGCTTGTGAATAAAAATGGAGAAGAATGGTCAGTGTAAGCTAGAGGCCTGGCAACGTGTTATCACTTTAAGGAAAAAGGGGCAAGAGATTCAAAACCAAAGTGAAGTGTAGAGTTGAAGGGGTTCATCAAGGAATCAAAATTGTGAACATGTCATAGTATAACTGGTGGATGGGGTGATATGCTGGGAAATTAATGAGATGTGGATGGCTAGGGAATCACATCTAATAGAATTATATATCTGTGGTACAAAATGTCACTTTTACTAATACATGATGGACAAATGTGACTAGATAAAGTCTAGGGACTCATTATGTATGTTAAGTCCATGACCTCTTTTCTGTGGATAGCATCATCAATAATCCTCTAGAATCATGAATAGTCTTTGTAGTGATCATATTCTTTACAAATTTCAAACTTGTTTGTTTTTATAGTTCTGTTATTATTATATAAATTGTTGTCCTTTTTCTGCTCATTTCATTCCACTAGTTTACAAATATACTTAAAGTTGTTCATAAATTTGTTCGTATGGTTTTGTTTACTTCACTCTGTATCAGTTTATATGTTTTTCCTAATTTCTTACAGCACAATAGCATTTCATCATATTCATATAGCACAATTTATTCAGCCATTCAGTTGATGGGTATCCCCTTAGTTTTGAGTTATTTGCCACCACAACAAGAGTTGTTATAAATATTTTGGAAAATATAGGTTATGGGTCCATCTCAGGGAACTACTTCAATTAAGATCAGAAAAAAAAAATATAGGAACACAAAATTGGTAGAGGTGGTCATGGCTTCTAGCATCAGTTGCTACATGGGCAAGTTCATCATAAAACTTGGATGGAATAAGACCTATCATTCCCTAACTCTCAATGAAACATCATAAATCATGCCTTATGGAGAATCACAGCTGTAAGAAACCATAAATCTATCACTGATTTTAAAAGGAACACTGAGATTTCAGCTCCTCTAGTTCTGCAGCCAATAAATGGACTCCAAATAATTTTAAATTTCAAGTGTTTAACTTTGAGCCATACATAGCTAGGAACTGACCTCAAATCTCCTACACAGTTTAAATCGTGAGGTATGGTTTTGATATGTTCCACATAGTGAGGGGATGGAGTGATGACCCTGTGCTGCCCTAACAAAAACAGAAAAATCAAACTTGAAGAGAAAAACATATTGAGGTATTATATTGGTGCAAGTTTGTTTCACACATTCATTTAATTATTTCCTTCCAATTTAGTAAATGTTCATATTGGGGTAAAATGTAGAAAAGAAGACAGAAATACAAGAAAGTGCAAAAAAAAAGAAATATTCACTGGCAGGGAGAAGGTAAGAGAGATGAATACATGGGGGAATTCATTTGTAGTTCCCCTTCCTTCTCTCATTTCTCCCACCTTCCCATCTTCCTCTCCTTCCCTCCCTTATTTCTTTCTTTCTTTACTTTTTTCCTTTCCTCTCTCCCATCCCTATCTTCCTTCTTCCCTTATTTCTAAGTGGAATGGAGTGTTTTTTCATGAGAGAAAGATCATCAAGAACAATTTTATCTAACAAGCAAAATCAAATCTTGATTTTACTTCCTAGGTTTTCCATAATGAGCACTATTGAACTGGAAAAAAAAAAGATCAATTTATTATCCTAAAAGAAAATACATTCTTGAAGAATAGATTTTAAGTGTGACAAATATCCAAAGCAGAATGTAAGGGGGTTTTGTAACAAAGCTACACTCAAAACCTAGAGGCTGTGACAGAGTTTCAACCCAAATACCGCAAACTGGACAAGAGAAACATGAACCCCTTCACATCACTCTTATGGTTCTCCCCTGAGGTGAGAGATCCAGGTATACAGCTACTAGCTTGAGATATTTTGGTTACCAGTTATATAAAGTCACTTTAAGGATACATAATTTATAAGCCAAATTGCTTGTCATAGTTAAGTTAGAAACAAGTGGAATATCACTTAAAAAAATAAGGTCATACTATTGAGTACCCTTAGCTTGCTTATTGTAAAAAAAAAAAAAGATGAAATTAATTTTAACTAGTCCTGCCATTTGTTTTCTTGGAATGCTAAATTTACATACACAGAATTAATCTGGATTTAAAAACATACAGGAAGGTATGAAAATCTACAATTAAAATTCAGTTTCTGGCTACTAGCAGGTGAATATATAAATTTCCAAATAAATATGCATTTTAAGGAAATAAGGATAATATTATAGTTTCCTTTCTGTAACTTTCAATGCTAGTCATAACTTGGTCTTAGCATAACTCAAAAATCGATACTTAACAAAAAAAAGTCATCTTATGAAGCATTTTAAAAGTAAAAATCACTAATATTTTAGTGGTAGCAAATCATTTATTGTTATCTCTTAAAACATTTTCCCCGAAAGACAGAGTACAAAAATGCAATTCTTTTAGAAGTGTAGTAATGAAGTAATTTGAGAGATTCTTGACAGTATTTGCTTTAAAAACAACACTCCACACAGGAGTCTTCAAATATCTTCCAGCTTAAAACATAAATATGTATCACTATTTAAAAAAATACTTCAAAAGCATATGAGCCTCTGGTATTATTGCCTCTGGGAGCATTTACAATTTAAAACACAACTGATTTAATTATATGCTGGCTCATACACATAAAATGAAATATCATCTACCAAAACATATAACCAAGTTCTCCCATCTTACATAAAGGATAAAAATAATGGAACAGTCTTTCATTGGATTAAAAACAAATTTTGTTTGCAACCATCAGTATATTTCAGATTAAATTTTTAATATTTCAGATTTTTAAAAATCGTTAAATAGTTGGGGACTTAATTTCAGGGACTACAGATTCCACTAAACCAGGAAAAATCCACAGTCTTGTTCTCTATTAGGAGAAAACTTTGTTTCATAATTGAAATACCAAGAAGTACCATCAGCATTTCAAACTGAATCAATAGATTATGGGACTCATTATGTTCCCCATTAGCTTCTTTCCTAAAAAAAGTTTCCACTTTGTTTGAGGGCACCACTGACCTTCCAGTTGTTCAAGTTTATAATATTGGGATCATCCTTGACTCCTCCCTCTCCTTAATATCCATTGTCAGTCAGTTGCTAAGTCTTGTGGATTCCACATCCATAATTGCTATTGCATTTGGCTAGTTCTGGCTTTCACCACTAGTTAACTAGATTTCTGCAGTAACCTGATAATTTGACTAGATTCTAGTTTATCCTTTCTAAAATTAGGCTTTCACATAGCTTCCAAAACAAATTTCCTGAGAAAGAATTCTGATCATATTACTCCTCTGCTCAAAAATCTTCAGCAACTCCAGGATACCTTTAAGACAAACTAGAGATTCCTCAGATTAACCTTACCACAGTCTGGACCCTCATCTCACATTACCACCCTTTGTTTAATGTGTATACCAAACAAACATGCCTATGAGGGCAGGTAGGTGGCTCAGTAGATAGAATACTCTCCCTGGAGTCAGGAAGACCTGAGTTCAACGTGGCCTCAGACACTTACTATCCTTGTGACCCTGGGCAAGTCACTTAACCCTCATTGCCAAAAAATAAAAATAAAAATAAATGCCTATTAGTTACTCTGTGAATTCACCATCCCCTTGTACATACCCATGCCTTCACCTAGGTTTTCTCCATGGCTAGGAATGAACTCCTTCCTCATCTCAGCCTTTAAAAACACTGGGCTTCCTTTAGCTCTCTTAGGCAAATGCTTTACTAATTCCCCACCACCATCACCAAACATTTTTAACACTTTATTCTTTCTCATTATAATTTATTTGTATATTACAACCTCTAATAGAAGGCAAGTTTCTTGAGATTACCATCTCCCTCAGCCTCCTCATTCCTCTGACTGGAGAATTAGAAAGTAGAGTACCAAACTCCTCTCAATGTTTCTTTTATAGAGAGCAGAAATGAAACTCTCAGCTCACTTCACTTTGCATCTACTTTCCTACCTGGTTTCTACTCTACAGAATAAGATGCCTCTGGTGGGTACCTCATAATGTCCTATCCCCACCCTACCTTCCTGACTTCTTTTGTGTGCTGTCTGTCTTTAGATTGTAAGCTCTTTGTGGGCAGGAACTTCTTTTTATTAATTATATCCCCATTGCTTCGCACACTTCATGGTACATAGTAGACACTTAATAAATATTATTGGATTTGATGGAGATCAAGAACATTTTTTTCTTTTTTGGTCTTTCTTAAATATTTGGGAAAGTGTTGTATGTATGGTAGATACTTAATATGTTTGTTGAATAATAATTTCAAATAATAGTATTTGTATAATGCTTTAAGGCTTACAAAGTGCTTTACAAATATTATCTCATTTTATCTTTACAACAACCCTGGGAAATAGGTGCTATTATTATCCCCATTTTCCAGATAAGAATACTGATACTGAGAGGGGAAATATGACTTATCCAAGGTCACACAGCTACTAAATGTCTTAGGTTGAATTTGAGCTTACATTTTCTGACTCCAGGTTTGGCACTATCCCTTGCACCTCCTAGCTGAATTGATAAATTAATTCCTTCTGACATCTTCCAATAACAATATTAAACAAGAAGTATACTTTAAATTCATCTGAGCCATTCAATGTTGTAGGAGCGAGTTGCCTTGACCACATGTGTTTCCGTGCATCCCTACCTACTCATGTGCTGTATACGTATGCCCATCCCTCCCATTGATTTTGTTTATAGTCATGGAGGAGAATGCCCCATGTTTATGGAGGGAGGGGAAATGAGTTTAATTATCATTTTTTTTAGTAATGTACCACCTCAATAAATGTTTTTGGTTTAAATTTGTGTCCCCTGACTATTTAAAGGTAAATAACTGATGGAGGCTCATAAGCTGTAGTTGTAAGTTAGCAAAGATTCAAACAATACTTTGAACTCAAGATTATTATCTGTCTGAGGACCCAACCTGCAAGTATAAGTTACCGGGAGAGGTACTACAAGAGGAAAATAAGGCTTAAAGATGTCAATCGACTTGCCCACAGTTGTACAGCTACAAGGGTATGACTGGGGCAGGTACGTGGCACAGTGGGTAGAGTGCCAGGCCTATAGTCAGAAACATTTCTCAGACTGAGTTCAATTCTAACTTCAGGCACTTACTAGCTGTGTGAACCCAGGCAAGTCACTTAGCTCTATTTGCCTCAGTTGCTTATCTATCAAATATGCTGCAGAAGGAAATGGCTGACCACTCCAGTATCTTTACCAAGAAAACCCCAAAAGGGGTCTCAAAGAGTTGGATATGACTGAAAAGCAACTAAGCAACAGCAACCGAAATGGTATCATATAGAATTCAAAGCCAACTCTCATATCCTATGACCAGAATTATTTTGAGCACAGCATATGCCCTCCCAACAATATTACAATATTCTATGATATCAGATTGGGTCTTGACAGACACTTGATGTTAACCCAGTGAGTATGAGACCATCACATAATAGGTGCTTAACAAATGTTTATTGATTGAACTTTAGACCTTCTTAAAACATCAGACTGTCTTCTGTCTTAAAAACTGTGACCTTACTCATCAGTAAGACAGAAGGTTGTAACAGAAAACACATAGGATTTGGAGTCAGTATAACCATTTTCAACTCTTAACTCTGCTATTTACTACCATGTGACCTTGGAAAATCATTTTAATTTTCTGGGCATCACTTTCCTCATTTCAAAGATGGGGGGGTGCAGAGACAAGATGGTAGAATGAAAGCAGTGACTTGCTTGAGTTCTCCCCCAAACCCCTCCAAATACTCATAAAAAATGGCTCTAAACAAATTCTAAAGCAGCAGAACCCACAAAAAGACAGAGTGAAACAAATTTCCAGTCCAAGACAACCTGGATGATTGATCAGAAAGGTACATGGTGCTGGTCTGTGAGAGGAGTGCAATGCAGCCACAGCCAACCTGGAGCAGGCCTCAGAGGACTAAATCACAGGCAGCTGTGGTGGTTCCCAGACTCTTCAATCCATGAATGTCAAAGACAACTTAGAAGGTCAGTGGGAAAAGTCTGTTTCTGTCGGTGCTGAGAGAGGAATGTGGGGTCTCAGCTCCATTCCCCAAGAGCATGGCCCTGGTGGGGCAGCTGCCTCCTGAGCTTCTGGCCCATAGACTGAGGGGGAATCCAGTGGCTGATCAGAGATTGCAGGGATCTCTTTGCCAGTGTGGAGGCAGGAATCTCTTGCTTTGCCCATGTTTAAATCTGGGACACAGTTCTGGGCAGCAGTCCTGGGAGGAGGATCGCTGGCATGGTGGAGCTTGTAGTGGCTGTGGAGACAAACCCCTCCTCACAGTTACAGGACAGAAAGGAGTACTTGTGGTCACAGGACAGGAAAGGAATAAACACCTTGCCCCTTATTACCTTGGAAGAACTGAAAATTTATAGGTCCCTACAAGTATCTCTGAAAACAGCTACACAAATCCCCTGAAGCTTGGGACAGTACATTCTCCACACTGGAAGCAGACTCTTACCTTAACAAAGAGTTTAAAACTCAAGTAATTGGCTGGGATCATGAGCAAGCAGTGCAAAAAGAGTCAGACTATATTATCTTACTTTGGTGAAAAAAAAGATCAAAATATACAACCAGAAGAAGACAACAAAGTCAAAGCTCCTACATCCAAAGCCTCCAAGAAAAATATGAATCAGTCCCAGGCCTTGGAAGAGCTCAAAAGGGATTTTGAGAAGCAAGTAAGGGAAGGAGAGGAAAAACTGGGAGAAATGAGAGTGATGCAAGAAAATCAAAAAACAAGTCAACAGCTTGCTAAAGGAGACCCAAAAAAATACTGAAGAAAATAACACCTTAAAAAATAGCCTAACCCAAATGGCAAAAGAGATCCAAAAAGCCAATGAGGAAAAAAATGCCCTAAAAAGAAAAATTGGCCAAATGGAAAAGGAAGTCCAAAAGATTACTGAAGAAAATACTTCCTTAAAAATTAGAATAGAGCAATTGGAAGCTAGTGACTTTATGAGAAATCAAGACACTGTAAAACAAATCCAAAAGAATGAAAAATTAAAAACAATGTGAAATATCTCATTGGAAAAACAACTGACCTGGAAAATAGATCCAGGAGAGAGAATTTAAAAATTATTGGACTATCTGAAAGCCATGATCAAAAAAAGAGCCTAGACATCATCTTTCAAGAAATTATCAAGGAAAACTGCCCTGATATAGTTAGAACCAGAGGGCAAAATAGAAATTGAAAGAATCCACGATCTCCTCCTGAAAGAGATCCCCAAAGGAAAACTCCTAGGAATATTATAGCCAAATTCCAGAGTTCCAGGTCAAGGAGAAAATATTACAAGCTGCCAGAAGAAACAATTCAAGTACTGTGGAAACACAATCAGGATAACACAAGATTTAGCAGCTCCTACATTAAAGGACCTCAGGGCATAGAATATAATATTCTGGAGGAAAAGGATATAGGATTACAACCAAGAATCACCTACCCAGCAAAATTGAGTACAATCCTTCAGGGGAAAAAATAGTCATTCACTGAAATAGAGGACTTTCAAGCATTCTTGATGAAAAGACCAGAGCTAAACAGAAAATTTGACTTTCAAATACAGACTCAAGTGGAACATGAAGAGGTAAACAGGAAAGAGAAATCATGAGAGACTTATTAAGGTTGAACTGTTTACATTCCTGCATGGAAGGATGACATTTGTAACTCATGAGAACTTTGCCAGTATTAGGGTAGTTGAAGGAAAAAAATTGTATGTATGTATATATAGATACATAGAGAGCACAGGGTGAGTTGAAGATTAAGGGGTCATATCTGGAGAATAAAATTAAGGGATGAGAGAGGATTATACTGGGAGAAGAAGAAAGTGAGAGGTAGAGTGGGGTAAAGTATCTCACAAAAAAAGGAAAAGAAAAGTCTCTTACAGTGGAGGGGAAATGGGGGAAGGTGAGAGGGAATGAGTGAATCTTATTCTTATAGGATTTGGCTTATGGAAGGAATAACATGCACATTCAATTGGGTATGGAAATCTGTCTTATCCTACAGGAAAATAGGAGGAGAAGGGGACAAGAGAGCAGGAGGATGATAGAGAGGAGGGCAGATCAGGAAATGGGGTAATCAGAAGCAAATACTTCTGAGGAGGGACAGGGTCAAAAGAAAGAATAGAATAAATGGGAGGGCAGGATAGGATTAAGGGAAATAAAGTAAATTTTTCACAACATGTGTACAATGGAAGTGCTTTGCATAACTGCACATGTATAACCTATATTGAGTTGCTTGCCTTTTCAAGGAAGGTGGGTGGGGAGGGAGGACGGGAGAAAATTTGAAACCTAAAGTTTTAAAAACATATGTTTAAAAAAATATGTTTTCATATGCTACTGGGAAATAAGAAATACAGGAAATGGGGTACAGAATTCTATCCTGCCCTACAGGAAAACAGAAGGGGACATGGATAAGAGAAGGGGGGAGAGACAGAAGAGAGAACAGACTGGGGGAAGGGATATTCAGAATGCATGCCATCTTGGGGTGGGGGGAGGGGTGAGATGGGGTGAAAATTTAGCACTCAAAATCTTGTGGAAGTAAATATTAAAAACTAAAAATAAATAAATTTATATTTAAAAAGAAGAAAGAAAAAAAAGAAAGATGAGAGGGCTGGACAAGATGTTTCTATGCTCTTGCTGAGCAGTAGTTAGTATTCTATGTGCTTAAATGCAGCAGGGGATTTCCCGAAGTTACCTGTGAGACCACAAAGAATCCTGAAGCCCCTTCCCTTTGGCTGTCAATGGAAATTTTTTGAAAAGTAGGATTATTCTATATCCAATTTTCAATCATCACATTACTAGAAGTATGAATCCTGAAAAAACACAAGACAAAAATACTCAATTTTAATCTTTTGGCTCCTCAACTAAATTTATTAAAACTGTGATAAATTTATTCCGATGTGAAAAATGTTTTAAATGGTTTTAGTCTTCAGTGGGTTTACCTGAAGGATATTAAGAAAAACTTCAGTAAGGTTAACTTATGTTTAATTCCTCATGGTTCCTTTATTTTTTAGGACATGGAAGAGAAGAGAAAGAGAAAAAGAATTTATATAGATCTTACATGTGCCAGGCACCATGTTAAGTGCTTTACAAATATCACATTTAATCCTCACAATAACCCTGGGGGGTGGGGTAAGGTACTATTATGATCCCCTTTTTAAAGTTTAAGAAACTAAGGCAGTCAGAGATTAAGTGACTTGCCGAGGATACTGGAGCTAGGAAGCCTCTGAGGCCAGATTTAAACTTCCTGATTCTTAGCTCAGCACTGTCTCCACTGTAGCATCTAGAGGCCTCCAGAAGGAATTTAAACTCTGAGCAAGCCCTCAATTCCTCTAATAATCACCTAATACTCTAGTTTATCTGTGATACTAATATTACTTCCATTAATGTATATCACAATGAATCCATGCCTGTCTACCTTTTGTGAAGTCTCATGTCCTCCCCTTGTTCGACAGAGAAATCCACCTACATGCTGATGGTTTTATCTTTGTTCACTAGACACCGTACGTCCTTACCAGTAAAATTTGTAGGCTAACAATCAATTTTGCCTTTACTACATGACCAGTCTATCTTTATTCTGGTCATATACTTCTTAATAGCATTCTTTATGTCACTTCCTCTTTGTTATGCCTTATAGTGCATTCCATATCTACAATGTATACTTAACTATAGCTCTTTGAGTGATTTTCAAGTGTAATTCCTTTTATGATACTGTGTTCCATGACTAACACATATATGATGTTATTGGACCAATACTGGTGCTAAAAAGATGATCCTTTGTTTTAGGGTGAAGCCTGGAGTCTTTAAAAAGAGAAACAATTCAGCCTACTCTCTGCCTGTTCAATTTTGGGCCTAGCTCATTCTCCATTTGCAACACCTGACCCAGATATATGTCCAAAGGAAAACCATGAAGATAAACTGTCATCCTAGGCTCCTCATTCTTATTCCCTTAGGAAATCTGTTGTCAAGTCCCACTAATTTTACCTTTGCTACATCTCTCATATGTGCCCTCTTCTTTCTTCTGACATTTTCAGCACCCTAACTCAGGCCCCGATCACCTCAATCCTGAACTATTACAAATAATCTCCGTCTCCATTCTTTCCCCATTCTAGTGCTCTACTTAGTTATACAAAACAATTTTCCTTCAATGCAGATCTGACCATGTCATTTCCCCATTGAATAAACTCAAATACCTCCATATTACCTCTTTAATAAGATATAAAATCTTATTTTTTTCCTTTATAACCTGAACCCTTCCTACCTATACAGTCTTCTGATGCCTTACTCCTTTCTACATACTCTGATCCAGTAATACTGTATTCCTGTGCTGAACCTCATGCAAAACACTCCCATCCCCTGACTTCATTCATTTTCATTCATTGTTCATTTCTAAATCTCCTCCTTCCTCATTTCTGCATCCTGACTTTTCTGGTTTCCTTGGAGTCTCAGATAAAATGCCACCTTAGGCAAGAAGCTTTTTCCAATCTGCTTCCTAATTCTGGTTTCTCCCCAAAATATTATTTCCAGCTAATCTTGTATACATCTTACTTGTACGTAGATTTTTTTGTAAGTTGTCTACCACTAGATTGTGAGCTCCTTGAGGACAAGAGCTTTTGTCTTTCTTTATGACCCAGTGCTGAGTACATTGTTTAACACATGGGCAACTAGGTACCACCATGAATAGAGTGCTGGGCTGGAATTAGAGTTCAAATTTGGCCTCAGCACTTACCGGCTTAGTAGCTATGTGACCCTGAGCAAGTCACTTAACATAGTTTGCCTCAGTTTCTCATCTGTAAAATAAGCTGAAGAAGAAATGGAAAACCACTCCAGTATCTTTACTAAGAAAACTCAAGGATTAAACAGGTCTGTAAAAAGACTCAACAACAACAATATGCATTTGATAAATGTTTGTTCAGCTGACAAACTAACCCATTGCAAAAATGAACTCCAGAAGTCAATAGATATTTATACAAATGCACTACAGTAGGTAATATTAGAACAGTTTCTAAACAATCAATTAATTAGCATTTACTAGGCACCATGTTTTTTTTCCTCCTACTATGCTAAATATTTGGGATATTAAAAAAGAAAGAGTCCTTGATGTTAAGGAGCCTATATTCTAATGGGGGAACTCTATGAATGATGAGTTTATACAGAAATATACATATTCAATACAAAATTATTTTGGGAGGGAAGGAACCACAAGTTCTTCATGTATAATATGATGCTTGAACTAAGCTTTGAAACAACACTTCATAACTAGTTATATATGAGGAACTCAATAAAAATCCACAAATAGTTCTCAGGCCTGATGACTCTCTGACATGTGAATCTCAGTAGATATTGATTCCTAAAGAAGCTTGACAGGCAGAACCTGTAGGTCTACAATGCAATCAGTTGAAGAGCAGTTCCCATCCACCAATGTCAAAGTCCAATGTATATCTGCATCTACAATCTTTTTCCTCTGAAACAATAGCCTACCGACAATCTAAAGAATGAGGCCAAAGACAACAAAGACAACACATTTCAGTATACATAAGAGTAACTGGGGAATCCAGAAAAAGGTGAATTCCTTGAAGCAATTCCTGTTTTTTGTCTTTGTATTCCTATCTAGCACAATGCCTGACACATAGTAGGCATGTGAGAATTTTTTTTAATAAAATTGAAGTAATACTGAAATACAGTATTTTTATATTAGAAGAGAGCTAGGCTTTCTTCTCCCTTGCAATCTCTTGTCATTTATACAGACTTTTTGTCAATACTTGCAGTTACCTTTGCAAAAAAGACTAACCATTCCATCTCACCTTTTTAAAGACTTACATTTACTTTGATCCACTCTGAACCCATTGTTAGAGAAACATCCTAAAGTGGAGGAACAGAAATGTAAATAACAAACCATCAGCTAATAAGAACACTAATAATTATTAACAACTTCAAACACCCTCAAATCACTGACTCAAAAGAATATGCTGGTACATCTCTACTTCCCTCCTTTGCCAGAAAAAGAAATAATGTTAGTTACTTAGGTATCACATCCCTTAGAATTGATTTGTTAACATCAACACCTTGATCTGCACCTGCAAGCAATTTGGAAGCTAGCATGGAGTAAGGAACACAGTTGTAGTGCACTACATGAATCCAAAATTATTTTAGCAGGTGGGTTACTTCTCATAAAAATATATCTCTAATTAGGAAAAAAACCAGAACAATCTTCTCTGTTTTTTTAAACTTATTTCTTCAATAGCAAACCAATAACACTTCAATAATAGCCCAGCCGATAACGATATTAAACTGGTTATAAAATTTTCTAAAAGGCTTTTATCAGATTTTAAACTCTTACAATTATGAAGTTGGCCTGAGAATTGCAGACAGCTTAAATTAAATTGGTTGAAATAGCTTTATGAATAACAAAGGCTTCTTATAAGAGAGGTGAAGTGAAACAAATCATAGATCTAAAGTTAAACAAGACCTGTTATGCTAAATTAGGATTCCAGCCTCCTAATTTACATATGGGGAAACTAAGTCTTGTGAAGGTTAAAAGATTTGCTAAAGACCATACATGAGCATCAGAGGAAGGTTTTCAACCTAGGCACTCTGATTTCAGAGTCAATTCTCTTTCCATTTTACCATGGCTAGGGGGAAGACTACAAGTCTACATGGTACGAAAATAAAGTTTCACTACTTATGAGCTGCTATTCTGATATTTTATAATTTAAAGGAAAAGGTGCAGATTTCCAGTTAATCATGAAAGGAATGGTCAATACCAGCCAAGATTTCAACTACCACTGTTGTTATTGTTCAGTCATGTCTGACTCTTCCTGACACCATTTGGTTTTTGGGGGTTTTTTTAGCAAAAATACTGGAGTGGTTTGTCATTTCCTTCTCTAGTTCATTTTACAGATGAGAATCTATGGCAAACAGGATTAAGTGTCATGCCCAGGGTCACACAGTTGGTGATTGTCTGAGGCTAGATTTGAACTCAGGAAGATGAGTCTTTCTGACCTCAAGTTGAGCACTCTATCCATTGTACCAACTAGCCATAGTTGAAAGAAAAGTGGATGAGGTTTAGGAAATAGGATCCCGTTTCCATGCTACCACAGATTAGTAGCACACAATAGTGTGGGCACACACACCAGACCTCTTTAAGTTACCGAGACCTTATCTGTAAAATGAGACAGCTGAACTTGTTATGTTAGGTCTCTACCAATTCTTAATTCTTTGCTTATGTGTCTTTTAGGATTATCCATTTTTTTAAAGAAACTAAGCATATAATATGACAGTTGTACTCAGCTAGCTAGTATATTTCTACTAGGTTAGAATAAAAATAAAACAAAGAAAATATTTTTTGGACATATTTTAGCATAAAATATGAGATTACATTGGGATGGGGTGGGGGCATGCTGGTCACTTTCTCTGCTTCCATATAATTTAATCATGAATCTTCATCATTTAAGTTAACTTGACTAAACCATGCGAAATATAAAGCTGGAAATATTGACAATGTGTTTCCCTAAAGTTAAATGAAAATTTTAAATGTCCCACATATCAATATATTTCATCTATTTCTCTAATATAGTTGAAGGTGTGCTATTTTTCCTTCTTAAATAGTTTAGATTTTTCTCACGTACTTTGCTTTTCTCAACTATTTTTCCATCTATTGCACATTGATAAAAACTGCTTGATAGATGCAGTCATTACTCTTGTGTGCCTCCAGTTCTTTCCACTTCTATTGAGTATTCCTCCTCCTCCTCTTCTTGTTCTTGGAGCCTGAGTATCTTTAGGTCTCACTAAATTTCAATCCATAAATACCTAACATTGTGAAATGCTCTCTGCCTTTATATTGAAAAAGGAATTGAATGATCTTTTTAGGTCTTTCAAGAATATCCGCCAACTCTGAATGTGTTCTATTTCTTTTTCTCTACTTAGTTCTTATACCAGGTGTTAAAAAAGGTAAATGTAGATGGACAATTTTCAGAAAGGGAAAATCTTGGTATGTTGTCAATATTTTTCACACCTGATGTAAAATTTAATCATACCTTATTATTAGTAATAGTGCCCAATTTGTACACCTATAACATTACTTTATAAATAGTAAATACTTAATAAGTATGGATTGAATGAATCAATGAGTAATAATAATTCACAATAATATAGTGATCCATGAGTAACAAGGTACATTTGAATCAATTTCCTAATAAGAGAATGAAAAGTAAAGAACATGTATTGTAGGGTAACACCACGTACAAGTGAGTAACTGACATTTATTTTTTTTTCTAGTGAAAGGGAAAACAACAGAAATATTCAAAGATAGATTTCTCCTAATAGGGTTTACAATAGAAACTGTATAAGTTACTGAGAAGGACCAACTAGGACAGAAAATGCTGCTTTATTTTTTCATATTATTTAGCATTTAGAGTTCTTCTTAAATTAGTCCCTTCCAGTGTTTCCAATGTTCCTTTACTGATCTTCATATAAAATACAATCCAATTACAAAGGCCTACCTGAAGTTCCTTGTGCATTGCACTCTATTGCCATTTCTATGCTTTTGCACTGGTGTCTTGCCATGCTTGCAATGCTCTTACTCTTCACCTTTGCCTACTGTCTTCCTGGGCTTTCTCCAAGACTCAGCTCTAATCCCACCTTCTGCAGTAGGCCTTTCCTGGTCTTCCCCAGATCTTTACTATTTGCAGGAAAAAAAAAGCACAGTTAGTTTTTAGCATTCTAAAAGAATGCTAAACCATAAAAGAAACATTTAGTTACAAAATGAAAAAGTTACAAAATGAGTTAAAAATTAAAAAGAGGATATCTGAGTACAAAAAAGGGAAGAAACAGGTACCACATCCTTTCCATCATCTTTTTCATTTTACTATATAAATTTAACCTTATACTGAAAAATTTTGACTTCATTCATAGTGTTTCAGTTTAAACATCCGTGCTAATCTTTATCTCAAACACATGAACCATTCCTTCTAAAAGTGGCATTTAATTAGAACAAAATTAAAAGTTATGAATATTTACCCAAATTCATGTCAAGTTTTATAGTTAATTGGTGAGGAATGCTCTATGCATAACAAACACTCATTGAGATTATGAAAATTACTTATTCAAAGTTTAGGTACATAGTGGGCACATCAGAAGACTTGTTGAGATTTTTATTAAAGAAAACAATTATTGAACAACATTTTGTAGATTATTAATTCATTGCAGGCTATCATTTCCTTTTTACAAGTATAGTACATAGCTTGTTATACAGAATATTTTGTAGCAGTGGTATTTGGAGGACAGGATTTAGTCTGTGTTACTCTGGCAGTAGGTGAAAGGAAGGAAGGAAACAAAATCAGAAATTATGGAGATTTAAAAAAAGAAAGAGAACAGAAAGGTCAGGAAAAGTCAGGATAGTTGACAAAATTCTAGTCATGAGATAAAGCTATTCTATGTCTGGGTAAAAAAAAAAATTGTATTCTCCATATTAGAAAAGTGAAATTTTGCAAAAATTTTTATTTTTTAAATTTTAGACAAACATTAAAACTTAAATACATAATAAGAAAATAAACAAGCATTAAAAAGAAATATAAAATAAAAAAAGAAAAAATGTCTTGTGCACAGCAGAACATAGGAGAGGATTCAGAATATATAGCAATAATTTTTGATTTCAAGAAAGCCTATGTATTAAATACATGTTATGTTGAAAGCAGTCTATCTTTGCTTACTTGTAGATTTTCTTTTGTTCTCTGCTATATACTTTTTATTTTGTTCTTTTTTTCCCCCTTCCTTCTCCTTACCCCCACCCCAAAGCTACAATTAAGCATGGATATATTTATATATAGATGTTGATATATACTCTTATCCATATATACTCATACATATATATATATGTGTGTGTGTGTGTGTATAAATACACTTTTAAGAGATTATACTCCTAATTTCTGTTTCTGTTATGTTTGTGTGTATCTCATGATTCCTATTTTTCCTAACTCCTCTACTTTACTTCTACCTGCTATCTTGCCCTCCTATTACTTAACCTACCTCCTCCTCCAGCAATTATCCTCCCATTCCCCTAAATTGAAACGCTTCTATA
Source organism: Phascolarctos cinereus (assembly GCF_003287225.1). NCBI lineage: Eukaryota > Metazoa > Chordata > Mammalia > Diprotodontia > Phascolarctidae > Phascolarctos > Phascolarctos cinereus. Next base: position 162,040,547 of record NW_027556402.1, read on the forward strand.
TCCTGCTTTTAACCTATTCCTTCACTCTCCCCTCTAAAGATTCCTCCTTTATCCTCTGCTCCCTCCCTATCCCCTTAGAGTTTTATTTCTTTCTAAATTTAGAAGACTTTTATACTCTTCTAGATGTATACATATTTTTCCCTCGAACCCATTTGTGATGAAAGTAGGATTCCAGAACTATCAGCCCCCTCCCCCATCTAATTCCTCTGTATTGGTTCTTTCTCTTGTACCTCATTTGTGTAAGAGAACTAATATTTTAGCTGTTCTTGAACAGTTTTACTATTTGAAGTCATATCATACTCAGGTCTACCCCAAACTTTATTATAAGCTACCTAATTACTAATAACAATCTTAGACGTAGGTTTTACATTTTACATACATAAAAGGTAAACATTCTATCCTTATTGAGTCCATTGTAATTGGTCATTGGTATGTACCTTATATTTCTTTTGGTTCTTGTACATCAAATCTTCTGTTGAGTTCAGTTTGGTTTTTTTTATTTAATGAAGTCCTGAAAGTCTGACAATTTATTCAATGTCCATATTCATTAAATGTCCATTTTTTTCCCCACAGAATTATGCTTAGCTTTGCTGGGTATGATATTTTCAGCAGGGAGCCCAGTTCTTTTGCTCTTAGGTATACAGTATTCCATTGCAATCTTTTAGTGTCACCACTGCTAGGCCTTGCGTGATTCTAATTGTGGTAGCACCATATGTAAATTATTTTTTTCTTGTTGCTCATAATATTTTCTCCTTGAGCTGGGGGTTTCAGAATTTGACTATAATATTCCTGTGAGTTTTTCCCATAAGATCTCTTTCAGGTGGTGATCAGTGGATTTTTTTCTATTTCTACTTTCCTCTCTTGTTCTAATGCTTCTTTATTTCTTGTACTATTGCATCAAGATTCTTCTTTTGATCATAGCTTTCATGTAGTCCAATTATTTGCATGTTTTCTCTTCTTGATCTGTTGTCCAGATCAGCTGTTTTTCTTATGAGATATTTCACATTCTCTTCTATTTTTTTTCATTCTTTATATTTTGGTTTTTTATTTCTTCATCTCTTATAACTTCACTGGCTTCCCCTTGCCTAGTTCTGATTTTCAAGGAGTCATTTTCTTCCTTAAGATTCTGAATCTCCTTTTCTAATTGGTTGACTTTCTTTTCATAATCTTCTTGGTTTTTTTGCATTATTCTTATTTTTCTTTTCAGTTTTTCCTCAATTCTCTCATCTGATTTTCAAAGTCTTTTTTAAGTTCTTCAATGAATTCTTTTTGGGCATGTGACCATTTGACATTACTCTTTGGGGTAGAAGAGGATTTCTTTTCTTCAGTAATCTCCACTGAATATGAACCTAGATCTTCTGTATTCCCATAATAGCTCTCTATGGTTGAATTCTTTCTTCTTTGTGCATTTTTTTTGTAATAGTTTAGTTTTTTATAATTATCTCAAGTCCTGGGGTATGGGGAATGGTACCTCTGGTGTCTGATCCTCTTCAGCTTTCCCCTCTGAACTTGAACTCAAACCAAGACCTCCAGCTTCCTGTAAATGCCCACAGCCACAGCCAGTGGCATCTCACCCCACTGCTTCTGTACTCACTGGGTATGTGCTGGTTCCTTCTCACCTCCCTCAACCCTCCATCCCCCAACCCCCAGTGGTGTCTTTGCAGCACAGCTGAGTCTGACGTTACTTGTCAGTAGAGGTTCCCTAGATCTTCCCCAGGTCAGATGCCCAACTCACCTCATTGTCCCAGGGGTAAAAGTTCCTGTGGCTGGGGCTGAAGCAGCTTCCCAAACTAGCTAACCCCAGGGCTTGCTACTTGTTTAAGAGGTTCCTAGCCTGGAGGTGTTTACTCTTCACTGAGAGGTAATCTCATCCTGAGATCTTTCTTCAGATCTTCATTGATTTTCCCAGGAGGACCCCTATTCTGCCCCTACTCTTATTTATTTTCACAACTCTATGTTCACCCTAAGGCATTATTTTATCTCTTTTGTGGAGAAAAGTCTTGAGAGCTTGAAATTTTCTGACCTAATCTGCCATCTTCCCAGAATCCTCTCTCCCAGGTATTTTTTTTAAAAGAGGTTTCTCTCTTGACGCTGAGAGAACATGCATAGACTCTTGCTTTTAACATAGGTTCTTATGAGAAGATTTAGGAGTTAACAATCTATCTTACTTTTGTATATAAAGGTATCTGTCAAAATCAAACAGTAAATGTGAGCATTGAAAACAGAGATGTGAATTTGGTTCCTTGATCCTAAAGTAGTGTTTAGGATAACACAACACAACCATGAAGCAATTTCACATTAGGTCATATCAAACCTGGACAGAGAAAGTTTTGTGCCTAGCAACCAAGGAAACACTATATGTGAAAGTCTAGTAACATTTCCTCTTTTCCCACCTCTCAAAGTTAATTTCAATTTAACATTTTACATATAGATTTACATAGGTAATTACTGCCTGTGGTGGTATTTTTTTAAAAGTTGTTCATACCCAATCAGAATTTGTTTAATAAATTGCAGGTTTTGCAGTAGACAAAAAAAAAATTAAATCAGGGAGTTGAGAAAGACAATCATTTCAGAAAAAAAAATAATACTCCTCAGAATATGAGAATCAACAATTGATATGACAGAGAACTGTCTCTCTAAGGGAATTTTCTAAATTATATATATGTACATATATTTAGATCCAGAAGACACCTTAAAATTTATCTACTTCCAACTTCCTCATTTACAGATAAGAAAATGAAGTTCTAGATAAACAAAATATTTTGCTTAAGCCACAAAAGCCAGTAATAGAACAGACACAGTACTAGTGTCTTTGTTTCCATCACTCTCTCAATGCCCACAATAAATGTATAATGACAAAACATCCAGATGTTTGGGAATAATTGGAGCTGGTATAGAGTATAGGGCTAAATAATCACAGGATTGAGAACTAGACATTTTCCTAATTTGCCAGTGGTTTGATGTCTGTTGGTTACCTTCAGCCTGCTTTAACCCATCTGCCAAAACTGTTTTGCCAGAGTGTGGCTGCTGCTCATGCTATAGCTTCTTGAAGCCACAGGTGAGAGTTGGATGTCAGGTGGACACTTTTGATTACTGATTCAAAGAGCCAAGAAGACCTGGATTTAAGTTCCCACTCTGGCACCTGCTGGCGATGTGATCCTGGTCAAGTGCTGGGGGCAACTCTCTTCGATGATAAGTAGAAGAGAATGTGCCATCTGGCATTTGTAGGAGTAGTTTTCTTTATCATAAAGAAACAGTTTAAAGTTTCATTGCTATAAATATTTACTCTCAAAAAAAGTTTACTCTGTATTTACTCATCTGTATGCATACTATTTTCCCCTAACAGATTATAAACACCTTGAAGGCAAGCACTGTTTAATTTCTGTTTTGCTGTTCCTAGGATCTAGCATAGTTCCTGGCATATGGAGCCCTAATAAACATACTTTGAAGCAATGAATGAATGAATGAATGTGCTTTCACATACATTATCTCATTTGATCCTCATAACAAAATTGTGAGATAGTTAAGGGAAGTATTATCATCACAATTTTACAGAGCAGGAACTAAAATTCAGTGGTAAATCCTTATGATAGGCTAATGACAGCTTTCAACTCCAAACAAAATCTACTGGATCCAAATTCAGGGTTGTTTTCATTACATTTGATGGCCCCTCCATAAGATTGTCTTAAATCTTTGTGCTCTCTTTCAGGGTTAGGTTACGGAATGAATATACCTCAAATCAGTTATTATTTGTCTGTTTTGTTTTAAATAACCTCATAGATGAAATGTCTTTGCTCATGGTCATGTAACTAGTAAATATCAGATGCAAGATTTGACTCTTGCTCTTCCTGACTCTAGTTCCAACACTCTATCACACTGTAGTATGGCATTTTTGCCATATAAAGACAACTGTCTTAGAGAGTGTGGCATGATGGATAGAATGGTGAGCTTGTAGTAAGGAAGTCCTGGAGCACTGAACTCTTTTTAATCTTGTATCTCAATCACATCCCTAGGTCTTATCAACTTATGTCTTATATTACTTATGGTCATGTTAGTGGAGGAGGTTCCTATACTGGCAAAAATACCAGATCCTTCACATACTCACATAAGTATAAATGTGTATGAACTTGACAAGTTACCTAGGGCTTAAGCATGTTAAGAAAAATGAAAACAACAGGGAATTATTAATCAAATTGATTAGAAGTATCTCTTTCCATGGGTTCCACCAAAATTAATGAGTTATTACTATTTGTTCAATAATGCAACCCTAAAAGAAATGGATGCAGTTGTTCTCAAATCTCCCCCACTTGTAGAGCCATCATGAATCCAAGTGAACAAATTTTTGTGTGGCATTTGCTTTTGTCATGTGAATTTAGCTATAATCTCAGAAAGGAGTAGCCATGTCTGCATACTTTGTAGTATCCAGTAACAGACTGCTGCAGTTTAATCTTAAAGACTAGTGTTACCTATTGGGGTCTGAAAGCCTTGATTGTTAACTTAAAAATAATTAAAACCAACGTTGTAATAATTTTTCTGATTCTACCTTTTAAGGGCTCAATGACCTGTAGAAATTTGATGATTTGTGGCATCATTTGCCATAGAATTATTTAAATATACAGTGAAATGAAATTTGGGTAGAAGTCAGAAATTTAAGAGAAATAGAAATGAATGCTGTTTATTTTCATGGTACTAGTGGTATGTCCCCTTCAGAAATTTTTCAAAGATTTACACGGGCTGTAATGTAGTACATTATTACTGTCTTTAAAAATGACTATAATTGGAGGAACTAGATTCTAAAGTTGTGTTCCCACATGCAGTTCAACACTGTAGCATCTGATGTTGTAGAGTAACATTAAGTAATGAATCATTTTCATAAAATTATTTGAGCTTTAGCTGAAAAAGTAAAATCTTGGGACAACAAATAATTAAAGAGTAAAAACAAATGCAAATTAAATGAAAGATTTTACTTTCTACATTAAAAGTAAATTAAGACATTCACAAGCCATTATCTAAGCCACCCTCCTACTCAGCTCAATGCAGCTGCATCTGAGTCAGCCTATTCACAACTCCTTTTAATTAGCAGGCTTTGTGAGGATCCCAGAGGTTGCAAATTAAAAAGAACATAGAACACTTGAATCTATCCTACTCTGAGAGGAAATATCCTAAGCGTGACTACAAGTAGTGATAAGAAATTATAAATTGTGAGCAAAAGAAGGATAGACATCGGTAATAATGGGGGCAGCCAAAAAATACTGAGGCTGTTGCTAAGAAACTGGATACAGAGGTGATATTTTACCCCTATCATCACCTCTCAACCTATAAATATGGTCATTAATTATATAACAAAGAATCTTCAGGGGAAGACATTAACCTTTTACTTCAGGGACAGGGTTTATTTGATCTTAACCTAATGATATTCTTCAACTTCCTTCAAATTCATTGGGGCTCTAATAGGTACTGTTCTCTCTGAGTTTGTATATAGTATTATACATCTCATGCTTTCAGAATCAAAGATTCTTTCAATTAAGACACCAATTAGTTCAACCCATTATTGACCAAAATGCCATCTACAAGAGTTTTAGCAGGTGTTCATCTAACCATGAATGGAAGATAGCAAATGAGGATAACGGGAGTGGATTGCCATGCAGGTCACCTAAATGAATACGTGTATGCATGCATGCACATATGTGCATATACACATATGTGTGCACACATATAAAGACATGCAAACATTACATAAATTCACACACTTATCTAGGTGACCCACATAGAAGAGAAGGATTTAAATTGTTCTACATGGACCTAGACAGAAGAACTAGAAAGAGAAATGGATAAATTTAAGAGTCAGCTTTAGACTCAAAGAAAAGACATTACCAACTAGAGCTGTGTGGAGGTAGAATGGGGAAATGCTAGACCTGGAGTTAGGAAAATCTGAATTTAAATCTAGCTTTAATCACTTACTCCTACATGACCCTGAGCAAGTCACTTATCCTCTGACTGAGTCAGCTTCATCACCTATAAATTGAGTATAATAATAGCATCTACCTCCCAGGGATTTTGTGAGGGCAAAATGAGTCAATATTTGAAAAGCACTTTGAAAATCTTAAAGTGCTGCATAAATGCTAGCTACAGTTAGCATTAGGGCAGCTAAGTGGTACAGTGGATAGAGCACTGGGCTTGGAATCATGAAGACTCATCTTCATAAGTTTAAATCCAGTGAAAAACACTTAGCTGTGTGACCCCAGGCAAGTCACTTAACCCTGTTTGCCTCAGTTCCTCATATGTAAAATGTACTGCATGAGGAAATGGCAAACCATTCCAGTATCCTTGCCAAGAAAATCCTAACTAGGGTCATGAAGAGTCAAAAACAACTGAAACGGCTCAATAACAACAATAATGCACTATTAGGAATCTTGAACAATTTTGATACCTTGATGGAAGAGAGACTATAGAATTTTTTTAATGAATTAAAAAAAAACTATTCATAGCTTTTGTTTTTATGTCATTTATTTTTCTCAGAATCTTCTTATCTCTCCCCCACCCAGAGAGACATCCCTTACAATAATGGTTTCAAAAAAGGGGGAAAAAGCTCAACAAAATTGACCAACACATCAAAAAAGTCTTACACTCTAGGCAGTGCTTCATACCTATTGTCAAGTGCCTTTGCAAAGAATGAATAACTCTTCTTTGGGCCCAAAAATATGCATTTTAACTTTCCAGTATTACTTCTACTATTTTGTTTCTCCCTTCTATCTACATTGTTTTAGTCATCATTGCTGCTGTCATCCTGATTCTGCTTACTACATATTGCATCAGTTTGTATGTTTTCCTATACTTTTCTATGTTTATCATAACCATCATTTATTATATATTGGACAGTAATACTATATTCTATTGCATCTATATGCTAGCATTTCTTTAGCCATTCCCCAAACTTGGCTGTCTACATTGTTAAAAAGTTGTTGATACTAGAAAAAGTACAGAAATAAATTTTTTGGTTGATTTTGAGCCTTTTTTTTAATCATGAACTTCCTTGGGGTAAAAGCTGAGAAGTGTAAACCTTGGGTCAAAGAGTATGGGCATTTCAGTTTAAAATTCATTTGGAAGAGCACTGTATCTCTAGAATATCAAAGGGAACTTTTTTAATATGAAGGTAGAATGCATTTCTAAATATTATATCATGAAAAAACAATATTTGTTGAAACTATTTGGTACCAGTATAAAAATGGAAAATAGATCAGCATAATAAAATAAACAATGGCAAATCAGAAATAATAGAAGCCAACCCAAGAGTTCAATAAACTCTAAAACTTAAATTTCCTAGGAAAGAACTCCAAATTGCTTAGAAGACTAGAAAGCAGTATACACACACACACACACACACACACACACACACACACCCTGGGGGGGGAGAGGGAGAGTGGGGAGACAATAAGTATATAAAATGTGTGTGTGTATGCAGAAGGAATACAACTAGAATTGATATGAAATAGTTTAGATTCAAAGCAATTTGAAGGGTGGCAACAATAGCCATTGGGGTGGGGTGGAAGAGCAGAAATGGCTGAAACCTTTCTAAGAATGATGTAGACTTGACCCAAAATCTTAACCTGGATTCTATGAACTTGAGTGTGGTTTTCTTGTACTCATACATATTTTATTTCATGTAATTAAAAATACGTTACTGCTTAAGTCCCTAGGATTCACCAGACTTCTAAAGGCATAACGCACACAGTTAAACAGCAATGGAGCAGAAAGGGGTGCTTTAGCTGAAGTTTGAAGGAAGAAAAAATTCTGTGAGGGGAAGATGAGGAAGGAGTACATTGGAGAATTAGAAGGCTAGCCAGCAAAAAGTCACAGACATGGTAAATAGAGTGGGAGGAGCAAGGAGACCAGTTTAGCTGGAGTCAGAGGATGAGACGGGAATGATGTTCAATGAGTCTGGGAAGATTAGTTGTGAAGGGATTCAAAACCTAAACAAAGGAGTTTATGTTTTATCCTAGAGGCAATAGGAGACCAATGGGTGTGGACAGATATTTATTTCTCAAGAGAAGAATTATAATACTAACAACTATATAAAAATGGTTCAAACTGAAACAACTGAGCATTCACCTGAAACCTAGAAAAGATGACAAAGATGACAAAATATGAGAATAGTCCTTTGGCTGAAGGATGAAGAAAGATAGGTTAAACTATTGTTGGCTAAACATGGTATCATCTTGTATTTTCTAAATTTTTCAACCTCTTCTCTCTATTTACACAACTACTTTAGGTCTAATTTAGGTTCTCACTACCTCCTACCTGGAATCTTACAACTTCATGCTTGGTTTCTGCTTCAAGCCTTTTACCACTCTAATTCTCAACAGAGTCATTGAAGTTCTATAGCAAAAGTTTCATCAGGCTTCTCACTATTCCAGCTTATTTTCTACAGGAAAGATTTCTCTTTTTGACATTTAAATCTCGTCATAACCTGGCTCCTCCCTACCTTTACAATCTTTTTACACATCACTCCAGTGTTATGACTTTACCAAAATCTATTAAAATGAATTTATATTCTGATTGCTAGTGCATTAAATTTGGAAAATAAACAACAGTATTGTCCTTAAAAAAAAAACAACTATGTTGACATATCCCTCAATTTGATTCTCTTCATTTCTTTTAAACCATTTTTACATATTTTAATAAAAATCATGTGTCTATATAAATAAGCTAATTCTTAGTTAATAGTTGTTATTTTATTTAATTATATGTTACAACATTTATTGTTTATATTTAATAATCATTTAGAGGCTATATAAATGCTAGTTGCTATTAATGCCAGGCAGCTAGGTGGTACAGTAGATAAGATCACAAGACCTGGAATCAGGAAGACCTGAGTTCAAATCCATCCTCAGAAACTTCCTATCTGTGTGACCCCAGCTGGGCACATCACAGTTTCCTCATCTGTAAAATGAGCTAGAAAAGGAAATGGCAAACCACTTCAGTATCCTTGCCCCAAGAACCCCAAATGGGGTCACAAAGAGTGTGACTGAACAACACCAAAAATGATTTTACTTGGCAACAACATCCCCTAAAGCAGGGTTTCCTAACTGCCACTGAGTTGTGGCAGATTTATCCCAATATATAAAACTTTCATAATCAGGATTCCTTACTTCTTCAAAAACTTCTTCTTTTTCTCTTCCCACCTTTGCATTCCGGTTTTTCCATTCCCAGTTCCCTCCCACTCCCTTACACCCATGCCCCACATCCAAGTCACCACTCTGAAGCCAGAAAATGTAGATAGAATTGTCCCTTATAGAGAATTTAGATATTTCAATGGTCTGTAAAATAGGTCATGTTGGAAAGCAGTACCCTCTAATGTTTGATTGTTATATCTGGGGAGCCTTGTCCCCACAGGTCAATGGAGTCATCACAGATCAATGGAGTCAGTTACATCTGCATTATAACTTTGTAAGGCAGCATAGACCTTAGGCCCTGGACACTGGTTGCTGATACCTTAGAGACACTCACTCGCTGTAGAAGTGCTTGCTTTTTTGAAACAAAATTGTCTTCATCAGACCATATTAATATCTGCAGTAGAAAAAAAATCATAGAAAATATGACACCTACTTGAAGTAAGAATTGTACAGAAAAGAATGTTCTAGCCCTTGTATAATATACCTTTCAAAAACTGATATTAATTGTTAAAGGTTGCTAGGGTCATTAACCTGAACTTATCCTACCTTTCATAACTGAAGATTCCAGAATTGCTGCTCTGAGATTTGAATCAAATGAATTAGATATCACACCCTTTCACCCTTCCTATTAGCTTCTTAAGATTATTTCTCTAGAAACACAATGTGGCATTTTAACAGTGCAATAAACTGAGACTCATGAGTTGTAATCACTATTCTAGGTTCTGCCACATTTCACTATTCTAGGTTCAGTGTTGTGATCCTCAAAACAACATCATGAGATTGTGAATGTGAGTGTCAATTTAAGTGAAACAATATGAAAGCACTTTGTAAAGTGAGATGGAGGTGGAGGTCTGTGGATCTGAGGGCAAATCTCTCTATTAACCTCTTAATTGATGTGACAGAGGCCTCTATCTTCTTTGCTGTCTTGCTCAGCATGTTTATTTATAACTCTGAAGATATGGATTTATTTTTGTCATTTTTATTATACATAACAAAATTCTGAGAAAGATGAATAGAACAGTAGATTACAAAATCAAGATACAAATGTATTTTGGTAAATTAGAAAGTTAGGAATAAATACTAAACTACTTAGACTATATCTCAAGGGGTATTATATGCTTGGCTGTATTTTTTTAAGTTATTGGTACATTGATACTAGATATAGATGAATGGTACATTGAAAATATTTGGAACCATGAAAAAGTTAAGGGAAAACATGGTAATGGCAAGTAAGGATGGATCAACATTCATTCTTTTCATTCTACCCCCTATAGCTTTCTCAGTTATAAATCAAATATTAGGAAAGAAAGTAGAAAAAATGCATAGTAGAACAATAAATAGATGCCAGTCATAGACCTTCTATAGGTTAGTAATGCAATGCATAGTGCCCTAAAATAGTGACTAAGCTGGAAGACAGGAAATTTGGCCACCAGTCCCAGTTTTGCCACCAGCTGTCACTTTGATCTTAAGACAGTCTGTTTGGGTCTTCATTTAGTCCTTTAAAAATTAAGTCATTCCAAATGTCCTGTTGAATGAAATAAAACTGACTTGCAAGGAGGTTCTTAGAAGGGACTTAACATATTGTTGGGCCAAGTAACAAAAACATATAAGTCACCACTTAAAATGTCTAGATAGTTCCTTTATTCTTTTCTTATTATCCTTATTATTGCCGAGCAGCTAGGTGGTACAGTAGATAAGATCACAAGACCTGGAGCCAGGAAGACCTGAGTTCAAATCCATCATTAGAAACTTCCTATCTGTGTGATTCGACAAGCATTTCATAAGACATATCTATGCCAGGCGCTGAGCTAAGGCAATCATTAGAAAATATAAGAAAATATCTCCAAATGAATTTATATTCTACTGGATGGGGGATGTATATAGATAATAAGATATAAAACATGTACCTGACAAATACAATCCTTGCTACTTATGGCATAAGGAAAGATCTTTTATAGGAAGTGTGATTTGAACCACATCCTAAAGAGAATTGGAGATTCTGGAATGTAGAGGTGAAGATGGAGAGCATTCCAGGAATGTGGTACGATCTTCAATAAAGTTCAGAGGCATGAGATGGAATGATATGTGCATACAATGTTATATTGACCAGTTTGCCTAGAAGGTAGAATACATAAGGAAGGGGTAAGGTCAAACCATATATCCATCCAAACTTCTTCTAAATAGGTAATTCTTAGAATAGGCTGTGGAATACAAAGTTTAAATACTTTTTGTTAAGCTGAATTTTTACCAACACAAGCTGTTTCTTAAGATGAAAACAAGCCTCTTTTATTATTGAGGTAAACTATATCCACAGCCTAACTAAGAAATAATTAGGCTTATTTATGTAGTTAACTACTTACCAAGTTTTTGAAAACTAAATAGCCCAAATATTCTAAAGGTTTTAGCTTTTCCTCAGTTACTGATTCCATGTTTTCCTTTTGCCATATTTCAAATGAAATCATTTGGTTGTAATTTTTTTTAAAAAGGCAAATTAAGTGTTTAATTAGATCAGTGAAAACAAAAAGGAAGAAAAATCTTCCATCTAGAAAGTAAATTCTAAAACAAAACAAAACAAAAAAAGCAGTCATGGCTTGGAATATGAGGATTAGGCAGTAAAATACAACAATCTAAAGGTATACAAGGAATCATGAATTCTTCCCCTAAAACTGTTTATCAATTAAGTATGGTCTATTGATAATCATTTTTCACATAAACTATTGGTGAGAAGATGGAGCAATGCATATCTGCCATCAAAATCTAAGACTATAGTTTTTCACTGTACAGGAAAAGCCCTAGTGTACCCATGATTTGTGAATCCAAATATATTACACTGGTAAATTTGAGGAAAAGTAAGGAATCTTTCCAAAACCTCCAGCAATTCTTGGTTTTACAATATACAAAGGCCTGAACCAAATTTAATAATATCTTTGTCACATATAAAGTTATTTCTCAATTCTTACCGGTCTATGAGACCTAGTGCAAAAATCCCCACAAATTCTACTGTTTGTGGCTGTTTACATGAACATGACCTAGGTCATAAAAGATTAGTGAACTTCATTCTATTTTAGAAAGGCAACCTGGCAGCTTTCTTTTCTTTAACATTTACTAACATTTCTCTAGCAAAATCACTTTTCAGACACATAAAGGCCTAGGATTCGCAATACATTGGATTAGATGGCATTTTTAATCTTAAATTCTGCTCTGCGATATTGCGTTTGGCCTTTTCGGGAGATGGAATTTTTTATTGAAGTCATCTGTTCTCAAAGAGATAATCTACTTGTTTTGCTCAGTTTCTCTATAAAATTTAGTTTGCTATTTCAGCCTGTTAAGCTATACAATGATCAGCATAATAATTTATGATTCTGAGGGCTATTCATTTGGGTATTATGAGGTTTTGTCACCTGGTCAAAATATAATTTACAATAGAAGCCAAGACCTGACCCCAAGTTAAAAATGAAGCAAACAGCACAGAAATCTAGGAAAGTGCAAGACAGACGGCATTTGTTTATTGGGTTTAAAATCATACATATTTCAAGTTCCCAATTGGCTCTCAACCTTGAAAAGTTTGATTAATAAGAAACACAGTCAGGGCAGCTAGGTGGCACAGGGGATAGAGCACTGGCCCTGGATTCAGGTGGACCCGAGTTCAAACACATAACACTTACTAGCTGTGTGACCCTGGGCAAGTCACTTAACTTCACAGTCTAACCAAAATAAAAATAAATAAATAATAAGAAAAGGGAAAAGAAAAACACATGCAAGTTTCTATACCCACAAAAAGTAGAATAGCTGTAGTCTTTGTGAAATCAAGGAAAAGTCCCTGTCATTTTATATCAATTCTTGATTATTAAATATAGATTGTACTACCAAAAAATAAAAAGTTCCTGCTTTTAGTTTCCTTCAATATAATAGTACATGTGATGGCCAATGTCTTTTCAGAATGTCTTTCTATTGCTGAAAAGTAAGGGAGCTTTAGAATGGTAATTCTCATCAAAAGTCACCGACCCAACTAGGTTGACCCATTTTTTAGGCTTTATTCCTTCAGAGATGCACATAAACCAGATGCCTTTAAAAGGAAATAATGCTTTTCCAGGTATATTAAGCGTAGAACCTGCTTGCTAGTATTAGCACCCCGAGACATGAACAGCACATGCAACTGAAGATTGATTATGTGGGCCAGATTCGGGAAAGGCGAGCTTACACTATTACACAGAGAGAGCTGCTCTTCAGAAGAAAAACACTTTTGGAGAAGACAGAAAGGGAAAAAAAACCATGTAAATTACTACTAGCAAGGTATAAAACATTCTAAGTGAGCTTCATACACAAATGAAGTAGCAACCGGCACAGTGGGGCAATGTCTTATTCATCTGCTACCTTCTTGCATGAAAAGGACTGGGGCTTCATTGGGTATTGCCATGGTATTCACTGGCCTGATTCGTTAACAGTATTGGAACCAGAGGAGTGAGGATGGGAGATAATGGGTGTATTTTTGTTGTTGTTACTTCTTTTTTGGGGTATTTATTATTAGTTTTGTTATTAACTTAACAGAAGCATTTAATGAAATAGCATAATAAGAAAAGTAACAACATAATTTTCCATAACAGTATAATATACTATGCAGTAAATTAATAAAATGTAATTACTATGTTAATTGTGTGTTATGTATATATTGATATATAAACAGGTACACTGTTTACTAAATGTCTTTAGAAAGATATTGTTGCTACATTCATTAGTATAAGTATTGGTAATGGTGGTATTATTGCTATATTACAAAAAGGGAGAACAGTGGAAGGCAGAAACGAAAAGGTGTAGAGTACTGACAGATCATGAAGCTATTTTAGCTGAGCCCAGATGTTTATAATCACAGGGGCTATGAAAATATGACTGTGGGAAACAAATGGTGATTATTAGTTCCTTAACTATAAAAAAGCAAAATCAGAGTAAATTTTAATTAAATTTCATTTTATTTTGAATACCATGAGTGAAAAATCAGACTTAGAAGCCATAATTTGGGAAACAACATAGCTATCCTTAGAGAAAAACATTATATAGAGGTCATTTTCTCTGGTTCCCATGGGAAATTAAGTTAACAGACCCACTTAGTGTTACTCTAGATGTGTTAGATTGTTCATCTGAAGCTGTTTGGCCCAAAATGATTCCTTAAAGTTAGGCATAAATTTTCCTACTTGCATTTATTATGATTCTCAAATTATGAAATAGGTTAGGAGTTCTAAGATGGAGGAAGGGAAGGTCAATTCTTCCTAAGCATTCTATTTTCAAGTAATCAAATAACAAGAAAAAAAAAACCTTTTGCTTCAAGAACAGCACTTGCAGAGTCAACTCAAGTCCATTGTATCATCTAGGATTTGTCATGGGGCATTTAACCTGAAAATGATATACTGTTTGAGCAGTGACAGATGGTACTCTGATGTTTCATAACGTGTCATGACAATTACATTGAGATTAAGAACAAGTTCCCTGTGTGAAAGTAACACCAATATTTCATATTTAGAGAACACAGGTATCACCTATTGTATGACAGCTCACTAAGGTAAATTCTTGACACTATTAGACTGCTAAATCAGGTAATAGCTTTACCTAACAATGTAACTTTAAAGTTTGGACATAAGTTGTTCAATTACACAAGTATTTACTGAGTACCTATTACGGACTAGGTACTTTACTAGGTTCTAGAGACAAAGAAGACCAAACTGTAAGTTTGTCCTCAAGGAGCTTACATTCTATTGGGACAAAAAAGTAAATACATAAGTAAATAAATACAAAATATATTATAAAAAATATGAACAGAATGAACAGAAAACAGGGTTATTACAACCGAGACTTCTTTTAAGAGGTCATCACTGAACTCAATGATACTATTTGTAATATTTGATCACCCTTCTTCATAAAGTAGTAATAAGTATAATTTCTAACCTGACACTGCCTTTAGCTGCCATTTCACTGCTTGGTAAGTCACATTTACTGACTAAGGTATTTTCAAACTCTTTGATCTCTTTGATTTTTCAGGTGACTTAGACTGGCTGAACTTCTGAATAAAATGTTTAGAATTAGCATCTACAGTTTCTTCCATTCATATTCAATTTTCATCACCAATAACTTCCTAAAAGAGGTGTTTGTTGTTATTTGAATTGTGCGCCACATCAATTTTGTACTTTTTATTCTCTGCATTGTACTTAATATGAAGACAATTCCGATTTTACATGTAGAGAAATTCAGTAATGATTCTCATAGCAATAGTGGTTATTTTTCTTAGGATACTCAGTAGTTACCATAGTCAGAGCCTACCAATTCTATTCTTGAATGAATTATTCACAATGCAAAAGTGGGAGGTTTCTGTGTTATTTGTAAATGTTTTTGGTTTCTTATATTCCCTGTATCTGACTCATATTTTCTAATATTTTTGTCATCCTCATCTATTTCTTCCTTTTGCATTGATATCATGAGAATAATAGTTTTTGTTGATGTAATGTAGATGGTCTAATTAAGTCCTCTTTTATTTCTCTATTTCTATATCTTGTGCTGCAGATGTTAATGTGTAGACTTGTAATTATTTTTGTGGTGGTATTTTAGGAAAATTTCTATGAATCATGTGATATAAGACATCAAAAAAAACCATGAAATAGTGTTTCTTGTTGCTTTGGACCTCTGAATAATATCAAGTTTGCTTTCCAAGGACAACCTGTAAATCATGTTTTCATAAGCCAAACTAACATTTTTATTCCAGTTTCTTTTATAACAAAATGCCAACTTTGATAAAATTCAGTTCCTCCAGTAGTATATTCATCAGTTCTGATCATTGGAGAAGCACTTTACATTTAACATGCCAATAGAAAAATGAAGTTTATAAAGTATTTTAAAATATTTTAATTAAAATTATTTAATTAAAATATTAAAATAAATATTTTGAAATATTATTCTTAGCATGCCTTCTCTTCCATTACTCCAGGAGTAGAAAGGAACTACTAAGGTAATAAAAACAATTAAGTAAATAATAAAAATAGGAAAATACATTGGTTGCTTGTTCTTTAAGACAGAATCCTATGGCAAATGCTTTCTATTTTTTGTTAAGTTCTACTGTTCTTTAAAAAAATATTCTGAATGTAAACACCAAATAAAATAGGCATTTTCATATGCATATACATTAATTTGTACTCATTATATTTCCTTCTCCTGATCAACCTCTCTATTTTTTAATCAGTATCAAATCATTTTGATGACTACTACTTTTTAATGTATTTTAACACCTGGTACTGTTAGGCTTTCTTCTCTCCACATTGTTTTCATTGTTTCTCCTGATATTATTGACCTTTTGTTTCCCCAGATATATTTTTTATTATTTTCTAGCTCTACAAAATAATCCTTTGGTAGATATTTAGAAGTAAAAAACTGGATTAACTTAAGTAATGTTATCATTTTTATTAAAGTGTCTCAAAACACCCATGAGCAATTCATATTTTTCCAATTATGTAGGTCTGTTTTATTGCTCTAATTAGTCAGTCAGTAAACAATTATTAAGTGTCCACTATAGACACTACTATATGCCAGATGTTATGCTAAGCACTGGGGATACAAAAAGTGAAGAAGAAGAAGAAGAAGAAGAAGAAGAAGAAGAAGAAGAAGAAGAAGAAGAAGAAGAAGAAGAAGAAGAAGAAGAAGAAGAAGAAGAAGAAGAAGAAGAAGAAGAAGAAGAAGAAGAAGAAGAAGGTAGTTTCTGCTATCAAGGTACTCAAAATCTTATAAGGGAGACAACAAACACATACACATCTACAAACAAGCTACATCCACGATTAATATGAATTAAAGGGGGTAGCAAGGTGGCACAGTGGACAGTGCACTGGCCCTAGAATCAGGAGAACCTGGGTTCAAATCCAGCCCTCAGACACCTGACACTTACTAGCTGCATAACCCTGGGCAAGTCACTTAACCTTGATTATCTTGCCAAAAAAAACCACATTGGAAAAATAAGACAGTATTAAGTTATGAAGGGCTTTCAATGTCATGCAGAGGATTTTGTACTTGATCCTAGAAGCAATAAGGAGCTATTGAACTTCATTGGGTAGAATGATGACTAGTCAGAGTTGCACTTCAGGAAAATCATGTAGGTGGCTGAATGAAGGATGGATTGGACTGGGGTGAGACTTAAGGCAGGCAGACCTATAACAAGCTAATTCAAGAGTCTAGCGGTGAGGTGATAAGGACCTGCACTAAAGGTATGTCAGCGTCAGAGTGGAAAAGAAAATGTATTTGAGAGATATTGCAAAGGTGAAATCAACAGTACTTAACAACAGATTGGATCTAGGGGAGGGTGGGGAAGATATGGTGAGGAGTTACCAATGACATCTAGGTTGTGAGCCATAGGACTGAAAGGATGGTTTTATCCTCTATGTTAATAAGGAGGTTAGAAATAGAGGGAGAGTTCAGAGGGACATACCGATTCACCTTTGGACACACTGAGTTTATGATGTTGGTTGAACATCCAGATTGAGATGTTTGAAAGGATATTAACGTTTTGTAGTTGCATTCATAGAGTTTTCATGAGGAACTTAGTAGATAGACTCGTGAGGATTTTATACATTATGTAGCCCTCCAGCTCAATTTTGCTCTATTTGTAACTATGCTACTTAGTGGGGATATTTTTAAAAACAGTAATGGAAGATTTTGTAAATGCCTTTTCAGCATCTAAAAATTTAATCTTGTGTGGGGTGGTTATTCTTTTTATTATTAATATTGCTTATTCCATTGTTAACTTTCCTTATATTGAAATATCCATACATTAAAAGTGTAAATTTGTCCTGGTTATAGAGTAAAATGTTTACATTTGTTATTATAAACTATTTGTTAATATTTTATTTAATATGTTTGCATCGATGTTTATGAGGAATATTAGTCTATGTGATTTTTTTCTCTACTGCTTCTCCCTTTGGTGTAGGTATCAAGATCATATTCATATAATAAAAATGAATTTGTAAAGATACCTTTTTTCTCATTTTGCAAAATGTATGTAATGTTGGAATTGATTTTTCTTTGAATGTTTGATAGAATTCCCTTATAAATATACTTCATTTTGGATATCAGTTTTGTTGGAATATGTTTCAGAAAGATAGTAATTTTGTTGTCTTCTTTATCACTTTTATATGAAGTTTGTTTTATCCAATTAGTTTTAATGAAACTATCCATTTATTTCATTCCTTTAAACAAGCTACCTTCTAGGTTTGTTTATCAATTTTTTTTTGGTTTTTTAATTTTATTAATAATATCTTTGATTTTCAGATTTTTTTGGTGTTTAGTTAAGGATTTGTTTTGTTTTGTTGCTTTTCTAGGTTTTTTTTAGTTGAATGATTAATTAATTACTTTACTCTTTCTTTTAGCAGTGAAAATTTACGTATGTACATATATATTATATGCTTATGTGTGTATATACACACATATATCTGAAAAGTTTTTATATATTATTTCATTTTTGTCATTTCTCTTTATGAAATTTTGTTTCTATGATTTGTTCTTTGACCCACTGATTATTTAGGATTGAGTTCTTTAGTCAAAATAGTTTTAATTATTTTTTCAAATATCACTTGAATATAATTTTATTACACTGTGCTCAGTAATGATATGTTTAGTATTTCTGGCTCTTTGAATTTGTATGTGAGGTTATTTTATGCCCAATTGTGTGGCCAATTTTGGTCAAAGTGTCATACATGTCTGACAATTATCTAATTTCTTTCTATTCCCTTCCAGTAATGACCATGGCCCTATCTGTTTATTTTTTTTAAAGTTCTTTTCAGGTCTTTAATTTCTTTCTTGTTTATTATTTGTTAGATTTGTCTAGGCCTGAAAAATGTATATCAAGATTTGCAATTACTATAGCTTTACTATTTCTCCCTAAAATACAATTGATTTTTCCTTAAAATATTTAGATAATACATTATTGGAAATACACACACACACACACACACACACACATATATATATATACATACTAAGTTGATATTTATTCATTAATTATAAAGCTATTAAATATAAAATTCAATATTTACCTATTTTTATTTTTTTTTGAATACTCACCTTGTCTGATACCATGATTACTGCACTTGCTTTTCTTTTAGTTCACCTGAGACAAAATGGATGCTACTCTACCTCCTCATTTTAAAGTCTATGTAAATCTTTAGAGTTTAAATTTGTTTCTTGTAAACAGCATGCTATTGTATTTTCCTTTCTAATCCATTCTTTTTTTTTCAACCTTCCATTTAATGAGTGAATTCATCCCATTCACATTTATGAAAGCAATGCTAATTGCACATTTCCTTCCATCCTGTCTTCTTTTATTTTTCCTTTCTTTGTGCTTGTCCCCTCTTTACAAATAAAAAGGAGAATAATTTAAAAGAAATTTGCTTAGCACTTATCTAGAAAGGATGGGATATATTTCTAATCCTTTGACCCTCTTCTATTTTCCTTACCCTCAATCACAGGTTTTTAAATCTTTTCTTTAAATTATTTTTTTTCCATTTTATCTCTCAAAATTGAAGCTTTTTCCCCCTATGGCTTGTCATTGTTTTTCACTCATTTTTCAGTTGTGTCTGAATCTTCATTACCCAATTGGGATTCTTTTGGCAAAACAATGGAGTAGTTTGCCATTTCTTTCTCTGGTTCATTTTACAGATAAGGAAACTAAGCAAATGGAGTTAGGTGACTTGAGCAAGATCACAAAACTAAGAAATATCTGAAATTGGATTTGAATTCAGGAAGATGAGTCTTCCTAACTCCAGTCCTAGCACTCTATTCACTGTGCCACCTAGCTTCCTTATGGCTAATCCCTCTGAATCCTCCTCTCCTTTCTTGTACCCTTTTGCCAATCTGTATTCCTGCTGAGTTCAAAAATCAAGGTTTAAATAGGTTAAAAATCTATTTAAAAATCAAGATCTTGTTGTGTATGTATATATGTGTTTGAATGTGATCATATTTCTCACTGACCCCAATCTTTAGCAAATATGATTTATTTTAAATATAAATGTTCCTGAAGCAGCTACATGGCACAGTAGAAAGAGCACTAGCCTTGGAGTCAGGAGGACCTGAGTTCAAATCTGGCCTCAGGCACTTGACACTTACTAGCTGTGTGACACCAGGCAAGTCACTTAACCTCAACTGCCGGGGGAAAATATATATATACATACATACATACATACATACATGCATATATATATATATATATATATATGTGTATATATATACACACATATATATATATGCGTATATATATATACACACACACATATATACATATATGTATACATATGTGTATATATATATATATATATTCCTTATCTGTTCTCCTATCTCTCAAATTAAAATACCCTTCTTTCTCCTCATTATGCAATCCATATCAAGTATCTGAAATCAGAACATATGTTAGGCTCTTGAAATTTTTTTTCATTTTATTTTTAGTATATCTTTTTGTCTGTGTTTAGGATGGTTTTTCTTTCCTTTTAATCATATGTAACTAACCACATTGTGCTAAAGTACTGTTACAACATTAATAAAATGATAAAAATTTGTTACTACAACAATAAGAGGTATAACATTTAAAGACAGTTTAAGATCTTAGAAATGTAGATTAGTGATTAAAATTTTCAGAGATTAGACACTTTCTGTGTTATAATGGAAAATGTTGAATTTTGAGTCAGAAGACCTGGATCTGAGTCTCAACTCTATCCCTTAATTGATGTATGTTATTGAAAAATTCATTCAAACTCTCTAACAATTTTGCTCTCCTCAAAATAAACATTCCAAGAAAACTCAATGTAAGTGATTGAGGAAAATACATTGAAATGTTTTGAACCCAAGAATATTCTTTAAACAAATCCCCTTTAAAAAGTAAATAAAAGGGGGACAGCTACATGTTGCAGTGGATAGAGCATTGGCCCTGGAGTCAGGAGGACCTGAGTTTAAATACAACTTCGGACACATAGCACTTTCCAGCTGTGTGATCCTGGGCAAGTCACTTAACCCCATTGCCTGGACAAAAATAAAATAAAAAGCACTGAAAAATTGTGTGTAAACTGCTTTTTAAAAATTGTATTCTCAAGAATTTCTGTGGAAAGAATGAGCCACTGAAATAAAAGAGGTTTGGCTTTGATGATCTTCTGGTTGGCTAGTTTAAACCATTAACCTAGGTTCACAATTTGGTGTCCTTTTCTACTCCCAACTCTCAAATATCTCAGATATTCAGTCAGTTGCCAAATCTTTTCATCTTTATCTCTACATTTCTCACATCTAAAAGCATCACATACATATCCTATGATCCAGCAATACCACTGTAGGTCTGTAACCCAAAGAAATCAAAGAAAAAGGAAAAGTATCTATATGTACAAAAATATTTATAGCAGCTTTTTTTGTGTTGGCAAAGAACTGGAAAATGAGGGAACATTTTGTGGTACATAATTATGAAAGAGTACTATTGCTCTATGACAAAGTGAATGGTTTCAGAAAAACATAGGAAGATTTATATGAACTGATGCAAAGTGAAGTGAGCAGAACCAGGAGATCATTGTAACAGTAAGAGCAATATTGTAACAGTCAAATATGAAAGACTTAACCTACTCTAATTAATGCAATTCCAAAGGACTCATGATAAAAAAATGCTATCCACTTCTAGAGAAAGAACCGATGAACTCAAAGTGCACACTGAAGTATAGTTTCCTCACTTTATTTTTCTTGCATTTTTGCAAGACATGGAAATATGTCTTTCATGATTTCACATGTGTGACTTTTTCAGTTGTTTCACTCATGTCTGATTCTTTGTGACCCCATTTAAGGTTTTCTTGACAAAGATGATGAAATAATTTACAATTTCCTTCTCTAGTTCATTTTACAGATGAGGAAACTGAGGCAAACAGTGTTAAGAAAGTTGCCTAGGGTCACACAGCTAGAATTTTAGGCCAAATTTGAATTCAGGAATGAGTCTTTCTGACTTCATGCTAGCAATCTATCCACAGTGCCTCCTCGCTGCCTGTTTACATAACATATGTAAATTGATATCATGTTGCTTGCCTTCTCAGCCTATGGAAGAAATACAGGAGGAAGAAAGATAATGTGGAACTCATTTTTTTAAATGTTAAAAAATAAACAAATAATAAATGTAAAAAATAAAACAATGACAAAAAGCATTTATGCAGCACCTATATATTCCAAACACTACACTAAGCACTTCACATTATCTCATTTAATTTTCACAACAAGCTGGAGAAACTAAGTATTGTTGTTGTCCACAAATTATAGTTGAGGACACCAAGGCAAACAGGTTAAGTGACTTGTCCAGGGTCACACAGCCAGCCTGAGTTTGAACTCTGGTCTTTTGACACTATCCACTGCTCCACTTGGCTGCCTCTTTACAACTATGATCTTCAATCTGTTACTTATCCCCTTCTCCCAGTCATACAGCCACCACTCTAATTCAGAATTTCATCATTTGTTTCCTAGAATATTGCAAAAATTTCTGTCTTCCTGCTTCAAGTCACTTTGATCCAATCTCTCCTACATACAAATATCAAAACAATTTCCCTAAAGAATAGATTTGATCACATCACTTACTCACTCAACAAACTCCAGTAGTTCCTTATTACCTCTAGGATCATATATGTTCTGCTTTATTTAACATATAAAGCTCATCAGAACATGACTTCACCTACAGTAATATGCTGGAAGTATGTGTAGATAGTTCCTGCATAGTTCCAGTCTAACAGACACAGAGAAACTTTGGGGTGTGGGTGGTGGGGGATGAGCCAATTTCCAGTCATGTATGACTGAGGGACTTGTAACATGTGATGGTGAACAATTCTAGTTGTCTGAGGAGCAAGTACATTTGAGTGGATAACCAAAAGGGGCAGGTTATTTCTTCATTCCTCACCTTTCAATTGCACAGTACTCAAAAAGTTTGCTGAGAGGCTTGGCACTGGTCATGGAAAAGTCCCTCCACTGGGCCACTGGGATTCTCCTTTGTAAAGCTCAGTGTCTCTGCAGGGCTGAACAGATATGTTTTGGGACCAGGCTGCTCTTCTACTGTCACTACCATTCCTCTGGCTGCTGCTTCTGCTACTGTTCAGTTTCAGCACTGATTGGCACCTGTGATGGTACTTCAGAATATCCCAAATTCACAAGGTCATCTGGCCACCATTATTTTAGAACATGCATTTACCTAAGATTAGGAAGAAGTAAATACAGAGACAAAAATCATCTTGTAATCTCAACTGTCGCAGCTTGGTGGGAAATAAGACCATTGCTGCTATCTTCCTCAACCAATTTGTCATAGCAACTCAAAGTATTCCTGCCTCATTCTAAACCAAAAAGGAGAAGACAGGTGCTATAGAAATGAACCACCCCTTTTGTGTGTATCATTCATTTCTGGCTCAGCAATATCTGAGTCATCTAATCTTCTGGATCCACAGCCAATCAAAAGACCTTCCATCATCACACAGTTGTTGTTTGCCCTTCATTTTCATCTTTTTTTTCAACATAAATTTATTTAGTTTTCAATATTCACTTCCACAAGTTTTTGAGTTCCAAATTTCTTACCCCTCCCCTCACCCCAAGACAGCATGCATTCCGAATACCCCTTCCCCTGGTCTGCCTTCTCTTCTATATTTTCCTCCTCCCTTCTCTTATCCCCTTCCGCTTCTATTTTCCTGTAGAGCAGGATAGACTTCTGTACCCCATTTCCTGTATTTCTTATTTCCCAGTTGCATGTGAAAACATTTTTTTTAAAACATGTGTTTTTAAAACTTTGAGTTCCAAATTTTCTCCCTTCCTCCCTCCCCACCCACACTCATTGAAAAGGCAAGCAACTCAATATAGGTTGTACATGTGCAGTTATGCAAAACACTTCCTTAGTAGACATGTTGTGAAAAACTAACTCTATTTCCCTTCATCCTATCCTGCCCTCCCATTTATTCTGTTCTTTCTTTTGACCCTGTCCCTCCTCAGAAGTATTTGCTTCTGATTACCTTCTTTCCCAATCTGCCCTCCTCTCTATCACCCCCTGCTCTCTTGTCCCCTTCCCCCTATTTTCCTGTAGGGTAAGACAGATTTCCATACCCAATTGAATGTGTATGTTATTCTCTCCTTAAGCCAAATCCTATGAGAATAAGATTCCCTCATTCCCTCTCACCTTCCCCTGTTTCCCCTCCACTGTGAGAGACTTTTCTGTTTTTTTTTTTTTGTGAGATAATTTACCCCATTCTACCTCTCCCTTTCTTCTCCAAGTATCATCCTCTCTCATCCCTTAATTTTATTCTCCAGATATGACCCCTTAATCTTCAACTCACCCTGTGCCCTCTATCTATCTATCTATATATACTACATACAATTTTTTTCCTTCAACTACCCTAATACTGACAAAGTTCTCATGAGTTACAAATATCATCTTTCCATGCAGGAATGTAAACAGTTCAATCTTAATAAGTCTCTTATGATTTCTCTTTCCTGTTTACCTCTTCATGTTCCACTGGAGTCCTGTATTTGAAAGTCAAATTTTCTGTTTAGCTCTGGTCTTTTCATCAGGAATGCTTGAAAGTCCTCTATTTCACTGAATGACCATTTTTTCCCCTGAAGGATTATACTCAGTTTTGCTGGGTAGGTGATTCTTGGTTGTAATCCTATCTCCTTTGCCCTCTGGAATATTATATTCCATGCCCTGCAGTCCTTTAATGTAGAAGCTGCTAAATCTTGTGTTATCCTGATTGTGTTTCCACAGTACTTGAATTGTTTCCTTCTGGCAGCTTGTAATATTTTCTCCTTGACCTGGGAACTCTGGAATTTGGCTACAATATTCCTAGGAGTTTTCCTTTGGGGATCTCTTTCAGGAGGAGATCTGTGGATTCTTTCAATTTCTATTTTGCCCTCTGGTTCTACTATATCAGGGCAGTTTTCCTTGATAATTTCTTGAAAGATGATGTCTAGGCTTTTTTTTGATCATGGCTTTCAGATAGTCCAATAATTTTTAAATTCTCTCTCCTGGATCTATTTTCCAGGTCAGTTGTTTTTCCAATGAGATATTTCACATTGTTTTCTAATTTTTCATTCTTTTGGATTTGTTTTACAGTGTTTTGATTTCTCATAAAGTCACTGTCTTCCAATTGCTCTATTCTAATTTTTAAGGAAGTATTTTCTTCAGTAATCTTTTGGACTTCCTTTTCCATTTGGCCAATTTTTCTTTTTAGGGCATTTTTCTTCCTCATTGGCTTTTTGGACCTCTTTTGCCATTTGGGTTAGGCTTTTTTAAGGTGTTATTTTCTTCAGTTTTTTTGGGTCTCCTTTAGCAAGCTGTTGACTTGTTTTTCATGATTTTCTTGCATCATTCTCATTTCTCTTCCCAGTTTTTCCTCTACTTCCCTTACTTGCTTCTCAAAATCCCTTTTGAGCTCTTCCAAGGCCTGGGACTGATTCATATTTTTCTTGGAGGCTTTGGTTGTAGGAGCTTTGACTTTGTTGTCTTCTTCTGGTTGTATATTTTGATCTTCTTTTTCACCAAAGTAAGATAATATAGTCTGACTCTTTTTGCACTGCTTGCTCATGATCCCAGCCAATTACTTGAGTTTTAAACTCTTTGTTAAGGTAAGAGTCTGCTTCCAATGTGGAGATGTACTGTCCCAAGCTTCAGGGGTTTGTGTAGCTGTTTTCAGAGATACTTGTAGGGACCTGTAAATTTTCAGTTCTTCCAAGGTGGTATGATAAGGGCAAGGTGTTTACTCCTTTCCTGGCCTGTGACCACAAGTATTGCTTTCTGTCCTGTAACTGTGAGGACGGATTTGTCTCCACAGCCACTACAAGCTCCACCATGCCAGCACTCCTCCTCAACCCAGCACTGCCGCCCAGAACTGTGACCCAGATCCACACACGGGCAAAGCAAGAGATTCCTGCCTCAGGACTGGCAAAGAGATCCCTGCAATCCCTCTCTGATCAGCCACTGGATTCCCCCTCAGTCTGTGGGCCAGAAGCTCAGGAAGCAGCTGCCCCCCCCCGGGCCAGGCTTTTGGGGAATGGAGGAGACCCGCCTTCCTCTCTGACCACCGACAGAAACAGACTTTTCCCACTGACCTTCAAAGTTGTCTTTGGCAGTCATGGATTGAGGAGTCTGGAAACCTCCACAGCTGCTCGCGATTCAGTCCTCTGAGGCCTGCTCCAGGTTTGCTGCGGCTTGCGTGCCCACGCTACACTGCGCTCTATAGAGCCCGGCTCGATACACCTTTCTGATCAATCATCCAGGTTGTCTTGGGCTGGAAATTTGTTTCACTCTGTCTTTTTGTGGGTTCTGCTGCCTCAGAATTTGTCTAGAGCTATTTTTTATGAGTATTTGGAGGGGTTTGGGGGAGAGCTCAAGCAAGTCACTGCTTTCACTCTGCCATCTTGGCTCCGCCCCACTGCCCTTCATTTTGAAAGAGGACCAATGACATCACAAGGTGATGTCTTGACTTACATATGAATTGGATTTAAGTGAGGCAGAGTTGCACAAAGTCCAGTGGCAAGACAAAAGTCAGGATGACTGGTAATGTCCCATGATGGCATCTTTCATTTCTGACCAAGCTCTACGTGTTTCACAGTACCTGCTTCAGTCACCTTAATTGCCATTGCAGCAAATTGTTCTCATCTGCCCATTCCATCAGAGTAAGTCTTCACAAGTTTGGGGTACATATCCCCCTAATTCACCTAAAGGTTTCAGGCCCTGTTGATTACCTTCAATCTGGTATAACCTGCCTGCAAAGACAGTTTGCCAAGGGTGTGAAGACTTAATGTGAATTATTCCACTTAATGTACTTTTATGATCCAGCCAAAATAACCTTCATAATGCTCCCTGTAAATGTATCAACCTTTATACTTCTGAATAGGCTATATCTTCCATGCCCAGAATGCCTTTGCACCTCACTTTTTCATTTTAGAATTCCTATATTCTTTAAAAACTTACCTTAAATGACACCTTCTATGTGAAGCCATTCTTTACCTTTTAACTGCTAGTTTCTCCCTCACCAAATTACTGCATTGTTTTTAGCGTGTGTGTTTGTGTGTTCGTGTGTGTGTATATGTGTGTGTATGTGTGTACATATTGTTCCCCAAAGACTATGAGCTCCTTGGAGACAAGAGTGGCTTTTCACTTTTGTCTTTGTTCACGATGTTTAGAAAAGGATCTGACAGATAATAGGTAATTAATCAATATTCATTCAGATTTACTTATGTTTTTAAGAAATAACTTTAAAATATACATATACATACACACACTAAACAGATGGCCATGTTTGCTCAATTAATTGCTCAATGTCCCTAAGCAATTCAATAAAAGTGTAAGCTATAGAGGATCAATGGATCTTCATTGAAGGAAGAATTTTCCACACTAGAAATTTCTATTTCTTGTATTTATGAAGTCATGAGTCTAGAATATATATGTGTATAATATGTGTGTGTGTGTGTATTATATAGTTATATATATGTATGAGATATAACAAACATGCCTGTGCTTGATATATACATGTTTATATAAGTATGTAAACACATATATTTATTCTGGACCCATGGGAAACATAAACATGCATATATACATAAATGCATACACACATAGGCACAAACAAAATCATCTGGGTATAGTGAATTAGAATAGTGACATGAAATGACTTGCCCAGGTTCGCAAACCTATCGTGGCAATCTGTAATAATTACAAGATCTATCTCACTCATCACTTTCTTTATAAATAAGACAAAAAATTCCTAGCAATATAATCATTTACACTTTTAAATTTGAATCCACAATATTGACTAGGTCTTGTTTAGAGCCTCATCCTAATTTGATGCAAAATAACTTATTATTCTGGTTCATATATTTTGTTAATATAATATGAATATAATATATAATATAATGTGAATATAATAAATATAAATTTCAAGGAATTTAGAATATAATAATAATAATAATACTTCATAAAATTAGCCTTAAGTTTTCATAAAAAAATTTGGCCTTATTCTGTATGCACTTGAGAAAAAAAGGATGAAAACATCATTTTGTAAATAAATTGTAATCCAGGTCTATTTGTTACCAATTCAGTAAAAAGCAATTTTTAAAAAACGTTTTAGTAGTTAAAAACATGACTAAAGAACAAACCTTTCAGACATTTGCATTTCTAATTATCTAATTCACCATTTTTACTGAGGACTATATACCACTTGAATGTTTTATAATAACTTGTATACTATATTTACAGAATTCAGTTTTTAAGTTCTTTGATTTGCATACATTTCCATAATTTGTATAATTTATAGTGGAACTTTTTTTCTTTTTCTTCTTTGCTAATTGCACATAATGTCAATGTTGAGTTAGTCATTTCTAACTGAGTCATATCTCCTCTTTATTAGTATATAACTATGATTTATATTTCATCACAAAATTCTTTAGAACACAATTCAATTATAACCAAATAACCAATTATTTTTTAAAGGAGAAAATGGGCAGAGGATCCAGTTGAAGACATAGGAAAATAATGATTTCTCAGAATAAATTATTGTCTCTCATTTCTGACAGACTCTACTTATATAATGGTCACTGATATGACTGCTGAGTGATTGCCAAGTCCTACTATCCAAGCTGTAATAGTCTGTGCTTTGCATAATGACTACAGCTGTATCTAATAAAGTATGTCATTGTTGCCTTGTGGTCTCTTGAAAATTAAACTAGATTTTCCCTTTACTTGATGCTGCCCATGACCAGATAAATGTACTCCTAGAGACATTTACTTTTAAAAGTGACAATACAAAATCTGAATTAAGAAATGTGATCTTTCTGTTTAGTGAAGGGAAGGGGATAGGTGTGGAGAGGGAATCAAATTATTACTCCTTCATTCTCTTTTGAAACTACATTATGCAGCACTTATCTCCTGAATCAACATTAGAGTGCCTAACATAAAGTAGGAGCTTAATAAATACATATTTGAGTGAGTGAATGAAAATTTTGTAACATGCCATCGTATATAACTAGATACACATGGGAAATCAGCAATACTGATATGACTAATGAACATTTCAAACACATGCCTACACCCATGTTACTTTTGAAAACCAAATGATCAGATTGGATCTGATCCCCTGAAGGGACAGGGACAATCAGTGAAATAAATGCTATAATTGAGAGGCTACAATAAGAAATAACCCCAAGGTGAACTCCCTTAGAATAGCCTTTAGTTTAAAAATGTGGACTTTTATAAGAGGATTATTACCTATGATAGCAGAGTGTATCCTATCTTTTAGTTAACTATTTCTCTCTTTTGTTATTCAAAAAGGTTCCATTTAATTGATGAGTAGTGTTTAGTTGAGTGTTTTACATAAGACTAACCTTATTTTTAGTATTACATAAAGGCATTTCTCATGCACCACTTGTCATAATACTGCATTCTTGAATTCTGTCAGAAGGGAGAACAGAGGAAAATTTATACCCCTCCCCATTACTATCCCCCTCTTCCACTCACACATTCATCATCATGTCATGAGAATTAAATACAGGTGAACAATTTTAGTAATACACAGTTATTTTTCAGATGCAAAAAGAACAGAAGAAAATAATGGACTGGTACTTATGGAAGAGTTGTGCTAAAGCATAGGAAAATAAAAAAAAAGATGTGCATTTGTAGAGGGAGCATCCCAGTAATCCATAAATATAAAACAGCCTCCTAATTCTTCTCACTCTTTCTAGTGTCTTTCCACTCTAGTCCATCCTATATACTACTGCCAAAGAGATTTGAGTTAAGTACATTTCTGACCATGTCCCTCCTCAACTCAATTAACTCTAGTGGTTACCTATTGCCTTTAGAATAAAATAGAAAGGTTTCTTGTGAGCTTTTATAGCGTACTATAACTTGTTCCCAATTGATCTTTCTAGTCCCATTGGCCATTATCTTCTGTTCCTCATTCTCTGATACAATTAAACTCCCTTAAAATCTGTTCCTCATATAGAATCCCTTCTCTGCTGTGCACATACACACATACACACACACACACACACACACACACACACACACACACACACACATACACACACAAACCTGGAATATACTTGCCCTTCTCCATCTAATTCAGACACTCCTTTACTTCCTTCAAGAATCAGCTCTAGCACCATCATCAATATAAAGCCTTACCTGATCCCTACAACTGCATATCCTCTTACCGGATTCAACTTGAATTCACCTACTTTGTTGTTTTGGGTTTTTTTGTTTGTTTGTTTTTATTTTCTGTAGGTTAATTCTGTGTGCACTTTTTTCCTCCCCCATTCAAAAGCAAGTTTCTCATGAGAAGAGAAATGAGTGATTCTTACAATTTTTGTGCTGATATCCCCAGGGCCTAGCACGGTACTTGAACATGGTAGACACTTAACAGTGGTTATTGATTGGTTGAATGATTGGAAAACAACACAAAAAATTAACCACTTGTTAGCTGTATGACCTTGGCAAATAATTTCACTTCTCCTTTTCCCAATTCCCTATAAACTGAAAAAAAAAGTTAGAATGGATTATCTCTACTTCCCTAGACTAATAAATACTGATCCTGACAAGCTAGCAGGTCAACAAATGCCTTCCAACCCTAACATTCACTAATTTAATGTCAGAGGTTAGATAAATAGATTATATTTTTGAAAACTACATGGCTAAATGCTGAGTTAATTGCTAACTATTTTCCAGAAGTGAGATTGGCAAAGGTATTTACACACATACACACAATACATACACACACACACACATACACACAATGACTATAGTTCTTTTTTTAAAAAGCCAATATCAGATGATATAATAAAAGAACTGGTAATGTTTGCAATCACAATTAACCCCATTGCACTTTCCTGATTGTTCTATAATTATTTGGTGCCTGGTTAGGTTGGTTTTTGTTTATTTGTTTGGTGACAATTTAGCTCAGAAGAGATAATAGAAATTGCTAACATTTGCTCTGGATGATTTTCAAACATGTTCCTTTGAACCAAAGCTGAGCCATCTCCAGGGCTTCAATTTATCCCTCTAGGGTAGATTCTATATTCAAAATTGTCTCATTACTTATAATACTGTATAACAATGCCTAATGTGTTCATATATAGCTCATAAACAGGAACTGAGTTACATAGGAGGATGATGATAATGATGATGAAGATAGTCATCATAATGATAACAGCTCCCATCTGGATAGCATTTCAGGGTTACAAAGGCATTTTATATATATAGTATCTTCTTCAAATTGAATGCAAATCTGACTAAACAAATAATAACATGATTGTGGTCAATTTCCCAGATACTAACTCCATAGACCATAATTAGAACGGTTTCTATGTCAGGTTTCTTTAGCTTGAATTCTTTCCCCCGATGGTTTGGGAGAGACAATGTATATTAGCCTGTGCCATGCAGTTTACAGGCTATATGAATTTCATGCACTGGGAAGGCAAGTAAACACTAATTATCTGAATAGTATTTTTTTGAATTTTATCATTTGTGAATACCCAGGGGTGACAACAATATGAAAAGTTCATAAATTGATAAATATATAGCATGGTGCAGTGTTCCAATTAATTTAGAGAAAGTCTGACTAGCTATGCTTATGCATGACAAGCTACATGTACCAATTCATTAGGATACAATTAATTATTTATTATAGTGATTATAAATTTTAGAAGAGAACTTTGCTATAAGATTTGCTGTTGTAGGTCCCTTAAATATATCATCTGAAGTAGAAATTAGATTCAATAGTTTATAATAAATAGACTTCTACATGTGTAGGTTTTCTGCATCTAAAATGCATCAGCATACTTTCTTCCCATACCCATGATCTCCATTCCTACTAATATTGCAGCCACAAGTAACACATTTTCTAACAGTATTTGTGTAGATGATCAGCAAAGACCAAGAATTATGTGGGTTCAGGGAGAGATTGTGATCACACACAAAAATTGGATTGGGGGAAAGATTAGAATTTAGTCAACCAATTCTTAACTGAATTCCAAGTCCCCCCTTCCCAATAATTCCCTGAATGACTGATTTTAACTATTTTTTCCAAACTAGCTTCTCTTATAGAAACAGCCTACAGGTAAGTTGTTCTAGGGGAAAAAATAGGCAAAAGAAAGGGGAGAGAGAGAGAAAGATAACAGGGGGTGAGAAAGAAGCAGGGGTGTACTGGTAAATATTTAACAACCAGATCTACAAAATATGCCTGACATATTTTAATATTTAATCTGGATTATTAACATTTTGTCCAACACTTTCTTAAATATAGACAATCAATAAAACAGTAAATCAAGCCACATTTATTTTTACAATTTTACATTTTACAATTTCTATGGTATAAATGCTTACACTAAGAAATTTAGCAATCCTCTCTCACAAACTAGTAGGAACTGGCTCTAGCACAACCTTGTGTTTCTCAGGCAACAGAGCAAGTTCAAGTAATGGAGAATCCCCAGATTTCAACTTTTCCCTTAAAGG
Organism: Phascolarctos cinereus; assembly: GCF_003287225.1. NCBI lineage: Eukaryota > Metazoa > Chordata > Mammalia > Diprotodontia > Phascolarctidae > Phascolarctos > Phascolarctos cinereus. Next base: position 162,073,226 of record NW_027556402.1, read on the forward strand.
GAATGCATATCATAGACATAGACAACTTTTCCCCTAGAATTCTCTGCCTGAAAAAAAAATAGGGAATTATCTTTCCAATGGGCAATTGTTAACATAAGTTGGGGGGACGGGTTTATCATATACTGTTAGAGGTTTGGAGGAGAAATGGTAGTGCTATTGCACCTTGGAATAATTTCCAGATGTCCCATCACTGCTCCCTTCTATGCTCTTGGATAAAGTGGTCACACAATAAAGGTGAAATCTGAATTATTTGGCAGTAAGTTCACGTTACTTGGAAGAGTTTGTTTTGCCCGAGTCCCTTTCTCCTAGCTAAGGTTCCACTCTTGGGCTGTATCTACAGTAGATGTTACTTGATCTAAAACAAGATTTATCTCAAACTAGAATTAGGAAAAAGGAAAAAAAAAAGCTCTTTCAGGTACATCAAAAAACTGTTGGGAGGGGAAGGGGAGTGTGAGTTGTGAAGACAGTATTTCATGGTATATATAGATATACCAGTGCTCAAATGTTAAGTATCAATTGGATAAGAACAAGGTTTATACTTTCTTGTTTATAAAGGGCTTAGTTTTCTGTAACACCTAAAGGGATGAAGGTTGATTTTAAGTTCCAGTGACTGGTGTTTCCTCCTACTATCCCATTTTTGGGAACTCCATGACCCAACACTTTCTACCTATATATTAGTGCAGTATCAGTACTATTCTCTATCAATCCATCTTTCTATCTCTCTCTCTACATACATACACACACACATACATGTGTCTGTCAATGAGGAACAGAGTACTCTCTTTAGGCTGAACAAATCCCACTGACGAGTGTTTCTGACATTCACCTTTTTTTGGTGGTGATAGCAGTAGCAAGCATTGCTTACAATTTTATTTCAAATGAAAAGTAACTAAATGAAATTAAAAAGAAGCAACTATGTGAACAAAGTGTTTCCTTTTTTTGCTTTCCTTTTCTTTCTCTGAACAGATTAATTACCTGCTATCATTTGTTTTTCCTTACAATGTAATCCCAGGATAGTGTAGAGAACTGCAGGAAGGGCACAAATGAGCAGGCTGACAAACCTTGCAGGAGTAGCTCCAAAGGAGCTTTATTTCAAACCTCCAAAGTTTAATTAAAAATAAAAATCATGAGGGTCTAGTAACGAAGGGTCCCTTTGCCTCACCTATAGACATTCATTCTGAAATACCTGTTTCCTGATAGGTGAACTGAAAAAATAATATGAGATAAAGGCCAAAAGAGGCTCTTCTCCCTTTGTGGCCAGTCTATAATAGAAAGGAAGTTGTTAAAAAATTTACTGCAGTCATTGAATATTTCCATGCACGCATAAAAAAAGATCAACATAAAATGAAAACATCTTCTGCTACAAATCCTTGTTGTATAGGAGATTCTTTAATTTTCAGTGATCTGGATAGAGAAACCTAGATAAGTGTTGACACATTTAGTATGTCTATCTATTCTTCAGTAGATCCATGCACATGACTTTTTGTGCATTTCTACATAATAACTAAAATACATGAGAATATTATAAAAACAGTAACCACAAATACTATAATGTGGAGAGCATCTATAATTAATGAAGAGATGAAAAAGCCTTAGAGTTAAGAAAACTTGGATTCAGTTCTTATCTCTGATGTGTACTGACATGTATCTACTGGACAAGTCACATAAAGTCTAAATACCTTGGATAACTCTCTAAGGCTAAGTTGCAGAACATTTGCACATCTGCAATGAGAGACTAGGTTTCTTCATGTGGAATCTTCCCAGGTTAATGAAAATACTGATCTGAACAAAGTGTTTCATTTTTTTTAAAGGCAAGTTTCTTTGGATTGTTTTGAAACACTTTAATAAATGATAAAAGCTTTTCCATAAATTTCAATCCTTTTCTCTCTATGATATCTAGCTCAACCAAAATGAAAGAGTAGACCAGTTTATTAGCTGATTTTGTGCAGGTAGAAGGTCATCTCCAAAGGTAATCTCTAGCACTTCGACTTGGGTCATATGGATCCCAATCTCTCTCTCACAGGTAGAAATGAGGAAGGGTGTTAAAACTTGATTATTCTGTAGGTCAATGTTGGGGTAAATCCACCTCCATATACCTAGAGAGAGAGGGGGAGAAAGAGATGCTCATTTGAGGTTGCTGGGGAACTGAACAAAACAGATATACATCATCAGGACACAGGAAAAAAAATGGCAGGGTGGGGATTAGAGTTCAATACAGATCGAGAGTGAAGGGTGAGAAATCTGAAAAGCAGAAGCCTTCCATGTTTTTCCTGATGTGCTATGTGACTCTTTTTAAACTCCATTCTGAGGAGTTAACCTACTGAATGTGTGCATCAAAGCATCTCAAAGATGAGAGGCAGAAATTTGGGCTAGGTAATCCTAAAATATACTGACAGCTAAAATAAGTAGCTAAGGCCAATTTGGAGGCATTGTGAAAATGGATCAATCTTTTTAAAGGTATTTAATAAGAGAACCTGACAAAGTGGCAAGATTCAGGAATAGATGGCTGATGAAATTAATTGACACAGCATGTAGTCAGTCTCTTGGATTCACTACAGAAAGAGGAGAGACATTCAAACACTGAACTTGGGTTTGTAAGGAGGATGAGGTAATTTTCACAGCTAGTGACAACACTAGTAATTGTGTGGGATAAAATAAATAAAATGACATTTTATACTTTGAGGGATTTCCCTTAGAGAAGTGTGGGATGATGGTAAGGATATTTAAGAAGTTCAAGAAGTCTTGGGGGAGGGGGGCAACAACAACAAAGAATGTTGGATTTAGAATTCAGGACCTGAGCTCAAAACATAGTTTTGCCACTTACTCCCTATGTGACCATGGACAAGTGACTCTACCACATAGAGCCTTCATTTCCTCAGATGTAAAATGGGTGAGTATCTAAGATCCATCTCAATCTCTAAATCTTGGATCCCATGAACCTAGAAATTCTAGCTGACTCCTGAGGGTAAACTTGGACAATGATTTACTCTGTTTTTCCTAGGTCCAAGATATCTGTTTCATATATTTGATGGGTGATTATTTTGTTTTTCATGTAGACAAAGAAATGGGGAGGGGGAATGTTAAAACTACCTCAACTACATAGCAGAATTATTAATGTCTGCAAAATATAGGATGAGGATTATTATTCAATTATGGCTTAATGGGGTAAGTGTATTCTAAGGATTTTATTTCTTTTGAGCTATCAGTCATAGCCATTAATGGGATCAGGACATAGGATAAGACATTTTCAGGTTGTGGTAAAATTTGACATATGGCAAAATTCTGAGAACTCATTTCTTCACCTAATAAAAAATACTAGACTTCATTATTTTAATGCATTTCCCCCCTCCCTGAGAATGAAATATAATGAGCCTGATTAAGAAGCCCCATTGAAAAGTGACATTTTTCAGGTGATTCTAAATACACATACTCTTCTTGGGAAATATGACTCTCATTAGTGACAGTGAAGTTTCTTGAAGGGAAACCACAATTTCTTCCAGGAAATTTCTCCCAGAAATTTTGTTCTTTCCTTCCAACCTGCCTTAATTTCTTAAATATGCACTTTATTTTTAGTGCTATATAATTAGGAAAAATGGAGAGATGCTATAACATTACAAATAAGCTGTGGGAATAAAAATATACATATATAATATATGTATATACAATTTATATAATATAACATACATCCATAGATATAATAACATATAATTTTATATATTTTTGTTACATATGTATTAGTCTTGTCTCCTCAACTAGGCTGCAAACTCCTTGAGGAAAGAGGATGTGACAAATAGCCTAATACAACATCACAGCTCCTATTACTATTGTTACTTCCTTTCTCCTCCAAAACTTATTTCATTGCTATGCATATCAATACTTATTGTTCAATAAATACTCACAATTTATTAGAATATATAGGCCCTGACCTTAAGGAATTTATAATGTAATAAGGGAGATAATATCTATCTGTCAATCTATCATCTATCCATATTTGTATGTATGTGTGTGTGTGTGTGTGTGTGTGTGTGTGTGTGTGTGTGTGTGTATTGGAACAATTTTGCAATATATGATTAGGGATAGATTGTTAGACAACCATTCCACTGAAAAATTTCTGGGGGATTTAATGAGTTACAACTCAATAAAGGTTCATAGTAAGATTAGGCAGTTAAAAATGTTAATGCAGAATATTTAGAAATCTGGAAGTGGTAGCCCTTCAATACTTACACACACACAAATACCACCTCCTATTCACATATGAAATGTAACCTTAATTCCTGGCACCACATTTCAAAAGTCTATTAACAAACCGGAGAGCAGCCTAACAGGGTGACTACAATGTTGATGATTATTGGCATTGAGATCATGTCATATGATCAGTTGCAACAACTTGGATCCACATCCTGATTTGGAGAAGATATAAGGAGTAATTAGTTTACTTCAAATATCAGAAAGCCTGTCAGATGGAAAAGTTGGTCTGCTTAGCTCAGAAGATGAACTTAAAAAAAAAATGATTAGAAATTGAGGAGAGATGATTTTGTTCAACGTAAGGGAAAATTTCCTAACAACTAGAGTTTCTCAAAAATGGAAAAGCTTTCACAGGATGGAGTGGGTCCCCACTCCCTAGAGGTCTTCTAGCAAAAATTTATCACTTTGTTGAGTGATGTTATATATGTAATGGCTATACAGGTACACATTTGACAGGTTAGCTGTCTATCTGACTTCCAATTTAGAAAGTCTGTGATTCTATAAAGCAATTGGCTAATAAGGTAATAGAACTCAAAGGATTATCAAACTAGAAGGGATCTTAGAAATTATCTTTCCCAAACTCTCCATTTTGTGGAGGAGCAAATGGAGTCCGGATATGAAAGTGGCTCAAGGAAAGTCACACTGCCTCCTCCTAAGCAAATAATTGCAAAGTAGAAATTGCATAATGTTGAGCCCACAGATCTGGAGAATGATTTGAGTTCATACTGAATCAAGTTCAAATTTAACTAAAGGAAAAGATATTTATTCATAAGTATTTGTTTTTGTTGTATTGATAGGCATGATGGTGTGCTTCCTGGTGCTCACTGTTTTTTAATTCCTACTTTTGAGCATTAAAAATGATAAGTTGGATCTGACCAATTAAGTCAAGTTGGTATTATAGGTACAGTGACATCTTTTGTTCTCCACTTTCTAAACCTTATATTTCTTTTATTTGCTGCAGGTGTTAACATCACTTAGTTCACAAATTAGTTTTTATTAGTTACATTTTAGTCCAATTCTATTGGAAAGATATCATAGTTTTTGGGGAATACCATGGTGCTTTGATGAAATTTAGGTGACCCTTTAGGGTTCTGGTAACCAGCAAGATGAACCATTATTCAAGTTTTGCAAACCCTTTTTCATTATTCTGTTTGTGAAGAAAGAAATTATATACCAGATATAGAATAAATTAGAACTAAATCTTTAAGAAAAAAAAAACCCTGAGTTGAACTCACTTTATACCACCTCTGTCCACATGTCCAACATTTTACATAAAGTCACATGCCTGTAAAGTTTGGGGCCCCTCCTCCCTTGAAATGACTCCTCTTCCAAAAACAAAATAAAACAGCAATAACACAGACTTCCCAGTCACATGAAGGGAAATGAGGAGAGGTGAAGTAAGAACGATCATCTTAAATGTGTGACAGGAGAAGAAGCTGCTGTGGTTCTGGCGGAGTGGTAACTGAAACACATTTAGGACAAATCCCACACCCTAGAGCTTGGTCAGGAAAAGAACCCTGTGCCTGCAGTCACTCTACCTCAATACTACTAATCTTCCCCTGTACTTCCTATGGAGAAAAGATGGATTCTTCCCAGCCATTTGAGAGAAAGGAGAGGGGAGGAGGAAGGAATTAGGCAAGCCTGCCAAGTTACCTGTCATCAACCTGAGGATGAGGTGATTGGAAAACAAATTGGGACCAGTACTTTGCAAGAAGTTTACTCAGGGTAAGGACTCAGATGTGGGAATCCCATATCCCCCAAGTTTAGGCAGCTAAGGCAGCCCAGAAATCCAGTTTCGTCAATTGCCTACAGTGCAAGAAGAGAGAGAGGGGCAGATACGTGTGGCAGACATGTATGCATATATATGTATGCATGCATATGCACGTGTATATGTATATACACAATGATAGAAATAGAGATTCAGCTTCATTTTCATTTGAAATGCATATATATGTCCATATATTTACATATAGATACATATACACATATATGTATATATGTGCATATGTTGTACACACATACCAAGAACAAGAATAAGGCTGAGAAAAAATACATGCACATGCACACACACATGCACACACACACATATTTTTTTTGAAGCATTGACACAGAAAATAGAGTGGTTAATGCAGAACTGCAAAATACAATTAGCAGACTTGAAAAAATGTATTCCATCAAGTAGAATCTCTCTAATTAACTGAAAGAATAACATTTGAAACACAAAATAATGAAGCTGATGAAAATGTGACACAACATCAAAAAGACAACAATATTTACCACATTCTATAAAAAACAAATAGGATGACCTTGAAGGCAGAATTGGCAGAGATTAATTAGTGATCCTAGATCTGCCAAAAGAATGTAATAAATTTTTAAAAGCTTGAATATCATAATGCAGAAAATAATATGAGAAAAGCATACAGAACATCTGACTATGCCAGCACAGAGCATGCATCAAGAGAATATATAGATTCACAGCCAGGAAAAAATAATTCTTACTTTGAACTCCAGGACAAGCAGTGGTGAAATTTAACAATTTGAATGATAAACTACTATTTTTTTTCCTATGGCTGGGAGAAGGTCCTTCAAATGTGAAGGAAATACAATTTGAATAACAAAGGGTTATTCTGCAGTTAGAAGAAAGTGGAAAAGGGAAATGATAATATCTCCCAAAAAGCAATAGAGCACAAGAAGCAACACAAAATTTCATATCCTCTAAACCTGACCATAATCTTCAACAAAAACAGGCATTTGACTCTGTTCTACAAAGAAAAAAAAATAGTTTTTAAAAAAGCAGAGGTGAGTAGATGATTTGATTTGCAAACACATCAAAGAGAATCACTAGAAAGGTCAGGGAGTAGAATTATCATGAAAAGACCAGTTGACACCTAGATCTCATCAGTAATATATTTACAAATTCTCTAATATAGCTAAATCTCATCCAGTGAATTCATTTACAATAAGTAACATTTTATGATTTTGTTCCTAGATTCTGCATTGCATTGTATGTAATCTTTGAAAACCCCTGACCATAGCATTCATGTTTAATTATAGCTTAACCAAGTTATCCTCTAAATCTATAAATCTAAAAGAGAGAAAGAGAGAAAGGAGGAAAGAGAGAAAGAGGGAAAGAAAGAAAGATAAACAGAGGAAGGAAGGAAAGAAGGAAGGAAGGAAGGAAGAAAGAAAAAGAAAGAAAGAAAGAAAGAAAGAAAAGAAAGAAAGAAAGAAAGAAAGAAAGAAAGAAAGAAAGAAAGAAAGAAAGAAAGAAAGAAAGAAAGAAAGAAAGAGAAGGAAAAGAAAAGAAAAGAAAGAAAGGTGACAATGACCTCTTTTAGAGCACAGAATGTTGTTCCACTTTCTTTGTATCCTCACAGCTTAACTCAGTGTCTGGCACACTGTAGGCACTTGACAAATGATGGTTAACTGACTAACTGAAATAAACTAGCCCCAAAATAAAGGCATCAGACTATATAGGCTTTTTAACCCTTATATATAATTTAAAATGCTAAAAAATGTTCTAGATCTCCACTCACACTTTCCCACAAAGGTCAAATTTCCACAGTTCCCCAGGAAGTTTTACTTTCTATGTGTATATAAATGATTGTTAACAATCAAGTTACTTCTGGAAATACAATTCTCATTTTCAGAAAGAATTTGCAGTTAATGTTGACTCCAAATCCAAAGCCACTCCAATGTACTTATCAAGTACAATTTCAAACTGGATTTGAGTCCAAAACACCCAGGTGGAAATTGAGTTAGGGATTATATATTCAATTTCATCTCACCTCTGCTCCAAAGGTAAGCTTACATTCTGAATTAATTTGTGCTGGAAGTTTTCTGGAAAAAAAAAATATTCATTTTGAAGAGCTTGTTATTTTAGTTCAATTCATTTGCCTTCAAAATTGGTCTTTTCCAGTGAGCAAATGCCATTAGACTAGCAGCATTGTAATGAAAAGTAATCATGGTTTTCCAGATTCCCTACTTTCTCTCTCAGGATTGTTGGCAATACAACTATCCAGATTTTCAAGCAACACAATCTTGTAAATTGAGGGATCTTTTTGACATTTGACTATACTCCATTTTGGTAGGTTTTGCAGTAGCAAAATAGATTTTTCTTTAAAAAATATAGGTGCATGTTTATTATATTTATTGCATATGTGACTAAGATTTTCATTGATTAATTCATCCATTAATTAAAATTTTGGTCTTTTTAACTGCTAAGTGGGTATTGCTAGCCACTTATCTGATGCTATTCAAAAAAATCAAGTTTTGGTTCTTCAAGCTGGTGATTATGCCATCCTTCCACCCTGGGGAAGCATTAGGTTGCTAGAGCTCACAGAGAGTAGCTATTTTCTATCCACTTGTTTCAGGTTCACTAGGTGACAGCTATAACTCATTAGTTAAAAGGGAGGTGTTTAACATGGATTTACCCAATCAGAATGAGTTCTCTGCCCACACCTACCAGAAGCTGTCTCCTCCCTGATTCTGCTCCATTTCACAGACCTGGACAGTCACCTATTGTTGGTATAATGAAGTTAGCCTTCCACCAGTGCTCTTTATAGATTCTCCTAAACCCAGGCCATGCCCATACAAGTATAAAGGCATATTAGAAACCCAATAACATAAAAGTTATCGTTCAGTTATTTATTGATACATCCCCTGCCAACCACAATGCTGTTCCTCCTGCCAGAATGCAAAATGATTTTAGGAAATAAAACAGTCTCAAGTCTGACTCATGAGACATAACATGGGTTAGTCACTAAATGAAGGATTCAGGAACTCCACATTTGCATCTTAGCTTTCTCTTGTCATGTGGAAACATGGATACAGGTGCAAAAATAAGTTACTATGGCCAATGGTTATTTGTTTTTTATTCAATATTCTGTCACTGGCACAAACTGCCTTATCTTACATTACCTGTCTCTTACCATATCTCTTGGGAAAAAACAAAAACAAAAACAACAAAAAAAAAAAAGCAGTAGAACATCAGCAAGGGCAAGCCAGAGGTCAAATACAATTCTCTTCACTCTTCTATCCATCCATGCAATTTCACCCTTAGACCCAGGCAAGTAGGGCTCCATGCTTTTGAGTAATCCACTCATTGTAAGCACAAAAATATAAAGATAAAAAATAAGGTATGCAAAATTAAGCAAATAATTTTGTATACCTTGTATGGAATATTAGCTTATTTGTACTGGATATATAACATGGGATATGGGAATGTCTGAATTCACCCAATTGTTCTGAATCATGGTGGTATTGTAGAACTGTGTGGGAAAAGCTCCTGCTTTGGAGCTGAGGCAGCTGGTTTCCATATCTGTGTTTCTGACAAGCTCAGTTCTGCGGTTGCTGGACTCCACTACCAGTTTCATCAGGATGAGTGACTGAAGCTTGTCTAAGCAATTTAATTCCCTTCTTTCCACCTTCCCCTCCAATAAATGCCACTACACGTACTTGTGGTATGTTGGAGAACTTCAGGCAGCACAGGGATGAGGTGAGATTTTAGTTTTTAAACTGTTTTCCTGAATTATCTGTAAAATAGTGTTGGAATAGCTGAAGATGGGGCAATATTCATCCTTTAAACAAGCAGCGCAAAAAATTCAGTGGCCCCATACACTGCACATTTTGGGATTTTAATACAAGTGAACTACAGTAGTAATTGAAATTTAGACCATCATTTTGACTGTACAGTTAAGTGTTTTAAATCACAGTACAGTTTATGAAAAGGTGACTGCTATAAGGTAATTATTCTAAATTCACATTGATAAATCAGTATACTTCATATGGTTCCATTCAGCTTATAATACACTTTTAATCAGATTGTTTATATAGACAGTGGCCTGTGGCAGGGGGGGAGGGGAGGGCAGGAAGGGGTTGATTTGTCAATGACTCCATACTCCATGCCAGAGTGGCCATGCCTTTGTGTTAAGGATATGGCCTATGGCCCTGTGTCCTTGATCAACAGATTACAGCCTTCCTCTCTATTACTTTGCTCATCCCCTCCATGTCCTGGGTGAAGGGACACAGTTTAGTTTATTACTTTTAGATGCTAGTGACTTGTCCATCATTATTACTTTCCTTGTTGCTTCTAGCATTTTCTTTCAAGTGGGGGAGCAAGGGGAAGGGAAGGGAAAGAGATAATTTTATATGTTGCCATGGTTTTTCCTTTTCTTTATACACCTAAATTTATGGTTTATCAGGTTCTGAATTGAACTGTAACCCTCCAAGTTATTAGGCTAGCAGAAGTTAAAAGGAGGCGGGGTACACTTATTTGCAGAAAGTCATTTTTCCAATCCATTCTTACTACCTGATTATTTTCATCCTGAGACCTTTAAACAGTCTGTTATTTCCATTATGTATATACCCCAATAAGCAGCTAGGGAGTAACAAAGGATCATCCCATTCAATCACAGCCACATTAGATATCTTGCAGGAAGACTGACAACATAATATAAAACTGAAGTTTTATTTTATTAATCCATTTTTAGGCAGAATCAGATAAAAAGGACCTAAATGGGCAACATTTTATAATATACCATCCTAGAGTAGTAGGCCACAGAGATAACCTTCTATAAGCACACAATGTAGATACAGTTTGGGTCAGCAGAAAGAGCATTGAATTTGGAGTCAGAACAATGAGGTTCAATTCTCAATTCTGTCACTTTCTTTCCATATGACTTTGTACAAGTCGTCTCTGGGCTGGAGTTTCCTTATTTTTAAAACAAATGGGTTGTGGTCAGTGACCTTTACAATTCTTCTAGCTAAAAATATGTGATACTGTTGTACCGAGTAAGAGTTGAAATTCAATGTTCATATCAAGTCTGCTGTAACTTCTTGGATCAAAAAGCACCAACCAGAATGAAGCTCTACACTATCCTACCTGACTTCTTTCCCATTACTCTGCCAATGAAGTATACATTCCAATCAAACTAGCCTACTGGGCATGGTCCACATTTACAAAATTTCATCTCCAGTATCTATGCCTTTGTGTAGGCTAACCCCCTATGCTTGGAATATTTTCCCTTCTCCCTTCTGACATGGAATCTCTGATCATATTCACGCTCTGCTAAACTTACTCCTTTTGCACTAGACCTAGGTTTTCTTAATTACTAGTGCTTCCCTTAACTACTTCAACTGTATTTTGCATTCACTTATCTGTATATGTATTGTTTCCCCACCCTCCGAAATAATATAGCTATTTTTAGAATAAGGATTGATTGTTTTGATTTTGTCATTGAATCCACCACCTAATTGGATATAAAGTAATGCTTATGCACCTAGTAGATACTTGCTGAATTGAAATAAATTAAATCAAGACTTGGGAATTTAAAGAGAGATAGCCAAGATATTTGACCCAGAATTCTTGCCTGAGTGATTTGGAAAATAATCCTTGTTTCCTGAACCACCACAAGAGACAGTCTCAGGTTCACAAAAAGTCTTGGGATGAGGGGAGCTCTCTCTGGCCTGGAACTAGTGTTATAGCAAAAAAAACTAAACAATAGCCACCACGGGATTCATGAGACCACTGGACTAATAGTCAATCTTTTCCTGGGATGAAATTCCATGACTTAAAGCCTTGCTGTTTATCCAGGGTTTCCCCAAAGAGATCCCAAAGTCATTTCCTCCTGTTTTATCATGTTTTCTGAGGTCTGGCTTCAGGGATAGTTACTCTGTCCAGTGCACTTCACACTGTACCAGCCCTACCTCTGGGTCACAGGTCTTTAATTCATATGCCTTGCCAATTTTAGTGACATTTATCATTTTTTTTTTCATAGCAAAGCTCCAAATAAGTTCTGTGGGGAATTATTTGCCTGTGACCATGTTACTGGCATTACGATTCACTGCTTGAGCCTGACATGCCATTAGGGGCTAGCTGGCTGAGAGATGATATCAGTGCCCTTGGTTCAGTGTATTCAGGGAAGTCGAAAGTGATCCAGGGAGGCCTTGCTCAGCACATCAAATGGGTCCACATCTGAGTGGATGCTGGGACATCACAGTGCAATCTTGAAGTCTGAAGTCAGGTGGTTTGCCAGAGGCTCCACTTGCTGGGACCCATTTTCCAGAGGAAATTCAAGGAGAAACATCTCTGTGTAAATGAGCTGGAAAAAATGCTGGCTGAATCTCCTCACTGTTTGACTTTTCAAAGAACTGGAAGCTGCGACCTTCATACAGAACAAACATCCCTTGTCTATCGCATAAAAGTAGAGGATGGCAAGCAGCCAGAGGCAGCCTTGCTGTGAAAATAAATGGAAGGAAAAAAATACAACATTGCAACTTCAGAGTAAAAGGAATAGAAAGGAAGAGAGAGGCCAAAGAGTAGGGGGAAAGGAGGGAAGAAAACAGAAAATGGGAACAAGGAAGCAAGTAACATCTACTTTGTTGAAAACCTTTTAATTTAATTTGGTACCATTGATTTAACACAGAAACATCTTTATCACAAGTAACATATTAAGTGCTTACATGTCTGTGGTGCACGTTGTCCAAGACAAATTAAGAGAAAGTATGGAGTGAAAAGAGCACAGGAAGTGGAATCAGGAAACCTAAGTTCTTTGTGCCCGTATCAATGTGTGTTATTGGGTAAATTACCTTAATTCTATGGACCTCTGTTTTCTCCTCTATAAAAGTAGAGATTTTGAAACTACTGCTCAAGTCAGTCAGTCAGTCAGTCAATAAACATTTATTAGGTGTCTACTATGTGCTAGGCACTATGCAAGTGTTGCAAAAGACAGTCCCTGTCTTACTAAATGGAAGGAAATAAGCATTTATATAATAATACTATGTGTCAAGGAGCTCATATCTAAGGGGAAGACAATAAGCAAACAAACGTGCAAATAAGCTACATAAATATAAAGCTATATAAAAGCTATATATAGCTTTATATAGCTATATATAAATGTATAAAAATAAGAGAGGGAAGGCAATAGAATTCAGAGGGGTTGGGAAAGGCTTACTATTGAAGATGGAATTTTAATTGGTTCTTAAAGGAAGGCAGGAAAGCCAATAGGTAGAGATGAGGGAGGGCATTCTAGGCATGGAAGATAGCCAGAAAAAATTCTTATAGCCAAGGGATGAAGTGTTTTGTTAATAAAGCAACAAGCAAGTCAATGTCACTAGATCAAATCATCTGTGGCAGGGATTAGAGTAAAAGTAAAAAATTATACAGAGAGAAGTGGGAGGGAACTAGGTTATGAAGGGCCTTGAATGTCAAACAGGATTTTCAATTTAATCCTGGAGGTGATAGGGCATAGCTGGAGATAATTAAGAAGGGAGATGACATTGTCAAATATGCACTGTAGGAAAATCAATTTAATGACTAAATGGAGGATGGATTAGAGTGGGGAGAGACTTGAGTCAGGCAGACCTATCAACAAATTGTCGCAATAGCCCAGGCATAAGATAATGAAAGTTTGTACCAAAGTGGTGGCAGGGTCAGAGAAGAGAAAAGTACATATTTGATAAATATTGAAAAGGTAACATTGACAGTCCTTGGCAACCAATTGGATGTGGGAGATGAGACATAGTGCGGGATTGAGGATAACATCTGGGTTGAGAGCCTTAGGAATGGGAGGATGGTGTTGTCCTCTGAAGTAACAGGAAGTTAACAGAAGGGGAGGTTAAAGGGGTACAAAAATGAATTCTATTTTGGATAGGTTCAGTTTAAGGTGTCTAGTGGACATCCAATTCAAGACATCTGAGAGGCAGTTGAAAATGCGAGATTGGAGATCTTTAGAGAAGTTGGGCAGGATAGATAGATTTGAGAATCATCAGAATAGAGCTGGTAATTAAAAAACATGGGAGGTTATAAGATCAGCAAGAAAAGTAATATAGAGGGAGAAAAGAAGAGGTCCCGGAATAGAACCTTATGAGGCACCTATGGCTAGAGTGTGTGATCTTGATAAGGAACCAGCAAAGGAGACAGAAGAGCAGTCAGATCAGTAGGGGGTTAACCAAGAAAGAGTAGTATCCTGGAAGCCCACAGAGAAGACAGTAGCAAGGTGAGGGTGTCAAAATCTGTAGTCAGTATGAGAGGCTGCAAAGAGGTTAAGGAGAATGAGGATTGTGGCTCTAAAGTTTTTTTTTTTAATTTTCCAAATATGCGATAGATTGATAGGTAAAGAGAGAGAGAGAGAGAGAGAGAGAGAGAGAGAGAGAGAGATAGAGAGAGAGAGAGAGAGAGAGAGAGGTATAGATGAATTATTGACTTTTTCAGTTTTTCACCTGCATAGCTGGCTTTGAGGAAAAAGTAGACGAGTGCTGGGCCTGGAGTCAGAAAGACTTGTATTCAAATGCAGCTTCAGACACTTCCTAGCTATGTGACCCTGGGCAAGTCACTTATCCTCTGTCTGCCTCAGTTTCCTCAACTATAGAATGGCAGTGATAATAGCACCTACATCTCAGGATTGTGAGGATCAAAAAACGTGATTTTTGTAAAACTTGTAGCACAGTACTTGACACATAGTAAGTGTTATTATATAAATACTTATTTCCTTCCCTTTAATAAGTCACAGAGCCACAATCTGAAGACAGTTCTTCAAATTTCATATCAGGTAAGCTGTGTACCATGTCATATCTTCCCCATTAGATCAAAGAGTCTTTTGGAATTAGCTCATATTGGCTCAAGCAAACTAATTGTTAAATTTTCAGTGTGTGCATTTATATCTTGGAAATTGGTAAATGATACAAATTAAGGCTTCTTGAGTATAGGAGCTGTCTAGTTTTTTGTATTTGCAGCCCTTAGCATATACTAAGCATGCCAAGGATGTCATTAATTCATTCATGTTAGTGAATTTTCATCAGCTCAGTCCATTGACCAGCATAACACAGTAATAAGTTGTTGTGTTTGTCAGCAACTCTGAACAAAGACTAAGAAAAGGAACAATCTAAGAACAAAGCTTTGTTATTAAAATGATGTAATAATGCAATAATCTCCCATGTCAAGTAATTAAATTCCATAGTTGAGAAGTGTTTACGGGATCAAATGAGACAATAGATAATTATAAACTAGATCAAATGAGACAACACTTGTAAGGCACTTAGCACAGTGCTTGGTACATAGTATGTGTTACATAAATGCTTATTCCCTTCCCTCTTCCCCTCTATAGGCTAAATTATCATTCATCAGGAATAATGTAGTGGCAATTCCCATATTGAATGGGAAGTTGGATTCAATAATTTCTGAGGTCTTCCCCAAAGCATGTCAGGATTCTTCAACCCTTAAGAGGGAAGAGGCATGAGTGTGAAGAACTGGGAGACTGAGAAACAGACTATTTTAGTGTGGAAAGGCAGGTCCCAAGAAGAGAGCAGACATTATAATGTGACTATGGGGGTAATTGTCTATGGACAAGAGTGGAGGGATTGACGAC
The DNA here is from genome assembly GCF_003287225.1 of Phascolarctos cinereus. Taxonomy (NCBI): domain Eukaryota; kingdom Metazoa; phylum Chordata; class Mammalia; order Diprotodontia; family Phascolarctidae; genus Phascolarctos; species Phascolarctos cinereus. Next base: position 162,088,837 of record NW_027556402.1, read on the forward strand.
CAGAAGATTTCTGAGGTTAGGAAGTGACCACCTTCACAATATTAACCTGTGGTCACTACTTAGTCTTTAAGAATCTTCTCGTCTCTCTTCCACACTCTTTACCTTGATTTTCCTTGGGGAAGGCGTTTGGGGAAAAAAATGTCTTTGTTCATAGAAAAATAGTGCTGATGTGTAGTTCCCCAGTTGGCCCCCCCTTAGGGTCAGCAGCCAGGGTGTGCTGCTTCCTGTTTTATATCCCTGAGGAAAATGAAAAAGTCAGAGGAAAAAGGAATTCCCTCCCTCTCCCCAGGATCTGGCCTCTCTCCAAAATGGTAGTTTTCCTCCTGAATAAAGTAACTGGCTTTTCCCTTGGCATAGCATATATTCATGACCAAAAGAAATTATGCATTATTCATTTATGTGTTACATCTTTCAACATTTTCTGAAAATCTTTTAAGACATTATCTTAGCTTTAAAATGTCCAGAAATCACTCTCATTTATCCATATAGGAAGTAAAGTGGCCTTTCTCCTCTTCTCTCAGGATTGCCAGAATTTCAGTGAGAGAATTTAAAAAATTCAGTACAGAGACATAAGGCAATCCCTCAAATTAAAGCTTGCTAATTGTTGCCTCTTTAATAAACATACTAAGCTAGTCCCAATTGGGGGCAAGGTGGGAGGGGGTGGCATTAGTGTCACTTAGAGCTTTTTAAAGTATAATGCTAAAAACTTCATGCCTGCCTGTTCCTGGGGTGGCATTAGTGTCACTTAGAGCTTTTTAAAGTATAATGCTAAAAACTTCATGCCTGCCTGTTCCTTCTCACTATACTTGCTGCTATTTTCTAGACGATTCCCTCTTTTAATTGAGGTAGGCATGAAGGAGAAAACTCCATAAGCTGTCATCTTCATACAACATAGTACCATTCACCAGCATGAGAAGAAAGGACTGACTGCCTGTGCTCTGTAAGGAAGAATGAGACTGAAACAGATTTATTTAAACTAATACTTCCAGGGCTACAGCAAATCTAGATTACCCACTATTTCCATTAAACTCAGGGGAGTGTTTTGTACCAAAGGAATCACATTTTTACTTGTGTCGATTAATTCAGTCAATTAGATGATTGTTCCTGTTTACACACCAAACACTGGCTTTGCTGAATTTCCCCCCTATAGAATCACCTTGAGCTTTTTTAGAACTGAATTCGTAGGTTGTTGTGGAGTCACATAGTCAATAGCCACTTTAGGTGCCAATGTAGGCATCCTTGATCATTGGAATGCAAGCAGTTAATTGAAATTAGAGTTAAATTATTTTAGGTACTTACTTATGATTCCTGGGTATTCTAATCAATATTGTCATAAAATTACACTTGTGCTCAAAGTGTACTATCCCAAAGTCCAAAATTCTCCAAAGTCATCTAATATTAGTAATTTTAACAGCTGGCCAAAAATTAATACCAATGCATTATGAAGACTAGATGAATACATTAAAATGTCGTGGATCTGAAACTGAACAAAATCTGGATGTCAGAAAACACAACTTTCTCTCGCTAGAAAGCTGAATTCTGTTCTCAACCTCTTATTTCTCTTGACAGTTTTAGCATTAATGTTAAAGCAGAATAAAATGACTGCTAATGCATAACTCTTGTAGCCATAATTAAGGGTAGCAACCCTACTGGAGAAAGGGTCAATCATTTCAACCAACTCCGACTGCTGACCACCTGCCTCTTATGGGGCAGGTGAGCCAGTCTAGATTAAGCAACAAGGCACCTTCAGGAAGTCACAGGAGGTGGTACATGGTAGGTGAGTCCATCTATACCAACCACAATCTCCTCTCAGATCCTGAGCCAAGAGCACCAGGATTAGCAGTGTGTCACTGATTCCGTCTCTGTCTTTGTAAGCCAACATGAAAAGAACAATCCTTTTGGAGAAGGGGTCTACCATATCCACCACTACCAACATTAACCACTGACTAATATCCACAGAAGGTCAAATAAGTCCAAGAACCCTGCAAATAGCAATATTCTCCATATTAACCCTTCTTCTATACTGCTCTACATCCTCGGCCATAGTCTAGGGAAGCAGCCCTTGTGGCCTTATCACCTTCCAATGTCTTTTGCAAGTGTTATGTCTGCTCAGTGACCACAGCTTCTGAAGACCCCAAAAAGAATGTCCTTACCATAAAAGTCCTTGGTACTTTCAAATGGCTGACATTATATCACAATATGGTTTTATTAACGAATGTCATTGAAAATATTTGCCATCTGTTTTGCTGCTGTACCCTGATGCAATGTAGGCACTTAATAAATGCTTGTTGATTTGACTCCCACCCTAAAGACCATTTGACTTACAGCAAAATTCTTTTACATATTCTCTTCCCATGTTAGAATATGAGCTTCTTAAGAAAATGGATTATCTTGCTTTTCTATAGCACGATGTTTTATACATAAGCAAGCAGTCAATAAGTGCTTTTTAAAATTTATCCATTTCATACATTAAATTATTCCCTAACTATATATTTATATCTTTTTTAAAATTGAATTGTTTGTTAGGAAAGAATAAGCATGAAAGGAAGAAAGAGATGGAAGATGGAAAGTGAAAGAAAGATAGAAGAAAGGAAGGAAATTATTTTCCATTTGCAATTTATTGTCTAAAAAACTTTTTTTTTCTTTTGTGGACTACCTTGCTTGCAAACCCATAGAGAATAATTTTCTGTGTTCTGCTGCTGTGATTTTTATAAATTATTTTTGCTTTTTCAGCAAGTTAAACTCCAAGTAGACCACAACTGAGCTTTAGGTAGATTATCAAAGGATCACTTTACTCTAAAGAAACATTGCTTATTAAGCCAAAGAACAGAATGAGGGAAAAAGCTCTACTCTTCTTCAATAATTGGTTACAAGTTCTGTGGTCCCTGTAACCCACATTATTAGATGGAGGCAATAGTAGTGAAAACATTATTGATGACAGGAATTGTACTTCAAAAGCTAGTGGAGATATGTAGGAGGTTAGAAAGATTATCAGCTTTTAAATACATGAATGTGTTGAGGGCTTGGATTTTATTCACTCAAAGAAATGTCTGCTGTAACTGCACTGTTGTTTTTTTTTCTTGTTTCACCTTTTTTAAAGTTCAATGACAATTTCAGGTTATTAATTACTCTAGGGAGACAGGTTGGCTGAGCCAAATTTCATAATCCAGATGACCTACCTATAGATTTAGTTTATCATGATTTGAGTAGATATTGGTACCAGGTATTCTAAGTGGTCATTTGTTTTAGTTTTTTTTTTTTAAAAAAAAAGCTTCAAGAGTTGAAGAAATTAGCTTCTCAAATGCTGGATATTGTTAAAGAATTTCACACTGAAGATAGGTAGATACATAAATATATTCCTATAGCACCTTGTTCCTAAGGTTCTTGGGAAGTAATTAGTGTAACACAAAAAAACAAACTCTTAATGCAAGTGATTCAGACTGATAAGTCATGCATGGATACATGTATTGTCATGGAAATTTAAACCTAGAAGGAATCTTAGAGTGTCTCTCATTGAACCCTATTGCTTTACAATTGAGGAAGTGAACTTGCAGAGCAGAAGTGAGTCACTTGCATAAGGTCACATAGCTTGTCGGGGAGAGATCCAAGATTAGACCACAGTTCATGAGTTCCTGTTCTTCCCCTTATGACCGTGTGTGTCCATGGGCAAGACATTGGAACTCTGGGCTTTAATTTCTTCATTTGTGAAATAAGACTGGTGGAGTAGATCAGATACTCACTAAGGTTTCCAACTCTAAAACTCTAAATCCTTTCTTAAATATATATTATTTTATTTTTTCCCATGTATGTAAGGCGGATTTTGTTATTCTTTTTTAGATCATACTTCCCAGGATCATGGCCAAAAACAATCTACTAGTTCCCAGGATTTCACATTACAAATAATTTCTACTGCAACTGTGTGGTGAGATATAATGATGAGATAATGAAAACATTTGAGTTATTTTATAAACAGCCTACTGTGCATGTGCTATGCTGATTCACCATGATATTGCTAAAGTTAATGTAATCTTGTGAGACTATTGCTAGCAAATTGCATTCTTTGTGTGTTTCTCTACAAATCAAGTGAGCACTGGTCAGTAAGTGGGGATTTGGGAAATGCACCAGCTGGAATGATGTGCATGCCTTGACCTGCCACCACCAAGGCTTCTGGAGAATGTGACAGTGTAATGCTGTGCTTGCCTCAACTAGCCCCCATTGAGGCTTAGGGGATGTTGTAGGACTTGGAGCTCCTACTTCAGGAGTTGGTGCTCCTATTATCAACAACCCATTGAGAAGAATAAAAATAAATTATTCAACTCCTCATTATGTCTCCATTCCTGTCCTCTGGCTGTCCACATCAAGACTGAACCTGCTGGAAGCTGGAGCCCAAAAGCTCCAAGGGTGCCTCCTGCCTCCCACCCCAATTACATGTTAAAATAATTTTTAATATTTTTAAAAGTTTTAAGTTCCAAATTCTATCCCTCAATTAACATAAAAATTATACTTTTTTTCCAATGCTCTGTAACTAATGATAGCAGTTGTACAGGGAGGAAAAATGAAATAATGTAAAAGTCTTCTACCTTGCTGAATCATTCTGGGATGCCTTCAATAACTTGCAGACTACTACAGAATGAGATATGGAGCTTCTGGCTTTGCATGCTAAGATCACAAAGCACTATGAACATGCTTTCCTTCCTCTGAGATAGGAACCTTCAGGGATATAAAGCAACAGCGGGATAGAAAGAAAAGAATGTAAGAATGAGGTTCAGGAGAATGAATTCTAGCTCTCCTGGTTAAGCTTGGTCAGGTTACTTAACTGTTCTGTCAGCCAATCACTAAGTTATCCAGCTGGTCTGTTCATTAGGTGAATTTTAGTTATCTACACCTGAAGATTCAAACTACATCGGCATGATGAATAACAAATTAACCAATTGCTCAATCAGCACTTATTAGCACCCACTATATATCAGACACTTGATAAATGATGAAATTCAAGGCATTTTGAAGGAGGCATCTATACTTTACATAACCACAGTAATATGAACTACAGAAAGATATAATCTCACATTTTGGACAAGACTGAAATTCTAAAATGGATCTTTTACCTCACTGATATAGGTTTTCCTCCAAGTATTCAGCTCATCCATCCACTCCTGCTCATTTTTGAGACTGTTGCCCTTGTCCTTCCATAGCATTGCCACTGACAATCCACCCACCATATTAAGGACCTTGCTCACTTTCTTTTCTTATAGAAAAAAAAATAACAGTGGAGTCCACAGGCTATCCATTGTTTGTCCCTCCCTCTTGCCACATGACCATTCCACCTTCTTCGATCATACATTTCATTAATGAAATCTTCCACTCAGTGTCTCCTTCTTAAGTCATATGTATGTGTTACAGCCTCTTCAAACTCACTATGTGCCTCTCCATTACCTTCTCTATGTGGTGCGCACTTTTAATTCTGTAATCTACAGCACCCTACAACAGTGGTGGGGTTTTGCTTTTAAGAAGATGAGCCTATAATTCACTGAAAAGTCTGGAGACATTAAAAGAACTTGCAGTTGCCTGAAGTAATCCAGCCTGTTCAATTAATAATGGGCCTACCTTTAGTGCTTGGCAAAAGCTTCAGATTGATAAAAAATTTCTCCATTACCATTAGTCTACCTCTGTATACATTTTTACATTAAACATTTTTTTTATTTCCCAACTGTTATTGACCCCAACTAAATTGCTTTTATTTTGATAATAATAATAATAATAATAATAATAATTTGAGTTATCCATTGTTAGATAATTTAAGTTGTCCATTGCTCCTATTACATGTCTCTAAGTTTGTAATCCATTTCCCAAACTCCTAATGTTTTTTTTTTCTCTCCAGGTGGTGTCTTTCCAATGGCAATAGCAGTTCTGTTTCTACCTATATTAATTTTCATGTAAATTCAGTCTCCCATGCTTTCTTCATCTGGTTCTTGGACTGAGGACTATGTTAATCACTGGTATTATTCCTCACTCATCTTTACCTATAATTTTTTTGGATGTAGTATAAGATTCCAGTGTAAATTTTCAGTCATAGGCTTATCCCCACCACTAGTTTTATTACTGGGTCCTTTCCTGTATTTTGTTTCAAAATTCTGGATATCTCCATTATGATTTTTTTTATATATTTTGTAGATTCTTTCCAATTATGTAGCTTGGTGAATGCAGAAGCAGTATTCTCTCTCCCCCTTCCTTTTTCATTTAAAAATATTTTTATTAGACTTGCAACACTATAAGAAAATACATCCTTACCTTTTCTTATTAGATATTTTCCATCCCAAGAAAGGAGTCTGTTATTATTATTATGTTTTAAGCTGTCATCTGGAAATTGAAATCCTATCCTCAGATACCACCTTCTTAACTGTCTATTAACTTCCCAAATCTGTTTTTCCCTGCCAAAAGCAACATTGGTTAAAAAAAAAGTGTCATCTGTATTGCCAAAATCTTCAAGTTTCTTGCCAAGAATGTTATATACTCCTTAGTAATTATTTTAGATGTCTTCTGGAAGTACAATTTGAGCTTATGTGAATCCATAGAGGTGAGTTATGGTCATCAGAGTTGACATATCTTTGAAAGTTTTCTGTCGTTTCTGGGATACATGTCTCAAGAAGAAAGCATATAATTCTAACATGGTCAAATAGACAGCAGCATCAGGAGCCCTCAGGGAAAGTCACCAAACTCCAGTTCTCATCTCTCCTTTTGATCCTTACTGGGCAATCTCTTACCTGACAGCATCTATGGATCCACATCACAGTCCCTTGGAATAGAAGCAGAATTTTTTTTTCTCTCCAAACTGTCCAATCTCTTCCTCTTGGCAAAGATCCTCATATTTTTTTTTTCTAACTCAAAGTAGGCCATTGTCTTTATTCTTTCTTTTCTCTTATGTTAGACATTTCCCATTCTTCATTCTCCCAGTAAGCGGTCTCCTCTTTTTCCTCGGATTCCTCATTTTCACATTTAAACTATTCATTGATTACATTCAACAAACACTTATTGTGTTCCCACATTGTCCAAAGTTTTAGTCATATTTAGAGCACACACCCTGCCTTAAAGGAAATAGGGGATAGACACAAGCAATAGTAAAGGTACTATAAGAATGAATGTCATTGAAAGATGTAAGTATGTATTGTGACTACTTGAATGATGAAGAGATTACTTTCACCTGGAGTTAAAAGAAGGCTTCATGAAAGACAGATGTAGTGACTTTTTGTCCATTTACTCCAGAACTCTTTGTGCAGTAATCATAAAAGCCAGACCCTTTACTATTAGGATCATTCTCTACCGCTTGAGGATTGCTTAATTAGAATAATAGTTTTTGAGAAACCTGTGCTCCTTTATCATTAAACAACAGTATAACCCCACTCATACCTAGGTGGAGCTCATTTGCTACAAGGCCCTTGTCAAAGACAAATCCCCTTGATTAAAGGTTGGGGAAGGATAAGACTACCATGACCCCATTTTTGCCTGTAAATTAGTTCCTGTGTATGACCACTTTCCACCTGAGAATTGCACATCCCAATGGAATCTCTTCCCATGCCTGAGATATTTCTGGTCAAGAGTATTGACTGAATATACCCCTTGATTTACCTGCTTCCTGCTACCATGATTCTTGCTCCTTCCTAAGTACCTTAAGGGAATTCCATTGGAAATGCTCAGCCTCTGGTGCTCTTTCAAGATACCTTAGTTTATAAATCCTGGAAATTGAGTTTGAAAATGCCAGTTGCACCTGCCTCCCAATATCCTTATTAGGGTAAGTAGAAAACAAAGGTTAAGATGAACCCAGCACTCCAGAGGAGTATGAATAAAAGGTGAAGAACTATCCCCTTGGAGTAGAACACAGAATACATAAAGACATGCATTTAAAGAGTAGATAACTATAGGTGATAGAACATTTTTACACAAAATTTAAAGGGTAGGTGATTATAGGCGATAGAATATAACTAAGAGAGTACTTTGGATGACAGGATCGGAAATGTATATTTTGTTTATTTTTGGATAATTTATTTATTTTTAGTTTTCAACATTCACTTCCATAAGATTTTTAAAATTTTCTTCCCCTCCCACTTCTCCCCCCTGCCTCCAGCCCCCAAGACAGTGTAATTTGTGCTAAGCATATTTTCCCATTAGTCATGATGTAAAGAGCAATTAGAACTAATGGAAGGAACCATGAGAATGAGGCAATAAAACAAAACAACGAAGGAAATAGATAGCAAATAGTATGCTTCCATCTGCATTCAAAGTCCATATTTCTTTCTCTGGGTGTGGATAGCAATTTCCATCATGAGTCTTTTGGAGTTGTCTTAGATTCTTGCATTGCTGTGCAGAGTCAAGTCTGTCAATGTCAGCCATCCCATAATGTGGCTATTACTGTGTACAATGTTCTCCTGGTTCTGCTCATTTCACTCTGCATCAGTTCATGTAACTGTTTCCAAGTTTTTTTTGACATCTGCCTGCTCATCATTTCTTATAGCACAATAGTATTCCATTACATTCATATACCACAACTTGTTCAGTCATTCTCCAATGGATGAGCATCCCCTCAATTTCCAATTCTTTGCCACAACAAAAACAGCTGCTATAAATATTTTTGTAAATGTGGGTCCTTTTCCCATTTTTATGATCTATTTTGGATATAGACCTAGAAGTGGTATCACTGGGTCAAAGGGTATGCACAATTTTATTGCCCTTTGAGCACAATTCCAAACTCCTCTCCAAAATGGTTGGATCATTTCACAACTCCACCAACAATGTATTAGTGTTCCAATTTTCCCACATCTTCTCCAACATTGTCCTGTTTTATCACGCTAGCCAATCTGATAGGTGTGATGTGGTACCTCAGAGTCATTCTGACTTGCATTTCTCTAATCAGTAGTGATTTAGAACATTCTTCATATGACTATAGATAGCTTTAGTTTCATCCTCTGAAAACTGACTGTTCATATCCTTTGATCATTTATCAATTGGGGAATAACGTATTCTTATGAATTTGACTCAGTTCTCTATATATTTTAGAAATGAGGCCTTTTTCAGAGGCACTGGTTGTAAAAATTCTTTCCCAGTTTTCTGCTTCAGAAATGTATATTTTATTTCATAAGCAATAGGAACCTCTGAAGCCTTTAGAATAGGGGAATGGCATGATCAGATCAAAGCTTGGGGAAATTACTGAAGTACAGAGTATGGAAGATAGATTAGATAAGTCTCTGACAATGCTGAGAAATAGTAAATGAAAGAGGAGACAGTCAAAGATCAAACCATGGGGGACACATACATAATGGTTGGAAGGAAGTAGAGGGTCTAGAAGAAGAGACAAAGAAGATGCGGTCAGAGAAATAGAAGATGAGGCATGAGAGTGCAATGTCACAAAAGCCAAAGGATGAAATGCTGTCAAGGAGGGACAACTAAAAATTATCAAATGCTGAATCAATCAATAAATATTTATTAAGTACTTTCTATGGGCCAGGCACTGTGCTAAGCTCTGGAGAGAGATAAAAAAATGATGGAGACAGGAAAAAATTATAAAATAACATAATAAGGAAGTTATTAGTGTCTTTGGAGAGATCTATTTTAATAATGATGGTGATAGAAATATTATGAAAGTCTTGGGAGTGAGTCAATAATGAAGAAAAAGACTATTGGAGTGATAACTCTGGTATTCAAGCAGATGGTGGATGTCTACTCTTCTGGGATATTGTATGTGAGACTTCAAGAAGGATTTGGATCATGTAACTTCCAAGTTTCTTATGACTTCACACCTTTTAATACTTTATTTTGCAATGTATATACCCACAAATATATATGCATGCATATATATATATATATAAATATATGTGTGTATACGTGTATGTGTGTGTGTATGTATATATGTGCATATCTATACACACACACACACACACACACACACACACACTTATTTTTTCTAAGCCTATTTTCACAACAACCTGGGGAAGTTGGCAGCACAGGAATTACTAACTCTGATTTGCAAGTGGACCAAGCAGATTCAGAGAGGTTCAGTGATCTTCCCAAAGCCAGAAAGCTAATTAGCCATAGAACAAGAACCAGAATTCTAACTGAGCTTGGCTTTCTGGGAATGACTGAACACAGCTAGATTAGTCTAGCATGTGAGTCTCATTTTTACAAAATCAGGGTTAATTGCAAAGTGGGAAGAAAGCATAAAGTCATATTGTCTCTCCTATTTTTTAGAGAACATATATTCCCCACTGCAAAGAAGGTTACTAAACATCTACTATTTATGCCTGAAAACTAATATAAGGGGGGAAAAACTATTGGACTGGGATTCAAGAATCCATGCAAATCTGAATTCTACTTTCAAATACCTCTGTGACACTGGCCTTCTCAATTTCTTCATCTATAAGAGCAAGATATGTTGGACTACATAATTACTGAGATAACTTTAAGCTTTAAATTCTATGATCCAAGATAGAAATTCTACTTGTCTTTGTATCTTTGGTTTTGTGTAGTTTTAGAAAATCAAACTAAAATGTTAGACATATTTGCTAAATAATCATAGTTTTAAAGCAGGAAGGGACCCCAGAGGTGATGTATGATGTATGTGGTAGTTCAGTCCCCTCATGCTGCAAATCAGTAAACTCAGAGACACAAAGAGGCACAGTTAGTATTTAAACTGAGGTGCTCAGACTGGGTGTAATATTCTTTGCACTACACCAACCTGCTTCATTTAGGGAGTTTCCTAAGGCTCTGAAGAAAATATATGCTGGAAAAGAACTTTTTTTTAATACCTAAACCTTTGGTTTAGGTATTAAAAATGTGGATTACATGGACAGATATTTTCAGACATGGGTAGTCACTTCAATAGAGCTTAAAATAACACTTTTTATTGCTAGTTATTAGTTTCTACCCTAATTGATTTAGGTTGTTTTTCTAAAGAAACATCTTTTTTTCTTCCTTCCATTAATGTATTGGGATTCTTGGATAAAGTTCTTACATGTCATTTTGGTTGGTAATCAGATGAAAAGATAAGGACAAGCTTAGTTTCTTTTTATGTTAGGAAAAACTTTCTGGCCCACTTCTGCTAGACAGAAATAGAAATGAGGTTGCTGACTGTAGATTTCTGTTGGACAAACAGTATGACTTTCTTTAAACACACTAGTATCCACAGTTGAGCCAGACAAACAGATGGAGAAAGTATAAAATTAAGCTGTATAAGCTCCATTGAGGCAAAAGATTTTTTTTTACTTTTTTTTCTGCACAAAAATGGCACCCCAGGGAAAGCTCTGTCACTAAATTTATAGACCAGGTGTTCTGTGGAAGTGATACAGAAAAAGATGGAAATTAGGGAGGGTTGTGGTTTTTGTTGTTTTGAAATGAATTGTTTGTCTCTTTTCAAAGACGGAATCAACAGGGACCCTAAACATCAAATTTTTTAAAGTACTGTCATTGTTTCTATACTGTCTCTTTAATTGTTTAGGGCTTAAAATACAAGATTTTGTAAAATCTTTTTGTTTGTTTTGTTTTTCTGAATAATATTTGGTATCACAGTCAGACGGCTCAAAAAAGATCATGACATCACAGGAGTCCTGTAGAATATTATTTTTCCCTGTAGTCTTTCTCATTCCACATAGCATTATTCTGAGATAATGATAACAGGTTTATATCTAAATGAAAAATAAAATTCACTAACAAAGGGAAATTCAATTATGGAAGAATAGAGGGAGATAGTAGAGAGATAAAAGAGGACAAGGAGAGATAGACTGGCAAGTAAGTGGGCAGGTGATCAAAATATATTCAGTTGAAGGTCATAGCCAAATTGCTATGACCAATGATTCAAAGTGATGTCAATAAATAGTACTTTCATGAAAATGCAAATCAATTTTTATATCCATTCTTGTGTATATCCATATCACACATATTTAGTAGAAGGAATTTCCCTATCTGGTGTTTTCTAAATCAGTGAACTCACAGGTGTAGTTCTTATTCTCTCTCCTGGTATATACAGAATACACACACACACACACACACACACACACACACACACACACACACACACAAACATAGCCAAATCCTACTGAGCTGTCAGTAACATTTGCAATAGCGTTAAACAAATGAATAGTATCCCTTTAACTTGGACTATTTCCAGTTGCTTAAACTTGCCATTGATTTTTCAACCTCCAGGTATTTTGCATATATCGTTACCTCTTCTTGGAATGTCTTCTTTCCCCTCTTTGCCTGTTAAATTCTTGAACGTCCTTTCAAGCTCAACTTAAATAATACCTCTTCCATAAAGCCTTCCAAGACAAAATCTGTTGGTAATGTCTTTTACTGTTGATTGAGTGAATTTATTATTCACTTACATGCCTAAATTAAGAGCCATTTTATATATCTACACTGTTAAACTTCTTTATTCTCACTTTCCCAAATTTATGAACATTTTTTAAAAGTGGACTCAATTCTTTAAGATCATTATTTTACAAATGCGAAAACTCAACTTAAATTTATCAGATAAACATACTAAAACTTTTAAATTTCAACCTCCCCAAACCTAGTAGAAAACAGTATATCATAATTGGTATCTAAGTACTAACACTGGTGTTTGCTTTTGCCTTTACCTTTTTGCAAAGATAATATAAACTAAAAAAATTAAAATAATTTATTGACTGATTGATAATTAAGCCATTATAACATAAAAGCATGCCAAGTAATTGATATTTTGTTTCTACTCTTTTGGATTCATGTTACTCAGAAGCATAAATTATCACAATGCCATACAATGAAAAAGCTCATTTGTTTAGCATTAGAAGACTTTGGTTCAGATCCCATTTATGACAATTCATATGTGTGACATTGAAAAACTCATTTCAATCATGGGGGCCTCAGCTTCCTTATATGTATGTTGAGTAGGTTGGACTGATTGTCCTTGTCCTTCAAGGCCCCTCTAGATCCAAATTGCTGAATACTTACCATGATTCTATAACTGGGAAAAGTTTTTTGCTGGATACAGTATTATGGAGAGGGGAAGAGGTGGCAGAGTTGGAGAAAAGAAAAGGAATTCACATTTGTTAAGAGTCTGCTATGTACCAGGCAATATGTCAAGAACTTTACAAAAATTATTTCATTTGAGCCTCACAACAACTCTGTTAAATAGGTACCATTATTATTTCCATTTTACAAATTAGGAAACTGAGGCAGATAAAGGTTAAATGATTTCCACTGAGTAACACAGCTATTGAGTGTCTGAGGCCAGATTTTAATTTAGATCTTCCTGATTCCAGGACCAAAACTCTAACCATTGTGTAATCCAGCTGCAAAGAAGCAGAAATTATTTTGAAGCTTACAATTTAATGGTTTTTTAAGTTACATAGAAAATAATATTTAAACCCTAATTTCTTTCCAGTCTCTTAGTTTATTCTTGTTTGGCAAGATGGGAAATAAAGGCTACAATCCTATGACCATATGAATTGTCCAAAAATGTACACTACAGTTGTGTTCTGGCACCCAAAATAACTAACACCTGAATTATCCTAAAATCATGGATTCCTGATTTGAAAAGAACCTTAGAAACAAGGTAATTGTTTTCAGGTATTTGAAGATATTGATATCAGGTATCTGTCCTATGGAAAAGAGATTATATTTGTTTGGTTTGACCTTATAGGGCAAAACAAGGATTGCTAGGTGGAAGTTCTTGAAAAGCAAATTTTGGGTGGATTGAAAGAAAAACTTCCTCACAACTTAAGCTATTCAGAAGTAGAAGTGACATCCTCAGGAGGCAAAGGATTCCCTTTTATTGGAGGTCATCAAACAAAAGCTTGATAACTGCTTGTCATGTATGTTTTAGAGGATATATATATATATATATATATATATATATATATATATATATATATATATATATATATATATATATATATATATATATATATATATATATATTTAGGATGGGTTGAAATAGAGGACCTCTAGGATTCCCTCTGTGCCTGAGATTCTGTGACTCTATGTTCATCTTGTTCGGTTCTCTACCTGCTACATAAATGTGCTCCACAACATCACTGATAAGCCATCATCCAGCATTTGTTTAAATACATATTCAATGATAGGAAATGTAACCAGACACTGCAAGTCCTAACTTGGAAGCAAAATGAGAATTTAGTATTTCTACATTCTATCACCTATTAAATTTCTTTCAACTCCCACAAGCAGCAAACCTAAATTTTCCTTATTCTTGTCTCTTGCATTACTTTTCACAAATCTCAGCCTATTTTGGAACATCACTTGTTTTGATGCTATTCTTACAAGCCTACTCTTTTAATCTCTTCCTTGATTATGTGTCTATTCATCAATCTATACATCCTCCCTCCTTCCTTCCTCCCTCCTTTCTTTCCTTTCTTCCTTTTTTCTTCCTTCCTTCCTTCTTTCCTTCTGCTGCAGCCATTATGGGTTCCATTTCATTTCTGATCTGTGTGGGAGCTTTGACCTATTCTGTTTCTGATCTAAACCAATTTACTTCATCTTTAGACAGCCTAAAGGCTCCCCAATCCCAAGTCCTTACCATATTGGTACCAGATGTAATATGAATACCCTATTAGCTTACACCATGCTGTAGCTCAGAACTCCCAAGCTCAAATGATCTACCAGCCTCAGCATCCCTAGTAGTAGGGATCATAGGCATGTAGTAGGGATTACAAGCATGTGCATCCTGGGCCATCTCCAGTCGTCTTCATCAATATCTGGTGACTAGACCGAGATGGCTCTGGAGGAGAAAGTAAGGCTGGTGACTGCACAGCCCTCCATCATTCAAATAAAATTCAATTGCAAGTCATGTCATCATGTCCCTGATGTCATGGTCCTCTTGAAGAATGAAGGACAAAACTCCTTGCCCAGCTCCCACTTTCATTATGAACAATTGTTTTTGTGACTGCATTGTCAGGATTATGTTTTATATTCCTCTTTTCAACTTGGAGCCCTCTCCATTTCAAAGCCATAGGCCATGAAAGTGTATCAATATTTTTTTCCTGAACTTATAGAAATATTTTCTCCTAATTGTCTGGTAAACATATCTGACTGTATTTAATATTAATTCCCCCCATTCATGAAAGAAGGTGGCATTGTAGCTTGAAAAGAGCACTGACCTGGAGTTAGAGAATCTTCATTTGAATTTGGCTTATGTCCCTTACCAACTTTACAATTTTGAGTAAGTTACTAAAAATCTTCTGTGGTCAGATGGGAAGTAGGCACAAAGCAATTGTTAGAAAAATGCCACCTGAGCAAAGTGACTTCTGGCTGAAGAACTCATGTGGATAAATAATAAGCTTTTCTTGACAATATGGACTGTATTGTGGAGTCTCTCCCTATTGAGTCTCAGTTTCCTCATATGTAAAATGAAGGCTATTATAGTATAATTATATTAGATGCCTTTTGATGTACTTTTGTAGCATTAAATCTATAATCCTATTAAAATCATGCAATCAGGTATGATGTGATAACTTTATCACAAATTTTTTGGCATATCTATATCTCCAAACAGTGACTAGTTTAAATATTTTCTCCAACAATTATACCTGGGTAGCAGGAACAACTCATTCCTCCCTTTCTTCATAAGTGAAATGGAGATAATACTTGCCAAATATATCTAACTGATCTACTTTGGGGCTCATTTTTCCTAAAACTAAAATCTCTCACAGACTTTGGTATTCCATATAAATATCGGTTATTCTTATTATTGCAACTAATAACAAAGTATTCAAGTTATTTTTTCTCCTTTCCATAAAGTATAAGTATTGGCCGAAAAAGGGCAGATTTTATAGATTCTCTGCTTTTGATGGAATGAGACATTCAGAAGATGGAGTGTCCCAACATTAATATAACTTACTCTGTTTCAGTTTTTTTGAACTGTAGTTGAAATTCATTATACATTTTCTCTCTCTGGTCAGGCTATCTGTAGTACTCTACATTATGATATCAATTCAGCTTCTTTGTCCTTTTATCTTGGTTCAAGTACTTACCATCATAGTTTCTCATCTGATTCATGAATTCCAATACAAGCATCTTACCATGAAATTCTATTTAATTACTCCATCTATCACTTATTTTCCTTTGAACAAAATATATCCTTACATTGCCATTTTCAATTCATAAATCCTATGCCACTAAGTCCCAGTCGTACCAATGATTTCATTTTTGCAACCTGGCTTTAAAATGTTAAGTTGCTTATAATCCATAGAGTATATAAACCTATAACTGCTATCCCTAAACTTTGTGAAACAATATCTAAAACTTCCTTGTTAGTTTCTCTCGAAATATTAAGAATAAAAAAACTATGTTCTTAACTCACATACCATACAAAAACAGGAAGTGGGTTGTATATGGTCTGCAGGCCATCGATTGCCAGCCCTTTGGGTAGAGATTTTTTTCTTTTGCTCTCTCACCCTCTACTCACAGTCATATTATACTAGATCTAACATCCTTTATAGTACCTAGTTTTATGATTTTTTTATCTGGTCATTTTTCTCCTTCCCCTTGTATTTCTCCTTATTGGATTTGAGGTATATAATAAAATAACAACAAGTAACATTTATACACTAGTTAAAGGTTTTCAAAGCACTTCAAAAATATTGTCTTATTTTGTCCTCAATGTAATCCTGAAACAACCCTGGATTATAGGTTTATTTTATTTTACAGATGAAAAAACTGAGGCAGAGCTCAAGTGACTTGCCCAATGTCATAAGCCACTAAGTGTTTGAGGCTAAATTTAACTCAAGTCTACCTGGCTCCAAGTCTTACCTAGCTACCTCACTGTTACTAGAGAAGAATTTCTTGGTATAGTAAGCCATGGTCCAAAGGGGTAAAAAATGAGTATTTCCCAAATTTGTGCAGATAGCTTCATTATTGTGCTTTATTCTCCTTTTCCCTCAGTAGTATTAGCTTTCTAGTATTATCTTTTAGTTGTAAGAAGACAAGAAAACACTCCTTTTACCCCAGTTCCATCAGTTTCCTGAAGTCATCCTAGTATCATGGTGCCAAACTCTTATATTAATTCAACTCTACCACCTAGGAATCTTTTATTTATTAAATTCTGTCTTCTGGTTGTTTTTTTTTTTCCATCCAGTTCTGGAAATCTTTATCTTCCCTATTAAAGCAGAGCTTAGAGAGTCATTTTCGGGCACTTTTACTTTATCTTCAAACAGGGAGACCAACTGGCACTTACCACACACAGACAGTTAGTTGGTAATTGCCTCTGGTAAGAAGACAATCTAATCTCCCTTTGGGAAGCTAGGTTTTGAAGTGGATAGAGTGCCAGGCCTGGAGTCAGGAAGATTCATCTTCCTGAGTTCAAATCTGGCCTCAGACACTTACTAGCTATGTAACCCTGGGCAAGTCACTTAATCCTATTTGCCTCAGTTTCCTCATCTGTAAAATGAGCTGGAGAAGGAAATGGCAAACCACTCCAGGATCCTTGCCAAGAAAACCCCAGATTAAGTCATGAAGAGTCAGATGTGACTGAACAACTACTACATTTGAGACATTGTGTGAAGTAGTGGGAATTGAGACAAAAATGAAGGCATTCCTGTCCTCAAGGATTTTACAATTTTTAGGGGAAGCATGTACAAGTTTAGAGAATCCTAGACATAGAACTGGAAGACAGGAAATCCAGTCCAATCCCCTTATTTTGTATATGAAGAAACTGAGGGATAAGGGAGTTAAGCAATTTGCCCAGTCACACAGGTAGCAAATCAGAGACAAGAATTTGAACCTACTTCCTCTGATTCTAGAGCCAGTGCTATTTCTACTGTACCTCAGTGTCTCCCTAATATCAAAGTATATAGAAAATTAATACAAAACAATTTCAAGATTGAGGGAAGAACACTCACAACTAAGAGGAATCATGAAAGGCCTGGTGTAGGAGGTGGCAGGTGATGAGGTGAGCTTTGAGGTAAGACATACATTCCAAAAAGTGGAGGTGAGAAAGGAGGTCATTAAGGGAATGACATATGATGATCTTATGAGAGAAACAATGGCAAATTCAATGGTAAGTCAAGGACGGGGTCACTTTGGCTAAAATGTAGAGTCCATTAGGGTGAGTGATGAGGTCTAGAAAGACAAATTGGAAAGTGATTGTGATGGATTTTCAATGATGAGCTACTCCTGCCCTTTATTACTTAAGATCCAGAGAGTTTTCAGTGATTTACATGTTACAATATGCACAATGAATGTGATATTTTCAGGTGGCAAAGCTGATAGCATGAGGATTCAAATTTATTCCTGTGGCGGGTAAAAGATGAAATGACTGAGGAAACAAAGGTTCAATCTTCTGAACATATTGATTTATTAAGCAATAGATGCCTATTTCCTAACAAAAAAAAAAGCAGGACCAGATCTTCTCAGTATTAGTCCTGAACCCTGAATATAGGGGAGACAAACTTTTATGCATTAAAAATAATTCATCAAATAAGGCCAAATAATTAAAAGGAAACAATAGAACATTAGGTAATCTGATTTTTAATTGGAAGAAAGATTATGGACTTTCCAAGTTGAGAAGGTAGAATGAACAGTTGCAATTCCCTGAAATCAGAAAAAGAGGTTTCTCACTCTCCCTATGTGTCTATGAACAATCAAAGGAACATAGAAACAATAACTGATTAATCAGAATGCGGACAGTTTTCAGATAAGACATATGGGTTGCTTCAGATGTACAATTGTGAGAAAACTCCTTGCATCAATTAGTCTTTGGGTATGACCAGGTTTCTGGTCAGCATAACATAGGTCCCTAATTAAGAGTCTCTGAACAGCAGGAGGGGGTGGTCCAGTTTCCCAGCTGTACAAAGCTAGCTTCCAACAATGCAACAAGGTCTTCTCCCAATTCCCACAATCGAAAAAAAAAGTTTTCTCACAAGACAGAAGTTGGACTAGACTCATAATTGAATAGGAAAGAAAAGGAATAGAAAAGCTCCAGAATTGAGTCACAAGATAGAATCAGTGTGATTCATGCAGTTCCTGAAATTAACTGTTTGCTCTCCTGATTCTCTCAATTCCCTCATTTCACACCAAACATAACGTATCTTTAGAGGATTGAGGTGGTTATTTGGTCTCTGACATGACACATCTGAGAAGTGTAGATGTTTTCATTTTCATCCCTCATAGAAAGAAGCAAGCAGTCTGTTGAGAATATGGTCATATCTCAATATCCTTCACAAGCTTTCAGCATTAAAAATAAGCTTGCATATGGCAGTGAGATTAAAAGTTCAGTTCAGGTAAAATGCTACTAGAAAGGAGAGTACAAACATTTAAGTGTCTATTATTTGCCAGGCACTGTGTGCTAAGTGCTGTAGTATCTCATTTGGATCTGGTTTACTGTAATGGAAAGAGCTTTGGATTTGTCTTCAGATTACCCAGTTCAACTTGCAGCACTGACCCTTACCTTAGTGATTGACATTATGTGAATCTGTTAGCCTCCCAGTGTGTCAGTTTCCTTATCTGTAAAATGGTGATGCAAGACTAGATTGCTTCAAAGAGCTTTCCTAATTCTAGATGTATTACCCTATGACTTCAAGGTAACTTTCGGTTCCAGATTGATGATTCTGTTACGCTGTGTTTGGGGAAGTCATCCTCCTTTCTGAGTCTTGAAAAAGTTCCAGAACCTGACAGCATGTTGCAGAGATCTTTAAAGAAGGAAAGGAGAAGAGCAGCTAGGTGGTGCAGTGGATAGAGCACCGACCCTCAAGTCAGGAAGACCGGAGTTCAAATTTGGCCTCAGACACATAGCACTCACTAACTGTGTGACTTTGGGAGAGTCACCTAACCCCAATTGCTTCACCAAAAAAAAAAAAAAGGAACAGAAAAAAAAAGAAGGAGATAGAGCTTGTATCACTCATTTGTAACATATGGAACACTAAAAAAAATGCCATCTGATTTTCAAATGTCACTGTTATCATAATCTCTAACAAGAAAAGTTAAAATGTTGATTTCAGCAACTACTATCTCTTTCCAATTCCTATAGTTGCAAACATTCTGGAGAGAATTCTCTTATCACAGCTACTGAACAGTAAAAGGAAGGTCCTGAGATTACAGTGAGCCTTTATACATGGAAGGCATAGCAAACATATCAATATCTCCACAATTTAATAACTGACCTCATAACATCATGATCATAACTAGACTCAGGTAATTATTAATCAACTTTTACCTTCATGAGAAGGCATTTTGATAGGACTTACAAATTAATTTTGTAGGGGATTCCCATTAAGGTAAACTGAGCCAGGTAGCTCAATTGAATGGGTTGTGCTGTGATAACACCAAGGATATGGGTTTGATCACTGTATCACTCTGTTTGGGAATGGCTGGGTGGCACTGGGCACATCATGTAAATGCCCTGCTTCAGTCTTCATCTAAAGGAAAAGGGAAATGATGAGTTTGGACTAGATGGCTTCTAAGGTCCCTTCCAGGTTCAATATGAACTTCCTTTACCAATGCAGGTGGAAACTGACCCCATCTGTACACTGCTGTCTCTGCACCCATTTCTCCAACTTACAGTCTTACAGAACTGTTTGGAGCATTGACTTGCTTAGGGTAACATAGGTAGTATGTGTTGGAAGCAAGATATGAGCTTAGAGCTTCAAAATTTCCTGAGTTTAAAGTCATCTCTTATCCACTATGCCATTTTGCTTCTCTAATAATTAAAAGAATTCATTTAGAAATTAAAACAAAAGCATCAGTTATTAGGTCTATTATATGAGGAACTATGTTAATGATGTGGAGGAGGAGGAAAGGGGAGGGGGGAATTTAATAGCCAATAAGAATAACTCACAGCCAGTTGGCACAGTGGAGAGCGTGCTGGGCCTGGAGTCAGAAAGACCTGAGATGATATCAAGCCTCAGACACTCACTAGCTGCATGACCCTGGGCAAATCACTTCATCTCTGTTTGCCTTAACCCACTGGAGAAGGAAATGGCAGACCATTCCAGTGTCTTTGCCAAGACAACCCCAAATAGGGTGACAAAGAGTTAGAAACAACTGCACAATTGAACAACATTTACATAACATTTTAAGGTCTGCAAAATTATATATACTTATGTATATAGCTATATATACATATATGTGTATGTGTGTGTGTGTATATGTATTATGTATGTATGCATGTAGAAAGAGATGTGTATGTGTGTGTAACTTTTGGTGTTTACATCAATCCTAAGAGGTAGTGCTATTATTCCCATTTTGAGATGAAAAAATAGAGATTGAGAAAGGTTAAATCACTTGCCTACTAACATATACTTTGCATGTGATGCAGGATTTGAACCCTGGTCTTCCTGACTTCAAGTCCAGTACTTTTGTCCCAGTGCCTTTTATGAAATTTGCAAAGATAAGTATAAATTAAGAATTAACAAATATATTGACATCTTCCTACAAAATAATTTTAAAAACCTGAAATTTATGAAAGATGGGTCCATTTTAGATACAATACAAAGGAGTTACTTGTCAAAGTATTAAAATGATTTTATTATCAAAACAATTTCTTGTAGGTCAAACCCATAGAATAGAACTTGAAAACAACATGATTATATAAATCATTTCTTTCCCATCTTCGCAATTACAGTTTAGAATTATTTTAAATACAAGAAGAATTCAAAAAGAATACTTATAAATATTCATGAATAGTTACATGTACTAGTAAGACAAACTTATAGCTGACATCAATGCACTGTGGTGGATAAAATCAAAAGTAATCTAATGTAATACAAAAACTAGATGAAAATTTACTCTGGTAATAGAAAAGGTCCTAAAACGTAAATAACAGTGCATATTGTGAAATATTAAAAGATTTGTCAAAATGAGATGATGGACTCTCAAAGGGAAGCATGTTCTGTTTTTCAGCTCCTATTTTTCATACTCTTCATCAGATGAATAAAATGTCTGATAAAGTAATAGTAGCTACTATATGGTTCTTTACAATTTTCAAAATGCTTCAAATATATTATCTATTTTTGTCCTCATGACAATTCTGTGAAGTAAGTGCTATTATTAATCCAATTTTATAGATGAGGAAACTAAGGCTTAGAAAGGTTTAATGATTTGTCCAGGGTCTCACCCATTGAATAAATGTCTAACGTTCTGGATTCAGATCTTCCTGACTTGAGCTCTGGTACTGTACCCTGTACTATGGAACTACCTGAAGTAAATGTCAGTTTCTATGTGCCTTAAATATCATTCTGCTCTGTACTTCACTACCCCAGCTCTGCTATTCATATCCTCTTTCTTCCAGCCACACTAGGCTACTCTTTACTCCTTGATTTCATATTGTACTTTTCTCACTGTCCTTTGCCATCACCATCCAAGCTCTAAAATGTTCTACCTCCTCCATAATACATTTTGAACAGTTTTGATCCCAAAGAAATGCAAATGACCAAAGTAATACTTAATCCTTAGATAGTAATGTATAAAATCAGTAAGACTGTTGCCACCATATGAACAGAAGAGTTTATTCCACCACCTTCGGGTTTGCAAAAGGATTTAAGTGGGGTAGACAACAGTAGAAATAATACAGTCTTGAACATTGTGTGAGGCAAGACAAGGGAGAGAAAATCCACTCCTCTTGGCGTCGTAGAAACGGCAGGCAAGAGAAATGGGTTTAAATGAATTCTGTATCACTGAGGGAAGCTGAAATATATTTGTTCTGCTGATAGCTTCTGGAGTTCTAGAGACCAGAAAAGTACTGGTTTCCTCTGCTGCACTCCCCAGTCCTGGAAGGGCACTTCCTTTTTTGCATTGAATTTTATGTGGGATTTTTATTCGCACTTCACTGAGTTTTTCCCAATAGCTCCCCCTAAAATCAAATCATTATGAAAGCTAGGTTCAGGTGTGCTTTGGAATAAAAAAAAAATGTTACTGTTTCTGAATATCAAAAGTTGTGCTTTGAAATAGAATACTGCTAATATTATAGTCAAATTGCGATATAGAAGACAGGTGAATTTTGACAGTACCTAAGGAATGTTTAATACAGTTAAGGAGACTTTTTCAACTTTACTTAGTCTGATTATATTCTAGACACTAACCTACATAGGAATGTCTGTAGGTCTTCTGGAAGGCTGTATTTCTGGAGGAAATAGAGAAAAAAAATCTCTGGTTTCACATGACTTCCTTATAAAAAGGAGGGAAAAAATTATAAAGTATTTTTAGGTAAAGGACAAATATTCCTCCCTCTTACTAATTTCACACCTTAAAGAATGAGTGCTCAGGAAAGATTGCCCTTTTTTATATAGCTCCTTCATTCAATTTCAGTAGATGATCTATTCTGGAAAAGTCTCATTTGGCTAACTTATAACTTTCCTTTATTAAGAGATTGATTACGTAATTGCATTTTGACTTTAGCACTTCTATCACTGATGGCAAGGCATTTCAAAACAATTTTAATTACCCTGAAACTTAAGGGACCAAGGGAATCCTCAAGTAAAAATATTAATTTATCCAATAATACTGTAACAAACAAATCAACAGCTTGGAGAATGATTTTGGCTAGCCAGTACCTTGATTTTATGTCTTTGATGTGCTTTAAAAAAAAACTTTCTGAATTTTCTTCTCAACACTAATTAGCACATGGGCTTGTGGTCATTGTTTATACTTCTCCTGATTATATCCAATCGCATAGCTGGAAGTAAAGAAAGTGGATCCCCACAATACTTCCTCATTCCATCACCAGCATTTCCCCCTATACCAGAAGGTTCAGTTTTGCCCAGGAGATGCACAAATGGAAAGAGATCAAGCACGAGTGAACATTGCCAGTAAATGCTGAGAGGAAATGCACTTGGAGGTACAGAGAAACCCAACAACCCAAAAAGGATTTTGGACGAAGATCGAGTATCAGCAAAGCTATTAGTATTAGTCTCCTGAGAGAAAGACCCTTTGGTAGAAAGCTCAAGAGCGTTGGAGAGGCAGTAACAACTCTAGAGAGAGTGAATGTGGCTACAAATCAAATAGCTGCGCTCGCATTCTTGAATCTTGAGCCAATGAGACTTTGGCTACATAAAGAAAATAATAGGATTTGTGTAAATAATCTATTCTTCATTTCTGAAATGATTCAGTGAGTGTTAGTTACCATAATTTTACTGCAGAAATATTTTCTTAACTCTTTGAAAGTGAACCCTGAAACTAATATTAAACAAAAAAAAAAAAAACTTAAGCAAAAAAAAATTCATTTTCAGAAATTTCAAATGATATATTGTTTTTAAAAAGTTATCTAAATTACTGATGGATTAAAGAAGGATTGATTGATTTAAAAGCTCAGGTCAGAAGAGCAATTGGGTTTATTCTTTTGTGAATGACCATAAATATCTGTAAACAGACTCCTTGCATAGGTTTTTTTGTTTGTTTGGGTTTTTTTTTTTACCTTTTAGTTCATGAATTGCAATGGTAGAGCAAAAGACTCACGTGTGTATTTGTGTGTATAGAAGAAATCAGTAAAGAACTGTTTTTAAGCACTTAGAAAGCAAAGAAGTGATTTCAATGAGGCAGTATTATTTCATGAAGAATACCGCAGTTTAACACAAGTCAACAGCATTCAGTGCCTACTGTATTTGAAGCACTGTGTGTTTGGTTCTGAGAATAAAAACACAAAACAAAGATTAGTACCTGAACTTAAGTAATTTATATTATCCTGGGAGGATTAACACAAGTACATACATACAGAGTATATGTGTTAGTGTCTGAGGTTGGATTTGTACTCAGGTCTTTCTCACTCAAGGCCTAGCACTCTATCTATTGAGCCACCTAACTGTCTCTGTTTACATAAAAGGCCTAATAAATGTTGGTTAAACTGATCTACTGTATTCACGACAGGGAAAGCAGATGATGATAGTCATCTAATAAAAATGAAAGACAAGAGATTGACCACCAGAGTGGTGCATTGATATATCCCAAGTTTCAAGGGAACAAAACAAACAAACAAAAAAAAGGTTGTGGTACTTTTAATGTATCCTCTATTCAGGAGCCATAGAAATACACAGTAGAGAATAACATAGGATGGGAAGAAATAGAGGGCTAGAGATCTATACTGATGGAGGGAGTTATGATGAAACAGCTGATCCAACAATGTAACAAAGCAGCCAAATGCTTGACTAAATGCACTTTAATCAAATGCATTGCCAAATTGCCAAGTACATTGACCATGACTGGTCCCAGATTCCATCTGTCACCACTTTCCCCTCATGGATTGGCTCCATAAATCTTTTCTTAGTCATGTCCTGTTTGCTTACTTTACTTATACCCAACAGCCTCTTAATTTTCCTCATTGCAGTTTATAGAATCATGTTGCAACTCCTTGTATGATTTAACAAGGCTTCAGAGGGTACTCTCAAACCTATTTTTCCTTAATGTGAAGGATGCCTAGTCTTCACTGATACATCATATTGTAGCTTTCTGCCACCTTTGTACTGACTGTTAATATATGCCCCATGAAAAGCTATTATTTTTGACTATTTCATTTGGCTTGCAAAGTTTATGGTTCCAATTAAAAGATGCTGGGTCACAGTTACAGCCACCATTTAACACCGTCATCTCAAAGCTCACAAATCTCAGACATCTGCCTATTTTGCCTACCTCCAATGAGTCAGTTACCACCGACCCTAAAGAGACTAACAGATTTTGACATTCATGCCTTTATTGGCAGTAATCTGGAGGGACCTCTCTCTTGCTCTATACTTCTTTCAGAAGCACTGAGGTACTTAAAAGTTACAGTCTGTGTTACTAGCTTTAGAAGACTTTGAATGCTTGATTCATTCAGCTTAGTGCATGATTCTGAATGCTTTATAGTAACCTTCAGGGCACTTTTGTCTATTTGAGCTGAAATTATGTGAAACCAACATAATTTGGGACCCTATGGCAACCAATGAGAGAGAAAACTGCAGGTCTTCCAGATTAAAGTTCAAATTGTGATGATTGTACCTTTTAGCCCCTAAACTGGCTTTTACCCTGATCTCCCTACGCCTGTTAAAGAGATTATAACATTTTCTAAATCACCTGAGGGAAGCATTCCATTTCAGTTCAATGACTAAGCTATTCTCTGGGACAGCAGTGTCACCCAGCTGTGTCTAGTCCTTTCAATGAAAAAGGAATTCTTATGTTTATAAGGTGCTATGCTAGTTATATAGAGCCCACAAAAATCTCAGCCTGTAATGTGAGATAATACTCTAAAGGCCCTCATTCATACGACCTCAAATAGACTAAAGAAAGCTCACCAAAGTCAGGGAGAAAAGTGCTATTCATAGTGCCTTGATAAATTACATTGGCAAGGTGACTGGCTGAAGAGGGTATGTGTTAAGTTTCTTTTGATATAAAGGTTTTTCAGTGTTAGTGTGACCACTAAATATTAATCTTGAGTTAAAGAAAAAAAGAATTGCTAAAATCCTGAGTTATTAAAGCAAATCAGATTATTAAAATAAAATTCCAGAATGTCAATGTATCAATCAACAAATATTCATTAAATGCTTATTATATGCTTGGCACTGTACTAGGCATTAGATATACAACGAGAAAACCAAAACAGTCCCTCCCTTCAAGGGGTTTATATCCTTTTAGGAGAAATTATATGTACACATATAAGTAATGCAATATATAGATACAGACACATGCATACACACATACATACAACATGATTAAAACATGTTTTGAGAGGAGAGTCATTAAAACTAAGAGGATCAGGAAAGAAATCATGTCAGTGACCTGAGGAAGCTAGAAATTCTAGAGTGGAGATGAGGATACTGCATTCCAAGTAGTGGAGAATGGCTGTTCAAAGATACAGAGACCAGAGTTGGAACACCGAATATGAGGAAAAGCAAAGCCAGATTAGCTGAAACATAGAGGGAATGAAAAGAAATTATTTGCCATAACCTTTATATTTTAACCATAAGGGTTTGTATTTGACCCAAGGGTCAATAGGGAGCTACTAGATCTTATTGAAGACAAAAGTGACATTATCAGATGGAATATTGGGAATTAGGAATACTGGCACCTGTGTGAAAGTAAGATTTAAAAAAAGAGTAGAGAACCCTGAGAGAACTGGTTGGAAGGAGGCAAGGAGACCAATTAAGAAGCTACTGGCATGGCTCAGGTGAGAGGTGATGAGTCTGAATTATCAGTGTGGCCATGTGACTCAGAAGAAGCATATGGGTACAAGAGATATTGTAGAGATAGTGTTGGTAAGACTTGACAATTAATTAAGTGTGAGATATGAGTGAGAGTGATAAATCAAAGATGATTCTAAAGTGCAAACCTGGGTGCCTAGACACTAGTCCTTGACAGAAATACAGAATAACATATAATAAATGATATGATTTTATTATTGTAGTTTTCATTATTGTACCTAGACAAGACTCTATTTTCTTATTAAGCAGTACTATTCACTCTTATCCTTATAACAAAATGTGTTTCAAAAAAGAAGGAACCTTTTGAATTACATGCAAATTTTGTAATTTAAATATCTGTATCACTACTTTTCTTTCTATGATATTTTATTAGATATATTCTGTTGAATTAATAATTTCCTCTGGCTGCCTAATAAATGTAAACACTGTGTGTTCTTACAAGTTATAGTTCTGACTTGATTTGGATTCAGATTGTACCGTGAACCACTGATCACTTTGTCTAAGGCATTGACATGAAAATTAAGAAGTGCCCACTCACTCTATTTGCCTTTCCCTCAGTGGCAAGCATGTTGCTCTGCAACCTTTCAGTAAGTTTATGTTGCATTTTATTTATTGTATATGCAGCATTCACATTCATAACATGAAATTAACAAGGAGTTTTTCAGGATTTCTCAGAAATTTGCAGTATGTAAAGAAAAACAGAGCTGACTTTGGGAATGATGTATACCTGAAGTTAGACATTTGAAAATATAGGCAATCATCCCCTTTTACAACCTTTCGACCCAAGATCCAGAACTCTGAAATTCTGCCATAACAACTCTCTAGCCACAACCTTCTATACCTCCATTTCTCTCTATTCTTAACCATTTTAAGCCTATTATACTATGCCCTCACCACAACCACAAATCATTACATCTCTCCCCGCCTTTCCACCCCTACTTTCCTCTTTTCACTCCATTCCCAGGAATGACTTGCTTCTAACTATCTTCTTGAATATTTGACTGACTTTGCCTCTGACTATCCTCTAACAATCTGGCTTCCTACTGCACCACTCATTTAAAATGCTAACTCAAATTCCATCAATGATCTTTTCATTGATAAATGTGATGGCCTTTCCTCAAGATTAATCTTTCTTGACCTTTCTATGGCATTTTGGCATAGTTAATCAACCTCTCTCCTTGAAAATTCTTTCCTCTCTGGATTTTCATGACATCATGACTTTTCTCTAATCTCCCTCTAGCTTCTCTCTTGATAAACTCAGCTCCCATGACTCAGTTATCATCGTTATGTAAATGACTCCCAAGTTTAAATATCTAGCCCTCCTCTTTCTTAACCTCTCATCTCCATTCACTTCTAGTCACAGCCTCTTGGACTTCTCTATGTGTGTGTATCATCGGCTATCATGTGCAAAACAGAACTTAACTTTTCTTCTTCTTTTTTTCTTTTGCCCTTGAATAACGCCCCTATTTCTATGGAAGGTCCTATTACTCTTCTTGGAAACCAGGTTTGCAAACTAATAGTCCTTGACCCTACTTTCCTCAGCTCCCATATTTAAACACAAGTCATTCCAATCCTAACTCCACATCACTTGAATCTGTTTTCTTCACTCATATTCCTACCACTTTTGTTCTCTCACCTTAGAAGCGAGTATTGAGTCTACAAATTGGTTGACTTGCTTCCAGTCTCTTTTCTTTCTAATTCTTTATGCAGCTACAGAAGTAGTATTCCTAAATCACAGATCTGACCATGCCATCATTTGATTTGAGAAACTTAAGTGGCTCCCTACCACATGACTAACTGGGCCACTGTAGGCTTTTCTTTCCCCTTTGACTGTCCGTATTTCTCTCTTCCCTTTACCCACTGGAATGTATCTGCCTCTCAATGCAAGTTTCTCAATGCTTTCAAAGGTTCCAACAAGATAATGTGGCAAAGTAGCACTAATTGTTAGGATCTTCCTTTTCATATTGAGCCAAATTCTACCTCTCTATCAATTCCACTCATCATTTGCAATTGTTTCCCTGAGTCAAACATAGGAAATCTAACTTCTTCTCTAAGCTAGCACTTGCTAGAGTAATATACAAATTTGCCAGGCCAAAGTGAATTGCTTACTTAAAACTTTCTAATTTATAAATGTTATAAAACTTTTAATATTTAATGCCCCTTTTCAGCAATCACTTGTTTAATATGATTTGGCATTCAATTCACAAGATTTAAACATTCTTAAACTCTTCATCTTTTATCATTTTGAATATTAATAATACTTTTGAAAATAGTCCCTTGTTTTTAGCTTAGCTCTGGTAATAGCCCACAGATATTGTCAATATGGTTTTAATTAGAAAGGGTCCCAGGCCATTAAAGTGTGTTTATTTCCCTAACTTGGATAAATTTCTTAACTTTTCATGAGTCTTCTATACCTGTGGTGTTTTCTGATTTATAGCATCACAGGTCATCATCAGAAGAATATAGATGCTAAAAAGATGTGTTTTGATAATGGGAAGAATTTTATATATAATCCTATATAATTTCTCAAATTCAATCCAACCCACTGTTTCTCCAATTAATTAGTGAACTCAGGTCATTATTCACATTTAATATAAATGTAGAACTAATTCCACAGGAAAAGTTCATCAGAAGAATATATAGATTGGGGTAGAGGTGAGTGTGATATGATACTAAAAAGCAAACCATCTAGAAAAAGGTAAGAATTAAAATCATCTCATACAAATGAAGTGCAAAAGGAAGAACTGACACAGAGGAATTAGATGAGAGAGAAGTTCTGGAACCCTACTCTCATCAGGAATGATTTAAAGATATATATGTGTATATATATATACATATATATAATATATATATATATATATATATATATATATATATATATATATATATATATATACACAGAGAGAGAGAGAGAGAGAGAGAGAGAGAGAGAGAGAGAAAGGCATAAAAGAAATAAAGAGGCTAAGGGGATAGGGAGAGGGGATAAGTGAAGGATCTTTGGTAGGGGGTAGGTTAAGTAATAGGAGGGCAATGTAGCAGGCAGAAGTAAAATAGGAGTCAGGAGGAATAGGAAATAGGAGGTACACACAAACATAAAATAAAGATCAGGAATAGAATTTCTCAGGGAAAAAAAAAGCAGGGGTAGTATTCATGATCTCAGACAAAGTTAAAGTTAAAATAGATTTACTCAAAAGAGAAAAATAAAGCAACTACACTATATGTCACCCATATTAATCAATATTGTTTTAGATTATTTAAAATAACCAGACATTATAAGGTTGGAATAATGCTATGGTAGAGGAAACAATGAGTTGGTGGACTTAGAAAAATATGGAAAGACTTGGACCTATGAAGGAAGACATTATCCACCCTCAGAGAAACAGAGGACAAACAAGTATAGTACGGTCTTACACAGATGCTTATGAATGTATATGTCTATATATATAGATATGATTTTTAGATATCTAAGCATATGTATGTGTATGTAAGTGTATACATGTGTGTATATGCATGTATATGTTTGTGTATATATGTGTATGTGTATGTGAATGTATATGTGTATATATATACACACATAAACATATCTGTGTGTGTGTGTATATATATATATTATACACACACACATACACACACACACACACACACACACACACACGTGCACATATATATAAATAAATATATCCACTTACTTGTAGCCTTCTCGGGGGAGACAGAGGAGGAAGGGGGAATAAAAAAACAAAGTAAAAGGTGCACAGCAGAGAACAAAAGAAAACTTACAAGGAAACAAAGAAAAGATAGACAGCTTGGAACACAAAGTATAGTATTTATTATAGGAGATTTCTTGAAATGGAAATTTATTGCTATATATCTGCTGTGCACATGGAAATGTTTATTTTTTTCTTTTCTTATTTTACATTGTTTTAGTATTTAAGTTTATGTTTATTTTTCTTTTCTTATTGTATGTTTCAATTTTAGTATTTAAGTTTAAAATAAATTAATAATAAAAAAGAATATATAGAATTATACCCAGCAGCCAACAAGGTGGCACCAAATTTCATAAACTGTTCTGTCTTGTGCCAATTACCCCCTTAGCTTGATTAGGATGCTTTTGGACCTGGCACATCTGCCGGAATACTCCCAGTTTAGCACCTTTACCTGTTCTCTCATCTAAGGCTCCCTGTCAGATTAGTAAGAAAACTCTTGTTTAATTGGCAGATTTGGGTGCTCCATATATATTAGCATGCAATATGTTAGGGAACTAGACATCTCCCTCACCCAATCCACCCCAGGCAAGGGAAAATAAGCAAGTTGATAGTACAAAAAATATTATATCACTTTTTAAAAATCAGAATTTTGTTCCTCACATGTAAGTCACTCTCAAAGGTTACAAGTCAGCCCCACTCCTGTTTTATACTTTGTGAGGAATAGTAGAAAATAAGAATATAGAATGCCTTGAATTCCAGATAGAGGGAATGACATTGTTCTTTCCTAAATTCCTTTTTTTTTAATTTTAATTTTTATTGTTGCATTTTCGTTATTGGAGGCTGGAAAGCATGAAAGTTAAGTCATCCCTTGCTATTTTCTATACGGTATTAATAGTTAAATTCAGCTTCTATGACCCTCAAGGACAAAGCTTTTGTGTGGTTTAATGCTGATTCTCTTACCATAATAGCATTTGCCTCAGCATTTTGTGATTCTTGGAGTTCACAAGTCTCTTTATTGTTATTCTGACATAGTTTTGTTTTTCCTGAATTTCCTTCAGTAGATATGAAATGGCCATACAACTGCAAATTATCTTGGTGTCTCTATGATTGACATGCTCTGTAAATAGAAGTTCTTGTTTTTCATTCACTGCTAAATGACACATTGAAATGATTGGTTTTTATTGCTTTAAGTAACTTCAAATCTTGCTGATTCTGCCACAATCTTGTAGAAACAAAATACACACTAAATAAATGAAAAGTAAATGTTATTTACAAGGGATAAGGCCTTTAGTATGTTCAAAATAAATATACAGGTATATATGTATATGTTTATACACACACACATTAATATAACTGTATGGGTATATATGCACATGTGCATAAGTACATATACACATATGTATATCTTCATTTCCCTGTTTATGTACTTATATGCATATGCCTCTTTATATACTCCTATTTATCTGCATATACATTTGTGATCAAAATGGGTATTTTAATAGTGAACTATGGGGATAGAGAATTTCAAGCCCAGGTAAAGATAATTTGTTTTTCTAAGGGTTACAAACACTTCTGTAGGCCTTTTCCTGAGGGTCTTTGCCTCTGTCTGTCTCTGTCTGTATCTCAGTCTCTCTGCTTGTCTTTCTATGTCTCTCTGCCTTTCTGTCTCTGTGTCTCTCTGCCTCTCTGTCTTTCTGTTTCTGTGTCTGTCTCTCTGTTGTCACTCTTGATACTCATAGGGCCTTAGTCATTTTCTTTCTGGGTGATCATTCCTACTTACATTGTAGTTCTTGAGCACCCACTGATATATTTCCCATTAATAAATCATCCCCTAATAGTCAATTACATTTATTAAAGCAGTTTCTTCAAATACAAAGGAAGCAAATACTACTTATACAACAT
Source organism: Phascolarctos cinereus (assembly GCF_003287225.1). Taxonomy (NCBI): domain Eukaryota; kingdom Metazoa; phylum Chordata; class Mammalia; order Diprotodontia; family Phascolarctidae; genus Phascolarctos; species Phascolarctos cinereus. Next base: position 162,121,577 of record NW_027556402.1, read on the forward strand.
CTCACCCATAAGCCTAAATCATACTCTCTCATTCGTGAGCATAGTGTCTATGGGGATAGGAAGTACCCACTTCAAGTCACAGCTAGAAAGACGCATATGTAGGGAATATACACATGGCCAGGGCAACACATAACTCTGGAATTCTAGACGTCTTCATTCTCTGTTTGTCACAGAAATTGTTCATAAATGTTCCTTGATAATTTTAACATTTTGAACAAATATTCCCACTGCTAAGGTAAGTCGATCCCCACCATGCTGAACTAATGTTAGGCATAATGTCTCAGCCAAACAAGTTATCTGGTGGGGGGCTTCTTTGACATTCCATTTGTATGCTGTTCTGCTGCTCAAGTGCATTAGTCTTGGACAACTGTAGTAACAATGATTGTCAAATTAAACCTGATGCCTTCAGCAGACGTAGTATTTCTTTTAGAAAGAGGTAGTGACCCCTTTCCTAATATTGGAAGACTTTTGCTCTAGCTCCAAATTAGCACCTTTTATAGGTTTCTTTTTCTGCTTTTCCACCTTTTAGGAGCAATAGGTTCAATGTAGAGAAGTATCTTCTGCCTTCCCTTCTTTTTCATCTCCTCTTCCTCCATTTTCTCCTCCATCTTTTTCTTTCACTTTAATCTCTTTCTTCCCAACCTTATATATTCTAATACAAGGAAAATGCAATAAGTGTGAGGGAAATGTTTACAGGAAAGTTCTGTGAGAAATATTAAGAGGCAGTTTTTACTTGGGGATATCAGGGAAAGCATCACACAAGAGGAACCCATATTGGGCCTTGAAATAAGAGAGATAATTCAATAGATGTAGAGAAAGGGAGGCAGAAGAGAATGGTGTTGAATAGGTATGAAAGGGCAGGATAAGAATGGGAAATTGAAAGTAATATATTTTGTTTGAAGCACATAGTTTGTGAAAGAAAATTGTGGTTGAATCTTGAATTACAGGAAATGAGAGTCTGTGTATATTGGTAACCAATGGTAAACAGATTGGGGTTATTTGAGTTGAGGAGTAAGATAGAATAATAAGTTATATTAAGAGAAAAAATGAGGGTTAGAAGAACTTACCACAAAAGGAAGTTACAAAAGACTAGGGGATGAATGTGGTTATACTGTGAATGGGAAAAAAAAAGAGATAAATACTTAAGAATTGCAAAGGTGTAATTGCTTAAACTTGACAGCTGATTAAATGTAGGAGGTGACAAAGGAGGGAGCAAAGAGATGTAACTGAAAGGATAGTGGTACCATCCAAGTCATTTAACCCTTCCCCATCTGTAAAATGAGCTGGGGAAGGAAATGGCAAATCACTCTAGTATCTCTGCCAAGAAAACCCTCAAGGGGGTCACAAAGAGTCAGATGCAACTGAAACAAATGAACAACAGCAACTATCCATAGAAATAGAGAAATTATGAGGAGGCTTGAGGAAAAAACAAAATATAAGATAATAAAACAAACCAACCAACATGGGTTCATTTTTGTTTCTTATTAACTGGGTAGCCTTGAGCAAGTTATTTAACCTCTCTGATTCTCCATATCCTCATCAACTACCTGGGAGCTGTTTTGGAGAAACTTCTTTGCAGGCTTTAGAACACTCTGCCCAACCATCCAGCCAGCCATGCATCTAGCCACCCATCTAGCCATATGTAAATGCTGTTATTGTTATTATTATTACTATTACTATCAAGCATTGTTTCAATAACCAAATTGTTTTAAATACAAGGCCAGTTGTGCATGGATTATAATTGAATGTATGAAGTTGAAGGATATCCTCATAGGGTTCTCATGTTTAAGAGATAAGAAAGGATGAGGATTCAGCAAGTGAGATGAAGTAAATAAACAATAATCTGACATTATATGATGAAAAAATAAATTAACTTATTAATTACAATAAGGATAGAGGCAATGACAATTCAGAATCAAGATATTAAGAACTGTCTATATTAAATATATATTAATAAATACATTAATATCATAATGCAAGGGGGGAAACTGATATGTGTTTACACACATATACATATATAAATCATAATATATATGCAGGCAGCTAAGTGATATAGTAGATAAGCACTGGACCTGGAATTAGGAAGACATGAATTCAAATCCAACATCAGTCATTTATTAGCTGTAAGACCCCAGGCAAGTCACTTAACTTCTGTTTACTTCAGTTATCCCATCTGTAAAAATAAGAATAATAATTAGCAATTTACCTCCTGGGGTTGTTGTGAGGAAAAAATGAGACAATATTTGTAAAAATGCTTTTCAATAATTAAAATGCTATATAAATGCTAGCTATGATTTTGTTGTTCAGTCATTTCAGTCATATCTGACTCTTCATGACACCATTTGGAGTTTTCTTGGCAAGGACACCAGAGTAGTTTGCCATTTCCTTCTCCAGCTAATTTGACAGATAAGGAAACTGAGCAAATAGGGTTAAGTGATATACTCAGGGTCACACAGCCTGTAAGTCCGAGGCCAGATTTGAACTCAAGAAGATGAGTCTTCTTAACTCCAGGCCCACCACTCTATCCACTGCACCACCTAGTTGCCCCAGGTATAATTAGGTATTATTATTAAAGGATAATTGTAGAAAATACTTATTTTTTTTTGTGATCTCAGCAACATGAGTATTTCAGTGATACAGATTATTATCTATCTATGCCAGACCATCCTGAGGTTCTTATCCATGTTCTTCCCAAAATTCCCTACCAGAGGTATCCTCAATGTGCTCTAGATTTTCTTGAAGTTCTCTGATACAAGAAGATACAAATGGAATAGGCCAACTGCTCTTCATTACTTAATCCTCTCTCTTGCCACATGTGCAGCCTATCTTTTATTGAAAAGAGTTTTTATAAAAAAGAAATTATTTTATATGGTACATTAATTGCTAATTCAACTAAATTACTAAGGTGTTTATTTGGATCTCTTAAAAAGAATAGCCAATTCCAGCATACAATATGCTTGTTTCTTGGCCCTTGGCCCTTTTCTCTCTCTCTCTCTCTCTCTCTCTCTCTCTCTCTCTCTCTCTCTCTCTCTCTCTTTGAAAAAAAAAATATGTATTTTCTGTATTCTTTGAACAAAACCCAGTATTTAGAGTCACTAGACATGTATCTTTTTATTTCTCAATAATTTAATAACAAATATAATCACAGGTAATTTGATTTACAGTAAATTGTCAAAAGCATCACAAATGATGAGCTGTTCCAAATCATAATTACTGATACATAAGCACATTACCTAAGTCAGTGTACATGACTGAGCCAATTAGACCTCAGGACATTAAAATAAGACTTTGTGCTTTAAAAAAAATATATGACCATTCCTTCAAGACTTGTCAGTTAGAGTACAGTCATTCCCTTATCTCCATTATATTCAATTTCTATAATTTCTTAAAAGTTGGTGCCACTTTAGTACCACATTTTTTTTTACAGTAACTATCAATGAGCTATTAGTTAAACTTTCAACATCTTAGGAAATATTTTGCATAGAGATTCTTGCATCCAAGGAATAAGGGTGTAATTATTATGGCTAAGGACTTCACTGAAACTATATCTATGTAGCAGGCCTGAAGAAGTTTCAAAGAGACATGAACAAATATATCCATTTCAGACTTGTTTGTATTTAACAGCTAGTCTAATTTTCTTTTACCCATTAAAAAAGATCATTAAGTGACATTTAGAAAGTGAAAATGGCTTGACCATTTCCCCCCATTGTCCTGTGATTCTATGATTACTACCTGATAGAGCAGGGCCAACACTGAATGACAGTTGTGGCAATGCTAATGCAGAGCCTACAGGGACAGCTCCTCCTAAATGGAATGGGTGACTATGTAAATACCAGACTTACTGAAATAGTAAGCCTGGTATTTACTTAGGTGCCTCTTATATTTAGATCACCATATGTCAATCTGCTTTCCTAGGCTTCACAACTTACTCCAGGGCCCAAGAAAGCAAAGCCATGTAGTCAACAATTTTCTGGATATACAAATTCCAAAGATTTCCTGGGGAAATGGTCCTTTTGGAGAGTCATTTCCCTAGAAGTTGTTCTGGGGACAAGTATGTGATCCTACTTGAAATCCACACAGAAAAGCAACATATTGGTCCCATTCTCTTGCAGGCCTCATTAGTAGAAAGGTAGGAATGAATATATTAACTAAAAAAAAAGCATTTATTAAAATACTATCATGTGTCAAGTGCTTTGTCAAGAAGTAAGGATACAAGGGGCAGCTAGGTGGCACAGTGGATAGAGCTTTGGCCTTGGAGTCAGGAGGACCTGAGTTCAAATCTAGTCTCAGACACATAACACTTACTAGCTATGTGACCCTGGGCAAGTCACTTAACCCCACATGCCTCACCAAAAAGCAAAAAAGAAAAAAAAAAGGAGAAGAAGTAAGGATACAAATAAAAAGCTGAGATAGTAGCTACCCTGAATTATAGTCTAATAAGGGGAGATAAAACAAAGAAGAGTATAGGAGATGGAATGGCATTCTGATTTGGAAAACTGACAGAATGGTGAGTGATACAATAGGGCAATTGATTTATACACTGTTTTGGAGTGATAGTGGGGATTTGATTACAGTTACCAATAAAAGGGAAAGAATCTGAAACATCTGCCAGGGACCATTTGCTTTCAGAGAGGTTCCTACTGGTAAGCAACTGGAGTTGCTCTAAAGATCTTTCTAAGATCTTAGATTGTGTGATTATATAGTGAGACTATTAGGAGATCAAAGTAAGATTAAGGTGAAAACATATACTATGAGGCTGTTTCAAAAAACACTGAAAGTCTTATTGATTATTAGAGCCAAGTGTCTGTATGAAGAAGAAAGCAACTGCCCTGGTAAGTTCAGGTGGGAGAGAAATACCTAAAATCTGTAAGTGGGGTATCCCAACTGAATATGTCATAAATTTGGAGGATAACTGGGACAAATGTTAGTAGCCAACCATAAAAAAAAGGAATTCTTTGAAATAAATTGTACAAGAAGACTTATTGTCAACAAATTATACCCTTCTGGTTTGGTTGTATAAGCAGAGACTGCTTTGACTTCTAAATTAACAGAGCTCCAGAGTTTGAGTTGCACTTTGACTCATGGTAATGAAAGCATTTTTTCTAGGCTTTTGTTGATGTTTGGTTGTTTCAGTTGTGTTCAACCCTATGTGACTCCATTTGGGGTTTTCTTGGCAAAAATACTAGAGTGGTTTGCCATTTCCTTCTCCGGTTCATTTTACAGATGAGGAACAGAGGCAAACAGGGTTAAGTGACTTTGCCCAGGGTCATACAGCTACTAAGTGACTAAGGCCAGATTTGAACTCAGGAAGATAAGTATTCCTGATTCCAAGACTAGCACTCTATCCACTGTACTTCATAGCTGCCCTTTTTCTAGGTGACATATGTCTAAACCTTTCTTCGGAATTTTATAAAGTATAGTCTGTCCATCCAGACTTCAGGAGCACAGTGATATGTTGTACTAATCGTGAACATTGCAGAAAAAATAGTCCCAGTCATCAGACTAACTAGACATCTATTGCATTACGTAAGGAAGAGAATGGGCACGTGCGAGGAAGAAGTAGGAATACACACTGACACTGTCTGACTCAGGTCACCTCACTTGAATAAAAGACCCTCCATATTTACCACGATCAATCAACAAATAATAAACATCTATTTATTAAGTGTTTGCTATGTGCCAGATACTGTGCTAAGCACTAAGTATACAAAAAGAGGCAAAAGTCAGTCCCTAACCTCAAGAAGTTTGCAATCTAGATATTCACTTCTGCTTAAAAGACCTGTAAGAGTCCTAAAAAGGGTCCAAAGCCTTTCAGAAAACCTGGTGACCACATATTATATCAAGACAGTACTTGTTTACCCCTCTTAGGTTTAGATACATCAAGGACGTCAAAGTGTGGGAGAGGAAAGGGCTCTGAATCTGGAGACTGAATACCTGCAATCAAATTTTTAGCTCTGCTACTTGCTTGGGTCTCAGTTTTCCTAACTATAAAGTGGGGGAGGGGTAACCTAACAAGTTTGCCACCTCCAGGATCAGACATAAATTCCACTGTTTGTCTTTGAAAGTCCTTCACAAATACACCCTTTCCATTTTTCTTATACTTCATTCCTCTTCATATACTCTATGATCCAATAACACTGACTTCCTTGCCTTCCCTCATATTTGCACTCAACACCATGTCTTTTCACTGGCTGTCCCTGATGCTTACAGTTCTTTCCCTCATTGTCTGTGCCTTCTGGCTTCCCTCAAGTCTCAGCTAAAATCCTGCCTTCTGCAGGATGTCTTTCCTAATCACCCTTAATGTTAATGCCTTTCTCTGAGATTACCTACCATTTACCTTGTATATTTCTGTATGTGTACCCATATGTATAGAGTTGCTTGCATGTTGTCTCTCTAATTAGATCATCTCCTTGAGAACAGGGACTGTTGTTTGCCTTTCTTTGTGTTCATAGAACTTAACACAGCAACCGATATATAGTAACTGCTTAATAAATACTTGTTAACTGAGTACTAGCCCTAGATGATTAAATAATCAATTCTTCCAATGTTGTACCCCTTGCTTCTCTTTGAACTATCTTTATAAAGGTGTATAACCTTGCTAGTTTCCTGCCTGCTTGATGATCTAAACCTTTATGCAGGTAGAAAACTTCCCAAGCAGGTGATGGTTTTTAGCCTTACTTCCTGAAGCTCACCATGCTGGGAACTTTTAATCACTCTATGGGGATTCCTAGATGAAGCTCTTCACTGAGATACCAGCTACCTGAATCTTTCTACTGCTTAGTATCCATAACACTCAGTGAACTCTCTAAGTCATAGGCTCCTTTCATATTAGTTCAGTTTGACAGAAAGACCAGAAGGCAAAAACTAAGATTTGTTAGAAATGGAAAGGAAAAGGGTTGATTGTGAAATACCTCCCATACATATAGTTCCATACATGATCTGTCAGCATAGGTTCTTGGTCTTTTAGGGTAAGTTATATGTATACTCTACTAAACGAGGACCTTTGTCAAATAGTTACTTCAAGAAAGTAGATGATTTGCTAAAAGACTTAGGATGGATATAATCACCTGTATGATTTACAGAAGAAATAAAGAATGTCAAGTCTGACATGTACAGAAGCTCCTAATACTATTGATGACATCCTTCCAGACAAAAAAAAAAAAAGATAAGAAGAAGTCTCCATCGGGGAAAACAAAACTCCTATGTTCTTCCTGGTTATTTGGAATCCATGGCATCCTTACTACCTCAGATCTTGACTCTTGATGTTCATTCCATTTTCAATGCAAAAATCAGATCTCCAAGGTATAAACAAGGTTTGGATCTGTGAATTGTGATTAGGAGACAGTGGGGTACATACTTTTGTTGTTGTTATTCTTTAGTCATGTCTGACTCTCCACAGCCCCATTTGGGGTTTTCTTGGCAAAGATATCAGTGTGGTTTTCCATTTCTTTCTCTAACTCATTTTACAGAAATGGGAATTCAGGCAAACAGGATTATGTGACTTACCCAGGGTCACACAGCTAGTTAAGTGTCTGAAGCAAAATTCAAACTCAGGAAGATGAGTCTTCCTGACTCTAGGTCTGGCACTCTAATTCAGTGGGCCTCCTAGCTGTGGCATATGTTTTACCAAGTCCTAATGGATATGTAACCAAGAGTCCAAGTCACCTCTTTAGTCTTCAGTTTCTTCCTTGGTAAAGTAAGAAGGCTGTACTACAATTTGTCTAGTCTAGTATTCTTAAATTCTCTGAGTTAGTAATTTAGTACCAATTTCTCTATTTGATCTTCCCTCTTTGTCCCCACTTACCTTAATAATGTCTACTTCTTTATGTCAATAGAAACATAAAATAATCTCAAAGAAAGCTTATACATGAATGTTTCCATCTCTAGCCTGTGACCACCTCTTCTAGCATTTGCATGGAGCAGCACACTCCAATGACAAGGATCTGAAGGACATATAGCAATACTGTCAGCATCTATCTGGCATTCTGGGAAGATAGGATGGTATTTGAAATTAATAGATTTGTTGTTATGATTTGCGCATACATCTTCTGGAAGCAGGCAAGTGGCACAATGAATAGAGTGATGAGCAGGGAATCAGGAAGACTTGAATTTAAATCTAGCCTTAGAATCTTCCTGGCTATTGTGTGAGTCACTTAGCATCTGTCTATCTCAGTTTCTTCAATTGTAAAATGGGGATAATAATAGCACCTACCTTCCAGGATTGTTGTGATGATCAAATGAGATAATATTCATAAATGTTTAGCACAGTGCCTAGTAGATAGTAAGCACTATATAAATGCTAGTTTTTGTTGTTGTTTTTACTACTATTATTATTTATCAATACATCGTCCTTAACCATGTTTGTAGACTGAAAACATTTAAAGAAACACTAGTAAAAAAGGGGAAGGTGGCTCTATTGACTTGTTGTGCAATAATAAAATCAAAACAACAATGGAAATACAAAAATATTAGAAGGAATAAAGCCTCAAAATGACAATGACAAAAGCCTGAAAGGACTAGAATGATGCATTGAAGTGGCTAGTGGAGAAATAGCCCACATCATATTCAATACACAATAGCATATAGAAAGTCTAACAAAAGTTATATAAAGGTTACTGAAAAATAGCCATCACTCCAGAAAGCAAAATCCTATCTAGCCTCAGCAGGTGCTCTAACTCATCATATAGTCGTTTGTTTTTCATTTTCTGTCTAAGATGCAAACCCTTCAAATATCTATGCTTTTGGCGGCAGGAAGTCGTCCTTCTTTAGATACTGGGATGAATCTCTGATCTCATCAGTGAGTGTGCTTCTTGATGGCTACAGATAAAAACTCCTTGACACTTTCCTCTCATGTTCAAATCTCATTGAAGTATTTTCATAAATTCTCTATAGAAAATACACCCAATGTATGAAAAATTTTCGTTGGTTGTTTTGCTATCCCCAAGGTATAAAAGCAGTATCCATTTTTTCCAATACCTGTCCTTGATCTGTTTTTGAGAAGTCACTCTGAATATCTGAAATATTTAAATAGGAAAAAAGGATAAAATCCCTCCAAATAAAACAAAATAGATCCCTTTGCATTTCCCTAACCCCACCAAACCCCTGAATGCGTTGTAAAGGAGAGAACATTTCCCATGCATTTATCAGATAAAATAGCTTTCATCTTCATTCATTTGTTCAACATTTTTTTTTTTTGCATCTGGGTAGTCCAAAACCCTCTGTGGTTTTGAGGCTCTTAAGGATGCACAGTTAAACAAGACAAAGACACTGCACTCTAGTAGCTTTTAGGAGAATTCAGAGTTCTCGGGCAAGAGTTCTATCAAATTGTAGGCTGTTGTTTCATTCCTTTACGGCTGCAGAAAAATTCTAGGAATTATATCACAAACCTCAAAACTCTGGCAAAAAAAAAAAAAAACTGAAAAAAGTGGATAGAGCACTGGCCCTGAAGTCAGGAGGACCTGAGTTCAAATCCGGCCTCAGACCAAACACTTGACACTTACCAGCTGTGTGACCCTGCGCAAGTCATTTAACCCCAATTGCCTTAAAAAAAAATTTTTAAAAAAAGAACTCAAAACGCTGGCAAGTTTAAAACTAAAGAGAAACTCACAATTTAGTTTTGGCACATGAAAAATAATTTTGACTATTGCTATTTCACATTTATATTTTCCCTACTAATTTGTAATTCTTTGACAAAGAAACTTGCTCAATTGGAATTTAATTAAGCTATACGGTCAGGGAAAAACTAGTATATTTTTTAAATGCTTTGCACAGCTCAAAAGTTCTGAAGCAATATATATACATATGTATGTGTATATGTAGCATATGTACATATATTATGTATGTGATACATATATGTGCTTTGTATTATATATATATATATATGTGTGTGTGTGTATGTGTGTGTGTGTGTGTGTGTGAGTGTGTGTGTGTGTGTAATCTTCACTTCAGTAAATGAAGGATGGATCAGTGTGTTCATCATGGCTATTTCCCCCATTTGTAAAGATGATAATAATCTATCCCTGCCCTCTTACCCTCCGTGATCCTTGGCAGCTAAGTGGCACAGTGAATAGAGTCCTGGATGGACTCAAAGTTAGGAAAGTCTAAATTCAAATCCTACTTCACCAGCAAGATGATCCTGGCCAAGCCAATAAACCCCTCATAGCCTCAGTTTCCTCATTTGTAAAATAGAGAAATAATAGTAGCTACTTCCCAAAGTTGTTTTAAGGACCAAATGTGATTAACATAAGTAAAGTGCATTGCAGAGCTTAAAATGCCACATAAATGCTAGTGCTTATTTTTCCATAGCTGCTTCTCAGAATATCCTTCAGTTGTAATGCAGGTTTTCATTAAGGTCTTGATGATATTTCACATGTACCTTGTCCATGAGATATAGCTGGGAATATCCTGTAGCCTAAATGCTATAGTGTAAGCTCTTGGAATGCAGAAAATGTTTCACTTTAGTCCTTGTTATCTGCAGTACCTAGATGAATGCATACATTCAGTGTTTATTAATTGTTTATAGGAACAAGGTTTCTAACTGGAGCTTTGCAGAAATGGAGTGCTATTACACATGAGGTAAGGATTTCCCTGTCACAAAGCTATTCAAGCAGAACCTGGCTGACCATTTACAAGTATTTTTAAAGGAGGAATTCTTCTGCCAGGTGGGAAGCTAAACAAAATGATCACCCTAAAAATTTATGAAATGTAAGTCATAGCAAGTCACATATTCAAGTTCCCTTCCCACAAAGATTCTCTGTGGGGCATATCAGTATCAGCCATATGTGTTGCTGATAATGTTTGCTTTGTTACCCATTAGAGGTGACATTTGTATTTGGCCAGTACAATGCAATGCCTTAGGTAAAGATGATTCATGTACGTTGGGAAGTTCATATGCTACAAAAGAAGATATTCGGGGAAATGGAGCCTTAGACACCTAAAATCACATCAGTGGGTTATTTTCTATTCACTTGACATGCTCACTAAAACATGAATGATTGATTAATTTCGTATAGCTACTTCCACATTAACCACTTAGTACATACTTACTTTCATAGTCTGATGTAGGCCTTGAGAAACAGCTAGCTCATATAGTGTTATTATTCTGGTGAACATCTGATCAACTGTTCCTGTTACGCCTCACAAAAGGAAACCTCAGAAAGTATTATTAGGAGAGGTCACATGAAAATAGGAAGACAAAAAAGATTAGCTCTGAATGAGTCATTTTGGTTAGTTTTTTACTAAATAAGAAGGCAGTTTTAATTAGATTAATATAAAATACTACTACCTGGTGAAAGGGAAAAAAAACAAGCAATTTAATATGTATTTCATTTTCCCTTATTCAGGATCTGTCAAAAGGCTTAAAATGTCCTCTAAAAGGCTTATCTCAAAACAAAATATTTGCCTGTGTTTTTCCATACTTGTAAAGGTCATTATTCTATTATCTGCACTCTCAAGAAAGATTTTTGCTTCAATTATTATATATCTATCTTAAGCATTAGTAATGGATTTTCTTCTATCTCTGTTTTTCATAATAATTTAAGATTCAGTAATTTATTGGGCTTCAGACATGTGTAACACTCAATTGTGATAACATATGTGACCATCATCTTTGAAACCTGTGTGATAACTAAAGATCTATAATGTTCACAAAAAAAAAGGCATCTACTACCAATACTTCTATTTTCATTTCTGTAAAATTAGCCCCTATGCTGAAATGACTCTACTAGATCAGAAGAGGGTAAAGTAAGGAAAGATGCTAGTAGTTAAAGACCATCTCCAGGGCATGATGCCCAAGCAAGGCCAGTGGTTTAGTATCTGGAGTAGAAAAATATCTGTATACCAGGTTGAAAATGGAACCAGTTTCTGTTGATCCATGGGCATATCTGATAACTTGGCTCAGCCAAAAGTGGGGCACTAAGGACATGGCCATATGGTAGCAAAGGTTCTAAACTACAAAGGAAACTAGTTTGATGGAAGGCTATACAAAGTAATGTAATATAATAATGTAAACCCACAATGGTTTTTGGGCCCAAGTCATCAGGTCTATGGTACCACAACCATCACAAAGGAAAAGAGAGACATTTTTTTTTTATCAAGGCCTGAAGCTTGCTAAAGATTCACCATGCAGAATATGCTGCAGGGACACAGACAGGATAGAGAGGGTAATAACTTTAAAAGGGACAAAAGCCTGGTAACCTCTAGATAGAATAACAGATCCACAAAGGCCTGTAAGTCATTGTTGCTTTGGGCCCTAGATAGGAAAAAAGGTCTCTCTATTTGAGTTGTATGTAAAAAGGAAAGTCTTTCATAGGCCCTGGTCTAAGGGTCAAAGTGAAAAATCTTGAGTTACCCAGTCTGGGAAGTAGGGGGAAAGGTGAGCAGTAGGAAGAAGTTCCTACCTAGACCTAGATTCTTGTAAGTCATATCGAAGACTACTGAAACAGATACCAGAGGGTTGATATTGGCAGCTTCGGCCATGCAACTACACAGAGATGAAACAAAGACTTAAACTTATATCAAGGCCCAGACTTAGGGGAAAAATGCCAGATAGGACAGAACTAGAATAAATACTGAGATATCCCGAAGCTGGTAGAAAATGAGAATTAAATCTTAAGAACCTTGTAAACTGTGAATTTTGACCCTTGTCACTTGCTACTTTTTTACCCTACCCCCATCCACCATTGGGTGTTCCCATGTAGTACTTGGTCATAAACAATCTTTACATCACCTAACCTAAGAGGCTGATATGCTGCTAATGGGCTACAGAGAAAATGATTGGTCAAATATACCCTATTTGTCTTCCCCTCCAGAGGTCCTGGATTAGAAAGTGTTAGGGGGCATGGAAGTAGCTTTAAATCTGAGAAGGACTCATTTCTTGTGAAGTCCACATTATTAGTGAGATGAGCCCTGGGCTTCTTGTTAGGAAGAACAACAAATGGGGTTAAAGAGTGCAGAAAGTCTGATTAGAAGGCATTGCACCTCTCTAATGTTTATCTCCAATCCCTCCTCCTCCCACTTCTCCTGTGAAACTCCAATGCCACATTTCTAAACGCCAAAACTATATCTTCAGCTGCCAGTAGTGTACTTAAAACAACAAAACTATATTGAATACCTTTCTTCTGCTAAAATCACTATTTCTTTTTTATGACATCATCATTTATCTAGCACAAGCTCAAAACCTGTGCAGTCTGTAACTCTTCTCTTTTTCTTAATTCCTCCTTCCCTGACTCCATTTCCATTCAGCTGTCAATTTCTGCCAGTTACCACCCCTGCAAACTCTCTCATGTTCAGAACCTCTTTTCTACTCTCACTAGTTCAGATCCACATAATCCCTTACCTGGACTACTCTTTTAGCTCTCCATCTTGTATTCTGGCCTTCAGAATTTCCCCTTTACAATGTCTGCTTCATAGTGTTGAAAAATAATCTTCTTGCGACAGATTTCTAGACATGTCATTTGTAGATCAAAAATGATCAGTACATCACCATAACTTGCTGACATAGCCCATGGCTAATGGCCCCTCTCATACAGAACAAATCCTATCTTAGGTGAGACAAGAAACAAATCAGTTATCAGGAATTGATCACTATAGTTTTCTTGACTCATGTTGCCCAGTCAAGTTTTATTCTGGGAAGTCTCAGAATATAGGATCATATTCATAAATTTTGAGCTGGGAAGAACTTAGAGGTCACCTCTTCCAATCCCTTCAATTTACATAGAACAAAACTAAGGTCACCAAAGTCATTGGCAATATTAAATGTTCAAAATCAGAAACAGATATTTCATCAGTGGAAATTATATTAAAGATGCCTTACTAGCTGCTTTGCTGCTTTACCCTATGGACCATGGGACCTTTCCTCTGCCTTATGGCTGAAACCTCATATATGAATCTTTCATCCTTGTAGAATATGAACATACTTTGCACATGCTAAGCACTTAATAGTTGCTTGTTCATCATTCATCTCTGCATTGTGGACAGGACAGTGAAAATATTAGGAGACATAAAATTTACATAAGGCATGATCCTCATGCTTTTGTAGCTTATATTCTGGTGAGGTAATAAGGCACAGAGGTAAATGTAAAATGTTGTATGAGTTGGGGGATAGGGAAGTCATTATAGACTTGAGAAATTAGCAAAGTTATGTTCAATAAAAGCAAGTCCGTGGATAGGGGCCTTTTGTCACTTACATAGGTTTGACGTTTTTTTTTGTAATGATCTTAAATCCTTATTTTTATTTAAATTTGAAAGTATATGTAGATGACTCTTCTGCTACATTAAAATCCACGTATAAAAGTAAGTCTCAAAATTTAAATATTACTCTAAGGTATTCCAAATTCTCCGTAGTCTTACAGCTATTTACAGATTTAATATGCAGCTTGCAATCTTTCACTCATTTATTTCAACTTGATTTCCCTGCCTTTAAAAGTGATTAATACTCCAAGCCTAAAACCATTGATTAAATGGAGAAGGGGGGGAAAAAAAAAACCCTGCAGCCACACTTAGTTGAAAACATTGCCTCAGTAAATAAATTTAAAAAAATCTGAAGATAAAATTATATCAAAGTATGCCTCTGAGCATAAAACTCAATCTGCACAATTTTTATTAAGTCAGGCTATACATTTGCAGAGCTTTCAGAATTATTGGTTCTAAGAAAAAAAAAGTAATTTAGTAATAAATAAGTAAAAATAAATTATAAGTAAATAAATAGCACAGAGTGAGCTTAGGTTGTTCAAAGTACAGAAACTCTGTTTGTTCTCCCTACAATGGGATTCCAGATTGACTTGAAGTACACTTTAGAGCTACTAGAGGTGATAATGATACCCAGGCTTCTAGTCTTTAATTAAGTTTGGATCTACAGCTCTCTATGATGGATAGCAGACACTTGACAGTAGATTAAAATTAAACAAAACATCCTCACCCTTTAATTTTGTTCAGGGCTGATTAGAGAATAGATTTATCTTTAGGATAAAATCCAAAGAGAAGGATTCTGCAGATTTGAATCTGAAAACATTTAAGCTGCAATTGCTATTAAATTGTCAGTGACAATTTTATTATTAGAAACATTTAAAATGTCTCAAATTAGTTTTTGCATTTCAATATGTCATGTGTGGTCACTTGCAAGAACCAAATTTTATAAGTTAACAGCCCCCCCCATGATTTTATCAAGTTCTCATTAATGATTATTAAAGCATAATGGAATTGAACCTATCAATAATTTAATTAAATCACAATTTAAATAAATACTTTATTTTATAATTTTGCATTATCATAGATTTTTACATTTCATTTAAGAGATTCCACTTGATTTCAAAAATGATTCTGTTCTTATTATCCTGTGTCTTTGAGGCATAGTGGAATTCTTGTTGCACATGAAGATGGGTATATATAATGTTTTTTAATCATGTTTATTATTATTATTATTATTATTAACAATAACATATTATGTATTACTAAATACAGCAAATAGCACTATAATTTATTTTTAAAAGTATGTATATTATTTGATCTGTGCTGTTTCTTTTTTGCTAGTGTACGTCGTGTATGAAGGTTCTGTACCCACATGAAGGCAGTGTGATGGCACATTGTCTCCTCTGGACCCTGGGCATTTCTCTGTCAACATGTTTCCTATATTTCAGTATAGCATCATATGCCTGGGTATGTTCTGGATATGCTACTCAGTGGGAAATATATAAATTCATGGCATTGAAATAGCAAAATATTGCCCAATAGTAGTTAAGGTATTATGTCTAATAAGCTCAAGCTAGAATCAGAGGCCATCTAGTCCAACTCCTCATTTTACAGATGAGGAAACTGAGGCACATATAGGTTGAAACTTGCTAAAGTTCATACAAGAAGCAAGTGTCAGATGTATAACTAAACCCAGGTCTCTTGATTCTAGAGCCAATGTTCTTTCTTTTTTATCCCAAGAGTTAAGCTCATCTGATCTGTTTATCCTAGAAAGGAACAAGTACAACTTCTTTCTTGTCTGGGGCAGATAAGTCAATCCGATAGATGTTATGAACAGACCTTCAAAATGGAAGCTGGTCCAGTGGGTCAGGGGGAAAACTATGTGGGCTGGATAGAGCAGGGGACTCATCTAGTTTCACACTGCATTCTGTGCTCATTTTCAATTGTCAAGTCAGCCTATATCCTATGATGTTCATGAGGCAGTGTAGAGAAAATGTTTGAAGGAAGATCCAGCTTAGGCTTTGGGAAGTGTGGTAATATCACAGCTACCATGTTCTGTGCCCTTTTCTATTTCTATTTGTTTTTTATGATTCTCTCTGTTGACCCTCTGAGGAATAAGAGTTGTTGAGGTTTATCTGTATTCTCAAATGCCTCCATGTCTTCCAGAGCCATGTCCTCTGTTGCTCTGTAATAGGGACAGAAAACTTCCAAGGAGGGATTTTAAGGATGAATAAACATTTTGACTATTTAGCCTAGTATCTGTATAGTTGATCCTTTGAGAAAGAGCTTAATCTACCATTACTTGGAAACAAAGCCCAAGATGGGCACCATATTTGACTCATACATGATAGGTAAATGCCTATTGAATCCAGCTTCATTTTAATGGAGTACTTCAGAGCTTTTCTGGGCAGCCTCACCCTGATGGAAGCCACTCCTACTCTCACAAGATCCTGTGTTCCTGTTTGTTTGGTTGGTTTTGGTTTTCTTATTTTCTTTCTTTCTTTCTTTCTTGATGAGATGTTGAACTTCATTGCGGTAGCTCATTTTCTTTGATTCGAGTCCTCTAAGCCTGACTCTGCAGGCAACACTATTCCCTTGGATAAAGAGATCATAATTTGACATCTGTGAACTTGATTATGTGTTTAATATTTTAATAATTGTACTTCAGTATAAATGATTTCCTTTGTAATTCTATATATTTTATTTTGTGCATTTTTAAGAAAAAATTGTTAGAGGCTCCATAGGCATTCACTCACCGTTTATGACACAGAAAACGTTGATAGCCACTGCCTTGGGGGAGACTGAATGAAAAATGAGGAACAGAGGGCAACCAGAACCCAAACAAGAATGAAGACAAAATTATGGCAAGGCTCTACAAGTAGAACATGAGCTTTTTAAAGATGGATCATTTCTCCTATATTTCGTATCTTTCTACTTCCTCTTATAGAATACATAACACATAGTGTTTTATAAATGTTGACTGTCTGAAACAGTGCAGAATTATGAAAAAACACACTTTCCCAAGCATGTATCTCATCATGTAGTTTCACTCCATACACAATTATATATACACATATATATACACATTATATACATATGTATGCACATATATATGAAACAACATGAGATATATACATATATGCATACATATATGTGTATATATATACATATATGTGTGTGTGTGTGTGTGTGTGTATATATATATATATATATATATATATATATATATATATTTGTCCTGCACAGTTTCCATTTCTGATTTCTTGAAATATAGCTCTGAAAAACAGGCTTTTGGGGAAAAAAAAGCCCATTGTATGGGGCAGCTAGGTGGTGCAGGGTATAAAGCACAGGCCCTGGAGTCAGGAAGACCTGAGTTCAAATTTGACCTCAGACACATAACACTCACTAGGTGTGTGACTCTGGGCAAGTCACTAAACCCCAATTGCCTTACCAAAAAACAAAACAAAAATCATTGTGTTTTTAATGGAGTTACTTAACTATGTCTCTAAATCCAAATCATTTTGTCTTTCATTGAATGGCCTATAATTGGCCTAGAAAAAGCCTCAGAGACTCATTATTTAAATTTTGATGACTTACAATGAGTATGTTCTGTCCAGAAACTTGAGAGTCTTCTCCTCCCAGATTGATATCTTTGGAATGGCAAATTGGGCCACTTTTTGTGTCATTTCTTACCTAACCCTTAGTCGTTGAATGGGTGTGGCCTCATACAAACTGAGGCCTGGAAAAGTTGTTAATTTAGAAAGCCCAGTGTCATCCACTGCATCCTGGGCTACCCCCAGTCTTATTAACTTTGTCATCCCACTAAACTCTGATGACCCTGGAGGACAGAAAGAGGCTTTCACCCATGTAATCTCTCTGGACTCCAAATCCAGAGTTCTTTTCTTTGTTCCATACTACTCTCAAATCCAATCCAATCCGACAGACATTTCTCAAGCACCAGCTACATTCAAGACACCATAGTAAGTACTTGGGCTATAAAGATAAAATAAAAAATAGATCCTGTCTTCAAAGAGATTATTTGCTTTTTTTTAAAATGTTTTCATTGATGTCTTCTGTTTCTCACATCAGAATAGTTATCACAAATATCACCCCCACTCCTCTTTTACACAAATTGAATTTTTAATGACACAAACAAGCAGCACAACTCATTGATACATTGAGAAGAGCAAAAACCTGTGCAGTGTGTAATACCTGTAAACCGCGCACCCTCATGAAGGGATAGATGAGACATTCATATTTCTTCATTTGAGTCCTGCTTGACCTTTATAATTTTGGTACATATACTTTTGATTTTTTATTGAGTCATTGTTCTTTCTATTTACATTGTTGTAATTACTCTGTGTGAGTGTGTGTTTGTGTGTGTGTGTGTATATATATATATACATATATATATATTATATGTGTATATGTATATATATTTACTGTTTACTTCACTACACATTAGTTCAAATAGGAATTTCCATGCTTCTCTGTATTTCTGACGTGTCATTTCTCACATCAAAGTAATATTCCATTATATTCATGTACCATAATTTGTTAAGATATTTCCCATTTGATGGAAATCTACTTTGTTTCCAATTATACATTATCACAAAAAAAAATTCTACTATAAATATTTTGGAGACTCTGGGGACTTTGTTTGTATCAATGGCTTTCTTTGGGATATAAGACCAGCAATGAAGTTTCTGATTTAAGGAGTATGGACATTTTAGTCATTTAAGTTACATGATTCCAAATTGTCTTCCAAAATAGTTGTGCCATGTCACCACTCCACCAACAATGTATTGGTGTGCTTATTATTCTACAACCCTCCAATACTGATTATTGCCATTTTAGGTCACTTTTTGCCAATTTGCAGAATGTGAGGTAAAAACTTTTATTATTAAAATTTTATTATTAATGCACAAATTTTACTATTAAAAATTCTCTTATTAGTAATAATTTGGAGCATTTTTTCATGTGGTTGTGAATACTTTGCAGTTCTTTTGAGAAGTATTTGTTCACATCCCTTGATGACTTATCTATTGGGGAATTGCCTATATGTGTGTATACATATATATTTATATGTGTATGTATACATATATGTTATAATTGTAAAAAATTATCAAATGATATATTTGTATAATATATTGTCACATTATATGCTCACCACCAAAGCAAGACATACTATTCCTTCTCCTTTTTAAGCGCTTCCTTCCTCCTTCTTATCCACTTCCCTGTAGGCTCTTCTCTTTCTGAAACTATAGAAGTCACCTTTCCCTCATTGCCAACCCTTGATTTTACCCTGACACATCACACATTACTCTCTATCCCTTTCTACTCCCTTCATATACCCTCCCATGTCATAATGTAGTCTCACAGAAGAAACAAACAAAAAAGTCATTCGTTCACCTGTAGGCAGATTGTTTACAGTTCTGTTCACAATATCCCATGCCTGCCTCTTCTCTGTTACCTCCACAAGATTTCAACCTTTTCCCCTGTCTTATTGTATACATTTAGAAAGAAGTCTCTTACTAATCTCTCTGCTAATGCTGTTGCTGTTGTCCTTGGCTACTGCTTTTATTTATTCCTTCTGCATTTCTGTTGCTTGGGGTATTCAAGAAGCAAAGGATGTCTTTAGTTCTTGTTTTCTTTCTAAAAATGTTTCAGATCTCTATTATTGAACATCCATCTTTTTCATGTATGGTTAAACTGAGATTTGCAAGATAGGTTACCTTCACTGTGTCCTAAGCTCTATTTCTCCTCAGAACACTTTATTCCATTCCTTCTTAAGTTCTCTGGAGGGTGCAGAATAATTTTGCAGTATTCAAATTTTCTTACTTTTGTATTTGAAAGTCTTTCTTCTGATCACTTGCAGAGTTAATTGTTGAATTTTACTGTTCAATATAGCCACTATATGCCTGGAGTTTGCTGCTTTGGAATTTTTTTTTTTGGTGTGTGTATTTTTTGAGGTGATCTGTGAATTCTTTCAAATGGCATTTCATATTCTATCTTCAGAAGTTCTAGACAGTTATCTATTATTTCCCTAATTATGTTAAAGGTTTTTTGGGGTGGTTTTTTTTTGTCCTGAATCTACGATCCTTAGGTTGTCTCTACTTATCCTGTCTTCAAGATCAGTACATTTTTCTTGTATGATGAAAGTACTTAAATATTTTTTTTCCAATTACATGTAAAGACAAATTTTAACATTCTTTTTTTTAATTTTGAGTTCTGAATTTCTCCTTCCCTCCCTTATTTCCTCCCTCCCTAAAATTGTAAGCAATTTGATATAGGTTACGTATGTGCAATCATGTAAAACATATTTCCATATTAGCCATGTTGTTAAAGAAGAAGCAGACCAAAAGAAATAAAAATAAAAGAAAGTGAAAATAGTATGCTTCGATCTATACTCAGACTCCATCATTTCTTTCTCTGAATGTAATAGCACTTTTTATCTTGAATCCTTTAAAATTGTCTTGGATCATTGTATTTCTGAGAGTAGCTAAGTCCTTCATAGTTGATCATTGTACAATGTTGCTGTTACTGTATGCAGTGTTCTCCTGGTACAATGTGCATATTTTCTTTAAATGTTATTGTTTTTCTCTTTTCTTCTAGATTGTCCTTCACTTCTGTTTATTCACTTTCTCAATCCATTATTGTCTCTTCTGTTTCTTTTTTGAGACTTACCATTACATATTCCAGCTTTTCTATTCTGCTCATCATTTTTACTGTGCAGGCTAGACATTGGGCTCTTAATTCTTATTTATTTTTTGAACTGAGAAATAGCGACTTGTGTAGTTCCACATTCTCAAATTCCACAGGGTCTTTTGCCTCATCAATTGCTGAATCATTTCCCTTTGTTTTACAGTATATATTCATAGATGCTTGAACTCATTACTATATACTGGGATTATATTTCCTTCTGTTTTTATTGTTTTTCCTGTTGACTTACTTGCTTATGCTGAAGGTTGAGTTTTCTTCTTCCTGATATCTTTGGTAATTTCAGTCTTTTTTCCCCCCTAATTTTCCTATATTCACTTTCAGACTATTTCTTCTGCAGGTGGTTTCCTTGAGGACTAGATCTCAAAGCATCTCAGCCTCCTCCCACTCTGGACAATTCACAGTTCACCAGGCTGGCTCTCTGCCCAAAATGGGTTTTGGGTAGTTACAATTGGCCCTAGCTGGATGCTATGTTCCCTTCTGGCCTAGTGAAGTGCTCCATAGCCCTGACCCTGACCACACAAATACACATGGTGTCCTATCCTGGCATGCTGTCCCACTCCCACACTGGTGACATGGGGTTATGCAACACAACACTGGTAGCTCAGAGTTTTTCAAAGCTCATGCTTTAGGATCGTAACTGCTATATGTCTGTCACTGCCCTGGTAAACTTCTGTAATCTAGAGTAGGTGTCTCCACAGCACTGGAAAGAGAGAGGAGACACTGAGGTGTGAGAGAGGGTTTCATTGTAAGCCATCACTGAGTCTGCTAGTGCAGCCTCACTGGCAATAGTGGTAGTGTGGGAAGTGGGGGAGGGGTGTTGGGTGAGTTTAGAATCAGTAAGTGTCAGCATTTTTTGTGTGTGTGTATGTGTGTGTGTATTTTTTAACCTTCTGTGTTCTGGGCTACCTAGACTATGGAGACAACTTTCAAGTGACCCAAAAGTCCAAGAAGGCTACTTTCTACTGGTGGAAAACAGAGGATATATGAATGGTCTTAATACCCATCCTGACTTCATCTAATGAAATGATTGGCTTTACTCCCAAAGACAGAGTGGGGAAATCCATTTTCCTCTTATTCAGATTTCTATATAAACTAGTATACTAGACCACATAAAGAAATAAGCCGAGGATGAGTTTCTTGGAGGCCTGCAAATCTAGCTGTGGCCATGAAGTTTTTGAAAACCTTGCTCTGTATGTTGTTCTCTGATTTTTTTTTTTATTCCTCTGTTGAAAATGCAAGTAAATGTCTAGGTACCTTAAATGAAATGTTGACTGAGCTCTTGGCTGTATGCAAGTTGTTGCCTATCAGCATAAATCATGACATTTCTTGGAAATGCAAAATAGATGAAAATGAACATCTACATATAACCCTGTATTGACATGAGGATATCATCATGGTCATCATAATATCACCATAACTAGAAATTATGGCCCCATTATGAAGGATCTGAGTTAGATGTTGTATTAAAAGAATGTACATCTGATCTATTTTAAATCACAATAGAGGGATTGTCTTTAAAATTTAATGAAATGTGTTTCAGTTGCTGACTTTAAAGCTCATTTGCTGAAAGCATATGTTCATCAATTACTTAAAAGCTGTATTTGGCACCAGCGATATGAAGCATATGGATTCAAATTCTGATATTGTGCTCTGCAAAGCACTTCACACAACAAAAGCATGAATCAATATGTTCTGAATTTTTAATTTCATTTCAGTAATACTTTCCTCACTGAGGGTTTATTACTTGGGGATTTTTTTCTTTAATACTACTCTGGGCACTAGTGGTAATTTATTGACTCCATGCATTCTCACTGATGAAAAAGCATTCAAATTGTCAATACGACCATTCTGTTGAGATCTGAAAAATCAAATTATAAAGAAAACTTCCTCATTTAAAGTTTGAACCAAAGAACAAACTGTCGTATTTTGTTGCTTAAAAAAAAAACCAAACAGGTGAGATGTGCATCACATGGTCTTTATGGTGTTTATTCACATAAATAACTAAAAGGGGTTTATTGTTTCAGTCTCTTGACATCCTGACTTTTAAAAGAATTGTAAATTATTCTCCAATAAAGAAATGCAATAAAATCATGTCATTTACAGAAAAGATGTATATTTTAAGAAAGTAAGAATAGGCCTGGAGAAAAGAAAATAACTTTTTGACATCTATTTTCCTGTTTTTAGCTATTTCTTATCACCTTAGATCTTTGCATTAAGTTGTTTACTTTCTGATCACTGAGCTGATCCTGAATAAAGAAGAAAGTGATTAGACTTAGCTCCAACAGTAATCCATGCCAAAATGTTCTCTGGTTGTCACTGTGACTATTCTTTAAGATCCCATTAGATGCCAAAACTCTTTCTATATTGTAGAGCTCAGTATCACAATTTGTCATTAGCATCTAGTGATTAAAATGAAATCTTACTTTTAGCATCTATTTTTCCCCTCAAGAGATTTTCTGTCACTTTTAGTAAAGCTCAGAGAAATAGCCTCAGACTCACACATTGTGACTTAAGTTTGTCTCTCTCAAGAATCTAGGTATTTCTTTGAATACTAGAAGACAAGGAGCCCTCAGTGATGATGTAGAGCAGAGGTATCAAACATGGTTCCTGTGTGCCACATGGGACCCATGACACAATAGAGTACAGAAAATGTAATTGGGAAATATTTAACAAAACAAAAATACAATAAAACATAAATAATGTTAACATGCTTTTCTGAGTCAATATGCTATGCACAGGGATCTTTAGGTAAAGTTGAGTGACCCCTGTTTCTATCTCAATTTGGTATTGGAATTTTTGACAAAGGAAAGTACCTTTTTTTCTGAAATGTATAAAAATGTGGCATGAAATACATTCTGAGATTGTGACTAGTGTTTTATTAGTTCACTATAGAATTATTGGATGTCTGAGCTGGAAAGGTCTTTAAAGCTTATTTAATCCAATTTTCTTACTTCTACAAAAGTGAAAACTGAACTTCAAGGTAGTTAAATGAATTAATCTGAAGTCATGTGGTTCACTGGTGGCAAGCCAACAACTGAACCCAGGTTTCCCATAGGAAGCAGTGTGATGTGGAAAGTATGTAGGGTTTTTGACTCAGAGGTCCTTGGTTCATATTCTGACTCTTCTGCTTATTACGTGTAATTAAGCAAGTTATTTAACATCTCTAAATACTACTTGCTTATCAAATTTTAGAGTGACAAAGCCAACAAAAGGTAAGAGGGAGACATTTTTCCAGCCTACGACAACTTAGGAGCTCTGTCAGAGAGGTCTGTAACACTGCGGTGGGCTCAGGCCCAGAGTATGGGAACAGCAGAAGCAACTGGCCTTGGAGGTAGCTGCAACATTGGCAGCAGCAAAAGCTCAGGAGCCAGAGATAGTAAGGGGATTGGTCAATTGGTCAGAAAGAGATTACAGGAGTCCTTTGCTGACACTGAGTACTGCTGATGCTGATTGGCAACTCTATTGCCCCTAAGCTGTTCCAGGGTGGAGAAGAGTACTTGTGATCAGTCACAAATATGTAGGGGCCCTGGTCACAGTTCCAGGGTCAAGAAGAGCACTAACACTTCCAGGTGCAGGGAAGCAGGAGCCCTTCCTGAGTAAAGACCAGAGCACAGGCCAGGAAAATAGTGTCCATACCTCTTTCAGGATAACAGTACATTGGAAGCACCAAAAACTTGGAGACCTCCAGAACTAATTCTGAAAACAGCAGCGTGAAAAAGTCTGAAGCTTAGCACAATGCCTCCCCACATGTAACTTTAACATGAAGTTCAAAGTGAAGAAATAGGCCAGGAAAATGAGCAAAAACAAAAACAGATAAAGAACTTGACCATAAAAACCTACTATCGTGGCACGGAAGACCAAGACATAATCTTAGAAGAAAACAATGTGAAACAGCTAGAAGCAAAGCCTCAAAGAAAAATGCTAATTGGACACAAGCCCAGCAAGAATTCCTGGAACAGGTAAGGAAACAGATATGAGTGATGGGGGGGGAATGGGAAAATAAATGAGATCGATGCAAGAAAACTATGAAAAGAGGATTAACAGCTTGGCAAAAGAGGCATAATAAATACTGAAGAAAATAATGCAAAAAAAACCACAGAATTAGTCTAATGGGTTTAAGAGGCACAAAAATTCACTGAAGAAAAGAACTCCTCAAAAAGCAGAATTGACCAAATGGAAAAAGAGGTACAAAACATCAGTGAAGAAAATAATTCTTTAAAATTTATAACTGGCAATTGGAAGCTAAAGATTCCACAAGACCTTAAGAAATAATAAAGCAAAGTCAAAAGATGGGGAAAAAAATAGAAGAAAATGTGAAATATCTCATTGGGGGAAAAAATAACCTGGAAAATAAACAGAGGAGAGATAACCAAAGAATTACTGAACTGCCTAAAAGTCATTATAAAAAAGAGAATCTAGACATTATATTTCAAGAAATTATAAAAGAAAATTGCCCTGATGTCTTAGGTCCAAAGGATAAAATAAAAATTGAAAGAATCCACCTATTGCGTCCTGCAAGAGATATAAAAATGAAAACTGTCAGCAGTATTATAGTTAAATTCCAGAGCTCCAAGATCAAGGAGAAAATAATGTAAGCTGTTAGAAAGATACAATTTTAAAATTGTGGAGCCACAGTCAGGATCACACAAGATTTAGCAACTTCCATATTAAAGAAGCAGAAGGCTTGGAATATGATATTTTAGGAGGCAAGGGAGGTAGGATTAAAACCAAAAATAACCCAGCCAGCAAAACTAAGTATAATCCTTTAGGGTAAAAATGGATTTTTAATGAAATAGAGGACTTTCAAGCATTTCTGTTGAAAAGACTAGAGCTGAATAAAAAAAAATGGCATTCAAACAGAAGACTCAAGAGAAGCATACAGAGGTAAACATAAAAGAGTAATGATAAGGGACCCAATAATGTTAAACTGTTTACATTCCAGTATGGGAAGATGATACATGTAACTCCTAAGAACTTTATCATTATTAGAATAGTTAAAAGAACTCTACATAGACAGAGGGCATGGGTGTGAGTCAATTATGTTGGGATGATCTCCAAAAAAATGTAGGAGTGAGAAAGAGGGATGCACTAGAAGAAGTGGGAAACAAGAGGTAGAATGTGGAAATTTTTCTCACTTAAAAGAGGCAAGCAATGAAAAGCTTTCATAATGGAGGGAGCAGTGCTTGAGCTTCACTCTCATCAGAATTGTTTCAAAGAGGGAGAATATCCAACATACTCAGTTGGGTATAGAAATGTATCTTACCCAATAGAAATTAGAAAGGGATAAAAAAACACTACAGCTGAATGAGAAAAGGGAGGACGGGTTAAGGAAGGTAGTGATCAGAAGCAAAATGAACTTTTGAAGAGAGAGGAGAGAGAGAGAGAGAGAGAGAGGAGAGAGAGAGAGAGAGAGAGAAGGATAAACAGAGGGAAATAAGATAGAGTGAAATACATAGTAATCATAATTGTGAATTTAAATGAGGTGAGTTAACCCATAAAATGGAAACAGATAGCAGAATGGTTTAGAAACCAGAATCCAATGATATATTGTGTGTGAGACACACTTGAAACAGGAGACACACACAGAGTTAATCTAACTTAATCTAAGAGTGGATTCTATTATGCTTCAGCTGAAGTAAGAAAGGCAGGAGTAGTAGTCATGATCTCAGAAAAAACAAAAACAAAAAAAATAGATCTAATTAAAAGATAATTAGGGAAACTACATGTTGTTAAAATGTACCATAGACAATGAAGTATTACCAAAAAATTTTACAGTGTGTTTCTCTGATAAAGTCCTCATTTCTCAAATATATTGAGAACTGAATCAAATTTATAAAAAAATAAGAGCCATTTCCCAGCTGATAAAAGGTCAAAGGATATGAACTAATCAGATGAATTCTTTGTCTTTTTTTAGTTGATCCTATTTACAATTAATTATTTTTGTCCTATAACCTCCTAAGTCATGGTTCTTTGTCTCTGAACTTAGTTCAGAAATTCATCTAGCCTAACTGCAACTGATGCAACTGATGAATTACTTTGAAGGTGTTTGTGAAATTATACATAGAAAAAAGTCTAAAATAATTTTGAGATATTTTTATCAATTTGTTATTTATTTTAAATTTTCTTTTCTTTTAAAATTTTGAGTTCCATATTCTCTACCTCCTTCCCTCTAACCCACCCCATCCATCGAAAAGGCAAACAATATGATATGAATTATACATCTGAAATCATACAAAACATTTCTACATTAGTCATTTTGAAAAAAAAAAGAAAAATATAAAGAAAGTGAGAGAATTATGCTTCAATTTACATTCAGTGTTCATTAGTTCTCTCTCTGGAGATGGATAGCATTTTTTCATCATGAGTCCTCTGGCATTCTCTTGGATTATAGGATTGATCAGAATAGCTAAGTCATTCACAGGTGATCACTATACAATATTGCTGTTACTCTGTACAATGGTTTCCCGGTTCTGCTCACTCCACTTTGCATCAGTTCATCTAAGTTTTTTCAGGTTTTTCTGAAACCATCTTGGTTATTGTTTCTTATAGTACACTAGTATTCCATTATAATTACATACCACAACTTGTTCAGCCATTCCCCAATTAATGGGAATCCCTTCAATGCTCAATTTTTTGACGCCACAAAGTAGGAAGAGACAAGTACTTAGAAAGATTAAGTGAATTGCTTAAACTACCACAGCTACTTAAGAGCTGAGTCACAATTAGAAACCAAGGGAAGAGACTGCAGCCAGCAACTCACTCTCTTTTTAAAGGTTCACTAAGTACTGGGCTCTTCCTACTTAGTGGCTACTAAGAGAACTGTTTCATAAATGGTGAAACAACCAAACACTAAACTAGCATACATGGTCAGTTTGAAAAGGGCAGGGAAGCATTCACACGTTAAACTAGAAACAGGCAGAGAAATTATGGGAACCCTTCGGTAGACTTTTGTTACAAACAGAATTAAGTGTTTCTCAAGTAAAACCCAACTCACTTTGTTTTAGCTACAAGGTTTGTATTTCCATACTACATAAAGAGAATATTTGTATATGTCTATATGCATCTATAGTGCTATATGAATGTATATGCTCATGCATTTATATCATGTTCAGAGAATATGAATGCTATTCGTATATGTATTTGTATATACACATATACTAATTTTTCACTTGAGTTGCCAACTACCCATTTAAAATAATTATTGATTAAAGAACATTTAAGACTTTTAAAACATTTCTCCAAAGTACACATATTTTTTATTCCATATTGATTATAAGCCAAATTGCTTCCATCATTGAATTGGGTGGATAATGGGAGGCTTTCTTTTTTATCATATAAAGATGTATTCCTGCTAAAAAGAAAGTTATGAATTACATTATTTTTCAGCTCTTGGGTTTCTTTGGAATGGAGCCAACTGTGACTAAGAGGTTTTGCATTAGGATACTTTGAAATCAAGTCAGTTTTCCCCAGAATTTATTTAATATAGGGCTGCCACATAAAAAAAGTCATCATTTCCCAGAGCTTCCCCCACACTATATCTTTATGCTGTGAACTTTATTGACAAATTTTTAATAAAGATGAAATATTGTGAATGTGGCACTAAATTTCCATGAAGATATATTCTCTGTCAATATTTTTCTGACCTTGTTAATCTGAATGTAGAGTTTCTCCACTGTGAATTTTGTTTACTTACTTTTGGAAGCACCTTGGAAAACAAGGCACATGAAACTATGCTAGACCCCTTGATGCCCCATAAGTGGCTATAATCCTTAGGGAACCTCAGTAGCATCAGAAGCTATTGATGGGGAACAATGTGGTAGAGAGGTAAGGAAGACCAGAAAATGGTGGAAGAGCAAAATACTTAAGTCTAGCTGCTAATTTTAACAAAATATTTTTGCTGATGTATAATTAAATTCTTTGTTTTCGCTGAAGGTCTTCAGTTATTTTCTGTACCCTAAATTTGGTACTTTAGGACAAGGCCCTAATACTTCCATCCTAATTTTGCTTTCATCAGAGATGGTGATCTTGGATTATCAGAGAGCTATGAACATAGAACAGAAGACATGTTGACAGAAGACATGTTGATGTTCTCAACAGGCCTTATGTATGTAATAGCAATGATTGTTTATTTTATACCATGCTTCCCAGTTTACAATAATATTCAGGATGGATAAAGAAGAATAGAATAGTATGCCTCCCTAGAATAATATGCCTTCTTCTTTAATACTGCAAGGAAGGTACTATTTACTTTTGATTCAATTAAATCTAATAAACATTATTAACTGTTTATTGTTTACATAACACTGTGTTAAATGTTGAGCATGATGCAGCACATTTTTTAATAAAATATAGCTCCTGCCCTTCAGGGATTTATAGTCTTGAAAGGGGGTATGATATACACAGATTACTATAACATAAAATAGTACATGATAGTTGCACAAGAGAAGTGTAAACTGCTATGTGTGCCCTTTGACAAGAAAAGAATAATTAGTAAGTGGTAGGATCAAGGAAGAATTTGTGGTGTAAATGGCATTTGATTTGGGCTTTTAAGAATTAAAGAAATTTAACTCTTTGATGACAGAGCATTCCCAACATGGGAAACGTTGTAAGCAATGGCACCGAGGCAGACAACTCATGGAGGATTGACAATTTTGCCAATTGTATGTATGTTGGAAGAACTAAAAGGCACATAGGGATGAAAAAAAATTCCATGGTGCATGATTCTGGAGGCCTTGAATGATAATCAAGGATACCGAATTTTACTCAAGGCACAAGAAATCATGAGTTTTAAGCAGGTAGGAAGGGTGAATTAGAAAGGGAAAGAGTAGTATCAAGAAAATCTGCTATGAGGTTATTGAAATTATCTAGATGGGTATTAATGAGCTCCTAATCTGTGGGTGGTGGTCATAGGAATTAAACAGAAAGGATTAATGTTAGAGATTCCTGAGATATAATTCACAAGACTTGGAAACTAATTGGATGCAAAAGATCAGGGGGAAGGAAGAGTGGAATATAACACTTAGGTTTTGAAAATTAAAGACTAGGGCTTAGACTCTTAAAATCTAGCCATTGTTCAGATTCTTATAATCTAGCCAATAGCTTACTACTGTTCAGACTCCTTAGGAGTCTGCCCAATATGACTGATGTTCTAATAAACCTTGTCTTTGACTGAAAGAAGGCTGGTGTCAAATTCTTTCAGACAGGACTTGCAAGTTGTGATTTTGGAGTCCCAGCACCCCTAAACCTCAACATTTTGGTGGCCTGTACAGGGAAACTGCCTAATCCCAAATTCTTCTCTAGCCAAGACTGGAAGGTATATAAGCCTCCCCCCACCCTCTTTTCTTGCTTTTCAGTTGAGGTCAATCTCCAAGCACCAATGCTTGGACATGCTTTTCAGGCAGACAGTTATGAGGCTGTCTTGCACTCAGCCTGATACTCTGAGGCTCTTGGTCCACTGGGTCGGTTTGAGGCCATGGACCTGAGTATACCTTCCTCAGCATAGAAAACAAGGATGGACTCCCTATCTGGAAGTGTATGCCCAATTCTGTCAATTCTCTTGGCACTAGGAAATTGGGGAAAACTGCAGTTGCTTTTTGGTTCCCTGAGGCTTACTTACTCCCTTCCCTCTACACCTCTGAATCCTCCTTCATGGAGGTTACAGGGAAAAGTTAGAACAGCTGAAAATATCTTGGAAGATTCTGGAGGTTTTCTGATTGATCATAAAGGAGTTTTGAAACACCTGTTCAACCTGTTCACTCCCTTCCCTTGAGTCAAGAGGGTATCTGTTAACCCCTCTCATAGGAGAAGAGAGTTTCACCCTTTACCCCTAACCTTTGATTTCACCCTCCCACACCTGGGAAAGGAAGGCATGGTGGAGGGGCAGAAGCTGCACTATGGGGCTCCACTGGCAAATCACCTTGAGCCCTAGGGCAACCTTTGCCTGGAAGCATCACCCAGGTTCAGCACATCCTGCTCAAGGTAAAGAAGCTAGTGTGCTTATGCACACTCCTTAAAGTTGTAGTTTTAACTGTTAATGAAATGTTGATCCTCTGTGTAAAGTAATCTGGAAATGCATTTAACAAAATTGAAGTCACCTGATTGTTAATGGAGTTGTTTCCAAGTTTCAATTTGGTGAACTTTTTCTATCAGTTTTGTCAAGCAACTTTTCATATTTTGGTTACCACCAAAATAATATGGCTATTGTTGGTTACTGTTTTAATGTGTAAACTTGCCAAAAAGCTTATTTTGATTTTGTCTTGCTGAGAATTTGCAAGAATACAGAAGTAATCTCTAGTGATTGGCTTTTTACACCAGGACAAATTTAAGTTTGAGATGTAAATCCTGGAAAAGTTTTTCCTAAGTTGTGATTAATGAGACTTGCTGTGTAAGGTCAAAGCTCATTGGATTTTATTTTGGGTTGTCTAATGTATCTTAATAATACATTGATAAATCAGTAATCCACCATCTGAGACAAGCTACAAGCTGCCATAAGCTACTCAGAGAGAATGTGATAGTGGTGGGAACTCAGCATTGGGAAAAGCTGAGAAGACAATGTAAGGGACAAGGTATCGTGCTCCCACAATTTAAGATAACTTTTGACATCTTACAACATCAGCAAAGAATTTGGTGATAACAAGTCATATTGTTTTAACAAGTTTGCAAAACCTTGAAAGGGCAAGCCAATGAGAAGGGCCCTAATCTTTTCATAGACCCCAAAGTTCTAGAGAACAGAGCTGGTTTTAACTAGCCCTAAGTAGGACAAAGGGTATGGACTTTTGAATGATGAAGGTTGGGGGGGGCGGGGCACATCAAGGGGACATGGGATGGGTGGATGTGTAAGATTGCAACCTAGAAAGGAATGGACCAATCTGGGCCTGGAAGGGAGTAGTCTCGGCATTCTAACAGTATAAAACTTCTTTCTGTTCTGAGAGATGTGCCCTGTTCTCTTGCAAGAACCACAAATAAACAATTCTTCACTCACTTCAAGCTTAGTTTTGTTTTTAACTAGAAGGCTTTATTTCTCTAAGGTCTTATTTCTAACAATAATTTTAGCCTCAGTCTAAGATGAGATCCTCCTGGCTCAGTTTCCCCATTATGTTTCTTTGAAAGGGAATGCTACCCACCTGGCTATTCCTGAGTCTGGCTATGAGATGGATTTGATACTTGGTGGTTGGAAAACTGAATTATCTGAATCCTAACAGAGCTAAGGATGTTTTATCCTCTTATATTTGGAGCTTGAATCTAGTTCCTGCTTTATATCTGGGCCCTGCAGCCTTTTCTGTCAGATTTGTGTCTTCCAAACAGTTTCAGAAGCCAAGACTGTTGCCCCTTACCCAAAAAGAATTTGGGTCCCATTTGTTTGAGGGGGGAATGATGATGTTGGGATCTAGACCCCAAAAAGGAAAACCCTGGATTTTCCCAGAGAGCCAAATCTCTGACTTTCACCTGAGGCTATAATCCCATCAACTGGCCTTTCATTGTGGCTACACCCAATCTCTCAACTCTGTTACCCTTAACTTAGCCTAGCCCTCCATTGTCTTACCTCCCTATAACCCCAGGCCACTTCCCACCCTTAATCCTATCTAGACTCCATTCTCCCTTGGCTAGGTTCTGTGCAGCTGTTTTCAGAGATACTTCTAGGAACTGGTAAATTTTCAGGACTTCCATGGTGGTATGATCAAAGGAGAGGTGCCACTGGACCTCCTTACTATTCCTCATTCAAATTGTTCGATCTCCTGATTCCAGGACTTTTTATTGGCTATCCCTCATGCCTAGAATTCTTTCCTTCCTCATTGCCAATTCCTGGCATCCTTCAAGTCCCAGCTAAAATCTTATCATTTTGGAAAGCCTTTCCTGATTCCCTTTAATTCTAGTGCCTTCCCTTTCTTGATTATCTCCAGTTATCCTATAAGTATATATTGTTTGTACCTAGTTGTTTGCATATTATCTCCCCCATTAGACTGTATAAGCTCTTTGAGAACAGGGACTGTTTTTTTTCCCCTTGGTTTGTACCCCCAATGCTTAGCACAGGGCCTGGTAACATAAATTAGTACAGTGCCTGACCCATAAAGATTGCTTATTCATTGATAACTGACATTTTTGTCATTAAACATAGATAATTCACCTAACATGCCCAGGGTTGTCAAAAATATCTACAAAGTTAATGGGTGTTTCCCCTGCCTGGAATAGTCTCCTCTCTCATCTCTATGTCCTAGCTTCCTTGGATTCCTTCAAGACTCAGCTCAAACCCCACCTTCTATAGAGACTTCTCCTAACTTCTCCTCATAAATACCCCTTCCCCTGCCCCAAACTAAAGTGTTTAATCTTCTCCAAGATATCCCTTTCTATATACTCTGTATATATATATAAAATCTTTTAATGTTCGAAGTTATTTAAATGTTTTCTCATCTTTAAGAATGTGAGATCCCTTAGGGCAAGACCCATGTTTTTTCCTTTCTTTGTATCCCTAACATTTATCACAGTGGCTGGCATATAGTTAGCCTTAATAGATGGTTAGTGGCTGAAATAAAGAAAAAGAATAAAGAAATACATGCTCCCACTAAATATTAACAAATGCATTGAGGTAAATAG
This sequence comes from Phascolarctos cinereus, assembly GCF_003287225.1. NCBI lineage: Eukaryota > Metazoa > Chordata > Mammalia > Diprotodontia > Phascolarctidae > Phascolarctos > Phascolarctos cinereus. Next base: position 162,155,078 of record NW_027556402.1, read on the forward strand.
AAGTATTGGCAGGGAATAGGCAAGTACATAAGCATACACTACAACCAGCAACATTCTTCTCCAAGAGGAGAATTACCATAAGGATTCAATAGCAAAAAAAAAAAAAAAAAGCTGGTGTTTTACTAACACTATCCAAAGATTGTGGAGAACAGTAAGATATCAAGAGTGTTGGTGGGCACTTAGCTAAGTGCTTATTTTCAAATATTTCCTTTTCCATTACTAGAGTACTATAGCAGGGAAACAGTACAGTAGCTAATATTCTTACCATAACACATACCCCCTCAAAAACAAAATTAGTAGAACAGAAGACATATTAAGTCATCTGTCAGTTTAGACACATGACTCATTACAATGATTAGTAGCATAATGATTGTCTATTTCTTATAAAGTTTATTAATATACTTATAGCACTAGGGGCAGCTAGGTGGAGCAGTGGATAGAGCCTTGAAGTCAGGAGATCCTGAGTTCAAATCCGGCCTCAGACCAAACACTTCACACTGACTAGCTGTGTGATCAGGAAGCTAGGTTTGTAGTGAATAGAGCCCCAGCCCTGGAGTCAGGAGGACCTGAATTCAAATCCAGTCTCAAAGATTTACTAATTGTGTGACCTAGACAAATCATTTAACCCTGTTTGCCTCAGTTCCTCATCTATAAAATGAGCTGAAGAAGGAAATGGCAAACCACTTCTGTTTCTTTGACAAGAAAACCTCAAATGAGGTCAAGGTGAATAGGAAATGACTGAAATGACTCAATAACAACAGTTGTAGTAAGGGGAATTTGATCAATGGATAATCCTCCTTACATAGACACATACACACTTGCAGTTGATGTAATCACAGAAAGAGGCAAATAACAGCAAACAACAAGGTATTAAAGTTTTAAATGGTGTACAAAAATCTTTTAACTTGGTTACCCTTTTTGAGGTGTAAAACCATCCTTCTCAATGGAATTAGAAAGTAGTTTACCATTACCTGGTTGAAGATTGTGGCCCTCAAAAATCAAGGCTACCAGTTCTTGAGTCAGTCAAAAACAAGAGAGCCACCTATAGAGGAAGAAACTTGCTCTTGAGATGGAATCATTCTCTGCCTTTACACAGATGCCTCTACCATTATTCTTGTAGGAAAACTATTCTGATACTAAGAGCCACTATACCTAGCATAGAGAAGAAAGAAAGAAAGAAAGAAAGAAAGAAAGAAAGAAAGAAAGAAAGAAAGAAAGAAAGAAAGAAAGAAAGAAAGAAAGAAAGAAAGAAAGAAAGAAAGAAAGAAAAGGTAATTCAGAGGTGTGTCTTGCCCCTAGTAGGGAAGATAGAGCCAATTATGAATTCAGAAAAGAATTAGCCTGGATTATCAGGAACTGAGCTATAGTTAGGGAGTCCAGCTGAGAAACCTACCAGAAGAGAAATAGCACTGAAATAAAATATTGAAATAAAAGGGTCGGTTGGGGGATGGGGGGAAGGCGGCAGTAGGAAGACAGCATAAAAAGAGAGGGGCATCAGGGCCCTTTAGTCCCCAAAACATAAGTTGCCTTGTTTACATGTCTTCCTTAAGTTTATGCCCCACTGCCAGTATATTTTCTATAAGCATCCACTACTATTTGTGAGAGATGTGTGATCCAGATTTATGAGGGGGATGTTTTGTCATACAATAGCCTTGCTTTGAGCTAATTGTGTTTACTGGCTAGCTATGAAAGTTAGAAACTCTTGTGAAATCTTAACAGCTCTACTTTTAGGAGTGTGAATTCCGAGTACCTAGAGCTTAGAGATAGCAGCCCCAACTCCCATCCCCCAGGACACAATCTGGATAAGTGTTATCTTCAAAGAGAAGATTTCCCATCTAAATTTTATCTTCACTAAGTCACAATGCATTCTTCATAACAACAAAAAATGGAGGATACAAAAGGATACCCCAGAACAAAACAGATGAATCAACAGAGACAACTGTAACTGTGTAGTAAGGTGTGGGAGAGTCAGCACACTGTCCACAGGCTAAGGAAGATGAATTCAGATTTCAGCAGTGACAAAATAGCTTATAGAAGGTACAACCATCTGTTACCTTCCAAAGAGAAGTGTTTTCCCCCTTAATTTTCAAAGTTGGTAGGAAATGACTGCCTTCTTCTCCTCAATATACACCTCTGGAATTAAGCTTGTGGCTAAGATTACCTGAAGTGACCAAACCAACTGCTAAGACACATCTTGAATGTATGGAGGAGAAATGACCATTTCCCTCAGGTTTTGAAGTAGGATAGGGGTAGTAGTCAAGGAGCCCTCTCTCTTTTCCCCCTGTATTGCTCTCTTCTGACTTCTCACTCAAACTGTCATCTGCCTCATAGTAAGAAACTCATTTTAGTTCTTAGCTCTTAATATAACATAGAGTTGATTCTCATCATTTGCAGTGCTTTCATTCTAAAAAGTCACTGCTAACACTGAATTAGTGAACAATGAACATTTGTTCTGAAGGGAAATAAGCGTTAGCTTCCTGTAAGGCTGTGGTTGTTCCAACATTTACTTTAGTGCTTTCTGGAATGATCTCACATGCAAATCAACAAATTTCCTCTTCCTTTTTCTGAATATACCTTATCATTGATTCATTAACATTGAACTCACAGCCAACAGCACAGTAACTCATTACTGAAAAGCTTATTGGACACACGTATTTTCTTCCCAAGACATATCATAGCCTTCTTGGGTTAAGAAATACTAGACAGTACTTCAGCACTTGCTTTGGGGACATTTTAAACAGCAAAATTACAAACAAAAAACGCCAAAATGTGAAAAACATGGCACTGAATAGACCATGAAAAGGACAATTGTTTACAGTATGAGAATCAAAACCTAAAGGCTACTTATCACCTCATTTGACCTCAGCTGAAAATGTGCTTTTGGTGACAAATTTTTTGCCACTCTGCATTTGTCTGGGAATGACTGGGAAAGCACCACAAGTATTAATTTTAGGCTTAGTGAGTGGGCAAATTCACAAATACAGAATCCATAAATAATGAAGATCAAATGTATTTCCCTTTTACAATTGGGCAAGTATTTGCAGGGCTTTATTTCCTCAAATGGAGGGAGGGGGGAAAGGCTAGTGACACTATAGGGAAGTAACTATCTCACTACAAAAATGGAGCAATCATCCATTGTTCTCTCTATTGTTCCTTGTAAATCTTCTGTGTTAAATTCTATCTCATTTTTCACCTTTTTCCGATTCTGAAAATATAATCACTATATTCTTCACTTAATTATGAGTATAGATGGAGGGTTTTCATTTTTATTTATTTATTTATTTTTTGCATGTGGATATTAGGGACTAGAAAAATTAAATTACCTGCCCACGATCACAGTGAATACTGGAGAATTTGAACCCAGTTCTTCTGATTCCAAATCCTTTGCCCTTTCCACTATGCCTTTTCTGACACTGTAATTTCTTTGAAATCCCGGTTTATCCACAGACTATTTTGCACGGCACATTGGAAAAAGCACAGTCTTAAGTGTCAGAGGAGTTCAGTTTGTCCTCTAACCCTGATACTTCCTTTGTTTGTGACTTGAAACAAGTCAATTAATCTTCTTGGACTTAGATTCCTCATCTATAAAGTGAGAGCATTGGACTAGATGACCTTTAACCTTTCAATTTTAGATCTATGATCCCATATTCCTATGTTTTTCTAAAAATATAATAATCAAGACCTTAATGTACATCTCAACCCAATAGTATTCTTGTTGGCAAAATGATACTTTCTAAATTGGCACGGTGTAATGGAAAAAGCCAGTAGACATTGATTCAGAGACCTCCAAGGACCTCTTAATGGCTACATTCCTTTTTTTTCCATCCATTTTGTATTCTCCTTGATTTCTCTACAGCATTTGACAGTATTGATTATGCTAACAGTCTTTATATTCTCCTCTCCCTAGACTTCAAAGACATCACACCAATCCCAGTTCTTCCTTGACCTTTCAAAATTCTTATGTATCTCCCTCCTCTCCTCATTTCTACACAGAAAAAGTAAGAGTAACTTAAAATGGACGCATAGTAATGTAAAGTCAGCCTGAGAAAGGAGTTCAAGGACACCATTGCTGAACCCCAAACCCCTGAGGTAGAAGGGGGTAATTTTAATTCCCTAAGCAATGTGATCCAGGAATCTCCCTTTCTAGTTAGAGAACACAGAGTTTGAAAATTTCAGTGATTAGGAATCAAACTTCTTAGAGAATGAAGAAAATTAGCTTTTGTATTATGTTTCCTGAGAAAGAAGAGGATAGTCCTTATAGTTTACCTAGCATCCTTCCCCTTGGAAAACAAATCCCATGAATGACTCAGTCAATGAAGTTTTAGTAGGAAAAGGACTGCTTATCCAGCAACTCCTTAAGAATATTTATGTTTCTGGAAATCTCTAAATGACAGGACAGCACTAGGGAGTATAGGGAGACTTGGTAAAACTGAGTAAAAGGATTGGCTCACCAGAATGACAAGAGGTTGCCTCAATAGGAATCTAAATTTCATTTTCCTACTGGGAGGAGCTGATGGGCTAATGGAGTTTTTTTATTCATTTCTAGGCTTTCCTTATGAATCTTTTTTTTGTCTTATGCATTTCATGTAGGAGATATCATAAAGTGTTTCCCTTATATGATATCCATATTTTATAGTGATTAACTCTTTGAGAATTAAGGACTTATATTAACGGAAACCTAGATAGGAGTTTAACTTCAACTCACCCTTTATTTTAGAGATTTCTGTGTATGTATGACCCCAAGACTGGGGAAAGAAGAACAGTACTTTGGTCTCCACATTCTCAAAAATCTTATTTTTCTAACTATGCATATTTTTATTCTACACACAATGTTTGTTTTACTAAACCAGGAACATTGTCTCCTTACATATTTTCCCAGACAACAAATTATCTGGATTTGTTTGGGCACCTATCAGGTTTTCTTCTTTCTTTTTCAAAAAAACATGTCATGTATATCCCCCTTTCATCTGAAGCCACCTGTTTAGAAGAAGTGTGCTGAGAAAAAAACACCTGTAGCTTGATCTGAGAATGATTTGTTTTGAAAACTAAGTTTTGAGAAGCAACCTGCTTCCGTATTAACACTGTTATTCCTTAGCAATGCTGCCAACCAATACTTTATATAATCTTTTATTTTTCAATGCGATATGAGGAGCTTCACTATCCCCATTCTATAAAAACTCTGACTATGCTAAAGATACTGAGTGGGAAGGGATGATGAAGAAAAAGAGAGGACAAGGATAATATGTGCATATTCATAGCTTCTCAGAACGTTTCTCTTCCAAGGCAGTACATTTTTAGTTCCTTCTATTGATCTATTGGTTTCCAGGTGTCTCATTACCTTTATTAGTGGAATTTTGTGTATTGTGTGTGTGTGGGGGGAGAAATAAGCATTTATATGGACCCTACTATTTTGTGGCAGCCATCATATTAAGCACTTTACAAATGTGATTGCATTTGATCCTTACAGCAACTTTGCAAGGTAAGCACCATTATTATCTCTATTTTGCAGTTGAGGAAACTGAGGTAAGTACAGTTTAGTAACTTGAGGTCACAAGCTAGTAAATTTCTGAGGCTGAATTTTAAGTCAATCTTCCTGACTTCAGGCCCAGCACTATATCTACTGGGTCACATCACTTCTAAAATGTGGTATGCAGAATTAAGCATGGTACTTATGATATGATTTGCCAAGGGCAGAGTACTACCCCTCATGTTTCATATATTGCACTTATGTTATTTAAGATTGAATTAGACTTTTAGAATAAGAACTCGCCATTTGACAAAAATTGCTGGAAAAACTGGAAAACAGTTTGGCAGAATCTACACATACACCAACATCTTACATTACAGTCCAAGATAAGGTGAAATAGATAAATGATTTAGGCATAAAGATAAATTTGGGGAGCATGGAAAAATGTACCTGTTAGGTCTATGGATAAGAAAAAAGTTTATGCCCAAACAAGAGATAAAAAACAACACAAGAAGCAAAATTGCTAATTTTGATTACATTATTTTTTTAAATGCACAAATAAAACCAATGCAAATGCAAAACAGCAAAATGGGGTGTGGGGATGGGTGGGGAGAGACCATCAAGTTTCTGATATAGGCATCACTTTTCAAATATACAGGGAAATTAGTCAAGTTTATGAAAATAAGAGCCATTCCCCAATTAATAAATGGTCAAAGGATATGAACAGGCAATTTTTAGAAGAAATCAAAGCTATCAATACTCACATGAAAAAATTGCTCTAAATTGCTAATAGTTAGAGAAATATAAGTTAAAGCAACTCTGAGATATTACCTCATACCTAAAGGGAAAATGACAAATGCAGGAGGAGATACTGAAAAATTGGGACACTAATGTACTGCTGGTCGAGTTATGAACTGATCCAACATTCTGGAGAACAATTTGGAACTATATCCAAAGGGCTATGAAACTGTGCATACCCTTTGACCCAATAACATTACTACTAGGTCTGTATTCCAAAGAGATCAAAGAAAAGCAAAAAGGATTTATTTTCACAAAAATGTTTTTTGCAGCTCATTTTGTGGTGACAAGGAATTGGAAACCAAAAAGATACCCATCATTTGGGTAATGGCTGAACAAGTTGTGGTATTTGATTGTGATGGAACATCATTGTGCTATAAGAAATGATGAGCAGGACATTTTCAGAAAAACCTAGGAAAACTTATATGAACTGATGCAAAGTGAAGTAAGCAGAACCAGATGAACATTGCACAAAGTAACTACAGCATTGTAAGCATAACCAACAGTGAAAGACTTAGCTACTCTGATCAAGACAATGATCCAAGACAATTCTAAAGGATCCTTGATGAAAAATACTATCCACTTCCAGAGAGAAATAACTGATGAACTCTGAATGCAGATTGAATCACACTTTTTATTTATTTATTTGTATTGTCTGTTTTCTTTTGCAATGTGGCTAATATGGAAATACGTTTTTCATGACTTCACATGTATAAGTGATAATAGATTGCTTGCTTTCTCAAGGGATAGGGGAGGAGCACCACTTTTTATTCACATTTTCTTTTTTTTATTCTTTTGACTTTATTGTTTCTTGATATTTCATGGAGTCATTAGCTTCTACTTGCCCAATTCTAAGTTTTAAGGAATTATTTTCTTGAATAAACTTTTATATCTCTTTTTCTATTTGGCCAATTCTGCTGTTCAAGAAGTTATTTTCATCAGTAAAGTTTTATACCTCTTTTTCCATTTGGTCAATTTTTTTGTTTGTTACTATTTTCTTCAATATTTTTGTGCCTTTTTAAACCAATCTGTTAATTTTTTTCCCTTATTTTCTTCTTTAACTCATTTTTTTTTGCCTAATTTTTCTTCTATCACTCTGATTTTGAAAATCATTTTTAGCTCTTCCAGGAATTCTTGTTAAGCTTGTATCTAATTCACATTTTTCTTTGAGGTTTTGCTTGTAGCTCTTTTAACTTCATAGTCTTCTGAGTTTCTGTTCCGGTCTTCTCTGTCACCACAGTAGTTTGTTGTTCTTGTTGTTTTAATTTTCATGGCCAGATTGTTTTGTTATTATTGTTTGCACATGTTTCCACCCTATTTCTTGATTTTGAACTTTATGGTAAAGTTGGACTCTATTACAAGTATAGGAGGTTGTTTTTGTTTTGTTTTGGGGGGGAGGTCGTACTGTCCCAAGCTTTTTTGCACTCATATTTTCAGAGCTAGTTCTGAAGGTTTGGAGGTGGTATCGTCTGGGAAGAGGTATGCTCACTACTCTCCTGATCTATGCTGTCTTCTTACCAATGAAGGGCCACTGATCCCTTGCAATTACAATCAATATGACTCCTCCTTACAATCAACATGTAATACTGCTCCTCAGGGTCCCTGCTCCTTCTTGACTGGAAATGCTCCTCTCCACCTTTGAATTGTGATGCAGAAGTGGGTATAGTCAATAAAGTTGCCCAACAGTGCCCTGCCCTGCATCCAATGCTAGTATAGGAGTCCCTTGTAATCTCTTTCTTGTCAGTTTCCAGGGACCTTTACTATCTCTGGCCTGAGAGCTCCTGAAGCTGCTTCTTTTATTGCTACTACCTATTCCCACCACTGATATTGCATTCACATGCGCGCCAGGTCAGCCTCCTTTTTTTTTTTTTATACAGCTCTCCTTCCAGTCTTCTTAGCTATCTTGAGCTGGCTGACCATTAGTTGGCTCTGCCACTCCAGAATTAAATTTGAAACATTATTTTAAAGTTGTTGGAGGAGAATGTTAAGAGAGTGGAATTGAATGATTCCTTTACTCTACCATCATTAACATTCTAACATTCATTATATATATGTTGCCCTTCCCCCCAAGAATATTAATTTAATCACAGCAATTCTTTTTTTCTTAAAATTTTCCTATTTTAAACCTTCAGTTATTTCTCACTACTTTCACTTCTTATGTCGGCATTCAAGTCACTCACTCTATTTCCAAACTATATTCTAAACCATGGATTTCACTATACTCTTAAATAGACCCTCTGTTCCAAACCAAGTACACTTACTGTTCTCCAAATTCACCATGCACCATCTATAATGGTGTGTTTACTAGAATGCCTGCTCTCATTTGATAGGGAAGCTCACCATAAGTCTCACCTCTTCAGAGATGTGTTTTCCTGATCACTCCAAGTTTACAAAGACATCTCCCTCCTCTCAACTATCTTGTTGTCTATATCTTTCATTTGACCCATTGCGTGTTACTTTGTGTTAGTTATCTCATTATAGCTATGTCTTGTCTTTCCCTGCTAAAATGTAAGCTTTTTGAGGACAAGAACAACGTATTATGCTTACTTTTATAGTTCAGAGTCTAGCATAGTCCCTTGAATATAGTTGACATGCAGCAAATGCTTATTGAGAATACAGATGGTGATAGCATCTGGAAGGCTTTGATTTTTGAGTATCGCTAATTAACCATCTGTGGCCAATAAGTTCAATTGATTATATTATTGCACTTACACAAGGCAAGAATATGAAATTATGGGAAGGGTAAGAAAGTTAACTTTTCCATGGTCAAATGGTTTGTAGGATCATAGACTTAAAAATGGAAAGGAACTCAGTCATCTATTCCAGCACTAATTTCACAGGTGAGGAAACTGAGGCCCAGAGAGATTGACTGATTTACCAAGTGTCACATGACTAGTTAATTGTTTATGTAAGAACTTAATCCCAAATCTTAGAATTTCAAATTTAGTCTTCTTTCAATTATGACACATTGAATTACTAACTGTGGACATCAGCTTAATAAGTAGGTACCCTTAGTCCTAAGGGAAATTGGGGAAGAGTATCGAACAATAAGAGAAAATATCTCTTAAAGCATATGAGCTACTGGCCATTGGGGTATGTGTAATATCAGTTGTATCATCCTCAAATAAGTTTTTGTATAAGCCTTCAATTTCTTGAGTACACTATATTTTCAAAGCATTTTTACAGTTATTGCCTTCAGTTTCTAGATAAGGAAAATGTAGCACAGGATGGGACTTGCTTAAGGTCATTCCACTTGAGTGGATGGCATAGTCAAACATACAAACACACCCATAGATCTAGTTAGCCAACTGAAGCTAGTATACTGGTCAACTGACTCATCTAGTGGTCATTCCATGAAATGTCTTCCATCGTTAGTTCTAAAACACCAATTCACTGAATTAAGCTACCAGTTTGCAACCCAAATCTTGGCCCAAGTTCCAAATAAATATTTTATTTTGCTTCTCATTGAGTATACCCGAAAAAAGTGAAAAATGTTCCTTTTCCCATTGGTTTTTTAGGGTATGATGTAAGAGACCAGTTGTCATTTATCATTTCCAGTCACCATTAGAGTTCATGGAAAGAACCGACAAATGATTCAACTTAGTAGTTAAGCAGTACTCCCAGCAATAGGGTAGAAATGTATTAGAGGCAAAGTATAGAAACTTGCTAGGTATTACCAATGTATAAACCACTTAGAATAGCAAATTATTTGATGATAAAATACAAGGTATATTTATACAAAGCCATAAACAGAATGTTCTATAACTGTTGGTGATGGTAGAAAAAAGTGGGCTGACCTATAGTCTGGTCTGACTGTGGTTAAACAGGGAGGAAGTGTACCCTGCAATACTCAGAGTTTCTAAGCAACTAAAGAAAGAAGGAAAGGCCTCTGGGACAAGTCTGCTGTACTTTACAGCAATGTGAAAGAGGCAAGAATCTTCATTCCACATTTGCATTGTGTTATTAGTGATCTCTAGATTACCTTTCCTGAGGCAAAGCCCCTTTCACACTACCCTAATTAATTATCTACTTAACTAATTTCCTCTCACACTACTGAGACTGTGGTGGGTTGAATAAGCATAAGTGAGCTATCCACATTCTTAACTAACTCTGTCTGTCTGTCTGTCTGTCTGTCTCTCTCTCTCTCTCTCTCTATATATATATATATATATATATGCATATATATATACATATATATATATTTATATCATCTGTCTCTGTCTCCTTATATCTCCATGTCTTTATCTATCTATATACATATAAATAAAAAGGGAGAGACAGAGAGAAATATAAGATAAGTATAGCTATATACATATATGCACAATGCATATACATAATGAATATGTAGTATTTTATTGTCATGAAGTTCTGTAATCTATTTTCTATGTCTTGTGCTCCCTAAAATATACGGTTCTCTGCTTTAAAAAGGAAAAATTACCTCTGAACTTTGAGTTGCCCCTCAAAATGGTAAGTCTACTAAAAGTTGTAGCTCTCCAAAACTAGTTGGTTTTATGTTTTTTAAGACCCCTTGTGTACACACACACACACACACACACACACACACATACACACACACCCTACAACACATACATATATTATATTTTAATATATATAAATATATTCATATGTATATTCTTTTCTGCCTTGTACATATGATGTGCGTGAACTGGCATAAAAAATGTTGCTAAAAAATCTTCATGTTGTAAGACATTTTGCAAAGGAGTGTATGGGGAATGATATTAATAAGAGTAAAAGCTGTAACTATAATGGACTTGTGCACATAACTCCCCACACACCTCTTCAAAATAGACTCTAGTGAGTTGCCTTCAGATTTGGCAGTGCATTGGGGTAGTCACTAATGACACCTCTAAACTGGCAGGTAAAATCTTTGCTAGTAACAGAAATTACTTGGGGATGATGTGTCACTGGAGAACCTCAAAGATCATGGTGAAGGGAGGAGAGAGTCGACATGGCCTTTTAATCTCAAAATTCATTTGTGAGCCCCCTGAGAGAAATTCATGTTGACAGTCACATCTGCCTGGAGTCTCTGGGCCCATGGAAACAAGATAGAGGTTGTTAAAAACCATAATTAAAGTCTGAAAATTGGGAAAATGATAATAATCAACTCATTTCCAAAGAGATTGAATTCCCTTTGCATTGCCCAGAAAATGTTTTCCTTTATTCTTTAAGGACAGCCTTTATGCAGATATAAATAGATACCAACTTTGAAAACTTTTATTTTGTTGAGTATTGGAAATACATGAAGGCAATGTGACAAAAAGAAAGTTACTAATGGGAAACAACGAAGACTTAGTAACTGATAAATTTTGGTAGATTTCAAAGGAAATCAGTCTTGCCTTTGTTATGCACAAAATATAAATACAAACCTAGAAAAATAAAGTATGAGAAATGTCACACATCTTGCTCTCAATGAATGCGTGTTGGCAATTTAGATCCTTATCAATCTAAAATTATTTTTTCCCTGGTTACTCAAATACATATGTATACTTTTTAGCTAAGTCAAAAGTTCTTCTAAAGTTTTATTAGGTGATTTTTTTTAAGTGCACAATGCCATAAGAATCCAAAGGTTAGACTTCCAACATCCTCATCAATCCAGAAAACAGTCACAGACCTATATATATAGTTACTGTTACAGCATCTCTGCATTTTACTCTCTAGAAGTAGTGGTGATACCCTCAGTGTATCCAGGCATTGGTAATTGAGCAAAGGCATGGTGAAAACCTAAACTACAATTTTTACTTATAACTGAGAAAAAAGGAGATGAGTCAAATCCACAAAATCATAGTGGCCTAGGCCATTTATTATGGAGGCTGGGCCATTATATAGCCTTAGATTGTAACTCAATATAATTTTGGAAGTGACATTTGGACTTGAATACAGCCTGGTTCTGAGCTCACCTCTGCCACTTATTAGCTGCATGATGTTGGTCAAGGCATTGAAATTTGCTAAACTTTCATATCCTTGCCTGTAAAATGGGGAAGGGAGAAGGATATTAATAACCTTATAAACCTCAAAATGTTGAGGTCTAGGAGTGCTAAACACCTTGAAATTCAAGGTCAGAAGACACAAGTCCTGCCTCGAATGAATTCAACTCAAGCATCCTTTCAGCCAGAGAGAGACTATTAAAGCATCAGTCGGAGTGGGCAAGATTTTAAGAATCTGTCCTATTGGACAGATTGTAAGAATCTGAGCAGAGACAAGGTTTATTATATCACCAAAAAAGCATGCTAGACTCTTAAGGAATCTGAATGATTTAATGGAGGTAAGATGGACCTTTCATACAGAAAGACTATGTATGGGAAGATCTGGATGTGATCAAGGAATGACCGATAGCTTGGTGACTGGGAGTTAACAGAGGACTGACTGGGAAGGGCCTGGTGCCCTAGGAGAAGGCCAGGGACCTGGGCTACCATGGAAGGGGTCTAGATGGAATTAAGGAGTGATAGTCTAGAGTGGGGCCAGGGGCACACAATAAGGACCATAATGATAGGGCAGTTAAAAGGATCATTTGCCTATGCCTCAGGTAAACACCAGGGATCTGAGTTGAGGGGCTGGGTTGCTGGAATTAATGGGAAAGTTCAAAGGAGGTGAGTCCAAAGCCCAAACTCTGTCAAAAGCACTGTTCTCAGGATTAGTTGAGATAAAGCATATTCAAGATACTCTGTAAATGACTCAGATGGCTCTGCAGGAGGAAGTGAAGCTGGTGACTTTGCATAGCCCTCCCTCATTCAAATCCAATTCAATTGCAAGTCAAGGAATCATCTTCTTGATATCACGGTCAGCTTAGAGAATGAAGGGCAAAGCACATACAACAGATAAATAGAACAATGGTACTCAAATGTATAAATGAATTGCAGAAAAGAAATAGTTTAAGTACGTTCAATGTTTTTTTTTAGAAAGCATAGTCTGCAGTATCACGCTACGTATATAACTCCTGACAGCTAGGAGTTCATTTTACACATGACTGTAGCCTTCCCGCATGGTGTTTTTTAAAGAAAATAAGATGGAAAAATATGATTTCTACAGTATTTGGGAAGTGACTTTTATAAAGAATTTGTTGAAACTAGCACTCCCCCAATCTCTTTTAGGCTGGAAGGCCAGCAGTCTACTCAGGGGCCCAGTCACAGTATTGATCATCTTGGATAGGGCCATGAAGAGTCAGACACTGAATAAACAACAAAAATCTTTCAAGAAAGAGAAATGAAGAAGCTATTCTGCTTAATGAAACTCCCATTTTGATATACCATAGGAGCAGCCAAATGGAACAGGAAGTTAACACATGGCGTTATTACAAAAGAAGAAACTGAAAACATTTTATCAAGTCTTACTGTGTTCCAGGCACTGTGCTGACTACTGGGGAAACAAAGAGGGTAAAAAACCCATAGACACAAAGTGACTTAACTAAAGTGCATCAGTTAAGAATGGAACTCGGACACTGATCATTTTCCCCCCTTAAGCCATATTGACCATATAGAACAACAGATTTAGAAATGGATGGGACCTTCTGAATATCATAGCTGTCTTAAAAGCACCAAACAAACCAAATGCTTAAAAATCTATTTTTGTTGTCAGTTATAGAAGGACAAAATGGTGAAATGGTATTTACTGGTAATATCATAAAAGTACACAAGATGGTGATGTTTCCACACAGAATTAGACTTTTTGTCCTTCACAATGGGGTACCATGCTCCCCATCTTTTTAGAAAGTTAGATTTTAAAGAGGCTAAGAATGTTTTCCTTTGAAAAAGAAACCTACATTTCATAAATGCCTAGTCTTGCAACTTAAGGATAAGATTTTAAGTATTTTATATAACCTATTCTGTCAGTGTTTATACATTTTATTCCAAAAATCTAGGGAGTTCTGTGTTCATTTATTTATTTATTTTTTAAAATAGGATCAGAATATAAGCTATATCTTTTCCTCTTGGGCATTTAGCAAATAGCTAGGTTTGCATTTTCACAGCTATATAGGAAAGGTGTTATTTTACATGATCATGGAAAATTAAGTTTGCTGAGAGTTAAATGATAGTTTTTAAAAATGTTTTCTCCCTGAATTCCCATGACTTCAACTTGTGCCAGTGTATTAGGAATTAGCATAATGGGGTCTAGGGTTCAATAGTTTTCTGCAATTTGGTATATTCACTTTCCTATTGGAATAGATTAGATTCAAAGACAGGGTAGGCTCTCAGAACAGTTCTAGATTAAAAGTTTCATGGTTTCAACTACACTTAGCATACATAATTTTTTAATGATAGTTTTACTGTGCTTTTCCTCTTTTGTCAGATTTCACAAAAGAGATCACCTGACAATCCAAACAGGAAAAAGAAATGGATGAAGTGTATCTATTATTTAGAATGGGATATTAAGATGAACAGGACATTGAACTGTTTTTTTTCACTAGATATATGATAGAAGGCACTATAAATGATGATGATGATGATGATGATGATGATGATGATAAGCTAACTTTTATGTAGCACTTTAATATTTGCAAAGCGTTTCACAAATGTTATCTCACTTTATCCTCACAACAATCCTGGGATTTAGGTGATATTATTATCCCTATTTTAAAATCAAGAAACTTGAGGGAGCAAAGGTTAAGTGACTTGCCCAGGGTCACAAAACTATTAAGAGACTGAGGCTGGATTTGAACTCAGATCTTCCTGACCCCAGTTCCAGTACTCTATACAGTACACCTAGCTGCTTTATACAGATGGACAAAATGTTGGATTCATAGTTGAATAGGAGAACAATGTTAAACTGGATTATATTTGGGAAATTGCATACTACTTTTATTGTCCACCAAGCTTCTTCCTGGGGAGCAAAGGGACTCAGCTTTTTAAAATTTATGAGCATAGAATAGGGAGGTAGCATGGTATAGATAGAAAGCTAGCTTTGGAGTCAGGAAGGCCTGGTTTCAATTCTCAGCCTTGACACACAATAAGAGAGCTACTTTAATTCTCAGTGCCCCAGTCAATTCTGTAAGACTAAGTTGTAATTTAATTGTTTATTCTATTCAGTAGAGGACATTTCCACTTCAGGTTTTCATTGAAACTTAAGGATAAGATTTTAAGTATTTTATATAACCTATTCAGTCAATGTTTATCCATTTTATTTCATAAATCTAGGGAGTTCTGTGTTTATTTTTTGAAATAGGATCAGAAAATGTTCATCCATTTTACTTCATAAATAAAATAAAACAGGAAAAGGGACAATGTAATGGAGAGTTATTAATGGCTATAGGTATATGGTCTTATCTTTTTAACTTCTTAAATAGCACAGTAACATAATATCATCGATTTACTCCAGAGATAGTACATTTATGGACTACTTGAAATTTAGAAATATAGACAGGAAGTCAAAGATGTCTACAAGTTAAAACAACAGAGCGAGAACACCTGAATATAGCACAGACAGAAATAATGAAGTCAGAATGAAATGGTAAAGCCTTCCTGACTCCAAAGCTACCTTTCCTAACTGATACAATTATGGGTCTGGATTAAATCAAAACAAAACAAAACAAACCACCACCAACAAAAAGACCTTCCACTGATGTTCCATAAATCATGGTGCATAACAGTCACTGAAAAATCCAAATTGGAGTTGACCCTAAGAATAATGGCAAGAAGAATGTGGGGGGAGGGGAGTTGACTGTAGTATATATATGATAACTTGCCCAAAATTTATATAAAGGAAAAAAAATTTAAAGATACATGATATGAAAATGAGAGAAGCCAGTCATATAATGACCACATGGAGCTATAGATAGTACAGTATCTTAACATTATGTTAAATTCCTAAAGCAACTGAGACTGCTCCAGTACATGAAATATAGCTCTACTTTTGAATACTTTTAAGACATAAATAAGAGTCACACTGGTTAAGAAGGTATGTATAGACTGTTACCATTACCATTTGAGCAAGTGCAGGTATTGCTGAGATCATAGATATATCAAACCACTTAAAGTCTTTCATGTGAATGCTTTAAATGCTGAAGTTTTAAAGGGAAGGCTTTAGACACTTCAGGAATGTAATTTGTGAGCGCAGAACAATGAGTTCTCTAATCTATTTCAAACTTCTCATCTATTTAAATTGTGGTTGTACTACCTAAGAATTCTCAAACCACCTGCCTAGGGCCATACACTTGGCACTTTTTCATCAGATGCTACACAGCTGATTCTCTTTGCCAATTGCTATTGAAACTTCATATGTGGTTTAGAATTCCACAGCATTCTCAAGGGTCAGAAGTTCTGGGGAAAGTAATGAAACAATCCTTTCATTTGACTGCCTCTCCACTCCCAGAAATCAATAATAGATGTCCGATAGAACTTTCAAAAACCCAAAGACCACCCAGGGAAAATATTTCAAAGTATCATTATTCCAAATTCCACTGTTAGCTTTAAGATAGATTAATTTTTCTAGATATTTAAATTTTATCAACTGAACATGCCATATTGTTTTTTCTTATCATACTGAAGATATATAACCAAATGGATGCTATATTCAGTGGATATATTTCCTGTTTTAATATTGCTACCAAAAAAATCTCCATTTCCTCATACCCCACTCCATCCACAATCTCTAGCAATAAGATTTGGGGCTCTACCATTTGATTCTGATTTCATTATTTCTATCTGTGATACATTCACATATTCTCTCTCCCATGGTTTAACTTATAGACATCTTTGACTTTCCATCTATATTTCTAAATTTCAAGTAGTACATAGATGTATTATCTCTGGAATAAATCAATTATATTATGTTATTGTGTTATTTAAGAAGATAAAAAGATAAGACTATATACCTTTATCCATTAATAACTTTCCATTATATTGTCCTTTTTCTTGTTTTATTTTGCTCCTTTATTGGCAATATTTACTTTGCTACTGTATTTCTTTTAGAATTCATCCATTATCTCTTTCTCTCATTTTTTTCACTATTAGGTTAGTGGTTTTGTGCTACAAGATATCTGGATTAATGAACCATTTAATTCCACGTGGTATACAATCAAGATGATACTTTTGTAGTAGATGCTAGTCAATGGACAAGGCAAGTTCTATATACAAACTGACAGATTCCTATGGTCACTTAGAATAATTAATCCACAGAGTCACAAAAGGGCAAGAGGGGAGAAAATTATATATAGTTATACATATACATATATACATATGCATATATGTATCCACATGTACATATATATATACATATACATATATATACACAATGTTCCCATAAAGCTGTTCTAATTTTTAAAAATCTGTATTTAGCCTTACTTGTACTTTAATCTTCAAATGCTCTAGAGGTGAACGGCTTAAATACGTATTCCTCCAAACCTTTTAAAAATTCTTTTTTTTCTTCCTCCACCACATTATCTGGGACAGCATCCCCAACCCGAATTAAACTCAGAGACCTCTCAAGGTGGAAAGCAAAGGTTACATTTATTACAATCTCGCTAGATGGCTGTCTGCTGATACACGTGGAGACAGAGAGAGAGAGAGAGAGAGAGAGAGAGAGAGAGAGAGAGAGAGACCACCGGCTTATAAAAGCAAATCTCCGCCCACCATGAAAACAAGTCTCCTTAACTGGGAGTGGGCTTACATTCTAAGCTTGAAAGTTTCTTCCTATCCCCTTAACCGGGAGGTGGGGCTTACATTCCAGGTGCAAAATTCAAAGCCAATGACAAATGGCTCAGGTTGGGGGTAGGGCAGGGCTTATTCTTTCTGTTAAGTGCTTAAAAACAGGGTCTAAGTAGGTGAATGGGATGTCCCAGTGAAGACTTCTAAGTGTAATTAAAGTAATGAGTTCAGAAGGTAGTGTGAGAAATGAACTCTCAGAAGTGAAGGCTCCTCAAAGGGTCAAATAATTCTTGATTACTACTTTCAAAATCTTCCCCCACTCAGAACCTGTTTTTAAGCACTTAACAGAAAGAATAAGCCCTGCCCTACCCCCAACCTGAGCCATTTGTCCTTGGCTTTGAATTTTGCGCCTGGAATGTAAGCCCCACCTCCCGGTTAAGGGGATAGGAAGAAACTTTCAAGCTTAGAATGTAAGCCCACCCCCAGTTAAGGGGGTAAGAGATAATGGTGGGTGGAGACTTGTTTTCATGGTGGGCGGAGATTTGCTTTTATAAGGCGGCCCCTGTTAGGCGGTCTCTCTCTGTCTCCACCTGTATCAGCAGACAGCCATCTGGCGAGATTGTAATAAATGTAACCTTTGCTTTCCACTTTGAGAGGTCTATGAGTTTAATTTGGGTTGGGGTCGCTGTCCCACACATAGGGGAGGATTTTGAAAGTAATAATCAAGAATTATTTGACCTTTTGAGGAGTCTTCACTTCTGAGAGTTCATTTCTCACTCTACCTTCTGAACTCATTACCTTAATTACACTGAGAAGTCTTCACTGGGACATCCCATTCAACATCTTGATGTTTTATGAGGAAATATTAGTCATACTTTTCTAACATGTACCCCTAGTAAATTTTTTGCAAATGAGTTTATATTATAATGTTTCCCTTCATTATCATGTCAAGTGTTTGCTTCAAATCAAATACCTGACTCTTTTAGTCTACTCATTGTAGTAATTGTATTTCATCTGTTAAATATCTATAAGAAAGGTGAATATCTATACCAATATTAATTTCTTTTTCAACTTCTATTTTTCCACATCAATAAATCTTTTGTTTAGGTCAAATCAGAGATGTTGTAATTGCATGTCATATCTTCTCAGAGAATGAGAATGGTATATGGATAGCAAGCTGGCCTCAGAACCAGGAATACTTTGGTTCATGTTCTGACTCTGACATCTAGCTGTCGTGTGCCTCAGGACAAATCACTTAACCTATCTGTGCTCTAGGCAACTTTCTTAAGATTATAACTTGCAGAGAAGGTGAAGATTTGCATTGATAGAGGACTTTCCTTACCAGCAGCTACTTATAACAAAATCACAAGTCCAATTTCTTTTCCTTTAACTTCTCTTTCTTTTCTTTTTTTTCTAATTTGGAATTGAGCTGGATCTTGGTTCTACCAAGTTGATGGTTTGATTGTACATAAATAAGTGATCTGGAAATAACTTACAAATCAGTAACTAATTGTTTCCTCAACTATGATATAATCAGTTTCATTTTCTATGTTATAGATATGTTCAGAATTCCAACATTCCATCTAGATCTCACCATTAAGAAAATATCTCTTGTATACAGGTATTAGACTTTTGTGGAGGTAACATATTTTTTTATGTCATAAACCTGAAATGAGAAGTTTAGTGGATTGAGAGGCCCCCTTGGAGCAGGATGATATGAATTTAAATTCTTCCTCTGACACAAACTGGCTGTACGCTCCTGAACAAATTAACTAACCTGTCAGTGGTTTAGGCAAGTTTCTATAACTCTAAGCAGCAGACAATATGATGGACTGCTTTGGTAGAAGGACTTTTTATCATCTGAGAGCTCCCCATGCCAAAATCAGAGATCTAATGCTTAACCCTAATACTGAATACACTTCTCACATCCTCCTTGATATCCATCTTTATGTTAAAGTCTCCTAATGTTAACATATGTTAAATTAGTTTTAAGGATTATATCAAATTCACATTATCATTTTTCTACTTCTGCAACAGTTGGCTAATAAGAGTCAATTACTTTAATGATGATCTTTTTGTTTACAATGATCATGTCCACCAAAAGGCAAGATGATCAGGTCTCCAATTAAATGATTTTTCTTGTTGTCTTTTGCACACCCAATGAAACCAACTACTTTATTTGATTCTGTGCTTTGGATCTTCCAGAAGAACATGGAAACTATCCTTCCATTTTGCTCAGGTTTTCTCATATCTTCTGCTAACATTTATATTTTATTCATTGCTCGTATTCATTAGTGAGACTTGATGGTCTCACACTGAGTGTTTCAACATAAAAAGAAATAACACTTTACAAATTGTATGATTCTGCATCTCCTCTTCCCCTTTTCTACTACTCAATCACTATTATGCAGAAACAATAAGGAGTTTTGATGTGCTGAAAGTTATTTATAGCTTTCTTTCTTACATGGGTCACCATAATAAAAGAAATTATTAGTTATTGGCCAGCCCACTGGCAATGATCCTCTCTACACTTAGGTAGGGTGGTCCTTGAATAGCAAGAGAGACTATGACTAAGGCTGCACTCAAACCCTTTTCAGAATTGTTTATTTAGTCATAGCTGGTGCTTGGCTGTCATTATGTTGAAGAACTCAAGGTCACTTCTACACTATGATGAAGGGATTTTAATGTAGAATACAAGGAGAACTCTGCTCTGCTTCTTTAGCTACTTTTTTATTTCTGTCTTTTTGAAATGCTACTGCAATCCTTTCAGTATTTTGCTGCTGACTTAGCAATTAGCATCAGATTTCTTCATATTGCCACTTTATTGAACATCTTGCTCAATGTTTAGAAAAATTAAATATTACTGGAGGGTTTTGTCTCACTAACCCTACCCTTGTAATTGACACTAAGTTGTTGGTAAAGAAGATGAAAGAAAGAAAGAAAGAGAGAGAGAGAGAAAGAGAGAGAGAGAGAGAGAGAGAGAGAGAGAGAGAGAGAGAGAGAGAAGGGGGGAAGGAAGGAAAGAAAGAAAGAAAGAAAGAAAGAAAGAAAGAAAGAAAGAAAGAAAGAAAGAAAGAAAGAAAGAAAGAAAGAAAGAAAGAAAGAAAGAAAGGAAGGAAGGAAGGAAGGAAGAAGAAGAAAGAAAGGAAGGAAGAGAAAGAAATGCTTACCATTGATGGTTTATTCTGGAAAATGCAAAAGAACAAAGTCTATTTGAAGCTGTATGCTCTTCATAGGAACAATATTTAATAAATTTTAATAAATTAAAAGGTTTCAGCTTAGAAGTATGAAATACATTAAGCTGTTTAGAAGGGTCCACAGATGAATGCTAAGAGGTTATCCCACAGTGAAAATAATTGGATGCCCCTGAGGTTAGTTTCTGATTTTGAACTTCTGTTTACTTATCTCATCCTGAAGTTTTCTATCTCTCAAAATCCTCTTAAAAAGTGACAATATAAGTATAGCAACTCAAAGAAAAAATTCACATTGAGAGACAGAGATGTTCAAACTGAGTAGAAAACTTCACATAGTGAATAAAATATGCACTGTAATATTGAAACAACTTTCTATGCTTCTATAGAAAACCAAAGGAAGAAACTATTATTTTAAGAGAGAGGAAAATAATCCATAGAGGGACAAAAAATTAATATTTTATGTTTATATCTTAGCTAGATGCTATTATGGGTAATAGCAAAAGATATTTTATCATAAGCTTAAGTGGAAAGTAAAAGACAGGCAGCTACAGAGAGTAAGATAGACAATGACACAGAGAATTCTACACTATCCTACATAGAATACTGAATTGACTTAAGAGATTTTTAGTTGAACCTGAGACAGATAGCCTCTAAAATCAACAACCAACCTTGTGAATTTTGTGGAATAGGAAAAGTATTAGATACTGTGTTTTAGTAGCAAGGCTCCACATGTATCAAGGGGTTATCTTCCCACTTGTATCATGGGGGTGTCATAGTGTAGCTCAAAGGGAAGCAGAAGAGACATCTCTAGTCTCTTCCCCCCCTTCTTCAAGGGAAACTTTCATTCCTGCTTTGAGGGGAAGCAAGTAGTTGGAACCACAGGGCACTCTGCTTTCCTCAGAAAGAGGGGATACTGGGCTAAAGTTTTTTATCTGTCTACTCCCTTAAATATTAGTCCAGAGAATGTGATCAAGTTTAGTCTAACTTCTGATTATTATATCATTATTGCAGAAAGGTGGACCTTAAGCTCTAAATCTAAGATTTGACCCCTTTCCTCCTTACTACCAGTTCCACAATGAACAAACAAAGCGAATAGCAAAAACCATCTGTTTATCCAAGTCAGTATCTAAAGAGATATCAGATAAGGTATACCCAGCAGAATATATACCAGGCAATAGAGAGTGCGATAGCTCACCTCAACTAAGGGAGTTCTGGACCTCACCTGAGAGGAAACTCCCCAAAACCTCTTCTGTAGCTGGCAGAGAATAGCTACATGATTGAAATTTCTGGCACCTCTCATGTATTTTTAGAACCATAATCAAAGACTTGAAGTTTGAGGAGTCCTAAAGAGGACTCCTGAACGCTGGAGCTCTCTGTCTCTCACCAGCTCCTCCCTGCCTTCACACAGGGCAAGGGAAAGCATTCATCTCCATCAATGAGGAGAAAGTCCCATACGAATGGACTTTGGAACAAGGGTTATAATTCCATTCAAATCTTTGAACTGGAAGTGACCAGCTGGCCTCAAACCCTTGGATATGCCCATAGGTCCCAGGTTTTTAGAACCCTCTAGTCAGATCAAATAGTGTTCTTGCTCCATTTCCTTATTCAATCAATCAGCTAGCATTTATAAAATTATATAAAATTATAACCAGGTGCTATGGATATGAAGTCAAAAACAAAACTGTACTCATCCACAAGGAACTCCTATTCCATAGGAAGTGATAAGATGCACATATGTAATTATAGACACATACACAAACACATATTGTCATATATAAGCATGTGTGTATGTTTGTGTGTGTGTAATGTAAATTACTGTGTGGTAATTCAGAAGGAGGCATAAGCAATTAGGAGTGGGAACAAGGAAAGGCCTCATGTATCAGGAGGCACTTCAAGGAAACTAAGGATTCTAAGAAGTAAAAATGAGGATGGAGTAAATTCCAAGCATTGAAGACAGCCTGTACAAAGACATGAAGACTAGAAATGAATGTTGTCTATGTTATCTGCATGCAGCACCAAGACTAGTTGTCCTGAACTGAAGAGTGTGTGGAGCCATGTAATGTATAATAATCCTGGAAAGCAAAGTTGTTTTCTAATTCTTCGCTAAAACAAAACACGTATTGTCCTTTACTTGTTTCCTTGACCTCCTTAAAGGAATATGTCTGATGGTTATATTGCTGAATAAAATATTCACAGAAAAAAAAAAGCACAGAGGTAGACACAAACAAATGGAGTAGTTTTACTGCTATATCATTAAACTGAACTTTTTTTGGAGGCAATCAGGGTTAAGTGACTTGCCCAGGGTCACATAGCTAGAAAAAGTGGTGGCAAACCGGAGAGGCCTCAAGTGTTAAACCAAAAGATAGTTTCTGAGGCTAGTAAGGTCACAGAGCTAGCAAGCGAACTCAGGTCCCCCTGACTCCAGGGCCAGTCCTCTATCCACTGAGACCCCTAGCTGCCCAACTAAACACATTTCATTAAAAAAGAAAAGAAAAGGGGCGGCTAGGTGGTGCAGTGCATAGAGCTCCAGCCTTGGAGTCAGGTGGACTCCAGTTCAAATCTAGCCTCAGACACTTAACACTTCCTAGCTGTGTGACCCCAGCAAGTCACTTAATCCCAGTTGCCTCACCAAAAAGCAAAAAAAAAGAAAAAGAAAACTGCAACACAAATTCATAGTTTCTTATGCAATTTTCCTTCTTGTTTTCTTTATATTGAAATGTTTATGTTTGTTGATAACTACATTCAAAATAAAAAAAAATAAGTTGGATTTAAGTTGCTGAGGATTTTAAATGTCAAGTAAAGGAGGTAGGGCTTTTGTTTATTTACCTGTTTTTAACCAAGAAATAATAGTGAGAAGCCAGATCAAACAGAAAAGTAACATAGTTTGATCCGTGCTTTAGAATAGCCCTTTGGAAGGCAGGTAGAGGATAGGTTAGAAAGCACTGAGTGAAAAGGCAGGGAAATTAATTAAATATATTACAATGAATCTGAAGAAAAGGATCCAGACTACCAAATATGATATGTAACACATTTTTTCCCATAGAATTTTGCTAGGAGTAAAAAAATAACTTTGGTTAATTGAATTAAATTATTAATTTGAATTGTATCCTTGAGAATACAGTACTAATACATATCATTATTTGATGAAACAAGGAACAAATTATGAATCTTGACACACTGGTACACAAAACACAATTTTTTAAGTCTCACTTTATGGGGTTTTTTTTACAGTACTGAGAGTCATTTTAATAATAGTCTCTGTCTAATTTAAAAAATTCAAAACCACCAAAATCTTTCTGCCCATTATGTTGAATCTATCTTAACCAAACTATTTCTGCCACAACCTTTTGTGATCTTGGACAAATCTCTTCACCTCTCTATACCTCAGTTTCTTCATCTGAAAATTAGAGGATTAAAATTAATGTCCTCCGATGGAGAAGATTTAGCTAAGTGGCACAAAGGACCTGGAGTCAGGAAGACCTGAGTTCAAATCTGGCCTCACACATTTAACTAATTGTATGGCCCTGAACAAGTCACTTAACCCTGTTTGCCTCAGTTTCCTTATCTGTAAAATCAATTAGAGAAGGAAGTAGCAAACCAGTCCAATATTTTCGCCAAGAAAACCCCAAATGGGGTCATGAAGAGTCAGACACAGCTAAACAATAACAAAAATTTTATACTAGGGATCTGATATCTTCTTAGGAAACAAAGCCAAAAGATATGTTTCTTCTGTTCCAATTTTGTTTGTTGGAAAAATATCTCTTTTGCCTGGCAGTCATGGTGAATGTAGATGGATATTTTTCCAAGAAATAAAATAAGGCTGAAAATAGTAGTATTTTTTGTAAAGTTACCACAAATGAACTTGGAATCATTTGCCACCTTCTCACTATACAGATGGAACTAATACCACTCATAGATAAAAACCACTTACAGATAAAGAAAATCTCAACCCTGAATAGTTGTAGTAGAAGGTCAAGTTGATAGTATCCCTTGAAATCTATTAACTTGACAGATCATATTCTATAAGTAATTAAATTAATATTTTTAAATGGGCCAACAGCAAAAAATTATTTTTAATTGTAAAAATTGTTAGTATTGAGAACCCAGAAAGAATAATTTCACAAAAACCCTTGTGAGAGAAAGCATCCAAGAAGAGTTTACTTTAAACCAGAAAGTTTTACAAGGGACAAAAGATAATATAATATGCTAAGAGATTCTATGCAAAACATGATTATCAATTATGTATTATTACAAATTGCAAAGGAGAATCAGAGTAATGAATATCTGCAAAGAAATTCATGAGGAAATAAGATGGCCTAGTCATGTGGGAAAATGAGGGATGATATGGAAAGCTCACACATTCCACTGCTACACTCAGGAGGAAGCCCTCCAAGGCAAGTGGACCTTTGGTGCCCAAGGTTTTAGAGGACATGTACTAGAAACTTACAAAATAGGTTGCCACCTACATCACTGAATGGAATGCCCATATCCAATACCACAGATGCTTTCAAATAACTGTAGAGCAAAATTCATAAAGAAAAAAATCACAAGTTTACAACTTTCTTTTCTCACTAAATTAATCCATTGCAATATAAGCTCCTCGAGGAGAGAGAATGATTTCACTTTTATCTTTTGAGTCCCCAGTATCCTGTACAGTGTTTGGAACAGGCCATGTGCTCAGCAAATGTTTGTTGAATGTTAGGGAGGATTATTCTTTGTTATTTAAAATGTATGTATGTCATTGCCAATGACAGATCACCACTCTCTACTTCAGGGAATTAGAATGTGCAGAGTTGTGAAGGAAACTCTATACATTTATACTCAAAGCTAATTTTTTTTTTATCTACCTGAAGAATTTTTTTGTGTGATTTCGGACACTAAATAAATATTAATACATTTTATATTTATGTTTGAGTTTCACAAGTTTTACATTTTTCACCAGAAATATTTATATATGTAGATAGAGGGCCTTGATTAAATAGCTAGTATTGACATTTTGTTAAGCCATAAACATATAAACATTAACACACTTAATTGCGCTTCTAGAAATATCATCATCATCATCATCATCATCACTAACATTTACATAGTGCTTTAAAGTTTGCAAAACACTTTTAAAATATGATCTCATTTTATCTTTAGGGATGGAGATGCTATGATTATCCCAATTTTACAGATGAGGAAACTGAATCAGAATGCCCAGGATCACATAGCTATGTGGCTGAATTTGAATTCAACCCTTCCTGACTTCAAGTTCAGCACTGTCTCCACAGCACCAAAGTGTTACACTTCAAATCAGGAAGATCTGAGGTAGTGTTAGGCATCAGACTTCATGGCTATGCGAACCTGGAAGAGGCACTCAACTTTGCTCAGTCCCAGCTTATTTCCCTGCAAAAAGGGAATACCAACAGCACCTCCCTCACATGTAGGACCAAACTAGATAACATATGTGAAGCACTTCACAAAGCTTGAAGCCCTATGTAAATGTGAGAAACTCTTATTATTATTGAGTTTTTTGTTAATAATACATTTATATGGCATCAAATCTATGTTTATACAGACTTATTCATATATGAAATATACCACATATTCTATTTATAAGATATTTCACAGCAGTACTGCTATCGTTTATTTATATGTACTTTTTAGAACATAAGTATATAATTTTTTAATGAATTAAAGACATATCTTTTTAATGCTACCACTTTGTTTTCTGTGTTCCTAAACATAAGGAGAGAGGCTATAAAAGGGTGTTTAGTGTCCATGAAAAATGAATACCGAAAAAATATGAGCACAAAATAATTGGTGAACTTTAAGGACCTGCTGATCTATCAAGGAAATCAGTCATGCAGTTTACTTAGAGCTCTCTGAATAGTTGTGTTTAGCCTGTTCTTTTGCCCTTGTGTTTCATTATTCAGAATGTTGACTGATTATTCTTCACCTGAAGTCCTAACCCTTTCTTTGACATTATTATAATTTTCATAACAACCGATTATGATGCCACAAAGGATTATGGCTATAGGTGAAAAAGAAGTTGCATTTTAGGCAACAATAATCTTGTTTTATAGAGTGAAATAAAAACAGGAGAAAAGACACATAGGCATTATATTATGCATATAGTAATAAAATTTCCAAAATCAGCACAGAATGATGGTGCATTAAGAACATTATAGGCATATGTGTGTGTGTGTGTGTGTGTGTGTGTGTGTGTGAGAAATGATTCATTTGGACCCCTACTCTATTCCAATCAGTATTAATTAATTTGATATGATTCCATTGGAGTGTAGTGATAATACATTCTATAAAATAGGCCCCAAAGCTGTGAGAAACAGATTTTAAGTTCACTTGCTTAATCATAGAAAGCTAACTAGAGGCACCCTTGTTTTTCATTGTTATGGTGGCAGAAGTGACTCAATAACATGTAAAGTCCTCCAATTTATTTTTGTATCTCCAGACAATTCTCTCTTGTCCAAAGTGAGTAGGGGACCATCTTATGACCACTTAATGAAGATTCCACATGCTCCACCCAACCCAAGACCCCCCTGCTGATGCAACATTTCTAGCTGATGCATCACTTTTTGGGTGCAGAACAAGATCTATCAACCAATAGGATTCTGTACTTTGTATAGCCTCTTCAGAATGTTCAAGTATCAAATCTTACAAAAATAAGGCCCTGGAAGAAGAGGGCATCACAGATTGTGAGCAAGATCTGAGGTCCACTTCATTATAGGGGACCTTGGACCCCTTAATAAAGTGTCATTGGCTCAGAGTTCTGCCTCAGTCTCTTTTGTTGTAGGTTGGACAATTTTAATCTCCACATGTGTACATATATATATATATATGTGTGTGTGTGTGTGTGTGTGTGTGTATGTATGTATGTATGTATATAATCATAGTATCATGGGTATACATGGATGCATGCATCCATGCACACCCCTTCCACAAAATCATGTATGATGAAGGTGGAATCTCAAAAACTACAGCAAAACATAACCTAGAAGGTCCTGCCAAGCTGGAAAAATGTGTTTTTAAGTCCCAGTGGCAGACTATTTATGCTGTCTTAGGGCCAACCTTGGTAAATACAGAGAAGCTCATGATCAGAATTTTTGGCCACTAGGTTATATATACTCTGCCATCTCATGGCATCCCATAAAACTGATAAGTACAAAGTACCTCATTATCCTGTCTGGCCCTCTTACATCTCCATTTTCACACTAAAGGAATAAAAGAAAAAGGGACAGAAGGTTGTAAATGGCACTCAATTTTAAGAAGGCATGCAAACTTTAATGTAGTTATGGGTACTCAACCTATAACAAACTCAAATTTGTGGGTCTTTAGAAAGCTACAATAGTTTTCAAGCAATTCGAGGGTTAGCAGGTTCTCAAAACCATACCTCATGAGCCCACACAAATATAGTTCTTTTCCTAGGCCAAGTGAAAGGCATATTAGCTCAAAGGAAAAGATGATTAATTAATAGCATAACAAAACAAAGGAGACAAAATATTCCCTTCACACAAATAGGAACACTCTGACTTTTTCGTATACAACCAGTGATGGAGGGGGATTGCTTGGGAAATATGCAGGAATATATGTGAAATTGAAAACATCTAGGAAGCAAGTATGGCCATGGAACAGGTGTAGAAAAGTATATTGCCAGGAAACACACATGGAGCAGCACACGCTTAGCCAGGCTCTCTCTGCTATGGCTTCCTCCTTGAGCTGCTGCTGCTCTCTGCTTCTCCCAGCTCGTTGTCAGCTCAGATGCAGCTTCTTCCTTCTAAAAAGAAAAGATTACCAGCTCTTTGGCTTATATTCAGAGGGAGATGGGAGAGGGGAGTACTAGTAATGTTGTGATGTGGACTCTTTGTGATGTAGATCTCATCCAATTACATCCAATCTGCTAGCTAGAGAAGGCTTGGGTATGTGTTCAAATGGATGTTCAATGAGGTTACTTTTAAAATCTGTGATTCTGATTCACTTGTTTCTTTTTTATGAATGAGACAGATTTTACTTCATCGCACAGAATATGAAGAAGATACAAAGAATTTTCAGAAGTCCATACACATATACAGAAACACATAAAGCACTAAAATAGGTCCCCCAAAAGGGAAATGATCTTGGGGTTGCCACTGGGGCAACCTTTTAGCATTACAGAGGGTTACTCTTTTTCACAATATTCTTTAAAAACTCCCCCTCCTATGATTTCTAGTAGCACTTCATCAGTAAACTTCTCTCCCTGTAAGTCAAAACTATCATCTGGGGACACCTGAATAAGAATCCCTTTCTTTTTTGGACCTACACTGTCCTATTAATTCAATGCCATAGCAGGCAGTAGCAAGGTCGAGACTCCCCACTTTTCATTCCACAAATATCATGTCTTTCTTTTTCTTTTTTTTCACTTTCTTCTTGAACAAAGTCATCATGGTATAGAGGCATGAAACTCTTGAGTAATCTACAAGCTTTTTGTTCTTTTTAATTTTTTGATTTTTTGTTCCTAGTCAGCGGCAGACCCTGCAAAGTGCTGGGAATTCAAATTTAAACAAAAAGAAAGATAGTATCTGCCCTCAAGGGATTTACTTTCCTGTGGGGAAGACAACACACAAAAAGAAGCTGAAAGGTGAAGATGAGGTGGGGAAAGAGAAGATACATAGCCCTGTGACATGTTAGAGAAGACCTGAGTGCATGTAGCCTGGTAAGAAATGAAGACAGGGCTTGGGGCCCTTCTTAAATGAAGCTTCTTATTTAAGGAGTCATCTAAGCAGAGAGCAGGGCTGCAAGGCACTTCCGAAGTATGAATTCCTGGGCTGAAAAGATGTTTCAGGATGAAGAGATTTCTGAGGTTCTATGGAGTACAGAGAAGTACATCATATTTTTATTTCTTACAAATGCTACAAGGCAAAGATAGCCAAATATCCAATGAACTAAGCCTTCATTTTGTCTTTGGATACTGCTTCAATATTAAGAAGCTTGTGTTCTCCTTTGACTTAACTGTTAGGGATTTATTCATGTCTGGAACATGAATAGAGGCAGGTAAGTGGCTCAGTAGTTAAGGAACCAGGCCTGGTATGCGGACTTGACTTCAAATCCAGCCTCAGATACTTACTAGCAGTGTGACCCTGTGCAAGTCACTTAAGCCTGTTTGCCTCAGTTTCCTTATCTGTAAAATGAGCTGAAGAAAGAAATGGCAAACTACTCCAGTATCTTGGCCAAGAAAACCCCAAATGAGGTCACAAAGTATCAGACTCGACTGAACAAGAGCAACAAATGATCACCAGTCTGTTATGGCTGATAGTTATTAAATATTAACTGATCACTGGACAAAAATCTCATTCCTCCCCTCCTATACCCAATGGGATTCTAATGCCCCCATGGCATGAAAACAAAGAGGGATCAATTGTTGCGAGCAACTCTGAATCCTTTTAGCATAGCATTTTCCTTGAATTCTCTACTGTTGAGGTTTACATGTCAGGGGTGCTGGGACCTCAAAATCACAACATGTAGGTCCCGTTCAAATGAATTCAACCCAAGCCTTCTTTCAGCCTAAGACCAGGTTTATTACATCCATCTTATTGGGCAGATTCTTAAGGAATCTAAGCATTTGTCTCACTAATGCAAGTGGGCCAGATCTTAAGAATCTCTCCTGCCAGAAAGAATGTGACCCAAGCCTTCTTTTAGCCAAAGACAAGGTTTATTAAAGATCTACCATATTGGCCAGACTCTTAAAGAATCTGAACATTTGGAAGCTATTGGCTAGATTGTAAAAATCTGAAAAAAAAAAAAGAGCCCTTTGGCTAGACTCTTAAGAATCTGAGCAGTGGCTAGATTTTAAGAATCTGAGTACCTTAAAAGAGACAAGATGGACCTCATATACAGAAAGACTGTGGGAGGGATCTTGGAGTGGCCAAGTAGTTTGGCCACTGGAGGAGGGGTTTTATGAAGATCTGGATGGGAGTGGCTGGTAAGCTTGGATGAACAGAATGCCTGGGACCTGGACCAAGGGAGAATAGAATCTAGATAGGAGTAAGGGTGGGAAGTGGCCAGGGGCAATCGGAAGGTAACAGAACAGAATTGGGAGATTGGGCATAGACACAATGAAAGGCCAGTTGATAGGATTATAGCCTCACATGAACAGCAGAGATTTGGCCATGTGGGAAAGTCCAGGGTTTTTTCTTTTTGGGATCCAGATCCCAAAGGTACAGTCTTTTCCTTTCAGGGGTTCAGATCCCATCCCCATCAACTATGAGGAATTATCTTGTTTCCTTGGTTGGCTTCAGAAGTGACCCTGAGGTTGGAGCCATTTTTGTGGATTGTAACATCTTTAGGACTGAGCTTCATCTTATCTGCGCAAACAGTAAGCAGGAAAAACAGTGATTATGGCTTCTAGAACTTTGCTGCTATTAAATGAGGCTTGGTAACAGGAGTTGCATTTTCCAATAAGTTCTAATTGTAAACTAAATGGGTCACACCCTGAGCAGAAGTAAAGTTGGTTTGGCTATTTTCAGCATGCCTGAAATCCAGAAGATCTGGCAAAAAGCAAAATCGCTAAATCAGTCAGTTGACAGAAGATAAAATCACCTAGTTGATTCAATGAGGCAATGTTGATAGCTGCTGAATATATCAATTTCCCCACATGACTATAATTTAACTTCATACTCAGCCCAACCATTCAATAGTTCATTTTATCATCTGCCTGCTGCTTACTCCTCCCTACTAAGACCAGGTACCTCCACACTCTACCTCCAGAATTCATGCCCCTATTTCCTGGAGAAGTTATATTCTTGTTTGTAATCTTTGGATTTCTGGCCCTGGAGCATAACCTGCTAATTGGTGACTGAATTAGTACAAATTAGCCCTATTAGCCCTATATATCTAGCTGGCCCCAGACCATATTTCACTTTCATATTATGTCTAGCAAACTTCCAAAGGCATATTGCCATTTGCCTCCTGTTATATGTCTCTATAATGCCCCCAGCCTCCACACCACTGCCAAGCTTTCTCCCATTTGTTATGTAGGCACAGTGATTAAATCAATAGTACTGTTGCTTATAGATAATTAGTGCCAAATGACTGCCATATGGATTAGCACATTACCCCTATGACTCTTTAGACCAAAATTTACTTCCCTGGTCTGCATTCCCCTATATGTGTTGCCTCCCCTCAGGAGATTTTAAGCACCTTGAGGGCTGAAATTGTCTTTGTATTTGTTTGTCTAGTATGTAGCACAGAGCTTTGTATTCAGCAAGTACCAGGTAAATGTTTCTCATTCATCATTCGTCAGTGACTAACTTTCCAGCTATTCTTTAACAATTATGGCAATGAAAGGACACTTGTGAATGCAAAGAATGTTGACAAATATTTTAAAGTAGCATAATGAGGAGTTATATTCCTGGAATTCTGAGATTCCAGGGAAGAATTATTCAATAATTTTGAGGGCAAAATGTTGTTGACCATGCAAAGTTTGTGCTCCTAAGGTAACGAGAAAGTATTGATTAGCTCTAGGGAACAGTACTTGACAAATATAGTGCATTTTATTATATGGAATAAACCAATATATTCTAACATAATGGAGCATCATATTTTATTAGTGATTGCATTTTTTTAGCTCAGAATTCATTTGGAAATTATAAATACTCCTAGGTTTTAAGAAAAGTCTAATAACTTTTTATCTCCTTACATAAAGTTATAAATATATTCCATAATTTGTTATTTTGTGATGAGGCATATCTTTTCTAAAATTATTTAGAAACATTTGGGTTAGCATCTAATTATGATGCTTGCCTTGAAATAAAGAGACCCTGAGGTCTCACTTAAGATCTAGCAATGTGTGTGCTTATCTTTATTTAACTTGTGTGACTTTTTAAAAAAAAATTTAAACTTTAGTCATTTCATACACCTGAGTACTTTTAAAGAATTAAACAATTTTCTCCTTGCAACTATACTTTATTTAGTTAATATTATGCTTGGTTTCTCTTTTTCTTTCTTTTTTTTTTAGTGTAATACTTCAAAGATTTCTGTCTCAAGGGAGCATTTCATTATTTTAACACATATATGTAGATGTGCTTGTGAATGTATGTATACACATTTTGTGTGTTTCTATACATGCATTATATACATATATGCACATGTATAAGTAATGACCAGAATATTAAGTACCTATATATGCATGTTTTCACATACAACATATATGTGATAATACAAGATGTTTTATCATCTTGAAAACAAAACAAACAAAATTATATTCTCTCTTTCCCTAGAGCCTGAGGGCAGAAAATATTTTTCCAGGATTCAAATTCCCTTTTCAGGGGGCACTACAGGCTTCTAGATTATGTAGAACAAAGAGATAACAATGAACAAAGAGACAGTTGCCTCAACACAGAGATCTTTAAAGAAAAATGAAGTGTGTAAAGGAAAATCCTGCAGGAAATCTTCCTGGCTACCCTAAACATTTTTAATCATTTGTTGCCAAAGTCCTGGGGATTTGACTTATTCTATCTTCCATTTCAGAAGCTTTTGACTGCAAGGACACCATGTAATGAAAATAATAAAGGTTCTAGTCTAACCCAGGCTAAGTAGAGAACTATGGCCTACCTTAAAAAAGGCTAGGAGAAGATCTTAACTTTTTGGGCTAAAGAGTTGATTCAGGAATTGAATGGCTCTTCTGGTTTCCTGTGATTCAGGCTAACCTGAATAAGAGCCACTATCCACAGGGGCTGCATTTTTTAAGAAAGTACACAGCTGTGAGAAGAACTATCCTAAGGTCTACTATCAGAATTATGGAAAGAAGAAAGGGTTCCCCTCTAGTGCCCCTGATTTATTCTTTTCCTCATCTGACACTGGCTAACCACATACAATTTCAAATCAACCCAGCCCCACAAATTAATTAGAGGAAGAGCACCTCTCCTTATTTTGTCAAGAGGAAAGAAGATTAGGATCATGAGCTTCAAGGCAAGTCCTTACTTCCAGTATGATTATTGACTAGAAAATGAGTAGGTCTTCCCATTGCAACTCATGGTACACATACTAAGCCTTTGCTTTCTAATTGTCTCTGAGAAAAACTGCAGAAGTAACAGCAGCTAGGAAGTGAGTTGGGTCTTGGTCAACAGTTTGAAGTCTCAGAGGCATCCAGACAGAAAAAAAGTGATAAGATGTGAAAACTAAATGGTAATCAGAGAGAAACATAACATCAATACTTTCTATTTGCCAAGGATTTATCCAGACTTCCATTCAGCTTCTTACACACAAATTTAAATGGGAAATGATTCACCATCCCTGGAAGACAAAGGGGATTGTTCAAACCATAGGAAAGTAGTCTGGCAATAATAAATAATAAACTGTTCCATTAACAGTGTGCTTCAGAGTTCCTTGATCTCATTGTCAGTTACCTGATCTGCTGTGTCCCTAGAGGGGTTCCAGCCATCTCATTCTGATATCAAATTGGAAAATTCCTTAACTTGCCTCTATGGGGGACCCATGGAAAATCTCATCTACCAGCTGGATCTATGGAGTAGACGCCAAATAACTTGAGTGGACAAATTGAAAAAAAAAATTCATTAGTGTGGTAAGGAAGACTGCTTACTGGTAACAGCTTTAGTATCTTAGATACAGATTGGTTTGGTTTGGTTTGGTTTGGTTTATAACTTATCAGAGCTAACAGAGCTAATATATAGCCAATAAGTAAAATCCTATAGCAATGTAGGATAGATAAATAATGTTTTTCAAAGAAGAGAAGAGAGTACAAGTAGAAGGTACCAATTGGGACACAAGAGAGATGGAGATTTGTGTGAATGTTGCCATGCATTTACTTATTATCAGGATCAGAAAAATAAAACAAACAAGCAAACAAATCTCCTGTTCAAGGTAAGCAATGAATGGGGTAACCAAATGTTTCATTAATTGTCAAACAAGATGATTTTATATAAGACAACACTACTAAGGCAATCACTTAGAGAAAAGAACTGGTGTTTATCAAGAACACCAAACGTTTTGTTTTTTAATAATAAAATGGTATCATTTTATTATCAAATGAGATTATGGTACTGTACAATTTCCTTTTATAATAGATTACAATTTATTTTTCCTTCAACAAATTGTCTCCTGTCTTCATGTGGATTAACAAAAAAATTCTTTAAATGAATTTGTCTTAGCAACAACAATGAAATCTCACACACTTTGAAACATTAGTTTGCTACACATATATCACAGGACAAAGTGGGTTGAGGAGAATGTTGAAAGTTACAAATATAGTTTAACAGAAAAAAGAATAAGATGATAATACTTTTCTAAACCAAAACTTGCAATATGCAACCCATAAATGTACATTTTAAAAAATTTCCCAGAGCCATTTCTACAATCAAATTGAGCAAAGCACATTTTAAGTGTGAAAGATTTTTAATAAATATTATTTAGCACTCAACAATTACATTTGCCTCAAGAAAGATGTGTGGCTTCAATGTTTTGGCAACTGATGATTACTAAGTCTTCTCAATGAGCCAAGGGACATCAAAGGAAGATGATTTGGTTCCTATATTATAGTTTGTTTAGGAAAATAGAACCATTGTAGGACTGTCATATACCTATAAATACTAACCCCTTAACAAACAAATTGAGATAATCCTTATACTTAGAATAGGACATTAGTGTCCTAGGACCTTGTATAGTATTACCCTATTCCCATTTTATAGTATTAAAGAAAAAATAGATAAGCAGATATTGACCATGCTTTTATCTTTCCTAAACTAGTAGAATAAATATGGTGGTAATAGCTCTTGTTGTTCTCTCATACTACTTGTATAACTACTCCAAGAATATCTTTAACTCTTCCTTTGTTTGCAGAAATCTCAATGGGCCACAATCCTTGTTAGTGTTCTTTATAGGGGCATTGCATAGTTACCCAGTGTAGCTACCCAGTATGGGTGCCCATGTTTAACCTAACATGGGTCAGCTACATTGAACAAAACTGGTGGCCAGCCATTTTCTTGAAATTGGGATACTAAAAGCAGTTAGCAGGAAGTTTACAAAAAATAAGAATAGTTTGGTACCCTGCATTTCCTCCTATCTATTTGTAAGTACTTGTCCTATTTAAAGTTTGGAGTTTAGCTCTCTGGCCTTGAAGAAGAAGTTATAAGAAGACCTCATTGGTAATAAAACCAGAAAACTTAATTGTCTGATTATACTATTAAGGTTAATAATAAATTTTGCCCAATAGGCTAGTTGCTGAAGAATTGATTGTATTGAGATTATACCTCAATTGTAAAGGTATGAATGAAGAAAGAATGAACCCAGCTTAGCTGACACTCAATGATAGTTCTGTTCCCACTTCTCACTTTATCATCTAAGAATTATATAGTCCTTCCCCAGACCTACTGAATTATTCACATAGTTCTACAGTATTTAACACTGTTCACAGTTAGAAAATCCAAGCTAGGTTTTAAAAATGATGAAATACACAGATTGAGAAGGCTCTAGACAGGTGAGTTAATGTACTAAGGCACTGATATGGGAAAGAATATTTTTTGTTTGTTTGTTTGTTTGTTTGGGGGATGACCTGGCTGAAGAGAACAATACTTAAGGATTTTAGTGGGTTGCAAGCTTAAAAACGAACTGAAATGAGACACAGTAGCCAAAAAGATGTTTTAAAATGTTTTTAGCCAACATTAATGGATTTATTGTCTCAAAAAAGAGATGACACAATAATCTTTTTGTATGATACCATGACCAAGCTATAACTGGAATATTGTATCAATGCTTTGTATCACAATTCAAAAATGACTCTAGCAAACTAGATTAGGTCCAGAGGAAAGGGACATGATAGTCAGAGAACTCAGAAGAGAGAGAGACACAGAGAGGGAGAGGAGGAAGAGGAGGAGGAGGAGGAGGAGGAGAAGAGAAAAGAGAGAAATTGGCTGAAGGAGCGGTGAGAAGACTTAGCAGGTATGTGATTTTGTGTGTGTGTTGGTGTGCGTATGCATGCACGTGCACACGTTCAAATGTGCGTCATATGGATGGAGCAGGATAGAAATTTACACATACAGGAAATTCCTAGTGGAGAAAATTCAACTACCAGTACAGGTCGCTACCTGTTGGCTTAGGGATTGAGATATTATTTTAACTGTACAGCTTCATATACTCTCTTGAGGGCAACTAAGTGGCACTGACTGGGTTTGGAGTCAGAAAGACTTATCTTCCTGAGTTCAAATCTGACCTCAGACACTTACCAGCAATGTGACTCTGGGCAAGGCACTTAACCCCATTTGCCTCAATTCCTCATCTGTCAAGTGAGCTGGAGAAGGAAATGGCAAACAAGTCCAGTATCTTTGCCAACAAAATCCCAAATGGGTTCATGAAGAGTAAAACATGAATGAAACAACTGAACATATAATCTCTCATGGACATGAAAACTATCTCCAAATTATTTCCAGATATGTCATATGAAATAATTGTTTTTCCCGCTTGCCCCACTCCGCAAGGACAGAACTAAGACTACTGAGTGGAAATTATGAGGCAAATTCGAGTTTAACATGAGCATCAAGAAGTGTAGATTTAGATCAGGAAACAATTTGAGAGGTCATTTAGTACAGTCTAGTAATTTTACCTAAGGGGAACCTGTGGGCCAGTTAATAGACTTTTAAAATGTACATGGCAGGCAGTCCCAGAATTTGAACCTAGGGTCTACATTTAAATCCAGCCCTGTGTCATGTAACAATTAGAAATGTGCAAAAGCAGAAAGGGTTACTTTAGGTGTGATGATTCCCCTTCAAGCTGATGCTGGGTGGGCGACCACTTGTTAGAGATAACATAAACTAGTTTAATTCTTTTCTGGTACAAGACTGTGCTATACCAAACATGTATGAGGACATAGATACAGATATATACATTCATATCTCTATCTAGATAACTTCTGAGGTCCAATCCAACTATGTGATTCTATGAAAGTTTATATGAAAGTCATAATAAGAATTAAAGGTGGTAAGGAGCTAGAAGTATAGATGTCGGCTAATCTGAAGGTTAAATTTTCTTGGATTTGACATGATACAATAGGGACCAACAATAATTTTTTGAGGAGAAAAAATGAGGTATTACATAGAATTTCTGCTCCTATGACTGAATAACTGAATCACGTATAAAGTGAAATTGTGTTTGGTATTTTCAAAGGAGGAAAAGGATGATTATTAATGTAAGATATTACCTATATGAGATATACGTGATGCTGAAGTTATGGCCACTGGGCCTTAAGGATGGGGAGATTTTATAGTCTCATTTTGCAAAGTATCAAAATATACTTTAAAAAATATTAAGAAAACTGTCACTATAATTTTTTTTCTTTTAGAAGTATAAAGTTTTTTGTTTAATGAATGGCACCATTTGGCTTGAACATGTTTTATTCTAGGTGCTAAAGCTTGTTCCTATTTATTTATACTTTATAAGTAGTCATTAACCTAGTAAACGAATGGTTGGCCTTATCCTACTTCTGACTGTATGGTCCTCAGCAAGACACTTAACTGCTCAGTGCTCTGAGAAACTCTCATAGATTATAAATTGCAGAGAGAGTGCAGATGCTGATCAGAAATGTTGGAGGAGTTCAAGTCCTTATTTAGAAATTTATATTAGTGAAATCACAGATTAAAACTCAATTCTAATTAAGATATTTGTACTTTATTTCCTCAAAGATATGCAGCAATTCCTCAGTTTCATCTAAAGGATTAAGCAAAAAAAAATCGAAAGCTGGAAAAAAAACCATCTAAATTGTTTAGCTCGAATTTGCATGTAAAATAAATAGGATGGATTCCCAACACTTCTTCTATCCTCTTTGCTTTAAAATGGTGGCTGCCAAAGGTATGTTTTAAAAAAGATAATTCAGGGGGTTCTTTGAAACTATATATACACAAAGAATACCAAAATGGACAACCATTAATCTTATATTAATTCAAGATAAAAAGCTCTCAGACCCAAGTACTTCCATTTTTCACTTATGGAAAAGACAGTCAGTTTAAACTACAAAAGCACCACATCTTAAAATTGTCGTTTAAAAAGTGCAGTCCGATGGTAACAGAAGATTTGGGAAGATAAAGTTTGGGTACTTCCAAACTTCAAATGATTTATTTGTTCCTAGATAGGAAATTGCAGCATAATATTTTGCCAGAAGGATAAAGGTTCACTGTTAAGCTTTTGTTTTCTGCAATTATAAGCAGAGAGATGCTATTCTTAGTGAAGGATTTAAATGATTACTTTTAATGGCACTGAATAAATCCAGTTATATCAGCAAAATGATGCACCAGAGTAAACTAATCATGATGAACTTACTAACACTTTGAGAACACGTTTCACTTCACTTTTTGCCTACCTCAATTAATTTCCATAAAAGGTACTTGAATGTTTGCAGTTTCTAAAAAGAAATTAATTATAAAACATTCCTGAAGCCAGAATATATAGTATTGGAGAAAGTTTATATGTAGTAGAAAGAACAACGGATTGGAGGTCAGAAGGCCAGAGTTTGAATTCTGCCTCTGGCACCTATTACCTTTGTAACCTTAGG
Source organism: Phascolarctos cinereus (assembly GCF_003287225.1). Classification (NCBI taxonomy): domain Eukaryota; kingdom Metazoa; phylum Chordata; class Mammalia; order Diprotodontia; family Phascolarctidae; genus Phascolarctos; species Phascolarctos cinereus. Next base: position 162,194,666 of record NW_027556402.1, read on the forward strand.
TAAGTCACTTTACATTTCTGGGACTTAGTTTCCTCTTCTGTAAAGAGAGGGCATTTGGAAAGTACTGGGCTGAGCCAAGATGGCAGAGTGAAAGCAGTGACTTGCTTGAGCTCTCCCCCAAACCCCTCTAAATACTCATAAAAAATGGCTCTAAACAAATTCTAAAGCAGCAGAACCCACAAAAAGACAGAGTGAAACAAATTTCCAGCCCAAAACAACCTGGATAAATTGATCAGAAATGTATATCACGCCAGGCTGGGACACGAGCACAGCGGGGCATGGGTGCTCAGGCCACAATGAACCTGGAGCAGGCCTCAGAGGACTGAATCTCAGGCAGCTGTGGCAGTTTTCAGACTCTTCAATCCACAAATGCCAAAGACAACTTGGAAAGTCAATGGGAAAACTCTGTTTCTGCGGTGCTGAGAGAGGAACGTGGAATCTCAGTTCCATTCCCCAGGAGCATGACCCTGGTGGGGCAGCTGCCTCCTGAGCTTCTGGCCCATAGACTGAGGGGGGAATCCAGTGGCTGATCAGAGAGGGATTGCAGGGATCTCTTGCTTTGCCCGTGCTTGGATCTGGGTTACAGTTCTGGGCGGTGGTCCTGGGGTGAGGAGGAGCACTGGCACCATGGAGCTTGTAGTGGCTGTGGAGATAATAAAACCCTCCTCACAGTTACAGGACAGAAAGGAGTACTTATGGTCACAGGCCAGGAAAGGAGTAAACACCTCACCCCTTATCATACCATCTTGTAAGAACTGAAAATTTACAGGTCCCTACAAGTATCTCTGAAAACAGCTGTACAAACCCCTGAAGCTTGGGACAATACATTCTCCACATTGGAAGCAGACTCTTACCTTAACAAAGAGTTTAAAACTCAAGTAATTGGCCGGGATCATGAGCAAGCAGCACAAAAAGAGTCAGACTGTATTATCTTACTTTGGTGACAAAGAAGATCAAAACATACAACCAGAAGAAGATAAAAAAGTCAAAGCTCCTACATCCAAAGCCTCCAAGAAAAATATGAATCAGTCCCAGGCCTTGGAAGAGCTCAAAATGGATTTTAAGAAGCAAGTAAGAGAAGTAGAGGAAAAACTGGGAAGAGAAATGAGAGTGATGCAAGAAAATCATGAAAAACAAGTCAACAGCTTGCTAAAGGAGACCCAAAAAAATACTGAAGAAAATAACACCTTAAAAAATAGCCTAACCCAAATGGCAAAAGAGGTCCAAAAAGCCAATGAGGAGAAGAATGCCCTAAAAAGAAAAATTGGCCAAATGGAAAAGGAAGTCCAAAAGATTACTGAAGAAAATACTTCCTTAAAAATTAGAATAGAGCAATTGGAAGCTAGTGACTTTATGAGAAATCAAGACACTGTAAAACAAATCCAAAAGAATGAAAAATTAGAAAACAATGTGAAATATCTCATTGGAAAAACAACTGACCTGGAAAATAGATCCAGGAGAGAGAATTTAAAAATTATTGGACTATCTGAAAGCCATGATCAAAAAAAGAGCCTAGACATCATCTTTCAAGAAATTATCAAGGAAAACTGCCCTGATATATTAGAACCAGAGGGCAAAATAGAAATTGAAAGAATCCACAGATCTCCTCCTGAAAGAGATCCCCAAAGGAAAACTCCTAGGAATATTATAGCCAAATTCCAGAGTTCACAGGTCAAGGAGAAAATATTACAAGCTACCAGAAGAAACAATTCAAGTACTGTGGAAACACAATCAGGATAACACAAGATTTAGCAGCTTCTACATTAAAGGACCACAGGGCATGGAATATAATATTCTGGAGGGCAAAGGAGATAGGATTACAACCAAGAATCACCTACCCAGCAAAACTGAGTATAATCCTTCAGGGGAAAAAATGGTCATTCAGTGAAATAGAGGACTTTCAAGCATTCTTGATGAAAAGACCAGAGCTGAATAGAAAATTTGACTTTCAAATACAAGACTCAAGTGGAACATGAAGAGATAAACAGGAAAGAGAAATCATAAGAGACTTATTAAGGTTGGACTGTTTACATTCCTGCATGGAAAGAAGATATTTATAACTCATGAGACTTTTCTCAGTATTGGGGCAGTTGGAGGAAAAAAAATTTTATATATGTAGATAGATACATAGATACATAGATATATAGATAGATAGAGGGCACAGGGTGAGTTGAAGATTAAGGGGTCATATCTGGAGAATAAAATTAAGGGATGAGAGAGGATTATACTCGGAGAAGAAGAAAGGGAGAGGTAGAATGGGGTAAATTATCTCACAAAAAAAAACAAAAAAGAAAAGTCTCTTACAGTGGAGGGGAAACAAGGGAAGGAAAAAGGGAATGAGTGAATCTTATTCTTATAGGATTTGGCTTACAGAGGGAATAACATTCACATTCAATTGGGTATGGAAATCTGTCTTACCCTACAGGAAAATAGGGGGAGAAGGGGGCAAGAGCAGGGGGATGATAGAGAGGAGAGCAGACTGGGAAAGTCGGTAATCAAAAGCAAATACTTCTGAGGAGGGACAGGGTCAAGAGAAAGAGTGGAATAAATGGGAGGGCAGGATAGGATTAAGGTAAGTAGAGTTAGTTTTTCACAAAAACACGTCTACTATGGAAGTGTTTTGCATAACTGCACATGTATAACCTATGTTGAGTTGCTTGCCTTTTCAATGAGGCTGGGTGGGGAGGGAGGAAGGGAGAAAATTTGAAACCTAAAGTTTTAAAAACATATGTTTAAAAAAATGTTTTCACATGCTACTGGGAAATAAAAAACAGGAAATGGGGTGCAGAAGTCTATCCTGCCCTACAGGAAAATAGAAGGGGAAGGGGATAAGAGAAGGGGGATAGAGATAGAAGAGAGGAAATACTAGGGGAAGGGATATTCAGAATGCATGCCATCTTGGGGTGGGGGGAGGGGAGATGGGGTGAAAATTTGGAACTCAAAATCTTGTGGAAGTAAATATTGAAAACTAAAAATAAATAAATTTATATTTAAAAAAAAGAGAGAGATGGCATTTGCCTAGATGACTTCCAAGGTCCCTTTCACCTTCTTATCTATGATCCTATGAAGAATGTAGTTACTGAGATGCACCAATCAATCAATAAGCATTTATTAAGTATTTACTAAGTGCTATATGCTGGGGATAGAGGGCAAGTAGGAGGCACAGTGGATAGAGTGCCAGACTTAAAGCCAGGAAGCGTCATCTTCCTGAGTTCAAATCTGTCTTCAGACACTGACTAGCTCTGTATCCCTGGGCAAGTTACTTAACCCTGTTTGCCTCATTTCCTCGTCTGTCAGATGAGCATGAGAAGGAAATGTTAAATCACTTTGGCATCTTTGCCAAGAAAATCCCAAATGGTGTCACAAAAAGTTGGAAATGACTGAAAGCAACTCAACAGATCCACTGGGAATATGAAAATCGATCATTACATTTAAGGAATTTACATTTTCTTAGTGTAATGACTTGTACATTAAAAAAGAAATTCTCTTTTACGTATGTGCTAAGAGTTCATAGATGTAATAGGAGAGGACAGAAGACAAATTGGATATAGTCATTAAAATCATAGGTTTTCAGAATTAGAAAGCTCAGTAGACATTTATTCTAACCTATTAACAAAAAAGAAGCCTAACTATAAACAAACCTACAAGTGAATATTGAGGCCCTACTTGAAAACTTTCAGTAGGGAAGTAATCATTCATTCATTCAATAAACATTTATTAAGTCCCTACTATGAGTTGGGAACTGAGCTAAGCACTGAGAACACAAAAATAGGCAAAAGACAGTTCTAGTTCTCAATGAGCTTATAATCTAAAGGGGAAGATGATCTGCACACAAATATATACCAAACAAGCTTTGTATATGCTATATTTGATTATTATATTGTGTATATTTTATATGAAGGATAAGTGAGAAACAATTAAAAATGCAAACACTGGAATTAAGAGGATTAAGGAAGGCCTCCTGTAGAAAATTTTAGTTCAGACTTCAAGGAAGTCAGGGAGGTCAGTAGTTGGAGCAGAGGAGGGAAGAGTATTTTGGAAGAGGGGACAGCCAGAGCAAATGCCTGGAGCAGCCTAGAGATAGAGTATCTTGTTCTTAGAACAGCCAAGAAATCAGTGTGACTGGATCAGAGTATGAGTTCAGGGGTAAAGTATAAGAGTGGAAAGATAGGAAGGGATTAGGTTATGCATGCCTTTGAAAGCCAAACAGGGCATTTTGTGGGCGAACAGGAAAACAACTGGGTTTTTTGTTTTGTTTTGTTTTTTCTTTTTGGGGGGGTGGGGTTGGGGGGTGGGACACCACCTCCTGAACCACTAACTTTTGAGGCCATTCTTTGTACTTTGGGATACCTCTGTTTAGGAGGATGTTTTTCCTTACATCAAGCTTATCCTCCTCTTCTTTTAAACCAATTGCTCCTAGTTTTAGGTTTTGGGGCCCAGCAAAACAAGTCAAATCCTTCTATCCCATCTGGTCACCTCTCATGTTCTTAACTACTATGTTCCCCAAGTCTTCTCTTCTCTAAGCAAAACATCCCCTGTTACTTTTTCTTTTTCAAGTCAATAAGCACTGATTAAATTCTGGGAATACAAAGGACCAAATGCAAAATAAAACAAAAGAAATAAGTTTAATCACTTTTCCACATAGCTGAAACTCAAATATTTAAGGACAACGATTATTCCCGCAACTCGCAAGCAGGTCTTTTCTTTAGGTTAAACATCCGTAGTTCATTCAAACAAATTTCGAGACCCTGTACTATCCTGGTTGGCAGTGGGAGGCCCTGAGATGCCAAGCAAGAAGAAGAAATACTCAGAGAGCTTCCAAATCCTTGATCTGGATCATGAAGATGGACGAGGAGACAGGCAAGGTGGGAGCAGCAAGACCTATCATGGTCTCCTGGGCACTAGAACTGTCTTTGGAATCGCTACTAAAGAAAGACAATCGGTCCCGGAATGCCAAGCCCACCTCCCACCTGAGCAGCGGGCTCTGGCGGCCCCAGTGGCCGGAGTCAATCACGTGGATGGGGAGAAAGGAGGAGAAGGTACCCAAAGGCCAGGAGCAGTCGGAAAAACGGGGGTGTAGGAGGAAAGGGGAAAGAGAAGATAGCAGTCTGGGAGGAATTCGGAGCAGGAAGATGATTCTGAAGACAGATAGATGAGGAGGAAATACCTGTGGTATGTGGTGTGGCCCCCACACTAAGGCAGCTGACCCAAGACTCATTTCCAGAGCCCCGCCGCCTGCCGCCCGTTTTTCTCTCGCCTGCTTCGGCCTTTAGTACCCCCGGCCTCATGCACCCCGGCCCCACAACTGTGGAGGAAGAAGATTATGACCCATAGGCCCTCCGTCCTTCCCCCCACATTCCTCTCTCTGGCCCTCCCATCCTCCACAGTCATTTAGTCAATTTTAGCGGCTGGAGGTGGAGTGGAAGGAGCTTCTTAAATTTATTTTAAAAAGGAAAAAGAAAAACTCCAGCTTTTCAATGTGTTTCCTAAAATGTGCCTCCCCCCAACTAAAAAGACTATTCCAGATGGATTTTTTTTAATTTTTATGACCCTACTTCTAATTAATGCTTCTTTTTAATATATTTAAATATATTTAAATATATTTTTATTTCATTAAATATTTCTCAATTATATGTTTAAAAAAATCTAACTTTTATTTTTACAATTTTTATTTATTTGTTTTTATGTTTTGAGTTCCAATTTTTCTCCCTCACTCCCTCCCTCCCTCCTACTCCATCCCCATCCTGGGGAAGTCAAGCAATTTATCAACTATACATCTGAAGTCATGCAAAACATATTTTCATATTAGCCACGTTGCAAAAAACACATACACATATTAAAAAAAAGAAGAAAAACAAAGTTTAAAAATCTGCACTCAGTTCATCAGTTCTCCCTGCAGAGGTTCCCAAACTTATTTGGCCTACCGCTCCGTGCGCGCCTGTGCGCGCACGCACACACACACACACACACACACACACACACACACACACACACACACACACACACAGTTACTCAGCCCTCTCCCCCCCCTCAACTTTCTTCAACCCTTTAGCTTTTTTTTTTTTTGTGTCACCTGAAGCTACTACGCCCCACCCCCCTCCATCGTTCCAGCACCCCCCAGGGGGTGGTATGGACCACTTTGAGAAATGATTAGCATTTTTCTTCTCCAGTCCTTTGCAAATGTCTTCATCCGCAGTTACTTCATCCAGGTCTCACAAAATGTAAATTTAAGCACCTTGGAAATACTCTGATAAGATGACATAACCATCTTATCTGAGTAAAGTATTTTAAAATCTATCTTCTCTCAAATTATTCCACTTGAAAAAGCTTCACGAAGCAGTATATAGCATTAATAAAGCTAAATCCATAGTTGACTCTAAGCAGTCATTTTACTTTGGCCCCCGGAATATTCCTTTCCACACAATAATATGGTATTTATCCACATTTTGATATCTTATTTGATATCAGAATTTAATTAATGATTGCACAGAGTTTTGCCATAACACAAAAGCTATAGTTGTTTGAATGCAAACCAATGCCTGGAGAATAAATAACAATAGGAAATGCACATTTGAGTTTAACTAGTGTTTGAAAGAGAACTGTAAGAATATAATCAATGGCACTTCACATCATTTTGAGAAAGTTTCCTTGAAAACAAAAATCCACCTATAATTTAGTAATATTATTGTGAACATTATTTTCTGTATAATATGATTCATATTAAGAATGTCTCAATTAATATCCACACATAAACATTATTCTTGTCATATTAATTGTGTTATAAAATTGAAACCAGTTTTTCATTTCATTTAAATAAAACAGAAGCTAAGGAAACTTTGGTAGATTGGTTCATAAAAAATAAGGGGCATATACTTTTTTTAAAAATATATAAAATGTTTGTGTGTGGAAACAGTAAAGTTTGAAAATTATTGCCATAAATCAGATTTTGGTCTTATTGTTACTGTACCAGAGGCATCTTGACCTTGGAACATGTGAATTACATACATGGCTTTTCTACATATTCTCTGAGGAACCTTGCTGGGGGCAGGGCCAAAGGAGATTCATGGAGAAAAAAGTGTATAAACTGGAATGGCATCTATAACGGCACCAGAAATGATGCTTCAACAGCAGCAAATAAACACCTTTATTGCCCTTCAGCATCCCAGCCAAGAGACACCTAGCAGATATTCCTAATAGAGATTTTGTGTTTTTCTGCTAATAGGCCCCGGTGTGACTGTGCAGTGAGTGTCTATTGGGGCCTAAAGAACTAAGAGGGGTCATTCGTTTCTCTGCCCACAATACTGCCACAAACTCTGGGCTTACAATTCTAGTAGACTTTTCTTGCATTTTGAATGTTGTCAGAGAGAGTAGAGGTGTTGGGGATGGGGGGGAAGGGCGGAGTGGAAGAATGGGAGGAGAAGGTAACGGAAGCAAAAAACCAAACAAACACTTCTTTACTTTTATAAAATGAAACAACTTTTCTAAGGATGAGTAAAGCTCACAAGGATTTGCAGAGTAGGGAGCAGAAGGAAAAATGGTGGCAATGTTTGCTCTAATGTATATTCACTTGGTACCTAGCTTGTCAGGCAAGCTCCAGGATACAACATAAACAAACAAAGCATGAATAATAGAATATTATTTCTGTGGCTCACTACAGATTGTCTAAATATTTACCTAGTATTGTACAATCATAGAATAATCATAAGAAATATTCACAAGGGCTATAGGGCTGTCAACTTTATATTTTATTTCCATACTCTCTAATACCTCTCTGGTAGATTTGTTAATTTTTGTTAATGTCTGAATTTTCAACCTTTAAAAATTGGAATCCCAGTCATCAAGTGCATATCTACTTACTTTAAGGCAAACATGGGCCTCCAGTAATAAGACCTAACTAATAGAAACTTGTAGATGCACTAGACTAGTTCTCAACCTAATGGTGGTACTCTTCATTCATTCTTTAATACTAATTCTGCCTCAACTTTTTATATTCGGAGGACAGAGGAATGAATTGTCACTTCCTTTGACCCGCTCAACTACAGCTGTCTGTTTGAAGCTGGTGACTGGCTGCTTTATTATTCAGGACTTAATTAATTCTTAGTCATGCTACCTGGCTAAACAACATTCTATCTGTCTACACTTGAACATTGCCATATCCAAATGAATCTTATTATTATTATTCTCTTCCGATTGTCACAATTTCCTCTAATATCCCCACATTTCCATCTAAACTTCTTCCCAAATTCTGACTTCTGGACTTTGCTCTAATACCGCTCCTTGATTCCTTTTGTCCTATTTTAAAATAAAATAAAGATAATTTTTATTCCCTACCACTCAGTTTGTTCACTTTATAGCCACCTTGCTTTTCTCTCTCCGGCTTTAGACAGATAGATAGATAGATTAGATAGATAGATAGATAGATAGATAGATAGATAGATAGATAGATAGATAGATAGATAGATGGATGGATGATAGATAAATATACAAATGAGCAAACTACTTATCCTCTTCACATTTTTTCTATATCAAATAATTTAAAAATAGAATTTGCCACTCCTAGCCAACTTTTATTTCTCAATTTTTTTTGCAGTTGCAAATATTCATTTTAAACCAAATAAATATCTTGACTGCTCTTTCTTTTTCTACATTTTTGCATCTTCCCCTATGTACATTTGAAATCACTTCAGCTCCAGAAATGTAAATGAAAAAAAAAAAAGCAGTCTTGTCTCAAAACTACAATAAATGATTTCACATGGAAAGTGGATTTCAGGCCTCAAACCTTGAAGGTTGTTGAGTACTTTTTCCCCAATGTATACTGTGAGCTAATTGCAAGAGTTTATCTTAGGTTAATAAGAATGAGCAGTTATAGCTCAGATGATTCAAGCAAATAGGTTGTTATACTGTGTCAGACATTTTTAAAAACTCATGTAAATCCCAATTGCCAAAAATATTTATATTCGTGCTTAAAATTTTTGGGATTGTTTTATCTGTCCACTTAAGATGGTATAAGTCACTATTCTATAAAGAAGAAACTCTTAGGTGAAACTAATGTGTGTATGTAGGACAGTATATTCCTTCTTGCAAAACAGAATACAATCTACAGATTGAAATTATGCCTGAAAGAAATGTGCAACAACTATAAAATACATCCTCTCCCACACCTCAAGATAGCTTCTCCAGGTTTATGTAAGATGTCCATGACCCTACTAAAAGCACCTTTAAATTATTCAGTTAAAGTCAATGACTGGGAATGAGCACATTTTAATTAATGTAAGTACAGACATCATGAAATGACTAAAGCAGACAGTATTGAATGAGAGGGTGAGTATCAGTTTAGGAGAGAATAGCAGTATAGAAGCTGACCTTTTCTCCTGAGCAGAAAGATTGGCAGGAAAGTATAGGGAAGCCTCAGGATTGGTTTATTTTGCATAAATAGCAAGAAAAACAATTGCTGTTCAAACTACTTCTGAGAAACCAAAATAACTCTCTATTACTTGGTAAATAATCCCCTAGTCCCACCCTCAGTCCCTAGTTCAAGCCCTAAGGAAAGTTATAATTGCCTTTTATTTCATTTTTAATCTATTTGTCTATACATATCAACTTTGCTGTATCATGGCAATAATGTACATCACATATTATAGCAATTTTCAACTTAGAATAAATACTTCTTCGTGTTCCCATTTAAAGCAATCCTATTAGCTAAAGCATCTTGTAGGAAATAGCAGTATGTTAAAACCAAAGTATTTCCAGAAAGGAGATTGCAACAAATTGATCTTAATTACAATTCTTCCTTTTTTTAAAAAATTTATCTAAGAGAGATTTCCATGACTTTCCATCACAGATATGATTATGACATGTGTAAGTTAAGTTATCTAAAACAATGTAATAATGTTAAACAAGTTGTATTTATTCCTCTAAGGGAATTTACTGATATTAGTATATTGATATAAATTATTATATCATTCCAGGATGGAAAGAAAGATTGAAATTTTAATGACCTCAATGCTTAGGGTGAGGAATTTAGGTGGTAGTTATGAAGTAAGAATTATCAAGTAGGCTTAAATGAAGCAACAATTCGTCTAGTAGCAGCCAGTTAGCAAAGTGGATGGTGTTGGACCTGTAGTCAAGAAGACCTCAGTTCAAATGTGACTGCAGAAGCTTGCTAGCTGTGTGACCCTGGGCAAGTCATTTAACCTTTCTGCCTGCTTTAATTTCCTCAGTTGTAAAATTAAGATAATAATAACTCCTGCATCCCAGTATTCTTATGAGGATCAAATTAGATATTTGTTAAGTTCCTAACCCAGTGTTAGATACATAATATGTGTTTTAAAATTCTTCTTTCCTTCCTTCCTTCCTTTTTTCCTTCCTTCCTCCAGAAACTTGGCATAGATTTAAATATAACAGAGAAGCTTCAGAAAATAATGATGTGTTTCCTGGGTTACTTTGATGGTTTTTTATGTATACTTAGCAAAGATGATACTGTTTTTAAAGTGATTGTGTGTAACTAAAAATGCCATTCATTCAAAAGGCAGGTATTAATTGGTTACTTTGACAAAGTATTGTGCAAACACTTAGAGAAGTACAAGAAAAAGTAAGGAGCTTCAAATCTTTCAGGGAAAGTAAAATATACACAAATAAAATATAATTAGAGTATGACAGCTGCCTAAAAGGGCTATAAAGTGCTAAAAATTAGATTGAAAATGTGTATATATGAAAAATTGTTATTGATAACCAATATCTCAGAGATTCAGAGCTTCCCCTAGCCTCCTTCTTCCAAAGTTCTGACTTTAGGTTCTGACATTGCATTGACTCTCCTTATCCTTGTCAAACCCCAACCCAAGCTAATAAATAATTTAATCTAAGGTACAGAAGCCCCATTATGTTCTGCTCAGGCTTTGGTGGAGCAAGATTCTTCTTTCTAGATAGCCCAAGGCTGGGAGTGGGCTGGTGTGGTTGGAGGTGGTCTGATAAAAGAGGTATTTCCTCTATTGAGTGGTGAATGATGATGGGTTGACATCAGGCTCTGTTGGAAGGATGTATAAACTATGCAACCTAACCCCAAAATGAGCCCAGTTCCAAATTGGATCCCTTAGGGAACCCAGTTCTTGACTGTAGCTCCATATGCATGCTCTGCTTATTGAGAGAAATAGATGTGCAACAACCTAATACTATTTGTCTTTTTTAGACCAAACTCTGAGGTTGACAATAGATATGTGTGTGTGTATATATGTGTATGTATATGTGTACGCATATAGGAAAAATTGTATACATTATATATGCACATATAGTATACAATGTATAAAAAATATGTGAATATAATAATGAATATAATATATAGTATATGTAATATATTAAATGTATATAATAAAAATTATATATATGAAAAATAAAAACTGAGCATTTGAATTATATAGTATCTATGAGGCTTTTCCTAGAGGGTCATTATGGACAATTTCCTTAGAGAATCCTTATCAATATAAGGATAAGTTAAAGCATAATTTTACCAATGACCAGATCATTCATTGTTGACTGAAGGACAAAGAATTTTGTCCTAATGATATAATTAATTCTCTGGGAAGATAAGTAGATAGATAGATAGATAGATAGATAGATAGATAGATAGATAGATAGATCGATCGATAGATAGATTGATAAATAAATACAGATATATAACTTTCATATACATTTATGTATATGCATATGTGTATATATGTTCACATATATATGTATGAAAAGGGGTGGCATAAGGCACGTTATATTCACCTGTCTGGAAGTGAGTCTTCTGAGACTTTTAAAATGAGGGGTTTGCTTTCCACTTTGGATAATTCATCCAAGAACAAATGGCTACTTCAAAAATTAACACAGAAATGATATTCCAAGACTAACAACTAATCTAATGGAGACATAACTGATGTTTATTTTTGTTTATTTGTATCACTACTGCTGTTTGAACATAAAAAGGGATAGGCTAAAATAAATGACTGGCTAACTCTGTTGGTTTCTTCTTTAACAAAAATGACAATACTGGACTAGGTGGACTCCAAGTTTCCTACCTACTCTAAATATATGAACCTTTTATCATAATATCTAGGTAGGTACAGTGGAAAGGTCACTGAACTTGCCTCAGGAGCTTACTAGTTATGTGATTTTGTGCAAGTCACTTAAACTCTCAGTCCCAGTTTCTTCACCTACAAAATGTGTATAACTATAGCACCTAGCTTCCAGGGATGTTGTGATAACCAAATGATTTGACATGTAAGTTCTTTATAAACTTCATAAACTGTATCAATGGTTATTATTATTGTTTTTGTTGATATTATTATTTTCATTCTTATATTCAGGGATGCTGGTAATTTGTGTTGAAGTATTTTATATCTTTAACTTTGCTAAATTTACATAATTTTTTAGTGTTTTCAAGAAAAATCATATCTTCTGCAAAAGAAGTAGTTTTATATCTTTTTTGCCTATGCTTTTGATTTATCTTTCTTGTCACTGCTATCATTATCATTTCTAGCACTATGGTAAGTAGTAATGGTGATAATGGGAATCCATGTTTTACTCCTGATCTTATTTGAAAAATCTCTAAAAATCTCCTTTGGTCACTTTGTTTGACCTTGGTTTTATATAAGTATTATTTATTATCTTTTAGGGAAAGATAATTTATTACTATGCTTTCTTGTGTTTTTACTGGAAACATGGGTTGAATATCATCAAAAACATTTTTAGATCTATTGATAAAATCAGTATTTTGTGATGTTTATTAAGTTATCAATATAATACATTATATTTATAATCTTCCTTTTTTTTAACAATTGTACATTCCTGGTATAAATCTGATTTTTCATATAGTATATAATCTTTATAATATGTTATTTTATCTTATTTGATAATATCTTATTTAAATCTTTTGCATGAATATACTGGTTCTTTAGGAATATTAATCTTTAGTATTACTTATCTGCTTTCTCTCCCTGGTTTAGGTATTACAATTCACTGACTCTTAAAGCAGTCCACTTCACTATTTGATGTTCCATTTATCCTCATATGGCATAATATCAATGACTTTTACCATCCTGCTCCCCTTCCTCTGGACACTCCAACATATTAATATCATTCCTAAATTGTGGCACACAGAAATGAACAAAATATTCCAGATGTGGCTAAACCAGGGAAAAGTATAGTAATGATATTATCTCTACATGTCTTTGACATTATATCTCTCTTAATGTGGTCTAAGGTTCCACTAACTTTGTTCGGTTGCCATATCACACTTTCAACTCATAATTGATAATCTCTTCAAAAATCCTGCTTTAATAAAATACCGTGCTATGAAGATAACCATGAATTCTAAAAGACTATGCCAATGGAACTCAGGTTCAAAAAGATTTTGCCTATCAAGCTAGAAAGGTATGTATAGAGAGGCTTATCAGCAATAATTTGACCACTGTTTGGTCATGATACTTGGAAAATTATAAACAACATGACACACTTGGGTTAAATATATGTGATATTTAACAAGTTTGAGAGATACAGTTTCTGCATAATTAGTCATCTCATTATTAATGCTAGCATTTTATTAATAAAAGAGGTCAGTGGTGTTCTTGAATGCCAAAGACACCTCATGACAATGTGCTCGCAGTTTATATGGAAGATTGGGTCTTTGGGGGCATGGCAATCAACTCTGATTGGTTAACAATTAATGAGAGAATGAATATTTCAATGAGAGGTAGGCTATATTGCAGTGAGGGTCTTGAGGTATGTGATACAGAGCTCCCAAATCTTGGTCTAAGAGACCTATCAATTTCCATCTCACCTGTCTGACAAAAGGAAGAATCCACATTTTCCCAGACCTAAGTAAACACAATGAGCAAGAATCCATTTGCCTAAACTTAGAATTTCTTGTACTGTCTTTGAAAAGATCTTAGCCATCCTGGCTGGCTAAGTCTTTGAGAAAGATTTCCTACACTGATTGATTTCTGGATGAGGAAGTAGAAAAGGGGAAAAACTCTGGTCCTGATTGAATAATTAGTTATTAATACAATATAGAAATAATCACTTCTCTACTATATCAACTGCACGAATACAAGATAGGGGACACATAGTTAAAAAGCATTTATGCACAAGAAACCTATGGGATTTGCTGGACTGCAAGCTCACTATGAATTAGCACATGATAGTATAATATATTTTTTAAAAAAAGCTAATCAGTCTTTGTATTAACAGGTTTGTCATACCCATGGTGCAGGAAATAATAGTTCCATTACCATTGTACCCTATTAGGACACATATGGTTACGGCATCTGATTCTGGGGACCATTTCTTTGAAGGAGAATTTACAAGTTAGAGAACACCAAGAAAAGTGTGACTATAATGGTGAGGGGACACAGTGTATTATACATTTAAAAGATTGAAGTATAGTTAGACTGGAAAAAATATTATAGAGGCACCATTGTAGCTTTTTTCAAATTCCCAAAAGATTGTAATATGGAACGGGGATAAGATTGGCCCTGCTTGGCTTCAGAGGGAAGAGACAAAACCAAAGCTGATATGAGAAAGGGGTAGATTTGAATCAGCATACATAAGGACAACCTTCCAATAGTAAAAGCTGCCCAAACATGGAATGAGAAGCCTAATAAAGTAGATTATCTAATAAAAGAAATGTTTATTTGGATGTGCGTGACTTCTTATTCCCACATGGAGTGGGAATTCACATTTTGGGTTGAACTCAGTTTTCTCTGAGGTCCTTTCCAACTCTATGATTCTAAGTTTCTGACTTTTATTTATTACCCCCACAGACTTTTACTATCAGTGGCTTCTTAATCTTGTCAAGAATACATAGTTTCTTACCATCTCTCTTTTAGTAACTGTATAATATGGCTTAGAGAAATGTAGATATCAATGTGTAGCCAATCCCAAATTTAGTTTATGACCTTTCATGATTGTTGGGACAGACTATTTCTTCACAATGTTTTCCTTGGTATAGAAATTGCTCAGATTCTAGGCTTTCATAATTACACTACCTCAGCTGTAAACTATAAATAATATCACCTACCTGACAGGGTTGTTTTGAGGGTCAAATTAGATAATATTGATAAAACTACTTAGCACAGTGCATAGAAATATATATATATATATATATATATATATATATATTTCATATATAGGTATATGTGGTATATATATATGTATATGTGTGTATAGAATATATATATATATATATATATGTGTGTGTGTGTGTGTATATGTGTGTATATATATATATATAATATCCTTTCTCTTCCTTATAATAGCTAGTTTCAGCAGAGTATCTGAGACTCCAAAATGTGTATACTCTGTATTTTTCTGAGGACAGGAAGGTCTAAGAGTTATAATCCCTCATCAATCAATGAACAAGTACTTCTTGATCAGTCTCCATGTGCCTAGTCTTTTTGTCTGATGGCCTCTGTTCCTTTCATTTTCCAATACATGCTACTCCCAGTTCTCTTATCACCTCTCAGAGTCATAGTTTTTGTAGTGAAAAGATGATTTTGAATTAAAAAAAAAACACCTGGGTTCAAGTCTTTATCCAAGTGTGTGTGGGTAAGCAACTTATTATCTCAGGCTCTTAGTTTTCTCATCTTTAAAATGAGGGTCACATCTTTAAGGTTCCTGAATAAAACCTTAAGTTTCAAACTTTAAATCCTTTTGATGAGGATGGGATCTAGACCTCAAAAAGGAAAAACCCTGGACCTTCCCACATGGCCAAATCTGTGGCGTTCCCCTGAGGCTATAATTCCATCAACTGGCCTTCCATTGTGGCAATGCCAAATCTCCCAATTCTCTGTTATTCTTTACCTAGCCTAGCCCTCCATTGTCTTACTTCCCTATGGCCACTTCCCACCCTTAATCCTACCTAGGCTCCAGGTGGTCAAGGTCCCTGGCATTCTATTATCTCACAGTCATTACCTCACAGTCCCCCCCCCCATCACCACCGAGTACTTGACCACTCCTAGATCCCTCCCATAGTCATTCTGTATATAAGGTCCATCTTGTCTCCATTAAGGTGCTCAGATTCTTACAATCTAGCTAATAGTTTACAAGTGCTCAGATTCCTTAAGAGTCTGACTAATATGGCAGATCTTCAATAAACCTTATCTTTGGCTGAAAGAAGGCTTGAGTCAAATTCTTTTGAGGAAGACCTGTGTGTCATGGTCTCGGGGTCCCAGCATCCCTAAACCTCTAAACCTCATCACTATGATATAGGAACTCAGAACTCCTGCACTTTTGCCTTTTTTTCATTCTCCCCTCAGATTCACAGCGTTCCCCTTAATGTTTAGCCATCTTCTTCATATCAGAAGTAACTCACTTTCTCCTTACCTTGTTGCTTATTAATACTCCTAATCTGCTTGTGAACATGTCAATTACTAGATCCTATGAAAAACAACAGGTAGTAGTGATTTCGTGGGAGATTCTTAAGAGTAAGTTAGTGATAGGATTGGAACTGATTAGTGCTTTAATTTCAGAATTCCTAAAAATCAGAATATTCAAAATCTTATAAGTTGCTATCAGAAAGATAAGGAGTTTTTGTTTTTAGTAAGGCTTCTAAAAGGCTTCATATTCATGGTATGGTAAAAAGAACATTGTCTCCACGTAGAAGGATTTACTTTTTTAAATCTCACCTTTGAAATTTACAACTTGTATGCAGAAGGTCATTGACCTGCTTGGCTTCAGTTTCCTTATCTATAAAATAAGGAGGTTGGACTAAATAGGTCCCTTCCAGCAGAAGTACTATGAATCATTGTTCAATGTTGTTGTTATGGACAAGAGATTCTGTATAGAATTCTGTATAGAGAAAGAGATTCTGTATAGAAACTATTGGTCCTCTGCCTTCCCTTTATATTCTGGAACTTGTGATTAAAAGGATTACCTTTGTCCCTCTCTGTGGTGGAAGCAAACCTTGCAGATTGTCATCTTTTGTTTCAAACAGGGGAAAGCAAACCATTGGCCCACGGCAACCTTTTAATGATCTGGGATTTAAAAGGAAGTGAGTGCATTATATCTTTGAAAAACAGTTGTAATGCTTCTATCACTGTTATTCAGGCACTCTCTGCATAAAACTCCTCATCTCCATTACTTAATGCTTGAGTGGGGTTACAGGAGAAATTTCAATATGAGAATCTCGCAAATCAATAAAAAGATCTGGGAAAAATATTTACCCTCACTAAAAACACCCTCAGGAATATAAGAGGGAGCCATTTGGCCAGGGTGTCTTTCATTCTGTCTACTGCCTATTTGCTAATAATACAAGTCCCTGTGCAGTCAGACACTCATTGACAAATCCTTCTGTCACTGTTCCACCAGAAACAACCTGAAGCCTTTTAGAAAATTGGATTTGTTAACATTATTGAGTTTTGTGGCTATATATACAGCAGATGAGGATGAAAGATTATAACTTAATCAAAAAAAGAAAAAAAGTTCTCTGTAAGAAAAGCTATTAGGACTTATGACCTGGTTTTTTCATCTTCCCTGAGAGTACAAGAAGTAAATAACTATTAAGTTATTTCTATGTAACTGGCTGGCCATTTGAATACGACTCTCCTCACTGATGAAAAGAAAGGTGGTTTGATGCTTGTGTGAGGGGAAGAGGAGATACCTTCTCCTTTCTTGCTTTAAGAGAAAACAGTTATGGTTCCATACCCTTTTTGAGAAGAAACCCATAGAGTCAGATGACAGACATTGAAAGACAGACAATTCAATATGCTCCATTTTCCAGCTTGCCTTCATAAAGACACTGGGTAATTTCCCTTTGGGTAAGATCAGGGACTGACTCTTGGTTGCAGTTGAACTGAGGTCTTTTCTTCCTGGTTGGAAAGCTCATTCACTCACTCTGTGTATCATCTGACATGTTCTAATCTATACAACTTCTCTGATTTCTGTTTGTTATTGGCTTGGGGAAATAGTCTGCTCACTTCACTGTTTGTGATGGCCTTTTGTATAACAAGCATTTAGTAGGAAGTAGTGAGACCTTCAAATACAAGCTTGGGATATCCCTCCCTCTTTAAGGGATGGTGACCAGGAAAGTATTATGAACCTAAGGGAAAAAATCCCTATACTAGCAATATTAAGAGGGCAGGCATTTTAGCTCTTGGATGATACTATCTCTCTTGGGATAGCAAAGCAACTGGCTTCCTGTTCCCTTCTCCTGTTCCCCTTTCTGAAGGAATAAAATCCTCACAAAAAAAAAGTGGGCAAAATTTCAGAGATACCTATTTATGACTCCCCACAAACAACTAACACTTATTGGGCATACTGATGTGGGCATACACATAATTCACATATGCAACACATACACACACATACACACTGCATCTTGTTCCTTCATCATTATGGTGAATTTTGAGGTAAGCATGATTATAAGCATCTTATAATATGCAGGATTAAGACAGGTATTGCTGGGAGAAGAACATACTTCAAATATGATCATTTGCAGAGAAGATTAGAGACATATTCTGCTCAGATACTGGCAGGTGGTTAATGTATTGACCAAAACCTCTGTCTAGTTTTGAACTGACTTTTCCAGTAATTTTGATGCATGGATCTTTAGAACCAGAAATAATGAAGATGACAATGATGATGATATCATCTAAGGTAGATATTGAACTAAGTGTTTCTGAGTCTAGTTCCAGTGATGGTATTGAGATTTAGAGGCTTAAGGGTGCTGGGAACCCAAAATCATGACACTCGGGCCCTGTCCGAATGAATTTGACCCAAGCCTTCTTTCACTCAAAGACAAGGTTTATTAAAGATCCACCATATTGGCCAGATTCTTAAGGAATCTGAACATGAGTGAGCTATTGACTAGATTTTAAGAATCTGAGCCCTTGGGTAGACTTAAGAATCTGAGCACCTTAATGGAAACAAGATGGACCTGAAAGATTGCAGGAGGGCTATAGGAGTGGCCAAGTTGTTAGGAGGGGTCTAAGGAGGATCAGATGGAAGTGGCCAGTAACTTGGGGTGAACAGAATGCCAGGTAACAGAACAGAATTGGGAGATTAGGCATAGCCACAATGAAAGGTCAGTTGAATGGATTACAGCCTCAGGTAAATGCCAGAGATTTGGGAAAAGTCCAGGGATTTTCCTTTTAGGGGTTCCAATCCCATCCCCATCACTGGATCCAATGGGACAACAGGACCCTTTTTTTTTAGGGATCTCAGCACTATACCCACTTCCTCATCAATAATCTTGTACAAAACTTTGATTCAATCTTCTTGAATTATAGATATTCTAGTTCACGGTTTTAAATTCTCTGTTTTTCTGACTTCTGGCAATCTCATGAAGGTTACTGATCCTTTCTCAATGGAAAAATGCTTTAAAATGCATAAAATAAAATTCACTGGACTACAAAGGGAACCAACTATATTGAAATAGAGTATCAAGATATTTTTTCAATTGTTCACCAACTCTAGGTTAAAAACTTTTTCTCATTTTATGATTGAGGAAACGGAGTCACAGAGAGAGAGAAGCAAAGAGCTACCTAGAGGCTAAGCCAAGTCTTTTGGCTCCAAGTCCAGAATTTGAATGCATTGTTTGGAGTTTTTTTCCTAAAATACAGAAATTTTCCTAAATACAGTATTGTTAAGAACAATTACTTTATGACCCATTAGGCAAATACATGTTTAAGGAACAGTACCTCACACAATTGCCTTACAATTTGGGGCAGTGGAGATTCAGAGAAGCAGACACTGTTTCATACCTGTGATTTCATTGTTATTGGGCAGTAGTGTCAAACTCAAAGAGAATGGAGTCCACTAACCTATACCTAATGACCCCTGTGAACATTTATTGCCTTAGAAAATTACATATTAACGTTATCTGTGTTTTATTGCATTTTTTATATTTTGTTAAATATTTCCCAATTACATTTTGATCTGGTTATGGGAGTACTCTGGCTGCGTATTTGACACCCCTAGTGTAGGGATTCTTGCTAAGGAAAGTACTTTGACCTGTGAAGAGCAGCAATTCTTCTACCTGGATTTTGCCTGGATGCTAAGAAGTCAAAAGCTTGGATTTCACACAGCCAATCAAAGCAGAGTTGGCACTTGAACCCTGGAATTTCAGACTCTGAGATTGACTCTCTACAACTCCTCAATGCTCACACACTAACATAGCAGGGTATATACTTAGTACTTAAAATGTTCATTGAGTTGAAGTGAAAATTCTTGCTTGGCTTGAAGCTCAAGAAACTTTGAGGCAGGAATGGGGAACCTGTGGCCTCAAGGCCATGTATGGCCTTCTAGGTCTTTGGGTATAGCCTTTCAACTGAGTCCAAGTTTATAGAACAAATCCTTTTGTGAATGTGATTTGTTCTGTTAACTTTGGATTTGGTCAAAGGGCCACACTCAAGGACAGGCAATTGGGTTGTCATTAACCAATCTATTTAATAAAAAGGTCACACATTCTGGAAATTCCTCTTCAATACATTATCACAGGGCAGATCTGGCTCCAAATTCTTGAACTATATGATGGTTGACCTTCAGATTTGGCAAATTCTGTCCTTCTGGAGAGGCTTTGTCATATGGACCCCATCATGAATCTGTCATCCAGGTACTAGCCTCAATTCTGAAAGACTTATGATAAGGTTGGCTGCAGGGTAGTACTTTTTTTTTTAAGAGTTACACAGTGTTCTGGTCTAAGACTAAGGAAGACCTGGGTTCAAATATTAGCTGTATGATCTGGAAAAATACAATGGAAAGTATGTATTCTTTGAAAAGCAGGGCTTTTTGAATAGAAAGCTGGACTTAGAATCGGAGAGACCTGATTTCATATCCCACCTCAAATACCTGTAGATGTGCAAACTTAGGCAAATAATTTAACCTCTCTGTGCCTCAGTGTCCTCATCTGTAAAATGAAGGGATTAGATTCAATGACCTCTGGGTCCCTTCTAAATCTAAAACCTACAATTTCCAATCAAACCAACACTCAAGGACTACAGAGGTGTTTTGAACTCCATAGATAGAAGAATTACCACGATAAAATTATTGACCACTGAAGTATAAAGATATATAAAGTTTAAAGATTGTAGTGAGGGTAAAGTAGCATGTCTCCAGGGTGGAGGGCTGAATAACATACTCTGTTAAACTTAGGTTTTAATTTTACCTCTGTTACTTAATAACTGGGCCCTAAAGAAGTCACTTAACCTCAGAAGGCTTAGTTTTCTTCCCCCACAAAATGGGAGAACTAAGTGAGTGGCCCAATAAATGGAGTACCAGGCTTGAAGTCAGGAAGACTTGAGTTCAAATTTGTCCTCAGACACTTAATACCTGTGTGAGCTTGAACTTAACATCTGTTTGCCTCAGTTTTCTCTTCTGTAAAATGGAGGTAATAATAGCACCTACCTCCCAGGGATGTCATCAGGATCAAATAAGTTAATAACCATGAAGTACTTAGCACAGTGCCTGGCATATAATGTGCTGCATATATGTTAGCTACTATGATGATGATGATGATGATGTCTTTTTTATTCCTTTTCTCTTGTGACCTGGTGGGTATCAAGGAACTATACTCCCTGATTTAAGTAAAGTGTAATCCTAAATTAGGCAAATCCTCATACTCAATTATAGGCATAACATCATAATATCCCTAAGGAAATAATTTCACCTTTTATCCCTCAGGGGAAAAAAAAGTTACAATACTTGGTTTTGTTCCTTTCTTATATCTCTATTGCATAGTAATTTCTGTAAGGACAAAAACACTGTCTTAGTCATCCTTGTATTTCTTAGTGGAATGCACAGTAGGGGCTTAATGAATGATTATGCAATTGAACATTGCTTTTCCAAATTTAAGTGCAAAGACTGACTCCAATTGCTGTATATTATAGAAAAAAATATATTTATAAAATATTTGTCTCATAAACATAAGCTTTAAAACACACATTCATCAAGATAAATAAATTTCTGGGTAAGATGAATGTGGGGTATCTCTGCTGTATTTGAATCTTCTATGAAAGTTATCTGCCAGAATTAGGAAAGCTAAACTACAGTGTAATTTAGCTCTACCTTCTCTGCCAGTCTTTGATCAATGCAGTCCCTGTTTTATAATCCTATTGTTTTGTTATTTTTGTTTGCTTGTTTAGGTTTTTTTTTTCCTATGGGATGCTTCTTTTCCTCATGCAACCTTAATAGTATAGAAATGATTATACTGATTTATCATTAAAAAAAAAAGATCCTCCCTAAACTCCTCCTCCAGTTATCCTAGCTTACTGGCCACTCCCATCAAGACACCCCTTCTCCTAGACCCCCAGTCACCCCAAACTACTTGGCCACTCCTAGATCCCTCCCATAGTCTTTCTGTATATAAGATCCATCCTGGCCTCCATTTAGGGGCTGAGACTTCCTTACGCCCACTTGTACCTAAGGGTGTCACAAATATTCAGATTCCTTAAGAGTTTGGCCTATATGGCTCATCTTTAATATATCTTGTCTTTGGCTGAAAGAAGGCTTGGGTCGAATTCTTCTGGGCAGGATCCATGTATTGTGACTTTGGGATCTCACACCCCTAAACCTCTAAACCTCAACAATAGCACCTAGAGCTAAAAAACAAATTAGTGATCATCTCCAGGGATTCTTAACCTTTTGTATATGTGTCATCATCCCCTTTGATATTCTGATGAAACTTATAGACCTCTTCACAGAACAATATTTTTTTTGTTGTTGTTGTTATTGTTTTGACTAGGCAAGGGAGTTAAGTGACTTGCCCATGGTCACACAGCTAGTAAGTGTAAAGTGTCTGAGGTTGGATTTGAATTCAGGTCCTCCCAACTCCAGGGCCAGAGCTCTATCAACTGAGGGCACCTAGCTGCTCCTAGCAATGTTTTTTTTTTTTTAATGAAAAAAATACAAAGGAAATCATTCATACAGAAATGGTTATCAAAATATTTTAAAAGTTCTTGGATTCCAGATTAAGAACCCTGATCTACACCAAATTACCTCTCTTATTTGGGAAATAAGCCCAGATAAATGGCTTTCACATTAAGTAAGTAGCTGAGCTGGGATCTGGGATTGAAGGATAGATCTTATTCCTATGCCTTGGTCAGATGTAGAATCTGGATTCATTGATTTAATTATTTATTCAATAATATGCATCTACTATATAAAAGGAAGTATAGTAGACACTGTAAAAAAAATAAAATGTGTTTGATTTGTATATTGCCTTCTTTGAGTTTATAGTCTGGAAGAAATAAGAAACATAGTCCAAAAACTAATTCAGTTAAGTAAACTGCAACAAGAGCCATACTGATAGGCTGATGGGACCTAGACCCTGAATTTTCCCATGCATTTCAGCAACTCAGTCCTGGGCATCTTGCCTGAGGCATCAGGCTCATCCCAGCCCACCTAGCTACTCAAGAGTCCTTTCAAGAGTCCTTTCAATAGTCCTTTCACTGTGGCTCTCCAGCCCAGCCAAGAGTACTTAATACCTTTCACTGTTTGTACCAGGGCCCCCCAGGCTATTTACCATTCCTTAATCCCATCCAAATTTTCCCCAGGTCTTTTTTTGCATAAAAGTATAAGTCTCATCCTCACCAAATTTGCATATTTACTAGGAATCTTGTCTGCCTTATTGGTGTTACAATAAGTCTCGCTACTTTGACTGAAAGCAAGCTTGAGTGGTTGAATTCTTTCCAGGCAGACCTCCCCCTGTAGCTCTTACATTTTGGGGTTCCCACCCACCCCAAATCACAACAATACGAAGTACCTTGATAATTCAAATGAAGAGCAACTTGTTTGTGGCTAGAAGAAAGAGAATCCCATAAGATGTCATTAATCACATGATCATATGAGAACTTGAAAAATAGGTAAAACTAGGAAAAATTTGGAGTTCTGGAGAAAGGGCATTCTAGATAGAAGAAACAACAGAAGCAAAAGTAGGGAGGTAAGAAACTACAGGGAATTTTCAGGAAATTGCAAAGTTAGTCTGACTAGTGTAAGATATGTGTGATGTGAACCATGGAATACCAGATCTGATAGACAGCCTGGATCTAAGCAATTTTAGTGCCCTGATTTGTTTTTGTCAGCTAATCACTACTCTCCACTCTTCAATTCGCTTGAGTCAATGACACCAGAGTTAAAACAAACAAACAAGAAACAAACAAAAAACCTTCCCTTCTAAAACTGCTTTTTTCTTACTGTATATAGACAAGCCAGAAGGTTATGTGTCATATCTCCTTTTCTCATGAAGACAATGGATAATAGGATAATAAGGCACCAATGAGTACATACTGCTCAGTACAGTTGGCATTGAGAGTTGTCTTCTAAATCTAAGACTAGAAATGTTCTTTTTTTATTAGGAAACCACTGTGATCCTTTTTCAGAAAAGAGTGTGATGTTATGCATTCCAACTGGTTTGCTAGCTTTTGAATTTCAAAATGAGTTCTAAGAATAATGAAAACAGTAAGGTATGACCTTGCAATTGATGAATCAATTGACACTAGACTAGAAATATGCACTGTGTGACAGAAAAAGAGTTTAATGTTCTTTAGAGAGAAACTCACTTGTTAGGTTTTTTAAAAAGCATTTAGTTCTACAAAACTCAAAAGGCAAATATTGAAGTAATATTCTTAAATGATTAATATGGTTCATAATTATCATTTTGACACTGATATGGTCCACTCAAAAATTAAGGCAAACATTTATACTACAATATAAGGAATACATTTAGATAAAATTTTGGTATTTGTGACATTGGCCTGGAAATACCCCCAGAATATTGAAGTTGTAATGCTCTGTATTAGTCATCATTGTGATTGTGAAGATTCTAGGAAAGACTGGCCATCATAGTCTTTATCATCATGTTTTCTAGCATCAACCATAACACCTGAACCATTACATTGATTTTACGCTACATTTTTTTTTCACAACTAGCTCGTTGCAATGACTTTTCAAGTCATCTCTTTTTCTCAGCAAAATATTGAGGTCCAGGAAACAATACTTTCATGTCTTCCCTCCTCCTTTCTTCATATTCCCCCCACCCTGTCCTTTTTTCTCAGGCACTCATGTTCTCCCCTGGGCAATACTATTCTTTCCAAAAGTCCACTGAGGTGGATGATCCCACTTACCTGATTGTTTAAACCTATCTCTTTCCTTCAAAATTCCCATCAAATACAGAGGTGATATTTAATAGGATTTTGATCAAGAGTGTTTACATTTTAAAAGGAATCAATTGTCAATCTAAAGAAATAAAATGGATTTTTGGCAGAATTTTTGACAATATGACAGTCTGGTTTGGAGAGTCTTCCTGGTAGCCTCACCAATGTGTTTTATCATTTATCCTGTATATTTGATTAATATTTACAAATCACTTTCAGCATTGTACTCAATTATTTCAGCTTTCACCACAATCTATTAAACATTCAATAAATTAACCATAGAAAACACTAATCCTTAACCCCTAACATGCTCATTCAAAACTCTTTCCTATATCACCTACCACTTTCTGGTATAAAATTAAGTTGGAGGGGTGAAGGGTAAAGGGAATAAGCATTTATATAGTGCCAACAGACTCTTATCCCTATTTTTCAGTTGAGATCACTCTCAAAACCCTTTTTCTGGCATTCAAATTTCTCTACAGTTTGACTCTACCATTCCTAGCCCAACTTTCTTCAACATAAACCCTCTGCTCTAGGCAAGACAGTCTCTTGTTTGTCCTTCATTCTGGAAGAGAACAAATGACATGATGAGGGTGACTTGACTTCTTAAGAGTCCTCAGAGTCCAATGGCAAGACAAAAGTCAAGATGACTGGTGATGGCCCAGGCAAGACAGTCTCTTGACTCGTCCCTAAATATACAATGTTTTATCCCACTTGCTAGTCTTTGCTTAGAGATGATGTGATGTAATAAATATAATGCTCAAGTCCTACTTTTGACACATACTGATTGTATAAACCTTCTTGGCAAGTCATTTAGTCTCTCAATGCCTCCCAGGCAACCCCAAGACCATAAGTTGCAGAACTATTCTCATTTTATTATTATTACAGGAAACTTCCTTACACCAAAGAAATCAGAAGTTCGGCATCAAATAAACAAAAACCTTTGCACATGCTATTCCTCAATTATAAATAATCCCTCCTCTCTGTTTATTAACTCGTTTCCATGCATCAAAATACAGCTAAGCACCCCCTTTCTTTCCACACAAAATATCTAAGTGCTGTAGTGCCTAATGAGCTTGTCTTTTCTAAAATCCTCTTGAACACACAATAGTTACTGAGCAGTTTATCACAAAATCTTAGACTGTTGTGTTGTGTAATTTTTACATCTAATATTTCAAGATACATAGCACTATATGTTTTCCATGGAATGAATTACAGCTCTTTATTTTATTTCAGAAACAAATTCCCCTCAATGAGAATGTGCTCCTCTATGATTTTTTTTTCCTTTTGCTCTTTGGAAAACACTATTTCATTCCCTCTTGGTGGGTACTGAATAGTTTTTTTGTTATTCAGATTTCCTTTCCTTTATACTTGAAGGTCTTCCTGATCACTTACAGAACTTGTTTTTTGTTATTGGAATTATTAAATTTAAACTCTGTCTTGAAGTTTGCAAGGTATCTTTTTATTTATTTGTTCCCCTTGGATGTATCTATGGATGCTTTTGAGTGGATTTTTTTTTTCTATTACTAGAAGTTCTGGATACTTTTTGGATAATATTTCTTACAGAATGGTGTTCAGGTAATTTAAAATCCCATATTCCTCCTAAAGTTGTCTGAACAAATCCTATCATTGAGAGAAATAGGTTTTGCTTGTATGGATATCATGTTTTCTTTTAATTTTTTTTTTTTGCTTCTCTTCTCCCAGATTGTCCTTCTCTTCTCTATATTTAACTTTTCAATCATTTATTCCCTCTATTGTTTCTTCTCCTAGGGTTACCACTGTAGATTCAAATTTTCCTTTGCTGCTGAATATCTATGCTCTGTAGGTCAGAAATTCTGCTTTCACAATTCTTATTTCTCTTTTCAAACATTCAAGAACATCCTGCTGTGGTGCCATGTTTTCTTGGGAAATGCAGAGTCATCTACTTTATCAAATATTGATTCATTTTCCTTTGACTTGAAACATTTTTCAAAGATGTCTGAACTCACTTATCTGATCTGGAGGCCATATTGTCTTTTGTTACTAATATCTTTCCTATTGGTTTATATGCTTATGCTCAGATTTTTTAATTGAATTTTCTTCCATTTGATATCTTTGGTAATTTCAGTCTCCACCCCTTCCCTACCATTTGTTGCTCACTTTTTGACTCCTTACCCTTTGATCAGTGTTACCCTGGTGGCTAGAGATCAAAGATCTCTTAGCCTTCCATATTTCATCAGCCTCTGTCTGTGTCCCAAGTAAGTTCTGGGGTGAATGAATTGACTCTAGTTGTATGTCAATCCCTCTTTTTCAAACTTAATGGAGTACCATGTACCTCTCACATAACTTATACACTGATATCCTACATCAGTGCACTCTGTTCCTTAGTTCTCCTGCTGAGCAGCAGAGGAAACTGCTACACTGCTGTTTCCAGTCAGAGTGAGCTTCTGCCTTGTAGTTTTCTATAGCACTGGGAGTAGCGTGGAGGTCAGAGTTCAAGTTGGTTTCAAGTACCTGGGTGAGCTTGTACAGCCTTTCCAGAAAGTAGTAGGTATGTGGGAGAGGATCTTAAATAAGCATGTTAAGGGTTAGGGATTAACCTTTTCTATGGTTAATTTATTGAATATTTAACTCTAGGATTTTTGTGTCTTAGATCATGGTGATAGCTGTAATAATATCTCTTGCACACTATTTGAATGTTGAAGAAGTTTCATAGGTCATAAGGATCTGAAAAAGTATTTATAGGGGCAGCTAGGTAGCACAGCTGATACAGCACCGGCCCTGAAGTCAGGAGGACCTGAGTTCAAATCCGACCTCAGACCAAACACTTGACACTTACTAGCCGTGTGACCCTGGGCAAGTCACTTAACCCCAATTGCCTAAAAAAAAAAAAAGGAAAAAAAGTATTTATAGCTCCCTTTTGTTGGTCACATGATATAGTAGTCTTCTCTGCGTATTTTAAAGTATTTTACTTATTTCCTTCTCTTCATTTTTCTATATACATCACTACTTTCTAATGTCCACTAATGTACCCCCATGTGGCTCCATGTTTACTTTTTTTAATTTTCTGATTAAATCTTTTTTTTATTGCATGTCTCTGTGTGTGTGTACATGTGTGTGTGTCTATGTATGTGTATGTGTATGTGTGTGTAAGAAAAAAGATTATGTTTGCCACTTACAATTATTTTATAAATTTCAAGGACTTTTTGGAATATAATTAGGTTTTCTATTGTTTTTAGTGAGAAGTAGTTTGATGTATTGGATTGAGAGATGGAGCAAGAAATTACTAGATTCAAACCCTGCCTTTAACAAAAGTTGACTGCATTACCTTGAGCACAACACAGTGTGTTACTACTCTAGGCATCTCTCTAAGATTTCAAATTGAAAAGAATGTGACAACTTCCACTGATTCAAGTTGTTTCCTCGTCTAATATTTCCTTGTACAAATCAAGTCATAAGTCTATTCTCTATCACTTGTATGCTATGTAATTTAGTCGATAAAAAATGCAATTGTGTATGCATGTTTATGTATGTACGTATGACATAGTTTCATTATTTATGCTGTCTTTAAAAAGACGCCCTGTCTGTCTTTCCTGACCTTATTTATTTTGACCATTCCTTGTTTGATATCATGATTTCCAAACCTGCTTTTTTGGGTGGAGTTGGGGGCATATTCTAACTGTGATTACTATATATAATAAGTACCCGGGGTGTGCTTTTTAATGCCTTCTGCCATTCCTCATATCTGTGGGTGATTTTATTCAAATAACCTTCAGAGTTATAATCAATAAATTTGCTTTTCTGTCCACCAATTCCTGATATAAAATTAAGTTCTTAGGGGGAAAAATATACCTCTCTCTGAATCTGACTCCATCTCTTTTGCTTTCCTCCTCTCTTTCTCTCTTAACTCCCATTCTCCCCCCTCTCTTTTTTCTGCAAACATATAATACATTTATAATCAAGGGAAAATATATTGCCTTATAAATACAAGCCTTTCATTACAGTGAACCAATTCATATTAAAAATTAAAATATTACTGTAAAGATAGCTCAACTCACATAACACTTTTCCTGTGATATGACAGAATATATAACTAGAATCTAGAATGCTTTAGGTTTAAACAAAACTCCAAAAGCAATTCAACCAATTAAAATAATACAAGATAATGTGGAGAGGAAGTGATCACCAGGCACTAAGGGAATTGATTAGGAACAGTTTCACAGATATGGTACCTAAAGAGAGTCTTGAAGGAAGAAAAGGATTCCGAGAGGTGAATTTTAGGAGAGAGTCAAAGAACTGGCTTGTTCTCCTTTCCTTTTAGGGATGCTGAATTCAAATCATGGTTATACCACTACTTAAGTGAGTAGTCACAAATGGTGTCCAGTGTGGTAGGAAACAAGCTTTTGGAAAGTCTTAAACATCGAGATGAAGAGTCTGTATCTTGTCCTAAAGGCAATGGGGAACCAATTTTTTTTTTATTAATTTCATATTCTCTAGGGAGACCATCATTATTCCATGCTTTTGGGGGGAAAAAAAGTCTTCTAACATAACTGTATTCTTCTGAACAAGGATAAAGTTTTAAACAAAATTCCATCAACTTCTCTGTTGTGGAAACGTAGAATGTAGTGATCCTCTCAGAACTACACATTTTTAGCCCATGTTCGTTTTTCATCTTCAAAGGCAATTATTAATTTTATGTATTTGGAAAAGCTCTTAGTACTGTTCGTTCCATTTTTTATTATGAAAATTGTAAAATGTGTACTCTTTAGTAGAGGAAGACAAATATACCTCAAAAATATTTTTTTTCTTTAGTTATTCCCTCCCCTGAGAAAATTTTGGTTCCTTAGAAATAATAGAAGAACCTATTCTCTTATTTTATTTAATTAATGTCTATTTTTATGAGTTGGAGGCTTGCTGTTTGTTTGTTCAATCATTATATGTTTACTTAGTACTTATTAGCATACTCTAAAATGTATTTATATAAAAGATTCCAAAATGTTTTCACAAGTGAAATACAAATATGAAGAAAGAAGAGAAAAATTTAAATATGAAAGATTTATGTTATTTTTATTGTTTTTTAAATCTGAAATAAAGTTAGAGAACAAATAAGGTTTAGAAATATTAATTTCTTCTGTATATGAGAAGTAATTGAAGTTAAATTTATCATAGTATATTTTTGAAGAAGCCAAATTAAAAAGAGAGAGAGAGAGAGAGAGAGAGAGAGAGAGAGAGAGAGAGAGAGAGAGAGAGAGATCCTTGTGTTTTTAAATAACTCAGAGTGTGAAATTCAGAATAAGCTCATGGGAGGTGGGAGGGGTGGGGCAATCAGAAAGAAAAGACTAGAATATGGGTTTGTATTGGAGACAGACATCTCTAAACTTCTTATTTTAAATCTTATTTAAAGGTTTGAAATATTTTCATAGAGAGATTTCATATGTGCTTGTAATGGTAATTTTCTTTGTTTTCCTTTTAAATTAAATTTTATTTTATTTTATTTTCATATCCAAATTCTCTTCCTTGTAGCTTTTCCCTCTCTCACATTGTTAAAGAAAGAAAAACAAACCCTGCTACAAATATGTATAAGAGAGCAAAATCAATTCTGATGTTGGACATGTCAAAACCAAAACAAACAAAAACTGAAAAAGGTTCTCTATCTGGAGGTGAGCGTTAGCCCTCTGGAATTGTGGTTCATCCTTACGTTGTTTATCATAGTACCTAACTCTTTCAAGATTGTTTGTCTTTCAAAAATTTGTTATTGTATAAATTGTTTTCCTGATTCTACTCATTTCTCTTTGCATCAGTTCATATAAGTCTTCCTAGTTTTTTCTGAAGTCATCTCCTTCATTTCTAAGTGCACATACTATTCCATTGCATTCATATGCCCTAGCTTTTTCCGCTATCTTCCAATTGATGGGCAGTTCCACAGGTTCAATTCTTCACCACCACAAAATAAATTGCTATAAATATTTTTGTACATACAGTTCCTTTATCTTTCTTTGACCTCTTTGAGTTCTAGTCCTAGTAATACTATTGCCAGTTTAAAGGCTATGCAGTTCAATCATCTGCAGATTAAGCAAACAAAACTTTTAGGGGCATATCTTTAAATTGTTGTCTATGTCTATGAAAACTGTTTATCAAGGTTACCTAGAAAGTAAACAGTGCCACCTCCTGACAGCTACCCAGAAATATGGATACTGGTCCTTAAAATAAATAAAGCTCTAGAAACCTAAACCAAGCAACTCTTCTGTTTAGTGACTGTGATGTCACAGGTATATATAAAGTGAAATTCCTACCAAACTTACCCAGTCTTCCTCAAAGAGGGGTCCTACCAAACTTCTATAGCAATATTTCTGCTTTAAGGTTTACAAAACCCTTTGCATGTATATCTATTGAGCATCATAATAACCTGTTGTTATTCAGTTATTTCAGTCACATCCAGCTGTTTGTGATCACATTTGTGGTTCTCTTGGCAAAGATACTGAAGTGGTTTTCCATTTCCTTCTCCAGCTCATTTTACAGATGATAAACTGAGGCAAACCAGGTTAAGTGACTTTCCCAGGTTCACACAATTAGTAAGCAACTGAGGCTATATGATAAACTCAGATTTCCTGGCTCCATTCCAGTGCTCTACCCACTGTCCCATCTAGCTACCCACCCTATTGAGATAGGAGCTCTTATTTTCATTTTAGAGATGAGAAAACTGAGGTTTAGAGAGGTTGAAACAGCTAGGTGGTATATTAGATAGCACACGTGACTTGAAGTTAGGAAAACCTCAATTTCAAACCTTCCTCATGCACTCACTAGTTGTGACACAAATCACTTAAACCCTCTGTGCCTCAGTTTCCTCATCTGTAAAATGAAAATAATAATAGTATCTTTCTAGCAGATTTATTATGATGATTAAATGAGTTAACATATGTAAATCACTTTGCAAACTCTAATGTGCCATATAAACAGTTGTTATTGTTCAGGATCACAGTTAATAAGTATCTGAGGCGGGTCTGAACTCAAATCTTCCTGACTTCAAGTCCTGTGCTGTATCCATGAAGCCACCTAGCTGCCAAAACAAGTATGCAGTAAACTTTTACTGGTTAGCAAAATTCTTACTGTAAAAGGTTTAGACTTCTAAAAACCTATACAAAAATGTGAAAGAAACAAAAGACTGATTCTTTCTTCTACTTGTGACGTAATCCTCCTATCTTGGCTCTTCTTCCCACATCTTTCTTAGACCGCCCCCACCTTCCTTCAGGCTCTTGAGATTACAGTTTTTGCAGTAAGGGTTAGAAATGAAGAACTGTCTTGATAGAGAAAAGCTTTGGTTGGGAAACTTTGATCTAAAATACACAAAGAAGGCTTGTATGTGGAAGAATCATATATATAAATAGACATGTATATATGTCTGTATATATCTATGTGTATACACACACACATACACATGTATGCATGCACACATACATGGCTGTCCTAGGGAGACCAGCAAGCCCACTATACAGTTGGTATCTGCTCTTTAATAGGCATTTGTGAAGTGTGTACTATGTGTCACAACTTTCATGGTGCTTAGCTTGGAGATATAATGACAAAAGTGAAACATTTCTTGCTTCTAAGTTTACAGTTTAATGAAGAAGATAAAGTATCTAGATATAAATATAGTTATAAATAAATGGAAAGATTGATTTAATATGTACAAAATGAATACAGATGGGAAGAGACTGAGAGAAGACAGAACAGTAGTGCATATTAAAAGGATAGATATTCTTTCCCAATCCCTCCTTCTTTCCCCTTCCAGATACACATATCTCTCAAGATGCCAGATGGAACCACTGTTAAGAGGAGTAAGGAGATGACTTTAAATTAGGAAAGCTAGAAGACTATTCCTGGGTTCCTTTGGGATCCCAGAAAATTAGAAAAGCTATAGTGAGGCCTAGAAAAGAGAACACACAAAACTAGATGCTCAAGACTTGCCCTCATTTCATTCTAAGGGGATCTGTGTTTACCAGGATCTGAAGGAAGGCAGATCCTGGAACAGATACTATGTCTAGAAGTAAGTTTTGTGTAGTTGTTTGTCATTTCCTCTTTGCTGTCTGTTTCAGGAAACTCAGAAATGCTTGTTGGGAACTGAACAGTGGGAAACCTTGAAAAAATGCATGGAGATGTACAGTAGATATGAAGTTCATATTTTTTATCCCTTCTTCCAAATCGTATATAATTCTAGTGTAAGGGCACAAGACTAACACTTTTCTGGCTAGTATGTCTGTTATAGAGGAGAAGTAAGACACAGGTATGTCCTCAAAAACACAACTTTAGATGAAATTATGTCACTGGTATCAATTAGTTATATCACTAAATAGAAATGAAATTATGTATTATAAAACTTTAAATGTCATCTTTCTAAAGTGTTGAGACAATAGAAAGCTGGGCTAGTCTTCTTAGATAAATAGCAATACCTTGTTTTAGAGATGTTAGGCATCCAATAAAGAATCTAGTTACATCTGAGAAGAGTAATGTGAAGTAGCATGCTTTACTACCAGGAATTTAGTTAGAAATAATAGGTCATAATTCAGTTTTGATATTTTTTATTTCTTTGTTTCTGTTATTTTTCCCACAAAAAAAAGGGAACAATTATACTAAAGATTCAACAAACTTTTATAAGGGACCTACTATAATCAAAGTACTGTGTTCCTAACTAGATGTGTATTCAAATAAATTTGTGTTCTCATCATTGCACATATTCTCACCAATGATACAGATGGTAAATCATCTATGTCATGCTATCATGTTTAAATCTCAACAGTTCCCTCAAATGAATTTACTTTGTTCAGCCTACATTCTAGGGGCTTTCTTCAAATGTTTTGTCATCCTAAATGTACCAAGAGCCAATGGAGAGGGAATGCTACTTATCTGTTACCTCTTAGTCTTACCATAGGATCTAGCAATCTTTCCCCAAAAAACTCTACCTCTCTTTGATGCCATTTTTACACTGTTTCTCCTTCACAATCAAACTGAGCACAGATTCTTCATTGAATTTGGGCTGTTCTCAACTTTAGTACTTTGGAGTTTTTAGTTTTCTATGCCTTTCAGTCATGTATTAACAGAAAAATATTGGTACTAAAATTATAATTGATTTAGGGAGAAATATAGGGTCATTTAAAGAACTTTGAAATTTCCCAAACCTAATGAAACTCTCTTTCTTTCCAATTCTTGGCTCAACTCACTGTCTATTTGTAGTATCTATCTAAGATAACCTTTAGAACTCATTGGTCACTCTGAGTGCTATTTGTTATATATCAAAATCTTACTCCGTGTGATTTTATTTTTTCCTGTGTGGAGAGTAAGGACAAATTCTTTTGAGTGATTATGGAACATATATGTAGGCTCTGCAATGTTCTGGGTCTTTCTGTAGCCAGGAACATGCCATAATTTATAAAGTACTGGACCTGCAGTCAGAAAACCTACAAATCTTTACCTCTGACACAAGCTGCATGACACTGGGCATCAATTTCCTCATCTGCAAAATGATGGAGGCTGGACTTCAAGATTTCCAAAGTATTATCCAGTTCTAAATTTGTTATCCTGTCTATGGTCATCCACAAATAGGAATATCCAGAAAACCTCACATTTTCTACAGGGAAACCTTCTACACTTTGAATGTTGCACTGGATTTCATCCATAAAAGTTGTTAAAACCTTTCACTGAGATAGATCTTAATGATCAGAGTTTTGTCAAACAAGTCATTGTCATTGTATTCTTTAAGGGTACATGTTTAATTTTGACATATACTTGGGAGATGATTTGTTGGAAGAGAGCTTCTAAAGTATCCTTATGCTCTATAGAATCATTCCCCACTCCCCTGCCCATAGCTCACAAAAAACAAACAAAATAAAGGTATGATCTTAAGTTCTCCTTTTCACAAAAATGTTTGGTGTCAAAGATGTGATCTACTTGGTAAAAAGACATACAAAATCCTTCATGTTCTCTTATAATAGTCCCATAAAGAATGTCCCTGATGTATCTGCAATTTATTTTAACAAAATATAAGTTGGGAATGGGCATAAGGGTAAGTGCTAATTTTCTTTCACTTTCCTTTTTGTAAAATAGAGTCATAGGTTATGACAGGTAGAGGTGAAAGGGACCTTAGTTGACATCTAATAAAAGCTTCATTTTGCAGATGAGGAATGCGAGAGCCATGGAGGTTAATTGATTTGCTGAAAGTCACAGAAGTAATAACTGGCAGGGCAGATCTGGGATTTGAACTCAGGTACCCTAATTCTAAATATTCTTTCCTTTCTAAAAGATTGGAAGTATTCTTTTCTGGTATGTTCCCTTCCTTTACATGCCTTAAAAATTAATCATTTAGTACTCTAAAATATGTTATTTCTTGTACAGATGACTTCTGTGTATTTTTAGTTAAATCTACTTCTTTTTCCCATGTTTGTCTCTTTCCTTTATACCTGAGTTTCTAATATTAGGGTCCAAATAGACTTTATATTTTTGATAGTGAAACATTTCAGCTTAGATGATCTAAGTTCAAATCTCACCTCTGAAGGGACAGTGGATGTCACTTAATCTCTTTGGGCCTTAGTTTCCTCATCTA
Organism: Phascolarctos cinereus; assembly: GCF_003287225.1. Taxonomy (NCBI): domain Eukaryota; kingdom Metazoa; phylum Chordata; class Mammalia; order Diprotodontia; family Phascolarctidae; genus Phascolarctos; species Phascolarctos cinereus. The sequence continues at coordinate 162,230,357 of NW_027556402.1, forward strand.
TAAAATAGGAAATTTGGAATACACAAGCTTTCAATTTCCTTCTGTCTGTAGAACTATAATCTTAAGTTTCTGAGAAGCTTTTAAGCTTATAAAAATTATTGCCTCATAAAATGGCAAAATTCTGTGGAAGGCGGGAAAAATTAAAGAAAGGTTGGAAAGAGACCTGGCTAAGTAATTAAAGATAGAACTATTACAAGGGCAGCAAACAGGAAAAAAAGAAAGAAAGAAAGAAAGAGAGAAGAGAGAGAGAGAGAGAGAGAGAGAGAGAGAGAGAGAGAGAGAGAGAGAGAGAAAGAGAAGGAAGGAAGGAAGGAAGGAAGGAAGGAAGGAAGGAAGGAAGGAAGAAGAAAGGGAAAAAAGAAAATATCTGTGTATATTAGATAATTAGATAACTATGACATATGTATATGTATATATATATATATATATATAAATAAAAAAATATTATATATAACATGTATCCACACATAGAGATAGCTTCCATCTTTGGATGCACATATATATATATATATATATATATATATATATATATATATATATATATGTATGTATATATATATATATATACACACACATATATATGTATATGTATATATATATATACACACACACACATGTACATATACCTATACATAAATACATACACATATATGTACAAACATATGCAATTTTTTTCATATTCTTTTTTCTATTTTTTGCCCTCCTTACATTCTATCTATCTTTCCTTTGGGATGACTTTAACTTGGCCAGGTATCTTGACAAGCTTTCCTTAAACTGTTTTCTCCCCCTCCATCTCATTTTGCCATTTTTGAGTTGACACTCTTTGTAATCTTAAATCCTCCTCAGGATCATGAGGTTATAGTTCTATAGCTAGAAAAGACTCTAATGATCACCTGTTCCACCCTCCTCATTTTACAATGAGGAATCTCCTAAGGCCTAAGGAGATCAAGTGACTTGGATTTAAATCCAAGGTCCCTTCAGGGATAGGATGTGACCTTAGATCATTCTGAGTCTATTCTTTTTCCACTGTACAATACTACCTTCACTACATACAATTTTGCAAATAAGTTTATAAAGTAAGTTAGTGTTGCTGATTATTGCTACACTTGGCTCAATCAATTGTTCTCCTTTTATGTTCTGTCTTATTCCCTTTAGAATGGAAGCTCTGTAATGTAATGTAATGTAACGACGGCAGTGACTGTCTTGTTTCACCTGCATTTGTATTCCCTGTGCTTAACAGTGTCTGGCACATAGAAAGCATTTAACAAACATTTGTTGTTGTCTGAATGATAATTGGTCCCCTCAATACAGTGATTGAGCTACATTGGTTTAACTTCATTATTAAGTCATTATAATCAGGTTTGGTGTCTGTTTCTTCATTTTCAATTTCAACGTCTGTAACATTTAAATAGATCAAGTAGAAGTTGTTTCATTGTATGGCATAACAACATTCTCATTTTAAATATTCCTTCTAAATTTGTATCAATTTTGATCGTTGATCTAATGAGGTAATAGTTCAACCACTGAATCAGGAGATTCATGTTTGACAGGTGATTGACAGGTGATTTAGTACTGTGGAGAAAAAGATTTTTTTTTTTAAGAAAACACAACTCATGGTCTCAAAAAACTTATAGTCTAATGAGATTTATTTTTCACCAAAAGGAAATTTAATAAGTAGAAAAGGAGGATATGAATGGAGAATTCCCTGCCAAAATAGAATTGACAGGATACTGCAACTGATTAGATGTGGATAACAAAGGTAAACAAATGGTTAAAAGTGATGCTTTTTAGCAAAGTTGAAGGACAAACAGATTTAGGAATTGGTGGGGAAGAGTTTCCAAGGGAGAGAAAGTAGGTAGAAAGAGATGAGAAAAAGGTCAATGAACACCTTGAGGAACATTGATACTAAGAAAGTAGAAGAAGAAATATGAACCAATAGAACTTGGAAGGAGTAGTCAGAGAGGTAAAAAAAGAGCCAAGAGACAGAAGCAGAATGGAATTTAAAGGAATAGAGAATATCAAGAAGAAAGTAGTTAATAGAATCAAATGCTACAGAAAAGTCAAAAGGTATAAAATTGATTTTTAGGAAAAGCCATTGAATTTTTCAATTAAAATGTCATGGAAATATTGAAGAAAACATTGCAGTGGTCAAAATAAGAGTGAAGTTAGAGTGACTTGAATTAACCTGTAATGAGGAAATGGAGTCAACAAGCATATATAGTTCACTAATTCTAGAATTTTAATAGTGAAAGACAGAAATTTAAAAGATCACAGGGACAGTAGAATGTTTTGGTTTAATTTTAGGTAAATGACATGTATCCATGTTTTGTTTGTTTTAGTTTAGTTCAGTTTAAGGCTGGGGTTGCCCCAGGAGAGAATAAGAGATGAAATATACAGACAAGGAATGATCAGTATTATCTGAGAGTGGAGGTAGGGATAAGAAAAATGTAAGACCACTGAGAAGCTTTGAGATGCAGGAAATAGAAGGTGAAGTAGCTGAAAATGAATGTCTGTCTTTCCAGATGAATAGAGCAATGGAAAAATACTGAGCTCAAGTGCTATACATAGAAGAGGAAGTATAATGAATTAGAGTTAGACTGGGAATATCAAGACCAAAATTCTCCTGACCTTACAGCTTTGAGAGACTAAAAGACTGGCAATCAATTAGACAATGACAAGCAAAGGTATTGCACTATCTTCCTGATTCCAAGTCCAGAGTTCCAGCCACAGTGCCATACCACAAAGTGCATTCTGTAAAACTGAATAGAGCATAGGTTCACTAAATATGTAGAAATCACTACAATATACTGATTTATTGCATCTTCATCTATGTAGCTCATATAGTCAACACTTTATCCCTTTCATGCTAGGGAAGGACTGAGCCCAGTGAGTCTAAAGTGTCAATGGAGCTACCTAAAGGGCTGTGATAAATGTTAATTGTATTATTATTCATAAAATAATCTTTCAAATAATAACAGATACGATATGCTTAAAATTTGTGATACTACATTTTAATACACTTATAATTTTAATATAGGCTACAGTGTATTATCTAAACATGTATTTACCATCAAACAGTCATAAAAGAAGAAAAGGTTTAAATTGTATAAGTTCATTGAATTTTAAATCTAAAATGAACTTTAGAGATGATATATTCTAATCTTTTCTTTTTAGAGGTGAAGTAATAAGCCCAGATTGTCAACTTCTCCAAGTACATCCAGCTAGATAGAATCAAACAGTGATTTGAGTCAAGGTCTTCTAGATTCAAGTCTGGTTCTCTTTCCATGATATCACACTGACAGAACCTTTCCTTTTGAATGGCTTACATTCAAGAGGGTGAGGAAATAGGGATTATTGACAAGGAAACTATTGTAGTAATGTAAATGGTATATTCACACAGGAACCACATTAGCAATAGCAGGGAAAAAAGTCAAATGCAAATGGTGAATAAATGAAGTAAGAAAAATCAACCTTAAAAGTAATATAAGCCCATAATAACTAAGAGAAATGATGTAATATAAACTGAATCAAACACAAAAATGAGGGGGGATAGGAATGAAAGGAAATATATAAAATAATGTCAGTGTTGCTTAAGGAATTTTCACAATAAAAATATTGAATTCAATACTTTTGCCAGAGTAGTACAAAAAGAGATGTAGTATTAGATATATAGGTGTAAAGATAGAACTCTTTTTTTCTGGGTTTATTTCCATAATTCTCCACTGTACAAAGCTGACACAAGGAAGAAATCTGAGTGGAACAAATTAGCCTTGTTGAAATTCTAATGGTATTTGTTGGCATCATTTTATCATTATCATAATTATCATTTTCATTGAACTCTTACTTGGCACGGGCATATATTGACAAAATCAAAAAGGTTAAAAAAAAGAAGTTCAAAACTTAAAAAAAATAGGGCATGAGGCATATTATTTTTTTTGCAAGATTACTAGTAAGGCAAAATATTTTTCATGGTAGCTAATATGCACTAACATTATCTTATGAGACATAATTTCTAAGCTTATAGGCCATGAGTTTTAACAGTCAATATTCTTGAGATAAAGTTATGTACTCTGCCTTGCAGAAAAGGAAAATTGTGAAATATTCTATAAGATTATCATAATGTGTAAGTCTTTCTTTGGGAAAAAAAGGCAGATAATGGGAAGAGGCATTAACTCCTGTAGAACACTAAGTTATAATCAAATAAGACCCCATTTTTGTTGTTGGGTCATTTTTCAGATGTCTGACTCTTCATGATTCCTTTTGGGTTTTTTTTGGCAAAGATACTGGACTGGTTTGCCATTTCCTCCTCCAGTTCATTTTACAGATAAGGAAACTGAGGCAAACATGGTTAAGTGACTTGTCCAGGGTAACACAGCTAATAAGTGTCTAAGGCCATATTTGAACTCAGGAATAGGAGTCTTCCTCCTGACTCCAGGTCCAGCACCATATTCACGGAGTCACCTAGCTGCCCCAAGCCCCTGTTACAGTACACCGGATAGTGCGGCTAAGAGAACTCAAAGTTAAATTGCTCATCCTCAAGAACATGAGTCAGGCCTAACAAATATATTTTGCACTCAGAAAATCTGGTTCTATATATGTAAAAACAAAAGGCAGTTACACAGATGTTGATGAGTCTTTCTGACCACTGATGAAAGCTGGACCCACGCCAATACATTCCCTTTAGAATCATTTCAGAGTGAAGCCATTCCAGTCACAGAGTTCTCAATAAAAGGGTTTTTTTGCCTTATCCATTGTGGCTATTTATCTTCAAATGTACTGGTATATATCTCATGTAGGGAGAGAACATAAATGTTGGATTTGAAATAAACAAAGGATTTGATAGCTATTTTTGAAGAGACAAAAAATAATTACTACAGAAGGTTGGCATAATATTAACATAATTGTCTAATGAATGCAATTGTCTTGCAATATAAACAAAACCAAGGCCTAGACCTGCATGAAAATCACATTCTATCAATAAGTTGTTATGCTGCCTGCATGCTTGTGAATGACTACAAAACCAATTAAAAAGGTGATGGAGAAGAAAGTATTAACAAAGATAGTATAACTAGCATCAGTGTTGAGCATTTTCCTTCTAAAAAGTCCATGTACTTATAATGTGTGACCTTTTCAAGACAAATGATGAATCACAAGTAGCCCCTAATGTGCCCCCTCTCATGTGAGGGCCACCAGAAATTTTACCTTACATTCAAGGTATTCTGTGAATCTATAGCAACCCACAACTCAGTTTGAAAGTTTCCACTGATATGTTTATGCTGACATAACTAATAAGTGAAAAAAAAGCAGTATAAAGCAAAAGTAATTAAGGAAAGGGCATAGAAAGATACACAGCATTGGAAAATTTCTCTTATAAGATTGTGGGAGAGGCTTTCAGAAATACACACACAATCTACAGCCTAAGTTGACATATATAGGAATTATATATGAGGGCAGTCTCATAAGGAACTCAGGTGTAAACGACATGGATGTGGAATAGCAACCCATGTTTGCTGTATAAACGAATTTTGAGTCCAAGCAAAAAGCAAACACAGGAAGTATAATCATTGTTTTGTACTCTTCTGAACTGAATTCCTGACTTTATTACATATGTCACTCGCAAAAATAATATAGCTTTGGTGCTATATTTTGGCCAGTGAAAAACCTTACTGTCTAGATACTACACACAATGGACCAGCTCCCAGAAAATAGTCTCTCCCATATATTCCTTTATGTATGGCTGCCACAGCTCAAAACAGTAATGGAGTTTTAAAATACTTTCTTCCTGATTCTAAACCCTGTACTCCATCCATAACACTTATACTTTTGATGAAAATCAGCTACAGGGATTAATTCTGATAAATATCAGTGTGGAGAGAATGACAACTTTAGAAAGTTGAATCATTGAAATTAAGGACTTCACACTGTAATAAATTTAGAGAATTCATTACCCAAGGAAAAGTCATTTAAGTCATATACATAAAAGTATTCGACAAGTATGTGTACTTCGGAATGATAAATCCATATGTAAAATAAATTAGTTATCTAACATGGAATACAATGCATGATCCACATGTATCATGGATTTTTTATTTATACAGACATTTGATTTTGGATCTGCTCCATTCTGTTTATGGAGAGAATGTGATTTCATTATTTAGTCAGAGCAGAAAGAATTCCACATATATAATACTAGTAGCCTGAAGATAGGCAGGCAGTAGGCAGAATCCAGGGCAGAAATGGATAGCTAGGGTGTCTTTTTAACATCCTTTTTTATTTTTTTGGAGTTCCAAAGTCTCTCCCTTCTTTCAGCCCCTCCCTCACCAATTAGAGAGGCAAGCAATACGATGCCCATTATACATGTGAAGCTGGCTAGGCTATCTTATCTCTAAGAGGAGTACTGGACCAGAATCTTGTCCAACTACTAGCTATTGGAAATTTGTAATCCATGGCTATGATTCCTTATTTTAGGAGTTCAGAGTAAAAGATACTTTCCTTGGTCCCTCTAAAGGAGAAAGCAACAGTTAACTCACTTGTGGTAAGCTTAATTCTGTCTCATCAAATGTTTATTACACAGAAAAAAACAATATGGGCGTCAAGCACTTACTTATCAGAACAAACGGCGAAACAGAAATTAAGGAAACTCCATAGACTGGTGTAGACGATAGAACACAGGAGAGTAAATTGGTTCTTCCACTCAATCACAAGACACAAACACTCAGATCAGCCAAGGAGCTTTGGGCAAGTCCGCTCTTGGGAGTCCTTGGAGTTGCTGGTGCTAGAAGTCAAGGTATATTAGGGGCTTTGCTTTCTCGATATTTCTATTCTCTGAGGAGATCTCTAAGAAGAACCCACCATTCAGCATCTTCTCCCATCTGCCTCAAAAGTTGCTTCTTTCTCTCCCCCCAAATATCTCCAACAATGGCAATTCACATTTCTCTCATGTGTGCCACATGCAGAGTCACAGGCCTATGGATATCTAAGCCAGTGAAGAAACTGATCTCCCATCATGTGAGCAGCATGCATCGTCATCCAGAAATTTCCGCCAGCCTGGTGAAGGCATAATGCAGAAGTAACTGCTAAAAGAAGATGAGATGCAATCAACTTTTAAGGCTGAGGCTAAAAATTATGGTAAACATTTGTCCTGTACTTGCTGTATGTTGACCCTAGTACTAAATGCAGTGGGAGATGGAATAAGTAAAACTGAGTCTAGTCCTGCTTTTGTGAAGCTCACAATCAAAAAAGGGCATATATATATAACATATATGCATGTATATGTATATTGTATGTACATACATGTACTGATATGTATATGTGTGTGTGCCTGTTACATATATACATATACATGCGCATACAAACATAAAGAGGACATCCATTCCTTCTCACTATATATTAGTTGAGACTTGAGTTCAGTTATTCAGCTAATAGATTAAAGTCCTACTGTATGCAGAAGACTCTGGTAGGTGTTATGTGAAACAAAGTTTAGTAAGACGTAGCCCTTGCCCTCAGGTAGCTTATAGCCTATTAGGAAGATGAAAGTAATAACAGACTAACTATACGGACCAATGGTCTCATGCAGTATGATCCTATCTATGATCCTATAATGTACCAAGACTTCCTTGGTCTCTGTTCTGTCAGATATGAGTGGGCCCTAATCGCTGCATGGTAGAGCTCAGTGGAGAAACTCTTGGGCCCTTTGCCAAGGAAATTGAAAGATTTGTGAATGTCATGTTTAAGCTTACTAGGATTTACAATTGGAAAGTAATGCTACTGATTACAATATGTTGTATAGAAACACTCTTTGATAACTTTCTATTTGCCTTTGAAAACATTTTGGGAGCTGATAGCATCTGGGCAGCAATACATACATTTCTTTGGATCCTGGGTTTATTTTTGTTTGTTTTAAAATTTTACTGATGTCTTTTGTTTCTACATCACTTTCATTTAAGGATATGTTCCTACCACCTTACCCTCCCCCAACACACACACTTAGCTAGACCTTATAGCAAAGAATAAACGAGAAAGAGGAAAAACAAATTTAGCAAAAACTAACCAACACATCAACCAAATCTGATAGGATATATAATCTTGCACACCCATAGTCCCCTATCTCTGCAAAGAAGAGAGGGATACGCATTTCCCTGACTCTTCTCTGGGACCATGGCTATTCTCTATAATTACACAGTGTATGTAAGGTTTTGGGCTTTCTGTTAGTTTTTGTTGTTCTTGTTTCCATTTACTTTGTTGTAATCAAGAAATGCATTTATTTTGGGGAACATTTTTGAATTTATGCTTTTATTTAGTTTAATTTTCTGTAGAATTGTTAAAATGCCAATCTGTTGTCAAGTTAAAAGTTTTATAGAGTAATCCAGGGCTCAGCAAACCATGACTCAAGGGCCAAATCTGGCCAGTGGCCTGTTTTTGTACAGCCAGGGAGCTAAGAATGACTTTTACATTTTAAATTTTAATTTAGCTTATAGGCCATGTAAAAACAGGCAGTATGCTGGCGTTTGCCAACCCCTGGTCTAATCACTTGGTGCTATTTCTTTCTGATAAGCATGAGCAAGAGAGTACAATAGCAAATTACTTCTAATAGCTTGTAACTTTTATACTCTGTTTCGTTTAAAAATATATGAGGGATCTTTACATAGTATTCCTTAAATTACAAATTATAGCAATCCATAGTAATCAACACTCAACTGTCAAACCTAAACATAATTAACATATTTGGGAAAATGTATTTTAAGGTATAAACTAAATGGGAACTAACCCAGGAAAAGGAAAAATTGTCCATTTATGTTATTATATTATCTTCAGAAGATGCTCATAGAACCTCAATTTACACATAATTATTCAACTTTCTAAATAAATGGCAGATTGTTTTATAATGGTTGTGGAATGGGAAGGATGACTTATTGAATGCAGTTTTTCCATGAACAGTTAACATATATACAATACGAAGAGAATCACTTTTCAAAAAATTAGGCTATAATAAAGTATACTTACTTTGATGAGGTAAGAAGGATGTCCCAGGGGACAAAAAGGCAAGCCTTCAAATGAAAATAGAGATTCCTCTAGAAAAAGTCTGAGTTTAAAATACCTCACAATTCAGGAGTGTTCTAAAAAATGTTTAACAACCAAATCTGTAAGAGGGAAAATGTGCTCATGAGACCCTCTTAAATTTAATCTGAATCATTAACATTTTTTCCTAGCACTTTATTAGACTAAGACCAGGGATCAGCAACCAAAACTAGGGGCCAGATCTATCCTTTTTTTGTATTGCCTTGATTTTTAAATTTTTAAATACAAGAAAATTTTATTCAAAAATATAAAAACCATTCTTAGCTCATAGTTTTATAAAAAGTCTGTGGCCTAGTTTGGGCTACTAGCCCTACTTTGGGGGCCTATGGTCTAGACTAACTCAAAGGTGTCAAGCATGAAGTCATAGCTGTGAGTGCAGTCATAATCAGATTAAAGTATCATTGGGAAATATTAAATAAAATAAAATTTTAAAAATACAGTAGAATAGCTAATGTTAATATATGGTTTTCTAAGTCAATATGTGGCTCATAAGGATCAGGATCCTTATGTACAATTTAGTTTCATCCCCTTGTAGTATTCCTCCTTTCCCACACTTTTTTTTTAATTTAATACTACTGGTATAGGAAATCAAGAAAATAATTTATAAAGACCTAGTATTTAATGTTTGATGATTTCTAAGGTATAAATGCTCACATTAAAAATTTAACAATCTAACTGATTCTGAAGAGGTTTGGGGGAGAAGTTGGGGGTACTAGGACCCCAAGAATGCCAAGGCATGGTTGCCTGGAATGAATTCACACACTCAAGCTATCTTTCATTCAAGAGGCAGTTCACTGTAATGCCAATAGAAGCAGACAAAATCCCTTTGGGAAATTTGCACCCTAATGGGGGTGAATCTAGAACTTATATAGAAAAGGGACATGGGAAAGGAATGTCAGGTAATCTAAGAGTCCAAGTGTCTTTGGGAGCTATGAATGGAACAATGACAGACATTGAGGGAGTTGTCAGAGGCATGAAACTTGGAGATCTGGTGCCAAAAAGTATGTCCTTGGTCAATACCTCTGTCTTTGTATTGATAATGGAATTACAGAGTCAGGCCTGCAACAATGAAAATTTTTCTTGTGGGAGTAAGGAGAGGGGTGTGGAAGTGGGGGGTAGGGATGGTAGGGTTTCTTTCAGAGACATGGCCTTAGGGCTTTTTGGGGCCTGGGTCCCACTACTCTATCAGTTCCAGCTGGTTGTAACACAGCTTTCCTTCAGTTGCATATGATGAAGCCAACGAGACAATGGACTTTCCTCCAAACTCTAGACTACAATCACAACTTTGTCTATAGGGGTGAGCTAGAGCCAGCTTAAATGACTTAAAGAGCTGATTATTGAATTTTCAGTGTGAGCATTTATACCCTAGAAATCAGAAAACACTACAAATCGAGGCTTCAATTATAGTTCTATTGACTTCTAGATTTACAAAAAGAGAGATGGATAACATGCCAATAATGCAGATTAAAAATGTCAGGCATACTTTTTCTTTTTAAGACAGTTCTTAAATATTTACCATCACACCCTTGCTTTTATATAATATTCACAACAGAGTATGGCAGGTGAAAATTACTGAACTCTAGGCAACATAGAGGGACTTTCTGAGGTTAAGGGGCTTTTGATTCATGAAGAATTTGTTGATGAGAGTCAAATCTTCTCTCGTATCTTGCTTGGAAGTGACATACATCCTCAGAGCTGAGGTTTAGACAGTATCAAAAAAAAAAAGAAGCTTTAGCTGATCTTGAAATGGGGATCATTGCCCTAGCTGAAAGAATTTTGTAGGACTCCAATTAGAAAGAGCAAGGCATGGGGGCAGCTAGGTGGCGCAGTGGATAGAGCACCGGCCCTGGATTCCGGAGGACCTGACTTCAGATCTGGCCTCAGACACATAATACTCACTAGCTATGTGACTCTGGGCAAGTCACTTAACCCCATTGCCTGACCAAAAAAAAAAAAAAAGAGCAAAGCAATGTTCATCTGAAGGGAGCACAAGACCACAGAGAGTCTGTAGCTGCCCATTAAAGAGCAGATAACTAGCAACATAAACTATTCGACCCATCCTGGCAGTGGATGCTCAGGGGCAGAGTCTGTATGATCCAGTCTGGAAGGACTGTTCAGTGCTTGTGCAGCCTGCCCAGCCTCTGTCCCATAACATCTGCAGTGTGGCAAAGGGGCCTTCCCAGACCTTTCTGCCAGGCATTGCTCAGGGTCTGCTTGGCCCAGCCCAATCGCAGCAGATCCTGGTGAGTAGTCAAAACAGTCACTGAGTGCTCAGGGTAGAACAGTCCAGCAACAGCACAGTCTGAGGAAGTCAGAATAACCTCTACGTGATTAGCCAGACCCAGGGCAGCAGCAGATTGGCCCATTAAACTGAGATAGTGAACTCTTGGAGGAACAAGCCCACGTAAGCTGCTGGTCCAGTAAACTGCAGAGAGAGAGAGAGCATATGAAGGTCCTACATTTCCAGAGTTATGAGTTACCTTGGGTATGTGTGTTCCGTACCTGTGTGCCTCAATACCATTGTGTTAAGGTTCCTATTCATTCTTCCTTCTTTCTGGACTACAGGCATGTTTATAGAAGGGTGTACCCCTGCTGAAAGGGAAGGGAAGGGAGGCAAAAACAATTACTTTGCAACATTGTCTTTGCTATGTTTTTTTATTACATGTCTCTGGGAACTGACTCTACTGGCTATTCTTAAGGGGAAATGCACATGACCTAGTATTTAGGAGGCTACCTAACCACAAGGTTACCCCTATAATCTTTGGATTATAATCCAAATATATTATCCAACTAACAGTCATCATTTTGGGGACCCAGCCTTCCAGTGATGGTGTGAATTGGTCAAGTGAGCTTCAAGGAAGTATACAATAAAACATACAAAAAAATACAAAAACAGTAATTTCTCTGTGATAATTCAGAAGAATACCGAGTAATTGAAATTCATTGAAGATCAGAGTTGTGAACATCAAATATGACAGAGAAATGGGGTGAGTTTTCTTTATTGTTATATTTTGAGTTAATTATTAAATTATTAAATTAAATTACATATTAAAATGAAGTAAATTTTTTGAGGGAGGAGAGGTGAGAAAAGAGGAGAAAGGATATCACATGAAGTAGAAGAAAAATTTCCCCTGTGGTTTTATAACATGATTCAATGAGTATCACTATCTGAATAAGATTTTAAGTCATGCAATATGTAATATATAGTCTCTATACTATAGAATACTGAGTGGATTCAGTAAAAACCTTCGCTGAATTTAAGAAAGCCTCACGACCTTTTACAAATTGACTAAAGTATAAACATCATGAATATCATACTATGCAAAGCAGTAAGGTATTTGGATTTGAATACACACATGTGAATTCAGACCTGTGCATCTCCACCAAGACATGAAACCTAAAATATGCATTAATTTAAACTCAGATTAAATTATTAGCTTCAGTTCAAGTGTTCATGCTTTTCATGTTTGGGAATTTGCACTTCTTTTGCTAAAGCTGTTCACCTAGGCATAAGACTAAAAACAACAACAAAAAAACCTGATTGAATTCCCTCATACCTCATGGAGTTGAAATTTTTCAAATAGTCTTTGGTTAAATACCTGCATGTTTAAATATTGAGCTTGCCTAAGAATTGGTGGGGTATCATTTTCAGATATGACTTTTGTTATAATTACAGAGATGTTATCTGTACTTTTGGACCACTTAATTTTACACCTTTTTATAAAATTACTTAAGATGAGTGATTCATTCATTCAATCACCTTCATAAGTCTGTAAATATGAACTAGTAGGAAACACATACCAAAGGGGAAAAGATACAGTTTCAATTCCTTGTAATCCATGCAAAACAGCTGTCCAGATGAAAGGATGGTACAATAAAGATAATGACAATAGCATACAATTTATGTGCTTGCCAATGGGCTACAATCAGCTGCAGGTGTCTGAAAAATGAAAACTACAGAACTGGAAGCCTCATCACCGCTTTTTTTTTCTTTGTTAAAGAATGATTTTAATTCAGTTCCTGATTACTTCTGCTGAAATACATGCACTTGACATATGGTCATTTTAAATGCAAATATTCTGTATCTGAAGAGGAACAGTCACATGCCTAATTTGGATTCCATCCAGAAACTAAAGTGGCTTTATAATTGACAAAATTACTTCAGTTGCCCAAGCATAAATTTGCCTTGTCCATCCAAATATCAATAAGTACTTGGCAAAAATAATTTGCAATACAGAGAAGGCTGGTAAATGGAGCAATTGCCATTCCTCCTAGAGAAGGGGAGGAAAGAAAAATAAATTGGTCTGGTCATCTATGAATGATGAATAGACCATACAACAAAATGTCTAATGGCATCCCATTGATTATTTCTAAGAGTAATGGTCATTAATTTAGAAATTGTTCTCAAAGTTCCCCTTTCCAGAAGTATAGTGGAAAATTAGCCTATGCATGAATCCTCATGTTCCATTTAGAGAGGTATTGTAAAGAACCATATGGCATCAGTCAAGCAAAGACAAAATGGAGAGTTCCCAGAATCTTTTTTGTGCAAATTTGGTTTTGTGAGGTATGTCTCTCCTGACATATCTTTGGAACAATAGGAGATGAGCGATGCCTTCCAGAATTAGATTTATTATTCTATCATCCATGATATGCTTAGGAAGAAAAATTGGTGTCAATTCTACTCTTTTTAATTCTCAGCTCAAGCAAGTTTTCTGAGACCTAATTCATTTTTTCCACTAATTTCACTAAAATAAAAATATAATTGGTGCTTAATGTACTGAGCTGTATGTCTCAAACAGAATCAACAAGGCTATCCTTCTTTTCCTTCTTTCTATTTATGTATTTATTTAGGTATTTGTTTGTTTATTCATTCATTCATTCATTCATTCATTCATTCATTTATTTATTTTGTGGTTCATTTCAAAGACCTACCTTGTAGCTTTTTGATACCAGTTCACCTTGTGGTTTCATATTTTTAAAAATGACATGCCTAACATACCTAAACTCAGCAATTTAAAACTCAGCAGTACAATTAACCCTCTCTCGTCTTCACTCATGCAACTTTAAGGCTATTCCTGAAGAATAAATTCAGCTTGTTATATAGTAATGGAGTAAAGATAAAATCATTAAAGACCTACCCATGAGATGCTCATGATATGCTAGGGCCATAAATGTCAAGTATGTCTGTCTAGAAAAATGTGTTGTATTCTTATTTAAGAAATCTATTCTCATTTCCTTACATAGAAATAAGCCCCATACTTTAGATACAAATGACACATGGTGGGCACGATAGATTTATGCAATGTTTGACTGATGTAAGAACACATTCTTTGGCTTGTGACTGGAGACATAACCTGGAGAACCCACAGTTCTTAGTAAGGCAGCCCTTGGGCATCAGGGAAATTCATTCTTTGAATCAACAAAGAGCCATCATCTCTCTAATATATTTGCCTTTTTGGTCAGTCTACTATTCCTTTTTCTCTACACTTCCCAACCATGCTATATTACTCAAAGTTGTAACTCAGTGGATCACAGTGGTGTTTTATTATTGCCAAGGCTAATTTGGGTGTCCCTAAGTCACGCTGACACATAGTGATCTCTCATTCCACAAAATTCTCTACAAAAATCTTATCTGTTGTCGAAGCTATAGTGCAGCCATCATTACTTCACTTGGAGGCCCATTTTACCAATCAAATATTACAGAATAACTAATCCTGTGGCTCTCAACCTGTGAACTGAAGATTCGTGGAACTTGGGGGCACAGAGTTTTGTCAGAGACTCACAAATCCATATGTTAATGGCCAAATAAGAGCCATACTGTCTTTATATCTAACAAATACGACTGTAATATGAATAGAAAAATGATCCATGCTTCCCTCAGGGTAGAGAACTCCTGAAGTTAGACAGTTGCCTAAGATACACAGAGGTTAAGTTACGTCCCTAGAGTAAAAAGCTGGTAAATGTCTGAGGCAGGATTTGAACCCAGGTCATGCTCCATCCAAGCCCACAATTCTATCAGTTATGCCACATTTCCCTTTCCTCTTCTTCTTCTTCTCTCTCTCTTTCTGTCAAATGTATTTAGGTATTTCTGTGGTTATTAAGACATACATACATAAAAATGTTTCTGGTTTCATGGTGAATTTTTGTCATCCTATATTTTCTCAATGTATATAAAAATACAATTTGCAGAGGTCTATGGTTTGGGGTTTTGTTTGTTTTTCATTAAGCAATGATCCTCAAATTTTAAAAGGTTGGGAACCACCCTACTAATACATTGCATTGTATCTCCCAAAAGTATATAAGCTTCTTGAGAGCAAGGGCATTTTTTATTTTTTTCTTCATATCCTTAGGACCTAACACTCTACCTAGAACACATTAGGTGCCTAATACATGCTTGTTAAATGGAACTTAAGTGAATTACACTACTAAGAAATATGTATTCTGTACATCTGCATTGCATTATAGCCACAAAATGCATTCTGGTAGCGGAAGAGGGGGGAAAGGGAGGCTAGTACAAGGAAGATTGAGGTGGTCAAATATCATATTTCTTCCTCCTGGATAGGGCCTTTCATGAGACCACTTTGAAACATAGAAAGTATCCTTAATGAAAAAGGAAATCTTGCTCAAATTCTTCATGTTATTCCAGAGAAAGAGAGAAAGAGAGAGAGAGAGAGAGAGAGAGACACACACACACACACACACACACACACACACACACACACACAGATTTGTACAGTAGAAACACTGGAGGGGTACATCTATATAAAGCTACTATTGAGTAGTAGAAAGACTATTAGCTCTGGTATTGGAGGACCTGGACTCACCTTTCTGAAAGCCTATGTAAGCTTTGGCTAAGTTACTTCATTTTATTATTCTGGGTCTCATTCCCTTCTCCGAAAAATGAAGAGGATAGACTAAGTGATCTCAATGGTCTCTTCCAGGTCTTCTGCCATTTCAAACATATCCAGTAAGTGAATTTGATGATAAAAGCAAGTATAGAACTCAACCTTTATGTCTGAGATTAGGCAGCAGAAACCTTTAGAGACTTTGCTTTGTTGCTAGAGTCTGATAGATGGCTGCTGCCCTCCTTTGCCTGTAGGTCTTCCAAAAGAAACAATCAGAGTGCTGCCCTTGAGAAAGAGGGCACTACTTGGCCTGCAATAGAAGAACACAGAAAAATGATCATTAGCAGGTCAAGTATTGTAGCTGTGTTTAAAATGTGAAAAGCCTGTGAAAGAGAAGTGAGATCAAAAGTGTATATAGAAAGGAGGAATTCACAAGAGAGACTTTTATAATAAAGAGAACTGTAATTACCATTTCTTCTTCAGTTAATTCAAAAGTCTTTAAACTTAAGTATTCAGAATGAGTTAGGACAGCTGGCCTCTGGCACAATCACAGTGATGGAGCACAGAAGGAGGCAATCTCCCTGCTATTTACCTCGGGCCATTATCTAGAAAAGCAATGCTAGGCCCCATTCCCTGCCCAGTTTCTTTGTCAGAAATGAGGTCATACTGTAGAAAATGATAGATTTAGAAGAGATGAACGGCAGCTTAATAGATTTCTTATCCAACTCCTTTTGACTTGAACTTGGATTTAGTATCAGATGTGAAATTAGATCTCTTGGATTCGAGTCCTGCTTTTCACTTGGATTCACTATATGACTTAAGCCAAGTCCTTTCTTTCTTTGTCTTAGTTAACCTCATTTTGTAAAATGAGGAAAGCAATAAATGATTTTAAAGGTTCCTTTTGTGATCCTATGACTTGTATTTAAGGTCTGGTTCCATTCTAGGATTGTGGGCAAGTCATTTATTCTATTAGAGCTTCACTTTCTTCATCTGTAACATGAGAGCAATAATACTTAAGAAGACCTATCTCAAGATTGTTGTGAAGAAAGTGCTATGTAAATTTACATTTAGGTAGACACTATCTTGCATGAGTCATATGATTTTGAGGGATGCTATCAATTCACCTCAGCTGAAACTACATTTCCCCAACAACTTTCCTTGGTGACTGGCGTTATAATTCATCATGCATTAAAGTCCTTTCTGAGAACTTGTGCATTTTAACTGTGTTAGGGCATCACAAAACCTCATTTAATCTAATGTCTTTAGACATGAAAAGGGGTTCAAAGATGATCTAGTCTGGCTGTAGAACAAAGAAGAGTTTGAAAACTTGGTGGGAATATATGCAATGATAATGGGTATAGGATGCTGCCACATTCTGTAAACCTCACTTCCTTGCCCTATCTTTCACTGGCTGGCCTCTAACCCTACTCCCCCCTTTCCCAGGGCTGCTTTCCCTATTGCCATAGGAGCTAAAATACCTTCCTGACTATGAGGGCTAGGAATAGCCATCTCAAGGCCTTGTCAGAGATGAATTCCACTGCCTACCATGTTATCACCTAGGACAAAGCCTAACTGCTCTTGTCTCATACTGCTCTTGTCATTGTTTTGTCAGTTGTTTCTTATTGTTTTGGTATTTTGGTAGGGTAAAGTGAGGAGGAAAAGAGAAGAGGAGGCTGGGACTGTGGGATATTGTCAGGAGCTAGTGAAGTACCATAGTGGGGACCACAGATCATCAAGGGCATTGGACAGGTGGCATATAGTATAGTGGAAAGCACCCTAGATTTGTTATAAAAAGAACTAGGTTAACGTTATAGCTCTGCTACTTCCAATCTTTGTAGCATTAGTCAGTGCTAATGCTCACTACTTCCACTCTGGCCTTCAGTTTATTCCTCTATAAGAGGACTGAAGTACATAATCTCTAAAGTCACTTATGCCTGTAAAACCTAAAACATGAAAATTAGGGCATTGGATAACTAGAAATCTTTAATGTAGAAGTGATTTTTAAAAAAGCACATACAAGAGCAGAATGATATGATGGAAAGAATATTGGACTTCATTTTAACAGAGGCACCTTTAACACCTCACTCTGCTACTTATTACTTGTATTTATTTGGATAACAGACTAAAACTCAGTTTCTTTATCAGTATGTAGCTTTCTTCCTGGGCCTACTTTTCCAATTCCCACTCACATTGGTGGACCATGTCCTTAGTGGGCAGCAATTGCTTCTTTTAACATGGTTATATGGATAGCCCTGAGTTGCTGACTTTTTCTAGTACTGTTGTTTGTGATTTCTCTTCAATATACTTCAGTTTATGAGATTATAAGTGTGTTTCAGCATATGTCAGATCGAATGAACTTTCACAAAGGGTGTTTACTATGCAGTTATAGCAAAGTCAATTGTTACAAAAACAATACCCATCAGAGGGGTAGGGGTGGGACAAACTATCCCTTTGCCTATACAAGGTTACCAGGGAAGAGGGCTTATACTTAAAGTATGCAGTTAGTGAAGGACGTGTCAAAAAAAAAATGTGGCAAAAGGGTAGATCTTAAGTCTTGGTATTGGGAGTTGTTTCTATTTTTGTGGATTCCTCATGCAATTCCTCTTATGTGTATCTATCACTCTTTCATGATTCAAGAGTTTCTCCAATCCATAACCAATATTTTCTTCTCCAAGGGGTAGGAGTTGACACTCCTTAAAACATCCTTTAGTATATCTAGTTTGTTCTCAGTGTATCTATCAGCTCTTGATGAATATGGTTCTTTAGTTTCTATTCTTTTAGGGATATTCCCACTGACACCACTGTGAACCCCAGATTTTCCTACCTTTACAAGTTCACAAGGGTGTTACCTGGTCATTGTGGAAGGGGAGACACAAAAACAGGGAGAGAGAGACAAAGGGTGAGGAGGGGTGAGATATTTAGACAGAGAGAAAGTGACAGAGAGATAGATATAGAGACAGAGATTGTCCTTCAGCCCCTTGTATCGGATTAGAATACCACTTGATTGACTAGTTGAAACTAGCTCGCTCTTTTTGTACATAGCTCAAAGGTGTGTCTGATTCTTTCAGCCAATCACAAGATATTTCCAGTATGGGATCATTTGCTTTTATTCATGGATCAAAATGCTTTCTTCCTTCTCTAAATGTTGTAATTATTTGGGGTGGTTGTGGAACTCCACCTTACATGTCAAATGAGGGTGTTGGATTAGATGATCTTTAAAGTTGATTTCAGTGCTGAATCATATGACCCTAAGAAGTTTTATGTCAGCAGCAATAATTCTTTAAAATTCTTTTAAAAAAAAAAAAGAAGAAGAAGAACTATGCCAAGGAGTTGAGAAACATTAGCTATAAAATTGAATTCATTGTGTAAGGGAATCTTCACATACATGAAATCCTATTCATATACATTATTAGATTTTAGAATGGTAAGATTTGAATGATGTGAGACTGGAAATTCAATATAATGACGTACAAAGACTCTACAGGAAGTTTTCTAGGCAGCCACATGAAAATAAAAGCTCAAAGATGAAAGCACAGGCTGAAAGTATCCGATGATTTCTTGCCAATTGCTGCTAATGCCCACTGTGAGGTATGGGAACAAATCATGTTAACAGTAGAGCACAATGGTTCACTTTTCTTTAATTTAGGTTTTGTGTAGGTCACATTGGTTGGGGAGGAGGGACTTGTTAAGTATTAACGCTCTTAGTCTGATGGCATTTTTAAAAAAGAAAAAAGGGGGAGGGATAAGCAGTTTTTAATTTTGCTTTGATGCCACAGGTGCTTCCAAACAAGACTGCGTAACACGATGATTGCAACTGAAAAACAACATCGCTTGCCGCATTTATATTTCACTGCTTGCTAACAGAGAGGAAGGAAGAATGCTTTCACTTTGATAGTTCGGTGCCAACAGACTTGGATAGAATTTGATCTGAGGTTTTTCTTTGTTCTTTTTTTTTTCCTTTTGTGGGTTGTCCTTATTTATATTGCTATAGTCATTATGGATTTTTTTGTTTGGCTCTGTTTTCTTCGCTCTCCATCACTTTATACAAGAACAATTCAATAATGCAATAAGCATTATTGAGCGTCCTATTACGTGCTGAGTGCAGTTCTAAGCACTGGGGCTACAAATAAGAAAAAGAAAGATAGTTCCTTTCCTCAAGGAACTTACAGTCTGATAGGGGAAGTCAACTGAAAAAAGAAAGGTGGAAGGTGAAATGACAAGGGGTAGCCATGTTCTGTGGAGTCCAAACCAAGAAAACTGATGATGCAAAGTACACGTTAGTTGAAAAGCTCAGATACCAATCTTCTATAAAGGCAAGCTTTGGGAAGAATTTGGTGCTTCACCCTCCAGCCTTCCAATCAGAGCAGAGAGTAGGCTGAGGGAGTTGAGCAGGTGTTGAGTATCTATCTAAAACTGAGTTCATCAGCACAATGGTGAGATTCCAGGTGATCAGTTTATACTAAGAGAAGCATGATGTTTCTGGAGCCCAGACCAAGGAGAGCTACTGATGGAAAGTAAAGTGTTAGTATATCCCATGTTCCCAGTTATTGGGCTCACATTTTATTTCTAACTTTTTATTATTGTAATAGAGGTAAACAGGTAAGCTCTCCTGATCTGTTGAGGTCTGGATTACTTCCAGTTAGCCAAGTGGGCTCTGCCTCAGTACCAAATGATTTTGCACTTTGAAATGACAAAGTAATCCCCTTCTTAGCCACTGGGCCAGGAAGAACTGCTCTACTAAATAGACTTTAAGAGGAGAAATGACTTCTATTCTCACTCTCCTTTCTCCCTCCAGAATAATTTGAATCTCCCTCTTTTTTTTCTTTCTCCCTAACCTCTTTATTTCCCTTTTAGTCAATAGGTGATGGTAGTCTAGTAGTATACATTTATTAAGCACCTACATGTTCTAGGCACTGTGCTAAGCTCTGGGCATCCATATACAAAAAAAAAAGAAAGACTTTTAAAATTAGATTTTGTGTATTAGAGTGTCAGATACGTTTAAAACAATTCTCAGCAATGGACAGCCTTTCTTTTGACTCTAGCTTCATTATTTTGTTTATACAAATTTTGATGTTGTAGAATTGAGCTTGACTATTTTATGTTCTACCATCTCTTTTATTCTGTTTGGTTACAAATTCTTCTGCTGTACAAAAATGTTAAATATGTCATCTTTTTTTCCCCCTTTTAATCTGCTTGGAGTTTATTGTGCTATATGTTGTAAGATGTTGATCAAAATCTTTTCTCCATCAAATTGAATTCCAGTTTTCCCAGTAGATTTTGTCACATAAAAAGAAGCAGTCTATGTTTTCATTTTTATTGAATATTACACAATGGTACATCTTCACTTCAAGGACTTGCTATCTGATCTATTCCATTGATCCATTTTTATTTTTTTCATCCAGTAATATATATATAGTTTTGATAATAGCACTTTTTAATTGCTCTGATCTTTGCCTTCTGTTTGCAATAATTCTAAGTAGGATTTCCTGAAGTATATTTTTTGGACTTTTTATTATTTCATTGTTTTCCTGGGAGATCAATAATTCTTGAGTATTTTCATTACATCCTGTCTTCAATGTTGATTGCTTTGGCTTGTAGAGATCTCAGCTGTTCTTTCAATCAAAACATTTGATTTTGCTCTGAAATATCTTTTTTGTCTCAGAGAATTCATTGTTTTAGAATGACTCTCCACCATTAATTTAATATTATCTCTTGTTTGTCATTTAAAATTCATTTTTGAAAGATCTAATTTTTGTGTTCATTTTAATCCTCTCTTCCTTTAACTCTTTAACTACTTTTATAAATTAAAGAATCTTCTCTAAGTTTTCCTTTTATGATTTCTGGGAGATTTATTGTTATTCCAGTCTTTTTTATCTTTCTGGGATTTTCAAATCAATAAATAATAGCTAATATTTATATAATGCTTATAATGGGCCAGTCACTATGCTGAATACTTTTGCAAATATCATCTCAGTAGATCTTCACTACAACCCTTGGAGGTAGTTGCTATTATTATCCCCATTTTGTCATTTTGAAAATTAAGGGAAATAGACCTTAAGTGATTTGACAAAAGCCACATAGCTATGAAGTGTCAGAGGCAGGATTTGAAGTGAGGTTTTCCTGACTCCAGGCCCAGAGCTCTATCCACTGTTCCACCTAGCTGCATCAATCAATTTATTTTACTCCATAATAGATATACCTTGTAATGAAACATCTTTATTTTTTATTGTTGTTGTTAATCCATCCATCTATCTGTTTGTCTGTCTGTCTATCTATCTTTAATCCCCTTTCTAGTGTTTCTATGAAGTTTTCCTGGCATAGAATTCTTTGTTATCCCCTCTTTGTTTTTGTTTCTTTTATTTCTTTACTTCATTTGGTTCATGTCTTGCTATCTAAATAATAAGGGAAATTTGAGAAAAGAAAATAGCCTCCCATTCAGCACCTTGTTGAAGGTCTCCCTTTTAAATTATTTTGTTCAGCTCCAAATTTATTCTCTAGGCATCATGGCTATGACATTCTTATTTGGGGGTACCTGGAAGTTGTTATGACATTTATGTAGAATAAACTTTTGATCATTAGTATAGGAAACTCGGCAGTAGTACAATACAGATCCATACCACCTTCATAATTGAGTCTTTTAGAGTTGCCTGAAACAGTGATATCACTAGTGATTGGCCCTCAGGGGTCAAGTAGCCAGGCATTTGGGGGCCAAAGATATACTTAAGTTTATATCATGTATTGCACACATAGTATTGGATACAGATAGAAACATACACAGACAGACAGATAGGTGGATGGCTAGATATGGGTATATATAGATATAGACAGTATATATAGATATAGATGTATATACATATATGTATGTATAATTCTTTTCACTTCACTTTGCATCAATTCATATATGTCTTGCCATGTTTGTTTTTGTGGGGTTTTTTTCATGAAACCACCTCCCTCATCACAATAGTACTCCATCAGAATCATACACAACTTGTTTAGCCATCCCCCAACTGATGACCATCCCCTCAAATTCCAATTCTTTGCCACCACAAAAAGAGCTACTATAAATATTTTTGTACATGTAGTTCCTTTTCCTTCATCTTTTATCTCTTTGGGGTATAGACCTAGTAGTGGTACTGCTGGATCAAAGGGTATACGCAGTCCAATAGCCTTTTGGGCATAGTTCCAGATTGTTCTCCAAAATGGTTAGACTAGTTCACTACTCCACCAATAGTTGATTAATGTACCCATTTTCCTTCATCCCCTTCAGCATGTGTCACTTATGATAGGTGTGAGGTGACCTCTCAGTTTTAATTTGTGTTGTCTAATCAATAATGATTTAGAGTATTTTTTAATATGACTACAGATAACTTTGATTTCTTCTTCTGGAAACTTCCTGTTCATATCATTTGATTGATTGGTATTATTGATTGGTAAATGACAGGTTTTTTTGTTATAACTTTGACTCAGTTCCCCTACATATTTGAGAAATGAGACCTTTATCAGAAAAAAAGGCTTATTTTAAAAATTTTTCATATCACTTCATTGTCTATGGTACCTTCTAGCAAAATGTAGTTTCCCTGATTGTTTCTTTTACTTAAGTATAGTTTTGTTTCTGCTTTGTCTGAGATCATGATTGATATCCTTGCCCTCTTCATTTCAGCTGAAGCATAATAAACTGCTCCATCCCTTCTTTTCAGCTCTGTATGTCTTTCTGTCCCAAATGTGTCTCTCTTACACAATAAACTGTTGGATTCTGTTTTCCAACCCATTCTGCTATATATTTCTATTCTATGGGTTAGGTCATACCATTCACATTTACAGTTATGATCACTAAATTCACTTCCTTCCATCCCATTTTCTTCTGTTTATCCCTCTCTCTCTTTTTATCCTGTCACTCTTCAAAAATCTTATCTTGCTTCTGATCACTGCCTCCCCCAATGTGCCACCCCCCCTTAAACTCTCCCCTCATATACTCTTATCCCCTTCTATCTTCCTATGGGGTAAGACAGATTTGTATACCTAACTGAATGTGTATATATATTCTTCCCTCTTTGAACCAATACCAATGACAGTGAGGTTCAAGCATTACCCACCATCACCATCCTTATTTCCCCCTCCACTATAAAAGCTTTTCTTTATGAGCCTCCTTTATGTGAGAAAATTTGACTCATTCTACCTTTCCCTTCCCCCTTCTCCCACAGTGCATCCCTCTTTCTCATCCCCACATTCTTTTTTTGGAGGTCATCCCAACATAATCAACCCACACCCACACCTTCCGTCTAAGCAGACTCCTGTTAACTGTCTTAATAATGATAAAGTTCTTAGGAGTCACATGTATCATCTTCTCATATAGGAATGTAAACAGTTTAACTCTCTTGAGACCTTTGTGATTACTCTTTCGTGTTTCTCTTTTTATGATTCTCTTGACTTCCATTTGAATGTCAAATTTTCTATTCAGCTCTGGTCTTTTCATCAGGAATGCTTAGAAGTCCTCTGTTTCATTACATATCAAATTTTCCCCTGAAAGATTATATGACAGAGAGAGAGAGAGAGAGAGAGAGAGAGAGAGAGAGAGAGAGAGAGAGAGAGAGAGAGAGAGGAGAGAGAGAGGATAAATGTGCTTTTATACTTAACAAAGCTGAAGGTAAAAAAAGAGCAAAAAATAGATAAATAGTTAATGAACTGTATGGAATCCCTTTCAGATACAGATGAAATATTCCACACCTCTGAATGAATCTGAGGCTTGAATAGCTCAGTTTCATTTAAAGAGACCAAGTTGCAAGCAACTCATTTAAATAAAACATCAACTGGAGTCTAGAAGGTGTAACATGCTGATCTTCAAAAGGAAAGGTAGAGGACCTAACTAGGGAAGCCACCTCTGAATGGTGCAGAAATATTGAAACATAAAGTCTATAACTGTCTTCTCTGGCCTGGGGTAGGGAGGTTGACAGACTTTAGAGTTGAAGCCCTGAGGATATCAAAGACATCAGGCTTTTGCAAAATCCTAGGCTAAATGTAGTTTATGCTTTCCAAAGGACAAGAGGAGCACTCCAACTAGAGTGTTGTAAAACCCTTAGGGAGAATGTTGGGACTGAGCAGACTACCTGGTCAATTAGTAGTGTGACCTGCTCAGCCCAGCCCAGCAAAAGCTATTTGTTTCAAGCTGAACAAATTGCCTGCCCTAGCCCAGCAGCTCTACCTGCCTGACCTAGTCTAGCAGCAAATTTACCTATCCAGCTTAGATGCCACACTCTATGAGGACCCAGCTCAGTTGAGCAGCAGTGACTAATCTGCACCCAAGTATATACACCAGAGCAGATGTCAAAGCTCCAGTCCAGGACCTGGGAGCTCCCTTGGTCATGTGTGTTTCCTCTGCATACCACCGTTCATACCCACTCTTTCTTCTCCATAGCATCTGCCTATTTTTGTGGGACTGTGTCCCAGTTTTTAGGGGAAACACTTAGTTACTGTTGTCATTATGCCATTGGAGCAAATGGCTTTTCTCAAAAGCTAATTGAGTGTCCTGGCTGAAGAAGAGGAAACAGATAAAGATATAATCAAAGAATTTTCCAACTCACTCTTCTCCCTCTGGATTAAAAATATTTATGTTAAGACATCTTTTGGGAAACAACTAAACAGTATCTTGTTTTTGTTATAATATTGATTTTAATATTTTCAACAATAAAAATGATTATGATTCATCATTTTGTGATTAACGTTACACTCATTAGCAAGTAATCAGTTATACCCTAGCAATTTCATTATTTTTGAATCATAACAAATTTTTACTTCTTAAAATGAAAAGTGATGCTGTAATATTCTGGTAAATTGGTGGAGTTTTCAGTTCTATTATAATACATCACAAAAGATATTACCAAACTTTTAATTAGAGTAGTGTGACTGAGGAGGAGCTAGAAAAGCCAGTCCATTTATAATTTCTGTTTATTGACAGCCTATGAGCTTTCTACTTTCTTTACTTTCTCTTGTTCTCATAGCCTCCACTAGAACGTCATCTTCTAAAAGCATATAAATGTAACATCAACTTCTTTATGGACTTCTTTTTTTATAATTTATTTATTTTCAGTTTTCAACATTCACTTCAATAAGATTTTGAGTTTTCATTTTTTTCTGCTTCCCTCTTCTCCGCCCTCCCCAAGATGGCATGCAATCTGAAACAGACTCTACTTGTACATTTATATTAAACATATTTTCACATTAGTCATGATGTAAAGAAGAATTGGAACTAATGGGAAGAACCACGAGAAAGAAGAAACAAAATAAAACAACAAAAGAAAAAGAGAGCAAAAAGTATGATTCTATCTACATTCAGACTCCTAAGTTCTTTCTCTGGAGGTGGATGGCATTTTCTATCACGAATTGTCTTAGATCCTTGCATTGCTAAGAACAGCTAAGTCTGTCAAAGTCAGTCATCACACAATGTGGCTGTTACTGTGTACAATGTTCTCTTGGTTCTGCTCATCTCATGCTACATTAGTTCATATAAGTCTTTCCAGGTTTTTCTGAAGTCTGCCTGCTCATCATTTGTTATAGCACAATAGTATTCTATTACATTCATATACCACAACTTGTTCAGCCATTCCCCTATTGATGAATATCCCCTCAATTTCCAATTCTTTGCCACCACAAAAAGAGCTGTTATAAATAAATATAGGTCCTTTTCATGTTTTTATGATCTCTGGGATATTGATCTAGAAGTGGTATTGCTGGATGGAAGGGTATGCACAATTTTATAGCCCTTTGGGCATGGTTCCAAATTGCTCTCCAGAATGGTTGGATCATTTCCCAACTCCACCAACAATGCATTAGTGTTCCAGTTTTCCCACATCTTCTCCAACAGTTATCATTTTCCTGTTTTGTTATGTTAGCCATTCTGATAGGTGTGATGTTACCACATCACACCTCAGAGTTGTTTTGATTTGCATTTTTCTAATCAATCTTTATGGACTTCTTAATGAATAAATACTGATGATTTTAAATATGTCTCATTTAAATGTGTCTTGATAATGTAGTTTATTTTAAGGTTCACTCATTTGCTTAATTAGTGCTTATTAACAAAGAGCTAGTTAGGCAAGATTTCTAAACAAAATAGGAAGTTTCATTTTGCTCCAGCTACATGGAATTTAGCCCTACTCACAAAGTATTATTTATCATAATTGGGGCTCAGATGATTAGGGAATGAACCTGATCTGTTGAGTCTAAATAGACCCATGATTTAGGTGAATTCAAGGAGCCAAACCTTGATGAAAAGGCCATGTTTCTTTTCTCTAGTGATATGTATATGGCCACATGAATCAAATAGTAGATCTGAAAGAGGAAAATCCAAGATGGGGTGCAATTACTATTAGCAAACAGTTCAAAATTAGTCCAAGATGGAAGTGGGGCTGGGGGTCAGGGGATGAGGCTTGTCCAAGCAGAAAATGGTAGTGCCAGAGAATTTGCAGAGGTTTAAGCCACAAATAATATTTGGAAAGAGCAACAGTGGCCATCTGTCATGGGGTAACTGAAGTTCAAAGACAAGAAATCCTATCCCTAGGGACAATTAGTTATAGGTAAGGACACAAGAGAACATCAACTCATGGATATCAGGGTCCATTGTTAGGTCTAAAGGGCCTCTATAAAAGAATTCGGTAAGATCAGCCAGTCAATGCCAATACCATTTATTTGCTGTGTTGAAGGAAAGGCCACATTGCTTAATGGAGATATGCAGTGTGGGAAGCAGGCACAAGGGCAAGGCATCCAGGAGCAGAGCAGCACCTCCAAACTGAGACTAGGAATGGTCAATAAAAAAATTCAGTCAGGAGAGTCACCAAGAGGTCAGCCAGCACCGTGGTCTTCAAGCCATGGCAGGAAGAGGGAACATGAAATTCTCTGATGATCACTTGTTCCTTGGACTTTCTATGTAGTTACTCCAAGGTCTGCTTGTTACTCTTAGATCCCTGTTTCATGGGAGCTGAGGAGGTCTGGAATTAGAACAGTTTGATCGCTTCAAGGATCACATCTTCTCCAGGATCAGAGCAGTTCAGGGTTTTATAGGGAAGGGGCAACAGCAGGAAGCTGAGGGGGATGGGGAGGGAGGTTGCTCAGCTAGATGTGATTGGTTTTCCATTCTTAAGTCACAGACAGGAAAAAGCAAAAGTTAACTAGGAAACTTCAGACATTTCTATCCTGGAATTGAATTTATAACTAGCCTTAACTATAACACTTAAAAGTTTGCCACACACTTTACTTGTACTAATTCATTTGACTAGAGTTATAATTTGGAGAAGTGTTACAAAGAAGGTACTGAAAATAAAAGAGATAATACCAGATAAAGAGGAGGGGACGTAGCTAGGGAACAGATAGTCTGCTGAACAGAGAAAGAAAAAAGAAAAAAAAAAGCCCACTGTACTTTTCTTACTACAATGGAACAAGTCACTTTCTTAAAATTTGGAAAAATGGACACAAGACGGGGATTCTGCCATTAGGAAATAAAGCGGAAGAATGTAAGAGCAAAGGGAGACTATGTGGTACAGTGGAAAGTAGAATCACAGCAACTGGGCCCCCCCCCATACACATTCCTTTGCCTTTGTCGCCTGTGCTACATGTAACCTTCTTGGGATATAATTTCCTCATCTATAGAATAAGGGGACTAAACATGATGATGACCTTTAAGGTCCTTACTAGCTCTAGATCCTGTGAATTAGAATTGAGAGTAACCTTGGAGATCCAGTCTAATTACCTACCTTTAGACATAAGGAAATTGAAAAGTTAAATTAGGTGACTCACCCAAAATCAGTTCTAGATAGTAAGTAGTATATCCTGAAATTTGAACATAGCTTCTTCTAATTTCAAATATAACCTAAAGAGCCTCAGGAAGAACTTGGAGGAGAAATTTAAAATGTACAAACTATTGATAATGCAAAAGTTCCCAACTTTTTTGAGAAGAGGCAATACTTTTAATTTCCTGAGAGCCTGAAGATTGCCCAGGGTCAGAGGTAGCAATTGACTGTAAAATCCCTGATTAAGGAAAGGCACATTATTAACATAATCTGCTTTTCCCAGAAGGGAAACCTGAAAAGTGATGGAGAAGAAGGAAAAATATAGAGGGAAAATCATACATGGCCATTTAAGAAAAGGTTAAAGATCTTTCATTAGAGTTCAATATAGTGGTTGGAAATCCTTTTGATGGTGAGGAAAATAATCTGAGCTTTGTATAAAAAAGTCTGCTAGGTATTTATTACACCAGAAAATCAACTCAAAATCATAACTCATAAAATACAGCAAAAAAAAAACTTAAACAAGACAAAATAAATGGCACAGTCAAATATTTTTGGGCCAAGCAGTTAAAGGTCTTTTTTTATTATTATTGGTAAATGAGACATTGGAATAATTTCCATAAGAAGCTCACATCTTTAGATTTATCTTAAACTCACCTTAGTTTCAGACTTGTGTTTGTGAAACATCTTATGCCTTTAGGCACTGATTCCTAAGAATCAGATGGAAAAGAGGTGGGAGGTCCATTTCCCACTTAGATTGCAGCACAGATGCTGGGAAGATGAGAACAATTTCAAAATGAAGATCTGATTTTGTTTGCTTGCTTTGTTTTGTTCTGCTTCCTTGACCCCCACCCCTCCCACCATGGCTCAGATCACACTTATTCAGCATGACCTCCTTTGCAATATATTCTACTGTATCATAGTTGTTTTCTTTTTTCAGACCAAACTAATATCATTATCATTTGAATTTAACAAAAAATATTTTCATTAACACACCACATGGTGAGTCAGCTTTTTTCCCCCTTTCTACTGTTTGGCCTCTATATTGGGTTAATTATTTATTTATCATGATGAAATGGGATTTATATGTACAGTAAATGGTATGAGTTGAAAAGTACAGGTGCTGTTAAAGTGTGGTTCATGGAGCACTGTAGGTCCTTGAGAGTCCATGAGGAGTCTATGAGGTCAAAACCATTTTCATCACAATATTATGTTATTTGCTCTTAATAAATTCCTCCCATTTCCAGCTACATGTCTATGTAAGGCCAGATTTTCTTCATATACTTTAACCATGCCAACATATCATTACAGATTTAATGCAAAAGCAGATGGAAATCAGTTTTTTTCTGTTAAGCCAAAAATATAAAAAAAAAACAATGCCACTGTCCTCACTAATATATTTTGTTTTAGAAAATATAGATATTTCATAAAATATGATATTTATTGTAATATATTCATTATTCTTATTATTAAATAGAAATAGATATTTTTAAAATTATCAGTTTTAATTTCTAATATGTTAAATATCCATAGAAATTATATACATTTTTTAAAAAGCTCTTTGGACTGCTTAACAATTTTTAAGAGTATAAAAGGGTCCTAAGACCAAAAAGTTTGAGAACCACTGGTATAATGGATAAATACTGTACTTGGGAGTCAGAAAAACAATAGCTATCTGTGTGAACCTGGATAGGTCACAGGGTCAAAGATATACAGTTTAAAGAGACATGTGAAATCATCTATTCCAGCCTCATTTTATCTCAGATAAGGAAATTAAGATCTGAAGAGGTAAACTATTTTTCCCCCCAAGGTCATACAAGTATAAAGTGAACAGTCAGGATTCAACCTTAGGCCTTAAGACTCTAAATCCAGTGTTGTTTCCCCTGTACCATGCTGCTCCTATCTCAGCATCTGTGAAATGGAGATAGTAGTAACAATAGTGTCTACTGTTGTATGGCTCAAAAACATGACGTATATAAAGTGCTTTGCAAACCTTAAAACTTGAAGCGTAATTTAAATATCAGTTATGGTAGTGGTGGTGGTGGTGGTGGTGATTATTTTTGTTGTTAGCTTGGAAGGATTTCTTGTCAACTGAACTTACCTACAGGTTAAGCAGCTTATATGATTATATTTCCAGGCCCAAGGATTCCTTTACAGACCACACTGGGACCTAAACATCTTAAACTCTTAGTTGGGAACAATTAAACCCTTTATTTTCAATTACATATTTTTCAGCCCAGCACTTTACCAATCACAAATCTTTAATCCAACAACCAGACCATGTCAACACACTTGGAAAAATCTTCATAAAAATGCAAAGCTGCAAATTGTCAGAGAATCATAGTATTGTAGACCTGTCCGTGGATGACTTCAGCTATGTTGAATAAACCCAGAGGGAGAAATAAAATCTCTCCCCAGATCTTTATACAGGTAAAGAGCAGAAGGCTTCAGAGGTCCCTGGCAACTGACAGGTATTTCAAAAATAAAGTTTTATTGGCCCTATAAAAAGGAGTGGTTCTAAGAAACAATGGAGAAATTGGAAAATACTTGTTTAAACAATCAGTGATAAAAATGTAAATCTCAAGTTGCCCCTGAATCTCTTAGCTAGCAAAATCAATCTAGACTTGGAGACTGAATCAATTTTCCTCAAATCAAAACTACAATTTCTATAGTTTAAAAGCAGAAAAGTACTAAATCTTAAGTAACCTAGCCTACATTTCAGTTACCCTAGGCTGGCCACCCAAGATAAAGACTTTATTGCATGAATTGTCCCGGCTCTAAGTCAGGGATTATTAACCTGGGCTTAGTGAATTTAAATTATATATACATTTTGATAACTACATTTCACTATATTTTTCAACTGCAATTCTGTGTATTTCATTTTACAGATTTTAAAACAATGTTCTTAGACTGGATCTATAAGTTTTGGGAGACCTGCAAAGAAGTCTATGACACTCAGAAAAGATTAGGAACCCTTTCTCTAACTTATAACATTCCTGCTTTATGACTTTTGATAACTATAATTAGTCAGTATGCATGTATTAAATGCCTTCTATGTGTCAGGCACCGTGCTAAGTGCTGGAGATACAAAGAAGGACAAAGAGAGTCCCCATTCTCAAGGAGCTCACAGTCATATGGGAAGACAACATGGAAACTAACGTGTGTAGGAAAAATTGGAGATAAAGCAATGGAAAGAAGGCACTATCATTAAGGGGGAATGGAAAAGACTTCTAGTAGAAAATAAGATTTTAGCTGGCACTTGAAGAAGTCAGGGAAGGCAGGATATGGAGATGAAGAGGGAGAGAATTTCAGGCTAGAAGGACAGCCAGTGAAAATGCCTGAGGTCAAAAGATGGAGTGTCTCCTGAAAGACCAGTGTCACTGGATGGAATACTACGTGGTGGGGACTAAAGTTTTTCTAAAGCTTTATAACATTTCCAGACATAGATATGAGTATACTCTCTCTCTCTCTCTCTCTCTCTCTCTCTCTCTCTCTCTCTCACACACACACACACACACACACACACAAAAACATGTGTGTAAAATATATTCAATTTAAACTCTCTGCTCTGTTTTACCCCTTTTCTCAGGAAACATTTGTTTAGAAAAGGAAGTGGGGAGTAAACGTAACAGACAAATAGACAACCTGAATGTTGCATTGTAGGCATATAGACACTTAGAGGAAAGGCTTGATCATTTCAGCGACAGTAAAGAGACCACATAGCCCCTAAATAATGTAGTATAATTCTATGAGGTGTGGTCCTTTTTATGTGATTATATTCTTCACAGTCCTTTCCTGCTAACTCCCTGGAGTCATAAGGACAGGAGTTCTAAAAGGCTATTATTTGTATTTACATTTTCATGTGGACCAATGATTTCTTTATTATGGGTATCTTCTAGAAATTCAGTCCACTGACACTGATGGTCATCTTCTCTTTAACTAAGTATTAGAGAGTTGTTTCCTGGGAACACTGAGAGGTTAAGTGGCTTTCTTGTTGTCATATAGCTAGTAAGGTGTCTGAAGCAGGATTTGAACTAGGGTCATTCTGGCTCTAAAACAGGTACCCTATCCATTATGAAATATTGAGTCTTAATGACATTATCATCCTCCTTTGGCTGATGAGGAAACTGACTCAGAGATGTGAGAAAGAAACACAATCTGAAATGTTCTTTTTGTTTTAATCTAATTTTCTTTTAAAAGGCTGGCACTCATTCTCAATATGAAAGTCTTTATTTTTTTTCCTCCCAGATTTCAGCTTCCTCCACTAATCCTTACCTCCCCTTGCCCAACCTTTTCACTTATGGCTCTTCTTTGGGAGGAACAAAGAATTCAGGTTTGTATTGCTTGAACAGATGGACTCTCCATTCCCAGAGCAGATGCTTCAGGGCTCTGTTGCCCTGTACATTTCTGCCTTTGTCAATTGGTCCAATGATAAAGTTCTCCTTCGGGGTGTATCTTATTAGGGGTCTTGTGTTTTATGTGTCTCTTCCTTTTCTCTCTTTTTTCCGTTTTCCAGGCATCCTGCAGTAACTGTTCCACAAGGTAGAGCTCTCTTAAGGCTTGGGAATCTCTGCTGGTTTATCTGTCTTCTGGAAGCATTCTCTCTTCTGGTTCTACCTCAGGCAGCTTTTTGTTTCTTTTTGTATCCCTTTCTATTATAGAATCTTCACTGTGACATCATGTTCTATGGACAGAGATTCAAGGACCAGAAGGAGGACAAAGGAGTGAATGTATTATTTTCTACCAAGAAAGCTTTTTGTGCCAGGTTACAATGGACCTCTAAATGTTTGATTAAAGCAGCTATGCTTGTAATAGATACATTACACCATAAAAAAAAGTTTGAGGGTCAATTAAATGCATACATACATACATACATATATATATAGTATATTCATGGAAACTGGATTCTTTAAGAGAAAGAAACCACATTAATGTGACAATAATAGTTCAAAGGGTAACAAATAATCGGAATATATTGGCAGACAAATCCTTTTATCTACATGCATACATATCTACATACATATGGATACACATGTACATATACATATACAATAAAGACAATATGTAGATATATAAATATGTATCTATTTCTACCTATGTGTATAATATATACATATTTGCATATACTATATACATGCATATCTATGTCTACACATGCACATGTATGTATGTGTGTCTACATATATACATATACATCGTGTCTCTGTGTGTGTGTGTGTGTGTATATGCTTCAAATCAGATAGATATTAGTCTAAAGCTGATTAGGTAATCCTCAAAATTGCCTGAGGATCAGAGAAGTTAAATAATTTTTAGATGGTCACATAGTTGGTAAGCATCAGAGACAGAATTGAAGCCAGCCACTCCCACATGGATCTCAATTTCCCATCTTTGTGTCTTTATACTGGTTATCGCCCATTCCCGGAATGTACTCCCTCCTTACCTCCACATCATAAAATTCCTCTCTTCTCCAAGATACAATCTGAGCACCACATTCTACATGAATCCTGTGCTCCTGTTCTCAATTACCAGTGCGTGTGGCTTCTCAAACTACCTTGTATTTAAATACCTTGTATTTTGTATTTGTTCTATATATACTTATATGCACCTTTGCCTCCATTAGAATACTTTTTTAAGGAGATGTCATTCCATTTATTGTATTTTAATTTCCAGTCCCTAACTCAGTGCTTACCACATAGTAGGTGCTTAACAAATACATCTTAATCAATTGATTGGAGTTCAGGAGAGAGTAGTGTTGGTTAAAAAGGCCTACAAAATATTTACATAGAGATAACAGAACCAGAGCACATGATGAGGTCACCAAAAGAGAAAGTATAAATGGAAAAGAAGGTTTGAGACATAGCATTGAATGAGTGGGGGGAATCCATAGTTTGTAGACATGGCATAGATGCAAATCCAGAATCATGAAAGAGCAGAATTCTGAAGACCTAGAAGAGAGACAGCATTAAGAAGAAAACAATATCAAATTCTGCAGACAGGTCAAGAAAGATTTGGCAATTAAGTGATCAGTGGTGACTTCTGATCAAGATGGCTTCCTGGACAAGAGTCAGAACACCCAACTTCCTAATTCAGCAAGACTCTGCAATTCACACTGGACTGAATAAAGATAAAGAAATCCAATGAGAGCCTAAAGAAAATTACTTTTGTTACAAGAGGACAGCCAAAAGTCCAAGGATAAATAGAAAGGTGTTATCCTTCATCAAAGTCATCACTAGTGCAGGGTATCCTAGAAGTATGGCTAGAGATATATGAAGTCTACAAGACTGTATATCCAGAGGCAGCAAGAGTAAAGTGCTTTTGTAAGAAAGACTCAGAGTGGTCAGAAAGCGGCTCTGAGGTATGGAAAGTCCCAGCAGGAGCACTTTAGAAGCCCAGGAAGTGTGATTAATTGCCACAGCAAAAGGACATCCCAGACCCAGGGGCTCTTAGATCCTTCACATTATGTTCTGAGATGCTAGAGGGGGCCCTGAAGATCCAGCACTTCAAACTCAAAGATCCAAGGGAAGACCAAACCATGTGAGTGGAAATCAGGGCAGCAACACCGGTGATTCAGGATGAATTGAAGCAGATCTCCCACCTCCCACCAAAAAGCACAAGACAGGGCAGAGCCTGGTCCTGGCAAAAAGCTTCTATTTAGGAACAACAGACAGAGAGGTGAGTAAGCTAAAGATAACACTATCATCAAAAATTATTGTAAATCTAGAGATCCTCACAAACAAGGACCAATTATTAACAACAAGCAAATATTCAAAGGAAATAAAAAATGACTCTTCCACAAAGACTCCATGAATACTTACACAAAATAAAGAAAGAGATTAAAAACAATGAAGGATTTTCTCTTTCAAGAGGGAACCCCAAAGAGGGACTTTATTAGCTTTAAACCAGTGAGGAATACAGTAAGGAGGGTTACATAAGTATAAGGGCCATGAATTAAAGAATAAAATTCTAGACTAGAGAAAAAGTAAAGGTAAATAATGCATAAAAATAGGTTGTGAATTGTTTAACAATATATGATAGCCACTTCATTGGCTTGAAAGAAGACAAAAGTGCTGAAAGGTAAAGATAGAGGAGTGTATTCAGAGGACGTCCTAAGGCAATGTTCAGAGGAAGGAAATGGAATGCTAAATTCAAGAAACATCTAGAAGTCCCATTTCTCTGCAACATATAGTGTATGATGGAGATTGAGATGAAATCAAACCAGGAAGGTAGGTTGGAATCAGATTATTGAAGATACTAAGTGCCATGCTGAGGAGTTGGTATTTTATCCCAGCAACAAAGGAAGTAACTAGATTTTGTATCAAGGGTAGTTATGGTTGATTTATTGAAGTTGGAAAGCTGCTTTTGTAGTTTTGTGGAAATGTATTAGTGAGGAGAGAGATTAGAAGCAGTGACTTCAATATTACATCAATTACATCAATCCAGGTGAGAGGGAATAAGAGTTTGACCTGAGGTAGTAGCTATGTGGATGGATTAAGGGTGCCGGT
Source organism: Phascolarctos cinereus (assembly GCF_003287225.1). Classification (NCBI taxonomy): domain Eukaryota; kingdom Metazoa; phylum Chordata; class Mammalia; order Diprotodontia; family Phascolarctidae; genus Phascolarctos; species Phascolarctos cinereus. The sequence continues at coordinate 162,266,558 of NW_027556402.1, forward strand.
GATTGTGACTAATCTTGTAGAGGTCAACTCAGTAAGATTTGACAATTAAATGGGTATGGGAAGTGAGGGTGGAAGAAGCCTCAAGAATGACTTCAACCATGGTTGACTGGAAGTGTAGTGGTTCTCACAATAGAAAGAAGATAATTTGAAGGGGCAGGTTTAACATTTTCAATATGTTGAGTTGTGAAATCAGGTAGGTGTGCTTCTATTCATTCCCTTTCTTCTTTGTGCTTAGATTTTTCAGTAGCTTATTTGTACTTGTGGCTAGATATCATTATTATCACATATGAGACACAAATATACACATATATTCACAAATAATGAAAAAAGAACAAAACCCTTTTTTTCCTCTTTCTACAGGCAGTTACTTAACTATTTCTTATTTATAATGACTTTTCTGAGAAATTCAATTTGATTTGCTGTAGTATAGTAGAAAGAGCACTGCATTTGAAATCAGAAGACCTATGTTTGAATCCTGACTCTGCTGTGTAATTTTGTCTAAGACATTTCACCTTCTCTGGGTCTTTATTTGCCTATCTCTAAAAGAAGGGGGGTGACACTAGATGATCTGTAAATTCTTTTCAAGCCTTAAATATATAATCCCATTTATTCACTTCACTGCAATTTAGTTCAATTTAAAATGCATATCATCTATCTATCTATCTATCTATCTATCTATCTATCTAAAGTTGTGTCTGGAAGGAACAAGGGATTTCACAAGATTAAACCTTGTCTTAGGTTTTCTATTTCCATTAACAGAATCACTGACTTTCTGGTTAACCACATTTACAACCTCCAAGTAGTCCTCTATTCTTCTTCCCACCCTATATCCAATCAGTACCCAAGTCCCATCAATTCTGTCTCCATAATGACATAATTCAGCTATTCTTAATCTGAGCTCCATGAACTACCAATAGGTCTCTGGATAGATTTCAATGAGTCTGTGAGCTTTGAATAGCTTTAAAAAAATCTTTATTTTCCTAATCTTTGGTTTTCTTAGTAATTTTTTAATTTTTTTATGCATTAAAAATATTCTGAGAAGGAATCCATAGACTTCATCAGTCTACCAAAAAGGTCTAAATAAGCTAAAATCCTTGGCATACTGAAGGAGGACACTGGATTCAGAATCAGAAAGTTAAAATCAGGGTTAAAATTAAGCCTATCTCTAATTTTTGCTGCCCTGTGATTGAGTATGAAACACTTCATCTCATTAACCCTTTGTTTATCATTCACCCAATCAATTAATCAACAAGTGAATGTGAAGTATATTCTGTATGCTAGGCACAGTGCTAGATGCTGGGGATTCACTTACAAAAAAAGAAACAATCTCTGCTTAAATTGAGCTTATGTTCTGTTGGGGGAAAGAGCAAGTAGACATAAGTAAGTAAATTAATTAACTGATAGATCAATAGATAAAATCAAAATAAAGTCAAATATGAGACAATTTGGAAGGGAGAGCTCTAATAATTGAATGGAGCGGAAAGGTTTTGTGCAAAAGATGGTGCCTGATTTTCAGCATCTTAAAGGAAGAAGACTCAAGTGAGAGGTGAAGAGGAATTGCGTTCCAGGGATGTAGGATGGCCGGTGCAAAGGAAAAGATATGAAAGATGAAGTGTCATGTGTGAGGAACAACAAGGTTAGACTGGCTCGATCACAGAGTTTTGGAGTAATGTCCAGCACAGCTAGAAAGATAGAATGGGACCTGGTTGTGGAGGGATTTAAAAGCAAACACAGAAGAGTTTATGTTTTATCTTGGAAACAATAGGAAGCCATTAGAGTTGGTTGAGTGGGTGGATTGCATAGTCAGATCTGCACTCCAGGAAAATCACTTTGGCAGCTGTGATTAGATAAGCTAAAGTGGTGAGGTATTTGTGACAAGAATTCCAATTGGGAGGGTATTGTAATGATCTAGGAGAGAGGTAATGAGGTACTGACTAAAGATGGTAGCTCTCTGAGTACAAAGAAAGGAATAGATAGGATCATTGTTGTGAAGTGAGAGTTTGGCATATTATCAGATATGTGGGGTAAAGGAGAGTAAAGAGTCCAGAACAATGCTGAGATTACAAATCTGAGAAAGGATGATGGTGATTTTGACAGAAATAGGGAAATTTGGAAGACAGGAGGCTTTGGGGGCAAAATTAGTTCAATTTTAGAAATGTGTTTAAGATTTTTGTGTGTCATCTAGTTTGAAATGTTGAGCAGGCAATTTTTTGATTTGGGAATGAAGCCAAAAATAGGGGATGGAGTCATCAGCATAGATGTGATAGTTAAATACATGGGACCTGGGCAGAGCCAAGATGGTGGAGTAAAGGCAGGGACTCACCTGAGCTCTTCCCCAAAACCTTCCAAATAACTTTTTTAAATGACTCTAAACAAATTCTAGATCAGCAGAAAAGCAGGGTGAAGCAAATTTCTAGCCCAAGACAATCTGGAAAGTTCACAGGAAAGGTCTGTTGCACCAGGCTGAGAGAGAAGTGCAGTCCAGTGCAGGCCAAGCCAGCACAAGCCTCAGGGGACTGAATCACCGGCAGAAGTAGCAGTTTCCAGACTTCTCAACCTACAGACGCCAAAAACAACTTACAATGTCAGCAGGAAAGGTCTGTTGATACCAAGTGAGAAAGGAGCATGGTCCAGTGCAGGTTGGCCCCCTAAACCAAGAGAAGGCTTTGGGAGTGACTGAATTGGCAGTGGCAGCAGCAGCAGCTGCCTCTGGAGTTTTAAGCCCACAGACAGTAAGGGGATTGAACACATAGACAGAAGGAGAATACAGGGGTCTCTTTGCTAGCACTGAGACAGGACTCTGTTGCTTTGCCCATATTTGGATCTGGGTCACACACCTAAGTAGCAGTCCTGAGGCAAGGAGGAGCACTAGCATAGCAGAGCTTGCAGCAGCAGTATAAAGGGGACCCTTCTCACTGTTACAGGGTAGAAAAGAATGCCTGTGGTTACTCACAGACCTGAGCACAGGCCAGAAGAGGAGTAAACAGCACTCCTTAGATCATACCACCTTGGAAGAATTGAAAATTTTACAGGTCCTTAGAAGTATCTCTGAAAATAGCTGTATAAAACCCCATCACACTGGAAGAGGAGCCCTACCTTAACAAAGAATTTAAAAAGTCAAGTAATAAGCTGGGAAAATAAGCAAACAAAGTGGGGAGGGAGAGGGAAACTCTAACTATAGAAACTTACTTCAGTGACAAGGAAGATCAAAATGAACACTCAGAAGACAACAAAGTCAAAGCTCCTACATCCAAAGCCTCCAAGAAAAATGTGAATTGGCCTCAGGCCATGGAAAAGCTCAAAAAGGATTTTGAAAATCAAGTAAGAGAAGTAGAGGAAAAATTGGGAAGAGAAATCAGAGTTATGCAAGAAAATCATGAAAAATGAGTCAATAGTTTGGTAAAGGAGAACCAAAAAGTTACTGAAGAAAATAATACCTTAAAAAAATATACTAGACCAAATGGCAAAAGAGGTCCAAAAAGCCAAAGAGGAGAAGAATACCTTGAAAGCATAATTGGCAAAATGGAAAAGGAGATCCAAAAGCTCACTGAAGAAAATAATTCCTTAAAAATTAGAGTGGAACAAATGGAAGCTAATGACTTTATGAGAAATTAAGAAATTATAAAACAAAACCAAAAGAATGAAAAAAAAAACAAGAAGACAATGTGAAATATCTCATTGGAAAAACAACTAATAGATCCAGGAGAGATAATTTTAAAAAATTCTGGACTACCTGAAAGCCATGATCAAAAAAGGAGCATAGATATTTTTCAAGACATTATCAAGGAAAACTACCCTGATATTCTAGAACCAGGGGGCAAAATAGAAATTGAAAGAATCCACCAATCACCTCCTGAAAGAGATCCCAAAAGGAAAACTCCTAAAAATATTATAGACAAATTCCAGAGTTCCCAGGTCAAGAAGAAAATTTGCAAGCAGCCAGAAAGAAACAATTCATGGAGTCACAATCAGGATAATACAAGATTTAACAGCTTCTACATTAAAGGATCAGAGGGCTGGGAATATGATGTTCCAGAGGGCAAAGGGGCTAGGATTACAACCAAGAGCCACCTATCCAACAAAGCTTAGTATAATCCATGAGGGGAAAAAATTGATGCTCAATGAGATAGAGGAATTCCATGCATTCTTGAGAAAAGACCAGAGCTAAATAGAAAATTTGACTCTCAAATCAAGACTCAAGAGAAGCATGAAAAGGTAAACAGGAAAGAGAAATCATAAGGGACTTTTTAAAGTTAAACTGTTTATATTCCTACATGGAAAGATGACATTTGTAACCCATAAGATCTTTCTCATTAGTAGGGTAATTAGAAGGACCATATATAGACAGTGGGCACAGGTATGAGTAGAATATGACAGGATGATATCTAAAAATTAAAATTAAGGGGTGAGAGAAGAATGTACTGGGAGAAAGAGAAAGGGAGAGATAGAGTAGGGTTAATTATCTCACATAAAAGAGGCAAGAAAGAGCTTTTATGGTGAAGAGAAAGAGGGGGGAGGTTAGAAGGGGTGAGTGAACCTTACTGTCATCAGAATTGACTCAAAGAGGGAATAACATATGCACTCAATAGGGTATAGAAATCTATCTTACCTTATAGGAAAGTAAGGGTGAAGGGGATAAGAGAAGAGGGGATGATAGAAGGGAGGGTAGATTGGGGGAAGGGATAGTCAGAAGCAAAACACTTTTGAGGAGGGACAGGGTGAAAGGAGAGAGAGAATAGAACAAATGGAGGGCAGGATAGGATGAAGGGAAATATAGTTAGTCTTTTACAACATGACTATTATGAAAGTGTTTTGCATGACTACACATGCATAACCTATATCAAATTGCTTGCTTTCTAAATGAGGGGAGGAGGGAGGGAGAGAATTTGGAACTCAAAGTTTTAAAATAAATGTTAAAATTGTTTTTACGTGTAACTTGGGAAAAACTAAATAAAATTTTTTTTAAAAAATGCATGGGATCTGATAAGGTTACAGATAAATGGTATATAAAAAGAAGAGGGCCTAGTATGGAACCTTGAGGAACCCCCAAAGAGAGAGAGGGCACAAAAGGGATGACGACTTTGTAAAGGAGACCAACAATGAGCAGTTAGGTAGCAGGTATACTAGGAGAGTATAGAGTCATCAAAACCCAGAGACTGGAGAGTATTAGGAGGACACAATAGTTAAGGGTCAAATTCTGCACAGAATTTGAGAAAGGTCAGGATTAAGAAAGCACTATCACATTTGGCAATTTAAGGGTCATTGGTAACTGGAGTCAGCAGTTTTAGTTGACTAGTAAGGTAGAAAGCCAGCTGGCAAAGGTTGAGGAGTGACAAGAGAAGTGGAGTTAGCGAGTATAAAATACTTTTTTCAAGGAATTTGGAAGATAAAGAAAAGAGCGATATAGGACAGTAGTCTGAAGGGATGGTAGGATCTACAGAAGGTTTTGTTGTTGCTTAAGAAGGAGACTTGTGTATAGTTGAAAAAAAAATAAGGAAAGGACCAGTTGATAGGGAGAGGCTGAAAATGTGAGAGAGGGACAATGGCTAAGGATGTGATGATCTGCTAGAAAAAGCAGGAGGGGATGAGACCTATCACATGTAGAGGGGTTGTTGTTGTCAAGCAGAAGGCCCAGCACTGTCAATGACAGGGGGGAAATAAGAGATAGGGAAATGAGGTCAGGTGGTTTTGATGTGGTTTGGGGTTTCTGGGAATCCTAAAATGTCAGGGTACAGAGTAGCATCTGCCTAGAATGAACTCACACAGTCAAACCTTCTTCCACTTCAGGGGCAAATTTTATTGTAACTCCCATAGAAGTGGGCAGAGTTCCTAGTGAATCTACAACTTAATGGGGGTGAGACTGATCCTTATATACAAAAAGGGACTGTGAAAGGATCTGGATGGGATTAAGGAGTGGTAAGTAGTTTGGGGTGGGCTGGGAGCAACAGTGAAAGGAATGTCAAGTAAGCTAATTAGGTGATCCAGGTGGGCTGGGATAGGCCAGTTGCCTTGGGAGGAGGCCAGTGATTTGGGCTCCTGAAATGTATGGGAAAATTCAGGGACTGGGTTGTTTTCAAAGACATGGTCTTTTTCTTTTAGGGGTCCAGGTCCCATCACCCCATCAGCTTTAAGGGAGTTCATGTCAAATGGCCCTGAAGAGAGAGAGGTCTTCAACAGGGAACTGTCAAAGAGGAGGAGATTTGGGTGACTTCATTAAGGTAGAGAATGTTTGAAATAGCTTTCCTGGGGAATGAGATAAGAATCTATTGCAGAGGTGAGAAAAGGACTGCCTTGCTTTGTGAAAGCCAAGTTGCAGTTAGCTAATGTGAATTTGCAAATTATTTGAGTAGGTGTGATTGTGAGATTTCTTTAAGATTCATTTAGCAATTTGTGAATAGAAGCAGAGGAGGCCAACAATAGGGGTAATACAGGTTTGATGTTTGGCAAGAGAAAAATTATGATAGGACAAATGGGCAAAGGACTGAAGGGCAGAGGACAGCATTTGGTTGAAATTATATACTCTCGAGGAGGTGAGTTTGAAGAGAGAAGTAAGTAAAATCGGAGCAGAGACCTGAGAAAATTCTGAGAAGTGGAAGAATTGGAGATCTCAGTGAAAATGAAAAGAGGTAGGGGGTATAAAGTGTGGGGAAAGAAGTGGAATGGTAGGAGGTTATAATCAGATAGGGGAATGTCAGAGTTTCTAATTAGGGAAATGGAACAGTGGTAGGTAAAGATGAGGACCATCTCTTTGTGTGGCTGAAGTGGAGTGAATGGTTAGGTTATGGGACTTAAGGTAATTGAAGAAAGAAGAGGTTAGACAGTTTGATAGAACATCAACATAGATATTAAAGTCCTTTACTACATTGGCAGGTATTAGAGAAAATAAGACTGTGAAACAGGTACTGAACTACTTCATAAAGAAGGGAGAATAGTTTGGGAATAAGTATGATATAGTCTATTGATTCTGATTTGATTGTAACTCTTGACTGAGTGTACTTTAAAGGAGGAAAAGTTCTTAAGTGAATAAAGTAATGAGAGAGTCTGGAAGTGATAGAAGGGAATATAATATATTCTTATTCTCTCTCTCTCTAGGACTAGTGTTTGTGCATATGAGTGAGAGCTGGGGAAGTTGGAATGTTAAATAAGGTAGAGCCAGTTTGAGAAAGCATAGTCAGTGATGCAATGTCATCCCTACGAAGCCAGATCTCAGGAATGTCTAATAGTTAGAGTATGACAGAAAGACCTCCAGGGCAAAGTGGAATTTGTTTACTATGGAGTGAACATCCAGAAGTTATGGTAAAAGAAATGGACAGGACTGGTTTTGGAAATGGATATGGTAGAATTGAGGGAGATATGGACATGAGGAGGTACTGCAGGCAGTTTCCTCCTAAATGACTTTTGATTAATTATTACAGGGATAGGAAGAGGAAAAGGAGAAGTCCTAAGGATACAGTGGGTTGTGAATGATCAGTGAAACTCATAGTTTCCAACAGATGCTAAAGCGAGTTGGGCCAAACCTAGATCTGTGCCTTTTTCTAAGTGGATGGTAGAGGACAGTAGAACATTGGAGGGAGGTAGTGACTAGTACCCCCTAATAGCAGATGGCTCTGCAGGACCTGGTGTTAGCAAAATGAGAGTTATATTCTGCATGCCCTCTAGGGTCCCTTCCAGATCCAATCCTGTGATCCCTTAGAAATGTCTATATAACCTCTTACCCAGATTTTTAGGTCATACACATTTCCTTTGCTACCCCTTTGATTCTATTTGTATATACTCTGCTTTGAGAATTCTGTAAGTAAAATAATTGTAATTAATAGGAACCATGTGATATTTGTGTAACTCTTTATAACTTAAAGTATTTTTATATTCATTACGTAATTTCATTCTTAAAAGGCCAACCATGTGAAGTCGGTAGGACAATTATCACCTTTCACCAATGAGTAAAATTAGGATCAGAGAATCTAAAATACTTGTCTCAGATTGAACAACTAATTAAAGGCTGAATTTTCTGCCTAGATTTTCTGACTCTTACAGAAGTGGAGAACTATCTTTACCATAAAACCCTCTTTTACATCTTATAATTGAGGTTCTTCACCTGTGGAGGAGCACAGGGTTTGGTCCCTCTTCCCAGGAAAGAAAGGAGTAGCTTTCTTCTTTTCATAAACATTTGAGATGATGCTGAGATCATCTTGCTAAGATCTTGACAATAAGTTGGACTTAGTAGCATTCAGTTTAGTTCAGTAGACATCTATTGTATATGAGGAGACAGGGACATAAATATGAAATGATTAAATCCTTTTCTTCTAGGAGCTTACAGTCAAATAGGGCCTATCCTATGAATATTTAATATTATGGTTATAGGAGGGGAGGGGAATCAGAATTAAGAAAGGTCTGTGCATATTTCCTTGAACTTTATAGTAGTACATTTAAAGAATAACAGAAGGCTAAAGTTGTTTAGGATTGAAGGGGGAAAGGAAACACTCATTTCTAGTTATATAAAAATTATATAATCTGTGACCTTAGTGACAATTTAAATTCTCATTTAAAAATCCACTTAAAGAAAAATAAACTTGTTCCTTCCTGTTCTACAAGTGCAAATATGTCTATCTTCAAGTGAAAAAGAAAAATAATTTTCCCTGTATACACATGGAAATATATCTGCATTTTAATGGATTGATATTTCTAATTATTTACATATATACTCAAGAATCAAGAAATGTATATTGTGCCTATTATTATAAACCAGGGAAGTAAACCTCTCCTGTTTTGTTGTTATAGAGGTAGAATCTTGGCAAGAAAGTATAACGATTTCTCTAGATAAGAATTAATTACAATGGTATGTGATCATGGTTCAAAATTGAAGAAATAATACGTACATATATGCATATATACACACATATAATACGCATGTATATCTGAAGATAAAGTGAATACTGAGAATAGAAATGAGCAAATAAAAAAATTAAGGTTAATATGTTGAAAACATATCAGGTCTGACTTTCCCCTTCCTGTTGTGAATGGAACAAAATTAATTTTTATCACTCTCTTCATACACTGCTGTTTGCCCAAGGCTAAACCATTGTCAAATGTGTGGGACCCAGCTGTTTTTATTAACTTCAGTTAAGAATGTTGGAAATGATTTTTAAAAGCACCTTGTTATCATAGTTTTCACTTAGACTAACAGCTGTAAATGTATTTATGGTTACTTAGTGTTTCATATTCAGCAAATTATTTTTTTAACTTAATGGGGTTTTTCAGCTACTCTTACCTCTCTCAAAAAGGCAAAATGATGGATCCTAAAAGTCATAACTCTTCTTATTCTGAGTAGTTGCATTACATTAAAAAATTTACATTTTTAATGTGCTAGTTTTATTTAAAACAGATTAGAAAATTTATTTCTCATGGAAGAGAACAGAAAACAAGATCCATAGAAACTATAACATAAAAGCAAGGAAGATAGTAAAAAGCAATGGATAGGTGAAAGAAAGAAAGAAAAAGAAAGAAAGAAATCATTTCACTGGTAAAGATTGGCAATACTATTGTAGAAAATAGGGTTTAACCAAATTTCTTCCAGAACAGGAATTTCAATTGTTTATTGAAACAATAAAATGTTTCAAAGAGAAAGGAGATATAGGTTATCACCACATGGCCTGGAGATAGAGGGTAATCCAAACTGATGTGATCCCTAACCCTAGCCCTACAACTATTTGTTGTACTGGAAGGGTAGAAGAAGGACATAATTCTTCATCTCCTACCTAAGGTTTATTCTCTTCAAAGACCTACCACTTGTCCCTTTTAGAATCATAGAAATCTGTGGCTGGAAATGACCTTTGATTTGTATTCCTGCCTCCAAGCTAGCTTGCTTCTAAAAACTGAAAACTGCTCATTATCTATCTAGTACAATGCTGAATCATCTCCAGGGAAGAGGACAACCTATCCTTTCTCTCTTTCAACTCATGTGCCTAGAACTGTCTGTCATTCCTTACCTTGGATATTTAGTTTTGTTTTGTGAGGATATTTTAACTTCCCAATTGTTTCTATACTCCTATGCATGAGCACCAAGGCAAAGACTACTCATAGACCATAGTGTAAGGACTCAATTGTCATCACTTCCCCTCAGTAGTTACCAAGCCTTGGTCAACTAAATAGCTTAATCCTTAAATCAGGATCCTGCCATCCTTTCAGGTACAGACATACAAACAGAGGAACTGGCTGGAAACCCTTCTGTCTTAGCAGTTTTAAAGATCATAACCTAAGGCACTGATTAAGGACAAAATATGTGGACTTACAACACAGGAGAATAATGGTACTTGGCATTTATATAGCCCTTTCAAATTTACAAACCTCCTAACATATAAAAGCTCACTTGATTCTCAGGATAACCCATTAGGTAATTACAATAAATATTAGTATTCCCCACATCAGAGAAGGTGCTGTGCTCTATAAGCAAACAGAATTGAAATAGCTCAAAAAAAACTCAAGATGTGAAAATTTAGAGAATCTACCCCAAATGTTCACATGGACTATTTCTGCCCAACCTGTGGTAGAACATTCAAACTTGTATTGGTCTGATCAGCCAGAGTCAGACACACTGTAGCTTGACTCTAGCATAGTGCTGTCATTTTGTTCCTCTTCGAGAACGAAGGACAACAACTCATCAGGATTCCCATCATAAAAATGAAGACTCTGAGCCTCAGAGAGGTTAAATGACTTTTCCATGGACACACAATTAGTCATTAGCAAACAGGATTCTGGTTATGATTATCAAGGATATAAGTCACAGGGATTTGAAGGATGTGGATCTTTGCTGGTAAGAGTCAGAAACAGGATTCAATCAAACAACAAGCATGCTTTGTAACATGTCTCTCCTGTATTTAAATCCAGGGCTCCTTCTACTATGACTCTCCAATAAAGGTAGAGATGAAGTAAGAGCTGTAATTTCTACAATGTTTTATTGTTTGCAAAGTTCTTTATATGTGTTATTTCATCTGGTCCTCATAACAACCTTTGGATATAGATGCTATTATCATTCCCATTTTATAGATGAGAAAGCTAAGACTCATAGAGGTTAAAAGTGAGAATCTGAGCCAGTATTTAAACCCAAGTCTTCTTGATTCTAAGTTTTTCCTAGTTTCCTTTAGGAAGAATTTATTGAAAAGGTGCTATTTAACTTGGGACTTGAATGGAAAAAAAAAAGGAGGGGAGCAGAGTTCAACATGAAAAAACAACAACAACACATAGATTTAGGGCATTCAAGGGGAGGAAAAACTGGGTCAGCAGAATCAGAATCAGTGACAAGTAGTGGTTGAGTGACATATATGACAGTCACTAGAAACAAACGACAATTTTTTCAATTTATTTATTTATTTATTTGTTTTGTGGAGACTACCGTGGATTTGCTATAAACAATTTATGTCAGGTGATGACTTGACTTGGAGAGGCTATTTTTTCCCATAAAGCACAAAAACAGTTTCAGACAAGGCAAACTTTTAGAATACCAGGATCTAGAGCTGAAGAGGATCTTTTAGACCATCAAACCTAACCCTTTTGATTTACAATAGAGAGGAAGAGAGTCAAATAATCTTCCGAATGTTACAGAAGTAGTTTATTATAAGATCAGAGATCTAAAGCTGGAAAGGACCTCAGAGACCTTCTATTCTCATTTTCGCAAGTGAGGAAATTAGGAACCAGAGAAGTAACTTCCTCAATATTACATGGGAAGTAAACATCAAAGGCATGATTTGAATCTGAGTCCTGTGACTAGAGGCAGAAGTTTTTCCACATACCTCAATGAAAGCAACTTCGACACCTTTTTAAACTGTCAAATGATAGCCATAGATACCTTCACATTCATACCTGTTATCCAGTTCTTTATTTAGATACAAAAACGACCTGCCTGATAGGACTAATATCTACCAGTTGGGTTTTTTTTCCCCTCCAACATAGATCCCCTCCTCCTTCACTCCTAATATTTAGTTACCTAGGTTTAATTGCTGTCTCTGGGACAGTAAGGTGGCACAGCAGATAAAGAACCAGACCAGGTTTCAGGAAGACTCATTTTCCTGAGTTCAATTCCAGCCTCAGATACTTATTAGCTGTGTGATCCTAGGCAAGTCACTTAACCCTATTTGTCTCAGTTGCCTCATCTGTAAAATGAACTGGTGAAGAAATCACAAACCACTCCAGCATCTCTGACCAGAAAGCCTCAAATGGTCACAAAGGGGTCACTACTGAAAACAAAATTACTGAAACAAAATCTCCATGCTAGTGTTCTCAAATCTCCCTATTCAGACCTAAGCTCTTGGCTAAATTCCAGTCTTGTATCTCCACCTGCCTTTCAGATATCTCAAACTCAACATGTACAAAACTGAACTCATCTTTTTCTCCCTTCCTAACTTCTATATTACTGTTAAAGGCATTCTTATTCTCCCAGTCCCACAGGCTCATAATATAGATATCATCCAATTTCTTGATATCTTTCACCTCCTGTGTCCAATCTGTTGCCAAGGCCTATAGATTTGACCTTTGCAGCATTACTCAAACATGTCCCCTTCTCTCTGCTGACACAGCTATCACCCTGGTGTAGGCCCTTATCACCTGAACTATTGCAGTAGTCTGCTGGTGGGGCAGGTCTCTCCCCACTCCAATCCATCCTCCATTCAACCATCAAAGTGCTTTTCTTAAAGTGCAGGACTGACAATGTCACCCTCCAGCTCAATAAATTCCAGTGGCTTTCCATCATCTCCGGGTTAAAATAAGAAATCTCTTTGGCATTCAAAGCCATTCACAACCTAGCTCTCTCCTACTTTTACATTCTCCTTTCACTTTATTTTCCATTCTCATACTCTTTGACCCTCCTTGCTGCTCCAGAAGATACTGCATTTCTTGGCTCCAAGCAATTCATCTGGCTGCACTCCATGCCTGAAAGTCCTCACCTCTGCTTGCTGGATTCCCTGACTTGTTATGTCCCAACTAAAATTTTGTCTTCTTCAGGAAGCATTCCCTATCCCCTCTTAATTCTAGTGCCTAATCTCTTTTAATTATTTCCTATTTATCCTGCATGTAGCTTGTTATATACACATTTGTTTGCTTGTTGTCCCCAACATTAGATGGTGAGCTCTTTGAGGGGAGGGATGCTCTTTTGCTTTTTTTTTTTGTAACCCCAGCACTTAGTTTACTGATGCACACAGAGTAGGTACTTAGTAAATATTTTTTGATTGACCAGCCTGAAATTCCCTGATGTAGCTTCCTAGTCACTAGGGGTATATAAGGTCCTAGCCAAGTAGATTATGGGCCCCTCCAATCTGGTATATTACTAAAGACTATACTATCATGATGTAGGGGTGCTGGGAACCCTGAAATTCAAGGATAAATACATGGGTCCTGCCTCGAAAGAATTCGAGGCAAGCCTTCTTTCAGAGACAAGGTTTATTGTATCACCAGTAGAAGCGAGCCAGACTCTTAGGGAATCAGAGCAACTTGGTAGACAAGACTGACCTTTTTTTATAGTGTGGCCAATAGCTCAGTGTGACTGGGAGGTAACTGAAGGGATCTAGATGGTATTAAGGAGTCTGGAGGTAACAGACAATTAAGGGCTGGGCTGGGTTAGAAGTAACAGAGAACTACAGGTCAAAGCCACAATCAAAGAACACTTGAAAGGCTTATTTGCTAATGTCTCAGGTGAATGCCAGGGGTCTGAGTTTAGGATCTGAGTTCCAGGAATTCATGAGAAAGTTCAAAGAGGAGGGGGGTTCACAGCCCATACCCCATCAAGATAAGTCACCCTGTTTTTCTCCATATGTTGCACTGATGACCAGAACAGGGAAGGAGATGTTGCTATTTTAGGAGGAAATCCTCCTTTTGTTAGCTGTTCAATAACTTAAGAATGCTTCATTTTGTCCCAGTGTTGAATCTGTGCTAAGAGAGTGCTGGCGATAGGCTTGACTACAACAATCTGTCCACAAATGCATGGAACTAATTATAAAAATCTATGAAAACTCCAATCTATATTCATTCACTAAATTTCATCTCAAGGGACAATAGATAAACACAAAATTCTTTACCCTTGAAAAGAAAAAAAAATAGTATTATAAGTAAATATCTGTCTTATCTGCCTATATATATAAAACAATGCTGGGGAGAGATCTATAAGAGAAGAAGTAGAGGTGAATTTTGAAAGCAAATATCTAATTGATTAAAGCAGCCTTTCTTCTAAAATTGTCATTTCTTTAGATTTGAAACATAAATAAATTTTCCTAAAATTTGTTTAATATTTTCATTTTTATTTGTCTTTATGGAACTTAAATATGTTTGGGATACTCTTTGCACCTCTTTTTTTTTTAAGAGAAAATTACTTGTGCCCTACTCTTTCACTCATGAAGGAATTTTCTTTAATGTAGTTATCTAATCAGTTGAAACTTCATGGATTTTGCCTCAAAAGCCCTTCAAGACAAGTACCCTCCAGTTGTATTTTTATATTGTAAGTAGAATGAGTTTGCCTTTTGAAATACTATCCTACATGTCTCAAAATATTTTCCTTAAAAAATAGGTGTGGTAAGCCAAATAAAATGTATCCCTGCTCACTATTCCATAGAAATTTATCAATTTGAATCACATAGGAAATGAAATAAAACTAGTAATGGGTTTCAAATGATTTAGTGAAAGTAAATTAATGTTTTTAATATTTCTGAAAGAAAAAAAAAAGACACCAAAAAAGATGTTTAAAATTATTGGATTTTTTTGAAGGTATGAAAACAATTTGGTAAAAGACTCTTACAACCTTCATTTAATAATACATTTTGGAGAAAGGCAAACTGAAGAAGAAGATATGTCACAGGACTTTTTTTCCTCTCCACTTTTAAAAGATTTAAATCACAAAAGAAACATATTGAGGTTTTATCAAGGAGTATATGTTGGAAATACATGAAAAAATAGGATACTGTACGCAGAATTCTACATATAAGATTTACTTTACAGACAACTATTTCTCAATGTCACCATTTAAGAAAATTAAAAACAGAAGTGTAGGAACAAAATATACATTTAAAATGTACAATATACAGGGAGAGTTCCTATATCTCTCTTGTCATGGCATTCGAACTTGTTACTAATTTTTTCTTTACCATGTGAGATTTTCTTTCTTTGGAACATAACTCCATATGAGATGATGCCAATTTGAGAGAGGGTCCTAGAAAATGTTCATGCCTTTTTGCTAGTGAGTTAAAAACAAGTGAGATTTATGACTGCTTGATAAATCTTTGAAATGTCGTTGTTCACATTTCTTAAGATGACTTTTCCCATAATGTGACATGTGACTGTTGCCTAACAAAAAAGAGTCCATATTGTCTGTTTCATAGAAAAAACTCTTGGAGGTTGAGGAGTTGTGGCTTAGGCAGGGAATTAAAGTAGAATTAAAAGAGAATTAGGTAGAGAGTTCAAAACATTTTGACCAAGGGCAATAACTCTGTATCATTACCAATTCAGTGGGCTACTTCATAGGAATTACTATTCAATCTGAATGTTGTAGTTTTGGTCTCTTCTGGGAGTAGGGGTCACTCCTTTGCTTTTTTGTTGTGAAGCAATGACATGAAATAGAAAGAAACTATGAGCCTTATCAGAGATACTCTGATTGACCAGTTCTGTTAATTCTCATAGCACCAAAACTTTGAGTGGTGAGTAGTATCTGCTCCTTTTTAAGGACAATTTTGAATTATTACCAGTGAATGTATGTTTGCCAAATACTGAGACCTTTCTTTCATATCTCACCTAACACAGTGGTTTTGATTTTTTTGGATCCACAATAGATTTGCATCCTTTGTGCCTGTTTGTGTATTGGTTTGGAGGGAGATGAAGGACTACTCCCTTCCTTGGCCCCTACCTTTGGAATGTGGATGTGACTGGATAGATCTAGTAACATATTTTCTCCTCCACCAGGCAGTTCGTATTCTCTTTGTCACCACCTTTGACTTTTGCAATGTGACTCAACTCAGCCTTGTCCCAGACAGCAAAATGGCATTCTGATTGATTACTTTTAAACTAAAGCAAAAGGAAGTAGAAAACCAGATGCACTTGAGTTTTACCTTTTCGGAAATGTATTAAAAGTTATTAATAATAAAAATAATGAAATTCTTTCTTAAACTTGCTCAGTTCTCAGTGATGAGAAAATCTGCTACTTTTAGTATCCTCTCATCTCCACTAAACATACGCCAACCCCTACTTGATCACTGTTTGGTCTCTGATTGGCTCAGAATAAATGTAAATAACAATTGTTTCTGTTCTGGACAGAAACCCTAGACCTTTTTTTTTTTAAGGCCATCCTTTGATTCATTTTTTATTAAGCCTTAGTCAGTGAATGGGCACTGTTTTAGTCAAACTGAGACTTGTTAAAGACCTTAGCTTGAAAAGGCCAAGGTCCTCCACTGCATCTGGGGCCATCTCCAGTTGTCCTGACCCATATTTGGCCACTGGACCCAGATGACTTTGAAGGAGAAGTACAGCCCTCCCTCACTTAAATCCAATTCATTTGCATGTCATGGCACCATCTCCCTGATGTCATGGTCCTTTTTGAGAACAAAGAACAAAGCAATGTTGCTGCTGCCACAGTAGCCAGGCACTGTCTCCACTGTGCTATGTATCTCTGGCTCTCAGTTGAAACTAAGTGTGATGGAATGCTATTGAACTTCTTACTCCCCTCAGTTGAGGTAATAGCTTGTCCACTTACCCTTGTGATAATAATAGAATTTCCATATAGTCTATGGAACTTCAACTTTGAGCATGCTTTTCCTCCAACTCAGAGAAGTACAATTAGTTTCATCCTTACCATATAACACTCAGTAAGAGAGATATATCTCTGTTAACATCTTCTTCTCCTACTAAACTGAAACTGCCCTCTGTGAGGGAAGAGGCCATGTCTTATCCAGATATTTCTTCATTCTCTACTATCTAGCAGTTCTCTCTATGCAAGACATGCTTGATAAATGTTTTGGAATTGATTATTAAGTACAGAATTTTAGTGTACCATTTTATATTTTCCTACTTCCCATTTTCTTGATTTCTTTAAATGATTATTGTTCATGTAATGATATCACAGCTACAAAGATGCAAAAATCATGGTTGGTGGCAGGGCAAAAGAAGTAATTTGTAGACTTTTAAACTTTAAATGCAATTATTTGTGCCAACCTCTTCACTTTACATATAAGCGATATAAATGACTTATACAAGGTCACTCAACATGTTAGTGACATCACTAGGATTACAACATTGACTTTCTGATTTTTAGCTTAGTATTTAGCATAGTAATGAAGCTACCAGAATAGGGGAAGAAGAGAATAAAGTATAATCCTGGCTGGAAAATCCCTATTCTGCCATTTTAAAATGGTTAACAAGTTGACAAGTTATTTGCCAGACTTCTCCTAATTGGGCAAAAGTTGTTGATACTAAAGTCTTCTAAGGAACTTCTCTTTCTGTTCTCTTCTCTCTCTCAAAATAACCTTCCAGATGGTTAGATAATATATCACACACTGATATTCTGGTGGACAGAAGAGAACACAAGTACAGCATCTTTCTTTCTCTTACTTTCTCTCTTTCTTGCTTCTTTCTCTAATCCAAACCCGCATGCACATTCACATGTACACACAGATGTACACACATGGAACTAGAAAGCCCTCATGGCTTAGTGTCAAGATAGACCTAACAGGGCACAAATAAAGTTAGCAAAAGTCATCCTCTTATTAGGAACATCTGTGTATATCTTTATTATTGTTATTATCACTATCATTAACACCATCATCATTATTATAGAAATACATTTAAAATTACTTTTAAACTTAAAGAAGTCACTTTGATAGAAATTTATGTCTGTACTGAGCTAGAAAAATTTCTCTAAATTTGTAACCTTGATAGTTTTTATCTTTTTAATTCTCTCCCATTCTTTGACCAAATTAACCAATTATCCAGTGAGATTCACCCTAGCAAACATCCTATTGTTCACTGCTGAATAAATCCTGAGGTAAGAGAGCACTGACTTGTAGAGATATAGGCAATGTCTTTGACAGTGAGGTTTGTTTCTTGCTGTTCTGGTCAATGGCCTAAGAAGTTTTAAAGGGAGATTAAAGTAAATCACCAAACACGAATCTATATAATCTCCTCTTATTTAATTGTGATCCCTGTTCAGTTCTGGTCCCTGAACCAATTGCTGTGTCTGTCCAAGATAGATGTAGTGATCAACAAAGTTTATTGGTTGTTTATCCAATTGCACATCATTGTTTGGATGATAGCAATTCTTTACTTACTTATGTGGATAGTTAAACTGAACTCATTTGAGTGATTATGGATCTCTTTGAAGAAGCCAATATCATCTAAAAATAACAATCTCTGGAGAACCTGGCAATCTATAGACATATCCTTCCTTTTGAACTTTAGGTTTTACATCTTCCATAACAATGGCAGAAATTTTTGGTGAACATAGGAGAAAATGTATTCCTCCTTCCAGTACCTAAAATGGTGCATATCAGAGCAGGTGCTTAACCAGTGTTTGATGGCTGATCGCTTTATGTGCTGCTTAATATTAATAAACATTTTCAAGTCTATAAGCATTTATTTGCTTGGCTTTGACTCTGCCATCATCATCATCATTCCCCCACCCTTATCTAAACTTACCACCAGGAGATTTATCATCATGGGAGGTTGCCACATCTTTGCACTCACAACTCATCAGTACCTGCCGTGGCCACTGCCCCTCTGATTGGAGGGCTAGGGAGCTAAGCAAAAGTCTCCTCCAATAGCCTCCTTTCATAGAGTGCTCAAAATCCAAGCTATTTGCCACCAGCTGCTCTGCTTGGTTTTAACTCCACCGTTATCATCATGCTTGACCTCCCTCTCCCCCTCCTTTCTTGTGTATTGCCTTCCCCCATTATACTGTAACCTCCTTGAAGGCAGGAATTGTCTTTAGTTTTCTACATAGTGTTTAATAAATATTTTTCATAATACATTGTGTCATTTACTGTGCTAAGCGGTGTAGGTAGACAGAAGCAAAAAGAAAAGGAGTCCCTGCAATTGAACTTATACTCTGTTTTATTTTTCAGAGAAACTTGTCTAATTTTGATATGTATGGGAGACATCTTATGGAAAGAGAACCTTTAAGACTGTTTTAATCTACAGAATCAAATGATTTTCATAGTCAACAAAAACTAAACATAGTGAGATCTGCTTCTCACATGTTTTTTAAATGTCATTGACCCAATTGTATGATAAAATCAGTCCTTCCAAAGAGCTTTCAGAAAATAAAGACAAGCTAAATTAAATCTTATTTAATTAAGGGCCTGAGCAATAGTATCCTTTAGAGTATGAGCTTCTTCAGGGCAAGTACTACATATATATATTTATCTATCTATCTATCTATCTATCTATCTATCTATCTATCTATCTATATATCTATATACATAGATATATATCTGTATATCTATATATATATATATATAGTTATACATATATATGTATGTATGTACATATGTGTATATATTTTTTTCTTTTTTTTTAATTGTCAGTGCTTAGCACATTGCCTGGGATGATAATTCTGTTTTCCATCAGTTCATTTCTGACTACTTTTGTTTTGCCACAGTTGGAAGGAGCATGAAAAATTGCCTATAGTCAATAATATATACAATGCATACATATGCATAACATAATAAGAAATAAGGCTCAAGAGACAATTCCCAGGCCACATTTGAAGGACAACATGTTGAAAGGATTTGTGAAAATTGTCTTAAAATATCTTCTGCATTTCCCTAGACTTTTACTTAGTGATTCATTCTGTGAGGAAAATTTCAAGTGAAATCTAAAACCACCTGGAGCTGTTTCAATTCTCAGTCTCCCAAGAAACTTTAAGTATTGCCTTTCTGCTGCTTCTCAACTCTTTCATTCACAAAGCCTTGTTAATCTTAGCCATCCCTTAAAAACACATATGTTCAGGTCTTGTACTTACCACTGAAATACTGTGGAGCAGCAAGGAAGCTACTGTTGGGCATTAGTATGTCATTGATAATCATTACTTAACTCAATGAGAATGCACTGACAGGAGATCACTCGATGAGGAACAGATTAATCAGAATATCCAAAGTCAAACTGACAAGTTCAAGTCCAAATGTGGCATGCTGCTGAAAGAGTGTTTGTCTCAGCTACCACTGGCTTCCTAGAGTTTGAAGGTCATTCCTCCATCTCTAAGGCTTTAAAGCTGGACTGCCTGGTGGCAGACCCCAGTGTGGACATCCTTGGGGCTCACCGTCCTAATCTTTTGGGACTTACATCATAAGCTCCAATCTCCTTAACCTTAAATGAAAGAACAAATGCCAAGGGAAAGAATCAAGGCTTCTTCTCCAATGACTTCATATAAGAAAGGTCTAAGCCTTCTTCCTTTACAGAATTGGAGCCAAAATGAAATAGAAATAGGGCTGCTAAATAATAAGGATTCCTAAGGGCTGTGTACTGACAAAAACAAGCAAACAAACAACAACAACCCACATATTAACTTTGTCTGTGTTCCACTGTATATTTATTTTGTTAAATAATTTCCATTTGTATTTTAATCTGCTTGGGTCACAAGGGTGTGTCACCAGTGGCATGAGGTAAGTAGACCCCATGTTTGACACCTTTATCTTATAGCACTGACTCCCTTCTCTTAAGGGAATGTCAGGAAGACAGACCATACAAGGCAGAGGTTCTGGTAACAGGTGCCTTTTGAATGCATTTCTACTTCCAGCTATGCAAGTAAGTGACCCAATGGAAGTAGTGCTAGACTTAAGAGTCAGGAAGATCTGTCAGCCAATAAGCTTTTATTAAGCACCTGCTATGTTCCAGGCATTGTGCTAAATGATGGACCTAATTTCAAATTCTACTTTAAATGCTTAGTAGCTGTGTGACCCTGAACAAGTCAATTAACTTTTCCTAGACTCCATTTTTTCATCTCTAAATTGAGGATAATAAGGTTGTTGTTCAGTCATGTCTGACTCTCTTCATGACCCCATTTGGGGTTTTTTTGGCAAAGATACTGGAGTGGTTTGCCATTCCTTCTCCAGCTCATTTTACAGATGAGGAATTTAGGCAAACAGCATCATGTGATGTGCCCAGAGTCACACAGCTAGTTTCTGAACTTAGAATTGAATTCAGGTCTCCCTGACTCCAGGACTCTATCTGCTCTCTAACTACTGCTCTACCTAGATGACAAGAAGCATAATAATAGTACCTATGTTATAGGGTTTCTGTGAGGATCAAATGAGATAATATATGTGAAGTGTTTTGAAAGCATTAAAAGACTAGATACATACTAGCTATATTCAATATTTATATTACTAGACAAAGAGGCTCCTCTTTACCACATGGTTAACAGAGCTGAATTAATTATCAAATTTTTACATGTTTTTTAGAGGTTATGTGGAGACTGCATCAGCCAACCATTTTGTGCAAGCTGTAGAAGACTGTTTCTATTGGCCAATCAATCCACCATTAGTTAAGCAAAAATATACATATTAAGTATGTATAATATGTAATATAATATATTTAATATGATATTTCCATAATTGAAATGTGTATGTGACAATATTAAATGAGAAGCACAAGTAGTTTTCCAACTACATTATTGATTAAAGCATATTTTATCATTCACACAGAATAAAGAAAATCATAGATAATAGAAGTCTATACATTGCTAATCTAAAATAAAACCCACTAATTCTTATTGAGAACTTTGTAAACTTGCCTTAAAAAATAACAAAGCAAGGAATTTTAATGAATGAATGTAAGAAAAAAAATATTTCATTAGGCACTTACTATGGGTCAGGCACTGTGCTAAGTGATTAGAATATAAATGCAAGAAAACAAGCAAGCCACTTCCTTTATGGATCTTGTGTTTTAATGAAAAAGACAACACATAGTGTTGGAAAAAGTGGGGCTGGTGATCATGGTCATGGCTGAAAAAGGAAGGGACAAGCATTTGTATATTACCTCCTGGGCCCAAGGCACTATGTTAGCTGCTTTACAAATATTATCTCATTTGATTGATGGTAAGTATCTTAGTGGCCAGGTTTCTGGGCAAAATAAGGAAGATGCTTATGTACAGCAGGCCAGGTTATAAAATTATTAGAAATATATCAGTATTTAAGCTTATGTCCTGGATATTATTTAGTTTTACATGTGAGGTAATAAGAATACTGAAAAAAAGATCATCATTTAGCTAGTACAATATTGAGTTCTGTCTATAAACAAATAAGGACATGTAATCAGCAAGGAAAGTAAAAAAATAGAGAAACTCTGAGACTGAAGAATTATGTCTGACACAACTTTTATAGGCTGGAGGGTTAAATGCACAATCATGTATAGGTAAATAGTGAAGGAAACTATTAAAAAACTATGTAACATTGAGGCAATTTTCTGTCGTCTCATCTCTGCGTTGGAGAAGATTAGATTTCACAAGCTGAAATTGATTTTTAACATACTGGGGCCTATGATTCTACCCATGTAGAATCTTCCTGGGAGAAAGTTAGAATACTTACAGAATGTCTGTTAGATTTTTCAGGGCCCTAGATGCCATGTAATATACCATATGCTAATGTTCTGCTAATAAAGCAGCAAGTGAGGATCCGGAACTAAAAGGGACCTTAAAGATTCTCAAGTCCAATCATTTCATTTTGCAGATAAGGAAACATATCTAAAGAGAGAGTGCAAGTTGCAGAAAATCTCACAGATTCAAATCTAGGTTTTACGACTCTATATGACTCTACGTTGATTGTTCTTTCCACTATGCCATACTCTATGTAGGAAGAGTTTCACATAGTGAAAAAATATTTTTACACCATTGACAGTAACCACTATTCCTTTTCACAGTCACAGGAAGAACAATGAAATATGTAGGAGCAATAATTCTGACCTATGACTTCTTCCCTTTCTAAAATGACAGAAGAATTGTTAAGCCCCCAAAGCGTGCAAACTTTGAGGAGCTCTTGAGGACCAAGAAGATATGGGAGATTTGAGGGGTGGGAATCAATTCTTGTCACTTTTGTCCCTACTTGACTTGACTAATCATATTCAGAATAACGAAAGTCATCATTGGGGGGACTGGAGAGAGCTGAATGACATTGCCATGTTGTCTAAATATGAAGCAATCACAGGGAAAAGATGAGCAAACAAATGAAGAGGTAGAAACGATTCCATGGTTCGAGTAAAGTTTCAGTTAAACTAACTAGAATAATGTTAGTACTACTGGCTCTCCTACAGCCAAGGGCAGAAATTATTCCTCAAAGGAAAAATATAAGTATCCTCTTGTTAGATTCACAGTGCTTTTGATGGTTGATACCATCATCATCTTTGACCACTAAGAACTTTTTAATCTGTAACGTTATTACATTCTCATCTCTCTTGAATTTATCATTCACATAGGTACTATAATGATATTTTTTTTTGCCTGATCATGTCACTCTTCCTCAGAAATCTCCAGTGGCTTTTCTTTGCTTATTGGATAAAATACCAACTACTTAGCCTGGCACTTAAGGTCACATAAATATTGTCTCTTCCCTATCCTTCCAAACTTGTTTTTCATTATTTCCTATTGCCAATTCTACCTTCCAATCAAATTATACTATTAACTGTTAGGCCATATTCTCTTTCTAGAATATACTATCCCTCTCCCTACTTCCAAACTCTGCCTATAAAATCCTTCTCTTTTCTAGAGGCTTAGCTCAGGTGTCCTTTCTATTCATGAAGTTTTTCCTGAGCCTAAGTTTTAAATTCTCTTTTCTGCCTCAAAATTCCTTGAGTACACAAATTCATACAATACACAGTATATCCCTCTAACAGAATATAAATTTTTTAATGACAGAGACTAAGCCATTCATCATTTTGTATCTCCAGTAGCTAGTAACATTGACATAAAGACACACGTATCCCTCTATATACATATAGATGTTTACATATGTGTGTGTATATACATATATATATATACATTATATATATGTACACACACACACACATCTGCCCATATATATCCTATGAGTTGATAGACACATGTGTACATATACACATATGTATAGGAGACTGTTTGGCACAATAGGTAGGATGCTGGACCTAGAGTCAGAAAGACCTGGGTCCAAATTCTTCTCTGATAATTACTTTCTGTGTGATCACAGGCAAGCCATTTTACATCATTGAATCTCAAGTAACATAGACTATAAGTTACTAAAAGGTCAAAATTAGCATTGGGAAAGGGAGTTCTTAAGAAAAATAATCACAGATACTTTCCTATTGAAAAATAGATTCATGTGCTATGATGAACTAACTCTGAAACATATTAACATAGGCCTTTTAATAGTGTGAGTTGTTCCCCATGAAGAAAATCTTTTCAAATTAGTTATTAATACTCTTTTAGACATGAGGAGACCATTTAAGAAAACTTTTCTTTGGGAAAATTCTAAAACTGAGTACTGGGGGGAGAGAAATCTATAGAAATTATATAGAATTAGCTGTCTGATTATGAGGTAAGTTGTATTCTTCAACTTATAACTAACAGAAATGAAATAAGTCAGACTCACTTTTTCAATGTGCCTTTGATATCTGAAATACCCACCAATTATAGGGAAACTAATGGGTGTGTAGCTTCAGAGAGAGCAGCGTCATGTATTTGTGTTCAACAGTAATAATGCTCATTATTAATTGATAGGAATATTACCTATGTAAACTGGATCCCCAAAATATTTTTATTGTCTATCAAATAGCTATTAGAGGTCAATGACCTTTAATAAGTTTAGATTTGTTAAATTTTATGGTGAATTACCAAAGAATTTATTATAATAATTATAGTCAATGTACATTTTCCACATTCTTTAATAGATTTCCTTTGAATAAATGAAAACTCCATGTCCCCTTAATTAAAAGAAAATCTGTCATTAATATGTAAAGAGTAATAAATTACATTTTTAAAATAAATTAATCGTCACTATGATTTTCTTTTCATAGTGACTCATTACTATAAAGCCCTGTGGTGCCATTTGGAAGCATAAAATGGTGGTTTTTAGGAAGTCATTGGTGGTTTATTCAATGATCAACATCACTGTCATTAAAGACTCATCTTCTTTTGTCTTTTTTTCTCCCTTTCTGTTCCCTGTGGAGGATGTTTGTCTTGTAATTGGTGTTATGTGATTAAAATTTCCAGGTGTCCACCCAGAATTCATCCCTCTCACAGTTGAAAGTCTGACGGTGATTTTTTTTTTTATTCATTTGGGTATCAAGTGTTACAATTGTGTTTAAAAGTGATACTGGACAGTAATTCCTCAGAGCTCTTGGATAAGTCCCTCAAGAATGACAGTGATGCTAGTTATTTTCTAATAGCTAAACTATGGTTCAATTTGAAGGAACTATTAAAGAGATGAATAATCACTGGCAACAAGTCCTTACAATAGTTTTTCAACACCTAATCAGGAATAGAGTCCTAGGTGATGACATTTCTTCCATGTGCACCTGCATATATTACTCTGAAGTATGGCTGACAGCCCATAGGCAGATGTTATCTTCAGGGTCAACAAGCAGCTAGGTAAAATAGGAGACATGATCAGGGTAGTTCACATCCTTAATTATATATGAGTTCTCTGATTAATTCTGGGGAAAGGGATTTGCTCCTTTGGGCCTGAGATAGATATATATATATATATATATCTATATATCTATATATATATATAGATATATATATAGATATATAGATATATATATATATATATATTGATATATTGATATATATATATATCTATATATATATATAGATATATATATCTATATATATATAGATATATATATATATAAATAAATTTATACACACTTAGACAGGATGTGTCAGAGTCAGGTCTTAAACTCAAGTTTTCATGACACTCTATCTACCATGGCATGTTTCTTGTGTCACCCTCAACATCACGTTAAGTCTGGCTCTGTGACTCTGAGTAAGTCACTTAACCTCAGAGTGTCCTGGAAAACTTTAAGCTTTCTAAGATTGTAATTTTTGTAGAGCAAGTCACAACAACATTGGGAGAGGGTGTTTCCCCACAGGGAGTTCCTTATACCTGTGAAATCTTAGGTTTAATTGTTACTCTAAGAGTAACCCATATTGATAAAATCACACACACATACACACTCACTAACACACACATGCACATGCAGAAAGTATATATTTTCTGTGTTGCCTTTACTTGTACAAATAAATTACTCCCACATCAGTAGAACTATAGTAATCACTCAAAAATATTTGACAAATGTAATTGAATGGATTTAAATAGCAGAATTGGTCTTTCTGTCTCATTTTCCACTGCTTTGATCTACCCTCTTCAATGCTATGTAGTAATTTTCATTAAATGAAGATCTAATTATGTGACCTCCCTCCTCAATAAAGTCTAGTGGCTCCCCTATTATCTCTAGGTTCTAGTTGGCTTTTTAACCCTCTTCGTAACTTGGTCCAAAGCAATCTTTTTGGTCTGATTGGATGTTATTACTCCTCTAACATTCTTGTAGTTGTTCAGTCATATCCAACTCTTTATGACCCCATGTACCATAGCACACCAATACTGTCCATGGGATTTTCTTGGCAAAGATACTGGAGTGATTTGTCATTTCTTCTCTAGTGGATTAAGACAGAAGGTTAAATGACTTGCCCAGGATCACACAGTTAGTAAATGTCTGAGACCAGATTTGAATTCAGGTTTTCCTGACTCCAGACCCAGTGCTCTATCCACTGAGCCATCTAGATGCCTCTCTCTCTAACATTCTACAGACCCCTTAAATTACCTTCTCTTAGTTCCTCAGACACATTACATCTCCCATTTCTCAAATTAGACTAATCGTCCCCCATGCGTGAACTATATATTTCCACACCTCCACTCTTTACCATGCCTCACTTTCTTTAAGACTTAGCTCAAACATGCCTTCCCAGATTCTCCAACTGTTAGTCCCATAGTGTAAATACTATCTATGTATGCTGTGTATGGTTGTTTTATGTATATTTAAATATATAACGATTGGCATGTTGCAAATTCACAGCTACAAACTTCAAAAGTAAAAACTGCATGTAACACAAATATAAATAATATTTTATTACATTAACTTTAAAAATACAAGTAGATGACAAATTACAGTTTACAAAAGTAATATAAACATTTTCCACAATCTCTTAGGCAAAATGACATTTTGATGACAATTAAATTAATAGATACATACCTAAGAGAAAACTACTTCCAGATAACAAATAAGAAAAGGGATTAGATTTTTCTTCTTGTAAACAGTTTAAATTTTTTATCAATTGGATGTAAAAATAATTTTTAGCATTTTAAAAAATTTTGAGCTCCAAATTCTCTCCCTTCTGCCACTCCCCTCTCCTTGAGAAGGCAAGCAATTTGCTATAGATAATACATATGCAGTTATGCAAAAATATATTTCCTTATCAGCCATGTTGTAAAAGAAAACACAGACCAAAACAAAACAAACAAAAAAAAAACACAGTAAAAATAAAGTTTAAAACATATGCTTTGATCTGCATTCATATTCTATCAGTTCTTTTTTCTGGACATAGATAGCATTTTTTATCATGAGTCCTTCAGAATTATCTTGGATCATTGTATTGCTAAGAATAGCTAAGTCATTCACAGTTGGTCATTGTACCAAATTGCTGTTATCATGCACTCTGTTCTTCTGGTTCTGCTCACTTCACTTTGCATGGGTCTCCTTAGGTTTTCTGAAATCATCCTGCTCATCATTCCTTATAACACAATAGTATTCTATCACAAGTTATGGTATATACCAAGTGTGAGGAGCCTGTGGCCTCCAGGCCACATGTGGTCCTCTAGGTCCTCAAGAGTATGGCCCCTTGAGTGAATCCAAACTTCACACTACAAATCTCCTTAATAAAAGGATTTGTTCTGTAAAACTTCGACTCAGTCAAAAGGCTGCACTCAAGGATCTAGAGGGCCACTTGTGGCCTCAAGACAACAGGTTCCCCATCCCTAGTATATATACTATTTTTTTTAGCCATTCCCTAATTGATAGGCATCCATTCAAATCCCAACTCTTTGCTATCACAAAAAGAGCTATCTGTCTATCTATCTATCTGTCATCTATTATCTATCTGTTTTTTTATACAAATATGTACTTTTTCTTTTTCCTTGATCTCTTTGGGATACAAGACCTAGTACTGGTATTGCTGGATCAAAGTTTTATAGCCCATGGGGCATAGTTCCAAACTGTTCTCCAAAATGGAGTTCATAACTCCATCAACAATGCATTAGTGTCCCAATTTCTCCACAGCCCTTCCAACATTTGGTAGATACAAAAACCTCTTATTAATACTATTTACATAGTCAAATTTGTTACTATGAAACTTTACTTTTGTAATTCTGGGGCATATTTTCCTACAAATGCACAACTTCCATGGGAAGAGTGGTCACTTACATATTACAATATTAATGAGGAATGTGTTTAGGGAAAGCATACAGTGAAGACTTACTCTTTCTGTATTGCACTGTTTCAATATCCTTTCTCTTCTAGTACAACAATCACAAAGTTCCTCCTTATGCCAAACATTTCTGCTAGGCAGAAATGCGGGTGGGTTTCTAGGGTCTCTTACAATGGCCAATCACTTTTTAGCCAGCTGCTCTCTTCTTACTAGATTAGGAGAGAAAAAAAGAGAGCATTATTCATATTCCATAAAGGAATAACAAAATGTGACATTGTCATTGTATTAAGAGATTAGCACTGATCTGTAACATAGTAGGCACTTATTAAATGTTTATTGATTTGATTAATAAAGGAGTGATTAGGGGCAGTTAGGTGACACAGTAGATAGAGCACCAGCCCTAAAGTCAGGAGGACCTGAGTTCAAATGCAGCCTAGACACACAATATTTTCTAGCTGTGTGACTCTGGGCAAGTCACTTAACCCCAATTGCCTCACAAGAAAAAAGGAGTGATTATTAAATAGAATCTTGCCTTGTACATCTAAACCTAGTATTTAGTTTTGAAATTAAGCTCTTCTATTTCATTATCATGTAATAGTATAGAAATTCATGAGCCTAGAACCAGAAGAACTGAGTTTGAATCTAGTTCTATGATCTATGTGACCCAGGGTGAGTTCCTTAACCTCTTGGAGATCAAGTTTCTTTAGCCATAATTGTGCTAAAAATACTTACATGATTTAGCTCCTATTTGTAATGAAAGTGCTTTATCACCTGTGAATCACTGTATAAACATGAACTGTTATTACAGGAAGGATTCCATAGATTTGGCTGGATCCTCTATAGAGGAATCATTGTGGTTTAGGGGACTAGATCTTGGATAAACATGTAGAAGTTCTGGCTCTGAATTCTATTTTGCCAATCACTAAATTCGTGCTACTGAACAAGTCACTTCCTCACTCTCAAAAAGTCTGCTCATCCGCAAAATGAAGAGGTTGGACCAGATGATTTTTCAGGTTCCTCTCAGTCTCAATTTCTTTCACCCTATTAGATTTGGAAGAAGAGCAAGAAGAGGAACTGGGAAGCTCAGAGAACAAAATGGAGAACCATGAAACCAAGTGATTAATTAGTTTCAGGTAAATTAATCCCTGAGCAAGAGTATGCCAGTAAATTTTTAACAATCAGCTCTTCAGGGGGAGAAAATGATGCATGACACACTTTTTAATTAAATCTCCATTATTAACATTTTTCTCCATCATTTTCTTTTGTCTAGAGTCTAGACTGTAAAAAAAAATCAAGTTCTGATTTCTAGCACTGACAGATGAGTGAGGTGTAAATGCTTGCACTCAAAATTTAACAAGACGCTATCCTAGAGCTAGCTCTAGTATATTTCTACACTCAAGGGCCAAAATGCCTCAGAACTCTAACTAATGAAATCATATTCATCTTTTCCATTCCAGTTGTTTATTAAATCACAACTTCGGAATAGAGAAATCAAAGTAAATATTATTGGTGTTCACATATTCTGAATATCCTACCACATGCTGGTTGTAGTTATAAATATTATAGTTTTCTCTTGGCTATTGAAATAGAATTTTGATAGAGTTCATAAGATACCACTGTAATACTAAATAGAATATGTATTTTTCCTTTTTTTTAAAATGATGACTATACCACTTAGAACATCCAATTGTGTTAACTTCGCCTTTTCATTATTCTTTCTTTGTACCCATAGTAAGCTACAAATTATAGACTGACTGTATTGTCATTTATTGTTTTATCCAGGAAATTGTGAAGGTCAAACTGTTAACATAACATGTTAACATTTCTTCCAGAATTCATCTGTCATAAAATTTTGCTCCTTCAATTTGACTAATATGAGGGGGTAGCCTCAGCCCCAGACACAGACATTGTGGGGAGTTAGGCGTCTGAACAGGGAAAGATTGAGGGAACCTCTGCTGATAAGGGATGCCAGGCCCAGTTGTGCATCCAAAACATAGCCCTGGGTAAGAAGGAACCAGCTCACACCAAGTAAGCGCAGAAGCAGTGGAATGGGGACATCATTGGCTGTAGACACTTAAAGGAGGGTGGCATTCTTGGTTTCAGTTCCAGGCCAGAAGGGACAATTGAAGGAGGATCTGAGGAGGCCAGAGGCACTATCCCCCATACCCCAGGACTAAGCTGCTACAAATTAAAAAAAAAAATGAACAGGCAAAGGAGAAAGAACCTAACTATAGAAAGTTACTATAGGAATAGAGAAGACTAGAGTTTGTCTTCAGAAGGGAAAAAAAATAACCAAAACCAACCTCTCCTACCCTATCCCAAAGAGTAACATCAAATGGTCACCTGCCCAAAAAGAATTCATAGAACTTAAGAAAGACTTTAAAAATCAAATGAAAGAGATTGAGGAAATATTTTTAAAAATCCAAGAAAAACAAGATGATTATGAAAAAAAAGTCAACCAACTGGAAAAGGAGATCCAAAATCTTAAGGAAAAAATGACTCCTTGAAAATTAGAATAGGGCAAGGGGGAGCCAGCTAAGTTATTATAACAGCCCAAGATATAATAAAACACAATATAAAGAATGAAAAAATAGAAAAGAATGTGAAACATTTCATAACAAAAACAACTGATCTGGAGAACAGATCAAGAAGAAGAAACATAAGAATAATCAGACTGACTACCTGAGAGCTCATGATAAAAAAAAAAAAGATTGTTGATACAATAATATAAGAAACAATTAAAGAAAATTGTCCTGAAGTATTTGAACAAGAAGGGAAGGTAGAGATAGAAAAAAATCCATTTATCACCACCTAAAAGAGATCCTACAAGGAAAATCTACAGGAATATCATAGTTAAATTCTGAAACTGCCAGCTCAAGGAGAAATTATTATGAGCAATAAGAAGAAAAAAAATTCAAATAAGGCAGAGCATAATTAGAATCACACAAGAGCTAGCAATGGCAGCACTAAAAGACTGCAGGTCTTAGAACACCATATATGAAAGTGCAAAAGAACTGGGGTTGGTGGCTGAAAACATCATATCCAGCAAAGTTAATCCTGCATGAAAAAAATGGATATTCAATGAATTGTCAGACTTTCAGGATTTTGTTGCAAAAAAAAATCTGAATTTAACAGAGAATTTGACATATAAGATGCAAGAGAAATGTAAGGTACATATCAAAGACTAATTACAAGGGACTCAATAAGGACAGACTGTTTACTTTTTATATGAGGAAATCTAAACTGTATGTCTAAAATTGTTATTAGTAATTGGGTATCTTGAAAAAAAGATTGGAGTAGACCTGAGTATGATGTGATCCTAAAAAATAAAATCATTTAGGTCAAAAGGTCAAAAGAGTAATTATCCTATACAAATGAGGTTTGATAGGAAGTGATACAGAGGAATCAGATGGGGTAAGAGGCTGGTTGTTCTGGAACCCTACTTTCATCAGGAATGGGTTAAAGAGGGAAATTGTGTGTGTGTGTGTGCGTGTGTGTGTGTGTGTGTGTGTGTGCACATTTATAAAAGTCTTCTAAATTCAGAAAGAAATAAAAGGCTGAGGAGATAGGGAGGGAGGAGAAGATAAGTGAGAGATTTTTAGAGGGAACCTTCCTCACATCAGTTCTGGGTTAAAGAGAGAACAATATATACATTTAGAAGGGAATAAAGAAATAAGAGGGTGAGGGAATAGGATAAGGGTGGGGTATAGAAAGATGTCTACATTAATGGGAATGGGACGAAGAGGGAATAACATATATTTGGAAGGCTATGAAAGTCTTCTAAACTCAGAAACAAGAGAGAAAGGGGGAAGGATGGGAGTAGAGAGGATAAGGGAGGGAATCTTCAGTAGGGGGCTAGATTAAGTGATAGGGGGTAAGGCAGCGGGTAGAAGTGAAGTAGAGGAGTTAAGAAGGATAGGAATAAGAGATACACACAAATATAAAATAAAGATCAGGAGTAGAATTTATTAGGAAAAAAAGTAGAGGTAGTAATCATAATATCAGACAAAGTTAAAGCTAAAATAGGTTTAATCAAAAGAGAAAACTAGGGAAACTAAACTATATGTCAGCCACATTAACCACTATCTAAAATAATTAGACAGTATGAGATTAGAATATTGCTGTGATATAGGAAATGATGAATCAGTAGACTTAGAAAAATATGGAAAGACGTGGACTTACAAAGGAAGATGTTATCCATCCTCAGAGAAACAGAGGACACACAAGTATAGTACGGTCTTACATAGATGCATATGAATGTATATGTCTATATATATGAGTATGATTATAGATATCTGTGTTTATATGTATGTAAGTATATGTGGATGTGCATACATGCGCAGACACACACACACACACACACACACACACACACACACATATCTCCCTATGCTTAATTGTAACCTTCTTGAGAGAGGGGTGGAGGCAGGGGGAAAAAATAATGAAGGAAACAGTGCACAGCAGAGAACAAAATAAAGCCCACAAGGAAGTAAAGATGGACAGCTCTGAACACAGAGTATAGTATTTATTACATAGGATTTCTTGGAATGGAAATTTATTGCTTTATATTTTGAATCCTGTCTTACATTCTGCTTTGCACATGGCAATGCTTTTTTTTCTTAATTTGTATTTAAGTTTTATTATTTAAGTTTAAAATAATTTAATTTTAAAAAGAATTCATCTGTCAAAAATTTTTCATTCCATTTGACTAGTATGAGGAAAGGAAGCAGCATAGCTTATTTTGTTTTTATTTTAAAGTCAGAATGATATGATACGGAACCTGCTTGGCATCTTTATTCTTGTATTTCTTTCTTGCTTTCTCTGCCCTACATAGAAAGCACTTGGCTGGCAATTAGTACTTTCTCTAGAAAATAGCTTCTTTATTTCAGGTCAGTGATCAGCAATAATTAAAGTAGTTTAAACATTTTGAGAAAATGCTAGAAAAAAGTGGTAACTCTGGATCCAGTTTTTTAAAACTGTTTAATTAAAAATAGGACAAAGACCTGTAAGAGACAAACTACACACAATAATCAATATATACAACTGTATTTTGTTCCATTGAACACCTTGTGCTTAATGAAACACTTAATGATTGTTCTACCTTTTTGAGACTAGAAATAAATGAAATAGAATGTTTATATGTTACAAGTAAATTAGTTTTCCTTCTTTTTCTCTGTAGTCTTTTGTTTTCCTGTACTACTTTTTAGCTTAAAAAGCAAATTAGATAAATTTTACTCAGTATGAACTCTCTTTATACAGAAGTTCTATTTTATAGAAATATTTTTTTAAAATAATTTTATTATTTTTTAAGTTTTCAACTGTTCAATGACTCTGTGACCTCATCCATGTGGACACCTATAGGTTCTAATCATATGCAACTCACATCTGTATCATCTTGAAAATCATCCATAGGAGTACCATCCAACATGTTTAAACTTTCCTCAAGATCTCTTGTTATTATATGGGTACCAATGGACTACACGGCCTGTTCAAATGGTATCATTCCCTGTATGTCATTACTATGTAACCAACCTGCCTCCTTTTCTGGTTGCACATCTCTAAATTAGTATTTGAGCCATTCTTTAGTAAATGAGTTATTTGAAACTTATTCCAATGATATTTTTTACAGAAATAGATATTCAATATTTCTATATTGACTATAAAATTATTTATGAGTTGAGGTAAAGATAATGGTCAAAACAATAATGAAAGAATAAAGATTGCACTCACAGATGTGTCCCAAATCTACATATCCATCCCTAATCTCTCTCCCCATCCTGCATCATCAATCACTTTTTGTATATAACCATCTAGATGTGACATTCAGCATTTTAAAACCAACATATCTAAAATGGAATTCATCATCTCTGCCTCACCCCACTTCCCACCTCAACCTTCCCCTTTAAAACACTTCTTTATATTTGTTGTGGGTACTAACTCTGTTTCGTTCACCCAGATTATAAACTCAGGTTATCCTTTTGTCTTCCCTTTCTCAGACCTCATATCCTATCAAGTTACAATCAATTGATTATTCAATCATCATTAATTTATAAGCACCGCTGATGTGTGCGATATTGAACTTGGTTATGTTTATTCAAGGACAAAAAGCAATATAATACCTTGGAGAATAGCAAATGTGGTGATGTAGGTGTAAGCAATATAGCTCATATCTCCCAAACAAATTCTCCAACCAAAGCAGGTCCAAAGACCTAGAAAAAGTACCAGAATAAGTCATGATCGAGAAGTTAGGAGCCAGTTAAAATAATGTAACATAAATTTTAGTGGAAACAGTCAGCATGGTTTTGATATTTTTTTCCATGATTATTCAGCAGCACATGAGTAGGAACAAATGCAACAGATACCTGAAAAATTCCAGGGCTGGGGTTTGACACCAACATGTTTGATAGGATAAAGTATCTAGCTATGTAAGAAGAGGCAGTATAGAGTTGAACTAGTTAAACAAAAGGTCAAGAGAGAAAAGGGAAGAGATTATAGTCATTGCAGGATTTATGGCCTTAAAAATAACTTAGGGTTAGGGGAACTGGAGGGCTCCTGGAGGATCAGGATTGGAGTTTAGAGATAAAAGGCACAGAGAATTGAAGTGATACAGGATTATTACCAGATGAAGGAATTTCAGAGTTCCTGAATTTGGATTTGGAATACTTGTGATGACAAGATCAAAGATATGACCATCCCTGTACGTAACTGAGTTGGGATGGAGGAATAGGTGGGAAATGAATAAGCTGAGGAACTGGGTGCTTAGAAAAAGTCTGTAAGCCCAACACTAAAGTCATTGAGGAAGGAAGGAGCATATGCTGGAGTAGAACATGGCTACCAGAATATTGATTGGGTGATAAATATGGATTGAATCAACTTCAAAGAAAAGAAGACACTCTGATGGCCATAGAGGGAGAGTCTAGAAGGGGAGAAATAAGAATCCCAGTTCTCTTACCATGATCATGATGGGAGAGATTGTGAGTGGAAGTGCAACAAATGCTGTAAAAGATAGCCAGATATGTTGTGTTATCAGGAGGGAATCAGGTCACAGTGAGTGCAAGAAGATAGAAGAATCAAGAAAGAAATAGTTTCAGATGAAAGCTGGTTTATTATCTATGGAATATGCATTCCAGAAAGCACACTGGAAGGGTTGGGTAACTTCAGAGAAAAAAAGTTGGATAGGTTAGATTAAAGCAGATTAGAAAGAAAAAAAAATCAGTGGGTAATAAAGAACAGAGTTTGAACAATGGCAATTGGTGGAGAGGGTGTCATTCAGAATAACTGAGTTGAGATGGGAATGATGGGTATCGATGTTAATTGTTGAGAAATGAGTTCAAGTAGTTATCTTCGTGTAAGAAGATGGGATGTTTTGTATGAGGGACAGACAGCAAGTAGGCCAATTTGGCTAAAATATAGAATTTATAAAGGGGTGTAGTGTTTAAGCTGAATGAAAAAGCAGGATTCAGATTTTAAAGGGCTTTAGAGGCCATACAGAGGAGCTTGCTTGATTCCGTGAGCAAGAGAAAGGCTATTTGAGCAGGGCAGTGACACAAACAGACCTGTAGAAATATCACTGTGGTAGCTGTGTAGAAAAATTAATTAGAGAAGTAGAGAACTGAAGGAAAAAGACAATAATAAAACCTTGGCCATAGCCCAAGTGAAAGGTAATAAGGCTCTGAAGTAAAATGGTGGCCTTGTAAATGAAGAGAGGGAAGCAGATGTGGGAGATAGTAAAGACAGAATCAACAGTACTTGACAACTGATTAGATTAGTGGGGAATGAGAAAACCAAAAGTTGAATGTGAAAAAAAATTCTTCAAAAAGAATAGGAAAGTATTTTGGAGGAAAAGCTAATGAAATTAGTTTTGGACACATAGAGTTTGAGAAGTCTAGTTGGAAACATCTAATATACAGTTGCTGATATGATGCAGGACCTTAAGCTCCTAGGATTAATATTACCTGGACAACATTTCTCATATCTATATTTTACTCCTACAACCAATATCTTTAGTTCCGGTCTTCCTTACTTACCTCTTATTGTAATATCCTCCTAATTGTTTATTTGCAGTCTTTTCTTTATTTAAATCTTTTTCTACAAAGTTGCTAAAATATTCTTTTTAAGACACAGCAGTGAAAAAATGTTTTATAGTGGGTACTTCCCTCCTTTTTTAGAGCATGCTTAGTTGTTGTATGTCATTCTTGGTGAGACAGTATGAAGCTATCTGCTGTTTTCAGACTATGTAGGCCTTATTTCTGAGTGTAGTTCCCCTGATTATTTTTTTTCTTCCTTTCTTTTCTTTTTCTTCCTTCTTTCTTTCTTTCTTTCTTTCTTTCTTTCTTTCTTTCTTTCTTTCTTTCTTTCTTTCTTTCTTTCCTTTTCTTCCTTCCTTCCTTCTTTCTTTCAATAATAAACTATTAATTAACCCAAGAACTTGAATTATTTGAAAGGAATTGCTAGGAAAAATGAGAAAACAATTTGACAAAAGTAAGATTTAGAGCAACATCTTAACTTCACATATATTAGAAAGCTGTAAGTAGATACATGATCTTAATATGAAATGTCACACCATAAAAGATAGAAGGGAACAAAATGAAACAAAATCACAACTATGGTTAGGAGTAAATTGTTAGCTAAATGAAGGATAAAGGTGATCATAAAAAATAAAATAAACAATTATGATAGCATACAGCTTAAAAAGCTTTTGTATGAACAAACTCAAAGTCAGAATTAAAAACCTATTGAATGGAAAAATATTTATATCTTATCTAAAATCTGAACCTAGTACACATTTAATAAATATCCACTTATCAGATTAATGAAAAAAAGTTATTATCTTTTCTGGCAATGCTCACATAGTTTGAAAAACATTTATTCATATTTCAGAAGTAAAATACTTTGAAAATAGCATTAAATTTCCTTTGCTTATTAAACCATCTCTACTTGTTGAATTAAGATATATTAGTCTTTTTTTTTTTGCTTGGGGGGATACTTTGGGGCACAGATGCTTTGAAAGAATAGTGATTGTGATAAATTGTTTCATTTCATATTACTCTCAATATGTGGCACATTATATATGTGCCGCCAAATGATACTTCAGTAAAGGAATACCTCAGACAAGAGAAATTAACAATCAAATCTGATCTCTGGTTGTCATAATAATTCTTATATTCTTTTCACCACTCCAACATCATTAGCTTCCTTCAGGTTCATCAAAGATCAAGAAACAACTGCTATGAATACCAAACCTGGCCTCTAACAAATCACTGATTCCGATGGCTGCGTCTTGATGCAAAGAAAAATAAACACAATTACCCCTAGTTCAGATGAGACATGGTTACTGGTTTTTTTTTCAATGTACTTTTGTAGACACCATGGGAATAAAATAAATTACAAAAAAGATAAATAAAAGTAGCTGGGTTTGAAATATGTGCTTCTCATCCTAAGGTAACTACAGTCTAAGGACATAGACAAATTTTTTTTAATGATTTTAGTTGTGTTTCTTTATTTAGCATGTTATTTTCCCCCAATTTCATGTAAAACAATTTTTAATATTCATTTTTAAAACTTTGAGTTTCAAATTCTTTCCCTTCCTCCTTCCTCAACTCCCTTCACTGAGAAGGCAAACAATTCAATATAGGTTATACATGTGTAGTCATGCAAAATGTATTTCCATATTAGTCATGTTATAAAAGAAAAAAAACTCAAGAAAAATAAAGAAAGTTTTAAAAAAAGTATGCTTTAATCTATATTCAGACACCAACAGTTCTTTCTCTGAGGATGCAGATAGCATTTTTCATCATAAGTCATTCAGATTTGTCTTGGATCATTGTATTACTAAGCATAGCTAAATCATTCACAGCTGATCACCTTACAATATTACTGTTACTTTATACATAGTACATTTCACTTTGCATCAGCTCATGTAAGTCTTTCCAGGTTTTTCTGAGAGTATCCTGCTCATCATTTCTTATAGCACAGTAGTATTCCATCACAATCACAAAGCACAGTTTGTTCAGCCATTCCCCAGTTCTTTGCCACCATAAAAGTGCTGCTATAAATGTTTTTGTACATATAGGCCCTTTTCCTTTTAGCTGTTTTTTTTTTAATCTCTTTTTGGATACAGACCTAGTAGTGGTATTGGTAGTTCAAATGATTTGCATGGTTTTATAGCCTTTGGGCATAGTTCCAAATTAATGGTTGAGGGGCAGCTGGGTGGCACAATGAATAGAGCTCTGGCCTTGGACTCAGGAGAACCTGAGTTCAAATCCAGCCTCAGACACTTGACAGTTGACACTAGCTGTGTGACCCTGGGAAAGTCACTTAACCCCAATTGCCTCACCAAAAAGCAAAAAAAAAAAAAAGAGAGAGAGAGAATGGTTGAATCAGCTCATAACTCCACTCACAATGCATTAATGTTTCATTTTTCCCACATTCCCCTCCAACATTCGTCATTTTCTTTTTCTGTCCTATTAGCCAATCTAATAGGTATGAGGTAGTGCTTCAGAATTATTTGAATTTGCATTTCTCCAATCAACTGTGATTTAGAGCATTTTTAAATAAGATTATAAACACTTTTGATTGCTTCATCTGAAAATTGTTCATATCTTTTGATCATTTATCAGTTGGGGAATGGCTCTTACTTTTATAAATTTGACTCAGTTCTTTATATATTTGAGAAATTAGGCCTTTATCAGAGAAACTTGCTACATTTTTTTCATAACTATAATTGCTAAATGTATTTCCCTACATCTTATTCACCCCCCATTTATTCTATTCTCTCTCTTTTTTACCCTGTCCCTCCTCAAAAGTTTTTTTTTGTTTCTGACTACCATCTCCCCCAATCTGCCCTCTTTTCTATCACCAGCACCCTTTCTCTCACCCCGTTCCCCTCCTACTTTTCTGTACAGTAAGACAGATTTCTATACCAATTGAGTGTGTTTGTTGTTCCCTATTTGAGCCAATTCTGATGAGACTAAGGTTCACTCACTCCACTCCCCACCTTCCCCATCTTCCCCTACAGTGTGAAAGCTTCTTCTTGGCCCATTTATGTGAGATAATTTACCCCATTCTACTTTCCCTTTCCCTTTCTCCCAGTGCATTCCTCTTTCTCACCCCTTAATTATTTTTAGATATTATCTCCTCATATTCAACTCACACCTGTGCCCTCTGTCAATATATACTCCTTTTAACTGTCCTAATAATGAGAAAGTTTTCATGAGTAGCAAGTATTATCTTCCCATGTAGGAAAGTAAATCATGTAACCTTATTAAGTTTCTTATGATTTCCCTTTCCTGTTCACCTTCTTATGCTTTTCTTGAGTCTTGTATTTGAAAGTCAACTTTTCTATTCAGCTCTGGTCTTTTCATCAAAAATGCTTGAAAGTCCTCGTTTCATTGAATGTCATTTTTCCCCACTGAAGGATTATACCCAATTTTGCAGGGTAGGTGATTCTTGGTTGTAATCCTAGCTCATTTGCCCTCCAGAATTTCAAATTTCAAACCTTCTAATCCTTTAATGTAGAAACTGCTAAATCTTGTGTTATCCTGACTATGGCTCCATGATACTTGAATTGTTTCTTTCTGGCTGCTTGCAATATTCTTTCCTTGACCTGGGAGCTCTGGAACTTGGCTATAATGTTCCTAGGAGTTTTCCTTTTAGGATTTTTTTCCAGAGCTGATGGGTGGATTCTTTCAATTTCTATTTTACCCTCTTATTTGAGAATATTGGGGCAGTTTTCCTTGATAATTTCTTGAAAGATGATGTCTAGGCTCTAAACTGTTTTCCACTGTCACCCAGTGTAACAGATCATTCCTGCCAACCTTCTAAGTTGTCTTTGGCTGGAAAATTATTTCACTCTGTCCATTTGTGAGTTCTGCTGCTCCAGGAAATGTTTTATGACATTATTTAAAGGTGGTTAAAGAGGTTTGGGTGAATCGCTCAAGTGAATCGCTGCCTTTTCTCTGCCATCTTGGCTTTGCACTTCCCACTCCCATATTAGTTTCTGATAAGTCTGTTGCTATACTAACAGTGCAATTGGACACTCAATGCTAATTGACCAGTTCTCATCTCACTTTTACTGAGAATAATCAGATCAAAAGCCAAGTATTATTTTATTTTCTGGTCATATCTCTTAGAAATTGAATGGAGAGAGAGGGTTGAAGAGGGACCCAACCTAGCAATGAGTTATATATATCCAGAAGCAGACAGAGGATATTAGTCTATATTCAAATTCATATTTCCAATAGGAATAGTTACTAAGTAGGCTTCAAATAAAGGGGTTGGGCTGGGGCTGGGTGTAAAAGGAGAACTATTAACACTCATTTCATGAAATAAAAAGAAAAATGTTGATACAAATGAAAAGAATTATGCATGTCTATATCCACAGGATATGTCTTTATTCCCTTAATGGAAATGCCTCAAGATTGGCAGTTATCATATGTATTATGTATAACACAGATACAGTTTCAATGAATAGTAATACTTTTATTCTACACTAATTTTAATTCTGATGTTACATCATTTTTAGATTTTGGATTAGATTTTGGATTCTTGAAGACAGAGTACAGTTTGGAAGTAGTAATTAGAATGGGTAGAAGATGAGTACAAGAGGAATACATGACAACAGCTTTTGAAAGTTTGGCAGGGTGAACTAAGAAACAGTTGAGATTTCAGATGAAAGCACTCCCTCAAACATAACAGGCTGGGGTCATTTAGTGCAAGGGCAAATAGTCTTTTATGTTTCAATGGTCACTGAAATAATCATTTCATTTATAAACCAAATTAGACATCATTATTCATTAACTGACTTATAGAAAGGTTAAACTGTATTCAACATACATTAAGAAAGATATATGTATGTATGATTTATTATAGAAAGTCTTTGATCAAATTTTTATAATTTTTAACAGTTTTTGTTCTCAAAGGCATAATATGCTTTAGTTATCTGCCACATGTGGAATTGGCCCTCATGTTGAATATCACATAAATGTTGA
The DNA here is from genome assembly GCF_003287225.1 of Phascolarctos cinereus. Lineage (NCBI taxonomy): Eukaryota > Metazoa > Chordata > Mammalia > Diprotodontia > Phascolarctidae > Phascolarctos > Phascolarctos cinereus. Next base: position 162,308,018 of record NW_027556402.1, read on the forward strand.
ATAAGTAAAATATGAGTATTTTCAAGAAGTCATAAATAATATTGGAATTAGATATTAACTATAGTCAATATTATTTAAATGGTTGTATACTTTAGTCCTCAATTTCAGTTCTTCAAAATAGCTAATGACAATAAAATAATTGCTTATGATTAAAAAAATTAAAATAGTAAATTAATAAAATAATTATGTGGCATCCAGGAGAGAATTGGTGGAGTGTCCGCAATTCTAGGGCTCTGTCCTCTGCTATCTCAAAATTAATTACAATTATACAACATGTTGTGTTACAAAATACTTGATATACATCATCTCAGTGGATCCTTGCAAGAATACCATGAGACCTACAATGCAAGTATTCTGTCCCATTTTATTGAGATGCAAAGAGAATCACAAAGGAAAAACAACTGGATTAAAGTCCCAAAATTCTAAAATGGTAAATTTGGATGTAAACCTAGTTCTTTTGATTCCATCCAGAGCTCTATACAATGGCTTTTCTTTTTTCTTTAAAACAAATACACACGCATACACAAAATATAATTTTTAGCACAGATTTCCAGAAATGCTGCCACAATCTTGCATTCATATCAGAAAGTGATCTTACCTTTCAGTTCATACATTTTTTCATTTTTGAGCAGAATAAGTATGTGAAAACATGGAATAATATATGGCCCTTCAAATCCCAAGCTTTAGTAAGATTCCTAATTAAAGTAGGAAGTAGAACTTCAACAAAAAAACTATATGTCATTTCCAATGTTTCTTTTATCACTGTATTTTTCACTGGGCTCCAGCAGTGATCAAAGCTGCAGGCTGTCAAAGTAAAAAGTGACACTGTGTGTCTTAAGGAGAAATTGAAATCTATGTTGATTTAATAAGTTGATACTTCAGTGTAGTTCCCTCAGAGTGTATGTAAAATTTTGCACATTTTGACTATGATGTTTAACACATGATACTTGAAAATAGTTCACACATATATCTTGGCTGTAACATTTTGTGCTACACATGACCCCAATAGATGATTTGTGATATCAAAATTATTTCAGTAAGATGTTGATGCCAAAATTCTAGCATTTGAAAAACTGGATCCAAAGAAGTATTTTGGAATGCAAAGAATATGGCAGTTCTTGCAGTCTGGAGACTATATTTTTATTTCATAATCCATCACCCTGTTTTGCAAGTTAAAATCTAGTGTCATATATTGCAAGCTTGTGCATTTTGCTACTTCAAACGTGATAAATCTTTCTTACAGGCAGAGACCATTGATCTTAAAAGGTTATGGTGTTTAGGTTAGACAAGAGACTTCTATGGCTTCCTTCCCATGGAGAATAATTCTGAGCTACATGTTAATACTTCTTGGCATCACTATTGTGGATTTCAGCTTCAGCCACACTCCCTGGACAGTATTAAGCTAAAATGTCACTTCTCCCTGTATCTCATTCCTTCTTATGTGGCATTTTGTATCTAATTCTAATGACCAAAATGCACCAAGCAAAATTAAAACGATGTGGCAAATATCACACAATTTTATTTTTAGGTAGCTTCAAAATTCACGGATTAGGGACATCACAAGCTAGAAGGTAATAGTGGTGAAAACAAATCTATCATTTGCAAAAAGGTAAGCAGTTTCATTTAGTAACTAGTACTCTTCATCAGAAAAAATTTACAGAAAAAAATAGATAAAGGGCCAGGGTGATGGTGTCACGTGACTCACAATCTAATGAGGAAAACTGTAACAACACAAATGCACACCCATTAACCCAAGAGATGAAAACCTAAACCAGTCTCTACTGAAAATACCCAAAGGTTCATAAAAGTCAAGTGAGAGTCCTATTTGAGATAGTAGAAACAAGGAATATAGAGGAACCTTATTAAATTGGGATAAACCTATTGGTTCTTGGATCATAGCTTTACAACTGAAGGGACTTTGGAGGTAATCTGATCCAACCCCTTATTCTAGAGACAATGAAACTGAGGCCCATTATATTTAATTTACTTGTTCCAAGTTAGATGCAGTAAGAGAGACATAGCTGGAAGCTCTGATTCTACTTTCTGAAATCTTTCTAATGCATTGTACTAGTCTGAGTCAATAGTCATAAATGCTAGTTGACTTCTGGCTATGACTGTACTTGTTTGGAAAAAAATGGAACAATAAAGTTTTAGCAGGATAAATGAGGGAAGAAAACAGTTTGGCAGAGCATTCCATGTTAGGAGGTGTCAGGGAATGTAATAGATCTGACATGAGAGAGGGTAAAGAATGAAAGAATATGCAATAGTGGAAAGTTAAGCGTCTGAACCTTGGGAGGTGGAAAGTAAGTCACATAGAGGTTAGCCACATTCAAGTTGAGGAGAAATTCACCACCAGATTAAGCTAGGCATTTAAAGTTCTTGTGAATTACTTTCCTTGATGCCGCTCTGCTCTCTTCTGGTTTACAAACCGTGAACTTCAGGACCTCTGAAACACAACCAGATATTCAACTTCACTATCCCTAACTTTACTTTGCATATCTTAGTCTTTTCTCTAATGTTCATGGCCTCAATATTTTTTTTTCCCTGTTATTTATTAAAGATCCTTAATTTCTTTTATTCTGAGCCTGGAAATTTCATTTTAATTCTCATACTGCTCTGCTTGGCATCTTGGTGCTGGCATTCTTGACTTTGGACTGCAACTTGAGTGAGGTTAACCGAGCTAGAGTGGCTCATCCAGAAGAGAACCCATCCCAGAGAGTTTTTAATCTCTTTTTGGAATCAGCACTGTGCACAAGTCCTTGCCAGAGATGAAAGCAGTTAATTAAAGAGGACAGAATTGTGAAAGGCTTCTTAAATCTCAATACTAAGAACAGGCTTGTACTGTGATAAATCCAATACAGAATGCAATACATTCTTTGGTTTCCTTTTTAAATCTCCAGTTGGTATTTTGAAACAAAGCATGTATTTCTTGAAGAAGAAAACCCAGTGAAGCCTATTTATAATGAAGTTGTTTTCCCACAGAACACCATTAGCCTAAAGGCCAAATCATGCCATCAAAACTCCCATTAACTTCAGACCTGCAAGATTGGACTCTGAGTGGAGGTTCACAATAACCAGATTGCAATTTACTCAGAGCAGTGCAGCCAAGCAATTTTGGCCTTTCATTTTTTTGAATATTTTTACAGGAACATGAGTGAGACTCGGTGCCACATAGAAACAAAATATGTGATTGCATTTTTGATTTACAGTAAGTGACATGATGGAATGAGTCACAAACTTCAAAATATAAGGTCCCCTTGTGTCAATGTCCCTTTTGTCATTTCTACCAAATCACTTTGTGACCTCAGGCAGTTTCTTCAACTTATAAGAAAGAGATGATAGTCCTTACCTCTGGGATTGGACTGGAGTAAGGTGGAAATAACAAACATGATTATAAATCACCCAACAGAGCACAGACCTTTTTTTAAAATAAAATGATTTGAGGAACATCTTACTTGAATTGCGTAATTTGTGAAGCAGATTTTCCAGAGTCTAAACCTACCCCTTTGGCTCTATATCAGAGTTCTTTGTATACTGAGTTAACTCTTTTTGGGTCATTTAATTCAATGAGAAAGAAATTTAGTGAATGATTTTCTTGTGATCTAAAAGAGTTAACACAGTTTTTATAGGGCCTAATTTGCCACAAAGGATCATTATGTTTTTCTATATTCTATTTATTTTTGTTTTTACAGAATTTAAGAGTTGGTTGGCATGAGTCATTTTAATTTTTCTTGAAAATCCTAGGAACATAAGGGGGTATTTAAAGTATATACTTATAATCAGTCTTCATCACAATGTCCTACTTTATATGATACAAAAATAGTTTTGTCAGTATGTTATGATTCAGCTCCAGATATCTATAAAATTCAGATAGGAAACCTAAGTATTCTTGCTATAATTATAAATATGATTGTTCTCCCCTTCCTCACCTTTTCAATTTCATAGTAATCATATTTACTCTATATGAGTTCTTATTTTTTTCAAATTTCAAAATTTTCAAACTTTTTTTAAATGTTAAACTTAGATAATACAATTTAAATAGACCAGAAGAAAAGAAAAAGAAACATTATAAACTTAAATATTGAAACTTAAATACAAAATAAGAAAATAAAATAAAAGCAGTACACAGCAGAACATAAGAGAAGATTCAAAATATAGAGCAATAAATTTCTATTTCAAGAAAACCTACGTAATAAATACTATGCATTGTGTTCAGAGCTGTCCATCTTTTCTTTGTTTCCTTGTGGTTTTTTTGTTCTCTGCCGTGCACTTTTACTTTGTTCTTCCTCCCCCAACTCCCCACCAAAGAGGGCTACAATTAAGTACAGTAGATTTATATATACACACATGCACACATATACATATATGTACACATATATACACAGACACATACACATACATACATATACACACACAAATATACATACATACATTTACATATACATAGGTATACTTAGATATCTATAATCATACTCATATATAGACATACATACATATGCATCTATGTAAGATATACTATACATTTTTGTCCTCTGTTTCTCTGAGGGTAGATAATCTCTTTCTGCTTAAGTCTGAGTCTTTCCATATTTTTCCAAGTTCACCAAATCATCATTTCCTATGCCACAGCAACATTCCAACCTTATACTGTCTAATTATTTTAGACAGTCCAAAACAACATTGATGGGTATGGCTGACAACTAATGTAGTTTCCCTATTTTTCTCTTTTGATTAAATCTATTTTAACCTTAACTTTGTCTGAGGTCATGATTACCAACATTGCTCTTTTTTTCCCTAATAAATTCTACTCCTGATCTTCATTTTATGTGTCATGCATATCTTTTATTTCCTGTCCCTCCTGACTCCTCTACTTCACTCATACCCACTACCTTGCTCTCCTATTATTTACCTATCCCTGCTCCAAGGACCCTTCCCTTGTCCTCCCATCAATCTAAACACCCTTCTATAGCACCCTTATCCCATTCCCTCACCATTCCCTCTAAAAATCCCTCCCTATTTCCTTAGCCCTTTATTTATTTCTGAATTTAGAAGACTTTTATACCATTCTACATATATATATATATATATATATAGTTTCCTCTTAAATCCATTCCCAATGAAAGTAGGGTTCCAGAACTATCAGCCCTCCTCCTCCATCTCATTCCTCTGTGTTAATTCTTCCTCTCATACCTCATTTGTATAAGATAATTACTTTTTCAACCTGTTCATAAATGGTTTTACTTTTTAAAATCATATCATACTCAGGGCTGCCCCAATCTTTCTGATGAACTACCCAATTACTAATAACAATCTTAGACATGCATTTTACATTCCCTCATATAAAGGGTATGTCCTTATTGAGTGCCTTGTAATTAGTCTTTGATATGTAGCTTATATTTCTCTTGGCTCCTATATGTCAAATCTTCTATTAAGTTCAGGTTTTTTTTTTAAAGAAAATCCTGAAAATCTGACAATCCATTAAATGCATTGTTTTTCCATTCAGGATTATGCTTAACTTTGCTTGGTATGATATTTTTGCCCACAATCCCAGTTCTTTTGCTCTTTGATATATGGTGTTCCAAGACCTGCATTCTTTTAGTGCTTCCATTACTAGGTCTTGTGTGATTCTAATTGTGGCACCACCATATTTAAATTGTTTTTTTTTTCTTGTTCATAATATTTTATCCTTGAGCTGGGGATTTTGGAATTTTACTGATATTCCTGTAGGTTTTCCTTGTAGGAGCTCTTTCAGGTGGTGATTGGTGTATTTTTTTTTCTATTTCTACTTTCCCCTCCTGTTCTAATGCTTCAGGACAATTTTCTTTATTTATTTCCTGTATTATTATATCAAGATTCTTTTTTTGATCATAGCTTTCAGTTAGTCTGATTATTCTTATGTTTTCTTTTCTTGATCTGTTCTTCAGATCAGTTGTTTTCCTTATGAGATGTTTCACATTCTCTTCTATTTATTTATTGTTATATTTTGTTGTATTATTTTTGGTCTCATAACTTCACTGGCTTCCTCTTACCCAATTCTGATTTCCAAGGGGTCATTTTTTCCTTAAGATTTTTGTATCTCCTTTTGTAGTTGGTTGACTTTCTTTTCATAATCTTCTTGTTTTTCTTGGATTTAAAAAAAATTCCTCAATCTCTCTCATTTGATTTTTAAAGTCTTTTTTTATGAATTCTTCTATGAATTCTTTTTTGGCAGGTGACCATTTGATGTTACAGTTTGGGACAGGTGAGGCTTTCTTTCCTTCAGTATCCTCCTCTGAAGACAAACCCCAGTCTTCTCTATGCCTATAGTAACTTTATGTAGTTGGATTCTTTTTCCTTTGACTGCTCTTTTTTTTTTAATTTGTTGCCATTTATTTTTTGCAATCACCTCTGGTCTTAGAGTATGGGGAATGGTGCCTTTGGCCTCATATACTCCTTCCATTCTTCCTTCTAGCAAGGATTCCACCCCCCTGTAAGTGCCCACAGCCATCAGTGTCCCTGCCTTACCACTTCTGCACTCACCTGCCATGTGCTGGTTTCTTCTACCCAGGGAGGCCTTTTTGAATCACAGCTGGGTCTGGCTTCCTTGTCAGTAGAGGTCCCTCAATCTTCCCTGGCTCAGACACCCAACTCTTCTCACTCTCCAGAGGTAAAAGTTCCTGTGGCTGGGGCCAAGGTTGCTCCTAACCCATCTAACCCCAGGGCTTGCTGTTGGTTATTTAAGTGGAAATAGCCTGGAGGTGTTTACTTTCCACAAGAACAAAATCTAGTCCTGGGATTTTTCTTCAAGTCTTCCCCCACTGTCCCAGGAGGACCCCTGTCCTGCCTCTACTCTTGTTTATTTTTAACAGCTCTGTTTTCACCCTGAGGTGCTATTTTATCTCCTTTGTGGGGGAAGCATAGAGAGCTTGGAATTTTCTGATCTACTCCTCCATGTTCTCAGAATCCTCTAAATTTGTGATTTTTTCAAGACATTTCATGTGTATAGATCTGGTTATTAACTTACCTGTGTCATTTAAATACTCAAAAAATATATTTAGACAGGCAGCTCAACTTTCCTCTTTATCTCTGTAATAGATAGCTCTTATCAGATCCATGGGTACCACAGCAGTTATGCAATGCCTTATCTACTGGTGGGAATGAGGAAGAGGGAATTGAAAAGAGTGGCCAAAACCTTTCCAGAATATCACACACAATAGGCATAATTTGGAACTTTTCTCACGGGCCTCATGTACCATTAAATCAATTAGCATGTAAAAACTGCATTTTGTCAACCGAGATATTTTTAATATTGCCTTGTATAATGTCTTTCCACTTACAACTACGAGCAGATCTTACCAAAGTAGCTTCAAGTGCACCACAGTTGTCTATGAGAGTTGTAAACCTACCTCAAGGGCCCTAGATGCACAAAATATGGTCAGAAGAAGCACGTGTCACTCCAGCTGCTCAAAGCTGACTTCTGAGTCCTGACATATTAAATGGTCTTTTCTGAAACCTTTCGATCATTACTCATGCAGATTTTCAATTGAGGGTGCTTCACCAGAGTCTGCCTATTTTGAGTTAATGAGAAAAGTCCTAATTAAGCTAGCCATATGCTCAATTGCATTTATAAATGGAAAAATAGACCCTTTTTTTGCTGCTGACACGACCATTGTTGTCATCTCCTGCTGCTGTGAGTGTCGCTGAAGCAGTTACTATTAAGTCAGTCTCTCTGTACACTGGTGTGTTCATTCCAGGAGCACACTCTGTTTCATAAGATATTCTTGGCACGCAGAATGGTATGCCTGCTATGCTTGCTTATGAAAATATCTTTCTGAAGATCTATGTCTGCATTGAATGCAACTAAGTCTTCAATTTTACCCTGGGGATATAGATCTAGTAACACTGCCAACACATATTCTTCCTTTTCAAACATTTAATCTATTCTGGAACTTATGGAGAGTCCAATAGCTAGGTCTCCTGACAAGATTACCAAAGCTCTATCCCTTTTGCTTTCAAATTCAGTCTCTTTGAGGGTGTAATTTTATTTTATTTTTGGAACTTTGTTGGTTCCTAAAGGTATTTAAGTTCACACCTCCACCTGAACAGAGGAAACTCAGAAAAAAAAAAAATTTCCTGTCTATAAATGTTTAGGGAAATGTGTTTGTACAGTTCTACTTATTTTTGACTAAACCTTTTTATAACAAATAAAAACAAATACTTCTGATTCCTAGGTAGAACCAGAAACAAATAACTGAAAATGTTGTGACTGTTAACATTTGATTATTTCCATTAGAGATTTAATCATTTTTATTCATATTATCAGTAAATATTGTTTTGTTTAGTGATGGGGTACATAATACTATTTTGGATACAGTGGAGTTTATGGAGTTAGATAGCAATGTCCGTTACCCTGTGGTCCAGGAGATAAGATTTGATAAACTGATGACATCAAAAAATATAACACAAACTTAAAGTACAAAAACAAAATAAATATACAGTCAAAACAATACAAGCTGAATTGAATTAATATGGAAATAAATTTTGGTTAGGTCTAATGAGATGGAAAACGGGTAGTCATTTAGGCTTGGATAATAAAGAAAAGTTTCTTAAGAGAAACTAATATGAATTTAAAATTACTGTAGGTTTTAAAATGGGAGAAATCACAGGTTACATTTTGTTTAAAAAGAAAAATCAATGGGGTTAGCAAATTGTTTTTCTTGTATGGGGAAAAGGATCATAATACAGAAGATGAATAGTGTTAGATGCAATGGGGAAAGGTGGCAGTGGCCCTATAAGATATTTCTGATAAATATTAACTTTCTAACAATAGCAAAAGGATCTAATCATATTACTATTAATAGATTGGCTTCAAACAAACAAGCAAACAAATACACAAAATTTGGCTACATTTTCTATCTGCTAAGAATATTTCATAATTCTAGTGAGTTTTTGAGTCTCATCTTCATGTATATAGTGTAAAAATATGGATGAAATTGATAGCAACTCTGCATTTCCTCAATGTTTTTGGTTGGCCCTTATCTAACCATGGGTGTGTGGGGGGAGTTGGAAGGGAGTGGAGTTATGGTGCATTTCATAATGGAATACCAGACATGGCAAAAAATGAACAATTATCCATTCCAACTCATTTTATATAGGGAGAAACTGAGTTATGTTAGTAGTGGCAGACAGCCAAAGGTAGGTTCCAAATCTTCTAATTCCTAATTTAATATTTTTTCCCTAATATGCCAAAGTAAATTTATTTTCATAAAATCTCTGTAAAATCTTTGTTTTTAAGAATTGCTTCTTTGTTGCTATTATCTCCTAGTTCTATTTTCATTAGAACAAAGGATAAATGAAATATATAAGGTATAAGATATATATTAATATAAAATAAATATAAGATTATATATATATGTATATGTAATATAAGAGAAAGCTGGAATTTTAATTTTGAGCCAAATTATACAGGGCCTTGAAAGGCTGAGGGATCTATATTTTATGTAGTAGGTCACCAGCAGATACTGAAAGTGTTTTTATAGAGGAATTATATCAATGTAGTCAATTATAAAACTATTTAGGCAGATAGACCAATAAGGAGGCTATATCAATTGGGAATGAGATGATAAGGATCTAAACTAGAGTGTTTAGAGGGGAAAAAAAGAAGAGTGAAAAAAAGAGGAAAAATGGTAAGATACATTGTCCCTATAGTTACTCTTCCTTGGAGAGACCACACCTATATGACAACATGTACTTTAAGTTAATCAGCCTCTACAATTTTGTATATCATGGAAGAAACATATGCAAATGATTAATCTGGCTTTCACTGCCTGAAGACCAAGTATGTTATATTTCACCCTTCTGGTATCCTTAAAGAGTTTTGAAAGATGTCTAGTCTCTGCCATTTTCTCAAGTCCCCACTAGTTGTGTTCTCCAGATTTTAGAGGTCCCATTCTCTCTAGTTCTATTTAACCACTTAATAGTGAGATTAGCTATTACAAAGGGAGATTTCCTTTAAAAGCACAGCAAAAACAATCATACAACCACTCCCTCTAAAACCTGAGGACATAATCCCTCTTTATGGATCTCTGTCTTTGTGGAGAGAAGGGGATTAATGTCACAGTTAAACTCAATTCCTGATATTGGTAGGACCAGTATCATGGTCCTACCAAGTTCTAAATTTAAAGCCTCTTGGGCTTGCTTCCCAGCACCCTGCCTTTTCAGAACTTCCTTTCTGGGATGGTAGCAACATCTAGACTAGAATCCTGCTTCTAAGATTATCATGGGTCAAACTCATGGACCCAGGGACAAATGAAGCAGACCAAAACCTCAAGCCAATTCTTATGGCTACAGGACCACAAGACCAACTGAATGCATGGTGCCCATGCTTCAAGTGAACAGGATTTTCACACTTGACACTACCAGAAAGAGTTACACTATCTGTATCTGGTAGTTTTAAAGATACACTTCTTACGGCCACACAGTTAATAGAAAGAGGTTGCTTTCCTCCAAATGGTAGGAGAATGCAAGATGTATTCTCCAAGTAGTAGGTCCCTGTCATCTTCCAAATGAGTACCTCTATCTTAGATGATCTGTGTATGCACAGAGACCAGTGACACACACACACACAGAGCAAAATCTGTATACTACTAAACTGTATATTTCATGAGTTTATAAAAATCAATCAATACAATTTATATTTGGGGGCAAATTCTAAGCAAGGCCCTTCAGAATTTTAAATTTTAAATAAAATGAAAAAGCTCCTCAACAATTCTTAATGCTACTCCTTTTCTTTATAAACCTCTAAGTTACTTCATCACTCAAAGTCCTAAGGGATTTGATAGTAGAAGATTCACCTCAAAGTTCAAGGGTCTTTTGTGACAACACAAGATCCCTTATACAAGCTAGAGCAAGTGAAAATGAACCTTTTTCTTTGTACTCCTTAGCCCCTGCCCTGAGAAAGTATGAAACCAGGAAGTTTTGTAATTAGTTTTCCCATTAAGAATAAATTATTATTCATATTGTATGGCTACCAAATCTACTCTAACAAACTCACTTTCCCTAAGGTCTGTAGAATATCCCCATTTGTATTCTTTCCTGCCATATAAACCCCCCAAACAAACACCTATTATTTTCAGCTACATATTTTCCTATCATTATCATAAAGAGCAGAATCTTGCTTCCTCCCCAGAATGTACCTCTTGTTATCATTTTAAATATTTCCCTGTCCTTTATTTTATAAGCACCATTCCCATATTATGGAATTTCCTTCATTGTAAAATCACTTTCTTTCCAATAATTTTCTTCTTAAAAATCCTATCATCTCACAACTGGTGTAGGATAACTTCTGCCAATTTTAGTATACTGTTCCTTGAACTTTTCCATTGACAAAAGTATTCCACCAAAAATAGCATTTCTAATCTAGTTTTCATTTCCCTCCAATGATTTAACCTTGCCTGAGCAATTTTTACTTGAAGTAGGAGTTTCATAAAATATAAGACTTTGTGAAATGAAAGTTTTATTTTCAATAAGCTTAATGATACTACTTGTCAGAGCTTTGAAATCCCATTTACTTTACCTGTAGATTTAAGATCCTTGGTGGCAGTTTCTCTGTCATTAAAGTCTTCACATATGTAGTACCTACTACTCTACCTTAGAGAGTAATAGCTTAATGTTGAGTTGAATTAAATTGGAAGGAAGCTGTTAAGGACAATAGGTAATGATACAAGGTAATGCTACCATTTGATCCAAGTCTAAATAGCCTTTGAAAGAAATAAGATGAATACAGGGATAAAGTGAAACTCTCTTCTAGTGCTAGTTCATTTACAAGATTTCTTTTGGGTTTTTTTGTTTTGGAAAGACTAGCATTCATCCAGAGTGAGTAATGACCTTAATATTTCATTCTGGGGTTATCCCTCATCTATTTTAATGCATTGCGTTCTTAAAAAACAATGACTGGGCCAGTTACAAGTCATGCTGCTTAGTTGTTCCTTTTTGGTTGCAATTTATCCTTGTGGCCATCATTTGCAATTAAAATTCTTCTTTCTATTCCTGAAAAAAGATTTGGAGAAATGATTTTTCTATTATAGATGGGTTTTGTTTCTGGATTTTTCTATCACAGCTTTTTGGTATGGATTGTGGGTTAAGACAAATTCTATGAAATGCAAATCAAAACAACTCTGAGGTACCACATCATACCTATCAGATTGGTCAACATGACAAAACAGGTAAATGATAAATGTTGGAGAAGATGTGGGAAAATTGGAAAACTAATGCATTGTTGGTGGAATTGTGAAATGATCCAACCATTTTGGAGAGCAATTTGGGTCTATGCCCAAAAAGTTATAAAAATGTGCCTACCCTTTGACCCAGCAATAGCACTTCTAGGGCTGTATCCTAAAGAAATCATTAAAATGGGAAAAGGACCCACACGTACAAAAATATTTATAGCAGCTCTGTTTGTGGTGGCAAAGAATTAGAAATTGAGAGGATGTCCATCACTTGGGGAATGGCTGAACAAGTTGTGGTATATGAATGTAATAGAATACTATTGTGCTATAATAAATGATGAGCAGGCAGACTTCAGAAAAACCTGGAAAGACTTGTATGGACTGATGCTGAGTGAAGTGAGAAGGACCAAGAGAACATTATACACAGCAACAGTCATATTGTGCAATGACTAACTTTGATAGACTTAGCCCTTCTCAGCAATGCAAGGATCTAAGACATCTCCAGAGGCCTCATGATGGAAAATGCTATCCACAACCAAAGAAAGAACTATGGAGTTTGCATGCAGATTGAAGCTTACTATTTGCTATTTTATTTTCTTCTGTTTTGTTTCCTGTTTCTTTTGGTTCCTCCTATTGGTTCTAATTCTTCCTTACAACATGACTAATGTGAAAATATATTTAATAGGAATGTATATCAGATTGTGCACTGTCTTGGGGAAGGAGGGGGAAAGAGGGGGAGAAAAATTTAAAACTCAGAAGCTTATGGAAGTGATTGTTGATAAATCAAAATAAATTAATAAAAACATTTTTAAAAATTGAAAAAAGACTCATTCTATACAAAAGAACATTTTTTTTCTTTTTAGTTTTGTTTGTTTTCCATAATCTGTTAGGGGAAGGAAGAAAGAAAGAGAGAGAGAGAGAGAGAGAGAGAGAGAGAGAGAGAGAGAGAGAGAGAGAGAGAGAGAGAGAGAGAGGGAGGGAGAGAGAGAGAGAGACAGGGAAGGAGGGAGGAAGGAAGAAAGGAATCTTCATAAAAAACTGCTAATTCAGGAGTTTATTTCTAACCAGTACCTTCTGTTTCTCTGTGTGTCCTGAAAAGGATGAACTCTTAAGCTCTCTAATTAATATGATCTATTTTATTATAACTTGGACATCTCCTGACACCACATTCATTTCATTTCTGATCACAGTGAAATACTAATGATGTCTTAAGATATGAAAAATATTAACAATCAATCCACCAACTCATTATACTGCCTACTACTTCCCATTCCAAATGACTTTACTGATTATGAAAAGACAGTTAAAATAAGGACTGTGTGTATTTGTTCCACCATGTCTACTGAAAATGCTGGGAATGAACTTAAATGATGATGAGCAGAATGAACCATGTGTCATCCACTAATAATTTTAGGATATAATGTAGGTGAAAATAATTAGCTTCATTTATTACTCCCTCTCCAATCTGTCATTTTTTTCTCTAGATCTCTCCTTTGAACTATTTTCATTATAGCTCAAGTACATATCTCATCCCCTTTTGAACTGGAAGTTCTTTAAGAACAGGAAATGGAAGAGTGCTAGCACAGAGTAGGCACTTAATAAATATTTCTTGAATTGAAAACAATCATTAGTAAAATGTGTGATGTTCCAAAGAGGAACTGCAGAAGTTACCATGTCTTTAAATATTTAGACTCTAAGTTTAAAAGCTCCAATCCTTTGCAACAATGCTTTGCCTGGTAGCTATTCACCATTTTATTATTAGTAATTATTATCATAGATTGTCAGGACACTTAGGATAATTACATAGTACTAGAGCAAATACATGATTATATTATCTGAATCTGAATTCAGGTTTCATGGCAATTGCTTTGGAATCCATTAAGTGTAATTGCAGAACAGTCTATAAGAATATAAATGCTATTCCATTTCATAGCACTTATTAGGAAACTATTTTTTTTTATTTCTCTGACATTAGAACGTAGTTTGGTGCATATAATCTGAGTGTTGTATCGGGATTCCTTCTTATAGAAAAATGGAATTGAACCAAATATTTGGCTGGGGTGCCATTTGTCTCCAAATCTTGTTCAGTGATTTCTGCTCTCAGAAATTAGAGATTTAGGTTTTCTGTAGAACCAGCCCTGGCCAGATCTTATTCCACACTGCTCTGGCATGCTACAGTAGAAAACAGATCTGAGAAGGTGTAAGGGGTTGAAGAATGGGACAAAAAAAAAAACATAAAGGACATGGGGTTATTTGTTATAAAGAAGAACAAGGCAAGGTGCTTTTGTAAAATAAAAGGATGCTTGAGGATGCTGACCAGTCATTCTTCATTTCCTTAGGACAGAAAAACCTTGGAAATTAGTACTTGGTTATGAATATAATATATATATATATTGAACAAACTGAAAAAGAGAACACTTTATTTCTATAACTACCAGAATATAGTAGCAAGAGCATTGGATGGGAATGAGAACCTAAATTATGTTGGCTAAGTTTTGAAACTTGGGGCAAATTTCTTTGCTTCTCTGGGTTTTGTTTTCTAGAGAGAGTTAGATGACACAGTAGATAGAGTGCTAGTCCTAGGGTCAAGAAGACTTGAGTTCAAATCTGGCCTCAGAAACTTGTTAACTATGTGACCCTGGGCAAGTCACTTAACCACTGTCTGCCTTAGTTTCTGCAACTATAAAATATAGATAATAATAACACCCACATCCCAGGGTTGTTGTGAGAATAAAATGAAATAACATTTATAAAGCATTTAACACAGTATTTGGCATATTATAGGCTCTTAAATGCTTATTTCCTTCCTTTTTTCCTCCTTCATTTATAAAAGAATAAGGTCAGCAGCAAATTGACTAGAATGGAAAAGGATATGAGTAGTCATTAATGGAGGTGTTGTGGAGAGGGAATGATATTAATACACTATGGATTTATGAGTTGATACCACCATTCTGGAAAGCATTGTGCAATTATACGAAAGTGACTAAAATACCCTTTGATAGGCAAGTTTCCATTGCTAGGCATATATACTAAAGAAGTGAAAGGCGGAGAGCATGACCTAATTTAAAAAAGAATATATTTAATGATGGGTTATGGGCCTAAAGTGAGACCTTTGTCCCAATTTGGGCCCCATTTTTCTATGGGCCCTAGAAAACCTTTGGACTGTCCTTGAATTCTCCCACTTGATCCAGGAGATCTCTGGCATTCCCCTGAGGCCATGATTGACTACACCCAATCCCCCAATTCTGTTATCCTTGACCAACCTGGCCCTCCATTGTCTTGCCTCCCTATGGCCCCAGGCCACTTCCCAGCCTTGGTCCTATCTAGGCTCCATTTCCCTGGAATTGTATTACTTCATAGACTACTTGGCCACTCCTAGATCCTCCATTTCCCTGGAATTCTATTACCTCATAGACTACTTGGCCACTTCTAGATTCCTCCCACAGTCTTTCAGTATATAAGGTCCATCTTGTCTCAATTAAGAGGCAATCTAGTCAATAGCCTGTTACAGATGCTCAGATTCCTTAAGAGTCTGGCTAATATGGCAAATCTTCAATAAACCTTGCTTTTGGCTAAAAGAAGGCTTGGGTCAAATTCTTTTGGGCAGGACCCACTTGTCGTGATTTTGGGATTCCAGGACCCCTAACCTCTAGACCTCATCATTTACAGCAGCACTTTTTGCATGAGCAAAGAGCAGAAAACAAAATAGATACTCAAGTATTATGGAATGGTTAGACATACTGTAGTTCATCAATTTATTGGAAAGTTAATAAGCAGTAAAAGAAATGTTGATTATGAAGAATACAGAGAAGTATGAATTGATGCAAGGTGAAGTAACCTGAACAGGGAAAACAGTATGTGCAATGACAGCAACAATGTGAAAAGAAAGAAAAACAAAAGCACTACTCTGCAAAGGAATGCTGTGCAATTAGCACTACTAAGTCCTGATGACAAGATTAAAAAACCGTTGTCTCCCTCCTTTCTTCCCAGAGGTGGAGTGCTATAGAGATAAGCATTGTATAAACTGTAAGCTTCATTCTATGGGCTTGTTAGTTTGGATAAAATTTATTTTTTCTCCTTTCTTTTAAGAAAAGAGGAATGGTGAAGGATTTATTTGGAAATGAAAGTGATATAAAAACAGAAGATAAAAATGAGGAAAAAGACAGTGAAAAAAGAATAGGATCTTGCTAAATGATCTATAAGATTTATTATTTTAGCAGCTTGGCACATAGTAAATGCTATGTAAATGTTAGCTGTTGTCATATTGTTATCATTACTATATTATTATTAATATTATTTCTGTAGTTGTTGATGGTAGTCAAGGGTGGTATTGAGAAACCAAGAAGCAGAAAACACTATGACTAGATTAGTTTCAATGTGTTTCTTTCTGGTAGGCTAGGTTTTAATCAGAGAAGTAAACTGGCTCCATGTGTGTTGTATCAAAAAAATCAAGGTGTAAGTGTTCTAGGGGCTTCCCATAATTTACACAGTAGTATATTAGCTTCTATAGAGTGTATATCTCTTAAGAGAAAAAAATAATAAGCATATATAAATCATTTTTTCTAAGCCTTAAAGTGCTATACAATGTTAGGTATTATTTTTAAAATACAGATGAGAACATGTTAGTGTAAATATCAAATTAAAATTGTAATATTAAAATAGAAAAATGAAAAGATTGATAATTATGTAAATTTTCAAATGATATTGGAACAGAAAGTAAACATAAAAACATCAGTGTTTGCTTTAATGTATTATATAAAAACCTACGCATAAGCTTGTTTCCCAAAAAGTTAAGATAAAACTTTAAATATCGAGGATTTAGAAAAATCTCTTATGACCTAATAATGCCACAGTTTGCAATATAATCATATTTTTTCTTACCAATGTAATGTTTAAATATAATTACCTTGAAACTCAAAGGTATACAAGGACTTTAATGACCTTAATATAATCAAGTTTTGAAATGCTTAGCTGCAGTTGACCTTTAGACATTTGCTTTAATCAATAATGAATTTTATTTTACACCATAGAAAAGGGCTTTGAATGGCATTACCAGGTCATAGGAGAAACTTAAGCCTTTCTATTGGATCCTTCAAAATTTTAATAGCATTAGTCTTGGAAGATGTTTTTCATGCAAAATCTGTGAACAAGAATACATTAAAAAAATTCCTAGAATCAAGTTTTGCTTCTGATTTTAAGAGAATAAACTCTTTTTTGGTTTGGTAAATAGGTCTTTTATGATACAAGCAATTCAGATTTCACCATGACTCCCATAGTGCTACTATAACTCTAATTAAGTTATTCTTGAAGTAAAAAGTATGAGGCTTCAAGGCGTGGGTTCTTAGGAACTTCAATTCCCCTTGTCTCTCTTCAGAGTAGCAGCTAAACTCTCAAAAATGCCAAAGCACAAGTTCTGGAGATTCCTGATAGCTATTGGCAGCTTGGTTACCTTCTCCACTGAGGCAACTCAGTGGGGAATGTGTGGAAGGCACATAGGATCATAGTTAACTGGCTGACACACCATATGGATTTAGGGCTATGAACTAGCCCAGAGTTAGAAGGAAACAGGTGCCTGGAAAGATCAGTGGTTGTTAAGTGGCAACAGTAACACCACCTAACCAGAAAAATCAAGTCAGCTCCCAAGAGATGCCATTTCCAGGTAGCCTTCTCCTGTACCACCACCATCACTACCACTACTTGTGTATGTTTCTATTCTAATTACTTCTTCCTCCCCTTGATTAGCAGTTTAGGTTACTATTCATAGCATTGTTTTTAAGTTCCAGATTGCTTAGTCTCTTACATGAAGAAATAAAAAATAAATAATAAATATTTTGCCTCTGTGTAACCAATTTCCTTTACCATTTAATGAGTATGAGACATTCATGAAATGCTGTTAGGCTACATTGAACATGGCAAGTCACTGATACTTTTCATTTCAATTCACTCTGATGTATCTTACAAAGCCATGCACTCTCAATTACAGCAGTCATAAACCATAAAGAATAGAAAGAAGTGTAGTATTTTCCTAAATTGTAGACATAGACACCATTTTGAGTAGAAAAAAATGGACTTTTTTTCTGGATGGATCATATATGCCACAACTATTTCAGTTGTTAATGGAGTAAGTAACCAGATAATTGTATTAATTACACTAAAAGAATTTGCAAAGTTGACTATGGAGACATAAAAACGATATCTTCTTCATAACAAAATGTTTTTTAATATCAGATTTGAAATAATCACCAAAATCACTAAAAAGAAACTTATTGTACTTTTTTCTGGAAACTTCCCTCAAAATAGAATTTTGTATGATATGAATTCTTTGTGAAGAATGAATTTCTTGAATATGCTTTTTGTGAGTTATGAGAGTTCTACATATCTCAAGTACTTACAGAAATCCTTTATGAGAGCTTTTTACTTACTGTGCAAGCTGTTTAAAATCTTCAAGTCCCCTGCTCATTTTGAGTTAATGTTTCTCAGCCCCACCTGGTACCACTTCTGTAGTTCCTGAGATCTAAGCTTTCTTCCCCACTTGAAGGACTGAAGTGCTATGAGACATGAGTGAAATCCCTCAGAGGTTACTAAAGTCCATCACAATTAATTTTGAAGATTAAACACACACACACACACACACACATGCAAAGAGAGAGAAAAAAACACTTTCATTGGTGTTCTATATTGCTAAACAAGAAGAAAAAACAGAATAATATCCCTTATCTTTCCCCTCTTTATATAAACGAATGAATATCTTAGCTGATTCTTTCAAGGACTTCAAAGCTATTGAGGTTGTTTCAAATTGTGGTCTTAAATATTAGTGTATGGAATGCTTATTTTCTCTCAGTAAATTTTTAGTAACAATAAATTTCCTCTAGTAAATTTTTACTATAGAGACATGGTGCTTAAAGTTCATCATTCCTTACAAATGCTATTGAAGATACTGTCACATTGTAGTGAAGATATAGAGCTTGTTAGGATGTTGAAATTTAGACCACAGCACAGGTGCTGTGCTCTGAGAGAAAAGTAAGATGAAGTGATCCCTGTGACACATCCAATGGAAGAAAAAAAAATTAAGTATAACCCTGCCTGCCAAATTTCATATCTCCTCAGTAATCCCTGAGATTTGATCATAGCTTCAGAGGGCTCTTAGATATGCTTCTTTAAAATCTCCCTCGAAGCATTTAATTCTCAATGAGGGTTTCAGTGTAAAGTCGAGAAATCTGGATGCTATTTTGCATGGGCTCTAAAATGGGATCCTCCCTAGCCTGGGTCTTACAGTGTATTCGGAATTGTTTCCATAATTTCTCAATTGGGATTTTTGCTTGAGTTCTATTAGTAGTGAACAACAGATCTTAAAATTAATCCCCCTGAAATGATTGCTTTATCCACAGATGATTGGAGTATTTTTAATGAAATGAAAGCTTCATATGCCTACCTATGACAAAATACTTTTGAATTAAGAGTTAAATGTCAGATGTCTCCAAAGAATTGAATCCAAGTGTGTAGGAATATAGTGGTATTGTTTACAGAAATAGAGAATAGGATGAAAAGATAGAAACAGAAGACTATAGACATATTATTTTTTTCTAATAGAGTATGAGCTTGTTGAAAGCAGGGAATGCTTCATTTTTATATCCTTAGGATTCCAGCACAGTCCCTGGTACATACTTAATAAAAGCTTGTTTATTGATTTATTAATTAAAAGGGCTGAAACAAAGATGTGAAATGTTGTCTAGATAGTGTAAGAGAAGGAATTTCTTCCAGCTCAGAATGTATCACTAGTTGTTAATGAGGTGTTTAACTTATAGAGGTGTCTATACTCTGATCCCTTTATGAGATAGAGAAGCCTCTCTGATTGGATCAAGAAGGGGATAATGGAATTGGCTGGACAAATGAATTTAGCAGGAGAGTTAACATTGTTAGGCCAGTGTTTTAAGAATATTAATAAGATATCTGTGTGCAGGATGGATGGGAAAGGGGACTAATTTGAGTGTCACAGACCAATTAGGAGGCTGTTGCAATATTGTAGGTGAGTGATGAAAAGGGCTTAAACCATGTGTCTATGTGTAGGGAGAAAAGAAAGTGTATATGGAGTTGTTATGGAAATAGAACCAAAGAGACATAGTAGCAAATTGAATAAGGAGGTGAGAGAGGGAAGAGTCAAGAATGACTTGTGAAAACATGAACCTGGGCAACTATAAGGATAGTGTTACCCTCAACATATAGAGCGATTGTGGGAAGCATAATGCATTGAAAATTTTTTTTATTAAGTTCATATTATGTTCAAAGGACCAGGCTAGGCCCTGGGCATGTGGAGATATTTTAAAGTGCTTGATAAATATTTGTTTAAATGAATTCAAGGTTTTTGCAGATGTATTATAAATATAAGTAGCATTGTTTCAGACTCACTATTTAAATATATTTGCTTATGTAAATATGAATAATTTTCAATATCAGTCTGTAGTTTTCATAACTTTTTCAATAATAAGAACTTTAGTAGTATAAAATGTCTGATTTCGTCTATGTGGGCATTGTTTCCACTAATTCAAGTCCCTACTCTCAGTGAGTGCTTTCATAAGTTACAATGGTAGAAAACAAAACAAAACATTATCTGGTAGCTATTTTAATGGGTATAAGCTTGCCCATAAGTGTAAGGGAGACACTAGCTCAGTAACACCTTCCAGAGATTATGATCTCCTGGCAGTCTTCAAGAATCCAGGCTCATCCAATATAATAAAAACAATAATTCAGTATAAATTAATCTACTTATTCAGTGCCATAACAATCAAACCACTATAAAATTATTTTATAGAGCTAGGAAAAAATAACAAAATTCATCTATGAGAACAAAATATCAAGAATATAGAGAGAATTAATGAAAAAAATGTGAAGGAAGGTGGCTTACCTGTACCAGATTTCAAACTGTATTATGAAGTGGTAATCATCAAAACTATCTGGTACTGGCTAAGAAATAAGAGTGGTGCATCAGTGGAATAGGTTAGGTATACAAGACAGAGTAAATAAATGGTCATAGTAATCTGGTGTTTAATAAACCCAAAGACCCCAGCTTTTGGGACAAGAACTCAATATTCCATAAAAACTGATGGGAAAACTGGAAAACAGTATGGTTTAAACCAACATCTTAAAATGGGTACATGATTTAGACATAAAGGGTGATACTATAAGCAAATTAGGAGATCAAGAAATAGTTTTCCTGTCAGCTGTATGAATAAGGAGAGACTTGAGGACCAAACAAGATATAGAGACTATCAGAAAATGTGAAATGCAGAATTTAATTATATAAAATTTAAAAGGTTTTGCACAAACAAAACCAATGCAACTGAGATTAAAAGAAAAGCAGATAAATTGAACAGCAAGTATCTCTGATAAAAGCCTCATTTCTCAAATATATAGAGAACTGAGTAAAATTTGTAAGAATATAACTAGTACCCCAATTGATAAATGGTCAAAGGATATGAAGAGGCAGTTTTCAGATGAAAAAATCAAAGCTATCAATACTTACATGAAAAAATGCTCTCAATTTCTATTGATTACAGAAATACAAATTGAAACAATTCTGAGGTACCACTTCATACCTATCAGATTGGCTAATATAACAGGAAAGGAAAATAATAAATGTTGGAGGAAATGTGGGAAACTGGGACACTAATACACTGTTGGTGGAGCTGTGAACTGATCCAACCATTCTGGAGAACAATTTGGAACTATGCCCAAAAGTCTATCAAACTGTGCATACCCTTTGATCCAGCAATATCACTACTAGGTCTATATCCCAAAGAGATTTAAAAAAAAAAAAAGGAAAAATGACCTATTCGCACAAAAATATTTATAGCAGCTCTTTTTGTGGTGGCAAAGAATTGGAAATTGATGGGATACCCAGCAATTGGGGAATGGCTAAACAAGTTGTGATACATGATTTTAATGGAATACTATTGTGATATAAGAAATGACAAGCAGACTGATTTCAGAAAAAAACCTGAAAAGACATATACAAACTGATGCAAAGTTAAGTGAGCAGAACCAATAGCAAATTGTATACAGTAATGGCAATATTGTATGATAATCAACTGTGAATGACTTAGTTATTCCCTGCAATACAATGATCAAAGGCAATTAAAAAGGGCTCATGATGAAAAATGTTATCCAACTCCAGAGAAAGAATTGATGGAGTCTGAATGCAGATCAAAGCACACTATGTTTCACTTTCTTCATTTTTTTCACGTATTTTTTTTCTTTTATCTGCGTCTTCTTTAACATGACTAATATGGAAATATGTTTTGCATGATAGCACATGTATAACCTACATCAATTTGCTTGCCATCTCAGGGAGGGGGTAGATGTGGGAGGAAGGGAGAAAATTCAGTACTCAAAATTTTTTAAAATGAATGTTAAACATTATCTTCATGTATAATTAGGAAAAATAAAATATTATTAAAAATAATCCAGGCTTATCATCATGCCATGATAACATATTGAAGTAAGACTTTAAGAGAGTAAATAATTATATTGTTGCCAGAGGTCAAGACTGGTCACAGAGTTTTAGAGTAAATAATACATTGGAATAAATAATGCACCACAATCTTGTGACACTTGCCTCCTTTCAGTTGCTCCCATGAGGAATTCTTTCTCCTGACATTTTTACCACCTTTTGCCCAGGACTGCGTTGAGGCTCTCCCTCTTCATC
This sequence comes from Phascolarctos cinereus, assembly GCF_003287225.1. Taxonomy (NCBI): domain Eukaryota; kingdom Metazoa; phylum Chordata; class Mammalia; order Diprotodontia; family Phascolarctidae; genus Phascolarctos; species Phascolarctos cinereus. The sequence goes on from NW_027556402.1 coordinate 162,330,923, forward strand.
TCAGGCTCCTGGCTTTCTTCAAGTTGCAGCTAAATTCCTCCCTTCTACAGGAAGCTTTCCCCAATCCCTCTTAATTCTCATGCATTCTCTCTGTTGATTAGCTCCAATATATCTAGTATAGAGCTTGTTTGTACAAAGTTATTTGTGTGTTTTCTCCAGTATTGGACTGTGAATTTCTTGAGAGAAGATACTTTTTTACCTTTTTTTTTGTTTTTTAATCTCTGGCATTTAGCACAGTGCCTCAAAGGATGCTTATTGCATATTTATTGCCAAACTGGTTATTTTATACCTAAATGTAAGTTTCCACATTTGAAACTTCAGTGTTATCCATTACTTTTCCTCTTCCTCACCTGTTGTATCCAGTTACTAAGTCCTATCATTTCTATTTCAACATCTGTCACATCTCTCCTCTTTTCTCTACTTCAACAGTTATACTTCAGTAGCAATCCTAACAGATTTCCTTGAATTATGGCAATAGCTAGATCTTATACTTTGATTCTCTTCCCTAAACAATCCTTCTTTCATACCACTATGAGACTTACCTTCCTACCTAATTCTAACAATCTTCTGCTCAAAATCCTTTAATATTTCTCTATTATCTTTTGAACAAAGTTCAGATTTTTTGACCTTGTACTCAAGACCCTTGATAATCTGGCATTACTATACCTTTCCCCATTATACCTCATACTACTCTCCTACACTTTTATCTATGTCATTCAATCAATCAACAAACACTTATTGAGCTCCTACTATGTGCCAGGTACTGTGCTACGTGCTGGAGATACAAAGACAGGTAAAAGATAATTTCTTCCCTCAAGAAGCTTATAATCTAATGGAAGAGACAAGAAGCAAGCTAATATATACAAAGTAAGCTATATAATTAACAAACAGAAGACACTGGAATTAAGAGGAATTGGGGAAGACTTCCAAAGAAGATAATATTTTAGTTGGGACTTCAAGGAGGTAAATGGTCTGGTTAGAGGAGGGAGACCATTCCAGGAATGATAGACAGCCAGAGAAAATGCCTAGAATTTGAGTGTTTTGTTCATGAAATAGCCAGGTAATCAGTGTCACTGGATCAAAAAGTATTCTGTCAATTCAAATGTGACTATTCTCCATTTTCCATAGATGTCCAATGTTTTCTGGTCTCTGTTCCTTTGTTCACATTGTCCTCTATTCTTAGAATGCTCCTGACCCCAGTTCTTCCTGTTGAAAGACAACCCACTCTTTAAGATCTGTCAAATATCAACTCCTCCAAGAAGGCTTCTAGAAAAGGTGATGATGGTGTAAGAACTTAAAGGGCACTCAACGTAGATTGATAAAGAACAGGAAGGAAGATGGCATTTCAGAAGTGAATGAATGAGTGCCATCATGTGCTATGTATGTGAACTGCATATATATTGGATCCTACTTACCAAATTATATATAAGCTCTTTGAGAGCTTTGAGGGCCTTTTCATAATTACCATTGTATAATCTTAAGCATTACACACAGTATTTTCCATATAGCAACTGTTTAATATGGAAAGTCACCCATGGTAGAAGTCACAGGAAAAAGATTATACCCTTGTCAGACCATATATGGGATATGTGTTTCATTATGAGGACTATTTTAAAAGGAATATTACAAGTTGGAATGCTTCCAAAGAAGGGCAACAAGGATTATAAGGAAAATGAAAATCAAGCAACATATGTCCTTGTTAAAGGAATTAGGTATGTTTCCCTTGAGGTATGCTTACTCTCTGATGAGTCACTAGCCAGGATCACCATTTCTCCAAGGTCTCCAGCCATGATTGCTCACCTGACTCCCAGTTTATCTCATTCTCCTGAAGTTCAACCTTTCTACCAACTGCCTGACTCAGTTTAGTTATTTTCCTCCCTGACTTCAATTTACCTTTATATTTTCTCTTCCCCTATTACTATATAAACTTCTTGAGTGTATTGACTATCTTGTTTGCTTGAATTTGTATTCACAGCCTGACACTTACTGAACAGTATATCTATTCTCCCTCTCTCTCTTTCTCTCTCTCCATCCCTTCCTCCATCCCTCCCTTTCTCCCTTTCACTCTCCCCTTCCCTTCTCTTCAAACAATGGAGATATGATGTATTTGAACCAAAGAATGTATAGAACTGGTTGAAAACCACATCCAAAGAATAATAATAAGATTTTTTTTTATTTCATTACTCTTAAATTCTTTAAGACTACAATCAGTATCTTAGCTAGGCTAGGTGCTAGGGGCAATATACATATAATTAAAATATGACCCCTACTCTCATGCTGCTTATAATTTAGTGAGAGAGATATGGTACATGCAAAATATATAACTCATGTTTTTCCCTGCTTAGAATTCCTTTCTTACTATACTTTACCAGTCCTTGACAATAAACTTTCTTAAGAAGCCAAGGAGATTTTAAGTTGTTTTCTTTTTCAAATAGATGTAGTCTATTTTTCACTTGGTATTCTAATGGACATATAGTAGAAAACATCTTCAAATATTTGAATTTTATTCATTTATAATTTTTTGTAGGAAAGGGGATAGATGTTCCCTGCTTTGTCCTAGGAGGCAAACTGGGACTAATAAAGTTACAGGAAAACATTTCAGTTCCCTATGAGAATCAGCTTTCCAATAGGCTTTCCTCACTCCAATCTATCTTCCACTCAAATGCCAAAATGATTTGCTAAAGAATAGGTCTGACCATCATACATGCAAATGCAGGCTCATTCTCTCTCACTCACACCCATTCATAACTCTAGCTTCCTATTGCCTTCGAGATCAAAGATAAGATCTTCTAGTTGGTATTTTAAATTCTTCATAACTTGACATCTTTATACCTTTCCAGTATACTGGCCTACCTGCTCTTCCTTGTACCAGACTCTGCATTTCATTTCTCTTTTCCTTTGCACTGTCTGTTGCCCACATCAGGAATACTATCCTTCCTCTTCTCTCCCTCTGGTTTCCTTAAAGATACCTTTCCCATTTATCTAAGCTATGTATGCCTTGCCTTTCTCCTGCCTACCCTTTAAGTAACTTGTATCACCTAGTTATGTATATATATTCTGAGCACTGAGCACATCTAACAAAACTGTATTTTTTTTTTCATTCTCATACCTACCTTTCAATGAGTTGGAAAAAGAGATTAAGCTGTAATACACCTATAAGAAAGGTGTGAAGAAATTTAAATTAAACTTCTTATAGTATGACTTACATTAAGGTTTTTACATTAAGCATGTTAATATGCTTTTCCCTATATTTAGATGGCAACATTAATATGAAGTCCATATTTTGTTTATTATAGAGTCCATTTTTGAATATGGGTTGAGATAGTTCAACAGGATTACTCCATTAGAATGTGAGGCTAAGTTTTTTTTCTTGGCCTTTTTTTTGTATCTTTTTTTACTGAATGACAAAAATACACTTATACATACAGAATTAAACAGAAGGAATGGTCTTAGTTTGGTGTTGGTCTAAATCAGAAATATAAAAGTCTTTATTCCCCTGAATGCCTTAACCAGATGAAAATGTGATTGAGAAATATGTAACAAAATTAATAAAAATATAATACAACATAGACACTGTTATTTTGTGGTTTTGTTAGTCAATATGCAGCCCACAGGATCTATTTCTATTTGAGTTTGGCACCACTGGTCTAAATAAATGGTGAGATGTCATTATTGCAGTGGGAAAAAAAGTGGGATTCAAAATGGGACTGTTCCTTTAAACCATAATATACAGGAAATCTTATGAGGTAGAAAGCAAGATGAACCAATGTATGGCATGACTCGAAATTTATATCTTGGTATGTCTTGGAATTAATGGCACAATGCTAGCTCCAAGAAAAGGAAGAACCATATTATTTTCCTATTATTAAAAAAAACTGTTGACTTTGGTTAGAAGGAACAAGTTTGCTAGACTCCAGGGTCTTCCTAACACTACTTAAAAATGCTATCCAAATCAATATGCACTCTACTTAGGTCAACAAAATTGTGTGGTTTAACACCTAAGGAGCAACATTGTTTAAAACATATCTTTACAGAACTCATCATCCAAGAAAAGTGCCATGGAATAAATGCACTGAGAAATCATATTTGTTTACTCTATTTATGACAAAAAATTAGTTATGATTTTGTAAACCAAATAACCCATTATTATTCACTCCAGACTGCCAACAAAGATGATAACCTCTGCCCCATTTCAAGAACTATAATTTTGTGTCACGATAGTATGCCCTTTCTGTTGTTTAATTTGAGCTTATAAATGTGAATAGATGTACAAGTTGGATTATACAACAATAACAACACTGATATATTGATTTATCTAGAGTCATATTAGCCTGAGTACATCGTGTCATTCTGATGAATAACCCACATCCCACAGGGACTGTCTGGGGCCTTAGATTCACCTTGAAGGAAAACATATCATGGACCTGTTGTCCTACACAGACAACCCCTTCCCCAATGGATCAGTACTATCCAAATAGCCCACTATAAATAGAGTTTATTTTGTTCCAACATGTTATGACTTTAGTACCTTATTGCTCCTCTAGCTACAGGGGATCATGTGGGAAATTCTTTCTCTCTGTAATAAGCATGTTATTCAGGAAATCATCTTTCTCTGAGTAAGAAGTTGGATTCTCAAACTCTCAAACTTTTGCTCTTCCTGAGGCAAACACTGAGAATAATGCTGCTCAGAAAAACTTATTTTTCTAAAACGTCAGATTATGCAATCATGCCACTTAGTGAATTTCCTTCACACACCACACACACACACACACACACACACACACACCTCTTGCCTACCAGGAGACCAAATTCCAAGACTTCTGAAATTCAGGCTCCTAGAAAAGCAGCCCTTAGGACTCATCCAGGGATCAGAACATACTTTTCAGATCACATGGATTGGACATATGTCTTTTTCTACAAAGCATATCTTCAACACTCTACCTATCATTTAAAATTCAAATAAAATGTCATATCTTCCATTAAACTTTTCTTTTTTTCAATATAAATTTATTTATTTTTAGTTTTCAACATTCACTTCCACAAGTTTTTGAGGTCCAAATTTTTACCCCATCTCACCCCTCCCCCCACCCCAAGATGACATGCATTCTGAATATCCCTTCCCCTACTCTGTCCTCTCTTCTATCTCTCCCCCCTCTCTCTTATCCCCTTCCCCTTCTATTTTCCTGTAGGGCAGGATAGACTTCTGTACCCCGTTTCCTGTATTTCTTATTTCCCAGTAGCTTGTGAAAATATTTTTTTAAACATATGTTTTTAAAACTTTAGGTTTCAGATTTTCCCTCTTCCTTTCTCCCCACCCACCCTCACTGAAAAGGCAAGCAACTCCATATAGGTGGTACATGTGCAATTATGCAAAACACTTCCATGGTAGACATGTTGTGAAAAACTAATTCTATTTCCCTTAATCCTATCCTGCCTTCCCATTTATTCTATTCTTTCTTTTGACCCTGTCCCTCCTCGGAAGTATTTGGTTCTGATCATCCCCTTTCCCAATCTGCCCTCCTCTCTATCTTCCCCCTGCTCTCTTGTCCCCTTCTCCCCCTATTTTCCTGTAGGGTAAGACAGATTTCTATACCCAATTGAATGTGTATGTTATTCCCTCCTTAAGCCAAATACTATGAGAATAAGATTCACTCATTCCCTTTTACCTTCCCCTGTTTTCCCTCCACTGTATGAGCCTTTTCTTTTCTTTTTTTTTTGTGAGATAATTTACCCCATTCTACCTCTCCCTTTCTTCTTCTCTGAGTATAATCCTCCCTCATCCCTTAATTTTATTCTCCAGATAAGACCCCTTAATCTTCAACTCACTCTGTGCCCTCTATCCATCTGTCTATCTATCTATACATACATATAAATTATTTTCCTCCAACTACCCGAATGCTGACAAAGGTCTCATGAGTTATAAATATCATCTTTCCATGCAGGAATGTAAACAGTTCAATCTTAATAAGTCTTTTATGATTTCTCTTTCCTGTTTACCTCTTCATGTTCCACTTGAGTCCTGTATTTGAAAGTCAAATTTTCTATTCAGCTCTGGTCTTTTCATCAGGAATGCTTGAAAGTCCTCTATTTCGTTGAATGACCATTTTTCCCCCTAAAGGATTATAGTCAGTTTTGCTGGGTAGGTGATTCTTGGTTGTAATCCTATCTCCTTTGCCCTCTGGAATATTATATTCCATGCCCTGTGCCTTTAATGTAGAAGCTGCTAAATCTTGTGTTATCCTGATTGTGTTTCCACATACTTGAATTGTTTCCTTCTGGCAGCTTGTAATATTTTCTCCTTGACCTGGGAACTCTGGAATTTGGCTATAATATTCCTAGGAGTTTTCCTTTGGGGATCTCTTTCAGGAGGAATCTGTGGATTCTTTCAATTTCTATTTTGCCCTCTGGTTCTACTATATCAGGGCAGTTTTCCTTGATAATTTCTTGAAAGATGATGTCTAGGCTCTTTTTTTGATCATGGCTTTCAGATAGTCCAATAATTTTTAAATTCTCTCTCCTGGATCTATTTTCCAGGTCAGTTATTTTTCCAATGAGATATTTCACATTGTTTTCTAATTTTTCATTCTTTTGGATTTGTTTTACAGTGTCTTGATTTCTCATAAAGTCACTATCTTCCAATTGCTCTATTCTAATTTTTAAGGAAGTATTTTCTTCAGTAATCTTTTGGACTTCCTTTTCCATTTGGCCAATTTTGCTTTTTAGGGCATTCTTCTCCTCATTGGCTTTTTGGACCTTTTTTGCCATTTGGGTTAGGCTATTTTTTAAGGTGTTATTTTCTTCAGTATTTTTTTGGGTCTCCTTTAGCAAGCTGTTGACTTGTTTTTCATGATTTTCTTGCATCACTCTCATTTCTCTTCCCAGTTTTTCCTCTCCTTCCCTTACTTGCTTCTCAAAATCTCTTTTGAGCTCTTCCAAGGCCTGGGTCTGATTCATATTTTTCTTGGAGGCTTTGGATGTAGGAGCTTTGACTTTGTTGTCTTCTTCTGGTTGTATATTTTGATCTTCTTTTTCACCAAAGTAAGGTAATGTAGTCTGACTATTTTGCACTGCTTGTTCATGATCTGGCCAATTACCTGAGTTTTAAACTCTTTGTTAAGGTAAGAGTCTGCTTCCAATGTGAAGAGTGTACTAGTCCAAGCTTCAGGGGTTTGTACAGCTGTTTTCAGAGATACTTGTAAGGACCTGTAAATTTTCAGTTCTTCCAAGGTGGTATGATAAGGGGTGAGGTGTTTACTCCTTTCCTGGCTTGTGACGGCAAGTATTCCTTTCTGTCCTGTAACTTTGAGGAAGGGTTCCTCTCCACAGCCACTACAAGCTCCACCAAGCCAGAGCTCCTCCTCACCCCGGCACCGCTGCCCAGAACTGTGACCCAGATCCAAATGCTGGCAAAGCAAGAGATTCCTGCCTCAGCACTGGCAAAGAGATCCCTACAATCCCCCTCTGATCAGCCACTGGATTCCCCCTCAGTCTATGAGCCAGAAGCTCAGGAAGCAGCTGCCCCCCCCCCCCCCCCCCCGCCCATCGTGCTCTTGGGGAATGGAGCTGAGACCCGCCTTCCTCTCTCAGCACCAACAGAAACAGGTTTTTCCCACTGACCTTCTAAGTTGTCTTTGGCATTCGTGGATTGAGGAGTCTGGAAACCTCCACAGCTGCCTGTGATTTAGTGCTCTGAGGCCTGCTCCAGGTTCACTGTGGCCTGTGAGCCCACACTGCTGCGCTGAGCTCCACTCCCAGCCCTGAGCGATACATTTTATGATCAGTCATCCAGGTTGTCTTGGGCTGGTAATTTGTTTCACTCTGTCTTTTTGTGGGTTCTGCTGCTTCAGAATTTATTTACAGCCATTTATTATGAGTATTTGGAGAGGTTTTGGGGAGAGCTCAAGCAAATCACTGCTTTCACTCTGCCATCTTGGCTCCGCCCCTCCATTAAACTTTTCTTGATCTCTTACATGTTCTTTTGGTTCTAATTATTTTGCTTTGTACCTGTAGAAATGATTAATTATTATTGTATATTGTAATTATCCATGGATACATCTTTTTGTCTCACTAAGCTGTAAATCCGTGAGGGTCTGTGGCCATTCCCTGTATAATCTTTGTAGTTCACCAAGCACCCAGCACAGTTTTCTATGTATATTAGGTGTTTAATACATTGATATTTTTAATGGAATTGAAATGCCATGTAAATGCTCAAACCTCCTTTGACTCATAGTTGTTGTCGTTCAGCCATTTCAGTCATGTCTGATTCTTCGTGATGCCATTTGATATTTTCTTAGCAAAGTTACTGGAGTAACTTTGTCATGTCTTCTAGCTCATTTTAAAGATAAGGAAACTAAGGCAACAGAATTAAGTAACTTGCCCAGAAGATGAGAGGGATGGGTTTGCATTAGCTCCCTGCCCCTCCATGAAGAGGAATGAAGTATTTTTCACTCTGTTCACTAAAACTTTTGTTGGTTTTCTGGTTGCTTAATGTAGTTTCTTTTCACTCACATTGTCTTAATCATGCGTATTGTTCTTTTGGTTCTAATTATTTTACTTTATATATGCTAATATAAATCTCCCAATATTTCTCTGAATTCCTTATGTTTCTAATTTCATACCATGTAATCATATTCTATTCCATTTATACTTTACATGGTGGCTTTTTGTTTTTGTTTTTTTAATCTATTTCCCTAAACGAATGATACCAACTTTATTTCTAGTTCTTTACTAACATTAGGAATACTGCTATAAATTCTTTGGGAGAAATGGAATTTTGTTTGTTTCTTGGTGTCTAGATATATACCCAATAATGATACCATTTGATCCAAGGGTATGAATAGTTTGGTCATTTTTCTTTCATAATTCCAAATGAAATCCAGAAATTTGAACCACCAACCACATGATAACATAACTTTCTTTGGACTCAAAAAAATTGATGTTTCTTCTGTGTGTATTTTTTGTTAGACCAGAGGTCCCTAGTAAAGGCTCTGTCATGTATTTTCAGTTTCTATATATGTTTCTATATATGTTCTATATATATTTCTGTAACATTTATACATGCTTATATCTCCCCCATTCAGAAAAACAAAAACAAAAAACGGTGACTTATTCCTTCCATCCTCACTATCATCCTATATCTCTTCTAACCATTATGGCTAAATTCATTAAAAAGCACTTACAAGTGCTTCCTCTTCCTCTCTCCCCACTCGCTTCTTAACTCCTTACAATCTGCCTTCCAACTTTCTCATTCTACTGAAGTTGACCTCTCAAAAGTTAACAATAATCTCTTAGTTGCCAAATCCAACGACCTTTATTTATTCCTCATTCTCCTTAATGTCTCTATGATATTTGCCATGACTTATCAACCTCTCCAGATCAACCTCTCTAAAATTTCTGGGCCTCTTTCTCTCCTGGTTCTTCTCCTATTTATCTGACTACTTCTTCTCAGTCTCCTTTGCTAAATGCTTATCTAGAACACACCCTTTACATACCTCTGTAGGAGGTGTCCCCTAGTGTTGTCTTCTGCTCCTCTTCTATTTCTATACTACTCCATTTGGTGATCTCATCAGCTTCCATGGATTGAAGTACCATTTCTATGCTGACGATTCTCAAATTTATTTATCATACTCTGACTGCTCTGCTGATCTCCAAACTCAGATATCCAACTGCCTTTCAGATTTCTTGAACTTGATGTCCAGTAAACATCTTGCCTGCAATGTGTCCAAAATGAAATTATTTTTCTCCATAAACACCCTCCACCCCTCTACTACTTTTCCTATTGCTGTAGAGGGCTATACTATCTTCCTAATCCCTCAGGCTCACAGCCTTCAAGTCATCTTCAACTCTTCACCATCTCTAATCCCTCATATACTATCTTTTGCCAGGATCTATCAATTTAATTTTTGCAATATCTCTCAAATATGTCCCTTTTTTCTTCTGGCATTGGCACTACTCTGGTATGGATCCTCATCATTTCATGCCTGTATTATTGCTACAGACTGCGGATTGGTCTGCTTGCTTCAAGTCTCACCCCACTCTAATTCATCATTCTACTTTCCTAAAGTACAAATCCAACCATGACACCCCTCTACTCAATAAACCCTACTAGTTCCCTATCACCTCTGGATCAAATATAAAATCCTTTGCTTGTTTTTTTTCTAAAGGCCTTCATAACCCAATCTCTTTGTACCTTTCTAGTCTTCTTTCATCTTCTACAGTTTGTCCTTTCCAATTTCTCTAATTCTAGTGTCTTCCCTCTGTTACTTATTTCTTATTTATCCTGTGTATATATAACTTTTGGTATATATTTGTTTGTGTGTTGTTTCCCCAATTAGATTGAAAGCCCTTTGAAGTCAGGGACTGTCTTTTGTTTCTTTTTGTATTCCCTGTTCATAGAACAATGACTGGCACAAGATAGGCACTTAATAAGTGTTTATTGATTGATTGGTTAATCATAGTGAAATGTAGTCTAAGGAACTGAATCTGAGCCAGGAATCTGGGTTAAAGGTCACTGTTATAGGAAAATTCAGAAAATATCCCCTTATGTCCTATTGAGACAGATCCCTTCTTTTTTTTTTTTTGATTTTTTATTAATTTAATTTATCAACAATCACTTCCATAAGCTTTTGAGTTTTAAATTTTTCTCCCCCTCCCTCCTCACCTCCCTCCCCCAAGATGGCATATACATATACATTCCTATTAAACATATTTTCACATTAGTGATGTTGTAAGGAAGAATTAGAATCAATAGGAGGAACCACAAGAAAGAGAAAACAAAACAAAACAGAAGGAAAAAGATAGTAAATAGTATGCTCCAATCTGCATTCAAATTCCAAAGTTCTTTCTTTGGATGTGGAGAGCATTTTCCATCATGAGCAGGTCCCTATTTTGAAAGTGAAATTTTTGCTATTGACAAAACATTGCTCAAGATACATAGGTTCAGTTCCTCCCTTAGATGCCTGTTAGGTATGGTATCTTAGAAGAGTCACTGAACCTCTCAGAATTTCATAGTCACCATCTTTAAAATGTGGAGAATAATTTTTACATGTCCTATTCCATAGGGTTATTATGAGGAAAGCACTATGAAAAATTGTGAAGGTTTATATGAGTATAAGTTAATAAATAAAAATTAATAAATCTCTCTGAGAGAAAAAAAAGAGCCAAGTGATATGGCCTACTGATATCTATGCAGAAGCACAGGCAGAATAACAATGAAGAACTGATGAGCAACAGAAGTGATTGACAATACCTACTGAGGGTAGCAGCTACAGGAAGGTGCCACCTGCTGATGTCTGGGGAGAGCTACATTGGAATTAATGCCTACCAGTTTAGAGTCCTACCTAATTTGTAACCATAATTTACTGAGATTAATACACATCTCTGGGGAAGGGTTGCTAAATAGAGGCAACAATATTTTCCGCAGTCCCTAATAAAGCTATTAGTGCTTTCTCCCACCTGTGAATAGGCAGCTAGATTTCTGGATATAGAATGAAGTCAAATGAGTTCAAATCCTGACTCAGATACTAGCTGTGTGACCCTGAGCAACTCAATAAACCTCTTTTTGCCTCAATTTCCTTATCAGTATAAATGGGGCTAATAATAGCATCTACCTCACAGGATAGTTATAAGGATAAATTGATATAATATTTTGTCACTTTGCAGATCTTAAAGCACTGTATGAATACTATTACTATTAGTCATGATTATTGTTACTCTATGGAACTGTATACATATAAGGGAAGTTGGTGTCAATGTCCTCGTGTCCTAGGTTGAGCGATATAGTAAAAAGATTAGATGAGTCAGAGACATGAAAAGTGCCACAACATTTAACTTGATCTTTTTTATGTCTAAGCCTCCAAAACAAGTGTTATATTTGAAATGATAGTTGAGGTTGGTTTTTTTTTTATGATCATCATTTTTTGAGACATTTTGAGGTTGTACTCTTCACTTGTGGTGTTATAGCATCTAAAACAAGAGGATCAGAGACTCTGAGTTATAAAGGATTTCAGAGACCATCTGGTTCAACCCTTTCATTTTATAGTTGGGAAAACTCATCATTTTAGTCATTTTTTGCCATATAAGGATATATAATATTTAATGTATATGACATAAAGTATATATATATATAATGACTTTTTTTTTTTGCACTATAAAGTACATATTCCTTGATTCAGAGGAGTTGTAGACATTTTGTCACCTAGCACTGGTTAGAAGACTTAACAGTGATGAGCAAAAATTCAATGTAACAAATAGCTGTGATTGTGATCTGTCAGAAGATTGGCTAGAGTATAACTTTCAAAGGCTCTTGATCAAACGCAGATAAAGACAGCATGGTGTATTAGAATTTGTTCTACCTCTTATTTGGTAGCTGTGTGATCTTAGGGAAACTGTTTAACTTTTCAGTACCTCAGTTTCCTCATTTGTAAAAATAGCTATATATATACATAAACACACATATACATATATGATGCATATGTGTGTGTGTGTGTGTGTGTGTGTGTGTGTGTGTGTGTATACAGCTAGGTGGCAAGGTGGATAGAGTGCCAGGCCTGGAGTCAGGAAGACTCACTAATCTTCCTGAGTTTAAATCTGGCCTCAGACACTTACTAGTTGTGTGACCCTGGCCAAGTCACTTAACCCTGTTTGCCTCAGGTTCCTCATCTGTAAAATGAACTAGAGAAGAAAACGGCAAACTACTTTTTGCCACAAAAATCCCAAGTGTGGTCACAAAGAGTCAGACAAGACTGAAATGACTGAACAACAACAAAAATATACACACATATGTATATCTATAGATATAGCTATTGCTATCTACCCCTACAAGATTTTGGGGGAAATTAAATGAGAAAATGTATGCATAGCCTTATGTAACCATAAGGAATTAATATTATTTTGACTCTCATGTGCTATCTTTAGTATTATTCATATTGAGACTTTATAAAACTTTATGAAGCTGATTTTTAACTGGATTGACATATCAACAAATGAAAATATCTTCTGCCTATTTATAAGTGAAAAAAGTAAACTCCAAGTGCTGAATGAATCTAATGGTTTGTAAAAGATTTTGAATTAAGCCTAGCTACAGCTAATGGATGAGAAACTCAGCTTTGCAATCAATAGCACAATCAGCTTCTGGAAAATTATATCAAGAGCATGCATGTGCCACATCAAATATTGACAGTTAATAAAGTCTTTAATAACATTATCTTAGAGTCAAAAGGTAGCTAACTTTTTCAAGGCTAGTTGTTTGAGAATTGATGTCACCACCATGTGAAAGTGGTCTTTTTTCAATGCTAGTTGAAAGCAGGTGGTCAAACATATGGTGGTAAGAATACAGGTTTTACCAACAAACCAGAGATCAGTTTTGAAAACTGTGGCATAGCGATCAATATCTAAGACCTGCCTACAGATAACAGACACTATTGGCATCAGTCAGTAATGGGTGGCCACATCCAATAAAAGTTTTATATTGATTGTGATGCAATGTGTAGAATGATAGGGTGAGCCTTATGAACAATGTTGTACACATTTATCAAAGAGCAGGTTATCCTTGCCACCCATATTGAAAAGCGAATACATCTACTTTTTCTTTCAACCACAAGGAGACCTATGCTTTTCATTTCTAAGTTACTCTTTGTTGTAATAAAATTACTAGAAAGAGAGGCATTGATTCTTTACATCAAACTAGCTGAAGTTTTATAAAGCATTATGGTCTAAGAATTTTCACAGCTATTAACCTCCCCCAACACTCTAAGGTTGGTAGGGAAAGCATTATTTTTTCCATTCTACAGAACATAGATCACACATTTAGAGCTGGAAGGGATCTTAGGGGTCATCTAGTTCAACCCTGCCATTCTAGAGATGAGAAACTGAAGACCAGAGATGTTAGATGACTTGACCAAAGTCAAAGAGAAAGTAAATAACAATGCTTAAATTTAAATCTAAGTCCTTTGACTTTTCCTATGGTATTCTGCTGTGACTGGGAAAATGTAACAATGTGTGTTATCCTGAGACTTAGAAAATGCCCAAGGTCTCGCAGACATAGCATGGTAGAGTCAGAATGTATAAGCTTAGAGGTAGAATGGACCTTAGACATCATTTTAATGAAATGCCATAATTCATCAAATTAGGCAACTGAGATCAGAGAGGCATAGGGATCTGTCTGAAACCACACAGATGTTAGGTGGAAGAGTAGGGATTTTAAAGCAAGACCATTGATTTTAAGTGCCTTTATCTATAACACTACAGAACACTGCCACTTTTTAGATGAATAGGCTATTATTTAGACATAGGAGGACAGAATTAATAAATTTCACTAAAAATTTCAATTATTGTCATGGAACAGGGAAGTTGCTCTGTGTGTGTGTGTGTGTGTGCGTGCGCACGCGTGTGTGTGTGTGTGTTTGTGTGTGCATGCGTGCACATGTCCACATGCAAAATATTGATGCATGAATTTCAGGCCATTTCATCCAATTTCAAAAATGACATGTCAATCTGACAAATAAATATTGCTCACCTTGTAAGGCCTGCACCATAGTACCTAAGGACCTGATAGAATTCATTGCTTCACTGGGGAGGAGGGGAGTTAGAAGAATAAGAAGAAGAGAGAAATAGTAAGAAAGATGGGAAAGGGAGTGTTGAATTACGAGTTATTTCTGTCTCCTGCATATAAAGAATCAAAAAGCTTATCAGAAAAGTAAGGATCCTCAGAGAGAGTCAGAAGCTTAGAAGCAGAGGCTGAAATTATTTCTGAGAGCTTAAAGTAAGGCATATATGTATATATGTATGTGTGTATATACATATATACATACATATATGCTTTAGATTGTACAATTAATATAATTATATATATAATCCTTTACATTGTAAACTCTTTGAGGGCTGGTACTTTCTTTTTATTAATTATATCCATACATAGCACAGTATGGGGAAGGGGGGAAGGGAGAGGGAGAAGGAGAGAGAGAGAGAGAGAGAGAGAGAGAGAGAGAGAGAGAGAGAGAGAGAGAGAGAGAGAGAGAGACTGAGTTTGATGTGACCACTGTCTGCAAGTCATGGCAGACCATCCATGGTGAATCAATTAGTTGAGCATATAGACAGGGTCACCAATATAATTAATGTGTTTAGCAAGGCCCTAGAAAGACCTCTCAGTTGCCTATAAAAACCCTTAAGTGCACCTAGACCAGGGTATATCATCGCTTGCAAGATGTCTGAAGATATTTGTAATGGTTTCCAGGTCCCCAAGTTGCTGTGCTTACCTGTAGCTATTGCTGGTGATGGGAGAATTTCCAGTGCTTATGGGTAGATATGAGTGATGTTAGATGTCACCTGCAAATTCAGGCTGCTGACTAGGCATAAGCTTTATGAGCTGACCACATAGCAATTAAAGAAACTTGAAGAGTGCATTGAATCTTGACCTCTGTTTTCATCTGTCTGAGTTCAACTACTATATGTAATAATGTTCAAAACTATCAATTTCATCAAGACTGATGACAAAAAAAATTTAATGTGGTGTTCAAGAGAATAATCAGTATTCACTGATGGGTCTGTTTCTACATAAGGAAGATGCAGAGAATGAAAACCAGAAAGAATTCTTGTTCTTCCATTGGCCTTTTTAGCCACACATATATGCACTATGATCATTCTCAGTGAACATTTGATATGGAAATTATATGCTATGAGAAATTGAAATAAACTGTACAAAATATACTTGGTCATATATTCTGCATAGCAAGCCCAAATTATCTTTTTTTGTTTTAAGCTGAAAATAAATTTCAGAAAAATTCCCTAATTGCTATTTGTAAACTCTAGTTAAATTACTTTCATTACTGAGGGAAAAGAAAGAAAAAAATGAAAATCCTTTTAACTTGAAGAGTAAATTGGTTTGAAAGTCCAAGAGCCCAGAATAAAAGCTACTCTGCCAGGCTTAATATAATATCTAGACATTTCACCTTTGTTGTCTGTTTTGAATTGTACCACTGAATTTACAAGACTTAAAATAATAATGTAACACATAAATAATGTTTAACATACAACTACGTAGTTTTAGGTAAGCTTTTTGTTGTTGATACTTCTATGTGCATTTATTTTTAGGAAGAGAACAAAAGTGCATACATGTTTACATATAGTTATATTTCCTGTATTTCTTAATTAAGTGGAATATCATTTTTCTCTGTAGACTGCTAAATCTGTAGTTTGACTGAAAAAATATTAAGTCAAAGTAAGTTGCTATTTATCTAAAACTTTTTAAAATGAGAATTAGGTGGCACAGTGGGTAGAGTACCAGCCCTGAAGTCAGGAGGACCTGAGTCCAAATCCAGCCTCATAGCAAACACTTGACACATACCAGCTGTGTGACCTTGGACAAGTCACTTAACCCTGATTGCCTCACTTAAAAAAAATTTTTAAATATTTAAAATTTAAAATGAGAATTGTGTTTTTTCATAGAATAAACTAGTCTTATGAAAATTGGTTTTGAATTTGATTAAATACATGAAAATATTTGCTGATGCATAGCATGCTTTCCACTTAAGCTATGAGTCCCAGCAGTAGCACTCACTTAATAAATAACTAAATGAAAGTGTCTATACAAGTCCTTTTTGACTGCTGGTGGATACTAACCAGTAGACATTAGTCATAGTTCTGAATATACTAGTAAGAAGGGGTAGCTAAACCAAGTAATCTATTCAGTGTAATGGCATATTCGTGCACTTTAAGGTTTTATGAGAAACTATTTCTTTCATTTAGAAATTTCCCATTGATAAACTAGTAAATATTGATGACCTAAGACAAAAAAAAGTTAATTACATGAATAGGCTTTGGATATTTGCATGTACAGATATCATAAATTTAATCTGACACTTTCCAGAAAGGAATGAATCTTCTTTAATGTGTTCAGCAACTCACAAAATTAGCAAGGTTTAAAAGAGGTAACAAATGGGTCACCAGAAGACTTGTGAATGTAGATGTTTATGTAATTTTAGATTATTTTGACTTTTATAACCCTGATCATTTTAGTGGTTTGTAGGATACAAAATGCATAGTAATAATATTTAGGAAATATGTATTTAATGCCAAACAGATTATCCACATGTCTGACTATCCAAATTTCTTTTTGGGATACCCACATGTAATTCCCAATATGGTGAGATTTTCAAGTTGATCTTAATGTCTCAATATTATCATCTAATTAAGGTGTATTTCTAGGAAATTAAAAATATTTTTCTCTTCTGAAATTACTTTTCAATTAAATAATCAATTTTAATGTTAAAGCTCAAAGAGAACTTTGAAGTCCATCTGTCCTAATATTACAATTGAAGAAATTAAAGCCCATAAAAGTTAAGAGACTTGCCTAAGGTCACACAGGTAGTAAATGAAAGAGAGAGAATTTGAACCCAGGTTCTCTGCTTTCAAATGCAGTTTCACTTAGTAAAGAGATTGCTATATTTGAAATCAGGAAGACCTGGGTTCAAATTCCACCTCTAACACATTGGTTATGTAATCCATTGGTGAATTAGTCAACCTCTCTAAACCTCAGCTTCCACATCTGTAAAATACGGATAATAAAAACTGTGGAACCTACCTCATAAAGTTATTGAGAAGTTCAAATGGGAAGATTGATGTAAAACAAAACATTTTGCAGTTTTTAAAAATATATTATTGTTAACTTACTGCTGTGGGAATATTGCTTCACTTCCCAGATCTCCAATTTCTTTATCAGTAAAATGAATGTGTTAATATTTGCATTCCCTACCTCACAGGTGAAGTTGTCATCATATAAATGATATGTATCACATAAATATTTTAAACAGCTTTTCCACTTGCCCCTTTCTGTGTTCATTTGGTCCTGGGTAGGGGTTGGAGTAGAAGGAAATCTCCCTAACTTACTGACCATTGTCTGGATAGAGTTCTGCTGTGGATTTGCCAACATTGCTCAATCATGCTAGATGCTCATGCTGACCTTATGTCACTGCCCTTAAAACCATGTACCATGGGTATAGCTTAACTTGTAGCTTTCCACAGGATAATTTCAAATGATAGAACTTTCAAAGATTATACACATACATTAATACATGACAAATGAAAAAGTTGAAAATAGAGATTTAATGATTTTAGTCATATCTATTGCTAATGTGATTCTTTGATCATATTCTGAAATCAAAATATGTTTTACTGACCAAATGTATGACAAAGATTGGAATCTAATAAATAACTAGAAGTCTAAAGCTTATCAATCAAATGAAGTATTTATATTTCATAGATAATACATTGCATTATAAAAATACTAAAGTCTTTATTTCTAATATATTATAGAATTGAACTTAACATGTCTAAATCCGTTTATTCTCCAACTGTTCAAAAAGATATGTGTGATATATTATTGGAAAGCCTAATATCTCAGGTTCTCTGAATGTTGCTTAAAGTTTGTTGGTTTTCCCAGTGTAAAAAATTAACACCTGAACTGATATAGTTTGCATGCTTTGGATTATTTGATTCTGACTCTCAGAATAATTTCTAATGGTTAAGAGGTTGCCAGGGCTTACTGGGATTACCAACATTTTAGAAAAAGACAAAACTGAGTTATAGAGAAGTTGATTGGCTTGGCCCGAGATCACATAGCTAGTAAGAGTCAGCATTCAAATCAAAGTTTCTAACTCTAAATCCAATGTTCTCCCCCTAAACCATATCAGTCTCTCTACTGTGAGAGCACAAATATATTACTGATACTCTCATCCTTGGAAAGTTGCCAAAAACATATCTAAATTTGTATAAACATCCGGAGGTGTCTGGTATTCTTTCCTTTTTAAACCTGGATGACTTTCTGATTGTGATTTTTTATAATATATATTATAGTCCTATTTATGATATATCAAATGACTTTACAATATCAGATAGAGACATTCTCTAGTCACTCCATTTTGGTGAGTTTCAATAGGAAGTAAGTAAAAAGCATGAATTAGAATTCCTCCTTTTAAGATTTGAATATAGTGGCACTGAGCTCCAAAAAGATACATTCTAGATAGAAACAATAGAACTAGATGTTTGACTAGAGATTTTTATTTTCATTTAGGAGATTAAAGTTCAGGTCCCACAGCTGCTGAAGGAGGTGGAAAAGTAAAGTACCATTATGTATCTAAATGATTCAGGAACAGAAAAAAACCATTAGTTTCCTCATTTGCAAAATGAGGAAGTTGGACTACGTGACAATTAAGATCCCTAAATCTATGCTGTTTGAATATTCAGTTTACCTGTGCAGTTTATTCCAGTTCCCTGAAGAAGGGAACTCAAAGCAAAAGAGAATTGTCCGAAGTTTTCTATTCATTCAATATTTTTTTTAAACTGAATGCAAGGCTTTATACGAGATTCTTTGAGCGTTACAAAAATTTCCTAGACAGAGCTTCTGCCCTCAAATAACTTAGAGGAAAAGGCTATAAGCATGAATAACTATGATGCAAAGCAATAGCTAAGGCTATTGGAGTAGTGCAAATCAATTCAGAGTTGTCGAACACAGTCAATGGGCCTAAATTCCCACAGCACTTGGGCAAACCAGATTAAATGTACTTAGGAAATAAATATGATGGAACATAGATAATGTTGATATGTGCTTTTCTAAGGGATCTTTAGGTACAGTTTAGTAGTGTTGTTTCTATTTGAGTTTGGCACCACTGAACAAAATGCTAGTTAGCTCTAAGGAGAGACAGATCATTTTTAATTAGGGTGATTAGGAATGGCTTTCCACATGTGATTTAACAAGCAAGCAGATGACTATGTGTTAATTTCATGAATTAAACTTTGTGGGGAAATGCCAGGCTATATTAAAATCAAACATTTGATAACTTCAAATAGTTTTCAAGGAAGTTTATACTAATTTGATTATCAACAATATCAGATTTATTATTCTAATAATATGTAGAATATAAGCTTCTTGAAGGCAAAGAAAATTTATTTTATTTTTCTTTTTTATCCCCAGAGTGTAACAGTGCCTCACACATAGTAGGTACTTAATAAATCTTGTTGATTGATACTTAATTTATGGATCATTTGGGCTATATAAAGCAAAAATAATTTGTTTCATGTCCAAAGATATGTGAAATCAAATAACTATATCATCTTCATATTATGTCAGTTTATCAAATATTTACATGTTTATAAACATTTAGATGCTATGGTTGTCATTTCCTTTTCATTACTGTATTTATCATTGTATAGACATACTATTATTGTATGTGATTTTCTCTTCTTTCGTTGGGAGCAGATTTGCAATAGACATTTGCTGAAGGACTAAGCTTTTCATGTATAAGCAATGAAAAATAGTCATCTGTAATACAATGAAGCTATGTACATAAACATTTTGAGTATATTCAGAAAAAGAAAATCTGTTACATTAACATTTTTAATCTGTGTGATTTCACATAGGCAGTTTCATTTTTTTACCCCCATACCTCAATCAAGTTGTTACTGTGATATTTAGTATAATTCTAGACACATGTAATCACCCAGATTGTCACGTAGGCAAGATTGAATGCACAATATGAAAGTTACACACACACACACACACACACACACACACACACACACACTACACACTTTTTTTTTAGCTATAGTAACTTAGTTATGCAGTAAGTGTTATTGTTGAGCCTCCTCTCAACTACCAAAGGAAATACGTATATATCGATATTCATAGTTTGTTTATGATGTGACTTTTAATATTAAGGTCACCTATCTATCTGAAGCTTATCTTGGTATAAGAAGTCCATATATGCATATGTATGCAAATCAAATCCAGTAAAATTAAAATTCAAAGGGAAATGAATCACTGGGAAAAAAATCTTTGAATTAAGTTTCTCTGACAAACATCTCACTAAGATTTATAAGAAACTGATTCAAATTTATGAGAATAAGAGCCATTTCCCAACTGATACATGGTCTCAGGATATGAAAAAAAGAAGTTCTCAAATGAAGAAACCCCAGTTACCTTATAGTCATACTTTTTAATGTCCCAAATTACTACTAATTAGAGGAATTCAAATGAAAGAAATTCTGAAATTCTACCCCACATCTATCATATTGGCAAAGATTACCAAAAAATGGAGAACTGTAAATATTACAGGGATTATGGAAGAACAGACATTTTGATTTCCTGTTGGTGGACCTGAGAATAGGGATAACCATTCTGGAGAGCATTTTGGAATTATATACCAAATGTTACTTAACAGTTTATATCCTCTGATCCAACTATTCCATTACCAGGTCTATACTCAAAAGAGATCAAAGAATTAAGAAAAGGTCCTATACATATATACACATATACCTATATACACACACTCATATATACACATACATATGCATATATACATACAAGCTCTTTTTGTTGTGGCAAACAAACAACTGAAATTAAAGGGATTCCCATCATTTGAGAAACGGCTGGCTGAATAAATTTTGGTATGTGATTATGATAGAATACTATCATGCTATAAGAAATTAGGAAATAGATGATTTCAAATTGACATGGAAAGACTTTTATGAAACATTGCAGAGTGAGGTGAGTAGAATCAAAATAACAATTGATACTATTATATCAATGTTCTAAAAATTAATAATTTGAAAGACTTTTATATATTGATGAATAATAAAATTACCAGAACCAAGAGCATAGTATGTATAATAACATCGTCAAAACACAACTTTTAAAGGTATCAGAATTGTGATCAATATAATATCCACGATTCCAGAGGACTAATGATGAAACACATACCTCCTAATAGGGTACAAGATGAGTTATATTTACTTTTTCACATTCAAAAAAATGACTTAGATAAAACCATTTGCAATAATAACAATTGCTAGCATTTGTGTAATACTTACTATGTACTGGACACTGCTAAGCACTTTATAATTGTTCCTACAGCTACTAAGTGTCTGAGACCAGATTTGAACTCAGGTCTTCCTACCTACAGGCCTAACACTCTATTCACTGTGCCACCTAGCCACCCCAATAGATAACTGATGGGTTTTTTAAAGAAATGATCATGGTTTCAAGTAACATTTTACTTTCTGAAGGTGAATGCCAAGAAAAAAAATCTAGATGTGGAAATAACTTGACAAAGCCAAAAAGACGGAAGATGTAATGTTGCATGTGAGGAAGAGCATTAAGACCAGTTTGACTGGATTGTAGAATAAAAAAAAAGAGGACTTTAAAGTCCAAACAGATATTCAACTAGAAAAAAAAATAGTAGAAAGTCACTGGAGTTTATTGACCTAAGAAATCATTTTACCAGATATGTCACTGAGAAACTAGGAGTCAGGAAGAATTGAGTTCAAATTCCTTCACAAATACTAGTTGGGCAATGCTGGGCACACTACTTATATCTCTCTAATTCTTCAATTTCCTTATCTTTAAAATGAAGGGCTTGGACTCAATGACCCCCAAGGCCTCTTCCAGCTACCAAATCTATAATCTTATGATCCTCTGGCAAAAACAAAATTGTCCTTGCCCATAAGGAGTTTACATTCTATTCTGAGTTGGGGGGTGGGGACAGGGTAAGAGAGGAAATGTATAAACATAAGAAAATACTAAATACACAGAAAGTAAGTAATATTACAAAATAATTTTGGGAAGAGAGGAAGAGATCTAACAAAGGATTTTAGAATTCCCTCTGTAAGTATTGAAAAGAATAAGAATGAGGAAAGTTGAATAAATATTATATTTGTTTTGAAAATATAATTTAGAAATACTTGCTCAGCTGTTACCCTGCCATGTTGTTATGCATATATTAAATTCCAGGATGCACCTAAATAAACCCTGACTACTGAACAGCAAATAAAAGAGCTTTGTATTCATTAAGCTTTTTTTACATAAAGGAAAAAAATAGCATATCAGGAAACCCATTCATTATTCTTCCCATTAGATGTGCTAAGCTGTTGAGGACAGGGGCCATGCTGTTTTTATGATGTGTTTTTCTCTATGGCACCTGACATTCATTTATTAATGCTGTGGTGGCTAATATTTAGCAACTTCAGGAAAATGTATTCATGATGTTACTGAAATACACCAAACAAATAGTATTAAGGAGTGAACTCAAAAGAATCCCTTTTTTCCCCCCTATTTCAAGAAGGATTAGCCCTTCTTGAAAAATGTCTCTTCCATAGAGTCTCAGCACTCTCTTTGAGTAAATAATGGGAAAACTTATGGCTCTTTCCTGCCACCTAGAGGAGAAAGTGGAAGATGTTGTATTTCAGGTAATAAAGAGGTATTCCCTGGTGAAAGAGCATAGGATTTGGAAGAAGTATGCATTTATTTACAAACCTAACTATTTATAAACTGCCAATATTGTTTTGTTTGGTGTGCTGGAAAAGAGCATACAGTCTTAGTTAAGGTGAGGACATATAGTTAAGCAAAGCATTGTCCACTAAGAAAGAACATTAATATTTTATCATTTTATTCTACTAAGAAAGCCTTGATAATTGAATAGTAGTGTAGGCTGCACAATCTATCTACAAAATGTCGGACCTGTGACTTAGTTTTAATGGAGCCTTCTGTGGAATAGTAGAAGGAACATTGGATTTACAACAGAAGGCTCAATTCTAACTACTGGCCTTTCCACTTATCAGGTGTGTAACATTTGATTCATTACTTAGCCTCTTTGAAAACCCATTAAATTATCCATAAAATCTGGGTAAGCATATTTACCTTACCTCATAAGATTTGGGGGGAAATTAAATGAGATTGTTTCCATTCAAAGTCATCTAAATGTGAGCTGTTATTACTTTTACACTATGGACAACTATATGTGATTTAGATGCACCAAATTCTGTTTAACCCAAAAATAGTTTGCCACCAATGAGAAAAATATGAGAGATTCATAGAATATATTTTCATTCATACAAAAATACATAGATAGGACTTAAGAGGAGTATCTAATATATATTAGACTTCACAAAAATAGTTACATAGAAGACTTGGTTTTATATAGCTAAAAGCTTAGAATTATTAAAGGTTTGGGAATTATGACTTTTTTGTAACTTATATATGACCCAGAGGAAATTTGCAGATTTATCAAGAAGTCTCATTAAAAAACTTTTTTTCAGAAATAGAGTGTATTAAAATAATATCTCTGCCCCAAATTCTAAGAATGCAACAATTTGCCCATTCTTTTTCAGCTGGTCAAAATTCAGAAAACCATGTGGAGCCTTAGAACCAAATTAAACAAGGGGGTTAGAACTTTGCTTTGGGTAACCCTC
Source organism: Phascolarctos cinereus (assembly GCF_003287225.1). NCBI lineage: Eukaryota > Metazoa > Chordata > Mammalia > Diprotodontia > Phascolarctidae > Phascolarctos > Phascolarctos cinereus. The sequence continues at coordinate 162,355,160 of NW_027556402.1, forward strand.
ACATCATCCAACATAAAAATGAAATAGTCTAAATCATAAACTCACAGAAAGTCCATGAATTAAAAGTTAGGCCAATAAAACATTAAAATGAATTGGAGTGCTGGTTAGAGAAAACATTGGTCCTTTTAGAACCTCTAAGGTTTTTAATTTGCAAATCATGGAGAAAGGGTATGTGTGTGAGGGGAAGAGGATGGGCATGGAGTATGATTTGTCCAAAGAATATCAAAGTATTTTGTATTTACTAAATTATCTTGTAATCATTTTGTATTTATTTTGAATTTACTTATCTGTGTACGTGTTGTTTCTCCTTACTTGGATATAAGCTCCATGAGGGCAGATACTGCTCAGTTTTGTCTACATATTTTCACAGTGCATGGCAGAAAGAAGGCACTCAATGATAGCTCGCTTAATTGAATTGAACTTAATTCAATTCAATTAAATTTAAAAAGAATTCACAGAGCAACTTTTTTTTTAAGCTAGGCAGCTATTTCAGCAAGGAATCATTGCTTAGCTGAGGAACTGTAGAATTTTAAGATTGTATTTTTATTGCTAAGTGGGCAACTCCAAGTGAGAAGTGACTATGGATTTTCCCAGATTTCTGTGGTTTGGCTTTGCCTTCATAAAATGAGGATCTATGTTGCACTCCCAGAAAAAAAAAAAAGTTGTTCAAGCAATTGAAGGTTCAAATTATTTTCTTCCTTTCTAACAAAGGCTAACATAATTCCCTTAGTAAATGACTTGGAATAATGGTTTACACTGTATATCTGATGCAATTGTACCTCAATTTAATATTCATCATATCTGCATATTAGACAAAATGCATTTCAGAGGAACTTAAATAAAGTAAGATTATGTACATATGTATAATCTTATTGCCATTCCTGTCTGCAGGGAAAAATCATAAAGAAGAATATTTAAAAGGTCCTGAAACATGGTAGAACAGTGCAAAGGTTAGCATCAGAGGCCCTCAGTTTATATCCTGACTCTGCCATTTATTATCTATATGAATTTAGGCAAATCACTTAATTTTCTTAGGACTCGGTTGCCTCCTCTGTAAATTGATAGGGTTATACTAAATGACTTCTAAACTACTTCTTACTATAAATGTATGATTTCATGAGAAGTGGAGGAGAAGGGAAAAAGGGCAGCAACCTCACAAAAATACATGAGAAAGAAATGTTCCTTGAGGGCAGATACCGTTTTTTTCCTTTTTTTTTTTTTGTATCCCCAGTGTTTAGTCCAGTGCCTGGCATATAATGCTAGTAGGCATTTAATAAATGTTTATTTGATTGATTGATATTTATATCTATTATCTATTTATTGGTGATTGATTGAGGCAGAACCATTCTACTGTGAAATCAACTATTGATTTTTCCCACTTGGCTTAGTTAGTTAGTTTTATGCTTCTCAGGGTTGATTCTATTACAATATTTTTTACAGAGTTTCTCTTTTTCAGTATCATTTATCTTGTAGTCATGATTACAGTTTTTGGTTGATTCCCATGCACTTCACTGTGTGTTTGTATTTCCCTAAGGCTGTGAGCCATTCCAAAAGGATTGTGAAAGTTGTTTTGTTCAGCAGATTTCTTGCCATGCATGTGAACGTGTGTTGCCTATTTCAACTAGCCTTCAAAATGTTATTCTGTGGTGATCAGAGTTGCCTTTTTGTGTTTGCTCTGTGACTTCTGACTAAAGTTGTCTTTTCCTTTTTGGCTAAACTTCAAAAGATACCTTGTTTGTTTGTAATGTTTTCCTGGGGTAATGCTTCAGTTTGGGGGGAAAATGAATTTATGGATCAATGTTATCTTCATTTATGTTTCATGACTAAGACACAGACTACTGGTTGCTTTTTTACTATTGAATGGAGCTGGCTAGCTCCTCCAGTGTTAACACTGGAGAAGAAAGGTGAGTGTCTGCTATCAAGAATACAAAAACAAATTTGTTTTCTTTTTAAATACCATGTGCCTTTATATTTTGACTCCTGTATTAATGCAGACTCAGACTGGTTCACAATACTAAAGTCCTGAACAAAGGAAAGGCAGAAATCTCCCTTGTCCTTCACTTATGTTGTCAGGTAGAAAAACCTGAGGGACACAGTTAGGTTGCAGACTCTAGTGAAAGTTCTGGCATTAAGGCTTAGGATGGCCAATTATTCCCTAAATCAAAAACTTGGCAGTTAGATGTGGCTACCTAATTGCCAGTCACATCCTTGGACAACAGCTCATGTTTCTAAGAAGTAACCTAGAATGGCTGGGAGGCACAGAACCAGTGGACAAAGCATAAAGCCCAGAAAGAAAGAAGCAAACTGAGAGAAAGTATGATGGGTGAAGGGATGATATTCACACAGTACAGAGATGGTCAGGGAGGATGAGTATGCACAGAGTAGTCTACTAGTGACATGGACTGAATTGGTGCCCACTGTAGGAGAGGGAAGGTTTGTAGGGTTCTTCACTGAGTCGAGTAGGATGAAGCACTGTGGGCAGGGGCCAAGAGGTCAGTCCTAGGCTGTATAGTAAGTTTTGCAGCTGTTCCTGACTAATGTGCGGCAGGGAGGGGCAGGGAAGGGGAGAGAGACATAAGGAAAATTGGCTCTGAGTTAATATCCATGCTCCCTGATAGCTGGGAAAAGGGCACAAAGGTTTCAAACTTGAATGTGGTTCTGAATCAGATTAAAATATAATTGGTATATGTTAAACAAACAAAAATACAATTTAACATAGATGATATTAATATGTTGTTTTCTAAGTCAACATGCAGACAGCAGGGATCTCTTCTATTTGAGTTTGATACCACTGAATTATGGGCCATTTCTGATGTTTGTATTCAGTCAGGATGACTCAGAGGTTTTAGCTTCCTGGGGGCTTCTTCATGTAGTAGTAAGGAAGGCTGCTGCTATATTTCTTATAACTCCTTATCATTCTTAAGACACTATGATAACCCTATAATGCCTACTGTCCTTCCCTTCATCCCCCATTTGTCCATTCATTCCTTAAGGATCTATTAACTAAATAGCACTAAAAATCTCCCAAATTGTACCACTGTAATAGCAAACACAGGGGCACTAAGATGGCTCAGTGGATACAGCAGTGGGTCTGCAATCAGAAAGATCCAAATTCAAATCTGGCCAAAGACATTTACTAGCCATGTGACCTTGGACAAGTCACTTACCCTCTATTTGCCTTAATCCATCGGAGAAGGAAATGGCAAATCACTCCAGTGTCTTTGCCAAGAAAACCCCATGGGCAGTATGGACCACCAGGTCACGAAGAGTTGGGTATGACTGAATGACTAAACGACACCAACAATAGAGAATGTCTTTATTTCTGAAAAGGAAAAATCAAACACCTCTTTTCATGAGATACGTCTCTTAAGCAACACAAAAAAAGTACTGTGACTTAGTGGATCGAGTGTTGGGAGTAGAGTCCAGAACACCTAGGTTCAAATCTTGCCACAGATATTCAGCAGCTGTGTAACCACAGGCAAATCACTTAAACTTTCTGAGCCTTAGTTTCCACACCTGTAAAATGAGGGGATTGGGATCTGTTATCTTTAAGGTCTCTTCCATCTTTGAATCTCTAATCCTATGATCCTACATGTGCATATGTTGTACCATTGAAAGAGCTAATTTCTACTTTCATTAGTAGCAATAAACATCTGCCTACCCATTTCTTTCTAAGTATGCATTTATTCACCTAATTAGTCTATGATTTCACCTCTGTGGGCAATTTCAAGTGCGGGAGCAAATTATCGATTCACTTGCAATGTATAATCTTAGAGAGCTTCCTAGTGTCCCTCAGAAGTTAGTGACTTCCATAGGGTCATCTAGGTAAAGTGTTTCACAGGGAGGACTTGAACTCTGATCTTCTTGAATCCAAAGCTACCCTTCTACTTACCATGCCATACTACTATGTGGTTTTGAATCTATTTCTTTGTTTAAATATTTCCAAATTTGCAAGTGTTATGATTATTATTATTTTTTTTAAAGCTTGCTTTAATTGGTTTCTGACATTTAGTCTTTATATACTAAAAGTATCGGGGAAGACAGAAATATTTTTCAATTCTTACTAAAAGTGGTATCAAGGGACATCCTATCTACTTGATACTTGTGACAGGGATGTTCTTAAACAAGATAATCTTTGAGACATCAAGACGTTCCTAGATGATGTTTTCATTTTCCATATGTTTGCTTGTGTTCTCTGAATAGTATTGATAGCATTTAAAACAACTTAAAATGTCATAAATTTGGGTTGTATCAGCCAAGACACAGTAATGATCCCTATATTCTTCAGGTCCAATTGATACAATGATTTAAATCGAAAGGGTTGTTTTTCCTCAACTATAAAACAAGGTTGTGAGGTGATTATTGCTAAGGTCACTTCTAGCTCAAAATCTCACGTCAGAAATTCTGTCACTAAGTATTTATTAAGTGACAACAATGTGCCAGGCACTGTGCTAAGTGCAGGGAATTTTTTAAAAACAGGCAAAAGCAGTTCCTGTTCTCAAGAATCCCACAGTCTACTGGGGGAGACAACCTGCAAGCCACTATGTACAAATAAAATATATTCAGGACATATTTGAGTTAATAGAGGGAAGGCACTGTCCTTAAGGGGGATCAGAAGAGGATTAGAAGGTGGGATTTTAACTGGGACTTGAAGAAGCCAGGGAGAAGGACTGCCTGAAAATGCCTGGAATCTGGAGATGGTGTGACTTGCTGGAGGGAAAAAAAAGGAGGCCAGTGTCATTGGACTGCAGAGTACATTGGGGGTGCTGTGCAGGATGTGGAAGTTGATCAAGGTTTAAGACTAGAAAGGTAGGAGGGGGCTGGATTGTGAAGGGTCTTGAATGCCAAATAGAGGATTTTAAATTTGATCTTGGAGGTGAGAAAGAGCCACTGGATTTTATTGAATATGGCTGTGCATATTCAGATTTGTGCTTTGGAAAATTAATTTGGCAGCCGAGTGAATGGATGATAGAATGAAGTGGAGAGACACTTCAGGCAAGAAGACCTATGACCCCTAAAAACATCTTTAATACAGCAATCATACAAAAGCTCATTAGATATCTCTTAGTATATAACTTTCTGCAGAATGCTACAGAAAATAGTGTCCACTGTGGTCACTAACATGGTGAAAAAACTTAAGGAAATAAGACACATACATTAGAAATTTTCAAAAAATATCACAACATAGTATAAAAACAGCTACTAAACTGTAAGGTACTTGTCATAAATGCTGTGGAAATTTAGAAAAAGGACAGATAGATCTCTCTGGTTTAGATCATGTGTCCAAACAGACATTTGTCTTCTTGCTCATAACATCAAAGATTTGTTGGTGATGACAATCTAATGCATTGGCCAATTAACTGAACAATAATTCTTTCCAACAATAATCACTTTCTGACCCAGTGAGGTCTTGTGAAGTGGCACCAAGTTTCCCACAGAGATCTGTAAGTCTGATTTTGTCACTACCTTGACGAGATGGGTCAATTGGCTATAGAAACTCTTTTTCTTCTCATTCACATTTATCATAGTTGGTGACATAGTTTTATCTGAAGGACAGTTTTAGGGGTGTTAGACATGTATTTTTCATTGGCAACTTTCAAAAGATAAGAGATGCTCTGATTATAAAAATATATACTTGAAATGTGTCACCCTGAAAAAGGAATACATCTCAGGAGAAAGTATAGCCCTGGGCTCTGATTTGTTCAGTATCCTAATAATACTTATCAGGATGTTGAAAATATTCTCTATTAACAGCTTTCATGCAACTGTTATCATTATTTTGCTAAATAGCTGTTGTCCCTGCTATCTCACACTTTATACCTGTTCCAATAGCTTCATTGCTATTTCTAGCACTTAGCACAGGGCTTGACACAGAGTCAGTACATAATAATTTTCATTCATTTGTTCATTTTTCCATTCATTCATTCATCACTACTATGCCAAGTTTTGGGAGGCATGCCTCATTGGTTTCTTGAAATCATGTTTGGCCACTGTGTTGATTAGAGTTCTGAAGTCTTTCATATTTGTTCTGTTTTATATTATGAACTATACTGAATTAGAAATGTCTCTCTGGATTCTTTTCATTTCACTCTGCATTATTTCGTACACGCCTTCTTAAGTTCTTCTGAATCCTTTATAGTCATCTTTGCTTATGGTTCAATAATATTCCACTATATTTGTGTACCACAATTTGTTTAGCCATTCTTCAAATGTTAGGCACCCACTTTGATTCCAGTTCTTTTCCACCACAAATAGTGCTGCCATAAAAATATCTGTACAAATGATATGAAAAGCTCTTGTTAAGTATTTTTATAGAATACAAATGGCATGGTATGTGTCCTGAAGTAAAGCATATACAGACAATAATAATCTGACTATCACTTTATAATTCAAAACCTTTTCATATTTTCTATGTCATTTGATCTTCACAAGCAACACAGATATTTTTATTCCCATTTTAGAGACTATTAAACTGAAGATCAGATAAGTAAATGACTTTCTCACGAATGTTTGGCTAATAAGTGACAGGTTTAGATATTTTTATGTCTATGCAAGGCAATCTTCTTCCAGCACCTGATCTTGCCCACATCTACGTCCCACCTAGCCTGTCGCCTCCTGAGTTCCCACCCCCACGTGATGGTTTTTCACCACTGACTCAGACAGTGAGTCCAAATTTTCCCTATCTAGGGAGGATCTGGCACACAAAATCATACAGGGCAACTATGGCAAACAGCCATTGCTGCTGAGTGAAGAGAAGGAGGACACTAAGTGTGTTGTCTGAAGTTCCAAAAGGTTTGAGGAGCTGACCAACCTTATCCAGCCCATCAAGAATGCCACTAAAATTCAGGATTTCACTAAATGTCTTGAGGAGTTTGAGCTCTCAGAAAGGCATTTGGAAAGGCAAGAGCATCATGGACAAAGCAGGTGTTCCCTCATTCTATACCTGCATCCTGGCCGATCTGGAAGACTATTTCAAAGAGCTATAGTAGGACAAGGAGAGGGGAAAAAAAAAAGATGAACAAGAACAACAGAAAGGCTTTTAGTCCTTTGCATGAGAAGACATAACTATAATTGGGATTATGAAGCCCTAATCACCAACTATAAGCAGAACCTTGACTAGTCTGCAGAAGAGAATGCTAAGAAAAATGAGGAGGACTCAGAAGCTTCTTCCTCTTCAGGTGAGGATAAAGATGATCTTAGTGCCACAAGTTTCCTGAAGAAAAAGAATGAGACATCATCTGGGGAAAGACTCAAGTTTGTTAAGAAGATAGAGGATGAAAATGAGGACTCTTGAGGATTCGGATGATGATGGAAACTGGGGTTCAGATTCCATTTCCTCAGACTGTGACTCACAGGAGAATGCTGGAAAATATACCATGTTGGCTTCCAAATTCATTAAAAAAGAGAAAGCGTCACAGACAAAGAGAATGCAGAGAAGAAGCAAGGGGACAAAGCCAAGAAAAAGTATAATTATAAATCCAAGCTCCTGGATGATAATGAGGAGGAGGATAATGAAGGTAGGGAATGAGAGAGCTTTCAAGGAGGGTCATCACTTTTAAAGCCTAAAATGTTAGCCAAAGGAACAGAAATTACCTATGTAATTATGGTTAAGAAGATGAATGAGATTCTGCAAGCTCATGGCCAAAAAGTAATGATCATGCAGCCCAAATTGAGCCGCTATGTCTTCTGGCTCAGATCGTAGCAGAAAATAATGTAGGGAAAGGAGTCATTTTTTAAGATCAAATTCATCATCATTGCTTTCCTTTTTGACTACAACCCCAACCTGGCCATACATTTGGAGTCAAAGATGTGGCAGGAGTGCTTAGACTGCATCAACAAATCGATGGACATATTATTTGCCTACTCCAAAATCTTTGTTGGAGAGAATATCCTAAAATAGAATAAGAACCTATAACTTTGAGCAGCCACTTTGTATTCATGGTTGCATCCCTATAGATATCAGAATTATCAGGGTCCAGTAATATCCCAAATGCCTAATAGGCCCTTCCATAACTTTAACTTTAAGAATGAATGGTGTTGGGGCAGCTAGATGGCACAGTGGATAGAGCACAGGCCCTGAAGTCAGGAGTACCTGAGTTCAAATCTGGCCTCAGACCAAACACTTGACCCTTACTAGCTGTGTGACCCTGGACAAGTCACTTAACCCCAATTGCCCTTAAAAAAAAAAAGAATCAATGGTGTCCCAGCAGCTGGGGGCTCCTGCTTTGGCCACTCCCAATCTTCCATCAGTTCTAGTACACTTTTTGCTTTAGTTCACTAGCAGGAAGGTAATCCAACAGAGGTAAGCTGCAAAGGCACACAGCAATCGTGACCCCATTAGCCATGCTTACTTTGCTATTATCTTGGATTCCCTTTCTATGCTAATGTTAACAGAGTTGTCTTGCTGCACAATTCCCATGACTCAAAAACTTAATGAGGTCTCACCTTCCATAGTAGGTGCCATTTGATTTCCGCCAAAGTATCTGGATTTGTTTTAATATCTTCTTAACAGGATTCAGGTTAGGTATAGAATATAGGTGTCTACAACCTAACTACATCTACTGTAAAATGTTTGTGCTAGGCATAGATACAATGCTTTCTGTCTTCTGAGAAATAGATAACAACAGGGAAGGGGGTTGGAGGAAAAGAAATAGATATTTGACTAATGGGTGTGGCTGAGTGGTTTGAGAGGAAAGTAATAGTGTAAATTACTCAGGGAGTAAATGACTTGCCCATAGTTACACAGTTGGGAAACAAGGAGAGAGTGGGACTAGAGAAAGTCATTTCTAGCTCTCTAGTCTGTAGACCTGAGTACCAGAAGAAGGATTCTGACTTCAGATACAGCACTCTCTCCATTGTACCCTACTACCTCTTCTGATTAGATACATCAATTTGACCATACGGTCACATCTTGTACACTACTATATGACTTTGAACAACTTACTTTACTTGGGGTATCAGCTTCCACATCTAGAAAACATTGATCTATGGCTGAGGTTTATTATAATCTTTAAATAATTAAGTCTCAGGGCCTATGGCTCTGGGTTGAGAGGTGTGATAATATGGTAAGACATTACTGTATGTATTATCCATCTACTTTAAAATATTCAGTATCATTATGTCTTTAAAATGTTCTTAGGAATTACGTTGATTATACATGAGCATGTTCTGAGTGATTCCAGGAATGTAAATGATGGCTTGGTTGGCTAACTCCAGCTTGAATTACTTCAAGAAAGATAAGCCAGAGGAGAGTGATGAAAAGTTTAAAATCTTCCAACCTGTATAGGCAGCTGTCATTTCATTTTATATTCTTTGGATAATGGGCAATTGCAGCAAAGTCTGCTGCCTCAAAGTTTTGAAGTGGAATTGGAACATTTCCTCAGCCTCCCCTTCATTCCTATTACAAGCAACACACTCCTCTCTGAGGATTTAAGAGCTGCTACTTGTCACCTTTATATCCCCAATCAGGAAGGAAACACATATACCATAGCATTTAATCATTAAAAGATTTGAATTACATTCTCCTTAAGGATACATATTTTATCAATAGAATGAGACAAAGGATCATGTGCTATATTTTAATATACTTGTGTCTATAATTTGTACAGCTTTATGAGTATCTTTCAGAATAACTTCATTTCCTTATTGATAACAGAGCTGCAGTTTCCTTTCTGTTTTTTCCCCAATTCATGAATACAGTGATAAGTACAGTGTCCCTAAAACTTCCATCTTGTTGCCTCATTATTCTGCACTTTCTCTATTCCCAGAGACATAGTTTTAAAGCACATTCTGCATGAAAGTGAGTTGTATTCTATCCTTTTTTCATATTATTTAAGACCGGATGGTTTACTAGAAATTCTACAACTCCAGTCTGAAAACTTGGGTTTGGGCCCTAGCTCTACTGCTTCCTAGATATATTACTCTATGCACATCACTTAACTTATCTGTCTTTGTTTTCCTCAAAAAGAAATATATTGTGGTGACAGGCACCTTTCTAGCTCCCTTCTGAGAAGTATGGAGGGTATACACTGATCTTACATGAGGAAATATGTTGTCATTCTAGAGAATGGATTTGAGGCATATCAGCCTCCTAACACAAGGGCCATAATGTAATAGCAATAACTGACATTTTTATAACACTTTAATAATGACCAAGTGCTTTTAATGGGGTATGTTATTTGCCCCTCATAAAAAATCCTTTGAGGTGATTGCTATCAATATTATTATCCTTTTTCTTTAACCAATGAGGAAATTAGTGGGTCAGAGAAGTTAATTGGCTTGCTCATAGTCGTTCATCTATTAAGTATAAGATTTGAGATTTAAAGTCCTGACTCCAAGTCTAGCAATTCTTCTGCTTGACCACTGATTTTTTTCAGTAGTGTCCGACTCTCTGTGACCCCATTTGGGATTTTCTTGGCAAAGATAGTAGAGTGGTTTGCTATTTCCTTCTCCAGTTCATTTTGAGATAAGGAAACTAAGGAGGACAGGGTTAAGGGACATGCCCAAGGGCCAGATCTGAATTCATAAAGCTGAGTCTTTTTTTATTTTAAACCCAGGGTTCTATCCACTGTACTACCTAACTGCCCCCTGATTTTTACTTGTGCTAATGTTGAGACAGATGATATTATATTGGGGGGGGGGAAACAACCCCACAATGCCTAGAGATTTTCAACATCTGGGCAAGTGAAACACTCAGGAGTATAAGTGGTTTTTTCCATCACTTCTATTGTTTGAAGGGGGAATTTGGAAAAAAAAAATTAGGTCATAGAAAGTGAACCACTGGCTAAAAAGATGGTGTCACAGAGTAGGACTGATTTCTGGATCATGGCTTAAGATCTGAAGTGATAGGCTCTTGAGTGGGGATGGCGTGTATATTTGAAAGGCAGGAGGGCATAGTATGGAGAGTGCTAGATTTGGAATCAGCAAGACTAGCTTCAAATCCTGCTTCTGACACTTAGTAACTATAAAAACCTGAGCAAATCATTTCACCTGTTTTCTTACCTGAAAAATGTGTGGTATATAAAGTTCCTTTCACATTGAAATCTAATACTATGAACGAGCTATGGGGGAAAAAAAGGCTTTCCCTAAAAATTAGCTGTTTTGTTTTAGGAAAGATTTAAACTTGAATGTTAAAGCAAAATCAGATATAGTAGAAAGCAGCAGGTCTGACATAGAGAAGAAAATAGGAGCTCTGAGACAGCTCCTAAAATAGGATGGATCTTCATCTCTCATCACTAGATGTGGGTGTCTTCCTTTACTACTCTTCTTTCATATGTTTTATACTAAAAAAGATGGCACTTCTACTTGCCGAGACAGTTTCCTCTGCATGCATCCTTGATCTCATCGTTTCTTGTCTTCAGAAAGTTGCCCCCTCTATCTTCCCTGCCCTTTCACTCTTCTATAGTTTTTCCCTAAACACTGACTACTTCCTTTGCTGTTTACAAACCAACCCCTGTCTTCCCCATTAAAAAACAAAACAAAACAAAACAAAAACAAAAGAACCCTATCCTTGATCCATCCATCCTTGCTAGGTATTTTCTGATATCTCTGCTTCCATTCATGGCTAACGTGATTGCCTCCACATTTGGTGCCTCCACTTCCTTCCCTTGCACTCTTCTAAATGTCCCATAGTCTGGTTTCTGCCCTAATTATTCAAAATGGGATTGCTTTCTCTACATTCACCAGAGATCTCTTAATTGTGAAATCTAATGGTCTTTTCTCAATACGCATTCTACTTGATCTCTTTTCAGCCTTTAAAACTGTAGATCATCATCTATTGGATACTCCCTACTATCTTGACTATCATATCATAGCTCTGTCTTGGCTCTCTTATGGAATACTCCCTCTAAGTTTTCATTTCTGAAACTTCATCCAGGTCATGCCTGGTTGTCTCCTTCTCCCCACCAAGGTCCATCGAGGGCCCTCTTTTCTTCTCTCTCAAAACTGTTTGGTTTATTGATTTCATCAGGTTCAATGGATTCAATCTCTATGCAGATTATTCTCAAATCTATGTATCCAACCCTAACATCTCTCCAGATGTTTAGTCTCACATCAACAACTGTCTACTGGATATTTTAAGTTGATTGTCATCTAGACATTTCAAATTTAAAATGTCCAGGGAAAAAAACCTTTACCTTACCTTTTCTCCAATTTCCCTGTTATTACAGAGGGTAAAACAGTCATGTCAGTGACCCAGACTCCCAACCTAAGTGTAATCCTCAATTCTTTTCTCTCACCCTACATATCCAATCTGTTGCTAATCTTATTTTTAATTTCAAAGTATTTATTATCTACATATTTGTTTTTCAGTCTCACAGCTACCACACTGGTACATGTCCTCATGTCTGGACTAATGCAATAGTCTGTTCTTTGGTCTTCCTGCCTCAAGTCTCTTCAAATTCCAATTTATTCCCTACCCAACTGCCAAACTGATCTTTCTATGTCTGAACACAGTCACCACCACCACCACCACCACCATTGCCAGTTCCCACTCAGCAAACTCCAGTGGTTTCATATTACTTCTAAGATCAAATATAAAACACTCTGGCTTTTAAAGCCTTTCATCACTTAGCTCCTTCCTCCTGTCTAATCTTCCTACATTTTCTCTATCTCTACGCTCTATGATCCAGCTGCATTTGTCTTCTTGCTGTCCCCAAAGTACCTTCATTCCTCGCCTTCTCAGGATCTGTGCCCCTTGCCTAGAACCTCTCCTTCCTAGTCTCTGCCTCCTGGCCTTTCTGGCTTCCTTTAAGACTCAGTTTAAATTCCACTTTCTGCAACATGACAATGCAAGACGAGTACGAAGGACTCATACAGGAAAATGCTATCTATATCCAGATAAAGAACTGATGGACTCTGAATGCAGATCAAAGCATATTTGTTCCCACTTACTCTATTCTTTCTCATGTTTATTTTTTTAAAATTCTGTTTCTTCTTTCACAACTATGACTAATATGGAAATATTTTTTTTTACATGGTAGCACTTGTATAGACTATGTCAAACAGCCTACCACTTTTAGTAGAGGAGAGGGCAGGGAGGGAGAAAATTCGGAACTCAAAATATTCCTAGTATCTCTTCACTGCTAGAGTCTTTCCTCTGAGATTACCTCCATTTCTAATGTGTATCTCATGTATGAACATAGTTTTTTTCAGATTTTCTCCTCCTTGATTTTGTTGTGGGATCTCCTGGTTTGTTTTTTGCTTTGTTTTCTTCCAGTTTTGCTTTTTTATTTGTTTTTGCCTTTTTTGTGTCTACAATTATTAACAGTGCCTGGCACATTATGGAGACTTATAATAAATTATTCTTGTTGTTGAGGATGATGATAATGATGATGATGATATTTGCAAACACAGTAACTGTGAAAAGGTGAAGGAAAAAATATTGCTTCAGTAAAACAATTATAACATTAGGGAACCACTTCCTCTTCCTTTTTTTGCTACCTACTACAACATGGGAAATACAAAAGGTACTATGATTGATTGGTAGATTTAATTTCCAGTGCTCAGGCTGGTACCCAGGAACCCATGGGATGATGTAGGTAGCAGCATTGTGCAATAATCAGTTCTCTATTGCAGTTGGAAATATGCCTAAGTAACATAAAGGTTGTTCATAGTTGTTCCTGGAAAACTGCTTAAGTATTCTGCCTCTTCTGCTGATAGAAAACTGTAATTGGTGCTTTAGTATAATAGTCAGCATTTATCGAATTCTTTAAAGTTTGCAAAACTCTTAAATATGTTTTCTCATTAAATCCTCCCAGCTACCTTATGAGATAAAGTACCATAGATAATCTATCCTAACTTCCCCATTTTACAGATAAGGAAAAAGAGGCTCTGAGAGGTTGGCCTGGCCCATGTACATAAAGCTAATTTCAGCAATGGTTTTCTGAGCGAGAGTTCAATACAGCAGCATTCTACTGTATCACATGGCCTCTCTATGCTACTGTTAGTTTGGATTCTATCAAAACAGCACTACTTTTGAGCAATCTCCCCAAAACACATAAATCTGATGGCATGCTGAACCTGTAAAAACCAAACTGTCTTTCCCTTTGTTGACTTGGTTTTATGTATACATATGGATATATGTATGCATATACATATACTGGCATAAGGGCATATGCCTATGTATACATATGTATATATGCATGCATATATGTGTGCATACATGAACATGCTTGCATATATATGCATAAATAGCTTGAAAGAGTAATACACCTATCAATTTTAATTTTTAAAATGATGTATCATTTCTTCCCCCTCAGTAATGGGAATCTAGGTAGTTGAATATCTACCAAAAGAGAACCCTATGATGCTTGCAGAAACGCATTATTATAAGCTGATATCTTCAGAAAATTCTATAGACTTATTTTTGGATTCTTGAGACAGGCAGTCATTTAAATGGATTTTGTCTAAATGAATCCACCAAATTTAAATTAGAAAAGCAATAGAATCGAGAATTGTTAAGAAACTTCAAGAAGCAAACCAGTTCACCTTTGATTATTTATTGGATAGTCACCATAATTAACATAACATTCTAATAGGAACTATGAGAGATACCAAAGGAAAAGGAGCAAGGGACTTCACTCTCCAACTGGGAAGATTTTATATACATTTATATGCATATATACATACATATTTGTGTGTGTGTGTGTGTGTGTGTGTGTGTGTGTGTGTGTGTGTGTAGATACAAAGATATAAATATGCTCCTAAACCATAGAGAGAACAAATAGTAATGATGTTACTGGTGAAATTGACATATTTATATAGCAATTCAAGGTTTGTTTAATGCTTTCCTCAGAACAATACTGTCAGTCAGATAGTGCAAGTATTTTTTTCTCTAATACTGTCAGAAGTTGTGAGTTGGATATGAATATGTTACCATTAGTGTCTGAGGAAGGATTCACCCAGATGCCCTTAATTCATGACCAGTCTAATATAATACAACCTAATATAACACAACCTGATTAAGGAAGCATCCTTTGCATCAAGACACTCTGTTAGGCACCAGGGTACAAAGTCAAATAAAAAACAGTTTCCCTCCCCTTTCACCCAAGAGCTTAACCTATTCTCAGAGCAATATACAAGTGCTAAAGAGATTAGAATTATGACGATATTAGCATGGGGTACGTTAATTATAGCAGGAAGAATTAAATTTTGACTTGGATCTTGAAGGAAGTGATTGCTTTTTTTTTTTTAATTTCACTTGTTCTTTTACTCCCTCCCAACAAAATGTAGATAGTCAGGCATCATTATTTCCATTTGACGTATGGAAATATTCCATCTCTCAACTTTCATAACTGGACTTTTATAAGAAAGACTTTTGCATTTGACTCACAAATCAAATATTCATGTGTGCTACATCCAAGTAACTCAGAAAATGAGTAGACATTTTGGGGGCAAGGCCAAAAGGTCAGTGTCTGCTTGGAGAAGATGACAGTTTAGTTGGAAGGTAGGAGAAAGAATGATTATGCCCAGGAAGCATGAGTCACAGACACCAAAATGTACTGTACTGACTAAGAGTTAATCTATAGCTAATTCCTGTTTGTTTGGGGTTTTTTTGTTTTAAAAATCACTTATTTAAAAAAAAAAAGATCCTTATTAGCTTTCCAATTAGATGTCCTTGGAGTAAGAAATGAACGGGAAAGAAAGCATTAATACATATAAGCATATGTATTAATAAGCATATTGGTCAGTAAAGGGTTTTCAATTTTTGAGATATCCCTGCCATAACTATCTTCTCATTGTTTGTCAAAGTACTGACATCCAGACAGTGTTTTTAGTTAAGATTTGTTGCTGCAGTTCCTGTATTGGACACCAGATGGTAATATGGAACTTTTTCTCTTAGGAGGATCCCAAGGAGAGATGAAGGAAATTAAAGTATAAAGTGAAAGTATATTTTTGCCTAAATTTGTCGCTCATTTCTGTTTTCTAAAGACAGCTGCCACTACTGTTTAATGTGTAGTACAGTTATACACAGGTTTCATTGACCACTCTCCCTCTCCTTCTTAATCTCCCTCATCCCAGTGCAACTGAGTAACTAAATCGATTTCCCCCCTCACCAAGAAGTCTAGGAAGTCTTGCATTTCACATCGAGTATTAAATTCTCACGTGTCCCAGATGCAGCAAATACCTATAAGGTGTGACTTCTTCAAGTCTTTCCTAAGATACAGGTAAACCACAGATTGGTCCAATTAGAACATTCATCAAATTGAGCTTTCATTTGTGAATGGTACAATGTCATCTACATTTTTCAATCATTTGCATACTTTTCATTTAATAACAAGGGCACAGACAGCATAGTCTACAAATTTAAACCTACCTGCATTGCTCTTCAGTCCTTCCTAAATCTAAGTCTTTTCTCAATTGTAACAGATTGCTAAAAAGTGGAAGGAATGCAGAGAATTCCTGGTTATATCTACATGGAAGCAGACATAGCTTTTAGGAAAATTAAACCATAGATGGGCAACAGAACAGAGCAACATTCAGATTTTTAAAAACAACAATAACAACAATAATATATCTTCTCTTCAGTTTTCTTTTTCAGTTTGTCAATTTCTCTTTTTTAAAATAAAGGTCTTTGTCTTCAGGATAGAAAATAGTATTTTCCTTTATAGTCAGAACAAGATTGCTTTGCTATATATTTGAATATTAATATTAACAACACAGACACATAGTGACACAGAATGAAGAATGTAAAGGCACACAACATCTTTTTCTTGTACTATCTAAACTCATTATTTTACAAGGACAGAATAATGGGGTATTAGGTTTTTATAGCACCAAAATTACGTTCACCCTGGGGAGATTTCAGTTAATATGGTATTCATGTATATGCTCATTCATTCATGTATTCAGGAATATTTATTAAGCACCTACTACATGCAATGATGAAGTGTATGCCCCATTTAAAAATTACTGCCTTTCTCAGCTACATCAGGTACTAATTTAAAAGCTGCATATTTTTTTTGTGAGGAAATATATTTTTGGAAATAAGCTCCCTAAATAGTTTATGTTAGAATAATCACATTTAGCCCTTCAGGGTATGTAATGCTTTGTGAAATAGTAGTCCAGGGAAACAAAACAAAGCAAAAAAACAGTAGAATGGGCACTTTAAAACAATTTAACTATTATAAAATCTATAATTGTTTTTCTAACAAAATAAACATAAATATTTTCATTCTGTGCCTTCATTATAATTCCGCAGAAGTCTAAAGAACAAATAAAATAACACTGACTTTGAGTTATATAACTTAAAGGTAAGCATGGTAGATGTCTCTCAAACCATAAAAAGACGTAATAAAAGGTTTTCCTTCCACTTGACATTCTATAAATAGGGCTCCTATAATGAGAGCTTTTTAACATAAAGGAAAACAAGACATACTGCTTATTTGGATGTTTTGGTAGAATCAAGTAAAGGTTACAAGAGAAATAAGTTAATGGACTGAAGTTTATAGCTGTGTGTATAACTGTCAAATCTTTCTGTTGGCTGGAATGCAAAAATCCAATAAACTGTTAATAAAAATGGAAAGGTCATATGTAAATATCACAGATCTTGAAAATGAACCAGAAAAGACGATAGTTTGTACAAAAATATCATTTCATATTCTGTTTCATTGTATTTCAAATGTGACTTGGTTGCTGTATGCATTGCTTTAAAAAAAATGAGTGGGAAAAGTTTCTATTAAAAAGAGATTAGCTTCCTATCTGAAAACGGGTTTGAGTACTAATTGGCTGTTGGTTTCTGCAACTTCAGAAGAATTGCAAACAATTAAACGCTTTGATATTTTCTCTGATTAAGCAAACTCCTAATAGGGCCTCATGGAATTATTCCAGTTAACTCTGAGAGAGCAAAATCTGTATGGGGTGTACACATGTGATGGGAAGTTCATTGCTAAGGGCCTAGGAGGATCTCCTTCAGCCTACAGTCAAGACACCTCACAATCAGTATTAGCTGGCCTGCTTCCTTAGTTTACAGGGAGACAGAAGCTAAAAAACCTAGAACAGCAGGGGTATGTGCTCTCTCAAATAGTGTGTCCCTCTCCTCCATTCATCCAAAGGCAGAACAGCTTTCTTGTAAGCTGATTTGAAAGTTGTACTCTCATAAAGGGAATGCTTTCTGACCTCAGGGGAAGCTAGGTTTGAAGGCTGGCTGGCTTTGATGTGGCTATGCATGGTGCCTCTTGATCTCCAATGTCTACAATTTAAGGGCTATATATATACAAAATGGCTGGTAGAAGTCAAATAGGAAAGATTATGTACATTGAATATTTCCTCCAAGAGCCAACAATGCCTTTTCTCTTTTGCTTAGCATATTGTACTTTATATCTGCTCACAAATCCAATCCATATTTTGCTGTTACAGAACTAGAATTGAATTGTCAGTTCTTTGTAGTACTGGATTAGCTTATCCACTCATCTAATGATAAAACTGAAGAATGGGAAAGGAGTTCAGAGGTCAATTATTGCAGCTCCTCAGCCAGTCATCACTTATGTGATGACATTAGGCTGAAGAGCCAAGCACTCTGGATAATTTAGGCAAAAATTCCTTGTTGTCCTCAATGATCTAAATTCATCCAAAAGGTAGATGTCAGTGTTGAAAGGAAGGTACAGTGACACAGTAGAAAGCCCGCTGGATTTGTAATGAGAAGAACTTTGGAATTCTTGCCCGCTACTTTTGTGACCACAGACAATTGACTTAATATGTCTGGTTCTCTGTTTTCTTGTATCTAAAATAAGGGGTTTGTACCACGTGATCTCTAGGGTTCCATACAACTCTAAATCTATCATCCTATGAGTATATATTTTCAAATCTCTTTTTATCCTGAACTCTACTATTCTAAATTCTTGTTTCCCCCAAGATTTAAAAACACTTTGGAAACAACCACATGTAATGGTGTTTAAGAATTGAGTGGCATCTTGGTTTTTGTAGTTTAATCAATTAATCAATCAATAAATATTTCTTAGGCACCTGCTATGTCCCAGGTACTAGGCTAAGTGCTAGTTTAGAAAGTCAAGAATTTTCCTTTGACCTCAGAAAGATTCTTGACCCTCTCAATTAAGCACTACAAGATGCCAAACATTTCTCAAAACCCTATCATATCTATTTCTTTTTGATTAACTAAAAAGCTGAAAATTATATTTCAAATGTCAAAGTCAATTTAATTAACTCAACGGACATCTATATGTTCCTATTATGTACATGTCATTATGCTAGACTATGGAGATAAAGGCAAAACAGTCATGACGTCAAGGGGCTTATATTCCACTAGATGATAAGATACAAATGTGAGTGTGAAAATATAAGGTATATACAAAGTAAAATAATTTCATGAGGGAGAAACTGTTGTAACCTTGGAGGCAAGAGGGCAAGAAAGGCTTCCTGAAGAAGATAAAACTGAATTAGATTGAACTTTTAAGGAAGCTGGGGATTCTATGATACATTGGTGAGTAAGGAGTACATACCAGACATGGGGAACCATGTACAAAGATACTACAAAATAAAGCTATATCATCAGTTGGTCAAAATGAGGGGGGACAAAAATCAAGAACACAAACTGGCATTTTCTTAATCCTCATCCTTCTCCACCACTTGGCAGCCTTTGATACTGTTGGCCACCTTCTCCTTTGTACTCTCTTCTCTAGTTTTTCATGGTACTAACCTCTCCTGGTTCTCTTTCTGTCTGACTTCTCAGTTTCCCCAAGGCTGTGTTCTAGGCCCTCCTTTTCTTCTGATATACCATTCTACTTGGTGCCTTCCTCAGCTTCCACAGATTCAACTGTCATCTCTATGCTGATGATTCCCAGATCTATTTTTCCAGCCATAACTTCTTTACTGAAACTCTAGTTTCACATCTCCAGCTGCCTATTGGGCATTTCAAATTGGATGTCTCAAAGAAATCTTAACTTTGACGTGTCAAAACTAAACTTGTCTTCTTCCAAACCCTCCTCTTTTCTAACCTTCCCCATTACTGTTAATGGTACAGACATACTCCTCATCACACAGGCTCAAAACCTAGATGTTATCTTTGATTCCTCATCCCTTCACCCTCCATGTCCAATCAGTTGCCAAGTACCATCATTTCCACCTTTATAAAATCTCCCTTATTTGCTCCCTTTGTTGTTCTGACACTTCCACTATCCTGGTGCCAGATTTTATCACCTTATTGATACAGTACATGTTATTTATTGCAATAACCCACTTTAAGTCTGAGCCTGTTCCAGGCACTATATTAAGTTTTGGAGATACAAAGAAAAGCAAAAACAATCACTGCACTCGAGGACCTCACAGTATAAAGGGGAAGACAATATGCACACAGCTATGTACAGACTGTATTGACAAGACAGATTAGAGAGTACCCCAGAAGGCAAGCACTAATTGTGAGAAGGATTGAGGAAAGCTTCCTATAGAATGGGAGTGAACTGTAACTGACCAACCCTGTCTCAAGTTCCTCCCTACTCTAGTCCATCTTTTATTCAGCTAGGTGGCGCAGTGGATAGAGCACCAGCCCTGAAGTTAGGAGGATCTGAGTTTAAATCTGGCCTCAGACCAAACACTTGACACTTACTAGCTGTATGACCCTGGGCAAGTCACTCAACCCAAATTGCCAAAAAAAAGAAAAAAATTCATCTTCCTGATTTGAAAGTCTGACCATGTCATCGCCTTTTTAAATAAACTTCAATAGCTCCCAGGATCAAATGTATACTCCCCTGTTTGACTTTTAAAGTTCTCCAAAACCTAGTTCCTTCCTTGACAGTCTTTTTATATCTTACACCTCCCGCCATACCCAGTGATCCAGTCACACTTGTCTCTTTTTTGTTCCTTGATCACTACAATCCATCTCCCCACTCAGACCTTTTTCAAAGGCTATATCTCATTGCTGGAACTCTATCCCTCCTCATCTCTGCCTCCTGGCTTCCCTGACTTCCTTCAAGTCTCAGCTATTGTTACTATTATTTCCTATTTCAAAAACATCTAACTGTGTTGGGGGAGAGAGAGAGAGAGAGAGAGAGAGAGAGAGAGAGAGAGAGAGATTAAGAGAGAAGGGAAGGGAAGGAAAGAGAAAGGAAGGGAAGAGAAGAGAAAGGAGAAAAAGAAAAAAAGTTAAAGTCAGAGGAAAACAGAGCCTTTTTCACTTTAAAAACCTTGCTGTCTCTCCCTGTGTTCACTTTTCAATCAGACAATGGAAGACAATTTAGTTAGTGCTCAGCTTAATTGGTCTGCTTCTACACTTTGACCTCCAGGGCTTCCCTTACATATTCCATGCAATATGCTTGTACAATTATCTGCCTCTTTAGGATGCACATTTATCATGATTTTGTGTATGCCTGTCTGGTTCAATCACTGTTAAATATTCTGGCCTCGTTTTAGAGAGGGGATCAATGCTCTTGAGCACTAGAAAAGAGGACTTAGGATTTAGAGCTGCAAGGGACCTTTGAGATCATCATGTGTAACTCCCTCATTTTCTACATGAGGAAACTGGGGCCCGAGGAAGGCAAGTGACTTGCTCAAGGTCACAGAGATGAGGAAAGAGCTGGGCTGGGATTTGAACCTATGTCTCCTGACCCCAACTCTAGTGTTCTTTCCACTTTGTCATACTACCTCCAACTACAGAATGTCAACAGAAAAGCAGTAAGAAGAGCACATACAGGACAGTGAAGTGAAGGCATACAAAACTTTTATCTGGGCAAATATTTATTTTAGATAGGCTAATGAGGAAATTGATAAATATTGTATAGTAAAACCTTAATTGGTCCAATATTAGTCAACTTCTTAAGAATATATAATTGAAAGCAAATGCAATTGCTAACTAACTGATTGCCCTATTTGTTTTAATAAAAATATTAGATGACATAAGTGGGGTGAATTAAAAGCTTATTTTTTCTGGTCTCTTGTTGAAAATTATCATATTAATAAAATGCTACTTAGTAAAACTAGCTTTGAAGCACTTCTTCCCATGGACTATTATCTTTATATGGAATGCTTTAAGTATGGGATATACTATAAATTTGGAGTAAGTTCTTATAAAAACCCAAATGGATTTGGGAAAATTTAGTAAGTGTTTTAAAATAAAATTAAAGCTTCTCATTGAAAACTGCCCTTAACCATCTAAAGATGTTCACACTGAGAAAAGAGTTTATAAAATATGTTTTGAAAATGCTAATCCAGCTTCTTCTAGGCTCCAATTTATTCTCTAGGAGGATGATTAACTACAGTAGACGATCCCCAAGCTCTTGGAGGGAGAAAATACACTTCCCCAAAATGTCAACTCTTCTTGAGGAACAATTCTAGCAATGGAAACCAGTATTTGGTCGGTAACATACAAGGTTTATTCCCCTGTCTCTAGCCCCTATCCTTTGGCTTTTAGACTCTGATTCTTTAGCTTCAAGCACTCCTTTATTTTTACACTTCCCTAAGTTTTGTGTAGGATAATATAGTAGATAGGGAACTGGAGTTAGGAAGTTAGGAAGATAGATTCAAATCCCACCTCCAACATTTACTTCCCTGGCTGTTGTTGCTGTCATTCATTCATTTCAGTTGTGTCTGACTCTTCGTGATCCCATTTTTTTTTTCTTGGCAAAGATATTGGAGTGGTTTGCCATTTCCTTCTCCAGCTCATTTTATAAATGAGGATCTGAGGCAAAAAGGGTCACGTGACTTGCCCAAAGTCACACAGCTAGTAAATGTCTGAGGCTGGATTTGAACTCATGAGCACGAGTCTTCCTGATTCCACGCCCAGTGCTCTATATACTCGACCACCCAGCCACCCTTGGGTCACCCTGGGCAAGTCATTTAATCTCTCTATGACTCAATATCCTCATCTGTATGGAGTTGGACTCAAAGGTCTCTAAGATCCCTTCTTGCTCTCAGTCTGTTATCACCTTACCACCAACCTTCAGACTCTTGAGTCATTGTCACCTGCACCATTGAAAAAGACTTTTAATTAGTGTCCTTATCTCACTTTCTCTCCACTCCAATCCATTCTTTACATAGCTGCCAGAGTAATTTTCCTAAAAGAATATTCTGACTGTGTCTCTCCACTCAATAAATTCCAGTGACTCTCTATTATCTCTAGGATAAAATGTGAATTCTTCATTATTTAAATAGCTTTATATCCTGGCCCCAACCTTCCTTTCCAGGAACATTACTCCCCCTCAAGCTTCAGTCAATAAGAAGTCAACCAGTTCAAATGGGATACTATCTGTAAAAGTGCTGAGCACATTGTCTGACACATAGCAGGCACTTTATAAATGCTTTTTCCTTTCCTTTTCCCTTCCCTTCTTCCCAGAGCATTCCATTTCCTGTCTTTGTGCCTTGCACTGTCTCCTGTGCCTTGAGCGAACTCCCTAATCACCTCTCATGCTTAGAATTCCAAGGCTCCTTCAAGATCATCATATTTTACCTGACACCTTTCCTGATTCTTTCAGTTGATAGCACATGCCTGAAAAATCAGCTGATATCTGTGATATTTTGAATAATTTTGATACATACTTTATATGTAGCTTAGGCTACAGCTGGCTCACTTAGAATATCCATACCTATGCTGGCAAATCTTCAGGGTTCCCCAAATTATTGCCATACTTAGCAGCATATTTCTGGGTAACCTGTTAGGACTATGGCTCATATCATGTGATGACCATCTGGATTCTTCACCAGGTGCAGGTTTGGTATGTAGCAAAGAAGAACATAATACAAAAGTTTGTCCTAGAGGTCGTTAAACCTGTATGCTGGTTCACATCTGTGATAGATGGGTGATGATGATCTCCACATTGGACACTGCTGGAAAGAAGCATATATAGTCATCATTTTCTTTTTTCCTTTTTTTCCCTCACTTAACAGTATTTTATTTTTTCCAATTACATGTAAAGACAGTTTTCAACATTCACTTTTATAAGATTTTGAGTTTCAAATTTTTTCTCTCTCCCTTCTTTCCTACTCCCTCCCCAAGATGGCAAACAATCTGATATAGGTTATACATGTACAATCATATGAAACGTTTTTTCCACATTAGTCTGTTGTGAAAGAAGAATCAGAACACCATGAGAAAAACCATGAGGAAGACCAAAAACAGTGAAAATAGTAATGTATAGTCATCATTTTCAATCAGTATTACAGAAGAAACTCTGAATGGAGAGAAACTCTCAGATACTCCAATTAATCTTATGCAAATCTTCTTCCTGCCTGTCCTCCTAGCTCATGTTTCTCTAAAAGTTTCCCCTCAAATATTCCCCCCAAAGTTCTAGGGGCTTTTGTCACATTCTTTTGACAATTCAGTGAAACAATGGAACATGTGCATTGTCTATAGATCAACCCTACCTATTTCAAGATGACCGATCCATCTTCGTTTTTGCTCATGATTTCCTTTGCTAACATCTTCTTACCACTTCCACATAATTCCTTCCTTGGATTATGTTGCTATTTTGTCACCCCTTCCATTTTCTAGGAGATCCTGAAAAAAGACAATCCCACTGGTGAAGTACCAGCATGTCCCTGAAAAGTAGGAGGCAAAGGTTTACTCTATGATATTCGTTAAATGGCTTAAATAACAAAAATCTCCATTACATTTATATTAAACAAGCTCAAAGAGTCATAAAGTTTAAGCCTGAAGGGACCTTTCAGGTCATCTAATCCAATATCTATACTATGCACATAAAGAAACTCTGTTCCTGGGAAAGTGAATAACTTATCCAAAGTCTCGTGGGTAGCAATTGACAGTGCAGACATTTGAACCTATTGCCTCTATTCCACATTCAATTAATAAATCAGTGAGCCACATGGTAAATTCACCCCCTTACCAAAACCAAAACAAAATAAAAACAACTCACAAATACAACAATAAGAATTTATGTGTATATATGATTTAATGAATAAAATCGATCAACCTTAAAAAAATATTGTCTATCATGTGGAACAATGAAAAAGCACTATGCTTAGAGATCTTATATATCTTATTCTTTCATATACTAGTAGCTTAACCACTTTAATCCTCATTTTCTTCATCTATACAATGTGAATTATAAAAATTGTAACATCTAACTCATGGTACTGAAGAGGTCTAGGACTTTTGGGGTGCTGCTTGAACCCAAAGATTGTAGTACTGGGCCCTGCCTGAAAGAATTCAACTCAAATCTTCTTCAGCCAGAGGAAAAGTTTATTAGTGATAAAAACACTTAGGGCCAGGTGACACCCATAAGGATGAGTGGGCATTAGAAGTTCTCAGCCCCAAATGGGGGCCAGGGTAGCTCTTATATACTTTGGGTGACCAGGGAAGGGTCTAGGAAAATAGTCTGGGAAAACGGTCTGGGGAAAGGGTCTGGGGAAAGGTCTGGGTGAGAATTCCCGGAGATTGGAATGTCTAAGAGATTGAATAGACAATGGGAATAGATAATGAAGGAATTGAAAGGTATCCGAATGAGATTAAAAGGTAGGCTAAAGCTTTCAAAGGGAGATGAGGGGCTGGGGCCTGTAGACAAGATTCCCTTTGGGGCAAGGGGCAAAGACCTTGGCTTGGGCCACACCCCATCATTACTGTTATGAAGAAAACACTAAACAAGATAAAGTATAAAAATATAGGGTTATATTGTACATAATATAATTCATTCAACTCAATTCAATAAGTATTTATAAGTTATCTTAACTTAGAAGTACATACATAACAGTCATATCATGAGCTCCTTTGGCTAAAGCTGGGAGCAGGGATTTGTGTCATCTTCTGCCACTTAATGAAATGCTACAAGCCTCTCCTTCTATGGACATGCTTGAAAAGCCAAGGGGAGGAGGTGACTGTGATCAATCAGTCAATCCACTTGCTGGTCTCTGATATATAAAATTTGGATATAGAATGGTATGATGGAGAGAGCACTAGAATTTGTTCAAAATCCAGCTCTGATGTACTGTGATGATCTTGGACAAGTAATTTTAACTTTATGGGTCTCAGTCTTCTCATCCATAAAATGAGTTAGACTTTGTAATATTTGAGTTTCCTTCAAGCTTTAAATCCTATAAACCTATTACCAAACCAAAGGTAAGGATATAAATTAGATACTTGTGCCCTAGTGGTCTCATAATTTATCAACATGGACTCAAATTTACACAATGTGTATAGTGAAGTTGACTAGGACCATTTTATTTATTTTTTAAATTTTATTTTTAATTTATGGGATAAAATAAGCATTTCCATAACTACAATAAAAAGGTGATTATACATGAAACTACAAATCTACTATTGCACAATTTGCTATTCCTTTCAAATATACAAGATTATCATGTAAATTTATTTTTTTTTCTCTCTTCCCTTCCCTAGAGATGGCTACTGTTAGACACAAATAGGTATACAAATGTAAAATTATTTTATACATACTTCTATTAATCAGTTCTTTCTTTGGATGCTGAAAGTGTCTTTATATTATTTTCTATAGTAGAAAGAAGCTTAATATAAAATGGGAAACCAACAGAGGAAATTTCATTAGTGGAATAAGAGGATATTGTTAAAAGGTAGTTTTACCTGTGAGCTGAACTGTCAAATAGACAAAGTTGAAATGGAGGCCTGGCACATTTATTGCAAAAGAAAGAGTTCACTCTGCTTAATTCAGAAATTTCCCTTGCTGTCCTGGCTTTGTGGAACAGTACAATGCATCTGGGATGCACTGCCTGTCCCGGAAGTAGTTAGCAGCATTGTAGTAAAGAACTTCCTCAAAGGCTATCCAGGGCTCAATTCTGGACTCTTCCTACAATATAGTCATACGAAAGCCATGCTAAGTAAAAGAATGCAGATCTACCCTAAACATTTTTTAATTGTTCTGGACCTCTGATATCTCTGATATAGGGAATTCCTGCAGAGAAAAATTCCATCTACCAATGCAGGCATTTAACTAAGATTTTATAAGGCTGAAATCTTACTAGTTTAAATTAAATAATGGACTGAGACCTAATAATGGAATGAGACCTAATACGTTAGTCAGCAGTTAATAAAAATAACTTAGTTATAACATAGAAAAGATATCCAAGAAGTATATTGAAGCATTTAGCTTAGAGTGATAGGTCACCCCAACCATGCTCACTTTGATATGGAAATGGAGGGGCAGGGTGTCGCAACTCATTCTCCAAGTAGGAAGGGCCTCAGTTCTATGGGAGCCCTTTGATTCCCTCAACTAAGCCATATCAAGCAGCTAAAGGCCATTAGAAAGCTACTTTTCAAGGGAGGCACAGCTTGAGCCAATGAAGACTGAGGCCAATCAAGTCCCAAAGACAGCTTTGTCACCTCTCAGGGGAAAACAAAACAAATTAAAAAAAAAAAAACTTGCTCTAACTTCTGTTTGGAGGTGGTAGGGGTTAAGGAGAAAGCTTTGGAGATAGCTTTGGAGATAGATGTGATATAAATGTCTTGAAGAATTTTGTGGGGGTAATGAGAGGTTAAAAAACTTGCCCAGAATTACACAGCTAGTATGGATCAGCAGCAAGACCTGAACCCACAGCTTCCTGACTGAGTGGCCAGCTTTCCTCTCTGAAAATGCAATTTTAAAGTATGCATTTTAATGTCACTTTCTCTACTCTATTCTTAGATTCAGTCCAAATCTTTTTCTGTGTGGACATTTTCTGTGCTCAATCTAACACTCTTACCACTTAACTGCTATGCCATTGGAGAAATTATCAAGGGTATGGGGAAGTATGTGTGGTTTATAAGCTAAATAATAAACTATCTATACAAGCCTATGAGTTTTCATCCTGTCTCTACCCTTAACTTCCTTTGCAACAGAGGGCAAATACTTGTCTCCCTGTGCTTCAGTGAGCTCATCTGTAAAATGAGGATGGTGGAATGTCATGCTTACTGAAGCACTTAGGTCAGATGATGATAGAGAGGTGATGCTTCCTAGTATAGAGGTTTGTTTTAGAAATAAGGTGCTGGGAAATTTAAAATCAGTTGATGTCAATATAAAAGAAGGCAGTGCTGTAAAAGATTTGGCTTCTAACCATTTTTTCCCTCCAGAGCACATCAGCATATAAACTCTCTGTATGCCTTAACACTAGTGAATTAAAAACATAATGCAAATAGCAGAACTGTTTTCTTCCTTTTAAATTTAGATTACTAGCACTACATGTATTGAATACTAGAGAAAGAGGGGAAGAAAACCTATTGATCTTTTTTCTTCTTCTTTTGCATCAAGTAGGGTCAGTGAGGAGAAAAGGTATAGTTTCAAAGAAGGGTGAAAGTCAACTGGATTTTTACTATATATACATATATAGATACATATATATACTATACACACACATACATATTTGGTGAGGCAATTGGGGTTAAGTGAATTGCCTAGGGTCACACAGCTAGTGTCAAGTATCTGAGGCAGGATTTGAACTCAGGTTCTCCCGACTCCAGGGCTGTTGCTCTGTTCACTTCACCACCTAGCTACCCCGATTTTTATTATATTTTGCCCGTGTTACCTCTTGACTATTTCGCCAAGCTTCCGATGCAGCACAATATGGACACAGGGCAGAGGGAAATGAGATTTGCTTGTTCTCATTATTCACTGGGGCAGCAAAAAGGAACCAGAGTAAAGTCACATAAGGCAGTCTGAGATGAACTGGACTCAAAAGTGTACCTATAATTCCACAATAGAACTGAAAAGATTTTAGAGATCATGTCATCCAACCTTCTTATTTTACAAGTAAGAAAACTGAGACCCAGGGGGGCGAAATGTCTTGTATGTGGATACACAGTTAAATTTGTGGCCAACATGTAAGAACAACTCTCAATCCCTCTTTGATTCCCTAATTGGTGCCCTGCTCACCACTAATAGTGTCTCATGAATTTTTAGGTGATGGTGCATTGAGGACATAGGTGCATAGAACACTGATCTAGAGCCAGACAAAGACCTTAGAGGTCATGTAGACAAACCCCTTCATTTTAGATGAGGAAACTGAACCACATAAAGATCAAGTTATTTGACCATAACCACACATCAGAGGAAGAATTTGAACCCATATCCTTTGACTACACAGACTGTACCACACTAAAAAGAAGGGAGACTGGGGATCACAGGATCCTAAATCTAGAGCTGGCAGGTACTTTCAGAACTATCTAGTCCAATCCCCCCATTTTACAGATTAAAAAGCCTGAAGGCCAAGAAAGTTAAGGGACTTGTCCAAGGTCACATAAACAATGTGCTTCAGAAGAGACATCTTGATCTCCAGTCTTCTGTCTCCAGTGCTCTTTGCACTTTACCAGAGCGGAAAGGAGATTTCTTTCCCAATGCAGACACACAAAGCTATTCCATGGTGGGGTTGTTTGCATATCAATGTAGCCCACAAGGGAGATTAGGCCTGGGACATATCTAATAGCACACATCATGTAGTTGGAAAAGGAAAGCTTCAGCAGTTCCATTCATCAGCTATATTGTCCATGGAAGTGAAACCAGTAGTCATAGTCTAAAGGCTACTTATCTCATAGTTGGATGTTTGAGGATCTGTCATTTTGGCACTGTGGGTATGCCCTCTACCAGTGCAGACCACAACCTCTCCACACTACTATAGGTGACCCTCATAAGCCATTAAAGACAGAAATATTAATCACCTGGTAGTCAACCACCTGGTGATAATCTTCTCCAAACTTAGCTGGGCTAGTCTTTGAAAGGAAAATTCTTCGTTTAGGCTTTTACCCTGATTAATGAGGCAAAACTCAGGCCGCAGAGAATTGAAGGAGTTTATTACAAGTAAATGTGGGTAACAACACATTGACAGGCTGACCACTGGAGATCAGTGCTGACTTCAAGATAGGGCCAGATTTTATTGGTAACTTTATAGACAATTGAGATAGATCCACCTCAGCAAAAGGGGTGGGCCCTTACTCCTCAGTGCCTCCCTAAAGTAGTATGTGACAATTTCCAGGTAGGAGAAGCTGACAAAGAACAGTTAACGCAAAAAGCTACAGACTTGGTGTTGCCTTCCCCAACAAAGCCTCCTCCAACATTCATTGACAAGAAGGGCTGGGAACAATGGATCACTGAGTCAACATAACTTTCCATAGGTCCTTAGATGAAAGACACATGGTCCATCATCAGGGCATGTTCCTGAAGTCTCTCCAGCTTGGTAGATCAAGCCAGTTTGTATGTCACTGATTTAATCTCATGGAACTTATTGTCACTTCCAAACCACAATGAAGATTTGAAGTAAAACTCTGGAGGAGAAATTGGTCATAACAAGTGAAGAATATGCATTAAGTACAGTAGCGGTACAGCTCCTAGCAATCAATAAGAACTGAGTAAATGTTTGTTGAGTGAACAAACGAATGAACAGGTAAGCTTTTGGATTTTGCCTATTTATTTCGTATCTCTTAAAACTTTCCTCAACATCTGGGGTCTTCTCACCCAAGAACAGTCTGACATAGCCAATCTCTGTGGGACAAGTTTTAAGATTAAACTTTTAAGCTGCAAAATGCACTGAGATTCTTGGGACAATGCTTTAAATTAATTAATTAATTTAAATGCTTTAAAGCTTAAATGCTTTAAAAATTTGCAAAAAACTTTACATACATTATCTCATTTGTGACTCAAAAGCTCTGGGTCAGGTTTTTGTTTTGGTTTGGTTTTTTCATTTCCATTTTATAACTGAGGAAACAGAGGTTCTGGTAAGAGTCAGGGGTAAGATTAAAACTTAGTCTTCCTGATTCCAAGTCTGCCACTTTCTCCATAATACCACGGTGGCTTTCTAAGAAAGGGCACAGAATCTATGAACAGAAGGCCAGTGTTTGAACTTGCCCGTGCTCCTGTACATAGGTGTGTTCTGGGTGAGCTTAAGCAAATTATTTAACTTCTTTGGGCCTCAGGTTTCTCATCTGTAAAATGAGAGGTCTGGACTGGATGATCTTCAATACACTCTTCAGTTCTAAGTCTGGTCTTTTTTTATTTTTTTAGAGCAGTTGACTTGGCATCAATTCTCACCTTCCATCTTCTCAGAAATGCAACTAAGATTTTATTAGAGTTTTTTAACCTTGGGTGTCCCTAAGAAGTTGATGGTTAGATTTCATGGAGTCTATGAACTTGGAGGGTGCAGCTAGGTGGGGCAGTAGATAGAGTGCTGGACTTGAAGTAAGGAAAACATCTTTCTGAGTTTAAATCCAGTCTCAGACACTTAATAGCTGTGTGACCCTGGGCAAGTCACTTAACCTTGTTTGCCTCAGTTTCCTCACCTATAAAATGAGCTGGAGAAGGAAATGGCAAAACACTCTAGTATCTTTGCCAAAAAAAAAAAAAAAACAACTCTAAATGAAGTCATAAAGAGCCTGGCATGGCTGAAACAATTCACCAGCAAGAACTCAGCAACAACAACCTCTTTATTTTTACTAACCTCTAACTAAAACTTAGTGTGTGCCTCAATTATATCAAGTATAATTATGAGCAGGAGTCCATAAACCTCACCAGATTGCCAAAGGAGTCCATGGTAAAAATTAAAGAAATGTTGATTCTAAAAATTACATATAAATTATTAGCTGCTCCAGGCTCTTAAACTTTTAAAGGTTTCCAAGCAGTCTGGAAACACTAGGACTTTATCAAGAACAAAAATGGCTACTGCCATGGCATTTTCAACTTTCCAGAAATTTGAATTCAATTCAACATCTATTAAGTGCTTGCACTATTTAAGACGCCAGTTCCCTGGACATCAGATAGTAAAATCTTATTTGGAAGAACCATACACTATTCAACGAATTCATATGGATATTATAACGTTCACAGTCTGTAAAGTGATTAAGTACCTCTATCATCTGGCGTGTTGAAATATCACGTCATGGAAATCTGTAGCATTCCTGTCATACTGATCACCTGAGACCAGCATTGCAACAGAGTAAGGGTTTGTTAGAGTTGAAACATAGTCAAAATCTTTTCAGAAATTAATGTTTAAAGAAATTGTAAGTTAAGTAAGAAGATATCATAAATTACTCTGTTTTATCCAGTAGTCACATTTGCCACAACAGAACAGAGCTGAGAAATTCATCATGGAAACAAGTTAGTGCCTTGGGTTTAGAGCATAGAGCCCAGGTGTCTCAATTGTGTGACAAGTCGATATGTGGCTTTATAGATGTAACTGAGTGTTTCCTATATGTGGGTTTTGTTACTGAACCTCCCTAGCACATGGTTTCTTCCTTTCTTATGACACTTATCCCAGCCTACCTGTTATCACTGTTGTTTGTGTACCTCTCATCTCTCCTACTAGAGATAACTAGAGATAAGAACTGTAAGTTATAAGATATAGAACTATAAGTTCCTAGAGGGCAGATACAAACTTAGTCATCAACAGTCTTTCATGTATGGGAATCAGGACATGCTGAACTACATCATTACATTAATATTTTTACTTTGAGTTCCTACTTGGGTTGCCTTTCTGAATTCCTGCTATTATGTAATACAGAGATGTCTAGTATGGTATCCTGCAATAGTAAGAAGGCCTACTTGTCTCTATCTGGTTATGGACACCCGATACAGTGGTGACCCAGTGCTTAGCACAGTCCATGGCATTCTAAAAGAACTGAGTAAATGTTTGTTAAATGAATAAATAAATGAATGAAGAGCTAAGTTCATGGATCTAGCTTACTTATTTTGGGCTTCTTGGAACTTCCTTTATCACCTGGGACTTCCTCACCCAGGAACAGTCCAATATGACCCACTTACAGGGAACATCCCTCTGCAAGTTTTAATCACCTTCCCTTCCCTTTAGAAATTTCTGCTGGAGCCACCATTTTGCAGAGGAGCCCATACTAGCTTCTTTCCTTTCTCTCTCTCAGCTCTGTTCCCGACTTCCTTTTTACTTCAAAACCATACATCCATCAAGGGTAACTTCATTCCCTGCTTCCCAGCTGACTCCCTACTTTTTAGCTCCTTTTCATGTGTTATCTTCCATTAGAATATAAGCTCTTTTGAAAACAGAGTCTGTCTTTCATTTTTCTTGTATTATCACACCCAGTGCTTAGCACAGTACCTGGTATATAGTAAGTGCTTGATAGGTCCTTTCTTCTTTCCTACCTCCTGTACTTCCTTCCTTCCTTCTTTCCATTTTTCCTAAAGTACTTGATGCTTTATATGATGGGAGTTCAATAACTCCTGCCTGAGAAATGCACCCAATTGACCTCAAACTTGTTATGAAATTACCATTATTCCAATACAAAATTTGTATTTTTTAACATTTTTATACTATCGTCTATTTCAATTTTAGTAACTGAATAAGTTGTCCTTTGTGTAATGAATAAGGTATTATTGATGGTTAATGCTGATTATTTATGTCAATGTGTACAATTGTGAAAAATATCACTAATGACCAGACTATACCCTCTTTACATATTACTACTCATTGGTTCAGGAATTAAGCCATTATTTTGTAGCATTATAGTAATGGAAGCAATCAGCAGTTCAACCCATTTTTAGCATCATTTCATTTGCAACTTCATGCCTTCACCTCATTGTGTACCTGATTTACTTATGATAAACTTTTACACGCTAAAAAAAATCAAAGTGGCAGGAATATGAGCTAAATGGGGACAAAATTTTAAAAAAGAGGGAAAAGTATATCCCTAAACATGTTATGTTGCTGTAGCAGCCAGAGGCCCAACTCTACAGAATAAAAAAAAAAACATAGGGCCATGGAGAGGTCTATCCCCAAATACAGTGTGCTACTTCCCTGTCTTGTGTCAGGCTCACTACTAACAAATTTTGGCCTGTGGTCACGGTTAAGACATATACATTTTCAATTCAATTCAATAAACATTTATCAAGCACTTATTAGTGCCAGGTACTGTGCTACATACTGGAGGATACAAATAAAAAAAAGAAAGATGGTTTCTGCCCTCAATGAGTATCTTACAACTGCATTCATGTTTTGCTACTAATATTATATTCATAGCAGACTCCAGATGGAAGAAGTACCCTTTCCTTATAGATGTAAATGTTGCTGCTCAGATGTTCCTTTTGTCAGGTGACTTTATGCTAATTATATCAAGACCTACATCATTGAGACCTTGAGATGTAAGGTCCGTAATCTTTCTAAAAAGTTAGTCCCATCCACCAACACTGGGGAAAAAAATGTGGCTGAAGAATGCCTATCATAGAAGATATACAACTACATAGAGGATCGGTCAGTACATGACCTTTTCTGAACTACTCATGATTTTTGTATTTAAAGATACTTGAAGTCACTTGTCCTATACCTGTGTATTTGTAAAAGGTCCCAATTCCCATTGTCTATTTCATTATAAAACATCATAGCACTTAATAACCTCAGGCCTGAGGAATGTCTGGCTAGAGCCAATTGCTTAGGTTGTAGTTAGCTCTGTAGTTCCATTTCTCAAAAGCAAACCAAGGCTGAGACCCAGGGTGGGGAGGGGAGTTGGGAGAAGTGGAAACACCTTCTCTTGTATTCATTTTGAATGATGTGTGTCCCAGCAGTGTTTTGTATGCTACCAATAAACCCTTTAGTTAGTTGAAGGTGATTATACCTGTGATTAGGTCTCCATTCCTTCACAAAACAAACCTGACTGGCAGACTTGGTTGGATCCGCTGGAATTCATAGGGAGGAGGAGACGTTACAAATCGGCCCCTTATAGTAGTGCGAGATGGGCACCTATTATTAACAAATGTGTGATGTTACTACCGAGCACAGTATTATATCTGATTTGGACAATGGAGTCTTTCAGAAACAGTGTCCTTTTAATCATACATTTGTATCAGCACTGAGAAATCCATGTCCAAATCTTTATTCCCTCATTTGGTTCACACTTTTTAAAAAATCCATTCTTCTTATCTGATTTTGAAAGAGTAGTGTTAAGAAGCCAGAGCTCACTGACTTTTGAAAGCACAGGAAGCAAATTGATTGAATAATCTTCATAGCCACAGGTCAGTATTGTGTATCATTTTGGTCTGAAATTATCTATTTGATTTGGCTGCTGGAAAATCACAGGGACAATTTAGGTAATAGCAATCAAAATTAATGAACATGTTTTCATTAAATTGAAAAACATGGGATATATTGTCACTGAAAAAAAAGTTTTCTATACCCAGAGGGATACTTTCAGATGCCTTTATTTCCATTTTATCTTCCTGATAATTTTCAAATAAAATAACATAACATTGTTCAAGTTAGCCCAGGTGTTTGTAGAACTAAGTGTTTTCTACTTGAATATTGAGACTGATTCCTAACTCTTTTCTCAGGAACATGTTATAAATATGTTATTCTCGAGATAGGATCTTATGTTGCCTCAATGCATTTTCTCCTCTACTCACATTTTTGGTCATTTCTAATTTTTAAAAAATCTTGACTCTGATAATAATACCACCACCACCTCCAACAATAGCACTAAATCATCTATCTCTGTGGATCCATACAAACATTCTATAAGATAGGTAGGAGGAGTATTATCATTCCACTTTTCCAGGTGAAGAAACTGAGGTTCACTGAGTTCAAGTGACATGCCTATGGGAGTTGTGATAGTTAAGAAAATAGCCTTGGACCCCTAATAAAATACTTCAGTCTAAATGACCTTGACATAGAACTTTACCCTAGTCTTAGTCCCTTTAGGGCCAGTAGAGTTATATTTGAACATAATGTCATTTTGGGAAGTAGCAGCACTGTTTCCTTGCATAGGCTAAGGTGATGTGACATTTCTTTTTTACATTAAAAATTCCTTGAGGGGCAGAGTAAAAGGAGTGACTTGCTTGAGCTCTCCCCCAAACCCCTCCAAATACCTGTAAAAAATGGCTCTAAACAAATTCTAGAGCGGCAGAACCTACAAAAAGAGAGAGAGAAACAAATTTCCAGCCTGGATGGATGATCAGAAAGGTCTATGGCATCGGAATGGGAGAGAAGTGCAGTTCAGTATGGGCATGCAGGCAAAACAGTCCTCAGTGAACCTGCAGCAGGCCTCAGAGGACTGAATCACAGGCAGCCATGGCTGTTTCCAGACTTCTCAATCCACAAACACGAAAGACAACTTAGAAGGTCAGTAGGAAAAGTCTGTGACCATGGTGAGAGAGAAGCTCGGTCCCAGCCCCAGTCTCTGCACAACCTTGGGGCAGCAGCTACTTCTGGAGCTTCTGGTCCACAGACTGAGGGGAAATCAAGTGGGTGATCAGAGGCAGATCACAGGGATCTTTTTGCTCGTGCTGAGGTAAGATTCTCTTGCTTTGCCTGTGCTTGGATCTGGGTCCTGGGGTGAGGAGAATCGCTGGCGTGGTGAAGCTTGTGGTGGTGAAGAGAGAATCCTAATCACAGTTCCAAGGCAGAAAAGAGTGCTTGTGGTCACTCATAGACCAGAGCAAAGGCCAGGAAAGGAGTAAACACCTCACCCTTGATCATACCACCTTGGAAGAACTGAAAGTTTATAGGTCCCTAGAAGTATCTCTGAAAACAGTTGCACAGAACCCCCAAAATTTGGGACAGTACATTCTCCCCATTGGAAGCAGACCCCTACCTCAATAAAGAGTTTATAACTCCAGCAATTGGCTGTGATCATGAGCAAACAAAGGTGCAAAAAAAAGTCAGACCATAGAATCTTTGGTGACAAAGAAGATCAAAACATACAATCAGAAGAAGACAACAAAATCAAAGCTCTTACGTCCAAAGCCTCCAAGAAAAATGTGAATCAGGCCCAGCTCAAAAAGGAGATATATATATAGATATATATAGATATATATATAGATAGATAGATAGATAGATAGATAGATATAGATATAGATATAGATATTTAGGCAATTGGGGTTAAGTGACTTGCCCAGGGTCACACAGCTAGTAAGTGTCAAGAGTTTGGTCTGAGGCTGAATTTGAACTCAGGTCCTCCTGACTTCAGGGCTGGTGCTCTATCCATGTGCTACCTAGCTGCCCCCTCAAAAAGTATTTTGAGAAGCAAGTAAGAGAAGTAGAGGGAAAACTGAGAAGAGAAATGAGAGTGATGCAAGAAAATCATGAAAAACTAGTCAATAGCTTACTAAAGGAGACCCAAAAAATACTGAAGAAAATAACACCTTAAAGATAGCCTAACCCAAATGGCAAAAGAAGTCCAAAAATCCAATGAGGAGAAGAATGCCTTGAAAGCAGAAATTGGCTAAATGGAAAAGGAAGTCCAAAAGCTCACTGAAGAAAATACTTCCTTAAAAATTAGAATGGAGCAATTGGAAGCTAGTAACTTTATGAGAATTCAAGACATCGTAAAACAAAACCAGAAGAATGAAAAAATAGAGGACAATGTGAAATATCTCACTGGAAAAACAACTGACCTAGAAAATAGATCCAGGAGAGATAATTTAAAAATTATTGGGCTGTCTGAAAGCCATGATCAAAAAAAGAGCCTAGACATCATCTTTCAAGAAATTATCAAGGAAAACTGCTCTGATATTCTAGAATGAGAGAGTAAAATACAAATGGAAAGAATCCACCAGATCACTTCCTGAAAGAGATCCCCAAAGGAAAACTCCTAGGAATATTGTAGCCAAATTTCAGAGTTCCCAGGTCAAGGAGAAAATATTGCAAGTAGCCAAAAAGAAACAATTCCAGTATTGTGGAAACACAATCAAGATAACACAGGATTTAGCAGCTTCTACATTAAGGGACTGCAGGGCTTAGAATATAATATTCCAGAGGGCAAAGGATATAGGATTATAGCCAACAATCACCTACCCAGCAAAACTGAGTCTAATCCTTCAGGGGAAAAAAATGAATATTCAGTGAAATAGAGGACTTTCAAGCATTCTTGATGAAAAGACCAGAGCTGAATAGAAAATTTGACTTTCAAATACAAAAAATTTGACTCAAGTGAACATGAAGAGGTAAACAGGAAAGAGAAATCATAAGGGACTTATTAAGGTTGAACTGTTTACATTCCTACATGGAAAGATGATATTTGTAACTAATGAGACCTTTTTCAGTATTAGGGTAGTTGGAGGGGAAAAAAATTATATGTATAGATAGATTGGTAGATAAAGGACAAAGGGTGAGTTGAAGATGAATGAGTTATATCTTATTCATATGAGTGAGAGAGGATTATACTGGGACAAGGAGAAATGGAGAGGCAGAATGGGGTAAAATATCTCACATAAAACAGACAAGAAAAGGCTTTTAGAGTAGAGGGAAAGTGGGGGAAAGTGAGAGGGAATGAGTGAATCTTATTTTCATCAGATTTGGCTTAAGGAGGGAGTAACATACACACTCAATTAGATATGGAAAGCTATCTTACCCTACAGAAAAATAGGGGGAAAGCAGATAAGAGAGCAGGGGAATGATAGAGGGGAGGGCAGACTGGGGGAGGGGGTAATCAGAAGTAAACACTTCTGAGGAGGGACAGGGTCAAAAGAGAGAAGAGAATAAACGAGGAGTGGGATAGGATGAAGGGAAATGTAGTTGGTTTTCCACAGCATGACTACTATGGAAGTGTTTTGCATGACTACACAAGTGTAACCTGTATTGAATTGCTTGCCTTCTCAATGAGGGTGGGTAGGGAGGGAGGAACAGAGAGAATTTGGAACTCAAAGTTTTAAAAACAAATGTTAAAAAAAATTGTTTTCACATGCAACTAGGAAATAAGATATACAGGCAATGGGGTATAGAAATCTATCCTGCCCTACTGGAAAATAGAAGAGGAAGGGGATAAGAGAAGTGGGGGAAAAGATAGAAGGCAGGGCAGATTAGGCAAAAGAGTATTCAGAATGTATACTCTCTTGGGGTGGGGGGAGGGACTAGATGAGGAGAAAATTTGGAACTCAAAATCTTGTGGATGTGAATGTTGAAAACTAAGAATAAATAAAATCGTGCTCTCAGAAAAAAAAAATTCCTTGAAAGTAACTTTCTGTGTGTTTGCCACAACTCATCCTATGATTCCTATAGGACATTGGATCATTAATAATTGTGACCTATATAAATAAGGAAAACTATTATCGTCCAATGAATGTCATTTCACTTGGCAAAGGAGTTGGATAATTTATGCTATCATTGAATCTTAAGAACTGGCAGGAACCTTAAAAGACTATTTAATCCAACTACTTTCAGTTAGACATATAACAAAATTTATTAAGCACTGTGCTCAGAGCAAACATAAGTCCCCACCCAATGCAGGTCAATCAACTTTTTCTTTTAAAGGTATTGAAATTGTTCTGGAGATTAAATGACCTAGATGCAAATCCATCCTCTGACATATACTAGCTAGGAGTCTGTAAGTCACTTCATCTCTCAGTATTCTGAGCAATTCTCTAAGACTCCAAGTTGCAGAGAAGGTAAGAATATGTAATGAAAGAAGAAGCTTACCCACCCTGAACTT
This sequence comes from Phascolarctos cinereus, assembly GCF_003287225.1. Lineage (NCBI taxonomy): Eukaryota > Metazoa > Chordata > Mammalia > Diprotodontia > Phascolarctidae > Phascolarctos > Phascolarctos cinereus. The sequence goes on from NW_027556402.1 coordinate 162,394,434, forward strand.
CCCCAAACCACAGAAAACACAGGTCCAACCCCTGTCCCTTTCCTTCATATAAAAACAACTAAGGACACAAAGGTCTGGAATGCCTTCCTGAGATTTTTGTCTGGAGACCAGACGAATGACCACCTCATGAACAAAAAAAAAACTGCACTCTGCAGAAACAAGACTTGTATGCTCATGAAATATCCATTCCCTGCTTTGCATGTTTTCCTCATGATGTGTCTAAATAAATCTCCATTTGTTAACTGCTGAATGTTCCATGAGCATCTAGGTAGTAGAGTAGATAGAGCACTGGACCTGATGTCAGGAAGATGAGTTCAAAATCATTTTCAGATACTTAGCAGCTACAAGTCACTTACCCTTTGTCTACTTCAGTTTCCTCATCTATAAAATGGAAATAATAATTAATAGTTGTGTGTTGTGTGAGGATAAAATAAAATAATATTTATTGAGTGTTTTGCAAGTTTTAAAGCACAATATAAATGATAACAATTATTGAGCATTTAATTTTGTTCCGATGTCCAGTCTAAATCACCAAGGAACTGACTTGAATCAGGCTTAACGTTCAGCTAGAACTTTCTCTAATTGTAACATTGTGTTATGTGGCAGTGAGAACAGTACTTCAGATATGTTTCCTGCTTTTATGGATCTTCCAGCTCAGTAGAGACATATAACAGAACCTCCAGAGTAATGCAGAAATCCTTTCTACAACACCCAAGAGAAATGGTTATCAAACCTTTGCTCAATTATTTCCAGTGCCTAGGGATATCATGAGGCAGCCTAATCCATTGTTCAAGAGTTCCAATTGTTAGGAGTGATCTTATACTATAATGAAAAGCAGGTATAGAATAAAAACTTACCTTCCTGCTATTTATACCCATCGGTCCTAGTTTGCCTTATGGGGTCAAATAAAACACTTCTCCAGCCTCTTCCAAATAATAACCCTTCAAATATTGAATGCTGTAATCATTCATCTTTTTTTTTCTTTAGCTATCTCTTCTTTAGATAATTCTTAGGATCCTGAGATTTTGAGCAGAAAGGAGACTAAGAGATCATCTTGTCCAATTCTTTTATTTTTCTGACAAAGAACAAGAAGCCTCAAAAGATGAATTGATTTGTCTAAGGGTTATACAATTAGTTCCAGGCAGACCTAGAATTCTGCCCAAAGCTGGGATTCTAAATACAAATCCAGTGACCTTTCCACTATACCCTATCACTGACCAGTTATCGGGGAAAGATGCTAATTTTTTTCAGGGAGTATTCAATTTTTTTATCTTGCTTTTAAAAATTTAGCGTATATGTATATATATATATGAATGTTTATCAAAACATCATAATATGATATAAAAGTGATTTTAAAATCATAGGGAAGTCAAAATACCATTTCCTGGTTGTATTCAGGAGGCATTCGTATGTGAACCCTTTCCTTCTCTGTGGTTGTGTATATGTGGTCATAATTTATCTATTTACTTTCCACTGAAATATCATTTTTTCTTTGTTCTCAGAAGCATAATAATGGACTAATATTGATATCTGGCATCACAAATTCCAAGCACTTATCTTCTATAAACAAACTGGAGGAAATGAGTTGAAAAATGTAGTTGTTCCTAGATTATCTTATTAAGGTCTTAATTATCTTCTCTAAGTACACCTCTGTGTAATTTTCTACACCAGTCAGTTTGAGCAATGATATCATCACCTTAGCATTTGGGTTTTTTATTTCTTTTTCTTTAGCATGAAAGAAAGACACAGGACTTACTTGTCACATTTTTTTTTCTGGGCTTTTAAAGTTCTGGTTAAGGTAATATTGAAACTATTGTCATAGCAACTTGGTTTCAACCTTTAAGAAAAACATTCTAAGGAATCTGAGCACATTGTATAGCTTTCTGCCGGCCTAAATCGGAACCATTTTAAGGACAATTTAGCATTAAGCTACAAGATGCTTTAAATAGCAGTCGCATGTCTACTGAAGTTAATGGCTATACAACTTCAATCACCAATACCCACTCAGATTCTCTCTCAAACTGTAACCTTAAGGAGAAATAAGCATTCCAACTCACTGAAATCTAGAAGAAACTTTTAGAGCAGATATTGTTGCATTTACTTAGTTGAGTCAAATTGAATATTATTGTGAATGTCAGGGTGAATTTGGCATTGATACAGTGAATATTTTGTTAGAAAAAATGTGTATTTAATTAGCTGAGCCAAGGAAGCAGCATCTGGGCAGCATATTAGCAGCTAGAGACACAGAACAGGTCAGACTTGAGCCTCCTAGGCCTCATGCCAACAAAGCCTTATGTGCTGAGGATGATACAGGATCAGTGTCTTGGGAGGGGTGAAAGCACTAGCCTTTCAGATTCAATGGATGCTATCTCCTGCTGTGAGATTCATAGGGGACAAATGAAGTAGGAGGTAGCTCCAGGTGGTGAGTTTTGGGTAGAACTGCATGAAGCCAGCTTTGTTGTGGTGGTTATTTTCCCCTTCATATCAGGTGAAGTATACTGACCGGGTGAAAAAAAAAAAGATTTTGAGCAACATTTCCAACATGACCAACATACAGAAAGGGTAGATCAAACCCTTTCATCAGAAAAGAAAGGAGGGGGATATACAGATAGAGATAACTAGAATAGTTGGTGAATTTTCATGAGTGCATCCCCTGGCCCCAGAGAAATTCTTTGAGTCCTCATGTTTAACTCTCTTACTGACTCACAATTGAAGGATTCAAAATAGTCTGGGAGGAGGTTTAGTCTAGGTCAGAACATCAAGCTCTCTTTTGTCTCCTTCAAAGTAAACCCATATAGCCTCTGAGTTCTGTGAGGCATCTGATGGTGGCAGTGAGGGGTGGGAGGAGTGGGTTCTTATTCTTTGGTTAGAATAAGCTTTCTTGAAATTATGTCTCTTGGCCAATGAAGGTTAGAATCTTAATGGGTGCACACTTATCCTTCATGTATGAATGGATATTTCCATTGTGTGTATGTGTGTGTGTGTGTGTGTGTGTGTGTGTGTGTGTGTGCGTGTGTGTGTGTATTTTATCCTGTAGTTAAATTCAAGTGAGTGTGTGCCTATTTCTTGAAATCCCAAACCATCAATCTGGAAAGGATCTTACATATAACCCCATCTAGAGTTCACAGAAGTGCTATCAGGTCCCCACTGGGCTCGTGGTCTTACCCCAAGAAGAATTTGGTAACCTCTAAGAAGTGTGTGATCAACAATCAGAGAGTAGAAAGATGTATCCCACCCCTCCCTGTGGTAGCTGCATTTACCCTTCTCCCCAAATACCATTCTATTTTAGCCCCACCCTCCCTTGTACAAGTTTTATCCTCCTGGATGTAAGGGCGGAAATACATCCCTTTAGATATGCACAGTATCAGCAGTGTAGGTGCCATTGGTAAAATTCTGTGCCCTCCTACTCTAGCACCTCTATTCCACATTGTAAGTAAGCCACATTGGATGATTAGGCATGGATGAATTGGAACAGATTTGCCTCTCTCATATTTTTCTCCCAAACCCAACCCTTTTTTGGAATCCTAATTACTTTTAAGGATAACAACAGCTTTCTATTCACCCAGATTGACCATCTCAGTTTCATCTTTGGACCCTCTCCCCCCCTTGTCCAACATATCCAGTCAGTTGCTAAATTTTGTATTTTCTGTTCTCATATCTTTCCCATCTCTTTCTTTCTCTACTCACACAGCCACCAGCCAGTCAAAAAGCATTTATGAAATACCTACATGCCAGGCACTGTGTAAGTGACAGGGCTTCAAGGAAAGGGGAAAAAAAAATAGTTCCTGCTCTCAGAGTGTGATTAACAATGACAAAGACTGCAAAGAGGTCAAGAAGGATAAGGATTGAGAAAAGGTCATTGGATTTGGCAATTAAGACTTCACTGTGTGAAATTGAAATTGTAGCATTTATTAATTATTAATTGAGAATTGTATCTAATCACTGGAATGAGTCCTCATGGGCTATAGTTATGTTTAATTATATAGGCTTTAGTATTAAAGTTCACAAAAGTTTAACTTCCCCATTTCTCTGGGCCGCAGCCTTGACTCAATATACTTTAACCTGCAATGGTGGAGTGAGGATGAATTGGCTTGATCATAAGAGATTCTGCCTGGTCATAAGCTTACTACCAGATCACTCTGGTGTAGGGGGTTGTTCGATATAAAACTTTCCAGAAAATGTTGACCAGCTTTGTTTTTTCCCCGTTGTCATGGATACTGGGGATCACCTTGTGTGAATCAGGCCAAATGTAAGCCCACCTTACCTCTGATATAGACCATACTTTTCATCATATAACTATTTTTAGCTTCTCTTATATTTTCAGATGTTTGTATAGAAAAGGCTGCACTGGTTGTAAAAGATTTCGCTGGCCACCAAGGGGCTTGGGATCTCACTATCTTGGCAATTGCTAGCTTTGCTAATAGACTGATCATGCTTAGAACTTTGTGCCTCAATTTCTCTTCATCACAGATTTTTATTGCAACAATTGGTAACTCTGAAGAGAGGAGTTTGGGTTCAATAAGGAGGTCAGAAACTGTATTGCAAAAAGTTTGAAAGAAATTGAGAGAAAAGTGGAGCCAACTGCTATAAACAGACATCTCAATTAGCCACTAAATGGAAGAGATAAAGGCTGCTAGTCAGTGGGGATAGATAGATCAAGTATGGGTTATAAGAATGGGAAATTTTTTCCAGGCATTAGGGAAGCAATCAGTCCAAAAAGACTGAAGATTAGTGAAAGAGTAGGGATCATAGAGGAGACAATCTGATGGATAAGATGGGAAACAATGGGATGCTATGCAGGTAGAGTGGAAAAGATAAGGACCACCTCTTCATGTGAAACAAAGGTGAAGAAGGAAGTGGCTGCGGAAAGTATCTGAATCATGGGAGATATGGAGGGGTGATAAGAGTAAGCCCTCAGTGAATGGCCCCACTTTTTTCAATGATGAGTCGAGGTTCTCAACAGAGGGTTGGCAGAGAAGGTTGCTTGTTTTTGTTTTTTTGAGGAAGGATGAAAAGGTATTGAAAAGGTGTTGTGTTGAGTAGGACAATGAATTGATTGGGAAGGTAAAAAAATTAAAAAAAGGATTGCCTGACCCCAGTGAGGAGCCAGCTGTAGTGGACCCGCTCAGCACTGATCTATGGCTTTCTCTATCTTCATTCAGTAGCACTTGAATAAGAATGAAAACAGAGCATATTGGGAATAATCTAAGGCTGATGTTTAGTAGGATAAAATCATTTATGGGATAAGGAGGCAAGGAACTCAAGAGAAAAAGACAGTGTAGTATTGAATAGGCTGGACAGTGTTAGGATGGAAAAGGGAAGAAGAGAGTACATACAGATAGTCAGAGGCAATCCCTGGAAGAGAACTGCGGGGTCAGAAGATTGGAAGTCATGGAGAGGGTAAAGGTTTTCAAAGTTATAAGGCCAAAGGAGAGGTGGAATGACAATGGTTTTAATCAAATAAGGGAATTTCAGAGTTCATGAATATGGAATTGGTGCATTTGTGGTTGATTACAAAATCAAGGATATGACTATCTCTATGTGTAGCTGAGGTGGGGTGGATAAGCAGGTCATGGGAAAGGGGTAAACTGAGTTTAGGCTGTGTTGAAGTTTCCTAATATGTAGGTAGAAGTTGGACAGGAAACAATGTTTATGAGTCAGGAAAAAAAAATAAAAGAGTGTCTATAGATAACGGCTATCAGAATCTTATTTGAGTGTTAACTATGAAATTGAATGAACCTCAAAGGAGGAGAGCCTGATGTAGGTAGAGAAAGAGCCTGGAAGTGGTGATGGAGAGTAAGGAATAGTCCAACTCCATGACCAGGGACAATAATTGTCAAGGTGTAATTAAGAGTTAAACCGATTCTGAAAAAATTGATCAGGAAATATATCATCAGCAGGAAGGTAGATAAATGTGAGTGCAAGAAGAAAAAGGAATCAGAAGAGTCAAAGTTTTAATATGAAAGTAAATTTTTACCTATGGAGAAGGCATTCCAAAGAGCACAGTGGAAGGAAAGGGTGGCTTTAGAATAAGATGCTGAGTGAGGGGTGAGGAGATTGAGTTAAGAGTTACTCAGCTAGGTGGCGCAGTGGATAAAGCTCTGGCCTTGGAGTCAGGAGGACCTGAGTTCAAATCCAGCCTCAGACACTTGACACTTACTAGCTGTGTGACCCTGGGCAAATCACTTAACCCCAGTTGCCTTACCAAAAAGGAAAAAAAAAGAGTCATGGGAATAAGAGAGTGGGGATTCAGAGAGATAAAATAAAGTTTGAATAATGACAGTTTGGGTTCAGAACCATAGGGGTGGGGCATTTATGACAGGGTGAGAATTTGTCAACCCATTTAGGAATCAATTCAGGCAAGGTATCAACATACCTAGGGTTTTAGCCTTAGAGTAGAAAATTCTCCGAGTATTAGACAGCAAGGTATAACTAGAAATATAGAAAGGTGATAGTGGCTGATGAAGGGGACTAGCTTCAGTAAGTGACTGAGAAAGAGAGTGGGATGGAATGGGGTGTTCCTCCTTGCCCTAAACTCCCACTCGAGTTCAAAACTTGTCATCTTTCTAATAGATTATTGCCATCGCTTTCTAATTTATTTCCCTGCCTCTAGTCTCTTCCCACTCCTATTCATCCTCCACAATGTTGCAACTGCCATTTTCCTAAATCTTAGATTTGACTATGTCACATCCCTAGTAAACTATATTCAGTGACTCCATATTGATTTCAGGAGTGGATACAATTTGGTGTTTATCTCTTCCTTTTTTAAAAAAAAAATTTGATTGTTGTACATATATTTATCCTATATATAACTATTAGAATATTAAGATTTATATATAATTTATAAACAAATATACACATATTGGTGGGGTAAAACTTTTTTTTACTGATAAGTTTGAGAGATCAAAAACATTTAGAGAACAATAATGTTAGACACCTCGCTCTTCCTAAAAGTTCATTTTTTCTAACAGGCAAGAATTTAATTTTCTTTCTCTCCCACCTAACCCTCTGATCTCCATTGACTAACTGAGGTCTAGAGAGTGATTAGACCTTGCTCAGTGACATATTGCCATTTAGGCCTAAAAATCCTATCTTTAAACTCCTCATCTAGTGCTCTTTCAAAAGTGCCTTGATAAGTTGAGAATTTAATACTTGAAAAAAATCATCAGATGCTTCATAGATATAATGTATTCAGGAAGCTAGAAAAGGAATTGAGAGGTAATCCAGTTCAATCCCTTTGTGTTACAGATGGAAGTATAAATTACTTTAAATACAAGTGGGTAAAAAGTAAGTTTGCCTGGAAAGATTGTAACTTTTTGAAGGTTACAGAGGTACTTAGTGGTAGAGCTGGTTTAGACTAGATGATTTCTACAATTCTTTTTCAGCTCTCAATTACTGATTCTTTGGGGGAAAATATCTATTAAGAACCTACTGTGTTCAAAGAATGATACTAGTTTCTTGGGATTATACAAAGTTTGGATAATTTGTATAACATATTAGCAGAAAGTAACTCTGGTTAAGATCTTGTTTCTAGGACTACTCATACAAATTTATAAGAACAGGAAACTTTCTCTAGCTGATAAATGGCTTAAAAATGCATATAAGCAATTTTCTTTAAGCATTTGAATGTTCTCACATAGAATTAAAATAAGGCATTAGAGCAGAATCTATTATGCTTCAGTTGAAGTAAAAAAAAAAGATGGGTAGAAATCACAATCTCAGACAAAGCAAAACCAAAAAAGAGACCTAATTAAAAGAGATCATCAGTAATAATACATCTTTCTAAAAGTCACCATAGATAATAAAGTAATATCACTATTAAACATATGTGCATCAAATGGCACAGCATTTAAATTCTTAAAGGAAAAATTAAATGAATTTCAGGAAGAAATAGTAAAACTATACAAGTGGGAGACTTCAACTTTGCCCTCTCAGATCTAGATAAATCTAACCATAAAATAAAAAAGAAAGAAGTTAAGGAGATGAACGGTATCTTAGAAAAGTTAGATATGATAGACTAGTGAATAAAACTGAATGGGAATAGAAGGGATTACACCTTTTTATTCAGATGTAAATCATACTTTCACAAAAAAATGACCATTAGGGCATAAAAACCTCACAACCAAATGCAGAAAAGCAGAAAGATTAAATATACCCTTTTCTGACCATAGTGAAATGAAATTTACTTTCAGTAAAGGACTATGGAAGTATAGATTAAAAATTAACTAGAAACTAAATAATTTAATTTTAAAGAATGAATGAGTCAAAGAACAAATTAGAGAAACAATCAATAATTTCATCAAAGATAATGACAACAATGAGACAAGTTAGCAAAATTTATGGGTTGCAGTCAAAGGAGTACTTAGGGGAAAATTATATCTCTAACTGTGTACATCAATAAAAGAGAGATAGAGCAGATCAACAAATTGGGCATGCAACTAAACAAACAAACAAAAACTTTAAAAATCACCCATTAGACACCAAAACAGAAATCCTTAAAAATCAAAGGAGAGAGTAATAAAACTGAAAGTAATAAAACCATTAGACTAATAAGTAAAACTAAGAGTTCATTTTATGAAAAAATAAGACAAAACAGTAATAAACAGAAAAGCATGGGTAGATTTGATTTAAAAAAAAAGACCTAATTCCCCGTATCAAAAATGACAAGGTTGACTGCACTACCAATTAAGTTGAAATTAAAGAAAATATTAAACATCACTTTGCCCAATTTTATGCCAGCAGAACTCACAATATAATTGGAATGAATGAATATTTACAAAAAACTTTTAAAAAATCATGAATTTCAAGAGTGGAACCAAGATGGTAGATTAGAGACAACCTAGTTGAACTCTCTCAACATTTCCCTCCAGACAACATTAAAATAATACCTCGAATCAAATTTTAGAGTGACAGAGTCAAAAAGGTCAGGTTGAGACATGTTCCTGGTCCAAGAAAACTTAGGAGGTCGGCAAGTATAGTCTGTGACACCAGGGTGGAGGTCTGTCTGAAGCCTGTAGAAGTGATGGCAAAAACAGCAGTTTTGGGAGCTCTTGACCTCATAATAATGTGGGGGATGGACAATTAATCAGAAAGAGATTAAAGGGAACCCTTTGCTGAAACTGTATATAGCTGGCACTGATTGGAAACTCTATTGGCCATAACCATTCTGAGTCATAGTTCCAGGGCAAAGAGGAGCACTTGGTGTCAGTCACAAGGGAGCAGGTGCCTTGGCTGCATTTCCAAAGCAAAAAGGACCTGTGGCCTTTTGTAGGTAAAGAATAGAGTTCAGACCAGGAGACCAGTGACCATACCTCTCCCAGGATAACACCACCTTAGAAGCATTGAAAACTCATAGACCCCCAGAACTATCTCTGAAAATAGCAGCATGAAAAAGCCTGAAGCTTGTCATAGTGCCTCCCCACACTTGGGAGAGCAGAGCCTAACTTTAGCATAAAATTCCAAGTCAAGAAATAGGCTGGAAAACTGAGGAAACAACAAAAGTAATTGACCATAAAATACTAAAGTGTCAGTGAAGACAAGGCATCAACTCAGAAGAAAACAATGTGAAAACAGCTACAAACAAAGCCTCAAAGAAAAATGCTAATTGGGCCCAAGCCCAATGAGAATTCCTGGAAGCATTATAGAAAGAGATAAGAATGTCAGAGGAAAATGTGGGAAAAGAAATGAGAGTGATATGAGAAAATTATGAAATGAGAATTAACAGCTTAGTACAAAAAAAGACTGAAAAATGAAGAAAATAACACTAAAAAACAGAATTGGGCTAATAGTAAAGGAGGCCAAAAAGATCACTAAAGCAAATAGCTATTTAAAAAGAATAGGCCAAATGGAAAAAGAGGTACAAAAATTCACTGAAAAAGGAACTCCTTAATAGAATTGACAAAATGGAAAAAAAGAAATACAAAATCAAACTAAAAAAGATTAGTCCTTAAGAATTAGAATTGGGCAAGTAGAAGATAATGACTCCAGAAGACATCAAGAAACAATAAAATAAAGTCAAATGAATGAAAAAAAATAGAAATATCTCATTGGAAAAAGAACTGACATGGAAAATAGAAAGAAGAGATAATTTAAGATTTATTAGACTATCTGAATGCCATGATCAAAGAAAGACCTTAACACTATATTTCAAGAAGTTGTCTATGAAACCTGCCCCGATATCTTAGATCAAGATGGCAAAATAGAATTCAAAAGAATCTGCCAATCACCTAAACAAGACCCCAAATTAGAACTCCCAGGAATTTTATAGCCAGATTCCCAGGCTCCCAGGTCAAAGATAAAACACTTCAAGCAGCCAGAAACAAACAATTAAAATATGGAGTCACAGTCAGATTTACTGGCATCCACATTTTAAAAAAGCAGAGGGCTTGGAATATGATATTTCAGAAGACAAAGGAGCTAGGATTACAACCATGAACACTTACCCAGCAAAACTGAGTATAATCCTTTGGGGGAAAGTGGATATTCCATGACCAAAGACTTTTGAGCATTCCTGATGAAAAGACCAGAGCTGAATACAAAATTGTACTTTCAGATGCAAGACTCCAGAGAAGTATAACAAAATAAACATGAAAAAGAAATCATAAGGGACTCACAAAGGTTAAACCATTTACTTTTGTATATGGGAAGACAGTAGATGTTTTCTTTTGCAACATAACTAATATAGAAATATTTTTTGTATAACTTCACATAAATAATTGATGTCATATTGCTTGCCTTCTCAAGAGGTGGTGGAGGGGTAAGACTGAGGGAGAGAATTTGGAACTCAAAATTTTTAAAAATTATTTTAAAGTTTAAATATAATTGGGAAACATTTAATTAAATAAATAAAAATTAATTAAAATAATTTGAATGCTTTTCCATTTACTGCATATACATTTAGCATTAATATTACTTAAGTATTGATGGTATCTTTTAGCAAAATATAGTTTCCCTGATCACCTCTTTTAATTAGGTCTATTTTTGTTTTTGCTTTGTCCGAGATAAAGATTACTATCCCTGTTTTTTTGTTTGTTTAATGATAGCTAAAGCATAATAGATTCTGCTCTAGACTGTTATTTTAACTACGTGTGTCCTTTTGTTTTAAGTTTATTTCTTGTAAACAACATTGTTGGATTCTGGTTTCCCTTTTATTGTGAGTTCATCCCATTACTGTGTATTTCTCTCCATCCTATTTTTTTTCTTGTTTATCCTTTTCATTCTCTGTTTTGATGTTGTCTGTCTTCAAAAGTCTGTTTAGCAACCTTTGCCTCCCTTAATCTACCTTTCCATGCCCCTTCAACATCCACATTGAGAAGCTGAAGCATTGTCTGAGCCACCCAACACTTCCTCTCTTCTGTAAAAGCTCTTACTTGCATGCCTTGCATGTAAGAAAATTTTTCCTATTCTTCTCTCTTCTCCTAGTGAATCCTTCTCTCTCACTGCTTCATTTTTTTTAATGGTCATTCCTATACAATCGACTCATACTGTGCTCCCTATGTATACTTCTTTTAATTGTCCGAATAGTGATAAAGTTTTTAGGAGATACAATTATCATTTTCCCATATAAGGATGTAGAGTTTAACCTTATTAAGTCCCTTATGATTTCTCTTTTGTGTTTTACCTTTTTATTCGTCTGTTCAGCATTGTGTTTAAAATCAAATTTTCTATTCATCTCTGATCTTTTCATCAGGAATGCTGGAAAATCCTCTATTTTATTAAATAAATCCCCCTCCCCCAAAGTATTATACTCAATTTTGATGGGTAAGTTATTCTTGGTTACAATTTTTGCTCCTTTACCTTCTGGAATTTCATATTCCAAATTCTCCATTTAAAAAAAAATGTTAACTGGTAAATCTTCTGTGATCTTGACTGTGGAGCCATGGTATTTGAATGATTTCTTTCAGACTACTTGAAGTATTTTCTCTTTGACTTCAGAGCTATTAAATTTGGCTATAATAATATTCCTAGGAGTTTTCATTTTGGGATCACTTTCAAGTGATCAAAGGATTCATTCAATTTCTCTTTTGCTCTCTAGTTGTAAGATGCAGGGTAAGTTTTCCTTTACAAATTCTTGAATTATGACATTTAGGTTACTTTTTTTTATTTGGCTTTCAGGTAATCCAATAATTCCTTTTTTTCCCCCCTTATTTTATTTTTTCTCAATTGCATGTAAAATAATTTTAACATTCATTTTTTTAGAATTTTGAGTAAATTTGAGCAATTTGAGTAAATTTTAAATACTCTCCTTCCCTCCATGCCCTCTCCTCTCTTGGATGATTGTATTGATCAAAATAGCCAAGACATATGATCATCTTTTGCTCTTAATGAATATGATATTCTTTGGCTCTGCTCACTGTACTTTGTATCAGTTCATATAAGTCTTCCCAGGTTTTTCTCACCATTTTCTTGTGATTCCATCACAATCATACATCGCAACTTGTTTAGCCATTCTAAATTGATGGACATCCCTTCAATTTCCAATTCTTTGCCATCTCAAAAAAAAAAAAGGAGCTTCTATAAATATTTTTGTACTAACAGGTTCTTTCCCCTTTTCTTTGATATTGTTGGGATACAAATTTAGCAGTGGCATTTCTGGGTCAAAGCCTTAGTGTACCAGTTTTTGCATATCCCCTCCAACATTTGACATTTCCTTTTTCTGGTACCTCAGAGGTGTTTTAATTTTCATTTCTCTACTCAATAGTGAACTAGAACTTTTTTTTTTTTGGTGAGACAATTGGGGTTAAGGGACTTGCCCAGAGTCACACAGCTGGTGAATATTATGTGTCTGAGGCTGGATTAGAACTCAGGTCCTCTTGAGTCCAAGGCTAGAGCTCTATCCACTGCACCACCTAGCTACCCCCTTTTATTCTTCTTCTTTTTTGTAACCTCAACTGAAGCATAATAGATTCTGCTTCAGCCCCTTATTTTTATTTCCTGTTTCAAGTGTATTTCTTGTAAAGAACATATTTTTAGATGCTGCTTTTTAATCCATTCTACTATCCACTTCCATTTTATATTCTTACTGTGTATTATGCTTACTGTGTTACAATTATGCTTACTGTGTATTTCCCTCTTTCCAATTTTCCTCCTTTTATCCTTTTCTCCCTCTCATTTTGCCCTGTTCCTCATCAAAAGTCCATTTTGCTTCTGACCACTGCCTCTCTTAATCTTGCCTCCTTTTGTAGATAAGATAGATTTCAATACCCGAGTATGTCCATTATTCTCTCTGAGCCAATGACAATGAGAATAAGGTTCAAGCATTGCCTGCCACCCCCCAAAAAAAAAATATGGAATGCTTCATGAATTTGCATGTCATTCTTAAACAATGGCCATGCTAATTTTCTCTGTATCATTTCAATTTTAGGGTATGTGTTACCAATGTGAGCATTAGCCCAATAATTCTTAAATTATGTCTCCTCAAGCTGTTTTCCAGGTCAGTTGTTTCTCCAATAAGACATTTTACATTTTCTTCTGTTTTTTTCATTCTTTTGATTTTGTTTTATTATATCTTGATGTTTTATGAAGTTGTTGCCTTCTACTTGCCCAATTCTGATTTTTAAGGAGTTATCTCTTTTCACTGAGATTTTATACCTCTCTTTTCCATCTGGCCAATTCTACTTTTTAAGGAGTTCTTTTCTTTTGTGAATTTTTGTACTTCCTTTACCATTTGTCCAATTCTGTTTTTTAAGGTGTTATTTTCTTCAGTATTTTTTTTTGTGGCTCTTTGATCAAGCTGTTATTTCTCATTTCATAATTTTCTTGCATAGCTCTCATTTTTAATCCTATTTTTTTCCTCTACCATGCTTATCTCTTTCTTTAGCATTTCTAGGACTTCTTGTTGGGCTTCTGTCCAATTTGATTTTTTTATTTTCTTTGAGGCTTTGTAGCTGTTTTCCTGTTGTTGATTTCTTCTGAGTTTCTATATTTACCTTTCCTGTCACCATAATACCTTTTTATGGTCAGGTTCTTTTTTGTTGTTGTTTGATCATTTTTTTCCCAGCCTATTTCTTGTCTTTGAAATTTATTTTATAGTTGGACTCTGCCCACCTAGGGGAGCACTGTCCTAAGTTTCAATGTTTTTTGTTGTTTTTTGCTTGTTTGTTTGTTTTTTGTTTTTGCACTGCAATTTCAGAGCTAGTTCTGTGTGTCTGTAAGTTGTCTGTGATTCTAAGGTAGTATGTTCTGGAGTGAGGTATTGTCACTGTTCTGGTCTATGCTCTGGTCTTTATGCAGGAAGATCACCTGCTCCCCACACTACCATAAGTACTAGTCATCCTCTCAGTCCTGGAATTGTGACTAGGTCCCCTACTGCTTTATGACTACAAGTATTCTTCTTATTCTGGCATTGTATATGAGCAATGAAGTTGCCAAAAATTGCCAAGTTCTTCACCCGATACAAGCAAAAAGTCAACTATAATTTCTTTCTGATCAGTTGTCTGATCTCTGGATGCTACCTCTTCCTCTGTCACCACCTCCAAGGCCCATACCGGTGTAACTATCCACATTCACTCTAGGCCAGCCCCTACTCTAGTGCTACAGACCTCTCCTACTCACCTCCTAAGTTGTCTTGGGCTGGAAAATGCCTCACCCTTTACTTTTCTCGCCTATGATGCTCCAGAATTTGATTTGACATGTTATTTTAAAGTTGTGTGGAGAAGAATGTTGAGAGAGTTTGGCTGGGTTACCGTCTCTACTTCATCTTTGTTTAGCTCCACAGTTCTCAAAGGAAAAAATTTAAACTATTAATAGTTATACAAAATGTTTGAAATCACTGATAATAAGAAAAAATGTTAATTATAGCGGCTCTAAAGTTCCACTTCATACCCATCAGATTGGCAAAGTGGACCAAAAAAGGAAACTGGTAAATGTTGGAGGGGCTGTGGGAAACCAGGCACATTAACACACTCTTGATTAAGTTGTGAATTAGTTCATTCATTATGAAAGCAATTTGGAGCTATGACCCCAGAGTTACTATTCCATGTATACACTTTAACCTAGCAATAGCATTGTAAGGCCTATATTCCAAAGAAATTGAAGAAAGAAGAAATATGCTCATATGTTACAAAAATATTTATAACAACTCATTTTGTAGTGACAAAGAACTAGAAACGAAGGGGGCACCTGTCAGCTGGAGAAAGTTTTAACAAATTATTCTATATGAATATAACGGAGTACCATTGTGTCATAAGAAGTGAGAGTCACAAAAAAGACAGAAGAGAGAGTTACAGAGAAACCTTGGAAAAATTGTATGAACTGATATAGAACATAGTGAGAATCAGGAGAACAATTTATATGAAAAAAAATAACAGTGACCTCAAAATACTTTGAAAGACTTTAAAAATTCTTGTCAGTGCAATGACCAATCATGATTTCAAAGAATTGATGAAGAAGAATTCTGCCTAGCTTCTGACAAAGAAGTGATAATCTCAAAACACCAAATGAGATACATTTTTGGACATGAACAATGTGGGAATTTGTTTTGATTATACTTATTTGTAGGATACATGTGATATCCATGTAGGTCATGAGTATATATCTGGAAGTCTATTTAAATGAAGCTCTCAAAGAGGACTAAGTAGCTGTCTCTGGAATCTTTCCCATGCCTCTCCAAGAGACATTTTGATTCCTACTAGGAAGGAAAGAGGAAATTGGAAACAGGATTTCTGTTCTCCTCACAGAGAGAATAATTGACTAGAACCATGTCTATCTGTCCCTAAATATTGTTAGCCTAAGAGAAAAAATTTCTAGGTTCTAGCCACTCTCCTGATCGTTATACCTTAACAGAGGACTACCCCAAGCTATATCCAAAGACTTGAGCCCCTTCCCACCAAAAGTCAGTGAAACAAAGAATATCACAGAACAGTAGTGAATGGTCAATATTCCTATTTATCCAAGTTGATAGGAAACAGAAATCAGAGAAGTTATATAGATTAGAATATATCAAAATATATTCATTACTTGTGGCAAGATATCTCAGAGAGTTTAGCAAGCTGGAAATAGAGATACACTTGAGGCATTCTGTTACATGAAGATAGTATTATGCAAATGCCTGGACTTGAGCCACAAGTTACATTCATTACAGTGGCCTTTTTATTTCCTTACTCCCCTCCACCATTTAGAAGGCTTAGGATGCTGGAGGAAAAAAATCTTGTTAATAAAACAGTTTTAAAATTAAAAACCCAAAGTTAATTTTCTACCCTTAAGGAAATTATACTTAGATAGGAGGATGAGACATATTCATGAATAATTATAATTCATACCAATGCATAATGAGTTTATCAGAGAGTTTCAAAATAGTGCTGTATGAAGTTTGAAGGGAAAGGATTGCTAAGAAGAGGGATCAGGGAAGTCTTCATGGAAAAATGTCAACTGTGTTGAGTAATTTAACAGGCAAAAATGGAGGAAGACATTGAAGTCCTGGGAAACAGTGCTATATAATGACGGGGAGGGGGGGGTTGCAGAGAGGAAATCCAGTTTTGCTAATGTACCAAGCAAGTGAAGAAGAGTAATAACCGATATGGATGGAAAGGTATAATGGTGCCTAAGTAAGGAAGATCTAAAATGCCAAAAAAAAAAAAAACGGTATTCTGATTTTAATTCATAAACAATAGGGAATTACTAAAAGTTTTTGAGCAGAAGTAAGGCAAGAACTGACCTATGCATAAATAAAACAATCAAATGACTATAATTTTCCCTCTTTCCTCTTTCATCACTCACTGGTAAAGATCAAATTTAGTGGGGAGGTGACCAAAATAAATAAAATGATTAATTATTGAATCAACTGAAAGTTAGTTTTCTTATGATTGTATTGTGGCTAGTATAAAAAAGAAATGTTGGGTTTCATTTTATTTTGTTTTTTTCATCTTCCATTCTGGAAATGCTTCTAACCTCAGCTTTTGTAAGTAAAGAGCCTGAGCCAAACAAACAAATAAAAGCATCTAAAGCTGTGGTCACTTGATCAAACCATAGAATAGATTATTGTTGGTTGTAATCATCAACAAAGCAAAGCAAAACATAGATGAAAGCATTAGACCTTGTTAATGTAATAGCTAAGATTTATCTAGTCCTCAGGGCACATGATTATTTTGATGCTAGGTTAATTTTCATTGAAATGTTAAGGTTGTGTCTAGTGCCAGGTTTAATACAGCAATTAGGCAGTAAGCCAATCAGTCAAAATGAGTTGAGCCCTTCCCTGTTTGTGGGGTGTTGTATCAGAACTGCCTTATTAATAACTGCTGTCCTTCCTTTTGCCTCAAATTGTTTGAGGACAAAAATATATATCCCAGTGAATCTCTCCCTGACACAGAACTTGACAATAAAGCATAGGGACAGAAAGGGAATAGAAAAAGTTTCCATCTAGAATTTTAACTCTACTGGTTATTAGCATAGCACTGACTCAGAGGTATCCCTCCCACCCTCCCTTCTTCAGGGAACATGAAAGAGCTTGTCCAGATAGCTTGCAGGTGGGGTGGGAGGCTGATCTACACAGTGTGTGTGTGTGTGGGGGTCAATCACATTGGCAACAGCTCCCATCTCAGTGTCAAATAAGACTTTCTCTTGCTGAGTTAATTATATGAAGTAAACCTAGAGTGTCCTTCCTCTTTCCATAATGTCCATATCCACTCAGCCAGCCCTGACAGAAGTAGCTAGACATATGATTTACCATGTGTGAACTTCTGTGTTGGACTCCCCCTTCTAGCACCACACATTCTCACATTGACCCTTCACCCTGTCTGTGATTGAACTGAGTACACTAAAAAACTCTGGTGAATTCCCATCCCTGTTGCGTTTACTCATTTTCATTTTCTGTTTCCTTTCCACCTTATTTTCAGGCTCCTAGATTTTCTGCAAGACCAACTTTTTCTCTGAGTGTGTTCAACTAATTCCTGAGAATGCCTTTCTTCTTACCACATGATTTTCCCTGATATTTCCTTTCCCTAATGTGACTTACACATTAGCTAGAATTCAACTGACAGAAGTACACAGGAAGCCTTCATCTTTTCTGATCACCAAGTAATGGTGGCTGTGGCTAAAGCTCCCAAAGCGACAGTGTTTTTGCAGTTTTCTCACAAAGTAATTTTGGTATTTCTATTCACTTGTATACACAGAACATGGACCCACATAAGCACTAAAGGATATATGAAGCAGAATTAGATCAACAGTTCTGTGTTTCAGCACTTCTAAGTACTCTGTAGTGTTTGTGTCCCAACAAGACTGGCAGTCATAGGAAAGGGGTATGGGAGCTGTGGAGAGATGGCAAGAGCACACCACACAGAGCGTCAGGTGATGTAGGATTCTAGCTTTACCTTGCAAAGTAACTAACTCTTGACCTTTGGAAATAGACTGAATCTCTCTGGGCCTTCTTTTCTTCATCTGGAAAAAATCAAGGGGTGGGACTAGTAGATGCTTCCAAATTTGACCATCTATATTCGGAGACGGAGAGGCAGAGTAACAAAGTGAATAGAAATCTAATTTCAAAGCCTATGAGTAGGAATTTAACAGGAAAGGAGGAAGAAGCCAATAAGATCTAGTTTCAGAACCAACCTGATAGATACTGACTATACGACCAAGGCAAGCCACTTCACCTCTCAATGTACTAGGCCGAAGGTGTCAAACACAAAATCTCAGTGAACCTCCTCAGTGCAGATGAGCTAGATTTAAATGAAATTGGAATGTATTTAATAAAATGAATAAAAATATAACAGATAATGTTAACTTGTGGTTTTCTAAGTCAATATGCAGTGAACAGAGATCCTTATGTATGGTTTAGTGGTTCCCATTCCTAGTTGAATTGGATAACACAGCTCTAGGCAATTAAAACTATAAAATACAGAGCAGGTGCCAGCCTGCATTATTAGCAGGAATTTCCTCATCTGCCACCTCCTTTTATCAATTAAATCAAAGCCCCAGTCTCTATTCCCTATTATGAGAGACTGCCAGAGTGATCTGGGTAATGAGTGCCAAGTTGGATTACTAAGAATGGTTTTTATAAATAACTTTACCTTTTAGCCATTCTAAAAGGAGGAAAAGCATGCACACATTCCACATAACAATAGTGAGTAGAATCATCTTCCCAAAAGTTTTGTACATTTTTTTTTATTTCAACCACGTGGGAGTGAATCCCACCTGCCACAGTAAACAGGATCAGGATTTGGTTAGGTGAAGTAGACAATATTTAGGGCACCTTTTCTAGCTCCTTCATCCTGCCAGGAAGTGAGCAGTGTGTTCTTTATAACAGGCTGCTCAGATACCCAGGGTGCTGCTTTAGTCTAGTGAGAAGAAGGCCCCGAGCCACCTGTGTGGAGTGCAGTGGCTACAGCTCCCAGTATACCCTCACTTGCTGTTTTACTACTTGCCAGTTTCCACAGGACTTTGAGAAAGGTAAAATAGTATGGGTAATGTCTTTTGACTCGTGCATAAATTGGATTTAAATGAGGCAGAATTGCGCAGTTATTGGCCTCACTCTATCTTCCAGAGTCATTGAAGTCCAGTGGCAAGACAAAAGTCACGACAATTTGGGATGCAGTGGACAGCTGTAGTTTCTTCCATGTCTAACCAAGCTCTAAGCGCTCCATAAATCCTGCTTCAGCTGCCTTTATGGCCATTGGAACAAATTGTTCTCGTCTATCCATTCCCCCAGGGGAAGTATTCGAATGCTTGGGGTGGGCATCTCCCCACCACAACTCACCAAATGTTTGGGGCCCATCAGTTACCCTTGATCTGGTTTAGCCTGTCTGCCCAAACAGTTTGCAGGGTGTAGCCCTATTTGCATGCTACAGCTTCTTGGAGCCACAAAAAATGTCACTGTGTAATTTTTGCACACCTTACCAGAGAATTAGGTAAAGTTCACTAATGTAGCTCAGAATGGAGTCAAATCAAGAGAAGTCAAGTCAAAAGTCATTTATGTCAGTCACTCAGTCATTAAACATTTAATAAGCACCTGCCATGCACCAGGTGTTGTGCTAAGTTCTGAAGTACCAGTAGAGGAACTTGGGAGAATCCATATAGCATAACGCCTTTGCTCTTTCATCCATACTTTTGTCCTTGCTTGTTGGATTCATTAAAATGTAATATATGTGCATAGGTTATCAAGGGGAAATTCAGGATCTATCATTAATATTCTCTGGTCTTCATTTCACCCAAATTATTATTATTTTTTTCATACAATCTGGAAAGGTTTTGAATGATGACACAACCAACATGGACGAAGCTGGCTTCTTTATCTAGCTCTGGATACTTTTATTCCAGGCCTGAGGTACCTCCTCTCACATGAAGTGCTCCCCAATAATTACATAACCAAAATTAGTGCAGCAAATTACTGTTCGTGTCATGGAGAATGAATCATAACAGGGGGCATTAAAAAGAATATGGATATAGCATTATACTGATCTAGATTATAGGGCTGAAACTATATAATATTTAGCATGAAAATGTAGTTATATTTACAAGTATATTGTTTCACAGATATATTTTCTCCAAATGCACCTTCATGTTGTAAAAAAATGAACATACTTTCACTATGTGTATATTTATAAATGACTAAGATGATGATTAAATAAATATTTAAATTATTTCATGGTAAAATTATAACATGGTAAAAAAAAACTTTTAGCTTTATGAAAAGGTAGATTGATCATTTTAATGGGAGGAATGTGATTCAGCATGCTATATTATTTTAGAAAATCTTGATTAAATGTGATGATCCGGTGATTCAGAGGTCAAATTAAAGTTTATTTTGAGGGTTTTTACAGCTGACATAGCTAGAAAAGGCATTTCAAAAGATACTTAGATCTAAAGGAAGAAATACTTGTTGGCTACATTTACTAAATAATGATGTTTACTTCTTAGTATCATCCACCAATTTTGCAAAGGCTTCTGTTGAAAGTTTACTATTAAAATTTTGTCTTCCATGATGTCAATCAGTTGTTCTTACAAAATAATTACTTTTGACTTATTGTCTTGACTTATTAACAAATGGATTCAAGCCTACTGAATCTCTTGACTTAGAATACTTTTAAACAGTTTAGAAAATTATTCTACAAAGTTTGAGAAGTGTGCAGGTAGTTTTTATCTTTTTTTTAATAGGTGATATACATTGCTTTCAGCAACACAAACTTGGGTTTCTAAATGTTTTCCTAATTATGATAGCTTCAAGACACAATATACACTAAGAATAAGGTTCACCATTAATGATAAATATTAAATCATTTTTAAGGTAATCTTAATAGTTTATATTTTTTAGACTTACTTTTTCATATCTGAATAAATTATTATTGTTTTTAACTCATAATGTTATTGACAAAGAGCTTATATAATGGATAGGAGGATCTGCTGTTTTCTTTTTTGTTTGTTTGTGCTCTCACTATTAATATTATCTTCATGTTTTCTTGGAAAGAATTGTTTTTAATCACTTACTCATTATCCACCAGTAGACAATGTTAATAGATTTTGGTGGAAATACAAGTTTGTCACATGGTGGGAAAACTTCTGCTAATAATCCTTTCTCAAAATATTAGACACAATGTCCATTGCTAGCACTGTACTTAAAGTCTTGCAGAAGTAGGACGACCTGCCTGAGTTTATAAAATTCTACCTTCCCTTCAAGAATTCAGGGTCACTGCCATACTATCAAAGAGTCTTTGGAAAAGATTTTAGTGGAATCATTTTTGCCTTAAACTTATTTTTAAAATAATTTCAAATGTTTTTCTATTAGTGAGATGCATCTTGTGATTTTTCCCACCTTGTTTTCTTCTAACTCCCCAATTCCTTCAACATCCTGTGCTTTTCCTGTATATCCAGCATAGTTCAATGTTTGAAACATCATAGGTACTTAATTTTTGTTGTTGTTGTTCATTTCACTGACCACAAATTTCCCTGCCGTCCTTTGAAATGGTACTACATAACAACCTATTCTTCCAGAGGGAGAGCATTATCAGCAGTGGACTGTGCCTACCCTGCCATCACCTAGAAGCTACTGGTGGTATAGTAGATAGAGTGCTAGGGCTGGATTTAGGAAGACCTGGGTTTAAATCTGACCTCAGATATGTGACCCTGAGCAAGTCACTTAACCTCCCTTTCCCTTAATTTCCTCATCTATAAGATGGGGATAATAATACCACCTCCCTCCAAGGTTTTTTGTAAAGATCGAATGAGATAATATTTATAAAGTGCTTAGCACAGTGCCTGGCACATAGTAGGCATTATATAAATGCTAGTTATCATTATTAGTATTACACTCCTTCCTTTCTGGTTTGATTTGCTTGTCAATATATAAAAAATATAACTGATATAGGAATAATATTTTTCTCATATACGTTAGTTGGGAATAATAAATGTGAAGCAATAGTTGTGCATCTGTATTTTTCAAATTTTCTTCATTACTATCTTAATACATACATATGTATACAGATATATAAACACATATATGTGTAAAAATATATGATCATATTTTCCATTTAACTTTGCAAGTATCTCTGAGTTATGTTAATTGTATTTTTTAAAATGAAAGCCATTTATTCATCAATCATCCATCCCATTATTTTGTCATTTTAAATGACCAATGGCTCTATTCACATTATCTACATGTGATAAGAAGTACCTTATCTGTATGACAAATAATTAATAGCATCCATAAGAAAAAGAAAAAGAAAAATAATTTTTCCATGAAGATTCATATTCAGAATTATTATCTATACTGTGAGTGATATATTTGTAGAATTATGTGTGTATGTGTTTACGGTATGCTTACTATATGTCACGATAAGGCTAATAACTTTGTTAATGGCTCCCTTGTCAAACTGGATTTATGATTCTTGAAGGTACTTCTCAATTTCTCCTAAATCACTAGAGAGGTGTTCTAGAGTTTGGCCCCCAAATGGAAATTGAAAACCTCTAGTTCTAGTCACTAGTATATCAATTAAGAACTTAAGTACAGAATGCTCCATTTTGATTTTTGCAAGAGCAGATGATTTTTTTCTTGCTTTTTATAACATGAATTTAGATTCACAGAAGTAAGGACACTACTTACCTTGACGGATGTTCAAGTGCACTCATTTTAAGAGCTTAATTCAAGGTGAGGAGCAGGGAGTGGTTTCATGTCAACATACTTCTCCCATCAACCAAGGGACAATTCCTCAGTTCTGGTTCACTATTTTGTAAACATGTAGTCTTTATCTTTAAGCCATACTCTCCTTTCTTTCCCCACATTTATTCTTTTTTCTTTTCTTTTCTTCTCTTTTCTTTCTTTCTTTTTTCTTTCTTTCTTTTTTTTTTTTTTGGAGTTATCTCCTTCTTACCTAATATTTTAGTTTTATTTTCATTTAAAACAATTAATCTAAAAAGAATTAAGGAGACAAACTTTCTGAGACTACACAACTTTTTAAATATTCTCTTTTCTCTTTCTTTTTTTTTTAATTAAGTGACAGACACAATTTTCAGCTTGCTCCTACAGAAACAGACTAGAGGTAAGGAATACTGTCTCTATTGTTAGCAAATCACAATGTCACCATGGAACCCTGGCTTATAGTAAGTATCAGGGCAGTGAAGAGTCTTAAAGTTGGCCTTATATATTCTTCATCTTCCATGTGAAGGCATATGTGTTTGAAGCAGATTTTTTTTGGGGGGGTGCGGGAATGAGGAGAGAGTCAAGGGAAGTAAATCACTATTGTCCCCAAGGCAAGTTACTGCAGTATATTGGCTAAAGCTTTGGACATTAGTATTTCAGCAGCATATAAAAGAGAAACTTGATTATGAACTATGTAATTATTTTATTTTTCTCGCTTAATAATATTTTTTTCCAATTACATGTAAAGATAGCTTTCAACATTAATTTTATAAGATCTGAGTTCCAAATTTTTCTCTCCCTCCCTTCCCTCCCCCGTCCTCAAGACAGCACGCAATCTAATATGAGTTATATATGTATAATCATGTTGAACATATTTCCACATTGTTGTTGTTGTTTGTCCTTTTTTCTTGAAGAGGACCATGACATCAGGAGGGTGATGCCACCTTTCCTAGGACTTTATTTAGCAGGATTTCCTTTTTTTCCTTCGTGTTTCAAAGATATAGAGGGCATGGAAGCAGTTTGAAATTTACATAGGATTATATGGAGGGATAATTTCATAATATTTACCTTGTTTCTTGCCCTTTTCTTGATTTCTTATATTTCGTGATCAAACCTTGTCCTTCCCTCTCACTTGAGGAAGCCTCCCATAATCAAAGACAGCAGCATCTCACTTTCTACAGGCTAGCAATCTGGCAACCTCAACTAATCAGAATGTGGCTAAGAAGGAAATAATAAGGGAAGAAAAGGAGGCCTCAGTGCTTCAAAAATAACTGCAACAAAGTCCATCCTCTGGCACTTTATTAAGAGAATCTCTCTATCTCATACTTTACACAGTTTCTATTTATTTTGATTTGAGGAACAGTTGTACTAAGTTTAGGCAAAATGGTTAGATGGAAAGAGCACTAAACTTGGGTGCAGGTCATGGTGCCATTACTTATTATGTGACCTTAGACAAGTCTCAGAATTTCTTCTTCTGTAAAATGGGCACAGTGGTACTCACACCATCTATCTCATGAGGCTATTGTGGGGAAAGTACTTTGAAAAGCATCCTATAGTACCTCCACCCCCAGAAGATTATAAGGAATAGGAGGGATTGCAGAGACATGTACAGACTGACAGTAATAAGAAAGTGAGAATTTAATGTCAGAGAGAGACAGAGAGAGAGAGAGAGAGAAACTATGCAAAGCAGACACAAGAACTCAGAAGGCAAAATAATTGGTTTCAAATAGGGCAAGGGCAAACATCTCTGCATATTTCAATTCAACTCAGCATTACAGTACGTTGGAACACAGAATATTGGGGCTAGATGGGACCTCAGAGGGCATCTATTCCAACCCCTCTCATTTTACAAATTAATAAGCTGAGGCCCAAGGAGTTGAAGCGATTTGCCCAAATCATAAACATGGAATTTGTAATGGATCTGGATTATAAAAGCAGAGCTGTAGAGAAGAAAGGAAACTTAGGATGCTATCTGGTCCAATTATCTTACTTTACTGATGAAAAAAATATAAAGGCACAGAGAAATTAAGCAACTTTCCAAATGATGATTGTTAACATTTATATAGTGCTTACTATTTGTCAGGCACTGTGTTATTATTATTGTTAAATTATTATCTCATTTGATCCTCATAATAACCTTGGGAGGTAGTACTATTATTATCCCCATTTTATAGGTGAGGAAACTAAGGTAGAGGTTAAATGACTTGCCCAGAATCATACAACTAGTAAGAGTCTGAGACCAGATTTGAACTCAGATCTTCCTGTTTTCAGGTCCAGTCACTCTAGCCACTTCACTACCCAGAAGACCACACAGGTTACAAGGGACTCAAATCCAGATTGTCTAATTCTAAACCCAATACTTTGCACCTTCACTCCTCTTTGCATCACACTATACTACAGTTGTGATTGGCTTCATATATTGTTTTTTTATCCAGAGGAAGTTGAACAAGACACAGAATGAGAAGAGGAGATAAAAGCTACCTTTCCTAGCTCTTATTTTTTCCCCTATGATCTATGCTTTGGCTTCATTATCAAAATATACATTAACAATGCTTTGTGCATACTAAGTATTTAACAAATGATTTATTCATTCAAATATACACAGCCTTAATTAACAAAGCAATATTTGAAGAAGTTCATGTTTTCCTCTATTATTGGATGAATATTCTTTTGTCTTTTAGGGCAGAGATTCTGATTCTCTGCATTCTGTTACTTCCACCCCAGGAACACAGTTTTCAGGCATTCACATGGGGCAAGTGCTCTCACCTAGAGATCCAGAATGTAAGCTATTAATTCTTGTATTAGATTCTTTCAGGACATGCTGCTCTAGTACTTCACCTATTAACCCAAAGAAACTCATATTTGTGTTTGAACATAGGCAGCGACTTTCCACTTCCCAAATGGGTGACTTTGAGCAACTTTGTTCCTCTCTCTGTAGACTCAGGGTCCTATTTGGTCAAATGTGGGAATTGGACTAGATGACCTCTAAGGTTATTTCTGGCTCTGGATCCCACAATGAAATGACAGGGCAGCAATGACCCCCTGTGCCAGGTCCCAAGAAAGGTTATGAGGTGTGCAGAGGTCCCTGATGCTCTCCAGTTTCCCATGGATTCTGATCCATCCTTTCAGGCTCAGTTCACATTGCACCTCTTACAAGAAGCATTCCTTGGATCAATACCCTCCCACATCCGTCAGAAATTAAGATCCTTGAAAATAAGGATAGCAGAATACTTTACTTTTGTAGCCTCAGTGTCCAAAACAATGTCCGGCACGTAGGAAACAATAAATGTTTGTTGACCTACCGTTTGCCCAGCTGGAAGTAACTTGGCCTATATCTAGTCCCTACTCACTTTGGATGCCTCCTTTTTACTTCCTTATTACTTCAAAATATACATGATTTTATTTATGTGGGTGTTTTCTCCACTAATGTAGATTGTAGCCCCTACTATACCTTCTTAGAAGTTAAAGCTTTGTGAATAACCATAACCAAAAGATTATATTACCTAGTGACCAATCCGCTGCTGATAAGCCACTCTAAGCTTGATTAAGCTGTTCCTTACATGACAACCACACAGCCCATCACTGGCCTGTTCTTTAAGCTTCTGTAGCCTGGTTGGACCTCCCAGAGCTTACAGTCCATCTGCACAGCCTCCACGAGACAGAAGAGGAGTGCCTGAGTTGAGAATCATATGCACACACAGTCTACTTCACATTGTATGTACCTAGGTACATAACGTATTTCTCTTTATTAGATTGTAGCTGCCTGAGGGCAAGAAATTATGTCTTAGTCACTTTTGTGCCTACCTTCAGCAACCTGTAAAATGTATTGCATGTTACAATACAACTTGAAAGCTTCCGGTGGAAAGAGCCCTACCTGGAGTCAGAGAGAACTTGAGTTAAAATTCTGTCTCTGGCACTCTCTACCTATATGACCTTGGGCAAGACACTTCACCTCCCTAGGCCCCAATTTCCTCAACTGTAAAATGCTAGGTTAGATTGCCTCAGAGATTATTCCATAAACTCCTTGGTGAGCTTCCCTTCCTCTGCATTCCACTAATTTTTAGCCTTGTTATTGCTGAATTACCATAAACATCATCTCAAAAAAGAAAAGAAAACCCTGAATGTTTTACTTCCATGCTGTACATTTCATTCTTTTGTCCCAAATTAAATTACATCCAAAGGCAAAAACACAGCTGTGACTAGACTGTGCAGAATCTCTCACTTATCATTAGCAGAAGGATGGCTTGTGGGCATCTGCATCTTTTTGCCATAAAGTTTCCAGACACATAAAGTTTCTGTACCACAAGTTAGTGACAGAGATGGTACTTAGAAACCAGTCTCTTCAGCTCCTTTGCTCATCATACTCCGTGCATTCATTCAAATCTATTTCTTGGCCATCTACTCCATAGTGACCTAGGTGCCTCTGAAAAGCAAATAACTCATGATCCCTGCCTTCAAGAAGCCTACAATTCAGTTGAGGGGGATTAGATGTAGTTCAGTCATTATAGTCATGTCCAACTCTTCATGACCTCATTTGGGGCTTTCTTGGCAAAGATACTAGAGTGGTTTTCCATTTCCTTCTCTAGCTCATTTAACAGATGAGGAAACTGAGGCAAACAGTGTGAAGTGATTTCCCCAGGGTCACTCATCTAGTAAGTATCTGAGGCCAGGTTTGAACTCATGAAGATAAGTCTTCATGACTCTAGGTCCATCACTCTATCCACTGTGCTACCTACCTATCCCAAAAAGAAAGAGAGTATTATATTTGTTCAGATGATTTATTCAACAAATGAATTTTATTTGCACTTAATAGCATATTTTTTATACAATTGCATGTAAAGAGAATTTTCAACATTCATTTTTGTAAGATTTTGAGTTCTAAATTTTTTTCCTCCCTCCTCCCCAAAACAGCAATCAGTTCACTTAAGTCTTTCCAGGTTTTTCTGAAATCTACCCACTCATCATTTCTTATAGCAGAATAGTATCCCATTACATTCATTCACACGTACATTACATTCATACGTACATTACATTCATACAGCCATTCCTCAGTCGATGGGTATTCCCTCAATTTCCAGCTCCTTGCCACCACAAAAAGAGCAGCTATAAATATTTTTGTGCATATTGGTCTTTTTCCCCTTTTTATGATCTCTTTGGGATACAAGCCTAGTAGTGGTACTGCTGGATCAAAAGGTATGCACAGTTTGATTACCCTTTGGGCATAGTTCCAAATGGTCTCCAGAATGGTTGAATTAGTTTACTACGCCATCAACAATGCATTAGTGTTCCAATTTTCCGATATTATCTCCAACATTTATCATTTTCCTTTTCTGTCATATTAGCCAATCTGATAGGTGGGAGGTGGTACCTAAGAATTGTTTTAATTTGCATTTCTCTAATCAAGAGTGATTTAGAGCATTTCTTTTCCCATATGACTTCTTCATCTGAAAATTGCCTGTTCATATCCTTTAACTATTTATCAATTGGGGAATGACTTGTATTCATATTAATTTGATTCAGTTCTTTATGTATTTTAGAAATGAGGCCTTTATCAGAAACACTGGCTGTAAAAATTGTATTGCAGCTTTCTGCTTTCCTTCTAATCTTGGTTGCATTGGTTGTTTTTGTGTAAAAACTTTCTAATTTAATGTACTCAGAATTATACATTTTGCATATCAGAATGTTCTCCATCTCTTGTTTTTTTGCTTTTATTTGTTTTATAAATTATTCCTTTCTCCATAAATCTGACACACAAACTATTCCTTGCACTTTTAGTCTGCTTATGGTATCACCTTTTATGTCTAAGTTATGTACCCATTTTGACCTTACCTTGGTATAGGGTATGAGTTGTTGGATAATGCCTAATTTCTGCCATTCTATTTTCCAGTTTTCCCAGCAGTTTTTATCAAATAGTGAGTTCTTATTCCAAAAGCCGGAGTCTTTGGATTTATCAAATAGTAAATTGCTCTAGTCATTTGCTCCTATGTCTTGCATACTTAACCTATTCCACATATCCATCACTCTATTTTTCAGCCAGTACCGAACAGTTTTGATGATTGCCTCTTTATAATATAGCTTTAGACCTGGTACAATTAGGCCACCTTCTTTTGCATTTTTTTCATTAATTCCTTTGATATTCTTGACATTTTATTTTTCCAGATAAATTTTGTTTTTATTTTTTCCTAGCTCAATGAAATAATTTTTGGTAGTTTGATTGGTATGGCACTGAATAAGTAAATTAATTTAGGTAGAATTGTCATTTTTATTATATTAGCTTGGCCTTCAAATAAGCAATTGATATTTTTCCAATTGTTTGGATCTGACTTTATTTGTGTGAAAAGTGTTTTGTAATTGTGTTCATATAGTTCCTGAGTTTGTCTTGGCAGGTAGACTCTCAAATATTTTATATTGTCTACAGTTATTTTAAATGGAATTTCTCTTTGTATTTCTTACTGATGAGCTTTGTTAGTAATATATAGATATGTGGATGATTTTTTTTATATCTTGCAACCTTACTGAAGTTGTTAATTATTTCCACTATTTTTTTAGTTTATTACCTAGAATTTGCTAAGTATACCATCACATAATCTGCAAAGAGTGATATTGTTTCCTCATTGCCTATTCTAATTCCTCTAATTTCTTCTTCTCTTATTGCTGAAACTAACATTTCTGGTACAAAATTGAATAATAGATAATGGACATCCTTCTTTCACCCCTGATCTTATAGGGAAAGCTTCTACCTTATCCCCATTACATATAATGTTTGCTGATGGCTTTAGATAGATACTACTTATAATTTTAAAGAAAATTCCATTTATTCCTATGTTCTCTAGTGTTTTTTAATAGGAA
This sequence comes from Phascolarctos cinereus, assembly GCF_003287225.1. Classification (NCBI taxonomy): domain Eukaryota; kingdom Metazoa; phylum Chordata; class Mammalia; order Diprotodontia; family Phascolarctidae; genus Phascolarctos; species Phascolarctos cinereus. The sequence continues at coordinate 162,424,345 of NW_027556402.1, forward strand.
AGTGTGCACTATTTTGTCAAAAACTTTTTCTACATCTATTAAGATAATCGTATGACTTCTGTTAGTATTGTTATTGATATGGGCAATTATGTTGATAGTTTTCCTAATATTAAACCAACCCTGCATCCTGGGTATAAAGCCCACATGGTCATAGTGTATTACCCTGGTGATAAATTGCTATAATTTCTTCACTAATATTTTATTTAAATTTTTTGCATCAATATTCATTAGGGAAATTGGTCTAATTTTCTTTCTCTGTTTTGTCTCTTCTTAGTTTAGATGTCAGTACCATGTTTGGTAAAATTTGGTAGAACTCCTCCTTTGCCTATTTTTTTCCAAATATAGTATTGGAATTAATTGTTCTTTAAATGTTTGGTAGAATTCACTTGTAAATTTATATAGTCCTGGAGATTTTGTCTTAAGGAACTCATCGATGGCTTGTTCATTTTTTTCTTCAGAAATGGCATTATTGAGTTATGGTGTTATTTTATTTCCTCTTGTTAACCTTAGCAATTAACATTTTTGTAAATATTCATCCATTTTATTTAGATTATCATATTTATTGGCATAGAGCTGGGCAAAATAACTCTGAATTACTGCTTTAATTTCCTCTTCATTGGTGGTGAATTCACCCTTTTCATTTTTGATACTGCTAATTTGGTTTTCTTCTTTTTTAAATAAAATTAACCAAAGGTTTATGTATTTTATTGGGGGGTTTTTTTAATAAAACTAGCTTTTACTAGTTTTACTAGTTACTAGTTCAATAGTTTTCTCACTTTCAATTTTATTAATCTCTCCTTTGATTTCAGAATTTCTAATTTGGTATTTAATTAATGATTTTTAATTTGTTCTTTTTCTAGCTTTTCAAGTTGCATGGCCAATTTATTGATCTCCTTTTTTCTCTATTTTATTCATGTAAGCATTTAGAGATATAAAACTTCTCATAAGAACTGCTTTGACTGGATCCCATAATTTTGTTATGTTGTCTCATTATTGCCATTCTCTTTGATGAAATCATTGATTGTATGATTTGTTGTTTGACCCACTCTTCTTTAGGATTAGATTATTTAATTTCCAATTAATTTTATCTAACTTTCCTTGGCTCTTTATTACATATAATTTTTATTACATCATGATCTGAGAAGGATGCACTTATATTTCTGCCTTTCTGCATTATGAGGTTTCTATGCCCTAATACATGGTCAATTTTTGCATAGGTGTCACGTACCACTGAGGGAAAAAAAAGTGTATATTCTTTTCTATTTCCATTCAATTTTCTCCAGAGGTCTTACATATCTAACTTTTCTAAAATTCTATGCACCTCCTTAACTTCTTTCTTGTTTATTTTGTGGTTAAATTTATCTAATTCTGAGTGGAACTACCCACTAGCATAGTTTTGCTGTCCATTTCTTCCTGCAACTCACTTAACTTTTCCTCTAAGAATCTGGATGCTATATCACTTGGTGCATACATGCTTTGTATTGATATTACTTCATGGTCTATGGTGCCTTTTAGCAAGATGTAGTTTCCTTTCCTCTCTCTTTTAATTAGATCTATGAGATCAGGATTGCTATCCCTGCTTTTTTCTTTTACTTCAACTGAGGAATAATGTATTCTGCTTCAGCCTTTTACTTTTACTTTGTGTGTGTCCCACTGCTTCAAATGTATTTCTTGTAAACAGCAGATTGTAGGAATCTGTTTTTTAATCCACTCTACTATCTGCTTCAATTTTATGGGAGAGTTCATCCTATTCACATTCAGTTATGATTAATAACTGTGTATTCCCTTCCATCCTATACCCCCCCATTTATACTTTTCTCTCTCCTTTCACCCTGTCCCTCCTCACCAGTATTTTGCTCCTGACTACCTGTTCCCTCAATCCCTTCTATCAACCACCTCCTTTTCTTCCCCCTTTCTCTTTCCACTTCCCCATAGGGTACAATAAATTTCTGAACCCAACTGAATGTGCGTGTTATGCCCTCTTTGAATCAAATGCAATGAGAGTAAGGTTAAAACAATGCTCACCCTCTCCCTTCTTTCCCTCTACTGTAATAGGTCTTTTGCACCTCTTCATGTAATATAATTTACCATTTTCTGACTCTCCCTTTCCTCTTTTCCCAGTACAATCTTTTTTTTTACCCCTTAATTATTTTTATATCATCATATCGAAGTCAACTTACACTCACACTCACTGTCTTTGCATACTCTTTCTAATTGCCCTAATAGAGATATAGTTCTCAAGAGTTACAAGTACCCTCTAACCTTGTGTGGATATAAACACTTTAACCTTATAAAATAACCTTATAGAATAACCTTATAGAATTCCTGTTCACCTTTTTATGCTTCTCTTGAGTCTTATATTTGAAAGTCGAATTTTCTGTTCAGCTCTGGTCTTTTCATCAAGAAAGTTTGAAAGTCTTGTTTTTCATTGAATATCCCTCTTTTCCCCTAAAAGATTTTGCTCAGTTTTGCTGAGTAGTTGATTCTTGGTTGTAATCCAAACTCCTTTCCCTTCTGGGATATCATATTCCAAGGCTTCTGATCCCTTACCACTGAAGCTACTAAGTCCTGTGTAATCCTGATTAAGGCTCCTCGATATTTGAATTGTTTCTTTCTGGCTCTTTGCAGTATTTTCTCCTTGACCTGATAGTTCTGGCTGCAATATTCCTTGGGGTTTTCATTTTGGGATCTCCTTCAGAAGGTAATCAGTGGATTCTTTCAATGACTATTTTACCCTCTAGTTCTAGAATATCAGGGCTGCTTTCCTTGTAATTTCATGGAAGTTGCTGTCCAGGCTCTCTTTTTATTTTATTTTTTTTCCCATTATAGCTTTGGGGTAGTCCAATGATTCTTAAATTATCTCTCCTGAATCTATTTTAGATCAATTGTTTTTCAAATGAGGTATTTTACATTTTCATCTATTTTGTCATTCTTTTGATTTTGTTGGACTGATTCTTGATGTCTCATAAAGTCATTAGCTTCCGCTCACCCAATTCTACATTTTCAAGGAATTATTTTCTTCAGTTAGCTTTTGTACCTCCTTTTAGATTGCTGTCCTCTTCTGAGTTTGCATTTTGATTTTCCCTATTGCCTTATTAGCTTTCTATGGTCAGGGTTCTTTTTCTGTTTTTTACTCATTTTTAGTCTCCTGAGGCACAGGGAGTGTTGTCCCAAGCTTATTGCACTGGGGTCCTGGGACCTGGTCAATAGCTTTGTACGTCAGGACCTCAGGTGCTGGCTGCTTGTCCATTGTGCTAGGGTAGCCTGGCCTAGCCTCACCTATTATGCTGAGGTTCTGGGGCTGGCAGTTTACCTTTTGTACCAGGGCTGAAGGCCTCACATCTGTTCTGCTGTGCCACTGGCCTCCTGAGCCAGGACCAAGGGGCCTTGACTCCTCATCTGTGCTGTGGCTAAGAGCCTCCAGCTGGCTTGCCTGGATACTGTCTGTGCTGGGCTACACTCCCCATTCACCCAAGTGAGACAGATCTTTCCTGAAATCCTTCTAAGTTATCCTAAGCTGGAAAATTGTTTCACTCTGTCTTTTTGTGGGTTCTGTCACTCCAGAATCTGTTTAGAGACTTGATTTAACATTGTTTCCAAGGGAAACTGAGGAGAGCTCAGGCAACTTTCTGGCTTCTCTCCACCATCTTGGCTCTGCCCCTTGAGCTAAGTGGTTTAACCAGGCTCAGAACTGCTGAGACAACTTTTATGTGTGCCCGTTTAAAAGGGCACATTTTATCACTGTTTTGTTCACAATTAATTCCTTTCATCTTTCTTTGAAACTAAGCCTGGCTGTGCTGGCTGGCACCTTGCAGCAGATTTGTACCTCAGAAAATCAAGTGCTTGTCATGTGTAGGAACCTGACTCTCTTTCCTTTTAATTATAAGTTCATGCCAGTGCATGGTGCTATTTGAGATTTTGAGAAATTTCTAAATGACATTCCTATTGATTTGTTTCATGTATCATAAGCAATGATCTATTGAATTTCACTCAAAGAATTATGTAGCATAAAAGGAAAGAGAAAATACTAGAGTGAAGCCAGTTGAACTGTAATTGTGTTCGTAGCAAGAATGTCACAGATTCAAGAATGTATATTTCATAATGCTTTTTAAAAATCAATTATAATTCCATAACATAAAACTATACTGTAGCATAATTATCACTTAAAATAATCCTGCCAGGATTGTTAAATGCCAGCTTAACTTTCTTTGTACCCTTTGGTAAAGTGCAGTAAATAAGGTATTAGGAGAAAACTATGTTCTGTGGCAATATACAATCTTTCATATAAGGCCTTGATTCTCATTGGTTGGAAAAGGTGTCTATATAGAAAAGTATCTTTTACCATGACCAAGAACTTCATTCTACTTTTAAAATTGTTAGTGTAGGGGCAGCTAGGTGGCTCAGTGGATAGAGCACTGGCCCTGGATTCAGGAGGACCTGAGTTCAAATCCGGCCTCAGACATATAACATTTACTAGCTGTGTGACCCTGGGCAAGTCACTTAACCCCATTGCCTAGCTAAAAGCAAAACAAAAAAAATAAACACTAAGATTGTTAGTGTAGCATCTAAGGCCCTGTCATTCATGTTCCTCCTACCATCCCTTTCCCCCTCTCCCCCCCAAAAAAAAAGAAAAAACAGCTAAACCAGATTTTTAATGCATTGTGGATCAGCAACTACCCAAAATCAGAACTCACTTGTCCCCACCTATGTGTTTATTTATACTGATAAATGTGAAGACACATTATTTCAAAGGGGAAAAAAAAATAGAATAAACAGCAGAGCAAATAAAGTGAGAAGAATTGTTTCCCAAATATAATGTGAAATGCATACTCTTGGCTCAAATTACTCTCCAGATTTTTCTACCTTCTCACCAAAAGAAAGGAGGTTCCCTGTCTAAATGTACCTCCACCTTTACCCACCATTAAATGTACCATATCTGCTCTTCTGAATACCGAGTCCCTAGCCTAGACTAACATTTTTTGAGGACCCAGCTATGCACATTTCATTGCCAACCCAATTCACTTTTTGGACTTCTCTACCTCCTCAAAAGCAATTTTGTCTCCAGTCAGGTTCAGCTACCCCCTCTCTTTTCCCATTCACTCTTTCTGTCTTCCTTTTATGTCTTGTTTTCACCTATTAGAATGTTAGTTCCAGATTGTATTATATCTGCTTGTATTTGTATCCCAAGTACTTATACAGCCTGGCTCAAAGTAAGTGCTAAACTAATTCTCTCTCTCTCTCTCTCTCTCTCTCTCTCTCTCTCTCTCTTCTCTCTCTCTCTCTCTCTCTCTCTCCCCTCCCTCTGTCTCATCTTCTATATTAACAGTGTGGTAAACATATTAAATACATGTGAACAGGGAATATGAATGATAGGCACATTCTAGGAGATTGTGAAGGGCCTATGCCTTGTTAGGACTCATGCATTAAGGATACCAATAGGGAGCTAGCTGCATGAATGGCTAAGACAATTAGCATTTCCGATGTCACAGTGTTACTGATATCCTATGGAAAGGTCAGCATGGAGAGTAACAGATATTTTAGGGTATGATTTAGGACTGTGAGTCACTACACTCAACCAAGATGCCAGCAAAGGTCCATAGCTGCCTCTGGCTAAGAGTGAATCTTCTGGTTTTTTGGACTGACATTTTTCTGTTAAAAACTTTAGGTTCTAGATTGCAGACAATCATCTAACTTTTGATGATTATATTCTTTTTTAACTTCTAATAAATCCCTAATTCTGAGTCTTTATCCCCCAGCACAGTTTGGGAAACCCTACCACAAGAAATCCCACTGCAAAGTTAATATATAAGGAAAGACTGCTTCATCAGTAAGATAAAGATGTTAGAGATAAGAACAGAAGCTAAGTGAAGCAAAAAAGACCATCTCCCTCCACTCCTGATTCATAATCCTGCCTTTATAATGCTTATCTTCCAGCAATAAAAATAATGATTTTCTTTTTCTTCTGCATTTGGACTAGCAAAAGTCTTACTGCTCTCTCTATACTGTCACAGTTTGAAGTGAATTTAAGATTGCTCATATTTTCACTGGGCCAAGACAGATCTAGAGATAAGATCCTGAAAGCTTTTGTCACTTTGAATATCCACATTCCTAAAATACAGTCTTCAAAGCTTTTATGAGTATTTACACAAAATACATATAGGGCAGCTAGGTAGTACAGTGGATAGAACATTGTGTCTGGAATCAGAAATATCTGAGTTCAAATTTGGCTTCATACACTTACTAGGTGTGTGACCTTGGATAAGTCACTTAACCTGTCTTTGCCTCAGTTTTGTCAAACAGAAAGTGGATATAACAATATCACCTACCTCCCTGGGTTGTTGTGAGGATCAAGTGAGATATTTGTAAAGCGCTTAGCACAGTTCCTGGAACATAGTATAAAATTAATAAATGCTTATTTCTTTCCTTATTTAATCTTTAATAGCTTTAGGTAAGAATGATAGAAGCAGTTTCTAAGTGGCACTTGAAAGCAAATTTATGAATGTTTTGGACAACCATTGTTTTTATTCCTTTAAACAGATCCTGTCATAAATTAGAGATCTCTATTACAAAAGAGAAAGTAACACTATATGCTATGTAAGCGGAGAACAAACCCTAAAACCTGAAAAAATTTTTAAGAAACAATTTTATTTTTGGTTGAGCAAAGAGAGGGGGAAAAAAGTGACTCCCTCCCCAAGTCTTTGCCAGGTTTACATCATATAAAATTCAAATGAGAACAAGCGCGAACACTGCTGCATGTAGACAGTCAGGCAGTTTACAGAAAAGGGCAGTTTGAGATGTATATCAGTAGGTAAGTATAAACATTCAATATAATTTGGGGAACCCCAAACACAAATTTTGTGTCTACCAAAGCAAGATCTGGGTGAGATCTAAGCATTCCTTGCAGCCATCAAGCTTCCCTGGAGTGTCTCTGAGGACAACCTGATCTCCATTGTATGCCTTGGGTTAGATAATCTGTAGTCACATAAAGCTAGTATCAAACAATATTAATAAGTAATGAAGTATTTTCACATATGTATGGACAGCAAAATAGAAGTATCTAGAGATACAAAAAAAAGTGAATTTCCCTTAAATTACATTCAGAGGTCATCTCTATCATGTCAAAAACCTCTACTTACTGACAGTTAAATGCTACATAATGATTTTACGAAGACAATGTAATCGATCAAGGATATATTTCTGACAATATGTCATATGGCAAAAAAAAAGAATTAGCAATCAGGTTAGAGTTAAATGCCAGAAACTGATTTTTTTTTTAAAAAATGAAGATTTAAAGGGCCAGCTTTTTATTGTCCCTGTGCCTCGATGTACAGGTAGGTTAAAATTAGTTACAACAAAAGGGTTTGGAAGTCTTTGTTATTCATGTTGTTGTTGTTCAGTCATTTTTCAGTTGTGTCTGCCTCTTTGTGACCCTCTTTGGGGTTTTCTTGGCAAAGATATTGGAGTGGTTTGCCATTTCCTTCTCCAGCAAATTTTACAGATGAGGAAACTGAGGTAAACGGAGTTAAGTCACTTTCTCAGGATCACACAGCTAGTAAGTGTCTGAGCCCAGAAGCCAAGTCTTCTTGACTCCAGGCTTGGCACACTATCCACTGTGCTACCTAGCTGTTTGTTATTATTCATACACTTCCCTATTAGCATCAATTTTTGCCCTTTGTAGCAAAACTTGTATTAAAAGTATAGGATTAGCAGAAGGTAAAGACTTTTTTTCTTTCACATTATAATCAGCCTAGTCCATTACCTCCCCCATTTTGCAGATGAGAAAATTCAGTCTCAGAAAGGTTATGCAATTTGGGTAATATAAGTAATAAGCATGAGAATTTTTTCATAATTTCTACAATATTACTATAGAAGGCTACATAAAAGACTTAGAATATAGTTAATTACTAATGTTATATGTAAGGAATGTGGTCCCTGCTCTACCCACTTCAGATGGTATGATTCTCTCATAACTAAGTCATGTAGTAACAGACTATCCAGAATATAATCATAAAGGTGTGAATCAGGTGTTCAAATTTCTTTAAAAGAGGTTTCTACTTCCTGATCGCAGTAAAAGATATTCACACCTTTCTAATTAAGTCAAGAAGGGAACAAATGGGTTGGCTAAGCAAATAAATTAGTTATACCTCTGGGAGATTAAAATAACTAAGCCCTGGAGGAATTAATGCAAATGTGCTAATTGAAAAAAAGAAAGAAAGAAAGAAAGAAAGGAAGAAAGAAAGAAAGAAAGAAAGAAAGAAAGAAAGAAAGAAAGAAAGAAAGAAAGAAAGAAAGAAAACAAAAGAAAGCAAAAAAAAAGAAAAGAAAAGAAAACATTTTCCTTAAATGTATCTAGTTGTAATGACAGGATTTAGAGGTAGTCCAAAATTTTCACTTATAAATGAAGAAAAGTCTATAGAGGTTAAATGACTTGCTCAATAAAACAATTGGAAACTGAGGGGAAGTCCATCAGTCTGGTAATGGATGAACAAGTTGTGGTATGTGAATATAATGAAAATACTATTGTGCTATAAAAAATGAGGAGCAGGATGATTTCAGAAAAATCCTGGAAAGATTTACACAAACTGGCATAAAGTGAAGTGGCAGAACCAGGAGAACATTGTACACAGTAACAGTAATATTCTACAATGATCAACTATGAGTAACTCATCTTTTCTCAGCAATACAATGATCCAAGACAATTCCAAAGGATTCATGGCAAAAAAAAATGCTACCTACCTCCAGAGAAAGAACTGATGGAGCTTGAATGTAGATCAAAGCATGCTACTTTTCACTTTATTTTTTTCATTATTTTTTTAATCTGTGTTTTCTTTCACAATATAACTAATACTGAAATACGTTTTGCATGATTATACATGTATAAATTATATCAAAATACTTACCATCTCAGGGAGGGGGGAGGTGAGGAAGGAAGAATTTCTTTTAATTGTTTCTGCAAATGAATCTTAAAAATTGTTTTTACCTGTAATTACAGAAAAAATAAAATATTATCTAAAGTAAAAAATAAAACTAGCCTTAAAGAAGACACAATGAATAAATAAACAAGCAGATAGATATATAGATAGAGATTACTTGAGTTAACATAGATAACATATGACAGAGCTCAGAATTTGAACTCATGTCTCCTGACTCAAATCTAGCACTCTCTTCACTGTACTACTACTTTCCTTACACAAACCTTCATCTGAACATCAAGAAAACAAATATACAGTGATTTTTTGATGGATGCTTGATTTAGTCAGAATGTATAAAAATTAGAGCCCATCTATACCTTCTTATCCTATTTTCTCACCTCAGTTGCCTTCATTCTCTTACACCTAGTACTATGGCAATATGACCAGGAACCACATGGCACAATTTTTAAGGGAATTTTACTTTCGCAGTATCCAAACTATTGATTCTTCTAATTGGGGTTAAAGATTATTTTTGTATCATCAAAAGCTGGTGTCACACAGGTCTTTATATTTTCATTAGTCCTCCTATTTCTTAGATTTTCTATAGTTAACTACATTCTGGATGCTAGGGACTGAAATTATGAGTGTATATTACATTATGCTGTCTCTCTTACCAATATGCTTCTCTTCATCCATTCCCTAAGAATTGTGTTATTGGAGCTCAGGCAATGATAGCTCATGGTCATAGGAAAAATAGTCTAATCTGTAAATCACAATGTTACAGTGTAATCCAGTGATTATTACAGTATAATCCAGTGGGTAGCACTGATAGTTCTGGATAATCACTATAAAGATTTACTCTTGGCAACCCAACCCAAATCTCAAGCACCAAAAATACATGGCTGGCCTAAAAATCTACAGTTAAGAATCCCATAGGTCAGTCTTAGGCCATGACTGCAATGACTTTTTAATGCAGAGACTAGATTGTAGCCACAATAAATTATATTGCAAAGAAGTAGAACATGAATGTCAGTGAAGAAACAGATTACAAGGCTAGTGGTTTCTGTGGAGGCTTTCATTCACCTCAGATGTCTCCAGGCAGAAAATCAACATAAAGCATGTGGGGAAATGATGCACCCTAAGAGTCATCCTGCCATCTTCCTTTCCATGCACATACACACATGCATATATGTATATATGTGTATGAAAACATATATGTATATATATATATATATTATAAAATGGCAATGTTCTTCCATTAATCTCCCATAAAGAATCTAACACATTGAAGAACTTTCTTAAGTTTAGATCATAAATTCTTTTAATATTTTGTTCCTATCAATGCAACCCTCAAGCTGTCCATCCGTAATCTTATACTCTCATTTCATGCTCTCATTTTATGACCGAACCATCTCTATTTCTGGTCCTACAAGTTCTTGACAGTATCATTTATACCAAATCTTACAGGCAAGTCTTGGTGATGCAGCTGAGTTTATCCCACCATACATTTTTCCTTTGCCCTTTAATCATGAGTCTTCTGAGACTATTCTGTGCAATACCTCACAGTCATAGAGCATTGTTGGAAGAATATTGATGTTTGAAAGGATGGTTTCTGGTAGCAAGAAGCAACTTGAAAAGAAATAGAATTTTAGAAAAATAGATAATAGCAATTACCCTATATTAAAATTTTCTTTGTTGTGGAAAAGAATGTAAGTATTCACATGAAAATCTATATATACAGCTCCACATAAGTGGTTATCTGATAGACACTGGTAAGTTTGGAGTTTGTTTTCATGTCAAGTAACCAAGGTATTCATTAAAAACTTATTTGTAAGGATTTGCCTGGTAAATTAATGGATTAAACTTTCATCAAGTCACCTCTTCTAGCAGTCTGCCATGGCAAAACTGTTGAGCAAATATTAGGCTAAGTGAGTTTATTCAGCAAGGCAGATATTCAAAGGGATTTTCCCCCTTCTCCACCATAACTCAGGGGAAGGAGATTCCTGGAATATGGGAGAAAATATTTCGTGATCTTGACTTCTCAGCAGTTTGCTAGTTGACTAGACTTTTGCTAACACTACCTTCCACTTAATCAAAGTTCATCTTCTCTCCCAGACCTATACCAGATTGATTAATTCATTTATTTCCTCTCTTCATCAAGAAAGGCTTTCTCCTCTTCACCAGCCTCAACATACTACTTCTTTCAATACCAACCTCAAAATTTATCTTCTGTAAGAATTTTTTCCAAGTAGGAAGTTCTTAACCTTGAATCCATTAGTTTGTTTTTGTTTTTATAATAGTTTGATAACTGTATTTCAAAATAACTATTTTCCTCTATTAACCTATGTTTTTATTTCATGAATTTAAAAAATGTTGTTCTGTGAAGGGGTTCATAAACTTCTCTAGAATGCCATTGGGTTCCATGATACAAAAAAGTTTAAGAACTCCTGATCTAAGTGAGTCTATCTCACTTAGATCACTCATTGCTAATCGCCTTAGTCCCCAAAAGAGACAGTCCCCACCCTACCCCCTATGCCGTATTATCTTGTAGTTATCCACATGTCTCTTTGTAAGTTTTGACTTGTGTGTTATCATTGACCCAACGAACAAAGAGTCAGATACTTTGTAATTAATATGATTTTGTCCTGTCACTGACCCATAATAGCTGTGTGATTTTGAACAAGTCACTTAACCTATCCCAGCCTTAGTTTCATTATTTGAAAATGGGAATAAAGGTAAAGCACTTCATAGACCTTAGTTGATTGAAGCACACAGAAAGTTACTTGATAAACATAAAGGTTAAGCAACACATCCATGGTCACATGGCTAGTAAGTGTCAGAATAATGATTTTAAACTAGTACCTCCTAATTCCCAAGCCTTTCACTTTACCTTCTTTACCAGACCTGCTCAACTTGGCAGTAAGTAGGGGCCAAAATTAAAACAGGCAAAACTTCTTCGGGCCACTGATAGGTTTTTAGTGGCTCACTTTCCAAGTAAAGTTATAGTTAATGATTAAACTATTTTGCAAATAAACCATGTTTGTTTGTGTTTTTTTCTTAAAGGAAAATTTCAATTAATATCAATTCATTATACTTGTTACTTAAGATTTTCATTTATCATGAAATCACATTTGTGTTAAAAAAAATTACTAAGCAGTACAATTTTTAATAAATTTTCCAGGTTTTCTTACTATTTACATTTAATTAATGTGACATATTACACTTCTTGTTGGCAATTAGTTTATCATACTCCGGAATCATGTTTGAAATCAATTTATTTAGAAATCTGAAAACTAACCTTAGTAGCCACTTCATTTTCTGAGTTTTCTTTCTTGAAGAACCATTTTTCCCCACTGAGATTTTTCAACAATTTGGACTCTTTGATTTGTTCTTCATTGGTGTCCAATTTGCCTAAGTCAGGATGTTTTGATTTGAAATGGAGACAAAGATTGTATTCCTTTGGAAAGGCTATTACTTTTCAGCAGACAAGGCACAATATGTTGTCTCTCGTGCAAGTAAACAAGTATCCTATCTGTCCACTCCGGATTAAACACTTTATGTTTTGATTCGATCTTACATTTCTTTTTATCACTCATTTTACAAAGTCACCCCAAAAACTTCAATGTTAGAACCAAAAAATCTCCACAGCAACTGCTCACATACAAAGAAATACCGAACTGAGTGTCTGACCTCAGAGAGAGGGCTAGACATTCATGTACCTTGGATGGCGGCCACGCAGCGAGGGAGGAGAAGAAGCCCTCTTGTTGTTACCACCCATCGCCTATGTTGGCGCGTGGCTGCCCTCACTTTGTCCCTGTTCAATGCCAGTAACTACCAAAAACTCAGTGAAAAGATACAACTCTCACTCCTCTCCCACTAGAGACAGAGTGATGATGGTTGGTTGCCTTGGATCATGTGACAAACTGGAGAGTATACAGTGGTAACCTACCCACCAAGTTACATGATGGACCAGTAGTGACTAGGGGAAGGAGGGTTAAGCCAGGCACAGACAAAGCACTCATTACATCTTTACTTTCTTTTTACAACTTCTATATTTTTTGCTGGGTGCCCAAAATCCTTTGGTGGGTTGCAAGCAGCCTGTGGGCCATATTTTGTACAGGCATGCTCTACACCCAGTTGTCCTTTGATTTTAGAAAATTATATTGTATTTTAAGGCTGAGTAGAATTTTAAAACTATCTTAATGACAGTTTCCTACCCTCTCCCAATGTTAATGTCTGTATAAATATTTGGAATATGTTAGCATCATGCAATTTGATCAGATTGATTTTTTTAAAATTAAATGAGAAAATGGGAGGGAGGAGATTTTGGTGGGGAATTCTATCAGCTTGTTCCAGGAATATTTTAATATGTAGCTTTGCTTCAGCTCATATAACATTAGGAGAACTGGTTAGAATTCTAATATCTTTTATGATTATCATTATAAGCCTACAAAATGCACAAATTCTTGGTGCCAAACAATCCAACTGTTTTACAGCCAAATTATAACAAAGGAATGAAAGGATCCAGCCAGCCACCAAACCATGTCAGGAAAAGATAAGCACTTTCAACTTGATTACATGCTTGTCATGGCAATTAACCCAGTGACTCATTAAGATGCTACTCATGTGGATTTTGTTGCATCATCAATAGCGCAACCACCATTTTTGCTGCAAAAAAAAATGTTTGAAGGAGGTTGTTTGGACGAAAGTTTTCATTTCCCAGGAGAAGAGTACATTTTAAAACTTCACTATCTAAATGTTGTCAACATGTTGCATATTATTATTATTATATGATCAGGGAGTCCCAGGAGTTCAATACTCCTTAAAGTTAGAAAGATAAGTTGCACAACTGATTTATTTTATTTTTTCTAATTAAAAAATTTTAAGCAATGGGGTTAAGTGACTTGCCCAGGGTCACACAGCTAGTACCTGTCAAGTGTTTGGTCTGAGGCCATATTTGAACTCAGGTTCTCCTGACTTCAGGGCCGGTGCTCTATCCACTGTGCCACTAGCTGCCCCCCAACAGATTTATTTTAAGGAAGTAGTGAAGACTCCTTTTGGAGAAAAGAAACACAGGGCTGATGATTGGGCTTTGGTTTTAGAACTTAACTTTAAGTAACATTCGACAGAGTAAAGTAAATCATAGGTTACTTCATACATATTAACATTGAGAAGCAATAGGAGCCTTATGCCTAAACTTCTTCAAATTCATATAGTTGATTGGAGAGAATCATTTCTTTTCAGACACAAGACTTAAGGTCAGAGTCCCTGTTTTAGTTATCTCTCTTAGTTCTCAGCACAATGTCTGGGACATGGAATGGATGAATGAATGAATGTAAAAGCATTATTAAGCATTTATGACATGAAAAGCACTATACTAAGTCCTGGGACAACTGGTAGGACTCCTGATTTCATAGACTTCACATTCCAGTGGTGGAGAAAATACATGCAGAAGGTTTCATTTAGAAGTTAGTAATACCAATGACAGTAATTCTTTAATAATATATATGATTATTAAATGGATAAATGTATAAATTAATGAGCAATAGGATAAATTGATCATAATCCAGGTCATATTATAAAACAAGACCAAAGTTGTATTATTTGGTCAAGAATTTTTCTAAATAATGAACTTTACTTTTCTAATATAAATGCACACTCAGACAGATTAATAGGAAGAACATAGATGCATTTTTAAAAGGAATAGGCCAAAAAATCAGAGGGTGAGGATTTTGGGAAAAAAATGGCTTTGTAGTAAATTCCAAGTTTTCATCAACGAAATCTGACACATTGGACTTTAGACTTTTTGTTGTTCTTCATTTTCTTGTGGTAGTGACTAGAATGTTGTTCTTGAAGTCAGGAAGGACTGGGTTTAAATGTTGCGTCTGACACTTGCTAGATGTGTGACCATGAGCAAGTTTACCTAATCTCTGTGAGCTTCAGTTTCTTCATCTGCAAAACAGTAGAAATATTTGTAGTATCCAACTTAGTGGGTTGTTGTGAGATTTATGTAAGCAAAGTGCTTCGCAAAATTCTTTTTATTAAGATCAAGAGTTCAGTTTGATATTATTTAGCAACTAATAAAATAATTATTGGCCGTTGTCTTGTGGTGATCCAGGCTTAATCAATGACTTTCTGGGAGTAAACTGCTGAGTCAGTTGAGAATGAGCTCTTCTTGAACTATCTTTCCCAGTTAGTTTCAACATAGTATTCTACCATTTTGATCTGATTATATGCTCTCTCCATCTATTGGCAGCCAGTACAAAATGAAATAGCTTTGAAAGAAAACACACACACACACACACACACACACACACACAGGAACAGGCTAAGCTTAATCATGTACATCACTCAGATTTTATACAAGCCAAATTTTGTGAAAGTATGGTGTGTTGGGACCAAAAGGGCAGTATCCTATTGCCCTGTAAATTTTAAAGGCTTCATAGGCCAGGGAAGTTTATTCCCAAATAGTTCTATATTTTATTCACTTTGCTTACCTTAAGGACCATTAAAACTAATGTCCACCATTTGTATCTCTGTATCTGCCAGCATTATGTAAGAAATTGAAATAATCTCCAGCCCAATACAACAAAGACATTTTCATAAAAAAGTAACATTAATAACTTTAATTCTCTCAGCATACTTATTTTTAAAAGGACTTCCTTATTATATACATAATTACAGAAAGGAGGGGGGCACTAAAAGAGCAGTCTATTCTTTCATTTTGTTCTTAAATATTTTCTTTTCTTTTCTTAGACTGTACTGACCTCATTCCAAGTTGTCAATGTAATCTTTGCTTAGTTAGCATTGAATGCTTTATTTTTTCCTTCTGGCTTCTTCCTTTATTAATATTCTTGCTTTATCTTGAATTTATGCAAAATCTTCAGGGAAACAAAATAAGTACACACACTCTAGTTTGCTGTATTTGGATGCACTTATTCAGAACAGATAGAAAATGAAGGAATATGCTAGCTAATGTTATTAATTGATTCAGCAAAAAAAAAATGGCTTTAAAGTGGCATTCTTGTGGGATGATAAGTTCCATAGGAAGAGTGTTATGAAGAATATTATAAAAAGATATGTTTCTGGACAACTAAAATTCAAATAATTAAAGCTTGATAATGGTCTGTGCACAGAGTTATGACTCTGACAGAGAATTACGGAACCTGAGCTGAAAAGAGTAAGGAAAAAGTATGCTTTGTGTCAGTTAGGAACCAGAGAAACAAAGACAAAAGTGAATATAATGCCTGCCATCAAAGAATTTACATTCTACTGGAAGAGTAAGAGATGATTAGGATTAGTTGAGCTTTTGGAGAGTTCTATGGGGCTAGGTCAATTTGGGTTGGGTGGGGAGACTAAGGGGAAAAAAAAAGGGTTGGGCGCCAGCCTGCTAATGTCTATGAACAGACTTTCTCTATATCTATTTAATTCATTTATACCTCCCTCGCTCCATCCTTTTCGCTATAATATACTAACCTCCAGCCCCTATTCCAAATTTTCTTTAAGGATGTTAACATATGGCTCCCAAGCTTCCTCTCTACCTCATCACTCACTATCTGCCTTAGAATATTGATATTCATACTGACAAATATTCTAGCACTTTAAGTACTCGATTCCTAAATCTTGATACAGTAACCTTCTATTCTATCCTTGTTCATTAAAACACTTTAGACCTCTCTCTCATAGACCTATATCACATGCAAGATTCTGTATTTCAAAATCCTAATATCAGACCACAACCTTTCTACCCTTCCAACACTCCCAGTCCCTCACTCGGACTAAATTGCCCATTTTTCTAATCATGACCTCCTATGGCTTGACCTCATACTATACTCTAAGTCCATCACCACAGTCCTCATTCTGTCTTCACTTGCCTCCACCCTTGGCCTTAGCTGCATAGTCTATTGCTTTAATGATTTACTATCATTGCTTGAGAATCCCTTTCTCACATGAATATTCATCATTCCCAGCATTCTAATTTTTAATAGCAGTAACTGTTCATCTCTACTTGCCCCCTCTCCCCCAATGAAATGTAAGCTCCTTGTTACAAGCATGGACTTTTTCATTTTTGTATTTGTATCCACAGCAACTAATATAGTGGTTGTCATAGAGTAGATGCTTAATAAAGGTTTGCTGACTGATTATTGATGCAATTGAATTACTCCTTCCCCCTGCCTGTGGAGCAATGTTGGAAAAAATTGTGACATCAAGCTAATTTCATCTACCATAAATTTATTTGTATGATCTCAGCTGAGTCCTCAGTGATGCACAGAAATCCTTCTATCTACTCTAATCTACTCTTATTTTCTCTGTATCTTATTCCCCACTGCTATTGCTTGAAAAGTATCTACCTTCTCAATCCCTTGCCCTTCCATTACAACCTTGACTTCTCTTACCTAACACCAAATAGCCTGGTCTCCTGCATTATGGAGAGGATCAGGACCAGCTAATGTAAACTTCCTCAATTTTCATGCTTGTCTCCCAGAATTTCTCTTACCTCCTTCCTTCTTATATTAAAGAAATATTTATCTATATTCTTTTCTAAGGCTAACTTTTCAAGCCATCCCACTTGCCTCCTCTAAATGGCTTTTCTCCATTTCACATTCCCTCCTTTATCCTAAAGACACTTGAAGATGGGAGGTTCAGATTTAGCCACTAGAGAAAAAAAAATAATAAGGAAGATTAAAAAAAAAAAGTAGCAACAGCCATGCAGGCTGGCCCAAGGAATGGCAGGCTACTTATCTGAAGCAATTTTAAAAAATGATCAAGTTGAAATAAAAGAATGGTTTGGAACACATGCCTCTTAAGCATGAAAAAGTAGGAAGATGTTGATTCCAAAAAGTTTTTGTCTAAATGGAATAGATAATAACAAATGATCCATCATCTATCAGAAACATATCTGTGTCTTTGACTAAGGAAACTTGGAATGAATTTGAGCAGGATTTCAGGGGAAAAAAAGAGCCCTAGACTTTTAATCAAAAGCAATTAGAACAAGTCCTGGATGTTATTTTTACTAGCTCTGATACTTTACACAAATTATTTAACTTCTTTGAGTCTCATTAACAAACTGGGGTTAATAATGCCTGTGCTACCCAACCACAAAGTTGACAAGAAAATGCTTTGAAAATGATCTTTCTAAATATGTTTAATAGGAATGTATATGTAGACCCTATATGAGATTGCATGCCATCTTGGGAAGGGAGGCAGACAGGGAAGGGGAGAAAATTTAAAATTCAAAAGTTTATGGAAGTGATTGTTGAAAACTAAAAATAAATTAATTTTTAAAAAAGAAAAAGAAAATGATCTTTCTATAAATGTGAGTTGTAATTATGACAATTCTATTCAGCCATTTCCTTACCCCTGACTTCTCATCATCTGCTTACAAATGTTTTCAGTACTATCAAATGAAAAAAAAAAAAGGTAGTAGACCTTTGATTTTATTGGTATGGGAAATTGCCACAAGAAGAAACTCCCTTTACCAACACAGGTAAGCACATTGTCTGCAACTCATTGTCCTAAAAAGTTGCCTGGACAGAAGTTTCAAACTCACTGTTAATTTATGATTTTCTAAAGCAATATACAGCTAGCAGGGATCTGCTTTTATTTGAGATTGACACCACTGACGTAGAAGAGAGGCATCAAACTAGCCAGCCATGAGCCTCATGCAACCCATAATGCTCCCTAGTGTGGCCAAAGCTAGATTAAAATGTAATTGGGAAATGTTCAACAAAATAAATAAAAATGTAATGAAACATTGATAATTTCATTTGTGGTTCTCTGAGTCAATATGTGGTTCTCAGGGATCTATTCCTGCTTGAGTTTGGAACGGCTGGCCTAGAACACTGAAAGTTTAGATGACTTGCTTAGGGACACCAAACACTACATATCTGAAGAAGGATTCGAACTTAAGTCTTCCTAGCTGTAAGATCAGTTCTCTATTCTTTATAATTCTCTAAATTAAAAAGAAAATTTTAAATAACAAATCCCTTGAACCTTCTGTCCTAGCCATCTATTGTCTCATTTCTTTTCTTCCCTTCATGACCAGTAGTCTATGCCCAATGACTCGGTTACCTCCATCTCTTCCTTCTTTCCTTCCTTCCTTCCTTCCTTCCTCCTTTTCTTCTCTTTCTTATCTTAACCCATTACCTATATGTATAGTATAATGGAAATAACACTGGATATAGGCTCTCAAATCTTAGTTTAGATTCCTGGCTTTGACACACTAATCATGCATTCCTTTGCAAAGTTCTTTGTAGACATGTGAGCTATTAAAAAGTTCAGACAAGAGTTCATGAAGTCCTGATCTAGGGTGATGGCAGAGGAGTGGTTGAATGCAAAAATAGACAGATAGATAGACATCTAAATAAATAAATGAATGATTGAATTAACTAATAAATAAATATGGAAATTGAAGCACCAGGGTTTAGTAAATAATTAGATTCTGTGTGAGAGGGAGAAAGAATAGTTGGCTGATTGGAGGTTTTGAACCTGTGGATCTGGGAAGATGGTAGTGACATCAACAGATATAAGGGCATTGGGAAAAACTTCTAGTAGAAAGATAATGGGCTAGGTTTTTTAAATTTTAATTCTGGTGGTATATTTATGTAGAGAGAAGAGAGAGGAAGAACTGAAAGTCAGGGGAGAAATTAGAGTTGGTTAAACAGAGTTGGAAATCATTTCTATAATTGAAGCTAGGGAAGCAAATGGAATTATCAAGGGGTAATGGAAATTAGAACTTTTGCTAGCATATAGCGTTGTAGAAAAAGAGCTGGATTTATCATTAGACGACATGAGTTCAAATACCATCTCTTCTACTTATGACCTGTGGGCAAGTCACTTAACATCTCTATGCCTCATCTTCTTATCTATTAAATGAAGGAGTTGGATTTGATGTCCCCAAAGGTCCCTTTCAGGTCTAAATCTTTAAAACTATGGGATCATATTTAGAGGCAGGAAGAGAATTATACGTGTAAAGTACTTTGTAAACCTTTAAAGTGCTATGTAAACATTAGTTTTCATTATTGTTATTATTACATTTGATCTTTGATCTTGGTTTATCTCCTTTTCTCTTAATTGTACACCTAACTCTTCATTTCCTCTTCTTTGTTATCCACATTATATCAAGGTAACAACTAGCCAGTATCTTCAACTCATATTAATTGGTGATTTTCTGTTTTCATTTGATAATCCTCTTTCCTATACTTTATCTACTCAGTGTTGGACTCTTGATCAGTTTCCTGTTAGAAACATTTCTTCTTCTTCTTGCTTATAACTTACATACCTTCATCTGCCTCAGTCTATCATGGATCCTATTGATTAATGGCAGGAGTAGCACATTGGCCTAGTCCCAAACACAACACACATCTGAGAATATGAATGAAATGTTCATAGATATTATGAACTTTTATTTCATATATGTGCTGCATTTTTTGGTTTAAAAGGTACATTCATTATGCTTCTGCCATTAAACTTTAAGTGACAAATGTAGTTCTTTAAAAAGCCACTACATAAAATAATGCATTATTATATAGCCTCTAAAACTAGTTTTTTTAAAGACTTTCATGATATTTAAAAAGAAAATGGACATTTTAAGCTTATGATAATTGTGTTGTCTAATAGGGTATAGAAAAAAAAACCTTCCCAGCAGTTAACTATATATTAAGACTGACTCTACGGTAGCTTGTAGATAGAGAAAGGATTTGTCAATAATCAATATATATGCAGTACTCTCTGTCCTAGACATTTAGAAGATGATGTATAGCATCTGGAGTTATTTAAAAGTGGTATAATTATTCAAAACATTAACCTTCCATAGACATCTTAATTTTCTCTACTTTTCTAGGCACATAGAAATACAATCCATTTATTTTAAATCATCATTCTTCCCGAGGAGGAAAAAAAAATAAGATCACATTCCTTTGCTTCCTTGGTAATCCATATCTATGTGTTTTGTTTAAAAAGCATTAATTTTCTATAATCCATTAAAGCAAAGATATTTTTAAAAGACTATTTATCAAAGTGTTCAAAGACCCCCACAGGGGCCCATAAGACTCTCAGACTTCTTGATACTTTTCAGGTCATGGATGCTATTTGTGATCATTAAATATTTTAAAATTTTACCTGAAGCCCCTATCAATACATCTCTGTGACAGAACATAAAAAGATATAATTCTTAGGAGCAAAAGAGTTTCACTGAAGAAGAACAGGAAAGCAAATGACAGGAGAGTATATCAGGCAGTATATTCTGGGTATCCCTGCACAAAATAACTACAAGATCCCATCCCTCTGGAAAAGAAACAATTTCTCTTTGATCACTCTTTTCCCTGCTTGAGAAAGAAAAGGACATGGCTAGTTTAGAATGATCACAATGATGATGGTGCATGGAATCTGACACCATTATAGTTTTGCTTTGTTTTGTTTTTCCCTTGCAGCCTCATTGCAGACTGGGACAATGTGGTCTCCTCCTGTCTTCCTCATAGCTCTTTGCGGTTCTTGTGTTCTCTCTTGTGATAACACCATGGCTTTTACCCTATTCAGCTATGGTTGTTCAAAGTCTATACTCTGAACAATAATCATTATTCTAAGAGTCTTCTTTTTCTTTCTTCTGAATTCACATCACTTGCCTTCTCTCTACTGTGTGGCTGTCTTCTTCCCAATGGGAGACCATTTGGCATTTCTCAAATCCAGAGACATGACATCTCAAAGCTATCTAAAATGAGAGGCAGCTCCCCCGAGAAGGAAGCATGGGCAAATTGAAGTTGTTCTAGACAGAGATAACATCTCCTCATATTACATAAATGTACATGTACTCCTACATAAGGCATCTCTCTATCTCCAAATTCTGTAGAGAAGATAAATGAAGAATTTCAAAATTTTAAAATACTGTTCTCAAAAGATTGTTGCTTTCAGAAATATCCTAGCTGCTTATAAATGTTTAGCCTAGATAAAGGTAAATATACATTTTTTTTTGCTTTTTTTTTTTTTGGTGAGGCGATTGGGGTTAAGTGACTTGCCTAGGGTCACATAGTAAGTGTTAAGCATCTGAGGGTGGATTTGAACCCAAGGCCTCCTGACTCCAAGGTCAGAGCTGTATTCACTGTGCCATCTAGCTGCCCCTTAAATATAAAATTTGAACCTAGAAATGGAATAAAAGATAACAAATAAAAATATATTAAAACATTTCCTGATAAAACAAAACATCCTTAACCACAGACACAGTAAAATTAACCTGAAGAAAAGTAAAAACTTAGAGTAGTTGATAGAGAGGTTTGAATATGTTCATGATGAGAAATTCAATTTATAGGAAAAATGACTGGAAACAAAATAGAGGAAGATAGGCAAGGAGACTTCTTTTAATAAATAAAGACCAAATAGAGTCACATTCCCAGAGGAAATTTTTACTGAATCTCCAACCATCAAGTAATTTAAAACACCACCCGCCATCAGATACAATACAAAGCTAATACATCTGGTTATTTTCAGCTAATGTCATAGTCCTTTTCAAAGATCCTGAGATGTTATTATCAAACTTCCCCTTCAGGCTTCAAGATAAACTAGAACAAGACAGAGGTCATGGATTCTATTTACTTTTTTTTTTCTTTACCTGAATAGTATATCATTTGAGGCCCAGAAAATACAGACTACCTCAAAATACATGCCATCTTCTCAGAATAGGAAAGTGCTAAAAACTGATTTGACCAGTTAACTTGCTTATATTTTTCCTAATTCCTATCATCTCATAAACATCCATTTATCATCATGTTCTGTTCTGTTTATAATTTTTTAGCAATGATTTACTGAAACTATAGTTATAAATAATTATAAAATTTATGAATGATATGAAGCCAAGAGGACTAGTTAGCACACTGGATTACAGAGTCAGGATGCAAAAAAGATCTCAATGGCCGTAAAAAGTAACCATAAAAATAGAAATAACATTGAATTTGTAGTTAGATGATCTGGGTTCAAATTTTGGCTCTGCTATTAAATTAAATTAGCTGGGTAAATCACTTTGGGGCAGCTAGGTAGTACAGTGGATAGAGTGCCAGGCCTGGAGTCAGAAAGACTCATCTTTCTGAGTTCAAATTTGACCTCAGGCACTCACTCGCTGTGTGACTGTTGGCAAGTCATTTAACCTGTTTGCCTCAGTTTCTTCATCTATAAAATAAGCTGGAAAAGGAAATGCAAACCATTCCAGTATCTTTGTCCACAGAACCTTAGATGGAGTTGAAGAGTCAGACACTACTGGAAAACAACTGAATTAAAGTCACCTAAACTCTCTAGACCTCAGCGTTCTCATTTTTAAAATTAGGGTGTTGGCCTAGATGTTCTCCAGGTTTTGAATGCTGAGCTCTACAAGAAGAGAAAGTTAAAAGAAATAAATAGAAATTCCTATGCAAGTTCAAAAAATCAATTGTACAGATACAATGGAAGAGTTGTAGATTTTAAAAAAATAGTTCATATGAAGACCTAAAGGCTTATTTGAATGCAATCTCCATCTTGGTTACTAGTATGGCATGGTATAGTCAGTATTTCAGTATGACAAAAAGCTAATACAGTTTTAGGCTACATTAATAGAGACAAAATTTTCAGAATAAAAGAGATGACAGTCCCCCTCTACTCTTCACTAATCGGATTGTATATAAAATACTGTGCAGTTTGGGTGTCAGTTTTCTGAAGGACATTGACAGACTAGAGTAGTATCTAAACAAGATTGTGTTGTCAGATAGGACAAAGGAAGAATTGGGGAGGTATGAGTTAATCCCTTGAAAACCCACAATACCAACCACAATTGTTGTATAAAAGGAAGTCATGATACAGATCGGAGGCAGCTGGGATTAACTTTTGCCCCAGGAAGATTTATCTGGGATCCGTCTGTGGCCTTATTGTATCCTTAGAATATAAAAGTAGTTTTTAGGACCTTGGTAGGGAGATCCAGAGTTTCCAGGGAACCTTCTTTTCAATTGTTTTAAACCTTCTTCCCAGTGGCTTTTATCTGTTCTGATCTTCCTTAGCTGCTTTTTAACTGTCTCAGGGATTCCTATACCTACAAATATACTTATGTATACATATATGTGTGTATATGCATATATACACACATACACACACACACACATTCACACACACACCATTATTTGTTTAAATCCTAAGACTCTGAGTGATTGATGCAAAGGTGTCAAACATGCTATTGCAGACCACATTGGGACCCCACAACACCTTCAAGTGTGGCCAGGATCAGATTAAAATCTCATTGGGAAATATTTATCAAAATAAAATAAAACATAGATAATGTGAAAATGTAGTTTCTTAAGTCAATATGGGGCCCTACTCATGATTAC
The DNA here is from genome assembly GCF_003287225.1 of Phascolarctos cinereus. Classification (NCBI taxonomy): domain Eukaryota; kingdom Metazoa; phylum Chordata; class Mammalia; order Diprotodontia; family Phascolarctidae; genus Phascolarctos; species Phascolarctos cinereus. The sequence continues at coordinate 162,448,595 of NW_027556402.1, forward strand.
TTGATTCTGATACCTGTCCCTATTATCTACCTTATAGCTTCTGTTCCTATCTTAGGATACAACTCCGATAAGTTCTATTGCTTTAAAAGACACACAAAGAATGTCAATTGACCAAGAGATTAAATGGTCACTTATATTGGCCTAGGTAGAGCAATATATTCTGATCACGTGTTAAAGAGCAATTGAACCCAACATAAGAAAGTGAGTCAATGTCTTCTGGGTTCTTGGGTCATTCGAACAATACCCTTCTGAGCATTCTCAAAGTTGTACAGACTTCCAACCATCAAGATGGGAAATAAATCACTCTTTATGTTTCTAGCAGAGAACATAGTGTTCACTTCTCTTTGAGCAGTCCCTATCTCTTAATTGTGAAATTATATCAATAGGAGATGATTTATTTATCTCTGCCCCAACTCCTAAATCCAAGTCTCCTAAAAAAGGCTCTATATCCTTACCTGGATTTTTTAATCTTTGTTATAAGAAAGTTTATCGTCCGGAAAAGAGGATTATGATGTAGTAGAAAGCTCACTGACTTTGGAGCAACTAGGTTTGGATGCCAGATCCACTTCTAATTAATTGTATGACCTTGGGCAAGTTTCTTAACCTCCCTGGGTCTCAGTTTCCATCTCTGAAATAAGGAGCTTGGGCAAGGTCATATATAAACTTCCTTTCAGTGTTAAATCCTGGATTTATTTAAAATGATCACTCCTATAATTGACTTCCATAGAAATACCCAACAGCCATTCAATAGCCATGTAGATACTCATGAGTTATTATTAAGTCATCACTCAATTGTATTTTAACTCCAAGTTGAATAATTGCTACTCCTTTGACCTTTTGTAGTAAGGCTTATGTTGATGTCCTCTGAAAAAGAGTCATTTTTAAACTAAATCCTTCTGATTTGGCTAAGTAATTAAATCCTAACCAGAATAAAATAAAATTTAGTTCATGCCAATTGATACTAAGGCATCTTAAGCAAATGTTCAAACATGGTACAATTAGACTTTTATAATTTTTCTTAAGCTTCTTATATGGGGTTATGAGGTTTTTAGATTCTTTTCCAATCAAACAGGAAACCTGCCAATGAAAGCCTTTCCCAGCAGGGGGTCATTTTCTGTTGCAGTGGGAATCAAAGACCTCCTCCAGCTTGAGTGAATTAACATCCAAAGTCTCAATATATTGTCCAAACACGAACAGGAATTTAATATGATGTTTGGTGGAATTAAATATAAAGCTTGTTAAGACTTCCAGACTGGCAGCCCTGAAAACTGAAACACAAATGATGAGGAGGTTTAGGGTGAGAGTGGGGGTGGGGAACCCACTGACAACGGCAGTGCAAGTTTTCACTTCTCAAAAAAATGATAAAAGGGAATTCAGGTGTGTCAACTAGGTAAGTAACTATGGCATATCACTTAACATCTTAGACCCTCAGTTTCTTCATCATTAAACTTGGGAAAATAATGCTTATATTACCTAACTCACAGTGTTGTCACTTTCTAAATCTCAAAACATGATATAAATGTGACCATGTGACTTCTTGTTATTGTTACTGTTGCACAGTATTTGCTCTTAATAAAAAAAAAAACAGAAATCTCCTATACTGTCTTTTTATACTTCACAAAATATTCCAAGAAAAAAATAATCATCTCTATCCACTAAAGATAAGGACACTCTAAAGACATGAGTTCACTCTCAGATTTAAGAGGTGGCTGAGAGGGAGATTAAAAGGGGGAATTCCATTGATCATTAATCATATATTCCCCCAAAGATTATTTAGTTAAACTGTCTTCCTTTGAACTCTTCCCTCTTCAATTTAATACAGATTATATATTTTTGACTTAGTAAATAGTATTTTATTTTTTCTAATTACATGTAAAGATAGTTTTCAACATTAGTTTTTATAAGACTTGTAGTTCCAAATTACTTTCTCATTCCCTCCCACCTATTGCTCCCCCATGACAACGAGAAATCTGATATAGATTATGCAATCTTGTAAACATATTTCTCCATTACTTATGTTATGAAAGAAGAAACAGAATGAAAAGGAAAAGCCACAAACAACAACAACAGAAAAGAACAAAAAAGGTGAAAATGGTATGCTTCAATCTGCATTCAGTCTCCATAGTTCTTTCTCTGGATGTGGATAGCATTTTCCATCATGAGTCCTTTGAAATTGTCTTGGATCATCTATTACTGAGAAGAACTAAATCAGTCATAGTTGATCATTGCACAATGTTGCTATTACTGTGTACAGTGTTCTCCTGGTTCTGTTGACCTCACTCAGCTCCAGTTCATGTAAGTCTTTCCAGGTGTTTCTAAAATCTGCCTGTTCATCATTTCTTATAGCACTGTAGTATTCCATTATAGTCATATACCACAACTTTTTCAGCCATTGTCCAATTGAGTGGCATCCCCTCAATTTCTAATTCTCTGCCAGCACACACAAAAAAAAGCTGCTATAAGTATTTTTGTACATTTTCCCTTTTTTACGATCTCTTTGGGATGCAAACTTAGTAGTGGTATGACTGGATCAAAGGGTATGCACTGCTTGATTGTCCTTTAGGTATAGTTCCAAATTGCTCTCTAGAATGGTTGGATGTGTTCACAACTCCACCAACAATCCATTAGTGTCCCAATTTTCTCACATCTTTTATAACATTTATCATTTTCCTTTTCTTTCATATTAGCCAATCTGACAGGTGTGAGGTGGCACCTAAGAGTTGTTTTCATTTGCATTTCTCTAATTAATAGTGATTCAGAGCATTTGTTTCATATGACTAGATATAGCTTTAATTTCTTCATCTGAAAATTGCCTATTCATATCCTTTGATGATTTATCAATTGGGGAATGATTTGTATTTGTATAAATTTGACTCAGTTCTCTATATAATTGAGAAATGAGGCCTTTATCAGACACTTGCTGTAAAAATTGTTTCCCAGATTTCTGCTTTCCTTTTAATCTTAGTTGCATTGATTTTGTTTGTGCAAAACTTTTTTTTATTTAATGTATTAAAAATTATCCATTTTGCATTTCATAATGTTCTCTGTCTCTTGCTTGGTGATAAATTCTTCCCTTCACCATAGATCTGCCAGGTAAACTTGCTCTACTAATTTGCTTATGGTAACACCCTTTATGTCTAAATCATGTGCCCATTTTGACCTTATCTTAGTATAGGATGTGAGATGTTGGTCTATGCCTAGTTTCTGCCATAATATCTTCCAGTTTTCCCTGCAGTTTTTGTCAAATAGTGAGTTCTTATCCCAGAGTCACTGACTACTATGTCTTATATACCTAATATATCCCACTGATCCACCACTCTATTTCTTAGCCAATAACAAATAGTTTTGATGATTGGTGCTTTATAATGTAGTGTTAGATCTGGTACAACTAGGATACCTTCCTTTGCATTTTTTTTCTTTAATTCTCTCGATATTCTTGGAAGACCTTTTGGTCTTCTCAATCAATTTTGTTATTATCTTTTTCTAGCTCTATAAAATGATTTTTAGGTAGTTGGCACAAAAATCAGGATACAGGAAACTTAGGTAAAAGACAGCAGCAGAATATATCACGGTGTTTGTTAATGGACAGACATAGCAGGGAGAAGTTTGAGGAAAGAGAAGACTTTTTTTTTTTAATGAAACTTCCTTGATTTCTTGAAGAAGTGGGTACAACTCAAAACTTCAACTTGAATCTGCTCCTGGATGCTGGTAGGAGGCTAATGGCCCTCTTTAATTTCTCCTTTCTCTGTCATAGTTTCTCCCTTCTTTCATTTTTGCATTTCAGGGTTTTTTTTTCTTTCAGTTTCTTCTTTCAACTGTTTCTCCTGTGCCACCAGTTCTATCAGGCTTAGCTTGTTAAGTCCTGTCTGCAGCTGTCTCATCATTGCAGATACTGCTTTGCTCTTAAAGTCACTATTCCTTCCTTAGTGTGTTTCAAAGACTATTTGTACCTTTAAGAACTGGCCATGGCCCAAGGCTGCTTCCTAGTGCAAAGATCTCAGTAGTTCCAAATCATAATTAGAACTGAGAAGGAATGCTTGTCCCCAGATGCCAGTCAGTTTTCCAACTCCTATTACAGCTAAAATGACAAAGTTAACGTGATACATTTCCTCCCACAGAATATCAACATGTTAATAGTTACATGGATTCCATGCTTAAGACACCAACAGTGAAGATTTTTAGCACCCTTTGCTTACTCACCATTCTGTCATCATTAGTGCCAATACTGTATAACCTGAGCCATTTTAGATTTGCATTTTTTTTTGGAGGTTGCCATGACCAAAGGATTTGCTTTCTAGTGACCAGTTGAAGTTTTCCGTACTTTCAAGAGAATGGCTAAATTTGGCTTGGAAAGCAGACACAACTTCCTAGCATTGTACAGCTTGCTAGAGTTTGATCTCTGCTGGCTCAGCCTTAGAGAATCCAGGGGTAAAACTCCATACCAGGATTTTAATTAATTTAGCTCCCCATAGGACATCTGAGCAAATAAATGTACCATTATGTAATATTTCAGTGTGAAATAATTTTGCTCCCTAAATTGCCTAATTAATTCCCAATTTGAATGGTTGATTCATTTATGTGTATTTATATATGTTAAAGTACAGTATTCTTGAATTGGTGGACTCAAGGGTAACAGGAGAAGTTAAACTTTTATGTAGTAAATCATAAATATACACAAAAGTTAAAGGAAATGAGAAGCCACCTAGATATTTGAGTTATGGCACCCAAGTGCCTAGATGGTAATAATTCTCATTGACATCTGGAGACTTCTACAGGATACAAAGCAATCATGGAAGGTTGATGGGAAGGCTGATGAGAAGGGTTATTGATGGCAACATTATTAACCGCTGCCTAGAATTCTCTGTAGCAATGAGCAAGGTACTCAACCTTCAAATATGTCACCATGTGACAAGATATAATAACAAGTGACAAATTACTTAGATGTGGAACATGTTTTATTTCTTTTTTTGTTTTTGTTTTTTTTTTTTTATCAGCATGCTTTTGAATCCATTTTAGAGATAGTAGCCATTGTTTCACTCTGCCAAATCCTTCTTTATTTTATTTTGTGCTAGGAAGCAAAACCTTTCCCTAGTCCATGCCTTCAATGACCTGAAAGATGCTATAAGTAAATCAATAAAGAATTTAAAAGGGGAAAAAATGAAAGAACTAACCAGTTACATATCAGCTATGAGATAAAGTCACAAAAAAAAGGTAGAATAACTCTCTTTATGTTTGTCCTTTCTCTCCTGGCTTGTAAAATCAATGGATAGAAACCATGCATTTCTTTATGTCATGTCTAATAATGAAGATAACATTCATATTTATAATATTAGTCAATGATTAGCATTATCTTGTCATCATTAAAATTAAGTAGCTTATTTTCACATTTACCAGCTGGGTTGGTAAGGATTATTCTCTTGTTAAAGTAGAAAATTTTCTTCATGAATTAGAAAAATAATATTTTCCCTCTTATTTTTACTGATAAAAATAGTATTTGCCTCAATTAATCGTATTATATATTTCACTGTAGAAACTGATTGTGTTTTAAATATTTAAGTAGCTATAAATAAAAAAGTACTATATTATACTCAATACAAGGCTGTCTTTGGAAACAGATATAGGTTTAATTCTTCCTCTGGTACATATTAGTCATATGGTCATTTACACAGCATTTAATCTTTTCTGGCCCCAGGTAACTCTCTACTACTATAAGTTGCAGACAAGGTATTGATCTGCTTCAGTGAAGAGAGATTCTACACCAGAAGATCCTCCCATGGATTAACCTGCCAATCTCAATGTGGGTGGAAACAGTTATAAATAAGAAAATAATTTCATATTAGAAATTACTTTACTTTTTAAAGACCTTCCCCTGCTACTTCTTTTGAGAAATGTAACTATGTATTTTTGTGACATAAAGCCAAGGATTTCATATCATTCCAAGTCATAAAGAGATGCAGGTGCAAGCCTACTTTTACCATCTTAGAGAAGAGTTCCCTGAAGACTTTGTTCTGAAGGAAGAATAGTTATCTAGAAAATCATTTCAGGTATATTGTATTACAGTGCAGCATCTCCTACTGGGATCACCTGCAAAGACTTCCTGCTGTAGTAATGCCATGCATCTTTCTTCCTTCAGCATTAGAAATCAGCACATTGAAAGTCATGTAGAGCAGTATATCCAAAATGGATATCTATTTTTTTTTAATTTCCTTCACTCCAATGTGGAATGCAAATTATAAACTCTGATTTTCTTTTTCAAGTTTTAAGAAAGAGAATAATCACCATTGTACTTTATTCTACCAGAGAACCCCATTATGATAATAAGCTAATATGGTGAGGACCTGTAAAGTGGGAAAAGGGAAGATTTCTTCTACCAACACATACCACAACCCTTCTATGTCTTAGTAAATATATCATCAGAAGTTGCCTAATGCACATATAGGTTAAATGGCTGGCCCAGGGTCAAGGTATTAGAGGGAACTAGAGGCAATTAATTAGAGGCACAGTGGATAGAGTGCCAGGTTTGCAGTCAGAAAAACTTGAGTTCAAATCCTGCCTCAGATACTTATTAGCTATGTGACTCTGGGTAAGTCACTTAATCTCTCTTTGCCTCAGTTTCCTCAAATATCAAATGAGGAGCACTTCACAGGGTTGTCGCAAGAATCAAATGAAGTAATCTAATCTAATCCAATAAACTTTTATTAAAGCTCCTACTATGTGCTAAGCACTGGGAACACAATAAAAAGAAAGACAGTCCCTATCCTGAAAGACTTTACAATCTAAAGGGGAAGACAACACACAAAAGGGGCCAGGAAAGTGAGGTTTGGGAGGAAGTGTGTGCGTCTAGTTGGTGTGCGGACATCTTGTTCCGTGGAACTGAAACCAGGCAGAGCAGCAGATTCAAAGTGTAATAAGCCTAGACTGCAGTTTCTGCCCTCTATTAAAAAAAAAAAGCATTGGGAGGAGTTTGTACTCTGCCCCCTCCAATCAGAGGGAAAAGAAGGCTGAGGGAAGTAATGTCAATCAAGGCTTGAGTGAGCAGCATAGTTTAGAAATGATGAACTTATCCTGTGAAGAATATCTTGGTTTTTGGAGTTGAAGCCAGGCAGAGCAGCAGATGCGCAGTGGAAATACTACTTGTAAAGCACCTACCACAGGGTCTGGCACATGGTAGACACTATATAAAGGCTTATTTCATTCTCTTCCTCTGTCCCAGGGTCATGGTTGTTATCCTTACTGCTCAAAGAAGACTCAAAAAATGGCATCATTGTGTCCGGGTCAAGGGACAGCTCAGAAAGCTCTACCACAGGCCAGTCACAAATAGTCCAAATGAACATTTGAAGTGGAGATGTCTCTAACTTTGTGTGTCACATGTTTCTTTTGAGTAATTGCAATTCTGTTTAGTTCATAGAGTACAGCATCTTCTTTGATATGTGCATGCCATGCTGGGTGGTCCTGTGCGAGTGTCTTTCATGTCTCACAATCAATGCCAGAATTCTTCAGAGAGATCTTGGCAATGTACTTGTATTGCTTTTTATGACCTCCATGTGAGAACTTGCCTTGTGTGAACTCTCCATAAAATAGTCTGTTAGGCCTAAACATATGTCTGACATTCAAACAATGTCCCATCAGAGCCCATCAGAGTTGTGCTTTCTGCAGTAGAGTTTAAGTGCTTGTCAGTTCAGCTCAAGAAAGGGCCTCAGTGTCTAGTACCTTATCTTGCCAGGTGATTTTCAGAATTTTCCAAAGACAATTCAAATAGAAGTGATTCAGTTTCCTAGCATGGCACTAGTATGCCATCTAGGTTTTACAGGCATACAACAATGCGGTCAACACAATGGCTCCATAGACCTTCAGTTTGGTAGGCAGCCTAATAACTCTGCTCTCCTACTTTTTCTTTGAGAGCTTTCCAAATACTGAGTTAGGGCTGGCAATGTGTGTATTAACCTCATCATCTATGTGGACATCCCTGCAAAGTATACTTCTAAAGTAAGTGAACTATTCACAACATTCAAAATTTCTCCATTTGCTGTAACTGATGGTTCCACATATGAATGATGTGGCACTGGCTAATTTCTGTTTCCCTGGTGTTAATTGTCAGGCCAAAATTAGCACAAGTAGCAGAGAATCAATCCATACTTTGTTGCCTCTCAGCTTCAGAGGATGCATTGAGTGCACACTGTTCTGCAAACATATGGTTGAGCACCAACTCTCCTTCTGTTTTAGTCTTGGTTTATAGCTTTTTCAAGTTAAATAATTCGTCATCAGTGTGGAGCTGACTTTGATGTCATTTTTGTTCTCATTGAAGGCATCTGACAACATTGCTGAAAACTTCATGCTAAAAAGCATGGGAGCAAGTATAGTCTTACTTCACTCCATTGTTGACTTGGAAAACGTGAGAGCATTGTGTATTATCCAGAATCAGTGCAAGCATGCTATTGTGGAACTGGCATACAATATTGATGAACTTCTCTGCACCACCAAATTTTTTCATGATCTTCCACATGCACTCATGACTGATAGTATCAATGTCCTGGTCAGATCTATGAACAGTATATGCAGACCTCTATACTGCTCTTGGCATTTCTCCTGGAGTTGTCAGGAACAACACTATACCAACCATTCCTCAGCCCTTTCTGAAGCCACACTAGCTCTTGGGTGGATGACTATCTTCTAGGTGAACGATCAGCCTATTAAGGAGGATTCTGGCAAGAATTTTGCTGGCAGTGACTAAGAGAGAGAACTGCTATGATCGTCACAGGGCAACATGGTAGATACTACACTAGTAAGAATCACATATTGAATCTGAATCCTGCTGTTTCTGAAATCAAGCACAGCATTCTATTTCCTTATTGTATATGCGTACATATATACATATACATATACATATACATATACATATACATATACATATACATATACATATACACATACATATAGATAGACATAGATAAAGATATAGAAACACACAGATATGTGGCATAGTGGATAGAGTGCCAGGCCTGAAGTCAGAAAGACTCATCTTTCTGAGTTCAAATTGAGCCCCAGACCCTCACTATCTGTGTGACCCTGGGTGAGTCACTCAACCCTGTTTGCCTCAATTCCTCATTTGTAAAATGATCTGGAGAATGAAATGGCAATCTATGCCAGTATCTTTGCCAAGAAAAGCCCAAATAGGGTCACAAATTCAGACATGATTGAACAACATTAATTCACTCGTAATTTTATCAAGTGACTAAAATGGATAAAAAGGTGAAATTTAAAAAAAAAAGATAACTTACTCCATATTTTTCTCAAAAGAATTCAAGAAACTCTGATAACTCTTTGTAGTGAAGCAAAACAAAACAAAGACATTGGGTTTAGCATCAAAGGTTATATGTATATTCTCGAAATTCTCCTCTATCATTGCTGTGAACCTCAGCAAGGTATTCATGTCTCCGTTCCCTGTTCTCTTCACATCTAAGATGAGGCCTTTGGATTAAGTAACCTCTAAAGACTCCTCCATTTTCAAATTAATGATCTTATGATCCCACAAACAGAATAATATAAGATTTACGATGACAAAATTATATTCCTGGCTTTATTATTATTTTTAATTTACCATAAGTGAATTACTAATTCATGCCTGAAATTTTTAAAAAGGCTATAGTCATATTGTAATCAGTAATCCTAAAGTAACTCCCTTATGTTACTTAATAAAAACCAGCCATAATTTCATTTGTGTCTCCTCAAAAAAAATGCCATCCATTTTTTCCTATTAATTCTGATTAATTTGGGCCTTATGTTTGTTTGTTTCTCCGCAGGGTAGGTAGAACAAGCGTGTGGGAAAGGTGTTCTTACAATCTTTTTGCCCCAGTAGGTTTTCACCTATTGAAAATATTTGAGGTTTTGGTTTAGAAATGATTGGCAGAAACTTTAGAGGAATTTGTAGAATGTATGCTAATTAAATCTGTTTACCACAACTCTTTCAGATAACTATTAGTGTAAAGGTTTGCTTTTGTTTTCCTTCTACTATCTCATTTGAAACACTGTCCTATATTGAAAGGACTCTACCAAAGTCAGAATTAGTGAGAAAATTGACAGTGGGGTCAATAGTACATCTTTAGCATATTTCCAATGTTTTAATAAGTCATAGAGGAGTGGCTAGGTGGCTTAGTGGATAGAGCACCAGCCTTTGATTCAGGAGGACCTGAGTTCAAATACAGCCTCCGACACATAACACTTACTAGCTGGGCAGGTCACTTAACCCCATTGCCTAACCAAAAAAAAAAAGTCATAGAATGTTCTTCATATAATGTTAATGCCATGTCTTCGGCAAAATATCACCAGGGAAATTCTTTCCCAACCACATGTTAGAGAACTCACAGGCTCCTTGTTGTTCGTCCTTCATTCTTGAAGACCAATGACATCAGGAGGCTGATGTCTTGATTTGTAAGTGAATTGGATTTAAGTGAAGGAGAGCTGTGCAGGGTCACCAACCTCACTCTCTTTCTTCTCCAGGGTCATCTGAGTCCAGTGGCAAGACATAGTCAAGATGACTGGCAATGGCCCCAGATGCGGGGGGGGGAGACCTTGGCTTTTTTTTTTTTGACAGTCGTAGGTCAGCACTTATTATGTAAGTTGAAGAATAGGTGATGAAGGGGGTGGGGGTCACATTCATAACAGAGAGTCCAAGGTGGAGCCTTAGGGGAAAAGGAAGAAGGGAGGAGACAGGGAGAAGAGAGCCTTTTCTCTGTGTCTGCTCTAGACAAAACACCAACGGGTGGCCAAAGTTACACATCCAACCAGAGGTAGGGGCTGGGATTTTCCTTGGATCAGCAGCATGGTGATATGTTCCATGCCGCTTACTTCAGCTCTTATGAAACTTGTTGTAGCTAAAGTCTTTGTGCTGATGAATGTTTTCATCACCTCCCTAACTTCTTGTACTCTGCTTCTAGTTTCTTTGAACATGCATCCAACGTGTAAGCTCCTGCTCCAGAGCTGCTGCTTGCTCCTGAGTTAAAGTGATCTGATCCAGATAAGGCTGAAGTGCTGCAGATTTCTGGTCTGAGTCCTTTAGGTTTCTACTTACGTTTACTGCAGTATCTTTCATTTCTAGATATTTCAACCTAGTCGGTTTGTTCATATTTTCCAGAACTTTATAGTCTTCACTTGTGGCTGTCAGCTCGCCCGGTAGGTACGTGGCTATTTTTGAGAACATGTCATGGCATAGCCCCATGATGTCTGCTCAGCGGGCTCTGGGCTCTGTGGCCTCCTCTGCCCCCATCATCTAGGCCAGAGAAGGGAAGAAGGAGAAAAGATGGAGGGAAGGATGGGGATGGGGGAGAGAGGGGAGGGAGGAGAAGGGAGAAGGGAGAAGAGAGAAAGGGGAGTAGAGGGACGGGGAGAAAAAGGGAAGGGTGAAGAGTCAGAGAAGGAGGTAGAGGGGCAGTGGATCACCAGACCTTGGTTTTTTTTAGCTAAGGTCTTTCCCAGGTCTCAGGTTGTCTGAAGCAAAGCCCATTCAGAATTCAAAGGCTAAGAAAGAATTGAGGTAAAAGATGACCTAAAAGCAGAGGGGAGCTCAAAGGTCATCTTGTCCAAACTCAACATTTTACAAATAAAGAAACTAAGGCCTAGAAGGGTGAAGCAGTTTGTCCAGGGTCACACAGGTAATAAGTGATGGGGTAGAGCTACAAACGCAGATGGACTAATAACACCTAATCCATATGCACATACACATATATGTATATATATATATATATATATATATATGTATATATATAGAGAGAGAATGTGCATATATATGTATATATACATATATGTATATACACATGTGTGCATATATGTATTTAGTTGCATGGACTTATTTTCTTTTTTTTCTTTTAATCTACTTGCAATTTATCCTCATTTTATTATATTCTTTTTCATGTATAAGATATAGTTTATGTTGGAATGATGAAAGTATGCAACTTGACTTGATTTCAACTTTTGGGGGGGAGGGTATGTTTAACTATGGGCCACTAGGTGGCGCAATGGATAGTACGCTGGGGTTGGAGTCAGGAAGACTCATCATGAGTTTAAATGCAGCCTCAGACACTTAATAGCTGGTGACCCTCAGCAAGTCGCTTCATCCTGTTTGACTCAATTCTGTAAAAATGAGCTGGAGAAGGAAATGGCAAACCAGTCCAGTGTCTTTGCCAAGAAAACCCCAAATGGGGTCACAGAGTCAGACATGACTAGCCACCTCCTTTGGGTGATCCAGTTGAGGAGAGGGAATTTGAGGGAGGCTCATTCATATACCTGTGTTCCCAAGAAGCTGTGTGGTATAAAAGTAATAGCTAGCATTTATACAGTGCAAAGTGTTATAATTTGCAAAGGATTTTCACATATATTATTTAATTTGAGGCACAAAATTATCTCATGAAGCATGTGCTGCTATTATCCCCATTTTACAGATGAGGAAACTGAGAATGAAAGAGGTTAACTGATTTACCTACAGTCACATAACTACTATATTTGAAGCAGGAATCAAACTTTGGTCTTCTTGACCCAAACTCAGGTACTCCATCTATTATACCATTGGTTTTGGAGGTGGAAAACTTAAGTTTAAATCTCAGCTTTGTTGCTTACAACTTATGCAATCCTGGGCAAATAGGTTCACCTGTCTGAAACTGTTTGCTCACCTGTAAGATGATTAGATTATCTCTCAGGTTCCTTCTAGCACAAAAATCCTTTGATCCTAATTTATGATTTATTTGACTAGAGTGCTCCCCAGCACCAAGGAACTCTCCTTATTGACACCTGATTCTGAATTTGTCTTTCATCACGTGCAAGAATTTCACTGTTTGGATGGAAATATAGGGCTTAACTTGTTTGGATGACTTTGTGTTAGTATTCCTTGTTCCCAAAGAATCAAATGGATGGCTGTTGCCACTGAAGATTAGTCAATTTGTTCACAAGCTTGTTTCTAAATAAAACAAGGATAAAAGCAAAGGACTCTCCTTGATTCAGTTCTAAGACTGTTATCACATGAATGGAATTTTAAATGGGAGCCAACTACAGTCTTATGATTCTCTGAACAACTTCAAAGGGGCATTTTGGTTTAAAGAGTCAAAGGACTAAGGTCCCATTCCCATCAAGATCTTGTCTGTGACTGTATTTCAGTGGCAGTGCTGGCATTGGTATTAACTATGGCATTAAATACTCTATTTGATCTCTCTGTAGCTTAATTGCTCCATATCTACTGTCTATTCAAGTAGAGGGCCAGAAAGGTAATTGGGGGTGGTAGTGGGGGCTCTGTGAGGGATGCCACACAGATGCTCTTCTAAGAGACAAATGTATCTTGGCTGGCACAAATTGTCTCAGGAATATAGCAGGGCTATGATGAGGTAAATAATTCTGGAAAGTAGAGTTTGGGGGCTTAAAGGGTTTTTTCATCGATTTCCAAGCCCAGAAGCTATTTCAGCAGCTTTTATCACATTTAATAATACCCTTCTGTACATGTGAGGTTCTATGAAATGATATGAGATTTTTTTCTTGGTTGTTGAATGCATTCCGCTCTTGTTGACTTTATACAGCAAGAGATAAAACAAGTACTAGTGGGGTCTGCCTAGTATCTTCCCAAAACAATGAGAGAATTTAAATGGTTAGATGAAGCAGACTATTCTCTGATATGATTCACATATATTTTCTACTGGACTTTTGGCCAGTTCTCAAAATATCTTTGAAACAACCCAAGAAACATTTCATTTAAAGGTTATTATGGAATTAAACAAACTTGTGAATGTACACATTATGAAATAGAAAAATTTTATTCTTTCCCATTCACAAAGTAGAAATTTAAAAATTTTATTTCTTTCATCCTATGAAATTAGTGAAAAAAATTTAGGAAAGTTGATTAAAAGAAAAATAAGAGCATCTTACTTTATAGAGAAATATACTGATTGAGGACAGAGAAGTGCTTAGCACAGGGTTTTTCATTGTTTTTGTGTCATGGACCCCTGAAGAAGCCTATGGGCTCCTCCTCAGAATAATGTATAAAATGAAATACATAGGATTTGAAAGGAAACCAATTATACACACAACACACATACACACATTTAATTAATTCACACATGCCTCAAAATTATGATATACCTATGTCAGGTCCAAGCCCCAGGTTAAGTACCCCCTAACTTTAGTTAGGTCAAATGCTGCATCAAGAAAAATGTAGGGAAAGAATAAAGATTATTTACCTACCACTGTTATTTAGAAATGTATGGGAAGGAATTGAATGTCATATTTCCTGTTTTATTTTATTCTTATAAATAACGCCTGACTTATGTAACCCCAAATGTGTAAATTCCTGTAGGAACTCTCCTCTCACCGCTGCCCTTACTTCATTTTCCTACCTTCTTCCCTGTTTCATCTCCTTACAACTGCAGACCTCACTACTTTATATCTCACTGCCTGTCCTCAAACTTTGCCTCTAATCTTCTGTCATTTCCCTGCATCAATAAAGTAGAACAAAAGTTGTCATCTGGCAAATGTGGGACACAAAATATAAATTGGTTACATAAAAATGAGTAACCAGGGAATATAAAAAGAGGGTGCTTATCCAAGAAAAGCATAGCAGTGTAAAGGATAGAGAAGCTAGCCTCTATCCTCTATTGGTATAGTCATATCAGGAGAAAGCATTATAGGCCTCCAGAATATTACATTAATTATGGAAGGGCATAGGTAGAAGGGGCAAACCTGTAAGAGTTGTGACCTGAACCTTTGGCAGGAGCATCTTCAGTAAAGAGACCACTGAGTATTTGAGTATCACACTGTTAAATCGTATTGAGCTTGTAGTCCACTAAAAATGCTCAGTTTTTTTAAGATTAACTTTTATATAGTCTTGTCATTTCTGTTTAAGGAGTATTTACAAAGTTGAATTTTAACTCAAGTATACTTTACATCAATTCTGACTAAATTTTATCTTATTAGATTCAACTCACTTGTCTCACTTATTAAGAAATCTTTGTATTTGAACTTTATCATTCCTTGGCTTTTGTCCTCTGTAAATTTCTAGGCACTATGATTGCTATTTTCCTATATTTTATCCATTCTCTACGATATGTTGCATTTTAACGGAGCTCAGTGTCTTCAGAATTAAATTTGAAGTAAGCTCTTCCCTTAAATGATGCCATTTAAAATAGTTACGTGGATTGTTTGAGAATAACATTTGAGAATTTCTCTGTTTAAAGTCTTATTTATAACTAGTGTCTTACTCTGGTTTCTTTATTACCTATGTGTGTCTATAGTATTTTTAATGATTTCAGCATCATATTTTAAAAAAGCAATACTTAATGAGTTGCAACTTGAAGCACAAAAAACCCTTAGTATTGGCCCAGGAGGACTTCATCTTGATAACTAATTGGGTTGTAATTAACTTTCGTTTTGATAACTATGAACTATAATAGAAAAAAAAAACTATAGCTGTGGCAAAACTCCTGAGAACAAAGCACTAAAATCATTTCCTTATAAAATTGTGGAATTGAGTTGTCTTGTTTCCAAGGTCAGTGATGTTGATCCTCCCTTTGTATTGCTTTGCTAATGGTTGTGAATCCAAGATGATAGCCCTGGGAAAACAAAAGTCCCTGGGATGTTAGAGAATGGAAATTTGTGTGGGATCAAGTTGATGTTAATGAGTCTTCAATCTGACTGCTTTTACTTTTGCTTCTTTTCTTAATAGTTATCTCAACTGAGGATAATAGAACTCACCATAGTTATTAACTAATTCTTCTTAATCTTCCTAGGAATTTTGTAGGTGATAAATACAGTATATAGACAAGGAAAGTGAAAGTTCAAGTAATGAACTAATTTACTTTGAATCTCATATAAAGGAATATGAAGAATTGTCAATTATCCAATTAATTTTCTATGAATAGATAGACAATTTTGATAATTCTTCTTTGCCTTTTTTCTTTCAATTATAGTAATAGTTCAAATATGAACCAGTTACCAACTCTTCCCACCCCATCAACTCCAGCCAAGAAGCAATGAAATTTATTAATCCAAGCTTGAAAGCATATGCAATCAAAGATTTTTAGAGAAAAAGAGCTGGAAGTATCTACCAGTTATTTCTTTTATTTTAGTGTTTTCCCTCCTTTTCACATACTATTTCATATGGCCCCCAAAATTAGTTTGGTTTTTTGCATAACATAGATGTAGCAAAAAAAAAATACATTTCTTCATATTTTTTTTCTGCATTTGAGTAACCACTGCTGGCCCCATTGCCTGTTTTGTACCTAAGCATAAGGTTTGGATTAAGTTCCAATCTGGTAGAACCTGGCTTCTAATGAAAGGAGTTACACTCCTTATTATCACACAGCTTCAGCTCATCAAACCCTCATCCCAGCAACATGAGTTTGACTTTATTTATAGCCCAGTTATGACTTAAGTCTAAGGTTTCCCCAAAGAGTTCAAAAGGAAAAAAAATATAATCAATGTACAATATGAATGAGGCAAGAGAGAAGTA